>NC_065541.1:66742694-68065914 GCF_932294415.1 Quercus robur | reverse complement strand
TTGGAAATATTTTTCCTATATCCCGAGATCAATAATCTTGAAATCAAATTTTGGGTAAAAAAAATGTGTGTGGCTAGTTATTCACGACACGTAATTGCTTTGAAAATGTGTTGAAAAGTGACCTTTGGTCACAGTTTCGACAATAACTTTTGAACGGTAAGGAATTTTTAGACGTGGCCTGAATGTTTTAGAAAGACCACAATCGAAGCTTCAATTTGAACACAAATTTTTTATCTTTACGATGGAAATCGAGAGAGTTATTGTACTTTGAATCTGTCCCCCCAAGTTCCCCAAAATACGGATTCCAATTATCTGCCGATGGAGGGGCGTAAAAATGGAAGTTCAACGATTTGATCATGAATTTGGCTTGGAAATATTTTTCCTATATCCCGAGATCAATAATCTTGAAATCAAATGTTGGGTAAAAAAAATGTTTGTGGCTAGTTATTCACGACACGTAATCGCTTTGGAAATGTGTTGAAAAATGGCCTTTGGTCACCGTTTCGACAAGAACTTTTGAAAGGTAAGTAATTTTTAGACGTGGCCTGAATGTTTTAGAAAGAACACAATCGGATCTTCAATTTGAACACAAATTTTTTAAGTTTTCGATGGAAATCGAGAGAGATATTGTACTTTGAATCTGTCCCACCAAGTTCCCTAAAATACGGATTCCAATTATCTGCCGATGGAGGTGCGTAAAAATGGAAGTTCAACGATTTGATCATGAATTTGGCTTGGAAATATTTTTCCTCTATCCCGAGATCAATAATCTTGAAATCAAATTTTGGGTAAATGAAATGTTTGTGGCTAGTTATTCACGACACGTAATCGCTTTGAAAATGTGCTGAAATGTGACCTTTGGTCACCGTTTCGACAATAACTTTTGAACGGTAAAGAATTTTTAGACATGGCCTGAATGTTTTAGAAAGACCAGAATCGGAGCTTCAATTTGAACACAAATTTTGTATGTTTTTGATGGAAATCGAGTGAGTTATTGTACTTTGAATCTGTCCCACCAAGTTCCCCAAAATAGGGATTCCAATTATCTGCCGATGGAGGGGCGTAAAAATGGAAGTTCAACGATTCGCACACGAATTTGGCTTTGAAATATTTTTCCTAAATCACGAGATCAATAATCTTGAAATCAAATTTTGGGTAAAAAAAACGTTAGTTGCTAGTTATTCATGAGCCGTAATCGCTAAGAAAATGTGTTGAAAAGTGACATTTGGTCACCGTTTCGACAATAACTTTTGAACGCTTAGGAATTTCTAGAAGCGGCCAGAATATTTTTGAATGAACATATTCGGAGCATCAATTTGAACACAAATTTTGTATTTTTTTGTTGGAGATCAAGAGACTTATTGTCAATTGAATTTGTCCCACCGTGTTACCCGAAATACAGATTCCAGTTAGGGGGAAATGGAGGGGTCAAAAACGGAAGTTTAACGATTCGCACACGAATTTGGTTTGGAAATATTTTTCCTATATCGTGGGATAAATAATCCTGAAATCAAATTTTGGTTAAAAAAAACGTTAGGGGCCAGTTATTCACGAGCCGTAATCACTAGGAAAATGTGTTGAAAAGTGACCTTCAGTCACCGTTTCGTCAAAAACTTTTGAACGGTTAGGAACTTTTATATGTGGCCTGAATGTTTTAGAAAGAACACAATCGGAGTTTCAATTTGAACACAAATATCTTATGTTTTCGATGGAAATCGAGAGAGTTATTGTAGTTTGACTCTGTCCCACAAAGTTCCCCAAAATACGGATTCCAATTATGTGCCGATGGAGGGGCGTAAAAATGGAAGTTGAACGATTTGATCATGAATTTGGCTTGGAAATATTTTTCCTATATCCCGAGATCAATAATCTTGAAATCAAATTTTGGGTAAAAAAAATGTTTGTGGCTAGTTATTCACGACACGGAACAGCTTTGAAAATGTGTTGAAAAGTGACCTTGGGTCACCGTTCCGACAATAACTTTTGAACGGTAAGGAATTTTTAGACGTGGCCTGAATGTTTTAGAAAGACCACAATCAGAGCTTCAATTTTAACACAAATTTTTTATGTTTTCGATGGAAATCGAGAGAGTTATTGTAGTTAGAATCTATCCAAGCAAGTTCCCAAAAATACGGATTCCAATTATCTGCCGATGGAGGGGCGTAAAAATGGAAGTTCAACGATTCGCACACGAATTTGGCTTGGAAATATTTTTCCTATATCCCGAGATCAATAATCTTGAAATCAAATGGTGGGTAAAAAAAATGTTTGTGGCTAGTTATTCACGACACGTAATCGCTTTGGAAATGTGTTGAAAAATGGCCTTTGGTCACCGTTTCGACAATAACTTTTGAAAGGTAAGTAATTTTTAGACGTGGACTGAATGTTTTAGAAAGAACACAATCGGATCTTCAATTTGAACACAAATTTTTTATGTTTTCGATGGAAATCGAGAGAGATATTGTACTTTGAATCTGTCCCACCAAGTTCCCTAAAATACGGATTCCATTTATTTGCCGATGGAGGGGCGTAAAAATGGAAGTTCTACAATTTGATCTTGAATTTGGCTTGGAAATATTTTTCCTATATCCCGAGATCAATAATCTTGAAATCAAATTTTGGGTAAATAACATGTTTGTGCCTAGCTATTCACGACACGTAATCGATTCGAAAATGTGTTGAACAGTGACCGTTGGTCACCGTTTCAACAATAACTTTTGAACGGTAAGGAATTTTTAGACGTGGCCTTAATGTTTTAGAAAGACCACAATTGGAGCTTCAATTTGAACACAAATTCTTTTTTGTTTTTGATGGAAATCGAGAGAGTTATTGTAGTTAGAATCTATCCAAGCAAGTTCCCAAAAATACGGATTCCAATTATCTGCCGATGGAGGGGCGTAAAAATGGAAGTTCAACGATTCGCACACGAATTTGGCTTGGAAATATTTTTCCTATATCCCGAGATCAATAATCTTGAAATCAAATGGTGGGTAAAAAAAATGTTTGTGGCTAGTTATTCACGACACGTAATCGCTTTGGAAATGTGTTGAAAAATGGCCTTTGGTCACCGTTTCGACAATAACTTTTGAAAGGTAAGTAATTTTTAGACGTGGCCTGAATGTTTTAGAAAGAACACAATCGGATCTTCAATTTGAACACAAATTTTTTATGTTTTCGATGGAAATCGAGAGAGATATTGTACTTTGAATCTGTCCCACCAAGTTCCCTAAAATACGGATTCCATTTATTTGCCGATGGAGGGGCGTAAAAATGGAAGTTCTACAATTTGATCTTGAATTTGGCTTGGAAATATTTTTCCTATATCCCGAGATCAATAATCTTGAAATCAAATTTTGGGTAAATAACATGTTTGTGCCTAGCTATTCACGACACGTAATCGATTCGAAAATGTGTTGAACAGTGACCGTTGGTCACCGTTTCAACAATAACTTTTGAACGGTAAGGAATTTTTAGACGTGGCCTTAATGTTTTAGAAAGACCACAATTGGAGCTTCAATTTGAACACAAATTCTTTTTTGTTTTTGATGGAAATCGAGAGAGTTATTGTAGTTAGAATCTATCCAAGCAAGTTCCCAAAAATACGGATTCCAATTATCTGCCGATGGAGGGGCGTAAAAATGGAAGTTCAACGATTCGCACACGAATTTGGCTTGGAAATATTTTTCCTATATCCCGAGATCAATAATCTTGAAATCAAATGTTGGGTAAAAAAAATGTTTGTGCCTAGTTATTCACGACACGTAATCGCTTTGGAAATGTGTTGAAAAATGGCCTTTGGTCACCGTTTCGACAATAACTTTTGAAAGGTAAGTAATTTTTAGACGTGGACTGAATGTTTTAGAAAGAACACAATCGGATCTTCAATTTGAACACAAATTTTTTATGTTTTCGATGGAAATCGAGAGAGATATTGAACTTTGAATCTGTCCCACCAAGTTCCCTAAAATATGGATTCCATTTATTTGCCGATGGAGGGGCGTAAAAATGGAAGTTCTACGATTTGATCATGAATTTGGCTTGGAAATATTTTTCCTATATCCCGAGATCAATAATCTTGAAATCAAATTTTGGGTAAAAAAATGTGTGTGGCTAGTTATTCACGACACGTAATTGCTTTGAAAATGTGTTGAAAAGTGACTGTTGGTCACCGTTTCGACAATAACTTTTGAACGGTAAGGAATTTTTAGACGTGGCCTTAATGTTTTAGAAAGACCACATCGGAGCTTCAATTTGAACACAAATTTTTTATGTTTTTGATGGAAATTGAGTGAGTTATTGTACTTTTAATCTGTCCCACCAAGTTCCCCAAAATAGGGATTCCAATTATCTCCCGATGGAGGGGCGTAAAAATGGAAGTTCAACGATTCGCACACGAATTTGGCTTGGAAATATTTTTCCTATTTCACGAGATCAATAATCTTGAAATCAAATTTTGGGTAAAAAAAACGTTAGTGGCTAGTTATTCATGAGCGGTAATCGCTAAGAAAATGTGTTGAAAAGTGACATTTGGTCACCGTTTGGACAATAACTTTTGAACGCTTAGGAATTTTTTGAAGCGGCCCGAATATTTTTGAATGAACATATTCGGAGCATCAATTTGAACAGAAATTTTGTATTGTTTTGTTGGAGATCAAGAGAGTTATTGTCAATTGAATTTGTCCCACCGAGTTACCCGAAATACAGATTCCAGTTATGTGCAAATGGAGGGGGGTAAAAACGGAAGTTTAACGATTTGCACACGAATTTGGTTTGGAAATATTTTTCCTATATTGTGGGATAAATAATCTGGAAATCAAATTTTGGTTAAAAAAAACGTTAGGGGCCTGTTATTCACGAGCCGTAATCACTAGGAAAATGTGTTGAAAAGTGACCTTCAATCACCGTTTCGTCAAAAACTTTTGAACGGTTAGGAATTTTTATATGTGGCCTTAATGTTTTAGAAAGAACACAATCGGAGTTTCAATTTGAACACAAATTTTTTATGTTTTCGATGGAAATCGAGATAGTTATTGTAGTTTGAATCTGTCCCACCAAGTTCCCAAAATACGGATTCCAATTATCTGCCGATGGAGGGGCGTAAAAATGGAAGTTCTAAGATTTGATCATGAATTTGGCTTGGAAATATTTTTCCTATATCCCGAGATCAATAATCTTGAAATCAAATTTTGGGTAAAAAAAATGTTTGTGGCTAGTTATTCACGACACGGAACAACTTTGAAAATGTGTTGAAAAGTGACCTTGGGTCACCGTTTCGACAATAACTTTTGAACGGTAAGGAATTTTTAGACGTGGCCTGAATGTTTTAGAAAGACCACAATCAGAGCTTCAATTTGAACACAAATTTTTTATGTTTTCGATGGAAATCGAGAGAGTTATTGTACTTTGAATCTGTCCCACCAAGTTCCCCAAAATACGGATTCCAATTATCTACCGATGGAGGGGCGTAAAAATGGAAGTTCAACAATTCGCACACGAATTTGGCTTGGAAATATTTTTCCTAAATCACGAGATCAATAATCTTGAAATCAAATTTTGGGTAAAAAAAACGTTAGTGGCTAGTTATTCACGAGTCGTAATCACTTGGAAAATGTGTTGAAAAGTGACCTTCAGTCACCGTTTCGTCAAAAACTTTTGAACTGTTAGGAACTTTTATATCTGGCCTGAATGTATTAGAAAGAACACAATCGGAGTTTCAATTTGAACACAAATATCTTATGTTTTCGATGGAAATCGAGAGTATTATTGTAGTTTGACTCTGTCCCACCAAGTTCCCCAAAATACGGATTCCAATTATGTGCCGATGGAGGGGCGTAAAAATGGAAGTTGAACGATTTGATCATGAATTTGGCTTGGAAATATTTTTCCTATATCCGGAGATCAATAATCTTGAAATCAAATTTTGGGTAAAAAACATGTTTGTGCCTAGCTATTCACGACACGTAATCGATTCGAAAATGTGTTGAACAGTGACCGTTGGTCACCGTTTCAACAATAACTTTTGAACGGTAAGGAATTTTTAGACGTGGCCTTAATGTTTTAGAAAGACCACAATTGGAGCTTCAATTTGAACACAAATTCTTTTTTGTTTTTGATGGAAATCGAGAGAGTTATTGTAGTTAGAATCTATCCAAGCAAGTTCCCAAAAATACGGATTCCAATTATCTGCCGATGGAGGGGCGTAAAAATGGAAGTTCAACGATTCGCACACGAATTTGGCTTGGAAATATTTTTCCTATATCCCGAGATCAATAATCTTGAAATCAAATGTTGGGTAAAAAAAATGTTTGTGCCTAGTTATTCACGACACGTAATCGCTTTGGAAATGTGTTGAAAAATGGCCTTTGGTCACCGTTTCGACAATAACTTTTGAAAGGTAAGTAATTTTTAGACGTGGACTGACTGTTTTAGAAAGAACACAATCGGATCTTCAATTTGAACACAAATTTTTTATGTTTTCGATGGAAATCGAGAGAGATATTGTACTTTGAATCTGTCCCACCAAGTTCCCTAAAATATGGATTCCATTTATTTGCCGATGGAGGGGCGTAAAAATGGAAGTTCTACGATTTGATCATGAATTTGGCTTGGAAATATTTTTCCTATATCCCGAGATCAATAATCTTGAAATCAAATTTTGGGTAAAAAAAATGTGTGTGGCTAGTTATTCACGACACGTAATTGCTTTGAAAATGTGTTGAAAAGTGACTGTTGGTCACCGTTTCGACAATAACTTTTGAACGGTAAGGAATTTTTGATGGAAATCGAGTGAGTTATTGTACTTTTAATCTGTCCCACCAAGTTCCCCAAAATAGGGATTCCAATTATCTGCCGATGGAGGGGCGTAAAAATGGAAGTTCAACGATTCGCACACGAATTTGGCTTGGAAATATTTTTCCTATTTCACGAGATCAATAATCTTGAAATCAAATTTTGGGTAAAAAAAACGTTAGTGGCTAGTTATTCATGAGCGGTAATCGCTAAGAAAATGTGTTGAAAAGTGACATTTGGTCACCGTTTGGACAATAACTTTTGAACGCTTAGGAATTTTTTGAAGCGGCCCGAATATTTTTGAATGAACATATTCGGAGCATCAATTTGAACAGAAATTTTGTATTGTTTTGTGGGAGATCAAGAGAGTTATTGTCAATTGAATTTGTCCCACCGAGTTACCCGAAATACAGATTCCAGTTATGTGCAAATGGAGGGGGGTAAAAACGGAAGTTTAACGATTCGCACACGAATTTGGTTTGGAAATATTTTTCCTATATCGTGGGATAAATAATCTGGAAATCAAATTTTGGTTAAAAAAAACGTTAGTGGCCTGTTATTCACGAGCCGTAATCACTAGGAAAATGTGTTGAATAGTGACCTTCAATCACCGTTTCGTCAAAAACTTTTGAACGGTTAGGAATTTTTATATGTGGCCTTAATGTTTTAAAAAGAACACAATCGGAGTTTCAATTTGAACACAAATTTTTTATGTTTTCGATGGAAATCGAGATAGTTATTGTAGTTTGAATCAGTCCCACCAAGTTCCCAAAATACGGATTCCAATTATCTGCCGATGGAGGGGCGTAAAAATGGAAGTTCTAAGATTTGATCATGAATTTGGCTTGGAAATATTTTTCCTATATCCCGAGATCAATAATCTTGAAATCAAATTTTGGGTAAAAAAAATGTTTGTGGCTAGTTATTCATGACACGGAACGGCTTTGAAAATGTGTTGAAAAGTGACCTTGGGTCACCGTTTCGACAATAACTTTTGAACGGTAAGGAATTTTTAGACGTGGCCTGAATGTTTTAGAAAGACCACAATCAGAGCTTCAATTTGAACACAAATTTTTTATGTTTTCGATGGAAATCGAGAGAGTTATTGTACTTTGAATCTGTCCCACCAAGTTCTCCAAAATACGGATTCCAATTATCTGCCGATGGAGGGGCGAAAAAATGGAAGTTCAACGATTTGATCATGAATTTGGCTTGGAAATATTTTTCCTATATCCCGAGATCAATAATCTTGAAATCAAATTTTGGGTAAAAAAAATGTTTGTGCCTAGTTATTCACGACACGTAATCGCTTTGAAAATGTGTTGAAAAGTGACCTTTGGTCACCGTTTCGACAATAACTTTTGAACGGTAAGGAATTTTTAGACGTGGCCTTAATGTTTTAGAAAGACCACATCGGAGCTTCAATTTGAACACAAATTTTTTATGTTTTTGATGGAAATCGAGTGAGTTATTGTACTTTGAATCTGTCCCACCAAGTTCCCCAAAATAGGGATTCCAATTATCTGCCGATGGAGGGGCGTAAAAATGGAAGTTCAACGATTCGCACACGAATTTGGCTTGGAAATATTTTTCCTAAATCACGAGATCAATAATCTTGAAATCAAATTTTGGGTAAAAAAAACGTTAGTGGCTAGTTATTCCTGAGCCGTAATCGCTAAGAAAATGTGTTGAAAAGTGACATTTGGTCACCGTTTCGACAATAACTTTTGAACGCTTAGGAATTTTTAGAAGCGGCCAGAATATTTTTGAATGAACATATTCGGAGCATCAATTTGAACACAAATTTTGTATTTTTTTGTTGGAGATCTAGAGACTTATTGTCAATTGAATTTGTCCCACCGTGTTACCCAAAATACGGATTCCAGTTATGTGGAAATGGAGGGGGGTAAAAACGGAAGTTTAACGATTCGCACACGAATTTGGTTTGGAAATATTTTTCCTATATCGTGGGATAAATAATCCTGAAATCAAATTTTGGTTAAAAAAAACGTTAGTGGCCAGTTATTCACGAGACGTAATCACTAGGAAAATGTGTTGAAAAGTGACCTTCAGTCACCGTTTCGTCAAAAACTTTTGAACGGTTAGGAACTTTTATATGTGGCCTGAATGTCTTAGAAAGAACACAATCGGAGTTTCAATATGAACACAAATTTTTTATGTTTTCGATGGAAATCGAGTGAGTTATTGTACTTTGAATTTGTCCCACCAAGTTCCCCAAAATAGGGATTCCAATTATGTGCCGATGGAGGGGCGTAAAAATGGAAGTTGAACGATTTGATCATGAATTTGGCTTGGAAATATTTTTCCTATATCCCGAGATCAATAATCTTGAAATCAAATTTTGGGTAAAAAACATGTTTGTGCCTAGTTATTCACGACACATAATCGATTCGAAAATGTGTTGAAAAGTGACCGTTGGTCACCGTTTCAACAATAACTTTTGAACGATAAGGAATTTTTAGACGTGGCCTTAATGTTTTAGAAAGACCACAATTCGAGCTTCAATTTGAACACAAATTCTTTTTTGTTTTTGATGGAAATCGAGAGAGTTATTGTAGTTAGAATCTATCCAAGCAAGTTCCCAAAAATACGGATTCCAATTATCTGCCGATGGGGGGGCGTAAAAATGGAAGTTCAACGATTCGCACACGAATTTGGCTTGGAAATATTTTTCCTATATCCCGAGATCAATAATCTTGAAATCAAATGTTGGGTAAAAAAAATGTTTGTGGCTAGTTATTCACGACACGTAATCGCTTTGGAAATGTGTTGAAAAATGGCCTTTGGTCACCGTTTCGACAATAACTATTGAAAGGTAAGTAATTTTTAGACGTGGCCTGAATGTTTTAGAAAGAACACAATCGGATCTTCAATTTGAACACAAATTTTTTTATGTTTTCGATGGAAATCGAGAGAGATATTGTACTTTGAATCTGTCCCACCAAGTTCCCTAAAATACGGATTCCATTTATTTGCCGATGGAGGGGCGTCAAAATGGAAGTTCTACGATTTGATCATGAATTTGGCTTGGAAATATTTTTTCTATATCCCGAGATCAATAATCTTGAAATCATATTTTGGGTAAAAAAAATGTGTGTGGCTAGTTATTCACGACACGTAATTGCTTTGAAAATGTGTTGAAAAGTGACCGTTGTTCACCGTTTCGACAATAACTTTTGAACGGTAAGGAATTTTTAGACGTGGCCTTAATGTTTTAGAAAGACCACATCGGACCTTCAATTTGAACACAAATTTTTTATGTTTTTGATGGAAATCGAGTGAGTTATTTTACTTTTAATCTGTCCCACCAAGTTCCCCAAAATAGGGATTCCAATTATCTGCCGATGGAGGGGCGTAAAAATGGAAGTTCAACGATTCGCACACGAATTTGGCTTGGAAATATTTTTCCTATTTCACGAGATCAATAATCTTGAAATCAAATTTTGGGTAAAAAAAACGTTAGTGGCTAGTTATTCATGAGCGGTAATCGCTAAGAAAATGTGTTGAAAAGTGACATTTGGTCACCGTTTCGACAATAACTTTTGAACGCTTAGGAATTTTTTGAAGCGGCCCGAATATTTTTGAATGAACATATTCGGAGCATCAATTTGAACAGAAATTTTGTATTGTTTTGTTGGAGATCAAGAGAGTTATTGTCAATTGAATTTGTCCCACCGAGTTACCCGAAATACAGATTCCAGTTATGTGCAAATGGAGGGGGGTAAAAACGGAAGTTTAACGATTCGCACACGAATTTGGTTTGGAAATATTTTTCCTATATCGTGGGATAAATAATCTGGAAATCAAATTTTGGTTAAAAAAAACGTTAGTGGCCTGTTATTCACGAGCCGTAATCACTAGGAAAATGTGTTGAAAAGTGACCTTCAATCACCGTTTCGTCAAAAACTTTTGAACGGTTAGGAATTTTTATATGTGGCCTGAATGTTTTAGAAAGAACACAATCGGAGTTTCAATTTGACCACAAATTTTTTTATGTTTTCGATGGAAATCGAGAGAGTTATTGTACTTTGAATCTGTCCCACCAAGTTCCCCAAAATAGGGATTCCAATTATGCGCCGATGGAGGGGCGTAAAAATGAAAGTTCAACGATTTGATCATGAATTTGGCTTGGAAATATTTTTCCTATATCCCGAGATCAATAATCTTGAAATCAAATTTTGGTAAAAAACATGTTTGTGCCTAGTTATTCACGACACGTAATCGCTTTGGAAATGTATTGAAAAATGGCCTTCGGTCACTGTTTGGACAATAACCTTTGAACGGTAAGGAATTTTTGGACGTGGCCTGAATGTTTTAGAAAGACCACAATTGGAGCTTCAATTTGAACACAAATTTTTTTTTTGTTTTTGATGGGAATCGAGAGAGTAATTGTAGTTTGAATCTATCCAAGCAAGTTCCCAAAAATACGGATTCCAATTATTTGCCGATGGAGGGGCGTCAAAATGGAAGTTCAACGATTTGATCATGAACTTGGCTTGGAAATATTATTCCTATATCCCGAGATCAATAATTTTGAAATCAAATGTTGGGTAAAAAAAATGTTTGTGGCTAGTTACTCACGACAATAACTAGCTTTGGAAATGTATTGAAAAATGGCCTTCGGTCACCGTTTCGACAATAACTATTGAAAGGTAAGTAATTTTTAGACGTGGCCTGAATGTTTTAGAAAGAACACAATCTGATCTTCAATTTGAACACAAATTTTTTATGTTTTCGACGGAAATCGAGAGAGATATTGTACTTTGAATCTGTCCCGCCAAGTTCCTTAAAATACGGATTCCAATTCTCTGCCGATGGAGGGGCGTAAAAATGGAAATCAACGATTTGATCATGAATTTGGCTTGGAAATATTTTTCCTATATCCCGAGATTAATAATCTTGAAATCAAATTTTGGGTAAAAAAAATGTTTGTGGCTAGTTTTTCACGACACGTAATCTCTTTGGAAATGTGTTGAAAAATGACCGTTGGTCACCGTTTCGACAATAACTTTTGAACGGCAAGGAATTTTAAGACGTGGCCTGAATGTTTTAGAAAGAACACAATCGGAATTTCCATTTGAACACAAATTTTTTATATTTTCGATGGAAATCGAGAGAGTTATTCAACTTTGAATCTGTCCCACAAAGTTCCCAAAATACGGATTCCAATTATCTGCTGATGGAGGGGCGTAAAAATGGAAGTTCAACGATTTGATCATTAATTTGGCTTGGAAATATTTTTCCAATATCCCGAGATCAATAATCTTGAAATCAAATTTTGGGTAAAAAAAATGTTTGTGGCTAGTTATTCACGACACGTAACAGCTTTGACAATGTGTTGAAAAGTGACATTTGGTCACCGTTTCGACAATAACTTTTGAACGGTAAGGAATTTTTAGACGTGGCCTGAATGTTTTAGAAAGACCACAATCAGAGCTTCAATTTGAACACAAATTTTGTCTGTTTTTGATGGAAATCGAGTGAGTTATTGTACTTTGAATCTGTCCCACCAAGTTCCCCAAAATAGGGATACCAATTACGTGCCGATGGAGGGGCGTAAAAATGGAAGTTCAACGATTCGCACACGAATTTGGCTTGGAAATATTTTTCCTATATCACGAGATCAGTAATCTTGAAATCAAATTTTGGGTAAAAAAAACGTTAGTGGCTAGTTATTCATGCGCGGTAATCGCAAAGAAAATGTGTTGAAAAGTTACATTTGGTCACCGTTTCAACAATAACTTTTGAACGCTTTGGAATTTTTAGAAGCGGCCAGAATATTTTTGAATGAACATATTTGGAGCATCAATTTGAACACAAATTTTGTATTTTTTTGTTGGAGATCAAGAGAGTTATTGTCAATTGAATTTATCCCACCGAGTTACCCGAAATACGGATTCCAGTTATGTGCAAATGGAGGGGGGTAAAAACGGAAGTTTAACGATTCGCACACGAATTTGGTTTGGAAATATTTTTCCTATGTCGTGGGATAAATAATCCTGAAATCAAATTTTGGTTAAAAAAAACGTTAGTGGCCTGTAATTAACGAGCCGTAATCACTAGGAAAATGTGTTGAAAAGTGACCTTCAGTCACCGTTTCGTCAAAAACTTTTGAACAGTTAGGAATTTTTATATGTGGCCTGAATGTTTTAGAAAGAACACAATCGGAATTTCAATTTGAACACAAATTTTTTATGTTTTCGATGGAAATCGAGAGAGTTATTGTACTTTGAATCTGTCCCACCAAGTTCCCCAAAATACGGATTCCAATTATCTGCCGATGGAGGGGCGTAAAAATGGAAGTTCAACGATTTGATCATGAATTTGGTTTGGAAATATTTTTCCTATATCCCAAGATCAATAATCTTCAAATCAAATTTTGTGTAAAAAAAATGTTTGTGGCTAGTTATTCACGACACGTAAGCGCTCTGAAAATGTGTTGAAAAGTGAGCTTTGGTCACCGTTTCGACAATAACTTTTGAACGGTAAGGAATTTTTAGACGTGGCCTGAATGTTTTAGAAAGACCACAATCTGAGCTTCAATTTGAACACAAATTTTTTATGTTTTTGATGGAAATCGAGTGAGTTATTGTACTTTGAATCTGTCCCACCAAGTTCTCCAAAACAGGGATTCCAATTATGTGCCGATGGAGGGGCGTAAAAATGGAAGTTCAGCGATTTGATCATGAATTTGGCTTGGAAATATTTTTCCTATATCCCAAGATCAATAATCTTGAAATCAAATTTTGGGTAAAAAACTTGTTTGTGCCTAGTTATTCACGACACGTAATCGATTCGAAAATTTGTTGAAAAGTGACCATTGGTCACCGTTTCAACAATAACTTTTGAACGGTAAGGAATTTTTAGACGTGGCCTGAATGTTTTAGAAAGACCACAATCGGATCTTCAATTTGAACACAAATTTTTTATGGTTTCGATGGAAATCGAGAGAGATATTGTACTTTGAATCTGTCCCACCAAGTTCCCTAAAATACGGATTCCATTTATCTGCCGATGGAGAGGCGTAAAAATGGAAATCAACGATTTGATCATGAATTTGGCTTGGATATAATTTTCCTATAACCCGAGATCAATAATCTTGAAATCAAATTTTGGGTAAAAAACATGTTTGTCCCTAGTTATTCACGACACGTAATCGATTCGAAAATGTGTTGAAAAGTGACCGTTGGACACCGTTTCAACAATAACTTTTGAACGGTAAGGAATTTTTAGAGGTGGCCTGAATGTTTTAGAAACACCACAATTGGAGCTTCAATTTGAACACAAATTTTTTTTGTTTTTCATGGAAATCGAGAGAGTTATTGTAGTTTGAATCTATCCAAGCAAGTTCCCAAAAATACGGATTCCAATTATCTGCCGATGGAGAGGCGTAAAAATGGAAGTTCAACGATTCGCACACGAATTTGGCTTGGAAATATTTTTCCTATTTCACGAGATCAATAATCTTGAAATCAAATTTTGGGTAAAAAAAACGTTAGTGGCTAGTTATTCATGAGCGGTAATCGCTAAGAAAATGTGTTGAAAAGTGACATTTGGTCACCGTTTCGACAATAAATTTTGAACGCTTAGGAATTTTTTGAAGCGGCCCGAATATTTTTGAATGAACATATTCGGAGCATCAATTTGAATACAAATTATATATTTTTTTTTTGGAGATCAAGAGAGTTATTGTCAATTGAATTTGTCCCACCGAGTTACCCGAAATACAGATTCCAGTTATGTGCAAATGGAGGGGGGTAAAAACGGAAGTTTAACGATTCGCACACGAATTTGGTTTGGAAATATTTTTCCTATATCGTGGGATAAATAATCTGGAAATCAAATTTTGGTTAAAAAAAACGTTAGTGGCCTGTTATTCACGAGCCGTAATCACTAGGAAAATGTGTTGAAAAGTGACCTTCAATCACCGTTTTGTCAAAACCTTTTGAACGGTTAGGAATTTTTATATGTGGCCTTAATGTTTTAGAAAGAACACAATCGGAGTTTCAATTTGAACACAAATTTTTTATGTTTTCGATGGAAATCGAGATAGTTATTGTAGTTTGAATCTGTCCCACCAAGTTCCCAAAATACGGATTCCAATTATCTGCCGATGGAGGGGCGTAAAAATGGAAGTTCTAAGATTTGATCATGAATTTGGCTTGGAAATATTTTTCCTATATCCCGAGATCAATAATCTTGAAATCAAATTTTGGGTAAAAAAAATGTTTGTGGCTAGTTATTCACGACATGGAACAGCTTTGAAAATGTGTTGAAAAGTGACCTTGGGTCACCGTTTCGACAATAACTTTTGAACGGTAAGGAATTTTTAGACGTGGCCTGAATGTTTTAGAAAGACCACAATCGGAGCTTCAATTTGAACACAAATTTTTTATGTTTTCGATGGAAATCGAGAGAGTTATTGTACTTTGAATCTGTCCCACCAAGTTCCCCAAAATACGGATTCCAATTATCTGCCGATGGAGGGGCGTAAAAATGGAAGTTCAACGATTTGATAATGAATTTGGCTTGGAAATATTTTTCCTATATCCCAAGATCAATAATCTTGAAATCATATTTTGGGTAAAAAAAATGTTTGTGGTTAGTTATTCACGACACGTAATCGCTATCAAAATGTGTTGAAAAGCGACCTTTGGTCACCGTTTCGACAATAACTTTTGAAAGGTAAGGAATTTTTAGACGTGGCCAGAATGTTTTAGAAAGAACAAAATCAGAGCTTCAATTTGAACACAAATTTTTTATGTTTTTGATGGAAATCGAGTGAGTTATTGTACTTTGAATCTGTCCCACCAAGTTCTCCAAAACAGGGATTCCAATTATGTGCCGATGGAGGGGCGTAAAAATGGAAGTTCAGCGATTTGATCATGAATTTGGCTTGGAAATATTTTTCCTATATCCCGAGATCAATAATCTTGAAATCAAATTTTGAGTAAAAAACATGTTTGTGCCTAGTTATTCACGACACGTAATCGATTCGAAAATGTGTTGAAAAGTGACCGTTGGTCACCGTCTCAACAATAACTTTTGAACGGTAAGGAATTTTTAGACGTGGCCTGAATGTTTTAGAAAGACCACAATCGGATCTTCAATTTGAACACAAATTTTTTATGGTTTCGATGGAAATCGAGAGAGATATTGTACTTTGAATCTGTCCCACCAAGTTCCCTAAAATACGGATTCCATTTATCTGCCGATGGAGAGGCGTAAAAATGGAAATCAACGATTTGATCATGAATTTGGCTTGGATATAATTTTCCTATAACCCGAGATCAATAATCTTGAAATCAAATTTTGAGTAAAAAACATGTTTGTGCCTAGTTATTCACGACACGTAATCGATTCGAAAATGTGTTGAAAAGTGACCGTTGGTCACCGTCTCAACAATAACTTTTGAACGGTAAGGAATTTTTAGACGTGGCCTTAATGTTTTAGAAAGACCACAATTGGAGCTTCAATTTGAACACAAATTTTTTTTGTTTTTGATGGAAATCGAGAGAGTTACTGTAGTTTGAATCTATCCAAGCAAGTTCCCAAAAATACGGATTCCAATTATCTGCCGATGGAGGGGCGTAAAAATGGAAGTTCAACGATTCGCACACGAATTTGGCTTGGAAATATTTTTCCTATTTCACGAGATCAATAATCTTGAAATCAAATTTTTGGTAAAAAAAACGTTAGTGGCTAGTTATTCATGAGCGGTAATCGCTAAGAAAATGTGTTGAAAAGTGACATTTGGTAACCGTTTCGACAATAACTTTTGAACGCTTAGGAATTTTTAGAAGCGGCCAGAATATTTTTGAATGAACATATTTGGAGCATCAATTTGAACACAAATTTTGTATTTTTTTTGTTGGAGATCAAGAGAGTTATTGTCAATTGAATTTATCCCACCGAGTTACCCGAAATACGGATTCCAGTTATGTGCAAATGGAGGGGGGTAAAAACGGAAGTTTAACGATTCGCACACGAATTTGGTTTGGAAATATTTTTCCTATATCGTGGGATAAATAATCCGGAAATCAAATTTTGGTTATAAAAAACGTTAGTGGCCTGTTATTCACGAGCCGTAATCACTGGGAAAATGTGTTGAAAAGTGACCTTTAGTCACCGTTTCGTCAAAAACTTTTGAACGGTTAGGAATTTTTATATGTGGCCTTAATGTTTTAGAAAGAACACAATCGGAGTTTCAATTTGAACACAAATTTTTTATGTTTTCGATGGAAATCGAGATAGTTATTGTAGTTTCAATCTGTCCCACCAAGTTCCCAAAATACGGATTCCAATTATCTGCCGATGGAGGGGCGTAAAAATGGAAGTTCTAAGATTTGATCATGAATTTGGCTTGGAAATATTTTTCCTATATCCCGAGATCAATAATCTTGAAATCAAATTTTGGGTAAAAAAAATGTTTGTGGCTAGTTATTCACGACACGGAACAGCTTTGAAAATGTGTTGAAAAGTGACCTTGGGTCACCGTTTCGACAATAACTTTTGAACGGTAAGGAATTTTTAGACGTGGCCTGAATGTTTAAGAAAGACCACAATCGAAGCTTCAATTTGAACACAAATTTTTTATCTTTTCGATGGAAATCGAGAGAGTTATTGTACTTTGAATCTGTCCCACCAAGTTCCCAAAAATACGGATTCCAATTATCTGCCGATGGAGGGGCGTAAAAATGGAAGTTCAACGATTTGATCATGAATTTGGCTTGGAAATATTTTTCCTATATCCCGAGATCAATAATCTTGAAATCAAATTTAGGGGAAAAAAAACGTTAGTGGCTAGTTATTCATGAGTGGTAATCGCTAAGAAAATGTGTTGAAAAGTGACATTTGGTCACCGTTTCGGCAATAACTTTTGAACGCTTAGGACTTTTTAGAAGCGGCCAGAATATTTTTGAATGAACATATTTGGAGCATCAATTTGAACACAAATTTTGTATTTTTTTGTTGGAGATCAAGAGAGTTATTGTCAATTGAATTTATCCCACCGAGTTACCCGAAATACGGATTCCAGTTATGTGCAAATGGAGGGAGGTAAAAACGGAAGTTTAACGATTCGCACACGAATTTGGTTTGGAAATATTTTTCCTATATCGTGGGATAAATAATCTTGAAATCTAATTTTGGTTAAAAAAAACGTTAGTGGCCTGTTATTCACGAGCCGTAATCACTAGGAAAATGTGTTGAAAAGTGAGCTTCAGTCACCGTTTCGTCAAAAACTTTTGAACGGTTAGGAATTTTTATATGTGGCCTGAATGTTTTAGAAAGAACACAATCGGAGTTTCAATTTGAACACAACTTTTTTATGTTTTCGATGGAAATCGAGAGCGTTATTGTAGTTTGAATCTGTCCCACCAAGTTCCCCAAAATACGGATTCCATTTATGTGCCGATGGAGGGGCGTAAAAATGGAAGTTCAACGATTTGATCATGAATTTGGCTTGGAAATATTTTTCCTATATCCCGAGATCAATAATCTCGAAATCAAATTTTGTGTAAGAAAAATGTTTGTGGCTAGTTATTCACGACACGTAATCGCTTTGAAAATGTGTTGAAAAGTGACCTTTGGCCACCGTTTCGACAATAACTTTCGAACGGTAAGGAATTTTTAGAGGTGGCCTGAATGTTTTAGAAAGACCACAATCGGAGCTTCTATTTGAACACAAATTTTTTATGTTTTTGATGGAAATCGAGTGAGTTATTGTACTTTGAATCTGTCCCACCAAGTTCCCCAAAATAGGGATTCCAATTATGCGCCGATGGAGGGGCGTAAAAATGAAAGTTCAACGATTTGATCATGAATTTGGCTTAGAAATATTTTTCCTATATCCCGAGATCAATAATCTCGAAATCAAATTTTGTGTAAAAAAAATGTTTGTGCCAAGTTATTCACGACACGTAATCGCTTTGAAAATGTGTTGAAAAGTGACCTTTGGCCACCGTTTCGACAATAACTTTTGAACGGTAAGGAATTTTTAGAGGTGGCCTGAATGTTTTAGAACGACCACAATCGGAGCTTCAATTTGAACACAAATTTTTTATGTTTTTGATGGAAATCGAGTGAGTTATTGTACTTTGAATCTGTCTCACCAAGTTCCCCAAAATAGGGATTCCAATTATGCGCCGATGGAGGGGCGTAAAAATGAAAGTTCAACGATTTGATCATGAATTTGGCTTGGAAATATTTTTCCTATATCCCGAGATCAATAATCTTTGAATCAAATTTTTGGTAAAAAACATGTTTGTGCCTAGTTATTCATGACACGTAATCGCTTTGAAAATGTGTTGAAAAGTGACCTTTGGTCACCGTTTCGACAATAACCTTTGAACGGTAAGGAATTTTTAGACGTGGCCTGAATGTTTTAGAAAGACCACAATTGGAGCTTCAATTTGAACACAATTTTTTTTTGTTTTTGATGGAAATCGAGAGAGTTACTGTAGTTTGAATCTATCCAAGCAAGTTCCCAAAAATACGGATTCCAATTATCTGCCGATGGAGGGGCGTAAAAATGGAAGTTCAACGATTTGATCTGGAACTTGGCTTGGAAATATTATTTCTATATCCCGAGATCAATAATCTTGAAATCAAATTTAGGGGAAAAAAAACGTTAGTGGCTAGTTATTCATGAGTGGTAATCGCTAAGAAAATGTGTTGAAAAGTGACATTT
This sequence comes from Quercus robur, assembly GCF_932294415.1. Taxonomy (NCBI): domain Eukaryota; kingdom Viridiplantae; phylum Streptophyta; class Magnoliopsida; order Fagales; family Fagaceae; genus Quercus; species Quercus robur. The sequence goes on along the minus strand of NC_065541.1, from coordinate 68,046,413 downwards.
GGTCACCGTTTCGGCAATAACTTTTGAACGCTTAGGACTTTTTAGAAGCGGCCAGAATATTTTTGAATGAACATATTCGGAGCATCAATTTGAACACAAATTTTGTATTTTTTTGTTGTAGATCAAGAGAGTTATTGTCAATTGAATTTGTCCCACCGAGTTACCCGAAATACGGATTCCAGTTATGTGCAAATGGAGGGGGGTAAAAACGGAAGTTTAACGATTCGCACACGAATTTGGTTTGGAAATATTTTTCCAATATCGTGGGATAAATAATCTTGAAATCTAATTTTGGTTAAAAAAAACGTTAGTGGCCGGTTATTCACGAGCCGTAATCACTAGGAAAATGTGTTGAAAAGTGACCTTCAGTCACCGTTTCGTCAAAAACTTTTGAACGGTTAGGAACTTTTATATGTGGCCTGAATGTTTTAGAAAGAACACAATCGGAGTTTCAATTTGAACACAAATTTTTTATGTTTTCGATGGAAATCGAGAGAGTTATTGTACTTTGAATCTGTCCCACCAAGTTCCCCAAAATACGGATTCCAATTATCTGCCGATGGAGGGGCGTAAAAATGGAAGTTCAACGATTTGATCATGAATTTGGCTTGGAAATATTTTTCCTATATCCCGAGATCAATAATCTTGAAATCAAATTTTGGGTAAAAAAAATGTTTGTGGCTAGTTATTCACGACACGTAATCGCTTTGAAAATGTGTTGAAAAGTGACCTTTGGACACCGTTTCGACAATAACTTTTGAACGGCGAGGAATTTTTAGACGTGGCCTGAATGTTTTAGAAAGACCACAATCGGAGCTTCAATTTGAACAAAAATTTTGTATGTTTTTGATGGAAATCGAGTGAGTTATTGTACTTTGAATCTGTCCCACCAAGTTCCCCAAAATAGGGATTCCAATTATCTGCCGATGGAGGGGCGTAAAAATGGAAGTTCAACGATTCGCACACGAATTTGGCTTGGAAATATTTTTCCTATATCACGAGATCAGTAATCTTGAAATCAAATTTTGGGTAAAAAAACCGTTAGTGGCTAGTTATTCATGAGCGGTAATCGTAACGAAAATGTGTTGAAAAGTTACATTTGGTCACCGTTTACACAATAACTTTTGAACGCTTTGGAATTTCTAGAAGCGGCCAGAATATTTTTGAACGAACATATTCGGAGCATCAATTTGAACACAAATTTTTTAGTTTTTGTTGGAGATCAAGAGAGTTATTTTCAATTGAATTTGTCCCACTGAGTTACCCGAAATACGGATTCGAATTATGTGCAAATGGAGGGGTTTAAAAATGGAAGTTTAACGATTCGCACACGAATTTGGTTTGGAAATATTTTTCCTATATCGTGGGATAAATAATCCTGAAATCGAGAGAGTTATTGTAGTTTGAATCTGTCCCACCAAGTTCCCCAAAATACGGATTCCAATTATCTGCCGATGGAGGGGCGTAAAAATGGAAGTTCAACGATTTGATCATGAATTTGGCTTGGAAATATTTTTCCTATATCCCAAGATCAATAATCTTCAAATCAAATTTTGTGTAAAAAAAATGTTTGTGGCTAGTTATTCACGACAAGTAATCGCTTTGAAAATGTGTTGAAATGTGACCTTTGGTCACCGTTTCGACAATAACTTTTGAACGGTAAGGAATTTTTGGACGTGGCCTGAATGTTTTAGAAAGACCACAATCGGAGCTTCAATTTGAACACAAATTTTTTATGTTTTTTATGGAAATCGAGAGAGTAATTGTAGTTTGAATCTATCCAAGCAAGTTCCCAAAAATACGGATTCGAATTATTTGCCGATGGAGGGGCGTAAAAATGGAAGTTCAACGATTTGATCATGAACTTGGCTTGGAAATATTATTCCTATATCCCGAGATCAATAATCTTGAAATCAAATTTTGGGTAAAAAAAATGTTTGTGGCTAGTTATTCACGACATGTAATCGCTTTGAAAATGTGTTGATAAGTGACCTTTGGTCACCGTTTCGACAATAACTTTTGAACGGTAAGGAATTTTTAGACGTGGCCAGAATGTTTTAAAAAGACCACTATTGGAGCTTCAATTTGAACACAAATTCTTTTATGTTTTCGATGGAAATCGAGATAGTTATTGTTGTTTGAATCTGTCCCACCAAGTTCCCCAAAATACGGATTCCAATTATCTGCCGATGGAGGGGCGTAAAAATGGAAGTTCAACGATTTGATCATGAATTTGGCTTGGAAATATTTTTCCTATATCCCAAGATCAATAATGTTGAAATCAAATTTAGGGGAAAAAAAACGTTAGTGGCTAGTTATTCATGAGTGGTAATCGCTAAGAAAATGTGTTGAAAAGTGACATTTGGTCACCGTTTCGGCAATAACTTTTGAACGCTTAGGACTTTTTAGAAGCGGCGAGAATATTTTTGAATGAACATATTCGGAGCATCAATTTGAACACAAATTTTGTATTTTTTTGTTGTAGATCAAGAGAGTTATTGTCAATTGAATTTGTCCCACCGAGTTACCCGAAATACGGATTGCAGTTATGTGCAAATGGAGGGAGGTAAAAACGGAAGTTTAACGATTCGCACACGAATTTGGTTTGGAAATATTTTTCCTATATCGTGGGATAAATAATTTTGAAATCTAATTTTGGTTAAAAAAAACGTTAGTGGCCTGTTATTCACGAGCCGTAATCACTAGGAAAATGTGTTGAAAAGTGACCTTCAGTCACCGTTTCGTCAAAAACTTTTGAACGGTTAAGAATTTTTATATGTGGCCTGAATGTTTTAGAAAGAACACAGTCGGAGTTTCAATTTGATCACAAATTTTTTATGTTTTCGATGGAAATCGAGAGAGTTATTGTAGTTTGAATCTGTCCCACCAAGTTCCCCAAAATACGGATTCCAATTATGTGCCGATGGAGGGGCGTAAAAATGGAAGTTGAACGATTTGATCATGAATTTGGCTTGGAAATATTTTTCCTATATCCCGAGATCAATAATCTTGAAATCAAATTTTGTGTAAAAAAAATGTTTGTGGCTAGTTATTCACGACACGTAATCGCTTTGAAAATGTGTTGAAAAGTGACCTTTGGCCACCGTTTCGACAATAACTTTTGAACGGTAAGGAATTTTTAGAGGTGGCCTGAATGTTTTAGAAAGACCACAATCGGAGCTTCAATCTGAACACAAATTTTTTATGTTTTCGATGGAAATCGAGTGAGTTATTGTACTTTGAATCTGTCCCACCAAGTTCCCCAAAATAGGGATTCCAATTATGCGCCGATGGAGGGGCGTAAAAATGAAAGTTCAACGATTTGATCATGAATTTGGCTTGGAAATATTTTTCCTATATCCCGAGATCAATAATCTTGAAATCAAATTTTGGGTAAAAAAAATGTGTGTGGCTAGTTATTCACAACACGTAATCGCTTTGAAAATGTGTTGAAAAGTGACCTTTGGACACCGTTTCGACAATAACTTTTGAACGGTAAGGAATTTTTAGACGTGGCCTGAATGTTTTAGAAAGACCACAATCGGAGCTTCAATTTTGAACACAAATTTTGTATGTTTTTGATGGAAATCGAGTGAGTTATTGTACTTTGAATCTGTCCCACCAAGTTCCCCAAAATAGGGATTCCAATTATGTGCCGATGGAGGGGCGTAAAAATGGAAGTTCAACGATTCGCACATGAATTTGGCTTGGAAATATTTTTCCTATATCACGAGATCAGTAATCTTGAAATCAAATTTTGGGTAAAAAAACCGTTAGTGGCTAGTTATTCATGAGCGGTAATCGTAACGAAAATGTGTTGAAAAGTTACATTTGGTCACCGTTTACACAATAACTTTTGAACGCTTTGGAATTTCTAGAAGCGGCCAGAATATTTTTGAACGAACATATTCGGAGCATCAATTTGAACACAAATTTTTTAGTTTTTTGTTGGAGATCAAGAGAGTTATTTTCAATTGAATTTGTCCCACTGAGTTACCCGAAATACGGATTCGAATTATGTGCAAATGGAGGGGTTTAAAAATGGAAGTTTAACGATTCGCACACGAATTTGGTTTGGAAATATTTTTCCTATATCGTGGGATAAATAATCCTGAAATCGAGAGAGTTATTGTAGTTTGAATCTGTCCCACCAAGTTCCCCAAAATACGGATTCCAATTATCTGCCGATGGAGGGGCGTAAAAATGGAAGTTCAACGATTTGATCATGAATTTGGCTTGGAAATATTTTTCCTATATCCCAAGATCAATAATCTTCAAATCAAATTTTGTGTAAAAAAAATGTTTGTGGCTAGTTATTCACGACAAGTAATCGCTTTGAAAATGTGTTGAAATGTGACCTTTGGTCACCGTTTCGACAATAACTTTTGAACGGTAAGGAATTTTTAGACGTGGCCTGAATGTTTTAGAAAGACCACAATCGGAGCTTCAATTTGAACACAAATTTTTTATGTTTTTTATGGAAATCGAGAGAGTAATTGTAGTTTGAATCTATCCAAGCAAGTTCCCAAAAATACGGATTCCAATTATCTGCCGATGGAGGGGCGTAAAAATGGAAGTTCAACGATTTGATCTGGAACTTGGCTTGGAAATATTATTCCTATATCCCGAGATCAATAATCTTGAAATCAAATGTTGGGTAAAAAAAATGTTTGTGGCTAGTTATTCACGACATGTAATCGCTTTGAAAATGTGTTGATAAGTGACCTTTGGTCACCGTTTCGACAATAACTTTTGAACGGTAAGGAATTTTTAGACGTGGCCTGAATGTTTTAGAAAGACCACAATCGGATCTTCAATTTGAACACAAATTTTTTATGGTTTCGATGGAAATCGAGAGAGATATTGTACTTTGAATCTGTCCCACCAAGTTCCCTAAAATACGGATTCCATTTATCTGCCGATGGAGAGGCGTAAAAATGGAAATCAACGATTTGATCATGAATTTGGCTTGGATATAATTTTCCTATAACCCGAGATCAATAATCTTGAAATCAAATTTTGAGTAAAAAACATGTTTGTGCCTAGTTATTCACGACACGTAATCGATTCGAAAATGTGTTGAAAAGTGACCGTTGGTCACCGTCTCAACAATAACTTTTGAACGGTAAGGAATTTTTAGACGTGGCCTGAATGTTTTAGAAAGACCACAATTGGAGCTTCAATTTGAACACAAATTTTTTTTGTTTTTGATGGAAATCGAGAGAGTTATTGTAGTTTGAATCTATCCAAGCAAGTTCCCAAAAATACGGATTCCAATTATCTGCCGATGGAGAGGCGTAAAAATGGAAGTTCAACGATTCGCACACGAATTTGGCTTGGAAATATTTTTCCTATTTCACGAGATCAATAATCTTGAAATCAAGTTTTGGGTAAAAAAAACGTTAGTGGCTAGTTATTCATGAGCGGTAATCGCTAAGAAAATGTGTTGAAAAGTGACATTTGGTAACCGTTTCGACAATAACTTTTGAACGCTTAGGAATTTTTTGAAGCGGCCCGAATATTTTTGAATGAACATATTCGGAGCATCAATTTGAATACAAATTTTATATTTTTTTGTTGGAGATCAAGAGAGTTATTGTCAATTGAATTTGTCCCACCAAGTTACCCGAAATACGGATTCCAGTTATGTGCAAATGGAGGGGGGTAAAAACGGAAGTTTAACGATTCGCACACGAATTTGGTTTGGAAATATTTTTCCTATATCGTGGGATAAATAATCCTGAAATCAAATTTTGGTTATAAAAAACGTTAGTGGCCTGTTATTCACGAGCCGTAATCACTAGGAAAATGTGTTGAAAAGTGACCTTCAATCACCGTTTCGTCAAAAACTTTTGAACGGTTAGGAATTTTTATATGTGGCCTTAATGTTTTAGAAAGAACACAATCGGAGTTTCAATTTGAACACAAATTTTTTATGTTTTCGATGGAAATCGAGATAGTTATTGTAGTTTCAATCTGTCCCACCAAGTTCCCAAAATACGGATTCCAATTATCTGCCGATGGAGGGGCGTAAAAATGGAAGTTCTAAGATTTGATCATGAATTTGGCTTGGAAATATTTTTCCTATATCCCGAGATCAATAATCTTGAAATCAAATTTTGGGTAAAAAAAATGCTTGTGGCTAGTTATTCACGACACGGAACAGCTTTGAAAATGTGTTGAAAAGTGACCTTGGGTCACCGTTTCGACAATAACTTTTGAACGGTAAGGAATTTTTAGACGTGGCCTGAATGTTTAAGAAAGACCACAATCGAAGCTTCAATTTGAACACAAATTTTTTATGTTTTCGATGGAAATCGAGAGAGTTATTGTACTTTGAATCTGTCCCACCAAGTTCCCCAAAATACGGATTCCAATTATCTGCCGATGGAGGGGCGTAAAAATGGAAGTTCAACGATTTGATCATGAATTTGGCTTGGAAATATTTTTCCTATATCCCGAGATCAATAATCTTGAAATCAAATTTAGGGGAAAAAAAACGTTAGTGGCTAGTTATTCATGAGTGGTAATCGCTAAGAAAATGTGTTGAAAAGTGACATTTGGTCACCGTTTCGGCAATAACTTTTGAACGCTTAGGACTTTTTAAAAGCGGCCAGAATATTTTTGAATGAACATATTTGGAGCATCAATTTGAACACAAATTTTGTATTTTTTTGTTGTAGATCAAGAGAGTTATTGTCAATTGAATTTGTCCCACCGAGTTACCCGTAATACGGATTCCAGTTATGTGCAAATGGAGGGAGGTAAAAACGGAAGTTTAACGATTCGCACACGAATTTGGTTTGGAAATATTTTTCCTATATCGTGGGATAAATAATCTTGAAATCTAATTTTGGTTAAAAAAAACGTTAGTGGCCTGTTATTCACGAGCCGTAATCACTAGGAAAATGTGTTGAAAAGTGAGCTTCAGTCACCGTTTCGTCAAAAACTTTTGAACGGTTAGGAATTTTTATATGTGGCCTGAATGTTTTAGAAAGAACACAATCGGAGTTTCAATTTGAACACAACTTTTTTATGTTTTCGATGGAAATCGAGAGCGTTATTGTAGTTTGAATCTGTCCCACCAAGTTCCCCAAAATACGGATTCCATTTATGTGCCGATGGAGGGGCGTAAAAATGGAAGTTCAACGATTTGATCATGAATTTGGCTTGGAAATATTTTTCCTATATCCCGAGATCAATAATCTCGAAATCAAATTTTGTGTAAGAAAAATGTTTGTGGCTAGTTATTCACGACACGTAATCGCTTTGAAAATGTGTTGAAAAGTGACCTTTCGCCACCGTTTCGACAATAACTTTTGAACGGTAAGGAATTTTTAGAGGTGGCCTGAATGTTTTAGAAAGACCACAATCGGAGCTTCTATTTGAACACAAATTTTTTATGTTTTTGATGGAAATCGAGTGAGTTATTGTACTTTGAATCTGTCCCACCAAATTCCCCAAAATAGGGATTCCAATTATGCGCCGATGGAGGGGCGTAAAAATGAAAGTTCAACGATTTGATCATGAATTTGGCTTAGAAATATTTTTCCTATATCCCGAGATCAATAATCTCGAAATCAAATTTTGTGTAAAAAAAATGTTTGTGCCAAGTTATTCACGACACGTAATCGCTTTGAAAATGTGTTGAAAAGTGACCTTTGGCCACCGTTTCGACAATAACTTTTGAACGGTAAGGAATTTTTAGAGGTGGCCTGAATGTTTTAGAACGACCACAATCGGAGCTTCAATTTGAACACAAATTTTTTATGTTTTTGATGGAAATCGAGTGAGTTATTGTACTTTGAATCTGTCTCACCAAGTTCCCCAAAATAGGGATTCCAATTATGCGCCGATGGAGGGGCGTAAAAATGAAAGTTCAACGATTTGATCATGAATTTGGCTTGGAAATATTTTTCCTATATCCCGAGATCAATAATCTTTGAATCAAATTTTTGGTAAAAAACATGTTTGTGCCTAGTTATTCATGACACGTAATCGCTTTGAAAATGTGTTGAAAAGTGACCTTTGGTCACCGTTTCGACAATAACCTTTGAACGGTAAGGAATTTTTAGACGTGGCCTGAATGTTTTAGAAAGACCACAATTGGAGCTTCAATTTGAACACAAATTTTTTTTGTTTTTGATGGAAATCGAGAGAGTAATTGTAGTTTGAATCTATCCAAGCAAGTTCCCAAAAATACGGATTCCAATTATTTGCCGATGGAGGGGCGTAAAAATGGAAGTTCAACGATTTGATCATGAACTTGGCTTGGAAATATTATTTCTATATCCCGAGATCAATAATCTTGAAATCAAATTTAGGGGAAAAAAAACGTTAGTGGCTAGTTATTCATGAGTGGTAATCGCTAAGAAAATGTGTTGAAAAGTGACATTTGGTCACCGTTTCGGCATTAACTTTTGAACGCTTAGGACTTTTTAGAAGCGGCCAGAATATTTTTGAATGAACATATTCGGAGCATCAATTTGAACGCAAATTTTGTATTTTTTTGTTGTAGATCAAGAGAGTTATTGTCAATTGAATTTGTCCCACCGAGTTACCCGAAATACGGATTCCAGTTATGTGCAAATGGAGGGAGGTAAAAACGGAAGTTTAACGATTCGCACACGAATTTGGTTTGGAAATATTTTTCCAATACCGTGGGATAAATAATCTTGAAATCTAATTTTGGTTAAAAAAAACGTTAGTGGCCGGTTATTCACGAGCCGTAATCACTAGGAAAATGTGTTGAAAAGTGACCTTTAGTCACTGTTTCGTCAAAAACTTTTGAACGGTTAGGAATTTTTATATGTGGCCTGAATGTTTTAGAAAGAACACAATCGGAGTTTCAATTTGAACACAAATTTTTTATGTTGTCGATGGAAATCGAGAGAGTTATTGTACTTTGAATCTGTCCCACCAAGTTCCCCAAAATACGGATTCCAATTATCTGCCGATGAAGGGGCGTAAAAATGGAAGTTCAACGATTTGATCATGAATTTGGCTTGGAAATATTTTTCCTATATCCCGAGATCAATAATCTTGAAATCAAATTTTGGGTAAAAAAAATGTGTGTGGCTAGTTATTCACAACACGTAATCACTTTGAAAATGTGTTGAAAAGTGACCTTTGGACACCGTTTCGACAATAACTTTTGAACGGTAAGGAATTTTTAGACGTGGCCTGAATGTTTTAGAAAGACCACAATCGGAGCTTCAATTTGAACACAAATTTTGTATGTTTTTGATGGAAATCGAGTGAGTTATTGTACTTTGAATCTGTCCCACCAAGTTCCCCAAAATAGGAATTCCAATTATGTGCCGATGGAGGGGCGTAAAAATGGAAGTTCAACGATTCGCACACGAATTTGGCTTGGAAATATTTTTCCTATATCACGAGATCAGTAATCTTGAAATCAAATTTTGGGTAAAAAAACCGTTAGTGGCTAGTTATTCATGAGCGGTAATCGTAACGAAAATGTGTTGAAAAGTTACATTTGGTCACCGTTTACACAATAACTTTTGAACGCTTTGGAATTTCTAGAAGCGGCCAGAATATTTTTGAACGAACATATTCGGAGCATCAATTTGAACACAAATTTTTTAGTTTTTGTTGGAGATCAAGAGAGTTATTTTCAATTGAATTTGTCCCACTGAGTTACCCGAAATACGGATTCGAATTATGTGCAAATGGAGGGGTTTAAAAATGGAAGTTTAACGATTCGCACACGAATTTGGTTTGGAAATATTTTTCCTATATCGTGGGATAAATAATCCTGAAATCGAGAGAGTTATTGTAGTTTGAATCTGTCCCACCAAGTTCCCCAAAATACGGATTCCAATTATCTGCCGATGGAGGGGCGTAAAAATGGAAGTTCAACGATTTGATCATGAATTTGGCTTGGAAATATTTTTCCTATATCCCAAGATCAATAATCTTCAAATCAAATTTTGTGTAAAAAAAATGTTTGTGGCTAGTTATTCACGACAAGTAATCGCTTTGAAAATGTGTTGAAATGTGACCTTTGGTCACCGTTTCGACAATAACTTTTGAACGGTAAGGAATTTTTGGACGTGGCCTGAATGTTTTAGAAAGACCACAATCGGAGCTTCAATTTGAACACAAATTTTTTATGTTTTTTATGGAAATCGAGAGAGTAATTGTAGTTTGAATCTATCCAAGCAAGTTCCCAAAAATACGGATTCGAATTATTTGCCGATGGAGGGGCGTAAAAATGGAAGTTCAACGATTTGATCATGAACTTGGCTTGGAAATATTATTCCTATATCCCGAGATCAATAATCTTGAAATCAAATTTTGGGTAAAAAAAATGTTTGTGGCTAGTTATTCACGACATGTAATCGCTTTGAAAATGTGTTGATAAGTGACCTTTGGTCACCGTTTCGACAATAACTTTTGAACGGTAAGGAATTTTTAGACGTGGCCTGAATGTTTTAGAAAGACCACAATCGAAGCTTCAATTTGAATACAAATTTTTTATCTTTTCGATGGAAATCGAGAGAGTTATTGTACTTTGAATCTGTCCCACCATGTTCCCCAAAATACGGATTCCAATTATCTGCCGATGGAGGGGCGTAAAAATGGAAGTTCAACGATTTGATCATGAATTTGGCTTGGAAATATTTTTCATATATCCCAAGATCAATAATGTTGAAATCAAATTTAGGGGAAAAAAAACGTTAGTGGCTAGTTATTCATGAGTGGTAATCGCTAAGAAAATGTGTTGAAAAGTGACATTTGGTCACCGTTTCGGCAATAACTTTTGAACGCTTAGGACTTTTTAGAAGCGGCGAGAATATTTTTGAATGAACATATTCGGAGCATCAATTTGAACACAAAATTTGTATTTTTTTGTTGTAGATCAAGAGAGTTATTGTCAATTGAATTTGTCCCACCGAGTTACCCGAAATACGGATTGCAGTTATGTGCAAATGGAGGGAGGTAAAAACGGAAGTTTAACGATTCGCACACGAATTTGGTTTGGAAATATTTTTCCTATATCGTGGGATAAATAATTTTGAAATCTAATTTTGGTTATAAAAAACGTTAGTGGCCTGTTATTCACGAGCCGTAATCACTGGGAAAATGTGTTGAAAAGTGACCTTCAGTCACCGTTTCGTCAAAAACTTTTGAACGGTTAGGAACTTTTATATGTGGCCTGAATGTTTTAGAAAGAACACAGTCGGAGTTTCAATTTGATCACAAATTTTTTATGTTTTCGATGGAAATCGAGAGAGTTATTGTAGTTTGAATCTGTCCCACCAAGTTCCCCAAAATACGGATTCCAATTATGTGCCGATGGAGGGGCGTAAAAATGGAAGTTGAACGATTTGATCATGAATTTGGCTTGGAAATATTTTTCCTATATCCCGAGATCAATAATCTTGAAATCAAATTTTGTGTAAAAAAAATGTTTGTGGCTAGTTATTCACGACACGTAATCGCTTTGAAAATGTGTTGAAAAGTGACCTTTGGCCACCGTTTCGACAATAACTTTTGAACGGTAAGGAATTTTTAGAGGTGGCCTGAATGTTTTAGAAAGACCACAATCGGAGCTTCAATCTGAACACAAATTTTTTATGTTTTTGATGGAAATCGAGTGAGTTATTGTACTTTGAATCTGTCCCACCAAGTTCCCCAAAATAGGGATTCCAATTATGCGCCGATGGAGGGGCGTAAAAATGAAAGTTCAACGATTTGATCATGAATTTGGCTTGGAAATATTTTTCCTATATCCCGAGATCAATAATCTTGAAATCAAATTTTGGGTAAAAAAAATGTGTGTGGCTAGTTATTCACAACACGTAATCGCTTTGAAAATGTGTTGAAAAGTGACCTTTGGACACCGTTTCGACAATAACTTTTGAACGGTAAGGAATTTTTAGACGTGGCCTGAATGTTTTAGAAAGACCACAATCGGAGCTTCAATTTTGAACACAAATTTTGTATGTTTTTGATGGAAATCGAGTGAGTTATTGTACTTTGAATCTGTCCCACCAAGTTCCCCAAAATAGGGATTCCAATTATGTGCCGATGGAGGGGCGTAAAAATGGAAGTTCAACGATTCGCACACGAATTTGGCTTGGAAATATTTTTCCTATATCACGAGATCAGTAATCTTGAAATCAAATTTTGGGTAAAAAAACCGTTAGTGGCTAGTTATTCATGAGCGGTAATCGTAACGAAAATGTGTTGAAAAGTTACATTTGGTCACCGTTTACACAATAACTTTTGAACGCTTTGGAATTTCTAGAAGCGGCCAGAATATTTTTGAACGAACATATTCGGAGCATCAATTTGAACACAAATTTTTTAGTTTTTTGTTGGAGATCAAGAGAGTTATTTTCAATTGAATTTGTCCCACTGAGTTACCCGAAATACGGATTCGAATTATGTGCAAATGGAGGGGTTTAAAAATGGAAGTTTAACGATTCGCACACGAATTTGGTTTGGAAATATTTTTCCTATATCGTGGGATAAATAATCCTGAAATCGAGAGAGTTATTGTAGTTTGAATCTGTCCCACCAAGTTCCCCAAAATACGGATTCCAATTATCTGCCGATGGAGGGGCGTAAAAATGGAAGTTCAACGATTTGATCATGAATTTGGCTTGGAAATATTTTTCCTATATCCCAAGATCAATAATCTTCAAATCAAATTTTGTGTAAAAAAAATGTTTGTGGCTAGTTATTCACGACAAGTAATCGCTTTGAAAATGTGTTGAAATGTGACCTTTGGTCACCGTTTCGACAATAACTTTTGAACGGTAAGGAATTTTTAGACGTGGCCTGAATGTTTTAGAAAGACCACAATCGGAGCTTCAATTTGAACACAAATTTTTTATGTTTTTTATGGAAATCGAGAGAGTAATTGTAGTTTGAATCTATCCAAGCAAGTTCCCAAAAATACGGATTCGAATTATTTGCCGATGGAGGGGCGTAAAAATGGAAGTTCAACGATTTGATCTGGAACTTGGCTTGGAAATATTATTCCTATATCCCGAGATCAATAATCTTGAAATCAAATTTTGGGTAAAAAAAATGTTTGTGGCTAGTTATTCACGACACGTAATCGCTTTGAAAATGTGTTGATAAGTGACCTTTGGTCACCGTTTCGACAATAACTTTTGAACGGTAAGGAATTTTTAGACGTGGCCTGAATGTTTTAGAAAGACCACAATCGAAGCTTCAATTTCAATACAAATTTTTTATCTTTTCGATGAAAATCGAGAGAGTTATTGTACTTTGAATCTGTCCCACCAAGTTCCCCAAAATACGGATTCCAATTATCTGCCGATGGAGGGGCGTAAAAATGGAAGTTCAACGATTTGATCATGAATTTGGCTTGGAAATATTTTTCCTATATCCCAAGATCAATAATGTTGAAATCAAATTTAGGGGAAAAAAAACGTTAGTGGCTAGTTATTCATGAGTGGTAATCGCTAAGAAAATGTGTTGAAAAGTGACATTTGGTCACCGTTTCGGCAATAACTTTTGAACGCTTAGGACTTTTTAGAAGCGGCGAGAATATTTTTGAATGAACATATTCGGAGCATCAATTTGAACACAAATTTTGTATTTTTTTGTTGTAGATCAAGAGAGTTATTGTCAATTGAATTTGTCCCACCGAGTTACCCGAAATACGGATTGCAGTTATGTGCAAATGGAGGGAGGTAAAAACGGAAGTTTAACGATTCGCACACGAATTTGGTTTGGAAATATTTTTCCTATATCGTGGGATAAATAATTTTGAAATCTAATTTTGGTTAAAAAAAACGTTAGTGGCCTGTTATTCACGAGCCGTAATCACTAGGAAAATGTGTTGAAAAGTGACCTTCAGTCACCGTTTCGTCAAAAACTTTTGAACGGTTAAGAATTTTTATATGTGGCCTGAATGTTTTAGAAAGAACACAGTCGGAGTTTCAATTTGATCACAAATTTTTTATGTTTTCGATGGAAATCGAGAGAGTTATTGTAGTTTGAATCTGTCCCACCAAGTTCCCCAAAATACGGATTCCAATTATGTGCCGATGGAGGGGCGTAAAAATGGAAGTTCACCGATTTGATCATGAAATTTGGCTTGGAAATATTTTTCCTATATCCCGAGATCAATAATCTTGAAATCAAATTTTGTGTAAAAAAAATGTTTGTGGCTAGTTATTCACGACACGTAATCGCTTTGAAAATGTGTTGAAAAGTGACCTTTGGCCACCGTTTCGACAATAACTTTTGAACGGTAAGGAATTTTTAGAGGTGGCCTGAATGTTTTAGAAAGACCACAATCGGAGCTTCAATCTGAACACAAATTTTTTATGTTTTTGATGGAAATCGAGTGAGTTATTGTACTTTGAATCTGTCTCACCAAGTTCCCCAAAATAGGGATTCCAATTATGCGCCGATGGAGGGGCGTAAAAATGAAAGTTCAACGATTTAATCATGAATTTGGCTTGGAAATATTTTTCCTATATCCCGAGATCAATAATCTTGAAACCAAATTTTTGGTAAAAAACATGTTTGTGCCCAGTTATTCATGACACCTAATCGCTTTGAAAATGTGTTGAAAAGTGACCTTTGGTCACCGTTTCGACAATAACCTTTGAACGGTAAGGAATTTTTAGACGTGGCCTGAATGTTTTAGAAAGACCACAATTGGAGCTTCAATTTGAACACAAATTTTTTTTGTTTTTGCTGGAAATCGAGAGAGTAATTGTAGTTTGAATCTATCCAAGCAAGTTCCCAAAAATACGGATTCGAATTATTTGCCGATGGAGGGGCGTAAAAATGGAAGTTCAACGATTTGATCATGAACTTGGCTTGGAAATATTATTCCTATATCCCGAGATCAATAATCTTGAAATCAAATTTAGGGGAAAAAAAACGTTAGTGGCTAGTTATTCATGAGTGGTAATCGCTAAGAAAATATGTCGAAAAGTGACATTTGGTCACCGTTTCGGCATTAACTTTTGAACGCTTAGGACTTTTTAGAAGCGGCCAGAATATTTTTGAATGAACATATTCGGAGCATCAATTTGAACACAAATTTTTTACTTTTTTGTTGTAGATCAAGAGAGTTATTGTCAATTGAATTTGTCCCACCGAGTTACCCGAAATACGGATTCCAGTTATGTGCAAATGGAGGGAGGTAAAAACGGAAGTTTAACGATTCGCACACGAATTTGGTTTGGAAATATTTTTCCTATATCGTGGGATAAATAATCTTGAAATCTAATTTTGGTTAAAAAAAACGTTAGTGGCCTATTATTCACGAGCCGTAATCACTGGGAAAATGTGTTGAAAAGTGACCTTCAGTCACCGTTTCGTCAAAAACTTTTGAACGGTTAGGAACTTTTATATGTGGCCTGAATGTTTTAGAAAGAACACAATCGGAGTTTCAATTTGAACACAAATTTTTTATGTTTTCGATGGAAATCGAGAGAGTTATTGTACTTTGAATCTGTCCCACCAAGTTCCCCAAAATACGGATTCCAATTATCTGCCGATGGAGGGGCGTAAAAATGGAAGTTCAACGATTTGATCATGAATTTGGCTTGGAAATATTTTTCCTATATCCCGAGATCAATAATCTTGAAATCAAATTTTGGGTAAAAAAAATGTTTGTGGCTAGTTATTCACGACACGTAATCGCTTTGAAAATGTGTTGAAAAGTGAGCTTTGGTCACCGTTTCGACAATAACTTTTGAACGGTAAGGAATTTTTAGACGTGGCCTCAATATTCTAGAAAGAACACAATCGGAGCTTCAATTTGAACAAAAATTTTGTATGTTTTTGATGGAAATCGAGAGAGTTATTGTACTTTGAATCTGTCCCACCAAGTTCCCCAAAATAGGGATTCCAATTATCTGCCGATGGAGGGGCGTAAAAATGGAAGTTCAACGATTCGCACACGAATTTGGCTTGGAAATATTTTTCCTATATCACGAGATCAGTAATCTTGAAATCAAATTTTGGGTAAAAAAACCGTTAGTGGCTAGTTATTCATGAGCGGTAATCGCAAAGATAATGTGTTGAAAAGTTACATTTGGTCACCATTTCAACAATAACTTTTGAACGCTTTGGAATTTTTAGAAGCGGCCAGAATATTTTTGAACGAACATATTCGGAGCATCAATTTGAACAAAAATTTTGTTGTTTTTTGTTGGAGATCAAGAGAGTTATTGTCAATTGAATTTGTCCCACCGAGTTACCCGAAATACGGAATCCAATTATGTGCAAATGGAGGGGGGTAAAAATGGAAGTTTAACGATTCGCACACGAATTTGGTTTGGAAATATTTTTCCTATATCGTGGGATAAATAATCCTGAAATCGAGAGAGTTATTGTAGTTTGAATCTGTCCCACCAAGTTCCCCAAAATACTGATTCCAATTATCTGCCGATGGAGGGGCGTAAAAATGGAAGTTCAACGATTTGATCATGAATTTGGCTTGGAAATATTTTTCCTATATCCCAAGATCAATAATCTTCAAATCAAATTTTGTGTAAAAAAAATGTTTGTGGCTAGTTATTCACTACACGTAATCGCTTTGAAAATGTGTTGAAATGTAACCTTTGGTCACCGTTTCGACAATAACTTTTGAACGGTAAGGAATTTTTAGACGTGGCCTGAATGTTTTAGAAAGACCACAATCGGAGCTTCAATTTGAACACAAATTTTGTATGTTTGTGATGGAAATCGAGAGAGTTATTGTACTTTGAATCTGTCCCACCAAGTTCCCCAAAATAGGGATTCCAATTATGTGCCGATGGAGGGGCGAAAAAATGGAAGTTCAACGATTCGCACACGAATTTGGCTTGGAAATATTTTTCCTATATCACGAGATCAGTAATCTTGAAATCAAATTTTTGGTAAAAAACATGTTTGTGCCTAGTTATTCATGACACGTAATCGCTTTGAAAATGTGTTGAAAAGTGACCTTTGGTCACCATTTCGACAATAACCTTTGAACGGTAAGGAATTTTTAGACGTGGACTGATTGTTTTAGAAAGACCACAATTGGAGCTTCAATTTGAACACAAATTTTTTTTTGTTTTTGATGGAAATCGAGAGAGTAATTGTAGTTTGAATCGATCCAAGCAAGTTCCCAAAAATACGGATTCCAATTATTTGCCGATGGAGGGGCGTAAAAATGGAAGTTAAACGATTTGATCATGAACTTGGCTTGGAAATATTATTCCTATATCCCGAGATCAATAATCTTGAAATCAAATTTAGGGGAAAAAAAACGTTAGTGGCTAGTTATTCATGAGTGGTAATCGCAAAGAAAATGTGTTGAAAAATGACATTTGGTCACCGTTTCGGCAATAACTTTTGAACGCTTAGGACTTTCTAGAAGCGGCCAGAATATTTTTGAATGAACATATTCGGAGCATCAATTTGAACACAAATTTTGTATTTTTTTGTTGTAGATCAAGAGAGTTATTGTCAATTGAATTTGTCCCACCGAGTTACCCGAAATACGGATTCCAGTTATGTGCAAATGGAGGGGGGTAAAAACGGAAGTTTAACGATTCGCACATGAATTTGGTTTGGAAATATTTTTCCAATATCGTGGGATAAATAATCTTGAAATCTAATTTTGGTTAAAAAAAACGTTAGTGGCCTGTTATTCACTAGCCGTAATCACTAGGAAAATGTGTTGAAAAGTGACCTTCAGTCACCGTTTCGTCAAAAACTTTTGAACGGTTAGGAACTTTTATATGTGGCCTGAATGTTTTAGAAAGAACACAATCGGAGTTTCAATTTGAACACAAATTTTTTATGTTTTCGATGGAAATCGAGAGAGTTATTGTACTTTGAATCTGTCCCACCAAGTTCTCCAAAACAGGGATTCCAATTATGTGCCGATGGAGGGGCGTAAAAATGGAAGTTCAACGATTTGATCATGAATTTGGCTTGGAAATATTTTTCCTATATCCCGAGATCAATAATCTTGAAATCAAATTTTGGGTAAAAAAAATGTGTGTGGCTAGTTATTCACAACACGTAATCGCTTTGAAAATGTGTTGAAAAGTGACCTTTGGACACCGTTTCGACAATAACTTTTGAACGGTAAGGAATTTTTAGACGTGGCCTGAATGTTTTAGAAAGACCACAATCGGAGCTTCAATTTGAACACAAATTTTGTATGTTTTTGATGGAAATCGAGTGAGTTATTGTACTTTGAATTTGTCCCACCAAGTTCCCCAAAATAGGGATTCCAATTATGTGCCGATGGAGGGGCGTAAAAATGGAAGTTCAACGATTCGCACACGAATTTGGCTTGGAAATATTTTTCCTATATCACGAGATCAGTAATCTTGAAATCAAATTTTGGATAAAAAAACCGTTAGTGGCTAGTTATTCATGAGCGGTAATCGTAACGAAAATGTGTTGAAAAGTTACATTTGGTCACCGTTTACACAATAACTTTTGAACGCTTTGGAATTTCTAGAAGCGGCCAGAATATTTTTGAACGAACATATTCGGAGCATCAATTTGAACACAAATTTTTTAGTTTTTTGTTGGAGATCAAGAGAGTTATTTTCAATTGAATTTGTCCCACTGAGTTACCCGAAATACGGATTCGAATTATGTGCAAATGGAGGGGTTTAAAAATGGAAGTTTAACGATTCGCACACGAATTTGGTTTGGAAATATTTTTCCTATATCGTGGGATAAATAATCCTGAAATCGAGAGAGTTATTGTAGTTTGAATCTGTCCCACCAAGTTCCCCAAAATACGGATTCCAATTATCTGCCGATGGAGGGGCGTAAAAATGGAAGTTCAACGATTTGATCATGAATTTGGCTTGGAAATATTTTTCCTATATCCCAAGATCAATAATCTTCAAATCAAATTTTGTGTAAAAAAAATGTTTGTGGCTAGTTATTCACGACAAGTAATCGCTTTGAAAATGTGTTGAAATGTGACCTTTTGTCACCGTTTCGACAATAACTTTTGAACGGTAAGGAATTTTTAGACGTGGCCTGAATGTTTTAGAAAGACCACAATCGGAGCTTCAATTTGAACACAAATTTTTTATGTTTTTTATGGAAATCGAGAGAGTAATTGTAGTTTGAATCTATCCAAGCAAGTTCCCAAAAATACGGATTCGAATTATTTGCCGATGGAGGGGCGTAAAAATGGAAGTTCAACGATTTGATCTGGAACTTGGCTTGGAAATATTATTCCTATATCCCGAGATCAATAATCTTGAAATCAAATGTTGGGTAAAAAAAATGTTTGTGGCTAGTTATTCACGACACGTAATCGCTTTGAAAATGTGTTGATAAGTGACCTTTGGTCACCGTTTCGACAATAACTTTTGAACGGTAAGGAATTTTTAGACGTGGCCTGAATGTTTTAGAAAGACCACAATCGAAGCTTCAATTTGAAGACAAAATTTTTATCTTTTCGATGAAAATCGAGAGAGTTATTGTACTTTGAATCTGTCCCACCAAGTTCCCCAAAATACGGATTCCAATTATCTGCCGATGGAGGGGCGTAAAAATGGAAGTTCAACGATTTGATCATGAATTTGGCTTGGAAATATTTTTCCTATATCCCAAGATCAATAATGTTGAAATCAAATTTAGGGGAAAAAAAACGTTAGTAGCTAGTTATTCATGAGTGGTAATCGCTAAGAAAATGTGTTGAAAAGTGACATTTGGTCACCGTTTCGGCAATAACTTTTGAACGCTTAGGACTTTTTAGAAGCGGCGAGAATATTTTTGAATGAACATATTCGGAGCATCAATTTGAACACAAATTTTGTATTTTTTTGTTGTAGATCAAGAGAGTTATTGTCAATTGAATTTGTCCCACCGAGTTACCCGAAATACGGATTGCAGTTATGTGCAAATGGAGGGAGGTAAAAACGGAAGTTTAACGATTCGCACACGAATTTGGTTTGGAAATATTTTTCCTATATCGTGGGATAAATAATTTTGAAATCTAATTTTGGTTAAAAAAAACGTTAGTGGCCTGTTATTCACGAGCCGTAATCACTAGGAAAATGTGTTGAAAAGTGACCTTCAGTCACCGTTTCGTCAAAAACTTTTGAACGGTTAAGAATTTTTATATGTGGCCTGAATGTTTTAGAAAGAACACAGTCGGAGTTTCAATTTGATCACAAATTTTTTATGTTTTTGATGGAAATCGAGAGCGTTATTGTAGTTTGAATCTGTCCCACCAAGTTCCCCAAAATACGGATTCCAATTATGTGCCGATGGAGGGGCGTAAAAATGGAAGTTCAACGATTTGATCATGAATTTGGCTTGGAAATATTTTTCCTATATCCCGAGATCAATAATCTTGAAATCAAATTTTGGGAAAAAGAAATGTTTGTGGCTAGTTATTCACGACACGTAATCGCTTTGAAAATGTGTTGAAAAGTGACCTTTGGCCACCGTTTCGACAATAACTTTTGAACGGTAAGGAATTTTTAGAGGTGGCCTGAATGTTTTAGAAAGACCACAATCGGAGCTTCAATCTGAACACAAATTTTTTATGTTTTTGATGGAAATCGAGTGAGTTATTGTACTTTGAATCTGTCCCACCAAGTTCCCCAAAATAGGGATTCCAATTATGTGCCGATGGAGGGGCGTAAAAATGGAAGTTCAACGATTCGCACACGAATTTGGCTTGGAAATATTTTTCCTATATCACGAGATCAGTAATCTTGAAATCAAATTTTGGGTAAAAAAACCGTTAGTGGCTAGTTATTCATGAGCGGTAATCGCAACGAAAATGTGTTGAAAAGTTACATTTGGTCACCGTTTCAACAATAACTTTTGAACGCTTTGGAATTTTTAGAAGCGGCCAGAATATTTTTGAACGAACATATTCGGAGCATCAATTTGAACAAAAATTTTGTTGTTTTTTGTTGGAGATCAAGAGAGTTATTGTCAATTGAATTTGTCCGACCGAGTTACCCGAAATACGGAATCCAATTATGTGCAAATGGAGGGGGGTAAAAATGGAAGTTTAACGATTCGCACACGAATTTGGTTTGGAAATATTTTTCCTATATCGTGGGATAAATAATCCTGAAATAGAGAGAGTTATTGTAGTTTGAATCTGTCCCACCAAGTTGCCCAAAATACGGATTCCAATTATGTGCCGATGGAGGGGCGTAAAAATGGAAGTTGAACGATTTGATCATGAATTTGGCTTGGAAATATTTTTCCTATATCCCGAGATCAATAATCTTGAAATCAAATTTAGGGGAAAAAAAACGTTAGTGGCTAGGTATTCATGAGTGGTAATCGCTAAGAAAATATGTCGAAAAGTGACATTTGGTCACCGTTTCGGCATTAACTTTTGAACGCTTAGGACTTTTTAGAAGCGGCCAGAATATTTTTGAATGAACATATTTGGAGCATCAATTTGAACACAAATTTTGTATTTTTTTGTTGGAGATCAAGAGAGTTATTGTCAATTGAATTTATCCCACCAAGTTACCCGAAATACGGATTCCAGTTATGTGCAAATGGAGGGGGGTAAAAACGGAAGTTTAACGATTCGCACACGAATTTGGTTTGGAAATATTTTTCCTATATCGTGGGATAAATAATCCTGAAATCAAATTTTGGTTATAAAAAACGTTAGTGGCCTGTTATTCACGAGCCGTAATCACTGGGAAAATGTGTTGAAAAGTGACCTTCAGTCACCGTTTCGTCAAAAACTTTTGAACGGTTAGGAATTTTTATATGTGGCCTGAATGTTTTAGAAAGAACACAATCGAAGTTTCAATTTGAACACAAATTTTTTATGTTTTCGATGGAAATCGAGACAGTTATTGTACTTTGAATCTGTCCCACCAAGTTCCCCAAAATACGGATTCCAATTATCTGCCGATGGAGGGGCGTAAAAATGGAAGTTCAACGATTTGATCATGAATTTGGCTTGGAAATATTTTTCCTATATCCCGAGATCAATAATCTTGAAATCAAATTTTGGGAAAATGAAATGTTTGTGGCTAGTTATTCACGACACGTAATCGCTTTGAAAATGTGTTGAAAAGTGACCTTTGGTCACCGTTTCGACAATAACTTTTGAACGGTAAGGAATTTTTAGACGTGGCCTGAATGTTTTAGAAAGACCACAATCGGAGCTTCAATTTGAACACAAATTTTGTATGTTTTTGATGGAAATCGAGAGAGTAATTGTAGTTTGAATCGATCCAAGCAAGTTCCCAAAAATACGGATTCCAATTATTTGCCGATGGAGGGGCGTAAAAATGGAAGTTAAACGATTTGATCATGAACTTGGCTTGGAAATATTATTCCTATATCCCGAGATCAATAATCTTGAAATCAAATTTAGGGGAAAAAAAACGTTAGTGGCTAGTTATTCATGAGTGGTAATCGCGAAGAAAATGTGTTGAAAAATGACATTTGGTCACCGTTTCGGCAATAACTTTTGAACGCTTAGGACTTTCTAGAAGCGGCCAGAATATTTTTGAATGAACATATTCGGAGCATCAATTTGAACACAAATTTTGTATTTTTCTGTTGTAGATCAAGAGAGTTATTGTCAATTGAATTTGTCCCACCGAGTTACCCGAAATACGGATTCCAGTTATATGCAAATGGAGGGAGGTAAAAACGGAAGTTTAACGATTCGCACATGAATTTGGTTTGGAAATATTTTTCCAATATCGTGGGATAAATAATCTTGAAATCTAATTTTGGTTAAAAAAAACGTTAGTGGCCTGTTATTCACGAGCCGTAATCACTGGGAAAATGTGTTGAAAAGTGACCTTCAGTCACCGTTTCGTCAAAAACTTTTGAACGGTTAGGAACTTTTATATGTGGCCTGAATGTTTTAGAAAGAACACAATCGGAGTTTCAATTTGAACACAAATTTTTTATGTTTTCGATGGAAATCGAGACAGTTTTTGTACTTTGAATCTGTCCCACCAAGTTCCCCAAAATACGGATTCCAATTATCTGCCGATGGAGGGGCGTAAAAATGGAAGTTCAATGATTTGATCATGAATTTGGCTTGGAAATATTTTTCCTATATCCCGAGATTAATAATCTTGAAACCAAATTTTGGGTTAAAAAAATGTGTGTGGCTAGTTATTCACGACACGTAATCGCTTTGAAAATGTGTTGAAAAGTGACCTTTGGTCACCGTTACGACAATAACTTTTGAACGGTAAGGAATTTTTAGACGTGGCCTGAATGTTTTAGAAAGAACACAATCTGATCTTCAATTTGAACACAAATTTTTTATGTTTTCGACGGAAATCGAGAGAGATATTGTACTTTGAATCTGTCCCGCCAAGTTCCTTAAAATACGGATTCCAATTCTCTGCCGATGGAGGGGCGTAAAAATGGAAATCAACGATTTGATCATGAATTTGGCTTGGAAATATTTTTCCTATATCCCGAGATTAATAATCTTGAAATCAAATTTTGGGTAAAAAAAATGTTTGTGGCTAGTTTTTCACGACACGTAATCTCTTTGGAAATGTGTTGAAAAATGACCGTTGGTCACCGTTTCGACAATAACTTTTGAACGGCAAGGAATTTTAAGACGTGGCCTGAATGTTTTAGAAAGAACACAATCGGAATTTCCATTTGAACACAAATTTTTTATATTTTCGATGGAAATCGAGAGAGTTATTCAACTTTGAATCTGTCCCACAAAGTTCCCAAAATACGGATTCCAATTATCTGCTGATGGAGGGGCGTAAAAGTGGAAGTTCAACGATTTGATCATGAATTTGGCTTGGAAATATTTTTCCAATATCCCGAGATCAATAATCTTGAAATCAAATTTTGGGTAAAAAAAATGTTTGTGGCTAGTTATTCACGACACGTAACAGCTTTGACAATGTGTTGAAAAGTGACATTTGGTCACCGTTTCGACAATAACTTTTGAACGGTAAGGAATTTTTAGACGTGGCCTGAATGTTTTAGAAAGACCACAATCAGAGCTTCAATTTGAACACAAATTTTGTCTGTTTTTGATGGAAATCGAGTGAGTTATTGTACTTTGAATCTGTCCCACCAAGTTCCCCAAAATAGGGATACCAATTACGTGCCGATGGAGGGGCGTAAAAATGGAAGTTCAACGATTCGCACACGAATTTGGCTTGGAAATATTTTTCCTATATCACGAGATCAGTAATCTTGAAATCAAATTTTGGGTAAAAAAAACGTTAGTGGCTAGTTATTCATGCGCGGTAATCGCAAAGAAAATGTGTTGAAAAGTTACATTTGGTCACCGTTTCAACAATAACTTTTGAACGCTTAGGAATTTTTAGAAGCGGCCAGAATATTTTTGAATGAACATATTTGGAGCATCAATTTGAACACAAATTTTGTATTTTTTTGTTGGAGATCAAGAGAGTTATTGTCAATTGAATTTATCCCACCAAGTTACCCGAAATACGGATTCCAGTTATGTGCAAATGGAGGGGGGTAAAAACGGAAGTTTAACGATTCGCACACGAATTTGGTTTGGAAATATTTTTCCTATATCGTGGGATAAATAATCCTGAAATCAAATTTTGGTTATAAAAAACGTTAGTGGCCTGTTATTCACGAGCCGTAATCACTGGGAAAATGTGTTGAAAAGTGACCTTCAGTCACCGTTTCGTCAAAAACTTTTGAACGGTTAGGAATTTTTATATGTGGCCTGAATGTTTTAGAAAGAACACAATCGGAGTTTCAATTTGAACACAAATTTTTTATGTTTTCGATGGAAATCGAGAGAGTTATTGTACTTTGAATCTGTCCCACCAAGTTCCCCAAAATACGGATTCCAATTATCTGCCGATGGAGGGGCGTAAAAATGGAAGTTCAACGATTTGATCATGAATTTGGCTTGGAAATATTTTTCCTATATCCCAAGATCAATAATCTTGAAATCAAATTTTGTGTAAAAAAAATGTTTGTGGCTAGTTATTCACGACACGTAAGCGCTCTGAAAATGTGTTGAAAAGTGAGCTTTGGTCACCGTTTCGACAATAACTTTTGAACGGTAAGGAATTTTTAGACGTGGCCTGAATGTTTTAGAAAGACCACAATCTGAGCTTCAATTTGAACACAAATTTTTTATGTTTTTGATGGAAATCGAGTGAGTTATTGTACTTTGAATCTGTCCCACCAAGTTCTCCAAAACAGGGATTCCAATTATGTGCCGATGGAGGGGCGTAAAAATGGAAGTTCAGCGATTTGATCATGAATTTGGCTTGGAAATATTTTTCCTATATCCCAAGATCAATAATCTTGAAATCAAATTTTGGGTAAAAAACTTGTTTGTGCCTAGTTATTCACGACACGTAATCGATTCGAAAATTTGTTGAAAAGTGACCATTGGTCACCGTTTCAACAATAACTTTTGAACGGTAAGGAATTTTTAGACGTGGCCTGAATGTTTTAGAAAGACCACAATCGGATCTTCAATTTGAACACAAATTTTTTATGGTTTCGATGGAAATCGAGAGAGATATTGTACTTTGAATCTGTCCCACCAAGTTCCCTAAAATACGGATTCCATTTATCTGCCGATGGAGAGGCGTAAAAATGGAAATCAACGATTTGATCATGAATTTGGCTTGGATATAATTTTCCTATAACCCGAGATCAATAATCTTGAAATCAAATTTTGGGTAAAAAACATGTTTGTCCCTAGTTATTCACGACACGTAATCGATTCGAAAATGTGTTGAAAAGTGACCGTTGGACACCGTTTCAACAATAACTTTTGAACGGTAAGGAATTTTTAGAGGTGGCCTGAATGTTTTAGAAACACCACAATTGGAGCTTCAATTTGAACACAAATTTTTTTTGTTTTTCATGGAAATCGAGAGAGTTATTGTAGTTTGAATCTATCCAAGCAAGTTCCCAAAAATACGGATTCCAATTATCTGCCGATGGAGAGGCGTAAAAATGGAAGTTCAACGATTCGCACACGAATTTGGCTTGGAAATATTTTTCCTATTTCACGAGATCAATAATCTTGAAATCAAATTTTGGGTAAAAAAAACGTTAGTGGCTAGTTATTCATGAGCGGTAATCGCTAAGAAAATGTGTTGAAAAGTGACATTTGGTCACCGTTTCGACAATAAATTTTGAACGCTTAGGAATTTTTTGAAGCGGCCCGAATATTTTTGAATGAACATATTCGGAGCATCAATTTGAATACAAATTATATATTTTTTTTTTGGAGATCAAGAGAGTTATTGTCAATTGAATTTGTCCCACCGAGTTACCCGAAATACAGATTCCAGTTATGTGCAAATGGAGGGGGGTAAAAACGGAAGTTTAACGATTCGCACACGAATTTGGTTTGGAAATATTTTTCCTATATCGTGGGATAAATAATCTGGAAATCAAATTTTGGTTAAAAAAAACGTTAGTGGCCTGTTATTCACGAGCCGTAATCACTAGGAAAATGTGTTGAAAAGTGACCTTCAATCACCGTTTCGTCAAAACCTTTTGAACGGTTAGGAATTTTTATATGTGGCCTTAATGTTTTAGAAAGAACACAATCGGAGTTTCAATTTGAACACAAATTTTTTATGTTTTCGATGGAAATCGAGATAGTTATTGTAGTTTGAATCTGTCCCACCAAGTTCCCAAAATACGGATTCCAATTATCTGCCGATGGAGGGGCGTAAAAATGGAAGTTCTAAGATTTGATCATGAATTTGGCTTGGAAATATTTTTCCTATATCCCGAGATCAATAATCTTGAAATCAAATTTTGGGTAAAAAAAATGTTTGTGGCTAGTTATTCACGACACGGAACAGCTTTGAAAATGTGTTGAAAAGTGACCTTTGGTCACCGTTTCGACAATAACTTTTGAACGGTAAGGAATTTTTAGACGTGGCCTGAATGTTTTAGAAAGACCACAATCGGAGCTTCAATTTGAACACAAATTTTTTATGTTTTCGATGGAAATCGATAGAGTTATTGTACTTTCAATTTGTCCCACCAAGTTCCCCAAAATACGGATTCCAATTATCTGCCGATGGAGGGGCGTAAAAATGGAAGTTCAACGATTTGATAATGAATTTGGCTTGGAAATATTTTTCCTATATCCCAAGATCAATAATCTTGAAATCATATTTTGGGTAAAAAAAGTGTTTGTGGTTAGTTATTCACGACACGTAATCGCTATCAAAATGTGTTGAAAAGCGACCTATCATCACCGTTTCGACAATAACTTTTGAAAGGTAAGGAATTTTTAGACGTGGCTTTAATGTTTTAGAAAGAACAAAATCAGAGCTTCAATTTGAACACAAATTTTTTATGTTTTTGATGGAAATCGAGTGAGTTATTGTACTTTGAATCTGTCCCACCAAGTTCTCCAAAACAGGGATTCCAATTATGTGCCGATGGAGGGGCGTAAAAATGGAAGTTCAGCGATTTGATCATGAATTTGGCTTGGAAATATTTTTCCTATATCCCAAGATCAACAATCTTGAAATCAAATTTTGGGTAAAAAACATGTTTGTGCCTAGTTATTCACGACACGTAATCGATTCGAAAATGTGTTGAAAAGTGACCGTTGGTCACCGTCTCAACAATAACTTTTGAACGGTAAGGAATTTTTAGACGTGGCCTGAATGTTTTAGAAAGACCACAATCGGATCTTCAATTTGAACACAAATTTTTTATGGTTTCGATGGAAATCGAGAGAGATATTGTACTTTGAATCTGTCCCACCAAGTTCCCTAAAATACGGATTCCATTTATCTGCCGATGGAGAGGCGTAAAAATGGAAATCAACGATTTGATCATGAATTTGGCTTGGATATAATTTTCCTATAACCCGAGATCAATAATCTTGAAATCAAATTTTGGGTAAAAAACATGTTTGTGCCTAGTTATTCACGACACGTAATCGATTCGAAAATGTGTTGAAAAGTGACCGTTGGTCACCGTCTCAACAATAACTTTTGAACGGTAAGGAATTTTTAGACGTGGCCTTAATGTTTTAGAAAGACCACAATTGGAGCTTCAATTTGAACACAAATTTTTTTTGTTTTTGACGGAAATCGAGAGAGTTACAGTAGTTTGAATCTATCCAAGCAAGTTCCCAAAAATACGGATTCCAATTATCCGCCGATGGAGGGTCGTAAAAATGGAAGTTCAACGATTCGCACACGAATTTGGCTTGGAAATATTTTTCCTATTTCACGAGATCAATAATCTTGAAATCAAATTTTTGGTAAAAAAAACGTTAGTGGCTAGTTATTCATGAGCGGTAATCGCTAAGAAAATGTGTTGAAAAGTGACATTTGGTAACCGTTTCGACAATAACTTTTGAACGCTTAGGAATTTTTTGAAGCGGCCCGAATATTTTTGAATGAACATATTTGGAGCATCAATTTGAACACAAATTTTGTATTTTTTTGTTGGAGATCAAGAGAGTTATTGTCAATTGAATTTATCCCACCAAGTTACCCGAAATACGGATTCCAGTTATGTGCAAATGGAGGGGGGTAAAAACGGAAGTTTAACGATTCGCACACGAATTTGGTTTGGAAATATTTTTCCTATATCGTGGGATAAATAATCTGGAAATCAAATTTTGGTTAAAAAAAACGTTAGTGGCCTGTTATTCACGAGCCGTAATCACTAGGAAAATGTGTTGAAAAGTGACCTTCAATCACCGTTTCGTCAAAAACTTTTGAACGGTTAGGAATTTTTATATGTGGCCTTAATGTTTTAGAAAGAACACAATCGGAGTTTCAATTTGAACACAAATTTTTTATGTTTTCGATGGAAATCGAGATAGTTATTGTAGTTTCAATCTGTCCCACCAAGTTCCCAAAATACGGATTCCAATTATCTGCCGATGGAGGGGCGTAAAAATGGAAGTTCTAAGATTTGATCATGAATTTGGCTTGGAAATATTTTTCCTATATCCCGAGATCAATAATCTTGAAATCAAATTTTGGGTAAAAAAAATGTTTGTGGCTAGTTATTCACGACACGGAACAGCTTTGAAAATGTGTTGAAAAGTGACCTTGGGTCACCGTTTCGACAATAACTTTTGAACGGTAAGGAATTTTTAGACGTGGCCTGAATGTTTAAGAAAGACCACAATCGAAGCTTCAATTTGAACACAAATTTTTTATCTTTTCGATGGAAATCGAGAGAGTTATTGTACTTTGAATCTGTCCCACCAAGTTCCCAAAAATACGGATTCCAATTATCTGCCGATGGAGGGGCGTAAAAATGGAAGTTCAACGATTTGATCATGAATTTGGCTTGGAAATATTTTTCCTATATCCCGAGATCAATAATCTTGAAATCAAATTTAGGGGAAAAAAAACGTTAGTGGCTAGTTATTCATGAGTGGTAATCGCTAAGAAAATGTGTTGAAAAGTGACATTTGGTCACCGTTTCGGCAATAACTTTTGAACGCTTAGGACTTTTTAAAAGCGGCCAGAATATTTTTGAATGAACATATTTGGAGCATCAATTTGAACACAAATTTTGTATTTTTTTGTTGTAGATCAAGAGAGTTATTGTCAATTGAATTTGTCCCACCGAGTTACCCGTAATACGGATTCCAGTTATGTGCAAATGGAGGGAGGTAAAAACGGAAGTTTAACGATTCGCACACGAATTTGGTTTGGAAATATTTTTCCTATATCGTGGGATAAATAATCTTGAAATCTAATTTTGGTTAAAAAAAACGTTAGTGGCCTGTTATTCACGAGCCGTAATCACTAGGAAAATGTGTTGAAAAGTGAGCTTCAGTCACCGTTTCGTCAAAAACTTTTGAACGGTTAGGAATTTTTATATGTGGCCTGAATGTTTTAGAAAGAACACAATCGGAGTTTCAATTTGAACACAACTTTTTTATGTTTTCGATGGAAATCGAGAGCGTTATTGTAGTTTGAATCTGTCCCACCAAGTTCCCCAAAATACGGATTCCATTTATGTGCCGATGGAGGGGCGTAAAAATGGAAGTTCAACGATTTGATCATGAATTTGGCTTGGAAATATTTTTCCTATATCCCGAGATCAATAATCTCGAAATCAAATTTTGTGTAAGAAAAATGTTTGTGGCTAGTTATTCACGACACGTAATCGCTTTGAAAATGTGTTGAAAAGTGACCTTTGGCCACCGTTTCGACAATAACTTTCGAACGGTAAGGAATTTTTAGAGGTGGCCTGAATGTTTTAGAAAGACCACAATCGGAGCTTCTATTTGAACACAAATTTTTTATGTTTTTGATGGAAATCGAGTGAGTTATTGTACTTTGAATCTGTCCCACCAAGTTCCCCAAAATAGGGATTCCAATTATGCGCCGATGGAGGGGCGTAAAAATGAAAGTTCAACGATTTGATCATGAATTTGGCTTAGAAATATTTTTCCTATATCCCGAGATCAATAATCTCGAAATCAAATTTTGTGTAAAAAAAATGTTTGTGCCAAGTTATTCACGACACGTAATCGCTTTGAAAATGTGTTGAAAAGTGACCTTTGGCCACCGTTTCGACAATAACTTTTGAACGGTAAGGAATTTTTAGAGGTGGCCTGAATGTTTTAGAACGACCACAATCGGAGCTTCAATTTGAACACAAATTTTTTATGTTTTTGATGGAAATCGAGTGAGTTATTGTACTTTGAATCTGTCTCACCAAGTTCCCCAAAATAGGGATTCCAATTATGCGCCGATGGAGGGGCGTAAAAATGAAAGTTCAACGATTTGATCATGAATTTGGCTTGGAAATATTTTTCCTATATCCCGAGATCAATAATCTTTGAATCAAATTTTTGGTAAAAAACATGTTTGTGCCTAGTTATTCATGACACGTAATCGCTTTGAAAATGTGTTGAAAAGTGACCTTTGGTCACCGTTTCGACAATAACCTTTGAACGGTAAGGAATTTTTAGACGTGGCCTGAATGTTTTAGAAAGACCACAATTGGAGCTTCAATTTGAACACAAATTTTTTTTGTTTTTGATGGAAATCGAGAGAGTTACTGTAGTTTGAATCTATCCAAGCAAGTTCCCAAAAATACGGATTCCAATTATCTGCCGATGGAGGGGCGTAAAAATGGAAGTTCAACGATTTGATCTGGAACTTGGCTTGGAAATATTATTTCTATATCCCGAGATCAATAATCTTGAAATCAAATTTAGGGGAAAAAAAACGTTAGTGGCTAGTTATTCATGAGTGGTAATCGCTAAGAAAATGTGTTGAAAAGTGACATTTGGTCACCGTTTCGGCAATAACTTTTGAACGCTTAGGACTTTTTAGAAGCGGCCAGAATATTTTTGAATGAACATATTCGGAGCATCAATTTGAACGCAAATTTTGTATTTTTTTGTTGTAGATCAAGAGAGTTATTGTCAATTGAATTTGTCCCACCGAGTTACCCGAAATACGGATTCCAGTTATGTGCAAATGGAGGGAGGTAAAAACGGAAGTTTAACGATTCGCACACGAATTTGGTTTGGAAATATTTTTCCAATATCGTGGGATAAATAATCTTGAAATCTAATTTTGGTTAAAAAAAACGTTAGTGGCCGGTTATTCACGAGCCGTAATCACTAGGAAAATGTGTTGAAAAGTGACCTTCAGTCACCGTTTCGTCAAAAACTTTTGAACGGTTAGGAATTTTTAGACGTGGCCTGAATGTTTTAGAAAGAACACAATCGGAGTTTCAATTTGAACACAAATTTTTTATGTTTTCGATGGAAATCGAGAGAGTTATTGTACTTTGAATCTGTCCCACCAAGTTCCCCAAAATACGGATTCCAATTATCTGCCGATGGAGGGGCGTAAAAATGGAAGTTCAACGATTTGATCATGAATTTGGCTTGGAAATATTTTTCCTATATCCCGAGATCAATAATCTTGAAATCAAATTTTGGGTAAAAAAAATGTGTGTGGCTAGTTATTCACAACACGTAATCGCTTTGAAAATGTGTTGAAAAGTGACCTTTGGTCACCGTTTCGACAATAACTTTTGAACGGCGTGGAATTTTTAGACGTGGCCTGAATGTTTTAGAAAGACCACAATCGGAGCTTCAATTTGAACACAAATTTTGTATGTTTTCGATGGAAATTGAGTGAGTTATTGTACTTTGAATCTGTCCCACCAAGTTCCCCAAAATAGGGATTCCAATTATCTGCCGATGGAGGGGCGTAAAAATGGAAGTTCAACGATTCGCACACGAATTTGGCTTGGAAATATTTTTCCTATATCACGAGATCAGTAATCTTCTAATCAAATTTTGGGTAAAAAAACCGTTAGTGGCTAGTTATTCATGAGCGGTAATCGTAACGAAAATGTGTTGAAAAGTTACATTTGGTCACCGTTTACACAATAACTTTTGAACGCTTTGGAATTTCTAGAAGCGGCCAGAATATTTTTGAACGAACATATTCGGAGCATCAATTTGAACACAAATTTTTTAGTTTTTGTTGGAGATCAAGAGAGTTATTTTCAATTGAATTTGTCCCACTGAGTTACCCGAAATACGGATTCGAATTATGTGCAAATGGAGGGGTTTAAAAATGGAAGTTTAACGATTCGCACACGAATTTGGTTTGGAAATATTTTTCCTATATCGTGGGATAAATAATCCTGAAATCGAGAGAGTTATTGTAGTTTGAATCTGTCCCACCAAGTTCCCCAAAATACGGATTCCAATTATCTGCCGATGGAGGGGCGTAAAAATGGAAGTTCAACGATTTGATCATGAATTTGGCTTGGAAATATTTTTCCTATATCCCAAGATCAATAATCTTCAAATCAAATTTTGTGTAAAAAAAATGTTTGTGGCTAGTTATTCACGACAAGTAATCGCTTTGAAAATGTGTTGAAATGTGACCTTTGGTCACCGTTTCGACAATAACTTTTGAACGGTAAGGAATTTTTGGACGTGGCCTGAATGTTTTAGAAAGACCACAATCGGAGCTTCAATTTGAACACAAATTTTTTATGTTTTTTATGGAAATCGAGAGAGTAATTGTAGTTTGAATCTATCCAAGCAAGTTCCCAAAAATACGGATTCGAATTATTTGCCGATGGAGGGGCGTAAAAATGGAAGTTCAACGATTTGATCTGGAACTTGGCTTGGAAATATTATTCCTATATCCCGAGATCAATAATCTTGAAATCAAATGTTGGGTAAAAAAAATGTTTGTGGCTAGTTATTCACGACACGTAATCGCTTTGGAAATGTGTTGATAAGTGACCTTTGGTCACCGTTTCGACAATAACTTTTGAACGGTAAGGAATTTTTAGACGTGGCCTGAATGTTTTAGAAAGACCACAATCGAAGCTTCAATTTGAATACAAATTTTTTATCTTTTCGATGAAAATCGAGAGAGTTATTGTACTTTGAATCTGTCCCACCAAGTTCCCCAAAATACGGATTCCAATTATCTGCCGATGGAGGGGCGTAAAAATGGAAGTTCAACGATTTGATCATGAATTTGGCTTGGAAATATTTTTCCTATATCCCAAGATCAATAATGTTGAAATCAAATTTAGGGGAAAAAAAACGTTAGTGGCTAGTTATTCATGAGTGGTAATCGCTAAGAAAATGTGTTGAAAAGTGACATTTGGTCACCGTTTCGGCAATAACTTTTGAACGCTTAGGACTTTTTAGAAGCGGCGAGAATATTTTTGAATGAACATATTCGGAGCATCAATTTGAACACAAATTTTGTATTTTTTTGTTGTAGATCAAGAGAGTTATTGTCAATTGAATTTGTCCCACCGAGTTACCCGAAATACGGATTGCAGTTATGTGCAAATGGAGGGAGGTAAAAACGGAAGTTTAACGATTCGCACACGAATTTGGTTTGGAAATATTTTTCCTATATCGTGGGATAAATAATTTTGAAATCTAATTTTGGTTAAAAAAAACGTTAGTGGCCTGTTATTCACGAGCCGTAATCACTAGGAAAATGTGTTGAAAAGTGACCTTCAGTCACCGTTTCGTCAAAAACTTTTGAACGGTTAAGAATTTTTATATGTGGCCTGAATGTTTTAGAAAGAACACAGTCGGAGTTTCAATTTGATCACAAATTTTTTATGTTTTCGATGGAAATCGAGAGAGTTATTGTAGTTTGAATCTGTCCCACCAAGTTCCCCAAAATACGGATTCCAATTATGTGCCGATGGAGGGGCGTAAAAATGGAAGTTGAACGATTTGATCATGAATTTGGCTTGGAAATATTTTTCCTATATCCCGAGATCAATAATCTTGAAATCAAATTTTGTGTAAAAAAAATGTTTGTGGCTAGTTATTCACGACACGTAATCGCTTTGAAAATGTGTTGAAAAGTGACCTTTGGCCACCGTTTCGACAATAACTTTTGAACGGTAAGGAATTTTTAGAGGTGGCCTGAATGTTTTAGAAAGACCACAATCGGAGCTTCAATCTGAACACAAATTTTTTATGTTTTCGATGGAAATCGAGTGAGTTATTGTACTTTGAATCTGTCCCACCAAGTTCCCCAAAATAGGGATTCCAATTATGCGCCGATGGAGGGGCGTAAAAATGAAAGTTCAACGATTTGATCATGAATTTGGCTTGGAAATATTTTTCCTATATCCCGAGATCAATAATCTTGAAATCAAATTTTGGGTAAAAAAAATGTGTGTGGCTAGTTATTCACAACACGTAATCGCTTTGAAAATGTGTTGAAAAGTGACCTTTGGACACCGTTTCGACAATAACTTTTGAACGGTAAGGAATTTTTAGACGTGGCCTGAATGTTTTAGAAAGACCACAATCGGAGCTTCAATTTTGAACACAAATTTTGTATGTTTTTGATGGAAATCGAGTGAGTTATTGTACTTTGAATCTGTCCCACCAAGTTCCCCAAAATAGGGATTCCAATTATGTGCCGATGGAGGGGCGTAAAAATGGAAGTTCAACGATTCGCACATGAATTTGGCTTGGAAATATTTTTCCTATATCACGAGATCAGTAATCTTGAAATCAAATTTTGGGTAAAAAAACCGTTAGTGGCTAGTTATTCATGAGCGGTAATCGTAACGAAAATGTGTTGAAAAGTTACATTTGGTCACCGTTTACACAATAACTTTTGAACGCTTTGGAATTTCTAGAAGCGGCCAGAATATTTTTGAACGAACATATTCGGAGCATCAATTTGAACACAAATTTTTTAGTTTTTTGTTGGAGATCAAGAGAGTTATTTTCAATTGAATTTGTCCCACTGAGTTACCCGAAATACGGATTCGAATTATGTGCAAATGGAGGGGTTTAAAAATGGAAGTTTAACGATTCGCACACGAATTTGGTTTGGAAATATTTTTCCTATATCGTGGGATAAATAATCCTGAAATCGAGAGAGTTATTGTAGTTTGAATCTGTCCCACCAAGTTCCCCAAAATACGGATTCCAATTATCTGCCGATGGAGGGGCGTAAAAATGGAAGTTCAACGATTTGATCATGAATTTGGCTTGGAAATATTTTTCCTATATCCCAAGATCAATAATCTTCAAATCAAATTTTGTGTAAAAAAAATGTTTGTGGCTAGTTATTCACGACAAGTAATCGCTTTGAAAATGTGTTGAAATGTGACCTTTGGTCACCGTTTCGACAATAACTTTTGAACGGTAAGGAATTTTTAGACGTGGCCTGAATGTTTTAGAAAGACCACAATCGGAGCTTCAATTTGAACACAAATTTTTTATGTTTTTTATGGAAATCGAGAGAGTAATTGTAGTTTGAATCTATCCAAGCAAGTTCCCAAAAATACGGATTCGAATTATTTGCCGATGGAGGGGCGTAAAAATGGAAGTTCAACGATTTGATCTGGAACTTGGCTTGGAAATATTATTCCTATATCCCGAGATCAATAATCTTGAAATCAAATGTTGGGTAAAAAAAATGTTTGTGGCTAGTTATTCACGACATGTAATCGCTTTGAAAATGTGTTGATAAGTGACCTTTGGTCACCGTTTCGACAATAACTTTTGAACGGTAAGGAATTTTTAGACGTGGCCTGAATGTTTTAGAAAGACCACAATCGGATCTTCAATTTGAACACAAATTTTTTATGGTTTCGATGGAAATCGAGAGAGATATTGTACTTTGAATCTGTCCCACCAAGTTCCCTAAAATACGGATTCCATTTATCTGCCGATGGAGAGGCGTAAAAATGGAAATCAACGATTTGATCATGAATTTGGCTTGGATATAATTTTCCTATAACCCGAGATCAATAATCTTGAAATCAAATTTTGGGTAAAAAACATGTTTGTCCCTAGTTATTCACGACACGTAATCGATTCGAAAATGTGTTGAAAAGTGACCGTTGGTCACCGTTTCAACAATAACTTTTGAACGGTAAGGAATTTTTAGACGTGGCCTGAATGTTTTAGAAAGACCACAATTGGAGCTTCAATTTGAACACAAATTTTTTTTGTTTTTGATGGAAATCGAGAGAGTTACTGTAGTTTGAATCTATCCAAGCAAGTTCCCAAAAATACGGATTCCAATTATCTGCCGATGGAGAGGCGTAAAAATGGAAGTTCAACGATTCGCACACGAATTTGGCTTGGAAATATTTTTCCTATTTCACGAGATCAATAATCTTGAAATCAAGTTTTGGGTAAAAAAAACGTTAGTGGCTAGTTATTCATGAGCGGTAATCGCTAAGAAAATGTGTTGAAAAGTGACATTTGGTAACCGTTTCGACAATAACTTTTGAACGCTTAGGAATTTTTTGAAGCGGCCCGAATATTTTTGAATGAACATATTCGGAGCATCAATTTGAATACAAATTTTATATTTTTTTGTTGGAGATCAAGAGAGTTATTGTCAATTGAATTTGTCCCACCGAGTTACCCGAAATACAGATTCCAGTTATGTGCAAATGGAGGGGGGTAAAAACGGAAGTTTAACGATTCGCACACGAATTTGGTTTGGAAATATTTTTCCTATATCGTGGGATAAATAATCTGGAAATCAAATTTTGGTTAAAAAAAACGTTAGTGGCCTGTTATTCACGAGCCGTAATCACTAGGAAAATGTGTTGAAAAGTGACCTTCAATCACCGTTTCGTCAAAAACTTTTGAACGGTTAGGAATTTTTATATGTGGCCTTAATGTTTTAGAAAGAACACAATCGGAGTTTCAATTTGAACACAAATTTTTTATGTTTTCGATGGAAATCGAGATAGTTATTGTAGTTTCAATCTGTCCCACCAAGTTCCCAAAATACGGATTCCAATTATCTGCCGATGGAGGGGCGTAAAAATGGAAGTTCTAAGATTTGATCATGAATTTGGCTTGGAAATATTTTTCCTATATCCCGAGATCAATAATCTTGAAATCAAATTTTGGGTAAAAAAAATGCTTGTGGCTAGTTATTCACGACACGGAACAGCTTTGAAAATGTGTTGAAAAGTGACCTTGGGTCACCGTTTCGACAATAACTTTTGAACGGTAAGGAATTTTTAGACGTGGCCTGAATGTTTAAGAAAGACCACAATCGAAGCTTCAATTTGAACACAAATTTTTTATGTTTTCGATGGAAATCGAGAGAGTTATTGTACTTTGAATCTGTCCCACCAAGTTCCCCAAAATACGGATTCCAATTATCTGCCGATGGAGGGGCGTAAAAATGGAAGTTCAACGATTTGATCATGAATTTGGCTTGGAAATATTTTTCCTATATCCCGAGATCAATAATCTTGAAATCAAATTTAGGGGAAAAAAAACGTTAGTGGCTAGTTATTCATGAGTGGTAATCGCTAAGAAAATGTGTTGAAAAGTGACATTTGGTCACCGTTTCGACAATAACTTTTGAACGCTTAGGAATTTTTAGAAGCGGCCAGAATATTTTTGAATGAACATATTTGGAGCATCAATTTGAACACAAATTTTGTATTTTTTTGTTGGAGATCAAGAGAGTTATTGTCAATTGAATTTATCCCACCGAGTTACCCGAAATACGGATTCCAGTTATGTGCAAATGGAGGGGGGTAAAAACGGAAGTTTAACGATTCGCACACGAATTTGGTTTGGAAATATTTTTCCTATATCGTGGGATAAATAATCTTGAAATCTAATTTTGGTTAAAAAAAACGTTAGTGGCCTGTTATTCACGAGCCGTAATCACTAGGAAAATGTGTTGAAAAGTGACCTTCAGTCACCGTTTCGTCAAAAACTTTTGAACGGTTAGGAATTTTTATATGTGGCCTGAATGTTTTAGAAAGAACACAATCGGAGTTTCAATTTGAACACAACTTTTTTATGTTTTCGATGGAAATCGAGAGCGTTATTGTAGTTTGAATCTGTCCCACCAAGTTCCCCAAAATACGGATTCCATTTATGTGCCGATGGAGGGGCGTAAAAATGGAAGTTCAACGATTTGATCATGAATTTGGCTTGGAAATATTTTTCCTATATCCCGAGATCAATAATCTCGAAATCAAATTTTGTGTAAGAAAAATGTTTGTGGCTAGTTATTCACGACACGTAATCGCTTTGAAAATGTGTTGAAAAGTGACCTTTCGCCACCGTTTCGACAATAACTTTTGAACGGTAAGGAATTTTTAGAGGTGGCCTGAATGTTTTAGAAAGACCACAATCGGAGCTTCTATTTGAACACAAATTTTTTATGTTTTTGATGGAAATCGAGTGAGTTATTGTACTTTGAATCTGTCCCACCAAATTCCCCAAAATAGGGATTCCAATTATGCGCCGATGGAGGGGCGTAAAAATGAAAGTTCAACGATTTGATCATGAATTTGGCTTAGAAATATTTTTCCTATATCCCGAGATCAATAATCTCGAAATCAAATTTTGTGTAAAAAAAATGTTTGTGCCAAGTTATTCACGACACGTAATCGCTTTGAAAATGTGTTGAAAAGTGACCTTTGGCCACCGTTTCGACAATAACTTTTGAACGGTAAGGAATTTTTAGAGGTGGCCTGAATGTTTTAGAACGACCACAATCGGAGCTTCAATTTGAACACAAATTTTTTATGTTTTTGATGGAAATCGAGTGAGTTATTGTACTTTGAATCTGTCTCACCAAGTTCCCCAAAATAGGGATTCCAATTATGCGCCGATGGAGGGGCGTAAAAATGAAAGTTCAACGATTTGATCATGAATTTGGCTTGGAAATATTTTTCCTATATCCCGAGATCAATAATCTTTGAATCAAATTTTTGGTAAAAAACATGTTTGTGCCTAGTTATTCATGACACGTAATCGCTTTGAAAATGTGTTGAAAAGTGACCTTTGGTCACCGTTTCGACAATAACCTTTGAACGGTAAGGAATTTTTAGACGTGGCCTGAATGTTTTAGAAAGACCACAATTGGAGCTTCAATTTGAACACAAATTTTTTTTGTTTTTGATGGAAATCGAGAGAGTTACTGTAGTTTGAATCTATCCAAGCAAGTTCCCAAAAATACGGATTCCAATTATCTGCCGATGGAGGGGCGTAAAAATGGAAGTTCAACGATTTGATCTGGAACTTGGCTTGGAAATATTATTTCTATATCCCGAGATCAATAATCTTGAAATCAAATTTAGGGGAAAAAAAACGTTAGTGGCTAGTTATTCATGAGTGGTAATCGCTAAGAAAATGTGTTGAAAAGTGACATTTGGTCACCGTTTCGGCATTAACTTTTGAACGCTTAGGACTTTTTAGAAGCGGCCAGAATATTTTTGAATGAACATATTCGGAGCATCAATTTGAACGCAAATTTTGTATTTTTTTGTTGTAGATCAAGAGAGTTATTGTCAATTGAATTTGTCCCACCGAGTTACCCGAAATACGGATTCCAGTTATGTGCAAATGGAGGGAGGTAAAAACGGAAGTTTAACGATTCGCACACGAATTTGGTTTGGAAATATTTTTCCAATACCGTGGGATAAATAATCTTGAAATCTAATTTTGGTTAAAAAAAACGTTAGTGGCCGGTTATTCACGAGCCGTAATCACTAGGAAAATGTGTTGAAAAGTGACCTTTAGTCACTGTTTCGTCAAAAACTTTTGAACGGTTAGGAATTTTTATATGTGGCCTGAATGTTTTAGAAAGAACACAATCGGAGTTTCAATTTGAACACAAATTTTTTATGTTGTCGATGGAAATCGAGAGAGTTATTGTACTTTGAATCTGTCCCACCAAGTTCCCCAAAATACGGATTCCAATTATCTGCCGATGAAGGGGCGTAAAAATGGAAGTTCAACGATTTGATCATGAATTTGGCTTGGAAATATTTTTCCTATATCCCGAGATCAATAATCTTGAAATCAAATTTTGGGTAAAAAAAATGTGTGTGGCTAGTTATTCACAACACGTAATCACTTTGAAAATGTGTTGAAAAGTGACCTTTGGACACCGTTTCGACAATAACTTTTGAACGGTAAGGAATTTTTAGACGTGGCCTGAATGTTTTAGAAAGACCACAATCGGAGCTTCAATTTGAACACAAATTTTGTATGTTTTTGATGGAAATCGAGTGAGTTATTGTACTTTGAATCTGTCCCACCAAGTTCCCCAAAATAGGAATTCCAATTATGTGCCGATGGAGGGGCGTAAAAATGGAAGTTCAACGATTCGCACACGAATTTGGCTTGGAAATATTTTTCCTATATCACGAGATCAGTAATCTTGAAATCAAATTTTGGGTAAAAAAACCGTTAGTGGCTAGTTATTCATGAGCGGTAATCGTAACGAAAATGTGTTGAAAAGTTACATTTGGTCACCGTTTACACAATAACTTTTGAACGCTTTGGAATTTCTAGAAGCGGCCAGAATATTTTTGAACGAACATATTCGGAGCATCAATTTGAACACAAATTTTTTAGTTTTTGTTGGAGATCAAGAGAGTTATTTTCAATTGAATTTGTCCCACTGAGTTACCCGAAATACGGATTCGAATTATGTGCAAATGGAGGGGTTTAAAAATGGAAGTTTAACGATTCGCACACGAATTTGGTTTGGAAATATTTTTCCTATATCGTGGGATAAATAATCCTGAAATCGAGAGAGTTATTGTAGTTTGAATCTGTCCCACCAAGTTCCCCAAAATACGGATTCCAATTATCTGCCGATGGAGGGGCGTAAAAATGGAAGTTCAACGATTTGATCATGAATTTGGCTTGGAAATATTTTTCCTATATCCCAAGATCAATAATCTTCAAATCAAATTTTGTGTAAAAAAAATGTTTGTGGCTAGTTATTCACGACAAGTAATCGCTTTGAAAATGTGTTGAAATGTGACCTTTGGTCACCGTTTCGACAATAACTTTTGAACGGTAAGGAATTTTTGGACGTGGCCTGAATGTTTTAGAAAGACCACAATCGGAGCTTCAATTTGAACACAAATTTTTTATGTTTTTTATGGAAATCGAGAGAGTAATTGTAGTTTGAATCTATCCAAGCAAGTTCCCAAAAATACGGATTCGAATTATTTGCCGATGGAGGGGCGTAAAAATGGAAGTTCAACGATTTGATCATGAACTTGGCTTGGAAATATTATTCCTATATCCCGAGATCAATAATCTTGAAATCAAATTTTGGGTAAAAAAAATGTTTGTGGCTAGTTATTCACGACATGTAATCGCTTTGAAAATGTGTTGATAAGTGACCTTTGGTCACCGTTTCGACAATAACTTTTGAACGGTAAGGAATTTTTAGACGTGGCCTGAATGTTTTAGAAAGACCACAATCGAAGCTTCAATTTGAATACAAATTTTTTATCTTTTCGATGAAAATCGAGAGAGTTATTGTACTTTG
Source organism: Quercus robur (assembly GCF_932294415.1). NCBI lineage: Eukaryota > Viridiplantae > Streptophyta > Magnoliopsida > Fagales > Fagaceae > Quercus > Quercus robur. The sequence continues at coordinate 68,004,654 of NC_065541.1, read as the reverse complement.
AATCTGTCCCACCATGTTCCCCAAAATACGGATTCCAATTATCTGCCGATGGAGGGGCGTAAAAATGGAAGTTCAACGATTTGATCATGAATTTGGCTTGGAAATATTTTTCCTATATCCCAAGATCAATAATGTTGAAATCAAATTTAGGGGAAAAAAAACGTTAGTGGCTAGTTATTCATGAGTGGTAATCGCTAAGAAAATGTGTTGAAAAGTGACATTTGGTCACCGTTTCGGCAATAACTTTTGAACGCTTAGGACTTTTTAGAAGCGGCGAGAATATTTTTGAATGAACATATTCGGAGCATCAATTTGAACACAAAATTTGTATTTTTTTGTTGTAGATCAAGAGAGTTATTGTCAATTGAATTTGTCCCACCGAGTTACCCGAAATACGGATTGCAGTTATGTGCAAATGGAGGGAGGTAAAAACGGAAGTTTAACGATTCGCACACGAATTTGGTTTGGAAATATTTTTCCTATATCGTGGGATAAATAATTTTGAAATCTAATTTTGGTTATAAAAAACGTTAGTGGCCTGTTATTCACGAGCCGTAATCACTGGGAAAATGTGTTGAAAAGTGACCTTCAGTCACCGTTTCGTCAAAAACTTTTGAACGGTTAGGAACTTTTATATGTGGCCTGAATGTTTTAGAAAGAACACAGTCGGAGTTTCAATTTGAACACAAATTTTTTATGTTTTCGATGGAAATCGAGAGAGTTATTGTAGTTTGAATCTGTCCCACCAAGTTCCCCAAAATACGGATTCCAATTATGTGCCGATGGAGGGGCGTAAAAATGGAAGTTGAACGATTTGATCATGAATTTGGCTTGGAAATATTTTTCCTATATCCCGAGATCAATAATCTTGAAATCAAATTTTGTGTAAAAAAAATGTTTGTGGCTAGTTATTCACGACACGTAATCGCTTTGAAAATGTGTTGAAAAGTGACCTTTGGCCACCGTTTCGACAATAACTTTTGAACGGTAAGGAATTTTTAGAGGTGGCCTGAATGTTTTAGAAAGACCACAATCGGAGCTTCAATCTGAACACAAATTTTTTATGTTTTTGATGGAAATCGAGTGAGTTATTGTACTTTGAATCTGTCCCACCAAGTTCCCCAAAATAGGGATTCCAATTATGCGCCGATGGAGGGGCGTAAAAATGAAAGTTCAACGATTTGATCATGAATTTGGCTTGGAAATATTTTTCCTATATCCCGAGATCAATAATCTTGAAATCAAATTTTGGGTAAAAAAAATGTGTGTGGCTAGTTATTCACAACACGTAATCGCTTTGAAAATGTGTTGAAAAGTGACCTTTGGACACCGTTTCGACAATAACTTTTGAACGGTAAGGAATTTTTAGACGTGGCCTGAATGTTTTAGAAAGACCACAATCGGAGCTTCAATTTTGAACACAAATTTTGTATGTTTTTGATGGAAATCGAGTGAGTTATTGTACTTTGAATCTGTCCCACCAAGTTCCCCAAAATAGGGATTCCAATTATGTGCCGATGGAGGGGCGTAAAAATGGAAGTTCAACGATTCGCACACGAATTTGGCTTGGAAATATTTTTCCTATATCACGAGATCAGTAATCTTGAAATCAAATTTTGGGTAAAAAAACCGTTAGTGGCTAGTTATTCATGAGCGGTAATCGTAACGAAAATGTGTTGAAAAGTTACATTTGGTCACCGTTTACACAATAACTTTTGAACGCTTTGGAATTTCTAGAAGCGGCCAGAATATTTTTGAACGAACATATTCGGAGCATCAATTTGAACACAAATTTTTTAGTTTTTTGTTGGAGATCAAGAGAGTTATTTTCAATTGAATTTGTCCCACTGAGTTACCCGAAATACGGATTCGAATTATGTGCAAATGGAGGGGTTTAAAAATGGAAGTTTAACGATTCGCACACGAATTTGGTTTGGAAATATTTTTCCTATATCGTGGGATAAATAATCCTGAAATCGAGAGAGTTATTGTAGTTTGAATCTGTCCCACCAAGTTCCCCAAAATACGGATTCCAATTATCTGCCGATGGAGGGGCGTAAAAATGGAAGTTCAACGATTTGATCATGAATTTGGCTTGGAAATATTTTTCCTATATCCCAAGATCAATAATCTTCAAATCAAATTTTGTGTAAAAAAAATGTTTGTGGCTAGTTATTCACGACAAGTAATCGCTTTGAAAATGTGTTGAAATGTGACCTTTGGTCACCGTTTCGACAATAACTTTTGAACGGTAAGGAATTTTTAGACGTGGCCTGAATGTTTTAGAAAGACCACAATCGGAGCTTCAATTTGAACACAAATTTTTTATGTTTTTTATGGAAATCGAGAGAGTAATTGTAGTTTGAATCTATCCAAGCAAGTTCCCAAAAATACGGATTCCAATTATCTGCCGATGGAGGGGCGTAAAAATGGAAGTTCAACGATTTGATCTGGAACTTGGCTTGGAAATATTATTCCTATATCCCGAGATCAATAATCTTGAAATCAAATGTTGGGTAAAAAAAATGTTTGTGGCTAGTTATTCACGACACGTAATCGCTTTGAAAATGTGTTGATAAGTGACCTTTGGTCACCGTTTCGACAATAACTTTTGAACGGTAAGGAATTTTTAGACGTGGCCTGAATGTTTTAGAAAGACCACAATCGAAGCTTCAATTTCAATACAAATTTTTTATCTTTTCGATGAAAATCGAGAGAGTTATTGTACTTTGAATCTGTCCCACCAAGTTCCCCAAAATACGGATTCCAATTATCTGCCGATGGAGGGGCGTAAAAATGGAAGTTCAACGATTTGATCATGAATTTGGCTTGGAAATATTTTTCCTATATCCCAAGATCAATAATGTTGAAATCAAATTTAGGGGAAAAAAAACGTTAGTGGCTAGTTATTCATGAGTGGTAATCGCTAAGAAAATGTGTTGAAAAGTGACATTTGGTCACCGTTTCGGCAATAACTTTTGAACGCTTAGGACTTTTTAGAAGCGGCGAGAATATTTTTGAATGAACATATTCGGAGCATCAATTTGAACACAAATTTTGTATTTTTTTGTTGTAGATCAAGAGAGTTATTGTCAATTGAATTTGTCCCACCGAGTTACCCGAAATACGGATTGCAGTTATGTGCAAATGGAGGGAGGTAAAAACGGAAGTTTAACGATTCGCACACGAATTTGGTTTGGAAATATTTTTCCTATATCGTGGGATAAATAATTTTGAAATCTAATTTTGGTTAAAAAAAACGTTAGTGGCCTGTTATTCACGAGCCGTAATCACTAGGAAAATGTGTTGAAAAGTGACCTTCAGTCACCGTTTCGTCAAAAACTTTTGAACGGTTAAGAATTTTTATATGTGGCCTGAATGTTTTAGAAAGAACACAGTCGGAGTTTCAATTTGATCACAAATTTTTTATGTTTTCGATGGAAATCGAGAGCGTTATTGTAGTTTGAATCTGTCCCACCAAGTTCCCCAAAATACGGATTCCAATTATGTGCCGATGGAGGGGCGTAAAAATGGAAGTTCACCGATTTGATCATGAAATTTGGCTTGGAAATATTTTTCCTATATCCCGAGATCAATAATCTTGAAATCAAATTTTGTGTAAAAAAAATGTTTGTGGCTAGTTATTCACGACACGTAATCGCTTTGAAAATGTGTTGAAAAGTGACCTTTGGCCACCGTTTCGACAATAACTTTTGAACGGTAAGGAATTTTTAGAGGTGGCCTGAATGTTTTAGAAAGACCACAATCGGAGCTTCAATCTGAACACAAATTTTTTATGTTTTTGATGGAAATCGAGTGAGTTATTGTACTTTGAATCTGTCTCACCAAGTTCCCCAAAATAGGGATTCCAATTATGCGCCGATGGAGGGGCGTAAAAATGAAAGTTCAACGATTTAATCATGAATTTGGCTTGGAAATATTTTTCCTATATCCCGAGATCAATAATCTTGAAACCAAATTTTTGGTAAAAAACATGTTTGTGCCCAGTTATTCATGACACCTAATCGCTTTGAAAATGTGTTGAAAAGTGACCTTTGGTCACCGTTTCGACAATAACCTTTGAACGGTAAGGAATTTTTAGACGTGGCCTGAATGTTTTAGAAAGACCACAATTGGAGCTTCAATTTGAACACAAATTTTTTTTGTTTTTGCTGGAAATCGAGAGAGTAATTGTAGTTTGAATCTATCCAAGCAAGTTCCCAAAAATACGGATTCGAATTATTTGCCGATGGAGGGGCGTAAAAATGGAAGTTCAACGATTTGATCATGAACTTGGCTTGGAAATATTATTCCTATATCCCGAGATCAATAATCTTGAAATCAAATTTAGGGGAAAAAAAACGTTAGTGGCTAGTTATTCATGAGTGGTAATCGCTAAGAAAATATGTCGAAAAGTGACATTTGGTCACCGTTTCGGCATTAACTTTTGAACGCTTAGGACTTTTTAGAAGCGGCCAGAATATTTTTGAATGAACATATTCGGAGCATCAATTTGAACACAAATTTTTTACTTTTTTGTTGTAGATCAAGAGAGTTATTGTCAATTGAATTTATCCCACCGAGTTACCCGAAATACGGATTCCAGTTATGTGCAAATGGAGGGGGGTAAAAACGGAAGTTTAACGATTCGCACACGAATTTGGTTTGGAAATATTTTTCCTATATCGTGGGATAAATAATCTTGAAATCTAATTTTGGTTAAAAAAAACGTTAGTGGCCTATTATTCACGAGCCGTAATCACTAGGAAAATGTGTTGAAAAGTGACCTTCAGTCACCGTTTCGTCAAAAACTTTTGAACGGTTAGGAATTTTTATATGTGGCCTGAATGTTTTAGAAAGAACACAATCGGAGCTTCAATTTGAACACAAATTTTTTATGTTTTCGATGGAAATCCAGAGAGTTATTGTACTTTGAATCTGTCCCACCAAGTTCCCCAAAATACGGATTCCAATTATCTGCCGATGGAGGGGCGTAAAAATGGAAGTTCAACGATTTGATCATGAATTTGGCTTGGAAATATTTTTCCTATATCCCGAGATCAATAATCTTGAAATCAAATTTTGGGTAAAAAAAATGTTTGTGGCTAGTTATTCACGACACGTAATCGCTTTGAAAATGTGTTGAAAAGTGAGCTTTGGTCACCGTTTCGACAATAACTTTTGAACGGTAAGGAATTTTTAGACGTGGCCTGAATGTTTTAGAAAGAACACAATCGGAGCTTCAATTTGAACACAAATTTTGTATGTTTGTGATGGAAATCGAGAGAGTTATTGTACTTTGAATCTGTCCCACCAAGTTCCCCAAAATAGGGATTCCAATTATCTGCCGATGGAGGGGCGTAAAAATGGAAGTTCAACGATTCGCACACGAATTTGGCTTGGAAATATTTTTCCTATATCACGAGATCAGTAATCTTGAAATCAAATTTTGGGTAAAAAAACCGTTAGTGGCTAGTTATTCATGAGCGGTAATCGCAAAGATAATGTGTTGAAAAGTTACATTTGGTCACCATTTCAACAATAACTTTTGAACGCTTTGGAATTTTTAGAAGCGGCCAGAATATTTTTGAACGAACATATTCGGAGCATCAATTTGAACAAAAATTTTGTTGTTTTTTGTTGGAGATCAAGAGAGTTATTGTCAATTGAATTTGTCCCACCGAGTTACCCGAAATACGGAATCCAATTATGTGCAAATGGAGGGGGGTAAAAATGGAAGTTTAACGATTCGCACACGAATTTGGTTTGGAAATATTTTTCCTATATCGTGGGATAAATAATCCTGAAATCGAGAGAGTTATTGTAGTTTGAATCTGTCCCACCAAGTTCCCCAAAATACTGATTCCAATTATCTGCCGATGGAGGGGCGTAAAAATGGAAGTTCAACGATTTGATCATGAATTTGGCTTGGAAATATTTTTCCTATATCCCAAGATCAATAATCTTCAAATCAAATTTTGTGTAAAAAAAATGTTTGTGGCTAGTTATTCACTACACGTAATCGCTTTGAAAATGTGTTGAAATGTAACCTTTGGTCACCGTTTCGACAATAACTTTTGAACGGTAAGGAATTTTTAGACGTGGCCTGAATGTTTTAGAAAGACCACAATCGGAGCTTCAATTTGAACACAAATTTTGTATGTTTGTGATGGAAATCGAGAGAGTTATTGTACTTTGAATCTGTCCCACCAAGTTCCCCAAAATAGGGATTCCAATTATGTGCCGATGGAGGGGCGAAAAAATGGAAGTTCAACGATTCGCACACGAATTTGGCTTGGAAATATTTTTCCTATATCACGAGATCAGTAATCTTGAAATCAAATTTTTGGTAAAAAACATGTTTGTGCCTAGTTATTCATGACACGTAATCGCTTTGAAAATGTGTTGAAAAGTGACCTTTGGTCACCATTTCGACAATAACCTTTGAACGGTAAGGAATTTTTAGACGTGGACTGATTGTTTTAGAAAGACCACAATTGGAGCTTCAATTTGAACACAAATTTTTTTTTGTTTTTGATGGAAATCGAGAGAGTAATTGTAGTTTGAATCGATCCAAGCAAGTTCCCAAAAATACGGATTCCAATTATTTGCCGATGGAGGGGCGTAAAAATGGAAGTTAAACGATTTGATCATGAACTTGGCTTGGAAATATTATTCCTATATCCCGAGATCAATAATCTTGAAATCAAATTTAGGGGAAAAAAAACGTTAGTGGCTAGTTATTCATGAGTGGTAATCGCAAAGAAAATGTGTTGAAAAATGACATTTGGTCACCGTTTCGGCAATAACTTTTGAACGCTTAGGACTTTCTAGAAGCGGCCAGAATATTTTTGAATGAACATATTCGGAGCATCAATTTGAACACAAATTTTGTATTTTTCTGTTGTAGATCAAGAGAGTTATTGTCAATTGAATTTGTCCCACCGAGTTACCCGAAATACGGATTCCAGTTATGTGCAAATGGAGGGAGGTAAAAACGGAAGTTTAACGATTCGCACATGAATTTGGTTTGGAAATATTTTTCCTATATCGTGGGATAAATAATCCTGAAATCAAATTTTGGTTAAAAAAAACGTTAGTGGCCTGTTATTCACTAGCCGTAATCACTGGGAAAATGTGTTGAAAAGTGACCTTCAGTCACCGTTTCGTCAAAAACTTTTGAACGGTTAGGAATTTTTATATGTGGCCTGAATGTTTTAGAAAGAACACAATCGGAGTTTCAATTTGAACACAAATTTTTTATGTTTTCGATGGAAATCGAGAGAGTTATTGTACTTTGAATCTGTCCCACCAAGTTCTCCAAAACAGGGATTCCAATTATGTGCCGATGGAGGGGCGTAAAAATGGAAGTTCAACGATTTGATCATGAATTTGGCTTGGAAATATTTTTCCTATATCCCGAGATCAATAATCTTGAAATCAAATTTTGGGTAAAAAAAATGTGTGTGGCTAGTTATTCACAACACGTAATCGCTTTGAAAATGTGTTGAAAAGTGACCTTTGGACACCGTTTCGACAATAACTTTTGAACGGTAAGGAATTTTTAGACGTGGCCTGAATGTTTTAGAAAGACCACAATCGGAGCTTCAATTTGAACACAAATTTTGTATGTTTTTGATGGAAATCGAGTGAGTTATTGTACTTTGAATTTGTCCCACCAAGTTCCCCAAAATAGGGATTCCAATTATGTGCCGATGGAGGGGCGTAAAAATGGAAGTTCAACGATTCGCACACGAATTTGGCTTGGAAATATTTTTCCTATATCACGAGATCAGTAATCTTGAAATCAAATTTTGGATAAAAAAACCGTTAGTGGCTAGTTATTCATGAGCGGTAATCGTAACGAAAATGTGTTGAAAAGTTACATTTGGTCACCGTTTACACAATAACTTTTGAACGCTTTGGAATTTCTAGAAGCGGCCAGAATATTTTTGAACGAACATATTCGGAGCATCAATTTGAACACAAATTTTTTAGTTTTTTGTTGGAGATCAAGAGAGTTATTTTCAATTGAATTTGTCCCACTGAGTTACCCGAAATACGGATTCGAATTATGTGCAAATGGAGGGGTTTAAAAATGGAAGTTTAACGATTCGCACACGAATTTGGTTTGGAAATATTTTTCCTATATCGTGGGATAAATAATCCTGAAATCGAGAGAGTTATTGTAGTTTGAATCTGTCCCACCAAGTTCCCCAAAATACGGATTCCAATTATCTGCCGATGGAGGGGCGTAAAAATGGAAGTTCAACGATTTGATCATGAATTTGGCTTGGAAATATTTTTCCTATATCCCAAGATCAATAATCTTCAAATCAAATTTTGTGTAAAAAAAATGTTTGTGGCTAGTTATTCACGACAAGTAATCGCTTTGAAAATGTGTTGAAATGTGACCTTTTGTCACCGTTTCGACAATAACTTTTGAACGGTAAGGAATTTTTAGACGTGGCCTGAATGTTTTAGAAAGACCACAATCGGAGCTTCAATTTGAACACAAATTTTTTATGTTTTTTATGGAAATCGAGAGAGTAATTGTAGTTTGAATCTATCCAAGCAAGTTCCCAAAAATACGGATTCGAATTATTTGCCGATGGAGGGGCGTAAAAATGGAAGTTCAACGATTTGATCATGAACTTGGCTTGGAAATATTATTCCTATATCCCGAGATCAATAATCTTGAAATCAAATTTTGGGTAAAAAAAATGTTTGTGGCTAGTTATTCACGACACGTAATCGCTTTGAAAATGTGTTGATAAGTGACCTTTGGTCACCGTTTCGACAATAACTTTTGAACGGTAAGGAATTTTTAGACGTGGCCTGAATGTTTTAGAAAGACCACAATCGAAGCTTCAATTTGAAGACAAAATTTTTATCTTTTCGATGAAAATCGAGAGAGTTATTGTACTTTGAATCTGTCCCACCAAGTTCCCCAAAATACGGATTCCAATTATCTGCCGATGGAGGGGCGTAAAAATGGAAGTTCAACGATTTGATCATGAATTTGGCTTGGAAATATTTTTCCTATATCCCAAGATCAATAATGTTGAAATCAAATTTAGGGGAAAAAAAACGTTAGTAGCTAGTTATTCATGAGTGGTAATCGCTAAGAAAATGTGTTGAAAAGTGACATTTGGTCACCGTTTCGGCAATAACTTTTGAACGCTTAGGACTTTTTAGAAGCGGCGAGAATATTTTTGAATGAACATATTCGGAGCATCAATTTGAACACAAATTTTGTATTTTTTTGTTGTAGATCAAGAGAGTTATTGTCAATTGAATTTGTCCCACCGAGTTACCCGAAATACGGATTGCAGTTATGTGCAAATGGAGGGAGGTAAAAACGGAAGTTTAACGATTCGCACACGAATTTGGTTTGGAAATATTTTTCCTATATCGTGGGATAAATAATTTTGAAATCTAATTTTGGTTAAAAAAAACGTTAGTGGCCTGTTATTCACGAGCCGTAATCACTAGGAAAATGTGTTGAAAAGTGACCTTCAGTCACCGTTTCGTCAAAAACTTTTGAACGGTTAAGAATTTTTATATGTGGCCTGAATGTTTTAGAAAGAACACAGTCGGAGTTTCAATTTGATCACAAATTTTTTATGTTTTTGATGGAAATCGAGAGAGTTATTGTAGTTTGAATCTGTCCCACCAAGTTCCCCAAAATACGGATTCCAATTATGTGCCGATGGAGGGGCGTAAAAATGGAAGTTCAACGATTTGATCATGAATTTGGCTTGGAAATATTTTTCCTATATCCCGAGATCAATAATCTTGAAATCAAATTTTGTGTAAAAAAAATGTTTGTGGCTAGTTATTCACGACACGTAATCGCTTTGAAAATGTGTTGAAAAGTGACCTTTGGCCACCGTTTCGACAATAACTTTTGAACGGTAAGGAATTTTTAGAGGTGGCCTGAATGTTTTAGAAAGACCACAATCGGAGCTTCAATCTGAACACAAATTTTTTATGTTTTTGATGGAAATCGAGTGAGTTATTGTACTTTGAATCTGTCCCACCAAGTTCCCCAAAATAGGGATTCCAATTATGTGCCGATGGAGGGGCGTAAAAATGGAAGTTCAACGATTCGCACACGAATTTGGCTTGGAAATATTTTTCCTATATCACGAGATCAGTAATCTTGAAATCAAATTTTGGGTAAAAAAACCGTTAGTGGCTAGTTATTCATGAGCGGTAATCGCAACGAAAATGTGTTGAAAAGTTACATTTGGTCACCGTTTCAACAATAACTTTTGAACGCTTTGGAATTTTTAGAAGCGGCCAGAATATTTTTGAACGAACATATTCGGAGCATCAATTTGAACAAAAATTTTGTTGTTTTTTGTTGGAGATCAAGAGAGTTATTGTCAATTGAATTTGTCCGACCGAGTTACCCGAAATACGGAATCCAATTATGTGCAAATGGAGGGGGGTAAAAATGGAAGTTTAACGATTCGCACACGAATTTGGTTTGGAAATATTTTTCCTATATCGTGGGATAAATAATCCTGAAATCGAGAGAGTTATTGTAGTTTGAATCTGTCCCACCAAGTTCCCCAAAATACGGATTCCAATTATCTGCCGATGGAGGGGCGTAAAAATGGAAGTTCAACGATTTGATCATGAACTTGGCTTGGAAATATTATTCCTATATCCCGAGATCAATAATCTTGAAATCAAATTTAGGGGAAAAAAAACGTTAGTGGCTAGGTATTCATGAGTGGTAATCGCTAAGAAAATATGTCGAAAAGTGACATTTGGTCACCGTTTCGGCATTAACTTTTGAACGCTTAGGAATTTTTAGAAGCGGCCAGAATATTTTTGAATGAACATATTTGGAGCATCAATTTGAACACAAATTTTGTATTTTTTTGTTGGAGATCAAGAGAGTTATTGTCAATTGAATTTATCCCACCAAGTTACCCGAAATACGGATTCCAGTTATGTGCAAATGGAGGGGGGTAAAAACGGAAGTTTAACGATTCGCACACGAATTTGGTTTGGAAATATTTTTCCTATATCGTGGGATAAATAATCCTGAAATCAAATTTTGGTTATAAAAAACGTTAGTGGCCTGTTATTCACGAGCCGTAATCACTGGGAAAATGTGTTGAAAAGTGACCTTCAGTCACCGTTTCGTCAAAAACTTTTGAACGGTTAGGAATTTTTATATGTGGCCTGAATGTTTTAGAAAGAACACAATCGAAGTTTCAATTTGAACACAAATTTTTTATGTTTTCGATGGAAATCGAGAGAGTTATTGTAGTTTGAATCTGTCCCACCAAGTTCCCCAAAATACGGATTCCAATTATCTGCCGATGGAGGGGCGTAAAAATGGAAGTTCAACGATTTGATCATGAATTTGGCTTGGAAATATTTTTCCTATATCCCGAGATCAATAATCTTGAAATCAAATTTTGGGTAAAAAAAAAGTGTGTGGCTAGTTATTCACGACACGTAAGCGCTCTGAAAATGTGTTGAAAAGTGAGCTTTGGTCACCGTTTCGACAATAACTTTTGAACGGTAAGGAATTTTTAGACGTGGCCTCAATATTTTAGAAAGAACACAATCGGAGCTTCAATTTGAACACAAATTTTGTATGTTTTTGATGGAAATCGAGAGAGTAATTGTAGTTTGAATCGATCCAAGCAAGTTCCCAAAAATACGGATTCCAATTATTTGCCGATGGAGGGGCGTAAAAATGGAAGTTAAACGATTTGATCATGAACTTGGCTTGGAAATATTATTCCTATATCCCGAGATCAATAATCTTGAAATCAAATTTAGGGGAAAAAAAACGTTAGTGGCTAGTTATTCATGAGTGGTAATCGCGAAGAAAATGTGTTGAAAAATGACATTTGGTCACCGTTTCGGCAATAACTTTTGAACGCTTAGGACTTTCTAGAAGCGGCCAGAATATTTTTGAATGAACATATTCGGAGCATCAATTTGAACACAAATTTTGTATTTTTCTGTTGTAGATCAAGAGAGTTATTGTCAATTGAATTTGTCCCACCGAGTTACCCGAAATACGGATTCCAGTTATATGCAAATGGAGGGAGGTAAAAACGGAAGTTTAACGATTCGCACATGAATTTGGTTTGGAAATATTTTTCCAATATCGTGGGATAAATAATCTTGAAATCTAATTTTGGTTAAAAAAAACGTTAGTGGCCTGTTATTCACGAGCCGTAATCGCTGGAAAAATGTGTTGAAAAGTGACCTTCAGTCACCGTTTCGTCAAAAACTTTTGAACGGTTAGGAACTTTTATATGTGGCCTGAATGTTTTAGAAAGAACACAATCGGAGTTTCAATTTGAACACAAATTTTTTATGTTTTCGATGGAAATCGAGACAGTTTTTGTACTTTGAATCTGTCCCACCAAGTTCCCCAAAATACGGATTCCAATTATCTGCCGATGGAGGGGCGTAAAAATGGAAGTTCAATGATTTGATCATGAATTTGGCTTGGAAATATTTTTCCTATATCCCGAGATTAATAATCTTGAAACCAAATTTTGGGTTAAAAAAATGTGTGTGGCTAGTTATTCACGACACGTAATCGCTTTGAAAATGTGTTGAAAAGTGACCTTTGGTCACCGTTACGACAATAACTTTTGAACGGTAAGGAATTTTTAGACGTGGCCTGAATGTTTTAGAAAGAACACAATCTGATCTTCAATTTGAACACAAATTTTTTATGTTTTCGACGGAAATCGAGAGAGATATTGTACTTTGAATCTGTCCCGCCAAGTTCCTTAAAATACGGATTCCAATTCTCTGCCGATGGAGGGGCGTAAAAATGGAAATCAACGATTTGATCATGAATTTGGCTTGGAAATATTTTTCCTATATCCCGAGATTAATAATCTTGAAATCAAATTTTGGGTAAAAAAAATGTTTGTGGCTAGTTTTTCACGACACGTAATCTCTTTGGAAATGTGTTGAAAAATGACCGTTGGTCACCGTTTCGACAATAACTTTTGAACGGCAAGGAATTTTAAGACGTGGCCTGAATGTTTTAGAAAGAACACAATCGGAATTTCCATTTGAACACAAATTTTTTATATTTTCGATGGAAATCGAGAGAGTTATTCAACTTTGAATCTGTCCCACAAAGTTCCCAAAATACGGATTCCAATTATCTGCTGATGGAGGGGCGTAAAAATGGAAGTTCAACGATTTGATCATTAATTTGGCTTGGAAATATTTTTCCAATATCCCGAGATCAATAATCTTGAAATCAAATTTTGGGTAAAAAAAATGTTTGTGGCTAGTTATTCACGACACGTAACAGCTTTGACAATGTGTTGAAAAGTGACATTTGGTCACCGTTTCGACAATAACTTTTGAACGGTAAGGAATTTTTAGACGTGGCCTGAATGTTTTAGAAAGACCACAATCAGAGCTTCAATTTGAACACAAATTTTGTCTGTTTTTGATGGAAATCGAGTGAGTTATTGTACTTTGAATCTGTCCCACCAAGTTCCCCAAAATAGGGATACCAATTACGTGCCGATGGAGGGGCGTAAAAATGGAAGTTCAACGATTCGCACACGAATTTGGCTTGGAAATATTTTTCCTATATCACGAGATCAGTAATCTTGAAATCAAATTTTGGGTAAAAAAAACGTTAGTGGCTAGTTATTCATGCGCGGTAATCGCAAAGAAAATGTGTTGAAAAGTTACATTTGGTCACCGTTTCAACAATAACTTTTGAACGCTTTGGAATTTTTAGAAGCGGCCAGAATATTTTTGAATGAACATATTTGGAGCATCAATTTGAACACAAATTTTGTATTTTTTTTGTTGGAGATCAAGAGAGTTATTGTCAATTGAATTTATCCCACCGAGTTACCCGAAATACGGATTCCAGTTATGTGCAAATGGAGGGGGGTAAAAACGGAAGTTTAACGATTCGCACACGAATTTGGTTTGGAAATATTTTTCCTATATCGTGGGATAAATAATCCTGAAATCAAATTTTGGTTAAAAAAAACGTTAGTGGCCTGTAATTAACGAGCCGTAATCACTAGGAAAATGTGTTGAAAAGTGACCTTCAGTCACCGTTTCGTCAAAAACTTTTGAACGGTTAGGAATTTTTATATGTGGCCTGAATGTTTTAGAAAGAACACAATCGGAGCTTCAATTTGAACACAAATTTTTTATGTTTTCGATGGAAATCGAGAGAGTTATTGTACTTTGAATCTGTCCCACCAAGTTCCCCAAAATACGGATTCCAATTATCTGCCGATGGAGGGGCGTAAAAATGGAAGTTCAACGATTTGATCATGAATTTGGCCTAGAAATATTTTTCCTATATCCCAAGATCAATAATCTTGAAATCAAATTTTGTGTAAAAAAAATGTTTGTGGCTAGTTATTCACGACACGTAATCGCTCTGAAAATGTGTTGAAAAGTGAGCTTTGGTCACCGTTTCGACAATAACTTTTGAACGGTAAGGAATTTTTAGACGTGGCCTGAATGTTTTAGAAAGACCACAATCTGAGCTTCAATTTGAACACAAATTTTTTATGTTTTTGATGGAAATCGAGTGAGTTATTGTACTTTGAATCTGTCCCACCAAGTTCTCCAAAACAGGGATTCCAATTATGTGCCGATGGAGGGGCGTAAAAATGGAAGTTCAGCGATTTGATCATGAATTTGGCTTGGAAATATTTTTCCTATATCCCAAGATCAATAATCTTGAAATCAAATTTTGGGTAAAAAACTTGTTTGTGCCTAGTTATTCACGACACGTAATCGATTCGAAAATTTGTTGAAAAGTGACCATTGGTCACCGTTTCAACAATAACTTTTGAACGGTAAGGAATTTTTAGACGTGGCCTGAATGTTTTAGAAAGACCACAATCGGATCTTCAATTTGAACACAAATTTTTTATGGTTTCGATGGAAATCGAGAGAGATATTGTACTTTGAATCTGTCCCACCAAGTTCCCTAAAATACGGATTCCATTTATCTGCCGATGGAGAGGCGTAAAAATGGAAATCAACGATTTGATCATGAATTTGGCTTGGATATAATTTTCCTATAACCCGAGATCAATAATCTTGAAATCAAATTTTGGGTAAAAAACATGTTTGTCCCTAGTTATTCACGACACGTAATCGATTCGAAAATGTGTTGAAAAGTGACCGTTGGACACCGTTTCAACAATAACTTTTGAACGGTAAGGAATTTTTAGAGGTGGCCTGAATGTTTTAGAAACACCACAATTGGAGCTTCAATTTGAACACAAATTTTTTTTGTTTTTCATGGAAATCGAGAGAGTTATTGTAGTTTGAATCTATCCAAGCAAGTTCCCAAAAATACGGATTCCAATTATCTGCCGATGGAGAGGCGTAAAAATGGAAGTTCAACGATTCGCACACGAATTTGGCTTGGAAATATTTTTCCTATTTCACGAGATCAATAATCTTGAAATCAAATTTTGGGTAAAAAAAACGTTAGTGGCTAGTTATTCATGAGCGGTAATCGCTAAGAAAATGTGTTGAAAAGTGACATTTGGTCACCGTTTCGACAATAAATTTTGAACGCTTAGGAATTTTTTGAAGCGGCCCGAATATTTTTGAATGAACATATTCGGAGCATCAATTTGAATACAAATTATATATTTTTTTTTTGGAGATCAAGAGAGTTATTGTCAATTGAATTTGTCCCACCGAGTTACCCGAAATACAGATTCCAGTTATGTGCAAATGGAGGGGGGTAAAAACGGAAGTTTAACGATTCGCACACGAATTTGGTTTGGAAATATTTTTCCTATATCGTGGGATAAATAATCTGGAAATCAAATTTTGGTTAAAAAAAACGTTAGTGGCCTGTTATTCACGAGCCGTAATCACTAGGAAAATGTGTTGAAAAGTGACCTTCAATCACCGTTTCGTCAAAACCTTTTGAACGGTTAGGAATTTTTATATGTGGCCTTAATGTTTTAGAAAGAACACAATCGGAGTTTCAATTTGAACACAAATTTTTTATGTTTTCGATGGAAATCGAGATAGTTATTGTAGTTTGAATCTGTCCCACCAAGTTCCCAAAATACGGATTCCAATTATCTGCCGATGGAGGGGCGTAAAAATGGAAGTTCTAAGATTTGATCATGAATTTGGCTTGGAAATATTTTTCCTATATCCCGAGATCAATAATCTTGAAATCAAATTTTGGGTAAAAAAAATGTTTGTGGCTAGTTATTCACGACATGGAACAGCTTTGAAAATGTGTTGAAAAGTGACCTTGGGTCACCGTTTCGACAATAACTTTTGAACGGTAAGGAATTTTTAGACGTGGCCTGAATATTTTAGAAAGAACACAATCGGAGCTTCAATTTGAACACAAATTTTTTATGTTTTCGATGGAAATCGAGAGAGTTATTGTACTTTCAATTTGTCCCACCAAGTTCCCCAAAATACGGATTCCAATTATCTGCCGATGGAGGGGCGTAAAAATGGAAGTTCAACGATTTGATAATGAATTTGGCTTGGAAATATTTTTCCTATATCCCAAGATCAATAATCTTGAAATCATATTTTGGGTAAAAAAAGTGTTTGTGGTTAGTTATTCACGACACGTAATCGCTATCAAAATGTGTTGAAAAGCGACCTATCATCACCGTTTCGACAATAACTTTTGAAAGGTAAGGAATTTTTAGACGTGGCCAGAATGTTTTAGAAAGACCACAATCTGAGCTTCAATTTGAACACAAATTTTTTATGTTTTTGATGGAAATCGAGTGAGTTATTGTACTTTGAATCTGTCCCACCAAGTTCTCCAAAACAGGGATTCCAATTATGTGCCGATGGAGGGGCGTAAAAATGGAAGTTCAGCGATTTGATCATGAATTTGGCTTGGAAATATTTTTCCTATATCCCAAGATCAACAATCTTGAAATCAAATTTTGGGTAAAAAACATGTTTGTGCCTAGTTATTCACGACACGTAATCGATTCGAAAATGTGTTGAAAAGTGACCGTTGGTCACCGTTTCAACAATAACTTTTGAACGGTAAGGAATTTTTAGACGTGGCCTGAATGTTTTAGAAAGACCACAATCGGATCTTCAATTTGAACACAAATTTTTTATGGTTTCGATGGAAATCGAGAGAGATATTGTACTTTGAATCTGTCCCACCAAGTTCCCTAAAATACGGATTCCATTTATCTGCCGATGGAGAGGCGTAAAAATGGAAATCAACGATTTGATCATGAATTTGGCTTGGATATAATTTTCCTATAACCCGAGATCAATAATCTTGAAATCAAATTTTGAGTAAAAAACATGTTTGTGCCTAGTTATTCACGACACGTAATCGATTCGAAAATGTGTTGAAAAGTGACCGTTGGTCACCGTCTCAACAATAACTTTTGAACGGTAAGGAATTTTTAGACGTGGCCTGAATGTTTTAGAAAGACCACAATTGGAGCTTCAATTTGAACACAAATTTTTTTTGTTTTTGATGGAAATCGAGAGAGTTATTGTAGTTTGAATCTATCCAAGCAAGTTCCCAAAAATACGGATTCCAATTATCTGCCGATGGAGGGGCGTAAAAATGGAAGTTCAACGATTCGCACACGAATTTGGCTTGGAAATATTTTTCCTATTTCACGAGATCAATAATCTTGAAATCAAATTTTTGGTAAAAAAAACGTTAGTGGCTAGTTATTCATGAGCGGTAATCGCTAAGAAAATGTGTTGAAAAGTGACATTTGGTAACCGTTTCGACAATAACTTTTGAACGCTTAGGAATTTTTAGAAGCGGCCAGAATATTTTTGAATGAACATATTTGGAGCATCAATTTGAACACAAATTTTGTATTTTTTTGTTGGAGATCAAGAGAGTTATTGTCAATTGAATTTATCCCACCGAGTTACCCGAAATACGGATTCCAGTTATGTGCAAATGGAGGGGGGTAAAAACGGAAGTTTAACGATTCGCACACGAATTTGGTTTGGAAATATTTTTCCTATATCGTGGGATAAATAATCCTGAAATCAAATTTTGGTTATAAAAAACGTTAGTGGCCTGTTATTCACGAGCCGTAATCACTAGGAAAATGTGTTGAAAAGTGACCTTCAATCACCGTTTCGTCAAAAACTTTTGAACGGTTAGGAATTTTTATATGTGGCCTTAATGTTTTAGAAAGAACACAATCGGAGTTTCAATTTGAACACAAATTTTTTATGTTTTCGATGGAAATCGAGATAGTTATTGTAGTTTCAATCTGTCCCACCAAGTTCCCAAAATACGGATTCCAATTATCTGCCGATGGAGGGGCGTAAAAATGGAAGTTCTAAGATTTGATCATGAATTTGGCTTGGAAATATTTTTCCTATATCCCGAGATCAATAATCTTGAAATCAAATTTTGGGTAAAAAAAATGTTTGTGGCTAGTTATTCACGACACGGAACAGCTTTGAAAATGTGTTGAAAAGTGACCTTGGGTCACCGTTTCGACAATAACTTTTGAACGGTAAGGAATTTTTAGACGTGGCCTGAATGTTTTAGAAAGAACACAATCGGAGCTTCAATTTGAACATAAATTTTTTATGTTTTCGATGGAAATCGAGAGAGTTATTGTACTTTGAATCTGTCCCACCAAGTTCCCAAAAATACGGATTCCAATTATCTGCCGACGGAGGGGCGTAAAAATGGAAGTTCAACGATTTGATCATGAATTTGGCTTGGAAATATTTTTCCTATATCCCGAGATCAATAATCTTGAAATCAAATTTAGGGGAAAAAAAACGTTAGTGGCTAGTTATTCATGAGTGGTAATCGCTAAGAAAATGTGTTGAAAAGTGACATTTGGTCACCGTTTCGGCAATAACTTTTGAACGCTTAGGACTTTTTAAAAGCGGCCAGAATATTTTTGAATGAACATATTTGGAGCATCAATTTGAACACAAATTTTGTATTTTTTTGTTGTAGATCAAGAGAGTTATTGTCAATTGAATTTGTCCCACCGAGTTACCCGTAATACGGATTCCAGTTATGTGCAAATGGAGGGAGGTAAAAACGGAAGTTTAACGATTCGCACACGAATTTGGTTTGGAAATATTTTTCCTATATCGTGGGATAAATAATCTTGAAATCTAATTTTGGTTAAAAAAAACGTTAGTGGCCTGTTATTCACGAGCCGTAATCACTAGGAAAATGTGTTGAAAAGTGAGCTTCAGTCACCGTTTCGTCAAAAACTTTTGAACGGTTAGGAATTTTTATATGTGGCCTGAATGTTTTAGAAAGAACACAATCGGAGTTTCAATTTGAACACAACTTTTTTATGTTTTCGATGGAAATCGAGAGCGTTATTGTAGTTTGAATCTGTCCCACCAAGTTCCCCAAAATACGGATTCCATTTATGTGCCGATGGAGGGGCGTAAAAATGGAAGTTCAACGATTTGATCATGAATTTGGCTTGGAAATATTTTTCCTATATCCCGAGATCAATAATCTCGAAATCAAATTTTGTGTAAGAAAAATGTTTGTGGCTAGTTATTCACGACACGTAATCGCTTTGAAAATGTGTTGAAAAGTGACCTTTGGCCACCGTTTCGACAATAACTTTCGAACGGTAAGGAATTTTTAGAGGTGGCCTGAATGTTTTAGAAAGACCACAATCGGAGCTTCTATTTGAACACAAATTTTTTATGTTTTTGATGGAAATCGAGTGAGTTATTGTACTTTGAATCTGTCCCACCAAGTTCCCCAAAATAGGGATTCCAATTATGCGCCGATGGAGGGGCGTAAAAATGAAAGTTCAACGATTTGATCATGAATTTGGCTTAGAAATATTTTTCCTATATCCCGAGATCAATAATCTCGAAATCAAATTTTGTGTAAAAAAAATGTTTGTGCCAAGTTATTCACGACACGTAATCGCTTTGAAAATGTGTTGAAAAGTGACCTTTGGCCACCGTTTCGACAATAACTTTTGAACGGTAAGGAATTTTTAGAGGTGGCCTGAATGTTTTAGAACGACCACAATCGGAGCTTCAATTTGAACACAAATTTTTTATGTTTTTGATGGAAATCGAGTGAGTTATTGTACTTTGAATCTGTCTCACCAAGTTCCCCAAAATAGGGATTCCAATTATGCGCCGATGGAGGGGCGTAAAAATGAAAGTTCAACGATTTGATCATGAATTTGGCTTGGAAATATTTTTCCTATATCCCGAGATCAATAATCTTTGAATCAAATTTTTGGTAAAAAACATGTTTGTGCCTAGTTATTCATGACACGTAATCGCTTTGAAAATGTGTTGAAAAGTGACCTTTGGTCACCGTTTCGACAATAACCTTTGAACGGTAAGGAATTTTTAGACGTGGCCTGAATGTTTTAGAAAGACCACAATTGGAGCTTCAATTTGAACACAAATTTTTTTTGTTTTTGATGGAAATCGAGAGAGTTACTGTAGTTTGAATCTATCCAAGCAAGTTCCCAAAAATACGGATTCCAATTATCTGCCGATGGAGGGGCGTAAAAATGGAAGTTCAACGATTTGATCTGGAACTTGGCTTGGAAATATTATTTCTATATCCCGAGATCAATAATCTTGAAATCAAATTTAGGGGAAAAAAAACGTTAGTGGCTAGTTATTCATGAGTGGTAATCGCTAAGAAAATGTGTTGAAAAGTGACATTTGGTCACCGTTTCGGCAATAACTTTTGAACGCTTAGGACTTTTTAGAAGCGGCCAGAATATTTTTGAATGAACATATTCGGAGCATCAATTTGAACGCAAATTTTGTATTTTTTTGTTGTAGATCAAGAGAGTTATTGTCAATTGAATTTGTCCCACCGAGTTACCCGAAATACGGATTCCAGTTATGTGCAAATGGAGGGAGGTAAAAACGGAAGTTTAACGATTCGCACACGAATTTGGTTTGGAAATATTTTTCCAATATCGTGGGATAAATAATCTTGAAATCTAATTTTGGTTAAAAAAAACGTTAGTGGCCGGTTATTCACGAGCCGTAATCACTAGGAAAATGTGTTGAAAAGTGACCTTCAGTCACCGTTTCGTCAAAAACTTTTGAACGGTTAGGAACTTTTATATGTGGCCTGAATGTTTTAGAAAGAACACAATCGGAGCTTCAATTTGAACACAAATTTTTTATGTTTTCGATGGAAATCGAGAGAGTTATTGTACTTTGAATCTGTCCCACCAAGTTCCCCAAAATACGGATTCCAATTATCTGCCGATGGAGGGGCGTAAAAATGGAAGTTCAACGATTTGATCATGAATTTGGCTTGGAAATATTTTTCCTATATCCCGAGATCAATAATCTTGAAATCAAATTTTGGGTAAAAAAAATGTTTGTGGCTAGTTATTCACAACACGTAATCGCTTTGAAAATGTGTTGAAAAGTGACCTTTGGACACCGTTTCGACAATAACTTTTGAACGGTAAGAAATTTTTAGACGTGGCCTGAATGTTTTAGAAAGACCACAATCGGAGCTTCAATTTGAACAAAAATTTTGTATGTTTTTGATGGAAATCGAGTGAGTTATTGTACTTTGAATCTGTCCCACCAAGTTCCCCAAAATAGGGATTCCAATTATCTGCCGATGGAGGGGCGTAAAAATGGAAGTTCAACGATTCGCACACGAATTTGGCTTGGAAATATTTTTCCTATATCACGAGATCAGTAATCTTGAAATCAAATTTTGGGTAAAAAAACCGTTAGTGGCTAGTTATTCATGAGCGGTAATCGTAACGAAAATGTGTTGAAAAGTTACATTTGGTCACCGTTTACACAATAACTTTTGAACGCTTTGGAATTTCTAGAAGCGGCCAGAATATTTTTGAACGAACATATTCGGAGCATCAATTTGAACACAAATTTTTTAGTTTTTGTTGGAGATCAAGAGAGTTATTTTCAATTGAATTTGTCCCACTGAGTTACCCGAAATACGGATTCGAATTATGTGCAAATGGAGGGGTTTAAAAATGGAAGTTTAACGATTCGCACACGAATTTGGTTTGGAAATATTTTTCCTATATCGTGGGATAAATAATCCTGAAATCGAGAGAGTTATTGTAGTTTGAATCTGTCCCACCAAGTTCCCCAAAATACGGATTCCAATTATCTGCCGATGGAGGGGCGTAAAAATGGAAGTTCAACGATTTGATCATGAATTTGGCTTGGAAATATTTTTCCTATATCCCAAGATCAATAATCTTCAAATCAAATTTTGTGTAAAAAAAATGTTTGTGGCTAGTTATTCACGACAAGTAATCGCTTTGAAAATGTGTTGAAATGTGACCTTTGGTCACCGTTTCGACAATAACTTTTGAACGGTAAGGAATTTTTGGACGTGGCCTGAATGTTTTAGAAAGACCACAATCGGAGCTTCAATTTGAACACAAATTTTTTATGTTTTTTATGGAAATCGAGAGAGTAATTGTAGTTTGAATCTATCCAAGCAAGTTCCCAAAAATACGGATTCGAATTATTTGCCGATGGAGGGGCGTAAAAATGGAAGTTCAACGATTTGATCATGAACTTGGCTTGGAAATATTATTCCTATATCCCGAGATCAATAATCTTGAAATCAAATTTTGGGTAAAAAAAATGTTTGTGGCTAGTTATTCACGACATGTAATCGCTTTGAAAATGTGTTGATAAGTGACCTTTGGTCACCGTTTCGACAATAACTTTTGAACGGTAAGGAATTTTTAGACGTGGCCTGAATGTTTTAGAAAGACCACAATCGAAGCTTCAATTTGAATACAAATTTTTTATCTTTTCGATGAAAATCGAGAGAGTTATTGTACTTTGAATCTGTCCCACCAAGTTCCCCAAAATACGGATTCCAATTATCTGCCGATGGAGGGGCGTAAAAATGGAAGTTCAACGATTTGATCATGAATTTGGCTTGGAAATATTTTTCCTATATCCCAAGATCAATAATGTTGAAATCAAATTTAGGGGAAAAAAAACGTTAGTGGCTAGTTATTCATGAGTGGTAATCGCTAAGAAAATGTGTTGAAAAGTGACATTTGGTCACCGTTTCGGCAATAACTTTTGAACGCTTAGGACTTTTTAGAAGCGGCGAGAATATTTTTGAATGAACATATTCGGAGCATCAATTTGAACACAAATTTTGTATTTTTTTGTTGTAGATCAAGAGAGTTATTGTCAATTGAATTTGTCCCACCGAGTTACCCGAAATACGGATTGCAGTTATGTGCAAATGGAGGGAGGTAAAAACGGAAGTTTAACGATTCGCACACGAATTTGGTTTGGAAATATTTTTCCTATATCGTGGGATAAATAATTTTGAAATCTAATTTTGGTTAAAAAAAACGTTAGTGGCCTGTTATTCACGAGCCGTAATCACTAGGAAAATGTGTTGAAAAGTGACCTTCAGTCACCGTTTCGTCAAAAACTTTTGAACGGTTAAGAATTTTTATATGTGGCCTGAATGTTTTAGAAAGAACACAATCGGAGTTTCAATTTGAACACAAATTTTTTATGTTTTCGATGGAAATCGAGAGAGTTATTGTAGTTTGAATCTGTCCCACCAAGTTCCCCAAAATACGGATTCCAATTATGTGCCGATGGAGGGGCGTAAAAATGGAAGTTGAACGATTTGATCATGAATTTGGCTTGGAAATATTTTTCCTATATCCCGAGATCAATAATCTTGAAATCAAATTTTGTGTAAAAAAAATGTTTGTGGCTAGTTATTCACGACACGTAATCGCTTTGAAAATGTGTTGAAAAGTGACCTTTGGCCACCGTTTCGACAATAACTTTTGAACGGTAAGGAATTTTTAGAGGTGGCCTGAATGTTTTAGAAAGACCACAATCGGAGCTTCAATCTGAACACAAATTTTTTATGTTTTCGATGGAAATCGAGTGAGTTATTGTACTTTGAATCTGTCCCACCAAGTTCCCCAAAATAGGGATTCCAATTATGCGCCGATGGAGGGGCGTAAAAATGAAAGTTCAACGATTTGATCATGAATTTGGCTTGGAAATATTTTTCCTATATCCCGAGATCAATAATCTTGAAATCAAATTTTGGGTAAAAAAAATGTGTGTGGCTAGTTATTCACAACACGTAATCGCTTTGAAAATGTGTTGAAAAGTGACCTTTGGACACCGTTTCGACAATAACTTTTGAACGGTAAGGAATTTTTAGACGTGGCCTGAATGTTTTAGAAAGACCACAATCGGAGCTTCAATTTTGAACACAAATTTTGTATGTTTTTGATGGAAATCGAGTGAGTTATTGTACTTTGAATCTGTCCCACCAAGTTCCCCAAAATAGGGATTCCAATTATGTGCCGATGGAGGGGCGTAAAAATGGAAGTTCAACGATTCGCAAATGAATTTGGCTTGGAAATATTTTTCCTATATCACGAGATCAGTAATCTTGAAATCAAATTTTGGGTAAAAAAACCGTTAGTGGCTAGTTATTCATGAGCGGTAATCGTAACGAAAATGTGTTGAAAAGTTACATTTGGTCACCGTTTACACAATAACTTTTGAACGCTTTGGAATTTCTAGAAGCGGCCAGAATATTTTTGAACGAACATATTCGGAGCATCAATTTGAACACAAATTTTTTAGTTTTTTGTTGGAGATCAAGAGAGTTATTTTCAATTGAATTTGTCCCACTGAGTTACCCGAAATACGGATTCGAATTATGTGCAAATGGAGGGGTTTAAAAATGGAAGTTTAACGATTCGCACACGAATTTGGTTTGGAAATATTTTTCCTATATCGTGGGATAAATAATCCTGAAATCGAGAGAGTTATTGTAGTTTGAATCTGTCCCACCAAGTTCCCCAAAATACGGATTCCAATTATCTGCCGATGGAGGGGCGTAAAAATGGAAGTTCAACGATTTGATCATGAATTTGGCTTGGAAATATTTTTCCTATATCCCAAGATCAATAATCTTCAAATCAAATTTTGTGTAAAAAAAATGTTTGTGGCTAGTTATTCACGACAAGTAATCGCTTTGAAAATGTGTTGAAATGTGACCTTTGGTCACCGTTTCGACAATAACTTTTGAACGGTAAGGAATTTTTAGACGTGGCCTGAATGTTTTAGAAAGACCACAATCGGAGCTTCAATTTGAACACAAATTTTTTATGTTTTTTATGGAAATCGAGAGAGTAATTGTAGTTTGAATCTATCCAAGCAAGTTCCCAAAAATACGGATTCCAATTATTTGCCGATGGAGGGGCGTAAAAATGGAAGTTCAACGATTTGATCTGGAACTTGGCTTGGAAATATTATTCCTATATCCCGAGATCAATAATCTTGAAATCAAATTTTGGGTAAAAAAAATGTTTGTGGCTAGTTATTCACGACATGTAATCGCTTTGAAAATGTGTTGATAAGTGACCTTTGGTCACCGTTTCGACAATAACTTTTGAACGGTAAGGAATTTTTAGACGTGGCCTGAATGTTTTAGAAAGACCACAATCGGATCTTCAATTTGAACACAAATTTTTTATGGTTTCGATGGAAATCGAGAGAGATATTGTACTTTGAATCTGTCCCACCAAGTTCCCTAAAATACGGATTCCATTTATCTGCCGATGGAGAGGCGTAAAAATGGAAATCAACGATTTGATCATGAATTTGGCTTGGATATAATTTTCCTATAACCCGAGATCAATAATCTTGAAATCAAATTTTGGGTAAAAAACATGTTTGTGCCTAGTTATTCACGACACGTAATCGATTCGAAAATGTGTTGAAAAGTGACCGTTGGTCACCGTCTCAACAATAACTTTTGAACGGTAAGGAATTTTTAGACGTGGCCTGAATGTTTTAGAAAGACCACAATTGGAGCTTCAATTTGAACACAAATTTTTTTTGT
Source organism: Quercus robur (assembly GCF_932294415.1). NCBI lineage: Eukaryota > Viridiplantae > Streptophyta > Magnoliopsida > Fagales > Fagaceae > Quercus > Quercus robur. Next base: position 67,978,763 of record NC_065541.1, on the reverse strand, counting down.
TTTTGATGGAAATCGAGAGAGTTACAGTAGTTTGAATCTATCCAAGCAAGTTCCCAAAAATACGGATTCCAATTATCTGCCGATGGAGGGGCGTAAAAATGGAAGTTCAACGATTCGCACACGAATTTGGCTTGGAAATATTTTTCCTATTTCACGAGATCAATAATCTTGAAATCAAGTTTTGGGTAAAAAAAACGTTAGTGGCTAGTTATTCATGAGCGGTAATCGCTAAGAAAATGTGTTGAAAAGTGACATTTGGTAACCGTTTCGACAATAACTTTTGAACGCTTAGGAATTTTTTGAAGCGGCCCGAATATTTTTGAATGAACATATTCGGAGCATCAATTTGAATACAAATTTTATATTTTTTTGTTGGAGATCAAGAGAGTTATTGTCAATTGAATTTATCCCACCAAGTTACCCGAAATACGGATTCCAGTTATGTGCAAATGGAGGGGGGTAAAAACGGAAGTTTAACGATTCGCACACGAATTTGGTTTGGAAATATTTTTCCTATATCGTGGGATAAATAATCTGGAAATCAAATTTTGGTTAAAAAAAACGTTAGTGGCCTGTTATTCACGAGCCGTAATCACTAGGAAAATGTGTTGAAAAGTGACCTTCAATCACCGTTTCGTCAAAAACTTTTGAACGGTTAGGAATTTTTATATGTGGCCTTAATGTTTTAGAAAGAACACAATCGGAGTTTCAATTTGAACACAAATTTTTTATGTTTTCGATGGAAATCGAGATAGTTATTGTAGTTTCAATCTGTCCCACCAAGTTCCCAAAATACGGATTCCAATTATCTGCCGATGGAGGGGCGTAAAAATGGAAGTTCTAAGATTTGATCATGAATTTGGCTTGGAAATATTTTTCCTATATCCCGAGATCAATAATCTTGAAATCAAATTTTGGGTAAAAAAAATGCTTGTGGCTAGTTATTCACGACACGGAACAGCTTTGAAAATGTGTTGAAAAGTGACCTTGGGTCACCGTTTCGACAATAACTTTTGAACGGTAAGGAATTTTTAGACGTGGCCTGAATGTTTAAGAAAGACCACAATCGAAGCTTCAATTTGAACACAAATTTTTTATGTTTTCGATGGAAATCGAGAGAGTTATTGTACTTTGAATCTGTCCCACCAAGTTCCCCAAAATACGGATTCCAATTATCTGCCGATGGAGGGGCGTAAAAATGGAAGTTCAACGATTTGATCATGAATTTGGCTTGGAAATATTTTTCCTATATCCCGAGATCAATAATCTTGAAATCAAATTTAGGGGAAAAAAAACGTTAGTGGCTAGTTATTCATGAGTGGTAATCGCTAAGAAAATGTGTTGAAAAGTGACATTTGGTCACCGTTTCGACAATAACTTTTGAACGCTTAGGAATTTTTAGAAGCGGCCAGAATATTTTTGAATGAACATATTTGGAGCATCAATTTGAACACAAATTTTGTATTTTTTTGTTGGAGATCAAGAGAGTTATTGTCAATTGAATTTGTCCCACCGAGTTACCCGTAATACGGATTCCAGTTATGTGCAAATGGAGGGAGGTAAAAACGGAAGTTTAACGATTCGCACACGAATTTGGTTTGGAAATATTTTTCCTATATCGTGGGATAAATAATCTTGAAATCTAATTTTGGTTAAAAAAAACGTCAGTGGCCTGTTATTCACGAGCCGTAATCACTAGGAAAATGTGTTGAAAAGTGAGCTTCAGTCACCGTTTCGTCAAAAACTTTTGAACGGTTAGGAATTTTTATATGTGGCCTGAATGTTTTAGAAAGAACACAATCGGAGTTTCAATTTGAACACAACTTTTTTATGTTTTCGATGGAAATCGAGAGCGTTATTGTAGTTTGAATCTGTCCCACCAAGTTCCCCAAAATACGGATTCCATTTATGTGCCGATGGAGGGGCGTAAAAATGGAAGTTCAACGATTTGATCATGAATTTGGCTTGGAAATATTTTTCCTATATCCCGAGATCAATAATCTCGAAATCAAATTTTGTGTAAGAAAAATGTTTGTGGCTAGTTATTCACGACACGTAATCGCTTTGAAAATGTGTTGAAAAGTGACCTTTCGCCACCGTTTCGACAATAACTTTTGAACGGTAAGGAATTTTTAGAGGTGGCCTGAATGTTTTAGAAAGACCACAATCGGAGCTTCTATTTGAACACAAATTTTTTATGTTTTTGATGGAAATCGAGTGAGTTATTGTACTTTGAATCTGTCCCACCAAATTCCCCAAAATAGGGATTCCAATTATGCGCCGATGGAGGGGCGTAAAAATGAAAGTTCAACGATTTGATCATGAATTTGGCTTAGAAATATTTTTCCTATATCCCGAGATCAATAATCTCGAAATCAAATTTTGTGTAAAAAAAATGTTTGTGCCAAGTTATTCACGACACGTAATCGCTTTGAAAATGTGTTGAAAAGTGACCTTTGGCCACCGTTTCGACAATAACTTTTGAACGGTAAGGAATTTTTAGAGGTGGCCTGAATGTTTTAGAACGACCACAATCGGAGCTTCAATTTGAACACAAATTTTTTATGTTTTTGATGGAAATCGAGTGAGTTATTGTACTTTGAATCTGTCTCACCAAGTTCCCCAAAATAGGGATTCCAATTATGCGCCGATGGAGGGGCGTAAAAATGAAAGTTCAACGATTTGATCATGAATTTGGCTTGGAAATATTTTTCCTATATCCCGAGATCAATAATCTTTGAATCAAATTTTTGGTAAAAAACATGTTTGTGCCTAGTTATTCATGACACGTAATCGCTTTGAAAATGTGTTGAAAAGTGACCTTTGGTCACCGTTTCGACAATAACCTTTGAACGGTAAGGAATTTTTAGACGTGGCCTGAATGTTTTAGAAAGACCACAATTGGAGCTTCAATTTGAACACAAATTTTTTTTGTTTTTGATGGAAATCGAGAGAGTAATTGTAGTTTGAATCTATCCAAGCAAGTTCCCAAAAATACGGATTCCAATTATTTGCCGATGGAGGGGCGTAAAAATGGAAGTTCAACGATTTGATCATGAACTTGGCTTGGAAATATTATTTCTATATCCCGAGATCAATAATCTTGAAATCAAATTTAGGGGAAAAAAAACGTTAGTGGCTAGTTATTCATGAGTGGTAATCGCTAAGAAAATGTGTTGAAAAGTGACATTTGGTCACCGTTTCGGCATTAACTTTTGAACGCTTAGGACTTTTTAGAAGCGGCCAGAATATTTTTGAATGAACATATTCGGAGCATCAATTTGAACGCAAATTTTGTATTTTTTTGTTGTAGATCAAGAGAGTTATTGTCAATTGAATTTGTCCCACCGAGTTACCCGAAATACGGATTCCAGTTATGTGCAAATGGAGGGAGGTAAAAACGGAAGTTTAACGATTCGCACACGAATTTGGTTTGGAAATATTTTTCCAATACCGTGGGATAAATAATCTTGAAATCTAATTTTGGTTAAAAAAAACGTTAGTGGCCGGTTATTCACGAGCCGTAATCACTAGGAAAATGTGTTGAAAAGTGACCTTTAGTCACTGTTTCGTCAAAAACTTTTGAACGGTTAGGAATTTTTATATGTGGCCTGAATGTTTTAGAAAGAACACAATCGGAGTTTCAATTTGAACACAAATTTTTTATGTTGTGGATGGAAATCGAGAGAGTTATTGTACTTTGAATCTGTCCCACCAAGTTCCCCAAAATACGGATTCCAATTATCTGCCGATGGAGGGGCGTAAAAATGGAAGTTCAACGATTTGATCATGAATTTGGCTTGGAAATATTTTTCCTATATCCCGAGATCAATAATCTTGAAATCAAATTTTGGGTAAAAAAAATGTGTGTGGCTAGTTATTCACAACACGTAATCACTTTGAAAATGTGTTGAAAAGTGACCTTTGGACACCGTTTCGACAATAACTTTTGAACGGTAAGGAATTTTTAGACGTGGCCTGAATGTTTTAGAAAGACCACAATCGGAGCTTCAATTTGAACACAAATTTTGTATGTTTTTGATGGAAATCGAGTGAGTTATTGTACTTTGAATCTGTCCCACCAAGTTCCCCAAAATAGGAATTCCAATTATGTGCCGATGGAGGGGCGTAAAAATGGAAGTTCAACGATTCGCACACGAATTTGGCTTGGAAATATTTTTCCTATATCACGAGATCAGTAATCTTGAAATCAAATTTTGGGTAAAAAAACCGTTAGTGGCTAGTTATTCATGAGCGGTAATCGTAACGAAAATGTGTTGAAAAGTTACATTTGGTCACCGTTTACACAATAACTTTTGAACGCTTTGGAATTTCTAGAAGCGGCCAGAATATTTTTGAACGAACATATTCGGAGCATCAATTTGAACACAAATTTTTTAGTTTTTGTTGGAGATCAAGAGAGTTATTTTCAATTGAATTTGTCCCACTGAGTTACCCGAAATACGGATTCGAATTATGTGCAAATGGAGGGGTTTAAAAATGGAAGTTTAACGATTCGCACACGAATTTGGTTTGGAAATATTTTTCCTATATCGTGGGATAAATAATCCTGAAATCGAGAGAGTTATTGTAGTTTGAATCTGTCCCACCAAGTTCCCCAAAATACGGATTCCAATTATCTGCCGATGGAGGGGCGTAAAAATGGAAGTTCAACGATTTGATCATGAATTTGGCTTGGAAATATTTTTCCTATATCCCAAGATCAATAATCTTCAAATCAAATTTTGTGTAAAAAAAATGTTTGTGGCTAGTTATTCACGACAAGTAATCGCTTTGAAAATGTGTTGAAATGTGACCTTTGGTCACCGTTTCGACAATAACTTTTGAACGGTAAGGAATTTTTGGACGTGGCCTGAATGTTTTAGAAAGACCACAATCGGAGCTTCAATTTGAACACAAATTTTTTATGTTTTTTATGGAAATCGAGAGAGTAATTGTAGTTTGAATCTATCCAAGCAAGTTCCCAAAAATACGGATTCGAATTATTTGCCGATGGAGGGGCGTAAAAATGGAAGTTCAACGATTTGATCATGAACTTGGCTTGGAAATATTATTCCTATATCCCGAGATCAATAATCTTGAAATCAAATTTTGGGTAAAAAAAATGTTTGTGGCTAGTTATTCACGACATGTAATCGCTTTGAAAATGTGTTGATAAGTGACCTTTGGTCACCGTTTCGACAATAACTTTTGAACGGTAAGGAATTTTTAGACGTGGCCTGAATGTTTTAGAAAGACCACAATCGAAGCTTCAATTTGAATACAAATTTTTTATGTTTTCGATGGAAATCGAGGGAGTTATTGTACTTTGAATCTGTCCCACCATGTTCCCCAAAATACGGATTCCAATTATCTGCCGATGGAGGGGCGTAAAAATGGAAGTTCAACGATTTGATCATGAATTTGGCTTGGAAATATTTTTCCTATATCCCAAGATCAATAATGTTGAAATCAAATTTAGGGGAAAAAAAACGTTAGTGGCTAGTTATTCATGAGTGGTAATCGCTAAGAAAATGTGTTGAAAAGTGACATTTGGTCACCGTTTCGGCAATAACTTTTGAACGCTTAGGACTTTTTAGAAGCGGCGAGAATATTTTTGAATGAACATATTCGGAGCATCAATTTGAACACAAAATTTGTATTTTTTTGTTGTAGATCAAGAGAGTTATTGTCAATTGAATTTGTCCCACCGAGTTACCCGAAATACGGATTGCAGTTATGTGCAAATGGAGGGAGGTAAAAACGGAAGTTTAACGATTCGCACACGAATTTGGTTTGGAAATATTTTTCCTATATCGTGGGATAAATAATTTTGAAATCTAATTTTGGTTAAAAAAAACGTTAGTGGCCTGTTATTCACGAGCCGTAATCACTGGGAAAATGTGTTGAAAAGTGACCTTCAGTCACCGTTTCGTCAAAAACTTTTGAACGGTTAGGAACTTTTATATGTGGCCTGAATGTTTTAGAAAGAACACAATCGGAGTTTCAATTTGAACACAAATTTTTTATGTTTTCGATGGAAATCGAGAGAGTTATTGTAGTTTGAATCTGTCCCACCAAGTTCCCCAAAATACGGATTCCAATTATGTGCCGATGGAGGGGCGTAAAAATGGAAGTTGAACGATTTGATCATGAATTTGGCTTGGAAATATTTTTCCTATATCCCGAGATCAATAATCTTGAAATCAAATTTTGTGTAAAAAAAATGTTTGTGGCTAGTTATTCACGACACGTAATCGCTTTGAAAATGTGTTGAAAAGTGACCTTTGGCCACCGTTTCGACAATAACTTTTGAACGGTAAGGAATTTTTAGAGGTGGCCTGAATGTTTTAGAAAGACCACAATCGGAGCTTCAATCTGAACACAAATTTTTTATGTTTTTGATGGAAATCGAGTGAGTTATTGTACTTTGAATCTGTCCCACCAAGTTCCCCAAAATAGGGATTCCAATTATGCGCCGATGGAGGGGCGTAAAAATGAAAGTTCAACGATTTGATCATGAATTTGGCTTGGAAATATTTTTCCTATATCCCGAGATCAATAATCTTGAAATCAAATTTTGGGTAAAAAAAATGTGTGTGGCTAGTTATTCACAACACGTAATCGCTTTGAAAATGTGTTGAAAAGTGACCTTTGGACACCGTTTCGACAATAACTTTTGAACGGTAAGGAATTTTTAGACGTGGCCTGAATGTTTTAGAAAGACCACAATCGGAGCTTCAATTTTGAACACAAATTTTGTATGTTTTTGATGGAAATCGAGTGAGTTATTGTACTTTGAATCTGTCCCACCAAGTTCCCCAAAATAGGGATTCCAATTATGTGCCGATGGAGGGGCGTAAAAATGGAAGTTCAACGATTCGCACACGAATTTGGCTTGGAAATATTTTTCCTATATCACGAGATCAGTAATCTTGAAATCAAATTTTGGGTAAAAAAACCGTTAGTGGCTAGTTATTCATGAGCGGTAATCGTAACGAAAATGTGTTGAAAAGTTACATTTGGTCACCGTTTACACAATAACTTTTGAACGCTTTGGAATTTCTAGAAGCGGCCAGAATATTTTTGAACGAACATATTCGGAGCATCAATTTGAACACAAATTTTTTAGTTTTTTGTTGGAGATCAAGAGAGTTATTTTCAATTGAATTTGTCCCACTGAGTTACCCGAAATACGGATTCGAATTATGTGCAAATGGAGGGGTTTAAAAATGGAAGTTTAACGATTCGCACACGAATTTGGTTTGGAAATATTTTTCCTATATCGTGGGATAAATAATCCTGAAATCGAGAGAGTTATTGTAGTTTGAATCTGTCCCACCAAGTTCCCCAAAATACGGATTCCAATTATCTGCCGATGGAGGGGCGTAAAAATGGAAGTTCAACGATTTGATCATGAATTTGGCTTGGAAATATTTTTCCTATATCCCAAGATCAATAATCTTCAAATCAAATTTTGTGTAAAAAAAATGTTTGTGGCTAGTTATTCACGACAAGTAATCGCTTTGAAAATGTGTTGAAATGTGACCTTTGGTCACCGTTTCGACAATAACTTTTGAACGGTAAGGAATTTTTAGACGTGGCCTGAATGTTTTAGAAAGACCACAATCGGAGCTTCAATTTGAACACAAATTTTTTATGTTTTTTATGGAAATCGAGAGAGTAATTGTAGTTTGAATCTATCCAAGCAAGTTCCCAAAAATACGGATTCCAATTATCTGCCGATGGAGGGGCGTAAAAATGGAAGTTCAACGATTTGATCTGGAACTTGGCTTGGAAATATTATTCCTATATCCCGAGATCAATAATCTTGAAATCAAATGTTGGGTAAAAAAAATGTTTGTGGCTAGTTATTCACGACATGTAATCGCTTTGAAAATGTGTTGATAAGTGACCTTTGGTCACCGTTTCGACAATAACTTTTGAACGGTAAGGAATTTTTAGACGTGGCCTGAATGTTTTAGAAAGACCACAATCGAAGCTTCAATTTCAATACAAATTTTTTATCTTTTCGATGAAAATCGAGAGAGTTATTGTACTTTGAATCTGTCCCACCAAGTTCCCCAAAATACGGATTCCAATTATCTGCCGATGGAGGGGCGTAAAAATGGAAGTTCAACGATTTGATCATGAATTTGGCTTGGAAATATTTTTCCTATATCCCAAGATCAATAATGTTGAAATCAAATTTAGGGGAAAAAAAACGTTAGTGGCTAGTTATTCATGAGTGGTAATCGCTAAGAAAATGTGTTGAAAAGTGACATTTGGTCACCGTTTCGGCAATAACTTTTGAACGCTTAGGACTTTTTAGAAGCGGCGAGAATATTTTTGAATGAACATATTCGGAGCATCAATTTGAACACAAATTTTGTATTTTTTTGTTGTAGATCAAGAGAGTTATTGTCAATTGAATTTGTCCCACCGAGTTACCCGAAATACGGATTGCAGTTATGTGCAAATGGAGGGAGGTAAAAACGGAAGTTTAACGATTCGCACACGAATTTGGTTTGGAAATATTTTTCCTATATCGTGGGATAAATAATTTTGAAATCTAATTTTGGTTAAAAAAAACGTTAGTGGCCTGTTATTCACGAGCCGTAATCACTAGGAAAATGTGTTGAAAAGTGACCTTCAGTCACCGTTTCGTCAAAAACTTTTGAACGGTTAAGAATTTTTATATGTGGCCTGAATGTTTTAGAAAGAACACAGTCGGAGTTTCAATTTGAACACAAATTTTTTATGTTTTCGATGGAAATCGAGAGAGTTATTGTAGTTTGAATCTGTCCCACCAAGTTCCCCAAAATACGGATTCCAATTATGTGCCGATGGAGGGGCGTAAAAATGGAAGTTCACCGATTTGATCATGAAATTTGGCTTGGAAATATTTTTCCTATATCCCGAGATCAATAATCTTGAAATCAAATTTTGTGTAAAAAAAATGTTTGTGGCTAGTTATTCACGACACGTAATCGCTTTGAAAATGTGTTGAAAAGTGACCTTTGGCCACCGTTTCGACAATAACTTTTGAACGGTAAGGAATTTTTAGAGGTGGCCTGAATGTTTTAGAAAGACCACAATCGGAGCTTCAATCTGAACACAAATTTTTTATGTTTTTGATGGAAATCGAGTGAGTTATTGTACTTTGAATCTGTCTCACCAAGTTCCCCAAAATAGGGATTCCAATTATGCGCCGATGGAGGGGCGTAAAAATGAAAGTTCAACGATTTAATCATGAATTTGGCTTGGAAATATTTTTCCTATATCCCGAGATCAATAATCTTGAAACCAAATTTTTGGTAAAAAACATGTTTGTGCCCAGTTATTCATGACACCTAATCGCTTTGAAAATGTGTTGAAAAGTGACCTTTGGTCACCGTTTCGACAATAACCTTTGAACGGTAAGGAATTTTTAGACGTGGCCTGAATGTTTTAGAAAGACCACAATTGGAGCTTCAATTTGAACACAAATTTTTTTTGTTTTTGCTGGAAATCGAGAGAGTAATTGTAGTTTGAATCTATCCAAGCAAGTTCCCAAAAATACGGATTCGAATTATTTGCCGATGGAGGGGCGTAAAAATGGAAGTTCAACGATTTGATCATGAACTTGGCTTGGAAATATTATTCCTATATCCCGAGATCAATAATCTTGAAATCAAATTTAGGGGAAAAAAAACGTTAGTGGCTAGTTATTCATGAGTGGTAATCGCTAAGAAAATATGTCGAAAAGTGACATTTGGTCACCGTTTCGGCATTAACTTTTGAACGCTTAGGACTTTTTAGAAGCGGCCAGAATATTTTTGAATGAACATATTCGGAGCATCAATTTGAACACAAATTTTTTACTTTTTTGTTGTAGATCAAGAGAGTTATTGTCAATTGAATTTGTCCCACCGAGTTACCCGAAATACGGATTCCAGTTATGTGCAAATGGAGGGGGGTAAAAACGGAAGTTTAACGATTCGCACACGAATTTGGTTTGGAAATATTTTTCCTATATCGTGGGATAAATAATCTTGAAATCAAATTTTGGTTAAAAAAAACGTTAGTGGCCTATTATTCACGAGCCGTAATCACTAGGAAAATGTGTTGAAAAGTGACCTTCAGTCACCGTTTCGTCAAAAACTTTTGAACGGTTAGGAACTTTTATATGTGGCCTGAATGTTTTAGAAAGAACACAATCGGAGTTTCAATTTGAACACAAATTTTTTATGTTTTCGATGGAAATCGAGAGAGTTATTGTACTTTGAATCTGTCCCACCAAGTTCCCCAAAATACGGATTCCAATTATCTGCCGATGGAGGGGCGTAAAAATGGAAGTTCAACGATTTGATCATGAATTTGGCTTGGAAATATTTTTCCTATATCCCGAGATCAATAATCTTGAAATCAAATTTTGGGTAAAAAAAATGTTTGTGGCTAGTTATTCACGACACGTAATCGCTTTGAAAATGTGTTGAAAAGTGACCTTTGGTCACCGTTTCGACAATAACTTTTGAACGGTAAGGAATTTTTAGACGTGGCCTGAATGTTTTAGAAAGAACACAATCGGAGCTTCAATTTGAACACAAATTTTGTATGTTTTTGATGGAAATCGAGAGAGTTATTGTACTTTGAATCTGTCCCACCAAGTTCCCCAAAATAGGGATTCCAATTATCTGCCGATGGAGGGGCGTAAAAATGGAAGTTCAACGATTCGCACACGAATTTGGCTTGGAAATATTTTTCCTATATCACGAGATCAATAATCTTGTAATCAAATTTTGGGTAAAAAAACCGTTAGTGGCTAGTTATTCATGAGCGGTAATCGCAAAGATAATGTGTTGAAAAGTTACATTTGGTCACCATTTCAACAATAACTTTTGAACGCTTTGGAATTTTTAGAAGCGGCCAGAATATTTTTGAACGAACATATTCGGAGCATCAATTTGAACAAAAATTTTGTTGTTTTTTGTTGGAGATCAAGAGAGTTATTGTCAATTGAATTTGTCCCACCGAGTTACCCGAAATACGGAATCCAATTATGTGCAAATGGAGGGGGGTAAAAATGGAAGTTTAACGATTCGCACACGAATTTGGTTTGGAAATATTTTTCCTATATCGTGGGATAAATAATCCTGAAATCGAGAGAGTTATTGTAGTTTGAATCTGTCCCACCAAGTTCCCCAAAATACTGATTCCAATTATCTGCCGATGGAGGGGCGTAAAAATGGAAGTTCAACGATTTGATCATGAATTTGGCTTGGAAATATTTTTCCTATATCCCAAGATCAATAATCTTCAAATCAAATTTTGTGTAAAAAAAATGTTTGTGGCTAGTTATTCACTACACGTAATCGCTTTGAAAATGTGTTGAAATGTAACCTTTGGTCACCGTTTCGACAATAACTTTTGAACGGTAAGGAATTTTTAGACGTGGCCTGAATGTTTTAGAAAGACCACAATCGGAGCTTCAATTTGAACACAAATTTTGTATGTTTGTGATGGAAATCGAGAGAGTTATTGTACTTTGAATCTGTCCCACCAAGTTCCCCAAAATAGGGATTCCAATTATGTGCCGATGGAGGGGCGAAAAAATGGAAGTTCAACGATTCGCACACGAATTTGGCTTGGAAATATTTTTCCTATATCACGAGATCAGTAATCTTGAAATCAAATTTTTGGTAAAAAACATGTTTGTGCCTAGTTATTCATGACACGTAATCGCTTTGAAAATGTGTTGAAAAGTGACCTTTGGTCACCATTTCGACAATAACCTTTGAACGGTAAGGAATTTTTAGACGTGGACTGATTGTTTTAGAAAGACCACAATTGGAGCTTCAATTTGAACACAAATTTTTTTTTGTTTTTGATGGAAATCGAGAGAGTAATTGTAGTTTGAATCGATCCAAGCAAGTTCCCAAAAATACGGATTCCAATTATTTGCCGATGGAGGGGCGTAAAAATGGAAGTTAAACGATTTGATCATGAACTTGGCTTGGAAATATTATTCCTATATCCCGAGATCAATAATCTTGAAATCAAATTTAGGGGAAAAAAAACGTTAGTGGCTAGTTATTCATGAGTGGTAATCGCAAAGAAAATGTGTTGAAAAATGACATTTGGTCACCGTTTCGGCAATAACTTTTGAACGCTTAGGACTTTCTAGAAGCGGCCAGAATATTTTTGAATGAACATATTCGGAGCATCAATTTGAACACAAATTTTGTATTTTTCTGTTGTAGATCAAGAGAGTTATTGTCAATTGAATTTGTCCCACCGAGTTACCCGAAATACGGATTCCAGTTATGTGCAAATGGAGGGAGGTAAAAACGGAAGTTTAACGATTCGCACATGAATTTGGTTTGGAAATATTTTTCCAATATCGTGGGATAAATAATCTTGAAATCTAATTTTGGTTAAAAAAAACGTTAGTGGCCTGTTATTCACTAGCCGTAATCACTAGGAAAATGTGTTGAAAAGTGACCTTCAGTCACCGTTTCGTCAAAAACTTTTGAACGGTTAGGAATTTTTATATGTGGCCTGAATGTTTTAGAAAGAACACAATCGGAGTTTCAATTTGAACACAAATTTTTTATGTTTTCGATGGAAATCGAGAGAGTTATTGTACTTTGAATCTGTCCCACCAAGTTCTCCAAAACAGGGATTCCAATTATGTGCCGATGGAGGGGCGTAAAAATGGAAGTTCAACGATTTGATCATGAATTTGGCTTGGAAATATTTTTCCTATATCCCGAGATCAATAATCTTGAAATCAAATTTTGGGTAAAAAAAATGTGTGTGGCTAGTTATTCACAACACGTAATCGCTTTGAAAATGTGTTGAAAAGTGACCTTTGGACACCGTTTCGACAATAACTTTTGAACGGTAAGGAATTTTTAGACGTGGCCTGAATGTTTTAGAAAGACCACAATCGGAGCTTCAATTTGAACACAAATTTTGTATGTTTTTGATGGAAATCGAGTGAGTTATTGTACTTTGAATTTGTCCCACCAAGTTCCCCAAAATAGGGATTCCAATTATGTGCCGATGGAGGGGCGTAAAAATGGAAGTTCAACGATTCGCACACGAATTTGGCTTGGAAATATTTTTCCTATATCACGAGATCAGTAATCTTGAAATCAAATTTTGGATAAAAAAACCGTTAGTGGCTAGTTATTCATGAGCGGTAATCGTAACGAAAATGTGTTGAAAAGTTACATTTGGTCACCGTTTACACAATAACTTTTGAACGCTTTGGAATTTCTAGAAGCGGCCAGAATATTTTTGAACGAACATATTCGGAGCATCAATTTGAACACAAATTTTTTAGTTTTTTGTTGGAGATCAAGAGAGTTATTTTCAATTGAATTTGTCCCACTGAGTTACCCGAAATACGGATTCGAATTATGTGCAAATGGAGGGGTTTAAAAATGGAAGTTTAACGATTCGCACACGAATTTGGTTTGGAAATATTTTTCCTATATCGTGGGATAAATAATCCTGAAATCGAGAGAGTTATTGTAGTTTGAATCTGTCCCACCAAGTTCCCCAAAATACGGATTCCAATTATCTGCCGATGGAGGGGCGTAAAAATGGAAGTTCAACGATTTGATCATGAATTTGGCTTGGAAATATTTTTCCTATATCCCAAGATCAATAATCTTCAAATCAAATTTTGTGTAAAAAAAATGTTTGTGGCTAGTTATTCACGACAAGTAATCGCTTTGAAAATGTGTTGAAATGTGACCTTTTGTCACCGTTTCGACAATAACTTTTGAACGGTAAGGAATTTTTAGACGTGGCCTGAATGTTTTAGAAAGACCACAATCGGAGCTTCAATTTGAACACAAATTTTTTATGTTTTTTATGGAAATCGAGAGAGTAATTGTAGTTTGAATCTATCCAAGCAAGTTCCCAAAAATACGGATTCGAATTATTTGCCGATGGAGGGGCGTAAAAATGGAAGTTCAACGATTTGATCATGAACTTGGCTTGGAAATATTATTCCTATATCCCGAGATCAATAATCTTGAAATCAAATTTTGGGTAAAAAAAATGTTTGTGGCTAGTTATTCACGACATGTAATCGCTTTGAAAATGTGTTGATAAGTGACCTTTGGTCACCGTTTCGACAATAACTTTTGAACGGTAAGGAATTTTTAGACGTGGCCTGAATGTTTTAGAAAGACCACAATCGAAGCTTCAATTTGAAGACAAAATTTTTATCTTTTCGATGAAAATCGAGAGAGTTATTGTACTTTGAATCTGTCCCACCAAGTTCCCCAAAATACGGATTCCAATTATCTGCCGATGGAGGGGCGTAAAAATGGAAGTTCAACGATTTGATCATGAATTTGGCTTGGAAATATTTTTCCTATATCCCAAGATCAATAATGTTGAAATCAAATTTAGGGGAAAAAAAACGTTAGTAGCTAGTTATTCATGAGTGGTAATCGCTAAGAAAATGTGTTGAAAAGTGACATTTGGTCACCGTTTCGGCAATAACTTTTGAACGCTTAGGACTTTTTAGAAGCGGCGAGAATATTTTTGAATGAACATATTCGGAGCATCAATTTGAACACAAATTTTGTATTTTTTTGTTGTAGATCAAGAGAGTTATTGTCAATTGAATTTGTCCCACCGAGTTACCCGAAATACGGATTGCAGTTATGTGCAAATGGAGGGAGGTAAAAACGGAAGTTTAACGATTCGCACACGAATTTGGTTTGGAAATATTTTTCCTATATCGTGGGATAAATAATTTTGAAATCTAATTTTGGTTAAAAAAAACGTTAGTGGCCTGTTATTCACGAGCCGTAATCACTAGGAAAATGTGTTGAAAAGTGACCTTCAGTCACCGTTTCGTCAAAAACTTTTGAACGGTTAAGAATTTTTATATGTGGCCTGAATGTTTTAGAAAGAACACAGTCGGAGTTTCAATTTGATCACAAATTTTTTATGTTTTTGATGGAAATCGAGAGCGTTATTGTAGTTTGAATCTGTCCCACCAAGTTCCCCAAAATACGGATTCCAATTATGTGCCGATGGAGGGGCGTAAAAATGGAAGTTCAACGATTTGATCATGAATTTGGCTTGGAAATATTTTTCCTATATCCCGAGATCAATAATCTTGAAATCAAATTTTGGGTAAAAAAAATGTTTGTGGCTAGTTATTCACGACACGTAATCGCTTTGAAAATGTGTTGAAAAGTGACCTTTGGTCACCGTTTCGACAATAACTTTTGAACGGTAAGGAATTTTTAGAGGTGGCCTGAATGTTTTAGAAAGACCACAATCGGAGCTTCAATCTGAACACAAATTTTTTATGTTTTTGATGGAAATCGAGTGAGTTATTGTACTTTGAATCTGTCCCACCAAGTTCCCCAAAATAGGGATTCCAATTATGTGCCGATGGAGGGGCGTAAAAATGGAAGTTCAACGATTCGCACACGAATTTGGCTTGGAAATATTTTTCCTATATCACGAGATCAGTAATCTTGAAATCAAATTTTGGGTAAAAAAACCGTTAGTGGCTAGTTATTCATGAGCGGTAATCGCAACGAAAATGTGTTGAAAAGTTACATTTGGTCACCGTTTCAACAATAACTTTTGAACGCTTTGGAATTTTTAGAAGCGGCCAGAATATTTTTGAACGAACATATTCGGAGCATCAATTTGAACAAAAATTTTGTTGTTTTTTGTTGGAGATCAAGAGAGTTATTGTCAATTGAATTTGTCCGACCGAGTTACCCGAAATACGGAATCCAATTATGTGCAAATGGAGGGGGGTAAAAATGGAAGTTTAACGATTCGCACACGAATTTGGTTTGGAAATATTTTTCCTATATCGTGGGATAAATAATCCTGAAATCGAGAGAGTTATTGTAGTTTGAATCTGTCCCACCAAGTTCCCCAAAATACGGATTCCAATTATCTGCCGATGGAGGGGCGTAAAAATGGAAGTTCAACGATTTGATCATGAATTTGGCTTGGAAATATTTTTCCTATATCCCGAGATCAATAATCTTGAAATCAAATTTAGGGGAAAAAAAACGTTAGTGGCTAGGTATTCATGAGTGGTAATCGCTAAGAAAATATGTCGAAAAGTGACATTTGGTCACCGTTTCGGCATTAACTTTTGAACGCTTAGGAATTTTTAGAAGCGGCCAGAATATTTTTGAATGAACATATTCGGAGCATCAATTTGAACACAAATTTTGTATTTTTTTGTTGGAGATCAAGAGAGTTATTGTCAATTGAATTTATCCCACCGAGTTACCCGAAATACGGATTCCAGTTATGTGCAAATGGAGGGGGGTAAAAACGGAAGTTTAACGATTCGCACACGAATTTGGTTTGGAAATATTTTTCCTATATCGTGGGATAAATAATCCTGAAATCAAATTTTGGTTAAAAAAAACGTTAGTGGCCTGTTATTCACGAGCCGTAATCACTGGGAAAATGTGTTGAAAAGTGACCTTCAGTCACCGTTTCGTCAAAAACTTTTGAACGGTTAGGAATTTTTATATGTGGCCTGAATGTTTTAGAAAGAACACAATCGAAGTTTCAATTTGAACACAAATTTTTTATGTTTTCGATGGAAATCGAGACAGTTATTGTACTTTGAATCTGTCCCACCAAGTTCCCCAAAATACGGATTCCAATTATCTGCCGATGGAGGGGCGTAAAAATGGAAGTTCAACGATTTGATCATGAATTTTGCTTGGAAATATTTTTCCTATATCCCGAGATCAATAATCTTGAAATCAAATTTTGGGTAAAAAAAAAGTTTGTGGCCAGTTATTCACGACACGTAATCGCTTTGAAAATGTGTTGAAAACTGAGCTTTGGTCACCGTTTCGACAATACCTTTTGAACGGTAAGGAATTTTTAGACGTGGCCTGAATGTTTTAGAAAGAACACAATCGGAGCTTCAATTTGAACACAAATTTTGTATGTTTTTGATGGAAATCGAGAGAGTAATTGTAGTTTGAATCGATCCAAGCAAGTTCCCAAAAATACGGATTCCAATTATTTGCCGATGGAGGGGCGTAAAAATGGAAGTTAAACGATTTGATCATGAACTTGGCTTGGAAATATTATTCCTATATCCCGAGATCAATAATCTTGAAATCAAATTTAGGGGAAAAAAAACGTTAGTGGCTAGTTATTCATGAGTGGTAATCGCGAAGAAAATGTGTTGAAAAATGACATTTGGTCACCGTTTCGGCAATAACTTTTGAACGCTTAGGACTTTCTAGAAGCGGCCAGAATATTTTTGAATGAACATATTCGGAGCATCAATTTGAACACAAATTTTGTATTTTTCTGTTGTAGATCAAGAGAGTTATTGTCAATTGAATTTGTCCCACCGAGTTACCCGAAATACGGATTCCAGTTATATGCAAATGGAGGGAGGTAAAAACGGAAGTTTAACGATTCGCACATGAATTTGGTTTGGAAATATTTTTCCAATATCGTGGGATAAATAATCTTGAAATCTAATTTTGGTTAAAAAAAACGTTAGTGGCCTGTTATTCACGAGCCGTAATCACTAGGAAAATGTGTTGAAAAGTGACCTTCAGTCACCGTTTCGTCAAAAACTTTTGAACGGTTAGGAATTTTTATATGTGGCCTGAATGTTTTAGAAAGAACACAATCGGAGTTTCAATTTGAACACAAATTTTTTATGTTTTCGATGGAAATCGAGACAGTTTTTGTACTTTGAATCTGTCCCACCAAGTTCCCCAAAATACGGATTCCAATTATCTGCCGATGGAGGGGCGTAAAAATGGAAGTTCAATGATTTGATCATGAATTTGGCTTGGAAATATTTTTCCTATATCCCGAGATTAATAATCTTGAAACCAAATTTTGGGTTAAAAAAATGTGTGTGGCTAGTTATTCACGACACGTAATCGCTTTGAAAATGTGTTGAAAAGTGACCTTTGGTCACCGTTACGACAATAACTTTTGAACGGTAAGGAATTTTTAGACGTGGCCTGAATGTTTTAGAAAGACCACAATCGGAGCTTCAATTTGAACACAAATTTTGTATGTTTTTGATGGAAATCGAGAGAGTTATTGTACTTTGAATCTGTCCCACCAAGTTCCCCAAAATAGGGATTCCAATTATGTGCCGATGGAGGGGCGTAAAAATGGAAGTTCAACGATTCGCACACGAATTTGGCTTGGAAATATTTTTCCTATATCACGAGATCAGTAATCTTGAAATCAAATTTTGGGTAAAAAAACCATTAGTGGCTAGTTATTCATGAGCGGTAATCGCAAAGAAAATGTGTTGAAAAGTTACATTTGGTCACCGTTTCAACAATAACTTTTGAACGCTTTGGAATTTTTAGAAGCGGCCATAATATTTTTGAACGAACATATTCGGAGCATCAATTTGAACACAAATTTTGTAGATTTTTGTTGGAGATCAAGAGAGTTATTGTCAATTGAATTTGTCCCACCGAGTTACCCGAAATACGGAATCCAATTATGTGCAAATGGAGGGGGGTAAAAACGGAAGTTTAACGATTCGCACACGAATTTGGTTTGGAAATATTTTTCCTATATCGTGGGATAAATAATCCTGAAATCGAGAGAGTTATTGTAGTTTGAATCTGTCCCACCAAGTTCCCCAAAATACGGATTCCAATTATCTGCCGATGGAGGGGCGTAAAAATGGAAGTTCAACGATTTGATCATGAATTTGGCTTGGAAATATTTTTCCTATATCCCAAGATCAATAATCTTCAAATCAAATTTTGTGTAAAAAAAATGTTTGTGGCTAGTTATTCACTACACGTAATCGCTTTGAAAATGTGTTGAAATGTGACCTTTGGTCACCGTTTCGACAATAACTATTGAACGGTAAGGAATTTTTAGACGTGGCCTGAATGTTTTAGAAAGACCACAATCGGAGCTTCAATTTGAACACAAATTTTTTATGTTTTTTATGGAAATCGAGTGAGTTATTGTACTTTGAATCTGTCCCACCAAGTTCTCCAAAACAGGGATTCCAATTATGTGCCGATGGAGGGGCGTAAAAATGGAAGTTCAACGATTTGATCATGAATTTGGCTTGGAAATATTTTTCCAATATCCCGAGATCAATAATCTTGAAAAAAAATTTTGGGTAAAAAACTTGTTTGTGCCTAGTTTTTCACGACACGTAATCGATTCGAAAATGTGTTGAAAAGTGACCATTGGTCACCGTTTCAACAATAACTTTTGAACGGTAAGGAATTTTATGACGTGGCCTGAATGTTTTAGAAAGAACACAATCGGAGTTTCCATTTGAACACAAATTTTTTATATTTTCGATTAAAATCGAGAGAGTTATTGTACTTTGAATCTGTCCCACCAAGTTCCCAAAATACGGATTCCAATTATCTGCCGATGGAGGGGCGTAAAAATGGAAGTTCAACGATTTGATCATTAATTTGGCTTGGAAATATTTTTCCAATATCCCGAGATCAATAATCTTCAAATCAAATTTTGGGTAAAAAACATGTTTGTGCCTAGTTATTCACGACACGTAATCGATTCGTAAATGTGTTGAAAAGTGACCATTGGTCACCGTTTCAACAATAACTTTTGAACGGTAAGGAATTTTTAGACGTGGCCTGAATGTTTTAGAAAGAACACAATCGGAGTTTCAATTTGAACACAAATTTTTTATATTTTCGATGGAAATCAAGAGAGTTATTGTATTTTGAATCTGTCCTACCAAGTTCCCCAAAATAGGGATTCCAGTTATCTGCCGATGGAGGGGCGTAAAAATGGAAGTTCAACGATTTGATCATGAATTTGGCTTGGAAATATTTTTCCTATATCCCGAGATCAATAATCTTGTAATCAAATTTTGGGTAAATGAAATGTTTGTGGCTAGTTATTCACGACACGTAATCGCTTTGAAAATGTGCTGAAAAGTGACCTTTGGTCACTGTTTCGACAATAAATTTTGAACGGTAAGGAATTTTTAGACGTGGCCTGAATGTTTTAGAAAGACCACAATCGGAGCTTCATTTTGAACACAAATTTTGTAAGTTTTTGATGGAAATCGAGTGAGTTATTGTACTTTGAATCTGTCCCACCAAGTTCCCCAAAATAGGGATTCCAATTATCTGCCGATGGAGGGGCGTAAAAATGGAAGTTCAACGATTCGCACACGAATTTGGCTTGGAAATATTTTTCCTAAATCACGAGATCAATAATCTTGAAATCAAATTTTGGGTAAAAAAAACGTTAGTGGCTAGTTATTCATGAGCCGTAATCGCTAAGAAAATGTGTTGAAAAGTGACATTTGGTCACCATTTCGACAATAACTTTTGAACGCTTAGGAATTTTTAGAAGCAGCCAAAATATTTTTGAATGAACATATTCGGAGCATCAATTTGAACACAAATTATGTATTTTTTTTATGGAGATCAAGAGAGTTATTGTCAATTGAATTTGTCCCACCGAGTTACTCGAAATACGGATTCCAGTTATGTGCAAATGGAGGGGGGTAAAAACGGAAGTTTAACAATTCGCACACGAATTGGCTTGGAAATATTTTTCCTATATCCCGAGATCATGTTTGTGCCTAGTTATTCACAACACGTAATCGAATCGAAAATGTGTTGAAAAGTGACCGTTGGTCACCGTTTCAACAATACCTTTTGAACGGTAAGGAATTTTTAGACGTGGCCAGAATGTTTTAGAAACACCACAATCGGAGTTTCAATTTGAACACAAATTTTTAATATTTTCGATGGAAATTGAGAGAGTTATTGTACTTTGAATCTGCCCCTCCAAGTTCACCAAAATACGGATTCCAATTATCTGCCGATGGAGAGGCGTAAAAATGGAAGTTCAACGATTTGATCATGAATTTGTCTTGGAAATATTTTTCCTATATCCCTCGATCAATAATCTTGAAATCAAATTTTAGGTAAAAAAAAAGTTTGTGGCTAGTTATTCACGACACGTAATCGCTTTGAAAATGTGTTGAAAATTGACCTTTGGTCATCGTTTCGACAATAACTTTTGAACGGTAAAGAATTTTTAGATGTGGCCTGAATGTTTTAGAAAGACCACAATCAGAGCTTTAATTTGAACTTAAATTTTTTAAGTTTTTGATGGAAATCAAGAGAGTTATTGTACTTTGAATCTGTCCCACCAAGTTACCCAAAATCGGGATTCCAATTATCTGTCGATGGAGGGGCGTAAAAATGGAAGTTCAACGATTCGTACACGAATTTGGCTTGGAAATATTTTTCCTATATCACGAGATCAATAATCTTGAAATCAAATTTTGGGTAAAAAAACCGTTAGTGGCTAGTTATTCATGAGCCGTAATCGCTAAGAAAATGTGTTGAAAAGTGACATTTGGTCACCGTTTCGACAATAACTTTTAAACGCTTAGGAATTTTTAGAAGCAGCCAAAATATTTTTGAGTGAACATATTCGGAGCATCAATTTGAACACAAATTATGTATTTTTTTTATGGAGATCAAGAGAGTTATTGTCAATTGAATTTGTCCCACCGAGTTACCCGAAATACGGATTCCAGTTATGTGCAAATGGAGGGGGGTAAAAACGGAAGTTTAACGATTCGCACACGAATTTGGCTTGGAAATATTTTTCCTATATCCCGAGATCAATAATCTTGAAATCAGATTTTGGATAAAAAACATGTTTGTGCCTAGTTATTCACGACACGTAATCGAATCGAAAAAGTGTTGAAAAGTGACCGTTGGTCACCGTTTCAACAATATCTTTTGAACGGTAAGGAATTTTTAGACCTGGCCTTAATGTTTTAGAAAGACCACAATCGGAGCTTCAATTTGAACACAAATTTTTTTTGTTTTTGATGGAAATCGAGAGAGTTATTGAAGTTTGAATCTATCCCAGCAAGTTCCCAAAAATACGGATTCCAATTATCTGCCAATGGAGGGGCGTAAAAATGGAAGTTCAACGATTTGACCATGTACTTTGCTTCGAAATATTATTCCTATATCCCGAGATCAATAATCTTGAAATCAAATGATGGGTAAAAAAAATGTTTGTGGATAGTTATTCACGACACGTAATCGCTTTGGAAATGTGTTGAAAAATGACCTTTGGTCACCGTTTCGACAATAACTTTTGAACGGTAAGGAATTTTTAGACGTGGCCTGAATGTTTTAGAAAGAACACAATCGGATCTTCAATTTGAACACAAATTTTTTATGTTTTCGATGGAAATCGAGGGAGTTATTGTACTTTCAATCTGTCCCACCAAGTTCCCCAAAATTAGGATTCCATTTATCTGCCGATGGAGGGGAGTAAAAATGGAAGTTCAACGATTTGATCGTGATTATGGCTTGGACAAATTTTTCCTATATCCCGAGATTAATAATCTTGAAATCAAATTTTCGGTAAAAAAAATGTTTGTGGCTAGTTATTCACGACACGTAATCGCTTTGGAAATGTGTTAAAAAATGACCTTTGGTCACCGTTTCGACAATAACTTTTGAGCGGTAAGGAATTTTTAGACATGGCCTGAATGTTTTAGAAAGAACACAATCGGAGTTTCAATTTGAACACAAATTTTTTATATTTTCGATCGAAATTGAGAGAGTTATTGTACTTTTAATCTGCCCCTCCAAGTTCACCAAAATACGGATTCCAATTATCTGCCGATGGAGAGGCGTAAAAATGGAAGTTCAACGATTTGATCATGAATTTGTCTTGGAAATATTTTTCCTATATCCCTAGATCAATAATCTTGAAATCAAATTTTGGGTAAAAAAAATGTTTGTGGCTAGTTATTCACGACACGTAATCGCTTTGAAAATGTGTTGAAAATTGACCTTTGGTCATCGTTTCGACAATAACTTTTGAACGGTAAAGAATTTTTAGATGTGGCCTGAATGTTTTAGAAAGACCAAAATCGGAGCTTCAATTTGAACAAATTTTTTTTTTTTGTTTTTGATGGAAATCGGGAGAGTTATTGTAGTTTGAATCTATCCCAGCAAGTTCCCAAAAATACGGATTCCAATTATCTGCCGATGGAGGGGCGTAAAAATGGAAGTTCAACGATTTGATCATGAACTTGGCTTGGAAATATTATTCCTATATCCCGAGATAAATAATCTTGAAATCAAATGTTGGGTAAAAATAATGTTTGTGGCTAGTTATTCACGACACGTAATCGCGTTGGAAATGTGTTGAAAAATGGCCTTGGGTCACCGTTTCGACAATAACTTTTGAAAGGTAAGTAATTTTTAGACGTGGCCTGAATGTTTTAGAAAGAACACAATCTGATCTTCAATTTGAACACAAATTTTTTATGTTTTCGATGTAAATCGAGAGAGTTATTGTACTTTGAATTTGTCCCACCAAGTTCCCTAAAATACGGATTCCATTTATCTGCCGATGGAGGGGCGTAAAAATGAAAGTTCAACGATTTGATCATGAATTTGGCTTGGAAATATTTTTCCTATATCCTGAGATTAATAATCTTGAAATCAAATTTTGGGTAAAAAAAAAGTTTGTGGCTAGTTATTCACGACATGTAATCGCTTTGGAAATGTGTTAAAATGTGACCTTTGGTCAGCGTTTCGACAAAAACTTTTGAACGGTAAGGAATTTCTAGACGTGGCCTGAATGTTTTAGAAAGACCACAGTCGAAGCTTCAATTTGAACACATTTTTTATGTTTTTGATGGAAATCGAGAGAGTTATGGTACTTTGAATCTGTCCCACCAAGTTCCCGAAAATAGGGATTCCAATTTTCTGCCGATGGAGGGGCGTAAAAAGGGAAGTTCAACGATTCGCACACGAATTTGGCTTGGAAATATTTTTTCTATATCACGAGATCAATAATCTTGAAATCAAATTTTGGGTAAAAAAAACGTTAGTGGCTAGTTTTTCATGAGCCGTAATCGCTAAGAAAATGTGTTGAAAAGTGACGTTTGGTCACCGTTTCGACAATAACTTTTAAACGCTTAGGAATTTTTAGAAGCAGCCAAAATATTTTTGAATGAACATATTCGGAGCATCAATTTGAACACAAATTTTGTAATTTTTTTATGGAGATCAAGAGAGTTATTGTCAATTGAATTTGTCCCACCGAGTTACCCGAAATACTGATTCCAGTTATGAGCAAATGGAGGGGGGTAAAAACGGAAGTTTAACGATTCGCACACGAATTTGGCTTGGAAATATTTTTCCTATATCCCGAGATCAATAATCTTGAAATCAGATTTTGGATAAAAACATGTTTGTGCCTAGTTATTCACGACACGTAATCGAATCGAAAATGTGTTGAAAAGTGACCGTTGGTCACCGTTTCAACAATATCTTTTGAACGGTAAGGAATTATTAGACGTGGCCTTAATGTTTTAGAAAGACCACAATCGGAGCTTCAATTTGAAAACAAATTTTTTTTATTTTTGATGGAAATCGAGAGAGTTATTGAAGTTTGAATCTATCCCAGCAAGTTCCCAAAAATACGGATTCCAATTATCTGCCAATGGAGGGGCGTAAAAATGGAAGTTCAACGATTTGACCATGTACTTGGCTTTGAAATATTATTCCTATATCCCGAGATCAATAATCTTGAAATCAAATGTTGGGTAAAAAAAATGTTTGTGGATAGTTATTCACGACACGTAATCACTTTGGAAATGTGTTGAAAAATGACCTTTGGTCACCGTTTCGACAATAACTTTTGAACGGTAAGGAATTTTTAGACGTGGCCTGAATGTTTTAGAAAGAACACAATCGGATCTTCAATTTGAACACAAATTATTTACGTTTTCGATGGAAATCGAGAGAGTTATTGTACTTTGAATCTGTCCCACCAAGTTCCCCAAAATAAGGATTCCATTTATCTGCCGATGGAGGGGAGTAAAAATGGAAGTTCAACGATTTGATCGTGATTTTGGCTTGGACATATTTTTCCTATATCCCGAGATTAATAATCTTGAAATCAAATTTTGGGTAAAAAAAATGTTTGTGGCTAGTTATTCACGACACGTAATCGCTTTGGAAATGTGTTAAAAAATGACCTTTGGTCACCGTTTCGACAATAACTTTTGAGCGGTAAGGAATTTTTAGACGTGGCCTGAATGTTTTAGAAAGAACACAATCGGAGTTTCAATTTGAACACAAATTTTTTATATTTTCGATGGAAATTGAGAGAGTTATTGTACTTTGAATCTGCCCCTCCAAGTTCACCAAAATACGGATTCCAATTATCTGCCGATGCAGAGGCGTAAAAATGGAAGTTCAACGATTTGATCATGAATTTGTCTTGGAAATATTTTTCCTATATCCCTAGATCAATAGTCTTGAAATCAAATTTTGGGTAAAAAAAATGTTTGTGGCTAGTTATTCACGACACGCAATCGCTTTGAAAATGTGTTGAAAATTGACCTTTGGTCATCGTTTCGACAATAACTTTTGAACGGTAAAGAATTTTTAGATGTGGCCTGAATGTTTTAGAAAGACCACAATCAGAGCTTCAATTTGAACAATTTTTTTTTTTTTTTTGATTTTGATGGAAATCGAGAGAGTTATTGTAGTTTGAATCTATCCCAGCAAGTTCCCAAAAATAAGGATTCCAATTATCAGCCGATGGAGGGGCGTAAAAATGGAAGTTCAATTATTTGATCATGAACTTGGCTTGGAAATATTATTCCTATATCCCCAGATCAATAATCTTGAAATCAAATGTTGGGTAAAAAAAATGTTTGTGGCTAGTTATTCACGACACGTAATCGCGTTGGAAATGTGTTGAAAAATGGCCTTGGGTCACCGTTTCGACAATAACTTTTGAAAGGTAAGTAATTTTTAGACGTGGCCTGAATGTTTTAGAAAGAACACGATCGGATCTTCAATTTGAACACAAATTTTTTATGTTTTCGATGGAAATCGAGAGAGTTATTGTACTTTGAATTTGTCCCACCAAGTTCCCTAAAATACGGATTCCATTTATCTGCTGATGGAGGGGCGTAAAAATGGAAGTTCAACGATTTGATCATGAATTTGGCTTGGAAATATTTTTCCTATATCCCGAGATCAATAATCTTGAAATCAAATTTTGGGTAAAAATCATGTTTGTGGCTAGTTATTCACGACACGTAACAGCTTTGAAAATGTGTTGAAAAGTGACCTTTGGTCACCGTTTCGACAATACCTTTTGAACGGTAAGGAATTTTTAGACGTGGCCTTAATGTTTTAGAAAGACCACAATCGGAGCTTCAATTTGAACACAAATTTTTTCTGTTTTTGATGGAAATCAAGAGAGTTATTGAAGTTTGAATCTATCCCAGCAAGTTCCCAAAAATACGGATTCCAATTATCTGCCAATGGAGGGACGTAAAAATGGAAGTTCAACGATTTGACCACGTACTTGGCTTCGAAATATTATTCCTATATCCCGAGATCAATAATCTTGAAATCAAATGTTGGGTAAAAAAAATGTTTGTGGATATTTATTCACGACACGTAATCGCTTTGGAAATGTGTTGAAAAATGACCTTTGGTCACCGTTTCGACAATAACTTTTGAACGGTAAGGAATTTTTAGACGTGGCCTGAATGTTTTAGAAAGAACACAATCAGATCTTCAATTTGAACACAAATTTTTTATGTTTTCGATGGAAATCGAGAGAGTTATTGTACTTTCAATCTGTCCCACAAAGTTCCCCAAAATAAGGATTCCATTTATCTGCCGATGGAGGGGAGTAAAAATGGAAGTTCAACGATTTGATCGTGATTTTGGCTTGGACATATTTTTCCTATATCCCGAGATTAATAATCTTGAAATCAAATTTTGGGTAAAAAAAATGTTTGTGGCTAGTTATTCACGACACGTAATCGCTTTGGAAATGTGTTAAAAAATGACCTTTGGTCACCGTTTCGACAATAACTTTTGAGCGGTAAGGAATTTTTAGACGTGGCCTGAATGTTTTAGAAAGAACACAATCGGAGTTTCAATTTGAACACAAATTTTTTATATTTTTGATGGAAATTGAGAAAGTTATTGTACTTTGAATCTGCCCCTCCAAGTTCACCAAAATACGGATTCCAATTATCTGCCGATGGAGAGGCGTAAAAATGGAAGTTCAATGATTTGATCATGAATTTGTCTTGGAAATATTTTTCCTATATCCCTAGATCAATAATCTTGAAATCAAATTTTGGGTAAAAAAAATGTTTGTGGCTAGTTATTCACGACACGTAATCGCTTTCAAAATGTGTTGAAAATTGACCTTTAGTCATCGTTTCGACAATAACTTTTGAACGGTAAAGAATTTTTAGATGTGGCCTGAATGTTTTAGAAAGACCACAATCGGAGCTTCAATTTGAACTCAAATTTTTTATGTTTTTGATGGAAATCAAGAGAGTTATTGTACTTTGAATCTGTCCCACCAAGTTCCCCAAAATCGGGATTCCAATTATCTGTCGATGGAGGGGTGTAAAAATGGAAGTTCAACGATTCGTACACGAATTTGGTTTGGAAATATTTTTCCTATATCACGAGATCAATAATCTTGAAATCAAATTTTGGGTAAAAAAACCGTTAGTGGCTAGTTATTCATGAGCCATAATCGCTAAGAAAATGTGTTGAAAAGTGACATTTGGTCACCGTTTCGACAATAACTTTTGAATGCTTAGGAATTTTTAGAAGCAGCTTGAATATTTTCGAATGAACATATTCGGAGCATCAATTTGAACACAAATTTTGTATTTTTTTGATGGAGATCAAGAGAGTTATTGTCAATGGAATTTGTCCCACCGAGTTACCCGAAATACGGATTCCAGTTATGTGCAAATGGAGGGGGGTAAAAACGGAAGTTTAACGATCCGCACGCGAATTTGGTTTGGAAATATTTTTCCTATATCGTGGGATAAACAATCTGGAAATCAAATTTTGGTTAAAAAAAAACGTTAGTGGCCTGTTATTCACGAGCCGGAATCACTAGGAAAATGTGTTGAAAAGTGACCTTCAGTCACCGTTTCGTCAAAGACTTTTGAACGGTTAGGAATTTTTATATGTGGCCTGAATGTTTTAGAAAGAACACAATCGGAGTTTCAATTTGAACAAAAATTTTTTATGTTTTCGATGGAAATCGAGAGAGTTATTGTAGTTTGAATCTGTCCCACCAAGTTCCCCAAAATACGGATTCTAATTATCTGCCGGTGGAGGGGCGTAAAAATGGAAGTTCAACGATTTGATCATGAATTTGGCTTGGAAATATTTTTCCTATATCCCGAGATCAATAATCTTGAAATCACAATTTGGGTAAAAAACATGTTTGTGCCTAGTTATTCACGACACGTAATCGATTCGAAAATGTGTTGAAAAGTGACCGTTGGTCACCGTTTCAACAATAACTTTTGAACGGTAAGGAATTTTTAGACGTGGCCTTAATGTTTTAGAAGGACCACAATCGGAGCTTCAATTTTAACAAAATTTTTTTTCGTTTTTCATGGAAATCGAGAGACTTATTGTAGTTTGAATCTATCCCAGCAAGTTCCCAAAAATACGGATTCCAATTATCTGCCGATGGAGGGGCGTAAAAATGGAAGTTCAATGATTTGATCATGAACTTTTCTTGGAAATATTATTCCTATATCCCGAGATCAATAATCTTGAAATCAAATGTTGGGTAAAAAAAATGTTTGTGGCTAGTTATTCACGACACGTAATCGCTTTGGAAATGTGTTGAAAAATGGCCTTGGGTCACCGTTTCGACAATAACTTTTGAAAGGTAAGTAATTTTTAGACGTGGCCTGAATGTTTTGAAATCAAATTTTGGGTAAAAAAAATGTTTGTGGCCAGTTATTCACGACACGTAATCGCTTTGGAAATGTGTTGAAAAGTGACCTTTGGTCACCGTTTCGACAATAACTTTTGAACGGTAAGGAATTTTTAGACGTGGCCCGAATGTTTTAGGAAGAACACAATCGGAGCTTCAATTTGAACAAAAATTTTTTATGTTTTCGTAGGAAATCAAGAGAGTCATTGTACTTTGAATCTGTCCCACCAAGTTCCCCGAAATACGGATTCCAATTATCTGCCGATAGAGGGGCGTAACAACGGAAGTTCAACGATTTGATCATGAATTTGGCCTGGAAATATTTTTCCTATATCCCGAGATCAAAAATCTTTAAATCAAATTTTGGGTAAAAAAAATGTTTGTGGCTTGTTATTCACGACACGTAATCGCTTTGGAAATGTGTTGAAAAGTGACCTTTGGTCACCGTTTCGACAATAACTTTTGAACGGTAAGGAATTTTTAGACGTGGCCTGGATGTTTTAGAGAGAACACAATCGGAGTTTCAATTTGAACACAAATTTTTTATGTTTTCGATGGAAATCGAGACACTTGTTGTACTTTGAATCACCGTCGCACTGTCGCAGCTCAGCCCAGATTTCTTCCTCAATCCTCACTCTCTCAATCACTCTCTTCCTCGTTGCCGTCGCACTGTTGCAGCTTAGCCCAGATCTCTTCCTCACTCTCTCAAAGTCTCAATCACTCTCTCGTCTCTACCTCTCTCCCTCGTTGCCGTCGCAGCTCAACCCAGATCGCAGCTCACTCTCTCACGCTCATCTCTGCCTCTCTCCCTCGTCCCTGTCGCAGCTCACTCTGTGCCTCGTCGCCGTTGCCGTCGTTGGTACTTTAATCTGTTTTTTCTTTGTTAATATTTGCAAGTTGATTGTGGATGATGATATAGATTTGAAATGTTGGTGTGTAAATTGATTTGGGTCAATTGAAAATTGATTGTGGATGATGATATAGATCTGAAGTGTTGGTGTATGTGAAGACAAGGCTTGTGATATTATTGTAATTGTGAAAATTGATTTTGGTCAATTGGTGTTTCTGTCTGCCAAAATTACTTTGTTGTGTCTGCAACTTCTTGCTGCATGTTTTTTTTTTTGTATTTTTTATTGCTGTTGGTTTCAATAATATTTACATTATTCTCAAATCATTTGCCCCATTACTAAAAGCAATCTCAACATAATTGAAATCCCATAATTAACATAGCATCTGAATATGCTAGATTTCAAATTTACTTAACTACAGCTATCAGACCACATATTAATAAAAAAATAAAAAGAGAAGAAGAAAAATGACCCTCAAGAATAGAACAGGTGGACCATGGACCTGTTTCAAAATGAGTTCAGTGATAGAACAGGCAGACGCCTTATAGTATCTTAACTAGCTTTTTCTTATGATGGTGTCCTGAAAACAATTGGCCCTAATGTCTCACATACTTGAGAAGCACAATGAAGAAGAAATGACTAATCAAAATGTGAAACAAAAGTAAGCTAATAGCTAGTCAAAGTGAGAAGAAGCAAAAACAGTGTGAAACAAAAGTAAGCTAATAGCTAGTCAAAGTGAGAAGAAGCAAAAACAGTAATACAAGTACCAATGACTTGCAGAAACCCTGTGCTTTCCCAGATAAGAAGACATTATTCTCAGAAACCCTATGCTTTCCCAGCAATACAAGTTAATTATTTAGTTTTTTTTTTTTTTTTTTTTTTTTGGGTCTATTGCATAATGAGTAGGTTCTGTGGAAAGTTGAAAAGGAAAAGTGAATGTGGGATTAGGATGTTTTAGGGATCAGTTTTTGTATTATGGTTCAATTAACTTGTGGAAAGGATGTTACATTTGAAAAGTTTTTTTGTCTAGTGACTTGTTTCTTTCATGCATTTTTTATGGGAAGGAGTTTTTTTTGTCTAGTGTGTAACAATGTGTAATTGTGTACTGTATTTTTGTAAGTTTTATGTATTTTTTAGAAATAAGCTTTTCTAAATGAATTAGGCTATTTTAGTTAATTTTTCTATTTTTTTTATTAATTTAATGTTTTTATATATATTTAAAATAATTATTAAATTAATTATGACGTCATCACGGTTCGACCCCGGTTCGACCTCGGTCCAACCTCAAAACCCTTGAACCTCTCCCTTTTACGGTTCAATGAACGGTCCGGGTCTGAAAACCTTGAACCAAAGTACTGTAGCTTTGTTACTGTAGCTATGGTCATTCACTCTTTTCATATATAGATGGGTATAGAAAACAAATTCCTTTCATTATAAGGGTAATATACACTTTTGAAAAAGGAAGCCACATATTTCAAATATTCCAATTCAAAATGACATCAAAATGAAGAATTTGAATTTCAGCAAGCCTCATCAATATGTATGAACTTCTCTTGTTTTAGGTCGAAAGAATTCAAAATTTGTTTTAAAATTCAATGTCAACTTTCTAAAACATTCAGCCCACGTCTGTCAATTCCTTACGTTTCAATGGTTATTGTCAAAACTATGACCAAAGGTCACTTTTTGGCATATTTTCAAGGCGATTAACTCTCGTGACTAACTAGCCACCAAAGTATTTTTTTTACTAAAACATCATTTTGTGTGGATTGTTCCCAAGGTATATGTCTAACATTTTAACACTAAATCCGTGAAAAAAACTTTGGACATCCATTTTTACGCCTGTCTATCCGCACATAGTTGTACTCCGAATTTTGGGTAAAACTTAATGGTCGAAATTCAAACGACAATAACTCTCTTGTTTTAGGCCGAAAGAATTCAAAATTTGTGTTCAAATTCAATCCCATAATGTCCACTTTCTAAAACATTAAGCCCGCGTCTATCAATTCCTTACGTTTCAATGGTTATTGTCGAAACTATGACCAAAGGTCACTTTTTGGCACATTTTCTGTGGATTTTTCTCAAGGTATATGTCTAATATTTTAGCACTAAATCTGAGAAAAAAACCTTAGACATCGATTTTTACGCCATTCTATTTGCACATAGTTGTACTCCGAATTTCAGGTAAAACTCGATGGTACAAATTCAAACATATATCACGCTCTTGTTTTAGGTCGAAAGAATTCAAAATTTGTGTTCAAATTCAATCCCATAATGTCCACTTTCTAAAACATTAAGCCCGCGTCTATCAATTCCTTACGTTTCAATGGTTATTGTTGAAACTATGACCAAAGGTCACTTTTTGGCACATTTTCAAGGCGGTTAACTCTCGTGAAGAACTGGCCACCAAAGTACTTTTTGGTTTTCTTGACTTAACAAAGCCTTGTCTTCTCTAGCTCTTCGAATCATGCAATTCATCCTGATTGCATTCACCAAACAAAGGGCTTCTTCCAATGCTTTCCAGCAGCACCAAAACCTCATTTTACACTCAGAATGAGTGTGGTAAGTGTTTGGGTTATCAATCTCTCAAGGATTTGGATATGGAGAGATGGGAGTTGAGGAAAACCACAAAGGATTGTGTAGAGGATTGTGGGCATAACAATCTCTAACTCTCAAGAGTAATGTTTAGGGTTTTCTCTCTGAAAAGCACTCCTTACAATATGTGGGTAATAAGGGTATATATAGTGTAGGTGAAAACATGGTGTAGCAGATATGCCAAAATAGCAAAACAAAATGTTTCACGGGTATTTCGCGGGATGGCCTTACCCGTGAATTACTCGCGAAAACCAGCTGTCATGACTCTTTGCATTTTAGTAATGTGCTCTGCACGTGGCTCACTTCGTAGGAAGGCTTCTCGCGAAACTTCTTGCGAAATTCACTTTGTCTTCAATGGAGCTTGAGTCTTCACACTCTCTCTCACACACAACCTGTTAAGTTTTAGACCCCTTAACACAAGTTGTTTAACCTAGTTATTTAGCTAAGTGAATACTTAGATAAATTATTCATATCTAGGTTAACACATTCAAATCATATCATGTAAATAATGCGGAAATATAAAGAACACACGATATGATAACCCAAGAAAACCAAACCGGTAAAAAACCTGGGGAGGATTTAACCTAGCTATCCTTAAGGTAAAACAGATCCACTATGAAATAATTAAAGTTTGTACAATAGAACTTAGACCACTAACATCTTATTACTACCTCGAGTAGAAAACTTACTACCACGACCACATGATAGCTCCGAGTCCACGGACTACTTCTTTCCTTGATCCACTGTAACCACAAGTACTTCCACTTGTGACTTTGAGACTCCACTCAAGGGTTTCAGATCTTCTTTGAATTCTTTATGTAGTAATTGAAGCGATCACCAAGTTCTTGACATGAATCTTAATCTTGATAACTCTAAGTGTGTATGAAGGTAAACATCTCTAGATCTCACAAGAGATTCAACATACAACACATCAAAGACTTTAGAGAGCTTTTGGGTACAAAACCCTAGGTCTACAAAAGAGGCACAAGCTGCACTCTAATCTCTCTCTAAAAAGCCTGGAAAACCCTACCTAGGGTTAGCTTATGATGTCCTTTAAATATTGGAAAAAACGGATCACGATTTGGGCTTCAAACGAATCAGTTATGGCCTTTTTATGTTTGTTAATTCTTGCTGATCTGTGACTTTGATCGATCGAGCCTTGCAGAAATTGAATAGTAATTTCCTGCAATTACTCGATTTCAAACTTAATTTAAACCAAACTTTGAGCAAGTCTAAACCTAGACTAAATATTTTGATCATGGTTTACCAACATATACAAAGTGAAGTTCTAATACATTTAGTTCCTAAATTCTTAGAACCTAACACAACCCATACAATAAAATCTCACTTAAAATACAAGGTAAACATGATTGAACAAAATTACAATCAAATTTGGCACAAAATTAATGTAGGGAATTTAATCAAAATCCCAACCTATGAGAAACAAAAAAAAGAAAAAAAGAAAAAAAAGAAAACACATGCTAAAGAAAACAATCACATGCGCAAGACAATATTTACGTGGTTTGGCAATTTGCCTACGTCGACAGAGTTGCTGGAATTTCACTATTTTCAGGGAAAAGTACAAAAGTGCAGCTGCAAGATTTTTCACTCTCTCAAAAAACATGGCAACAACCCTATAAAACCCTAATCACCAAAGTCGGTTCCACAATGGGCTAAACGGGCCAAAATTTTTTTCCCAAGGGCGTTGCCCTCGAACCCCCAAGAGGCTTGTCCATGAGCACACTGGCTTGGGCCAATAGGCCCAAGCCTCCGCTCCATGGACTAAGCCTTAGTAAATCTCCCATTAAAAAACCACACAATATTATTCGAGTCGAGTCAGGTTGTCGAACCGGATCAAACAAAACTAGGCTCCACAAAGTCCAACAATTAAAGTCAACACAAAATAGTTCTAAATCACAACTTTACATATATAAACAAGTTAAGCTTAAGTAGAGCTCTCTATGGATAGTGATAAACAAGACCTAAATAGCTAAACTTAACAAAGACGCCAAGGACTTGGGGCCAATGGTGCTTTCTCTGCACCTTATACTGTGCTTTCTTAGATAATCCTTGCATTATTGGAGAATGTTAAGTGCTGAATTGATGAGGTGATAATAGCTAGATTTCGAGGTTAGCTAAGCCTCCTGGGATGAATGAAAGAATGGAGAAGAAGAATAGAGTAACAGAAAGAGAAATAGAATAACAGAAAGAATATTGAGCTTTACTGTATTGATGCCTCTTATGGTTACATCCTCTCATCCTTATACCCCAATTCTCTTTGGTAAGTGACTGCACATGGCTATGCTTACAGCTGTGTAACTAACTCACACTCCAGCTGTCCTAGCTGTCACAACTAACTTCACTAACCTTCACACCTGATTCGGGTACAAGCATCCCTATAGCCTTATTGTAGTTCCTACATACTCACCTTTGCTATTTTAGCTAATTAGGTACCTTAGCAGGCAGCCAAGCACTTAACCAATTAAAATAGCAATGGTCATTACATTTAGCAATCCTCCTAATTAAGACTCCTAACAATACCTCCCTCTTTAAAAAACCTTGCCCACAAGGTGAGGGAACCTCTGCTGCATCACATATAAGTTCTCCCAAGTGGCATCATCAACCCCTTCTCCTTGCCACTGAACTAGGACTTGAGTGATGGTCCTATTTCGAAGCTGGTGTGACCTTTCCTGCAGCACAACTACAGGCTCTGTGATGACTGCCCCTTCCATATCAGTAGGTGGTAGAGTGGGAATTGAAACCACATGTTGACCCAACTTAGCTTTCAAGCAAGATACATGGAAGGTGGGATGAATTTTAGAATTTGGAGGTAAATCCAATTTATATGACACCTCCCCAACCTTCTGCAAAATCTGGAATGGTCCATAGAACTTAGGAGCTAATTTCTTCAACTGATGGTGCTTAAGGGACTTCTGTTTGTAAGGTTGGAGCCTCAGGAACACCCAATCCCCCACAGAGAAGCTTCTCTCAGTCCTCTGCTTGTCAGAATATAGCTTCATTCTGTTTAGTGCTGCTACTAAATTCTGCCTTAGTAAGGTAGTTAATTGCTGTCTAGTCCTCAAATGAGCATCTACTCCTTCAATTTTTGTTGTACCAGCAATGTAGTCCATCAATCGTGGAGGAGGGTAGCCATACACTGCTTCAAAAGGAGTGAGCTTGAGTGAGGTGTGGAAGTTGGTATTAAACCAATACTCAGCAAGTGGCAACCACTCCACCCAAGTGGCTGGTCTGTCAGCTGCAAAAGCTCTCAGATAGTGTTCAAGACTCTTGTTCACAACCTCTGTTTGGCCATCTGTCTGGGGATGATATGCTGAGGACATTTCCAATTGAATGCCCTGAAGTTTCATCAGTTCTTGCCAAAAGTGAGAAGTGAAAACAGGGTCCCTGTCACTCACAATTGAAGTAGGCATCCCATGCAATTTAAACACATGTTGCAGATACAAGTTTGCCACTTTAGAAGCAGTGTAGGGATGTGACAAGGCTATGAAGTGAACAAACTTTGTGAACCTGTCCACCACTACCATCACTACTTCCTTCATCTGAGATTTTGGCAAGCCTTCAACAAAATCCATGCTCACAGCCACCCAAGGTCTCTCTGGAATAGGCAAGGGCTGTAGTAGACCTGCTGGATGACATGTTTCATGCTTGAGTCTTTGACAAGTGTCACACTCCCTAACATATTTCCTCACATCTGACTTCAATCCGGGCCAATAGAAGTCCCTTTGAACCCTGTGCAAAGTTTTAAGGACCCCAGAATGTCCCCCCCATGGCCCATCATGTACTTGCTACAGAATAGTTGTTTTTAAGGCTTCACATGACCCCACATACATCCTGCCCTTGTACAACAGCAGCCCATTGTGCATACTAAATCCCTTAGGACCCTCCTTACCTGATTGAAAAGCTTCCAAAATACTCTTAACATGGGCATCAGTAGCATAACTGGACTTAAGTTGAGCTAACCAGTCAGGAGTAGGGAAAGAAATCATACACAAAACCCCATTTTGAGATGAGATTTCATCACTAGGGACTTGTCTGGACAAAGCATCAGCTACTACATTTTCTTTACCCTTCTTATATTCCACAATAAAGGCATACCCTAGCAGCTTGGTGATCCACTTTTGTTGGGCTGGTGTACCAATTTTCTGTTCCAGAATATACTTGAGGCTCTGCTGGTCTGTCCTTACCAGAAAGGAGTTTCCAACTAGGTATGGCCTCCACCTTTGCACAGCAGTGACCAAGGCTAGCAGTTCCTTTTCATAAGTTGATAAAGCTAAACTCCTGCCTTTAAGAGCCTGGCTGTGAAATGCTATAGCTCTCCCTTCCTGCATTAACACAGCTCCCAACCCAACACCTGAAGCATCACACTCCACCACAAATAGTTTATCAAAGTTTGGAAGAGCTAAGACAGGTGGATTGGACATAGCAGACTTGAGATTCTGGAATGCCATCTCAGCTTCTTCAGTCCAAGCAAAAGAATCTTTTCTCAAAAGGGCTGTCAGTGGTGCTGCAATCTGCCCATACCCTCTCACAAACTTCCTGTAATACCTTGTGAGACCTAGGAATCCCCTCAAGGCCTTAACATCCTTTGGAGTAGGCCATTGTTGCATTGCCATTGTTTTCCTAGGATCTGTCCTTACTCCCTCACCAGAAATCAAGTGGCCCAAGTACTCCACCTCTTCACAAGCAAAGACACACTTGGATTTCTTTGCAAATAACTTCTCCTTGGTTAACACCTCCAATACAGTTTTGAGATGAGAAATATGTTCTACCAGGGACTTGCTGTACACCAGAATGTCATCAAAAAACACAAGAACAAACCTTCTAAGGTAGGGTCGAAACACTTGATTCATTAGGGACTGGAATGTTGAAGGAGCATTAGTGAGTCCAAAGGGCATAACCAGAAATTCATAATGCCCTTCATGAGTCCTAAAGGCTGTCTTAGGAATGTCTTCCTCACTCATCCTAATCTGATGATAGCCCGACCTTAAGTCAAGTTTAGAAAAAATGCAAGCACCATTCAGCTCATCAAGCAATTCATCAATAACAGGTATTGGAAACTTATCCTTAATGGTATTCAAGTTAAGCTGTCTATAATCAATGCACATACGCCAAGAACCATCTGCCTTCCTCACCAACAAAACAGGAGATGAAAAGGGGCTGCAACTATTCCTTATAGAACCAGCATTCAACAATTCCTTAACTATTTTTTCTATCTCATTCTTTTGATAAAAAGGATACCTGTATGGCCTCTGGCAGACTGGTTGAACTCCATCTTTAAGGGTAATATGGTGCTCATGACCCCTGAGAGGAGGCAGACCTACTGGAGTATCAAAAACATGAGAAAAATCTTGCAGTAGATCAGTTACTGCCACAGGTAATGCAGCCTGTTTCTCCAGTGATGAAGTGTTTGAAATATGAACCAACAGACCCTTTTTGATTGGGGTTTTAAGAAATTGATCACCATCAATGAGATGTGAATCAGTTTGCTTCAATCCTTGTAGCTTGATGTTGTGCCCTTGATGACAGAATTCCATAGTCAAGAATTGGAAATTCCATTGAATATCCCCCAATGTAGTTAGCCATTGTGTTCCTAGCACCACATCACAGCCTCCAAGTGGTAACACATGGAATTGAATAGAAAACTCCCTTCCCTGCAAGCAGACTGGTACTTGATCACAAAATCCCTTAGTCCTGATCAAGGCACCATTGGCTACCTTGACCTCCAGTGTCTGTGATTGGTCAACTGCTAATTTCAGTCCAGGGACTAAGGCTGCATCAATGAAGTTGTGGGTGTTGCTTGTGTCAAGCAACACTACCATACTTACTCCATTGATTTTACCCCTAATCCTCATAGTACCAGGCGTGGGGTTGCCAATTAAAGCATATAAGGTTATCTCTACCTCCTCAGGATTGGCATTAGTGTCTTCTTTCTCAGCCCTTGAACTTCCCAGGTCTTCTTCCAACTCAGTAATCTTGACACCCGACTGTGGATCAAGTCCCAAATCAATTCCCTCAAGCAGAAATATCTTGGCACTTTTACATTTATGACCAGGACTCCATTTATCATCACAATTATAACATAATCCTTTCTTTTTCCTATCTTCCATTTGAGCAGGAGAGATTCTTTTAATTGGAATTCTAGACTTGGCCTCTAAAAATGTGTTGACTCTAGGAGGACCCAAAATAGATGGCTTACCCGATTCTTGTTGGATTCTAGAACTCCTTTTGCAACTGCTCCAATACTCCTCTTGAATCTTAGCCAAACCAAAGGCTGCATTCAATGATGGTGGATTTAACATTCTCACAGGCAAACGGATTTCATCTCTCAAACCACTTAAGAAGCAACTCATCTTGTGTGTTGATGATAAGCCTTTGATTCGATTTGATAAGGCCTCAAATTCAGCTTTGTAAACAGCTACTGATGAAGTCTGTTTCAACCTGGTAAGGGCCTCCATTGGATCATCATATGGTGTTAATCCAAATCTGACATACAAGGCTTGTACCATACCCTCCCAATTACAGAAAATTCCAGCATCCTCTGCGTCCTGGTACCACACCAGAGCTTCTTGGTCCATGTGAAAGGAAGCCACCAAAAGTTTCTCCATAGCTGGAGTTTGGTAATAGGCAAAATACTGATTAGCTTTATAAACCCAGCTAGCAGGATCATCACCTGAGAAGCGAGGAAAATCAAGCCTAACAGGTTTGCCAAGGGTCATTGTTGAAGAATTAGGAATTGTAGATGAAGGTTCCTGTGATCTATTGTCATCCGTGTTTAACTTCTGAAGAATTGAAATAAGATGTTGGTTCATCTCATTCATTGTTCTGGTATGAATCTCCTGAATCTTTTGCATTTCCTGGATGCTTTTGCCATGATGATCAGAAGTAGCTCGAAGAGAAGAAATAGCTTCATTAGTGGCTGCCATGGCAGCTGTTGATCGTGTCTCAGCCATTAGTCACAGAATCTCTGCTCTGATACCAATTGTTAAGTGCTGAATTGATGAGGTGATAATAGCTAGATTTCGAGGTTAGCTAAGCCTCCTGGGATGAATGAAAGAATGGAGAAGAAGAATAGAGTAACAGAAAGAGAAATAGAATAACAGAAAGAATATTGAGCTTTACTGTATTGATGCCTCTTATGGTTACATCCTCTCATCCTTATACCCCAATTCTCTTTGGTAAGTGACTGCACATGGCTGTGCTTACAGCTGTGTAACTAACTCACACTCCAGCTGTCCTAGCTGTCATAACTAACTTCACTAACCTTTACACCTGATTCGGGTACAAGCATCCCTGTAGCCTTATTGTAGTTCCTACATACTCACCTTTGCTATTTTAGCTAATTAGGTACCTTAGCAGGCAGCCAATCACTTAACCAATTAAAATAGCAATGGTCATTACATTTAGCAATCCTCCTAATTAAGACTCCTAACAGAGAAGACCTAGCTAGACTACTATAGTGGAAGACTTCGTGTCTTTCCAGTTTCTACCAACAACGATGACTTTTTTTTTTTTTTTTTGACAAATTAACCTGTATGCCGAAATGTGCTTCCAGCTAAAAAATACCTTAGGTTGTTGACAGCTATGTGAGTTGCCTTTTAGCTTAGCTGAACTTTTACTTACTCCAATTTATTCTTGTTGGAAAGGTAGAATCATTTTTATGGGTTGGGCCATGCTCATGATTCATGTTTGGATATGTAAAGTCGTGATTACAAATATTTATTTTGTTGGCTTTTATTCCGTGCCAAATTTGATTGTAATTTTATTCAATCTTGTGTACCCTGTATTTATTGTGGGATGTGATTGTAAGGGTTATATGTTAGAGAGAGAGAGTGTGTGAAGACTCAAACAAGTGAAGCCTGAGAATTCTCGCAGGTGTCTCACGACTAAGCTTCCCGTGAAGTGAAGCATGTGCCTTGCACATGACTGGAATGCGAAGAGTCTGTACAGATGGAGACAACTGTGTCTCGTGAGTATCTCGCGAGTAAGGCCTTCCTGCGAGACACCCGTGAGACATTCTATTCTGCCAGTCTGTACTGCCTGATACACACTTTTTGTACCTTCATTATATATACCCTTATTACCCACAAATGTGATAGAGAGCTTCTCAGAGAAAACCCTAGCTAAAACACTTGAGAGTTAGAAATTATTATACCAACAATTCTCTACACATTTATTTGGGGAATTTCCTCATCATCTACCTCTCCATTTCCATACCATTGAGAGGTCAATAGCTCAAACACTTACCACACCTTTTGAGAGCGTCCAGTGAGGTTTTGGTGCTGCTGGGAAACATTGGAAGAAGCCAAGGATGGCAGATGCAACATGGAGCTTGTTGCGAGATCCGAAGAGCTAGACAAGACACGGTTCCGAGAAGCCTTGTTGGAGTAGGAGCTTGGAGGGCTTAGGTACAGAGGGTAGATTAGGCTTGGAGGGTCTCTTGCTTACCCATGTATCCCAACTGATTGTGTAATGGATCGATTTCCGCTTGGAGGGCGGCAGAGAGGTTTTTCGTCGAGTTCTTCGGTTTCCTCTTTGATAACACGTCTCGGTGTTATCTGTGTTTGCATCTCTCTTCCCTACTCTTGTTTATTTCATTTTACTGCTGTGTTCTTTAATTATGAAGTAGAGTAGCTCTCTTGTTTGTTTGCTTGCATTTACACTATTCTGCACTTAGTATTAAGTTAGTGTAAAATCAATCAAGTTGTAATTTGAATTGGGGGTCTAAACAAACTCTTGTGTTTTCACACATTTCGAGCTTTCAATTGGTATCAGAGCGGGTTCACTCGCTGTGGTTTAAATACCTGAGTGTGATCCTAGACCCTCTTGGCTTCCCATGGAAAGTGATGTGGTAAAGGCCAACATGAAGCATAGTAAAGGTGTTTGTGAAAATGACTCTACGAGCAGTGATAAAATTTGTTCTAGCAATGAATTTTTAGAGCTATTCAGGTCAAAGAAACATGCTAGAATCTTTATACACATGCTGAAATTACTTGTTCATAAGAATCTTGATATTCATAATAGCTTGTGTGAGTCAAATTTCTTAATCGACAAATATAAGAAAAGGAATAGACATTTGTGTGACAAACTAGATTTTCTTAAAAGAAAGATTCACTCATTGATGGATGAAGTAAAGAAAGATGAGTCCTGCTTTGATGGTCAAGAATGCCTATCTCATGCTTGTCTTTTTGTTCACACCACATTGAAAGTATTTAATTCA
The DNA here is from genome assembly GCF_932294415.1 of Quercus robur. NCBI lineage: Eukaryota > Viridiplantae > Streptophyta > Magnoliopsida > Fagales > Fagaceae > Quercus > Quercus robur. The sequence continues at coordinate 67,937,282 of NC_065541.1, read as the reverse complement.
TGTTTGTGGTATCTTGACAGTGGTTGTTCAAGACATATGACTGGAGACAAATCTTTGTTCAAAACTCTTAAAGAGAAGGAAGATGGCTTTGTGACATTTGGAGATGGTAGTCACTCACAAGTTCTTGGAAAGGGAACCGTGGATATTCCAGGATTGCCTTTGTTAACTGATGTGCTATACATTAAGGGATTGAAAGTGAACTTGCTGAGTATCACTCAGATTTGTGATGAAGACTTCTTAGTCCAATTCTCAAAGAAAGGATGTCTAATTCTAAATGAAGAAGGTGTTCAGGATTTGAAGGGACTTAGGACCACCGACAATTGCTATGGAGTCATTCCCAAACCAAGCATAGCATGTCGAAGAGCTCGAGTGAATCTTTTGGAGTTGTGACATCAAAGACTTGGACATGCTAATTATAAACAAGTGGTAAAAGTCTCAAAACTTGAAGTTGTGATTGGTTTACCAAAGTTTGGAAAAATTGAGAAGAACTTTTGTGATCCATGTCAATTAGGAAAACAAACAAAGTCAAGCCATCCGAAAGTAATTGTGGTTGCTACTTCTCACCCTTTGGAGTTATAACATGTGGATCTAATGGGTCCAACAAGGACAGAAAGCATGGGTGGAAAGCGCTATATTATGGTGGTTGTTTACGACTTCTCAAGATATTCTTGGGTGGAATTTCTTAGAGAGAAGTCGAAAGCATATGACAAGATGGAAAGGCTATTCAAAAGGCTGTAGAATGAGAAGGGAGTTCTCATAGTTAAAATCAGAAGTGATCATGGGAAGGAATTTGAAAATGCTAAGTTTGAAGCATTTTGCAATAAACACGGCATCAAGAAGGAATTTTCAGCTCCGAAAACTCCACAACAGAATGGAGTGGTTGAAAGAAAGAACCGGGTGATTCAAGAAATGGCAAGAGTAATGTTATTATACAAAAGCATTCCACAGAAGTTTTGGGCTGAAGCAGTGAATACTTCGTGTCACATTGGAAATAGGATTTACTTTCGGGCAGGAACAAAGAAGACATCATATGAAATTTGGAAAGAAAAGAAGCCGAAGGTGAAATAGTTTCAAGTATTTGGAAGCAAGTGTTATATTCTCAATGATAGGGAGAATTTTGGAAAATTTGATGCTAAGAGTGATGAAGAGATTTTCCTAGGGTATCCAACAAATACTCGTGCGTATAGAGTGTACAATAAGCGCACTAAGATGGTGATGGAATCAATAAATGTTGTCATCGATGCTATAAATGTTGTCATCGATGATAAATGGAATCAATAAATGTTGTCATTGATGCTAAGAGTGATGAAGAGATTTTCCTAGGGTACTCAACAAATACTCGTGCGTATAGAGTGTACAATAAGCGCACTAAGAATTGCTTTCCACAGATTCAAAGTACAACAAGTCTCTCGATTTCCGTCGAAAACATAAAAAATTTGTGTTCAAATTGAAGCTCCGATTGTGTTCTTCCTAAAACATTCAGGCCACGTCTAAAAATTCCTTACCGTTCAAAAGTTATTGCCGAAACGGTGACCAAAGGTCACTTTTCAACACATTTCCAAAGCGATTACGTGTCGTGAATAACTAGCCACAAACATTTTTTTACCCAAAATTTAATTTCAAGATTATTGCTCTCGGGATATAGGAAAAATATTTCCAAGCGAAATTCATGATCAAATCGTTGAACTTCCATTTTTACGCCCCTCTATCGGTAGATAATTGGAATCCGTATTTTGGGGAACTTGGTGGGACAGATTCAAAGTACAATAACTCTCTCGATTTCCATCAAAAATATAAAAAATTTGAGTTCAAATTAAAGCTCCGATTGTGTTCTTTCTAAAACGTGAAGGCCACGTCTAAAAATTCCATACCGTTCAAAAGTTATTGTCGAAATGGTAACCAAAGGTCACTTTTCAACACATTCCCAAAGCGATAACGTGTCGTGAATAACTAGCCACAAACATTTTTTTTACCCAAAATTTGATTTCAAGATTTTTGATCTCGGGATATAGGAAAAATATTTCCAAGCCAAATTCATGATCAAATCGTTGAACTTCCATTTTTACGCCCGACAGATAATTGGAATCCGTATTTTGGGGAACTTGGTTGGACATATTCAAAGTACAACAAGTCTCTCGATTTCCGTCGAAAACATAAAAAATTTGTGTTCAAATTGAAGCTCCGATTGTGTTCTTTCTAAAACATGAAGGCCACGTCTAAAAATCCCGTACCGTTCAAAAGTTATTGTCGAAACGGTGACCAAAGGTCACTTTTCAACACATTCCCAAAGCGATAACGTGTCGTGAATAACTAACCACAAACATTTTTTTTACCCAAAATTTGATTTCAAGATTATTGATCTCGGGATATAGGAAAAATATTTCTAAGCCAAATTCATGATCAAATCGTTGAACTTCCATTTTTACGCCCCTCTATCGGCAGATAATTGGAATCCGTATTTTGGGGAACGTGGCGGGACAGATTCAAAGTACAATTACTCTCTCGATTTCCATCAAAAACAAAAAAAATTTGTGTTCAAATTGAAGCTCCGATTGTGTTCTTTCTAAAACATTCAGGCCACGTCTAAAAATTCCTTACCGTTCAAAAGTTGTTGTCGAAACGGTGACCAAAGGTCACTTTTCAACACATTTCCAAAGCGATTACGTGTCGTGAATAACAAGCCACAAACATTATTTTTACCCAAAATTTGATTTCAAGATTTTTGATCTCGGGATATAGGAAAAATATTTCTAGGCCAATCTCATGATCAAATCGTTGAACTTCCATTTTTAAGCCCCTCTACAGGCAGATAATTGGAATTCGTATTTTGGGTAACTTGGTTGGACATATTCAAAGTGCAAAAACTTTCTCGATTTCCATCGAAAACATAAAAAAATTTTGTTCAAATTGAAGCTCCGATTGTGTTGTTTCTAAAACATTCAGGCCACGTCTAATAATTCCTTACCGTTCAAAAGTTATTGCCGAAACGGTGACCAAAGGTCACTTTTCAACACATTTTCGAAGCGATTACGTGTCGTGAATAACTACCACAATCATTTTTTTTACCCAAAATTTGATTTCAAGATTATTGATCTCGGGATATAGGAAAAATATTTCCAAGCCAAATTCATAATCAAATCGTTGAACTTCCATTTTTACGTCCCTCTATCGGCAGATAATTGGAATCGGTATTTTGGGGAACTTGGTGGGAGAGATTCAAAGTACAATAACTCTCTCGATTTCCATCTAAATCATAAAAAAATTGTGTTCAAATTGAAGCTTTGATTGTTTTCTTTCTAAAATATTCAGGCCACGTCTAAAAATTCCTTACCGTTCAAAAGTTATTGTCGAAATGGTGACCAATGGTCACTTTTCAACACATTTCCAAAGCGATTACGTGTCTTGAATAACTGGCCACAAACATTTTTTTTACCCAAAATTTGATTTCAATATTATTGATCTCGGGATATAGGAAAAATATTTCCAAGCCAAATTCACGATCAAATCGTTGAACGTCCATTTTTACGCCCCTCTATCGGCAAATAATTGGAATCCGTATTTTGGGGAACATGGTGGGACAGATTCAAAGTACAATAACTCTCTCGATTTCCATTATTGATCTCGGGATATAGGAAAAATATTTCCAAGCCAAATTCATGATCAAATCGTTGAACTTCCATTCTTACTCCCCTCCATCGGCAAATAATTGGAATTAGTATTTTGGGGAACTTGGTGGAATAGATTCAAAGTACAATAACTCTCTCGATTTCCATCGAAAACATAACAAATTTGTGTTCAAATTGAAGCTCCGATTGTGTTCTTTCTAAAACATGCAGGCCACGTCTAAAAATTCCATACCTTTCAAAAGTTATTGTCGAAACGGTGACCGAAGGTCACTTTTCAACACATTTCCAAAGCGATTACGTGTCGTGAATAACTAATCACAAACATTTTTTTTACCCAAAATTTGATTTCAAGATTATTGATCTCGGGATATAGGAAAAATATTTGCAAGCGAAATTCGTGATCAAGTCGTTGAACTTCCATTTTTACGCCCCTCTATCGGCAGATAATTGGAATCCGTATTTTGGGGAACTTGGTGGGACAGATTCAAAGTACAATAACTCTCTCGATTTCCAACGAAAATATAAAAAATTTGTGTTCAAATTGAAGCTCGGATTGTGTTCTTGCTAAAACATGCAGGCCACGTCTAAAAATTCCATACCGTTCAAAAGTTATTGTCGAAACGGTGACCAAAGGTCACTTTTCAACACATTCCGAAAGCGATAACGTGTCGTGAATAACTAACCACAAACATTTTTTTTACCCAAAATTTGATTTCAAGATTATTGATCTCAAGATATAGGAAAAATATTTCTAAGCCAAATTCATGATCAAATCGTTGAACTTCCATTCTTACGCCCCTCTATCGGCAGATACTTGGAATCCGTATTTTGGGGAACGTGGTGGGACAGATTCAAAGTACAATTACTCTCTCGATTTCCATCGAAAACATAAAAAATTTGTGTTCAAATTGAAGCTCCGATTGTGTTCTTTCTAAAACATTCAGGCCACGTCTAAAAATACCTTACCGTTCAAAATTTGTTGTCGAAACGGTGACCAAAGGTCACTTTTCAACACATTTCCAAAGCGATTACGTGTCGTGAATAACAGGCCACAAACATTTTTTTTACCCAAAATTTGATTTCAAGATTTTTGATCTCAGGATATAGGAAAAATATTTCCAAGCCAATCAAATGATCAAATCGTTGAACTTCCATTTTTAAGCCCCTCTATCGGCAGATAATTGGAATTCGTATTTTGGGGAACTTGGTTGGACATATTCAAAGTACAAAAACTCTCTCGATTTCCATCGAAAACATAAAAAATTTGTGTTCAAATTGAAGCTCCGATTGTGTTCTTTCTAAAACATGAAGGCCACGTCTAAAAATTCCATACCGTTCAAAAGTTATTGTCGAAACGGTGACCAAAGGTCACTTTTCAACACATTTCCAAAGCGATTACGTGTCGTGAATAACTAACCACAAACATTTTTATCACCCAAAATTTGATTTCAAGATTATTGATCTCGGGATATTCGAAAAATATTTCCAAGCCAAATTCATGATCAAATCGTTGAACTTTCATTCTTACGCCCCTCCATCGGCACATGATTGGAATCCGTATTTTGGTGAACTTGGTTGGACAGATTCAAAGTACAACAAGTCTCTCGATTTTCGTCGAAAACATAAAAAATTTGTGTTCAAATTGAAACTCCGATTGTGTTCTTTCTAAAACAACCAGGCCACGTCTAAAAATTCCTTACCGTTCAAAAGTTATTGTCGAAACGGTAACCAAAGGTCACTTTTCAACACATTCCCAAAGCGATAACGTGTCGTGAATAACTAGCCACAAACATTTTTTTTACCCAAAATTTGATTTTAAGATTTTTGATCTCGGGATATAGGAAAAATATTTCCAGGCCAAATTCATGATCTAATCGTTGAACTTCCGTTGTTACGCCCCTCTATCGGCAGATACTTGGAATCCGTATTTTGGGGAACGTGGTGGGACAGATTCAAAGTACAATTACTCTCTCGATTTCCATCGAAAACATAAAAAATTTGTGTTCAAATTGAAACTCCGATTGTGTTCTTTCTAAAACAACCAGGCCACGTCTAAAAATTCCTTACCGTTCAAAAGTTATTGTCGAAACGGTGACCAAAGGTCACTTTTCAACACATTTCCAAAGCGATTACGTGTCGTGAATAACAAGCTAGAAAAATTTTTTTTACCCAAAATTTAATTTTAAGATTTTTGATCTCGGGATATAGGAAAAATATTTCCAGGCCAAATTCATGATCAAATCGTTGAACTTCCGTTGTTACGCCCCTCTATCGGCAGATAATTGCAATCCATATTTTGGGGAACTTGGTGGGACAGATTCAAAGTACAATAACTCTCTTGATTTCCTACGAAAACATAAAAAATTTTTGTTCAAATTGAAGCTCCGATTTTGTTCTTCCTAAAACATTCAGGCCACGTCTAAAAATTCCTTACCGTTCAAAAGTTATTGTAGAAACGGTGACCAAAGGTCACTTTTCAAGACATTTCCAAAGCGATTACGTGTCGTGAATAACTAGCCACAAACATTTTTTTTACCCAAAATTTGATTTCAAGATTTTTGATCTCGGGATATAGGAAAAATATTTCCAAGCCAAATTCATGATCAAATCGTTGAACTTCCATTTTTACGCCCAACAGATAATTGGAATCCGTATTTTGGGGAACTTGGTTGGACAGATTCAAAGTACAACAAGTACCTCGATTTCCGTCGAAAACATAAAAAATTTGTGTTCAAATTGAAGCTCCGATTGTGTTCTTCCTAAAACATTCAGGCCACGTCTAAAAATTCCTTACCGTTCAAAAGTTATTGCCGAAACGGTGACCAATGGTCACTTTTCAACACATTTCCAAAGCGATTACGTGTCGTGAATAACTAGCCACAAACATTTTTTTTACCCAAAATTTGATTTCAAGATTATTGATCTCGGGATATAGGAAAAATATTTCCGAGCGAAATTCGTGATCAAATCGTTGAACTTCCATTTTTACGCCCCTCTATCGGTAGATAATTGGAATCCGTATTTTGGGGAACTTGGTGGGACAGATTCAAAGTACAATAACTCTCTCGATTTCCATCGAAAATATAAAAAATTTGTGTTCAAATTGAAGCTCCGATTGTGTTCTTTCTAAAACGTGAAGGCCACGTCTAAAAATTCCATACCGTTCAAAAGTTATTGTCGAAACGGTAACCAAAGGTCACTTTTCAACACATTCCCAAAGCGATAACGTGTCGTGAATAACTAGCCACAAACATTTTTTTTACCCAAAATTTGATTTTAAGATTTTTGATCTCGGGATATAGGAAAAATATTTCCAGGCCAAATTCATGATCTAATCGTTGAACTTCCGTTGTTACGCCCCTCTATCGGCAGATAATTGGAATCCGTATTTTGGGGAACTTGGTGGGACAGATTCAAAGTACAATAACTCTCTTGATTTCCTACGAAAACATAAAAAATTTTTGTTCAAATTGAAGCTCAGATTGTGTTCTTCCTAAAACATTCAGGCCACGTCAAAAAATTCCTTACCGTTCAAAAGTTATTGTCGAAACGGTGACCAAAGGTCACTTTTCAACACATTTCCAAAGCGATTACGTGTCGTGAATAACTAGCCACAAACATTTTTTTTACCCAAAATTTGATTTCAAGATTTTTGAACTTGGGATATAGGAAAAATATTTCCAAGCCAAATTCATGATCAAATCGTTGAACTTCCATTTTTACGCCCGACAGATAATTGGAATCCGTATTTTGGGGAACTTGGTTGGACAGATTCAAAGTACAACAAGTCTCTCGATTTCCGTCGAAAACATAAAAAATTTGTGTTCAAATTGAAGCTCCGATTGTGTTCTTTCTAAAACATGAAGGCCACGTCTAAAAATTCCATACCGTTCAAAAGTTATTGTCGAAACGGTAACCAAAGGTCACTTTTCAACACATTCCCAAAGCGATAACGTGTCGTGAATAATTAACCACAAACATTTTTTTTACCCAAAATTTGATTTCAAGATTATTGATCTCGGGATATAGGAAATATATTTCTAAGCCAAATTCATGATCAAATCGTTGAACTTCCATTCTTACGCCCCTCTATCGGCAGATACTTGGAATCCGTATTTTGGGGAACGTGGTGGGACAGATTCAAAGTACAATTACTCTCTCGATTTCCATCGAAAACATAAACAATTTGTGTTCAAATTGAACTTCCGATTGTGTTCTTTCTAAAACATTCAGGCCACGTCTAAAAATTCCTTACCGTTCAAAAGTTGTTGTCGAAACGGCGACCAAAGGTCACTTTTCAACACATTTCCAAAGCGATTACGTGTTGTGAATAACAAGCCACAAACATTTTTTTTACCCAAAATTTGATTTCAAGATTTTTGATCTCAGGATATAGGAAAAATATTTCCAGGCCAAATTCATGATCAAATCGTTGAACTTCCGTTGTTACGCCCCTCTATCGGCAGATAATTGGAATCCGTATTTTGGGGAACTTGGTGGGACAGATTCAAAGTACAATAACTCTCTTGATTTCCTACGAAAACATAAAAAATTTTTGTTCAAATTGAAGCTCCGATTGTGTTCTTCCTAAAACATTCAGGCCACGTCTAAAAATTCCTTACCGTTCAAAAGTTATTGTCCAAACGGTGACCAAAGGTCACTTTTCAACACATTTCCAAAGCGATTACGTGTCGTGAATAACTAGCCACAAACATTTTTTTTACCCAAAATTTGATTTCAAGATTTTTGATCTCGGGATATAGGAAAAATATTTCCAAGCCAAATTCATGATCAAATCGTTGAACTTCCATTTTTACGCCCGACAGATAATTGGAATCCGTATTTTGGAGAATTTGGTTGGACAGATTCAAAGTACAACAAGTCTCTCGATTTCCGTCGAAAACATAAAAAATTTGTGTTCAAATTGAAGCTCCGATTGTGTTCTTCCTAAAACATTCAGGCCACGTCTGAAAATTCCTTACCTTTCAAAAGTTATTGCCGAAACGGTGACCAAAGGTCACTTTTCAACACATTTCCAAAGCGATTACGGGTCGTGAATAACTAGCCACAAACATTTTTTTTACCCAAAATTTGATTTCAAGATTATTGATCTCGAGATATAGGAAAAATATTTCCGAGCGAAATTCATGATCAAATCGTTGAACTTCCATTTTTACGCCCCTCTATCGGTAGATAATTGGAATCCGTATTTTGGGGAACTTGGTGGGACAGATTCAAAGTACAATAACTCTCTCGATTTCCATCGAAAATATAAAAAATTTGTGTTCAAATTGAAGCTCCGATTGTGTTCTTTCTAAAACGTGAAGGCCACGTCTAAAAATTCCATACCGTTCAAAAGTTATTGTCGAAACGGTAACCAAAGGTCACTTTTCAACACATTCCCAAAGCGATAACGTGTCGTGAATAACTAGCCACAAACATTTTTTTTACCCAAAATTTAATTTCAAGATTTTTGATCTCGGGATATAGGAAAAATATTTCCAAGCCAAATTCATGATCAAATCGTTGAACTTCCATTTTTACGCCCGACAGATAATTGGAATCCGTATTTTAGGGAACTTGGTTGGACAGATTCAAAGTACAACAAGTCTCTCGATTTTCGTCGAAAACATAAAAAATTTGTGTTCAAATTGAAGCTCTGATTGTGTTCTTTCTAAAACATGAAGGCCACGTCTAAAAATTCCGTACCGTTCAAAAGTTATTGTCGAAACGGTGACCAAAGGTCACTTTTCAACACATTCCCAAAGCGATAACGTGTCGTGAATAACTAACCACAAACATTTTTATTACCCAAAATTTGATTTCAAGATTATTGATCTCGGGATATAGGAAAAATATTTCCAAGCCAAATTCATGATCAAATCGTTGAACTTCCATTCTTACGCCCCTCTATCGGCAGATAATTGGAATTCGTATTTTGGGGAACGTGGTGGGACAGATTCAAAGTACAATTACTCTCTCGATTTCCATCGAAAACATAAAAAATTTGTGTTCAAATTGAAGCTCCGATTGTGTTCTTTCTAAAACATTCATGCCACGTCTAAAAATTCCTTTCCGTTCAAAAGTTGTTGTCGAAACGGTGACCAGAGGTCACTTTTCAACACATTTCCAAAGCGATTACGTGTCGTGAATAACAAGCCATAAACATTATTTTTACCCAAAATTTGATTTCAAGATTTTTGATCTCGGGATATCGGAAAAATATTTCTTGGCCAATCTCATGATCAAATCGTTGAACTTCCATATTTAAGCCCCTCTATAGGCAGATAATTGGAATTCGTATTTTGGGTAACTTGGTTGGACAAATTCAAAGTACAAAAACTCTCTCGATTTCCATCGAAAACATAAAAAAATTTTATTCAAATAGAAGCTCCGATTGTGTTGTTTCTAAAACATTCAGGCCACGTCTAAAAATTCCTTACCGTTCAAAAGTTATTGCCGAAACGGTGACCAAAGGTCAGTTTTCAACACATTTCCGAAGCGATTACGTGTCGTGAATAACTACCACAATCATTTTTTTTACCCTAAATTTGATTTCAAGATTATTGATCTCGGGATATAGGAAAAATATTTCCAAGCCAAATTCATAATCAAATCGATGAACTTCCATTTTTACGTCCCCCTATCGGCAGATAATTGGAATCGGTATTTTGGGGAACTTGGTGGGAGAGATTCAAAGTACAATAACTCTCTCGATTTCCATCGAAAACATAAAAAAATTGTGTTCAAATTGAAGCTTTGATTGTTTTCTTTCTAAAATATTCAGGCCACGTCTAAAAATTCCTTACCGTTCAAAAGTTATTGTCGAAATGGTGACCAAAGGTCACTTTTCAACACATTTCCAAAGCGATTACGTGTCTTGAATAACTGGCCACAAACATTTTTTTTACCCAAAATTTGATTTCAATATTATTGATCTCGGGATATAGGAAAAATATTTCCAAGCCAAATTCATGATCAAATCGTTGAACGTCCATTTTTACGCCCCTCTATCGGGAAATTATTGGAATCCGTATTTTGGGGAACATGGTGGGACAGATTAAAAGTACAATAACCCTCTCGATTTCCATTATTGATCTCGGGATATAGGAAAAATATTTCCTAGCCAAATTCATGATCAAATCGTTGAACATCCTTTCTTACGCCCCTCCATCGGCAAATAATTGGAATTAGTATTTTGGGGAACTTGGTGGAATAGATTCAAAGTACAATAACTCTCTCGATTTCCATCGAAAACATAACAAATTTGTGTTCAAATTGAAGCTCCGATTGTGTTCTTTCTAAAACATGCAGGCCACGTCTAAAAATTCCATACCTTTCAACAGTTATTGTCGAAACGGTGACCAAAGGTCACTTTTCAACACATTTCCAAAGCGATTACGTGTCGTGAATAACTAATCACAAACATTTTTTTTACCCAAAATTTGATTTCAAGATTATTGATCTCGGGATATAGGAAAAATATTTGCAAGCGAAATTCGTGATCAAATCGTTGAACTTCCATTTTTTCGCCCCACTATCGGCAGATAATTGGAATCCGTATTTTGGTGAACTTGGTGGGACAGATTCAAAGTAAAATAACTCTCTCGATTTCCATCGAAAATATAAAAAATTTGTGTTCAAATTGAAGCTCCGATTGTGTTCTTTCTAAAACATGAAGGCCACGTCTAAAAATTCCATACCGTTCAAAAGTTATTGTCGAAACGGTGACCAAAGGTCACTTTTCAACACATTCCCAAAGCGATAACGTGTCGTGAATAACTAACCACAAACATTTTTTTTACCCAAAATTTGATTTCAAGATTATTGATCTCGGGATATAGGAAAAATATTTCTAAGCCAAATTCATGATCAAATCGTTGAACTTCCATTCTTACGCCCCACTATCGGCAGATACTTGGAATCCGTATTTTGGGGAACGTGGTGGGACAGATTCAAAGTACAATTACTCTCTCGATTTCCTACGAAAACATAAAAAATTTGTGTTCAAATTGAAGCTCCGATTGTGTTCTTTCTAAAACATTCAGGCTACGTCTAAAAATTCCTTACCGTTCAAAAGTTGTTGTCGAAACGGTGACCAAAGGTCACTTTTCAACACATTTCCAAAGCGATTACGTGTCGTGAATAACAAGCCATAAACATTTTTTTTACCCAAAATTTGGTTTCAAGATTTTTGATCTCAGGATATAGGAAAAATATTTCCAGGCCAATCTCATGATCAAATCGTTGAACTTTCATTCTTACGCCCCTCCATCGGCACATAATTGGAATCCGTATTTTGGAGAACTTGGTTGGACAGATTCAAAGTACAACAAGTGTCTCGATTTCCATCGAAAACATAAAAAATTTGTGTTCAAATTGAAACTCCGATTGTGTTCTCTCTAAAACATCCAGGCCACGTCTAAAAATTCCTTACCGTTCAAAAGTTATTGTCGAAACGGTGACCAAAGGTCACTTTTCAACACATTTCCAAAGCGATTACGTGTCGTGAATAACAAGCCACAAACATTTTTTTTACCCAAAATTTGATTAAAAGATTTTTGATCTCGGGATATAGGAAAAATATTTCCAGGCCAAATTCATGATCAAATCGTTGAACTTCTGTTGTTACGCCCCTCTATCGGCAGATAATTGGAATCCGTATTTTGGGGAACTTGGTGGGACAGATTCAAAGTACAATGACTCTCTTGATTTCCTACGAAAACATAAAAAATTTTTGTTCAAATTGAAGCTCCGATTGTCTTCTTCCTAAAACATTCGGGCCACGTCTAAAAATTCCTTACCGTTCAAAAGTTATTGTCGAAACGGTGACCAAAGGTCACTTTTCAACACATTTCCAAAGCGATTACGTGTCGTGAATAACTAGCCACAAACATTTTTTTTTACCCAAAATTTGATTGTTTTCTTTCTAAAATATTCAGGCCACTTCTAAAAATTCCTTACCGTTCAGAAGTTATCCGGCAACCCAGTTTTCAATCTACTATCAAGGCATTCATTAGCAATAAGTACAAGGTCAAGAATTTGCCGGTTCCTCACAAAAGCATTCTGTGAAGCTGAAATTATATCTTCCATGACTGTGCAAAGTCTGTTGGCTAAGACCTTAGCAATGATTTTATAACCCCCACCCCCCCCCCCCCCCCCAACAAGACTAATGGGGCGAAAATCCTTAACTTCAATTGCTTCATTTTTTTTAGGTATGAGGGTGATGAAAGTTGCATTCAAACTCTTCTCAAACTAACCTTTAGCAAAAAAAATCATGAAAAACAGCCATAAGATCAGTTTTGAGAATACCCCAGCAAGCTTGGAAGAAAGCCATTGGAAACCCATCAAGTCCAGGCGATTTATCACCATTAAAATTCTGTATGACCTCAAAAATTTCTACCTCTTCGAAGGGTTTATCTAGCCAATCTGCATTATCACCAGAAATCCTAGGAAATACCAAGACTTCTGGAAACGGTCTATCAACTTGCACCTCAGAGTATAATTTCATAAAGAATTGAGTAATACAATCAGCAATCATACCTTGATCTGAAGACAAGATTCCATCAACCATAAGGCTCTCAATACCATTATTTCTTCTATGGGAATTAGCCATTCTATGGAAAAATTTAGTATTAGCATCTCCCTCCCTCAAATGCAACACCCTAGACTTCTGCCTCCAACTAACCTCTTCTAAAAGAGTAAGCTTTTCAATCTCGGTACGGAGATCAGTTTGTTCTAACTTTTCCTCAACTGTTAAAGGTTGAGTCTCCTCTCTCACATCCAAATCATTCAACTTGTTCCAAAGATGCTGTTTTTTAATAGTGACATTACCAAACTCTGCTTCGTTCCACTTTTTTAGATCCAACTTCAAAGCTGCCAACTTCTTAGCTAGTATAAAACTCGGGTTGCCTTGGAACAAATAAGATAATTAGTCACAAGGAGGTCTCACTTTCCTTCCCATTTGGAAAATGTCATCTACCTTCGCTTTTGTCCTTTCTCCTTATTCTCTTTTGTCCTTTCTTCTTATTCTTCTTTCTCCATTCCCATGGCTTCTCAGGATTCGATGAAGCCCAGAGGCCAACTCTTGTGGCTCGAGCCTCTTTTTCCCACTGGTATCATAATTCATAAACATAGAGATTTACAATTCTTGTCAGTAAGTCTTATCTTTACCTTTTATTGTTATTGAAAACTCACAAACATAGTGTTAGATTAAAGAGGCATAACATGGAGAAAGTACAAGAATGAAGTGAAGGTAATTTCTTACTCTTGCAAGTTCTAGGCGTTGGTCATAGGTTGCATAGTGCCATGCAAAACCTTTCTTAAGCATTAATTCCTGGCAATGACAAAAGAGGGATAAGTTAGCTTAGCGTTAACAAACACAAAAGAAACCAATGTTCAGAGAAATAGCACCTGAACAAATTTGCCATCGCAATATATGTCAGCTACGCAACGGCCATATTGATCTTCCCCATAAACAAGGACTCGCAAGCACTTTCCTTGCACAATCTTTGTCAGCTCCTCCTTTGCTTCTTTCCCATATGGCATTTGATTCTCTGGTGCATCTATTCCCCTGTTCAGAAGCTATTAACAACTGATTCTATATAAAAAATAAAAAACTAATAAATAAATAAAGAGATTAATTGCACTTTGTCCTCTTAAACTATGGGGTGAAGTTCAATTCCATAGTTCAATTCTCTATGTGGAAATTGTTTGATTTCAATTTTTTTTTTTTTCCTTAAAATTTTGAAATTGATGGAAATTATTAACTGCGAGGGATATTTTGTCAATCACCAATTAATCATTGGAAACTTGTTCGATTTCACAGATAATGGGGGATTGAATTTGACCCCATAATTTAGGGGGGCAAATTGCAATTAACCAAAAAACTAAAAGATTTAGCTACTTGAATCCTACTATAATTTTACCTTAGTCGAATTCGATACTTTCGAGCAAGGGTTTCCTTATTGTTCTGAAAATCGAGTATCCTAGTGGAAGAAAACAATAACAAACTATAATATTGAATCAAAATTGGAATCAAGGCCTATGCCTAGTAGATGACTAACCGATATCCAGACTCAATAATTTTTTTGTGAATTGCAAATGCTTTTGTATAATTTTTCTCAACACACGCTTGTGATCTTTGGACAGCTGCTACTTGTACTTCTATAGGAACACAAGATGGCTCCCTTGGGACTGTATACACTGTCATCCCATCTCCATCTGCTATAGCTCTTGAATCAACCTAGTTTCATTCCAATAATTCATTATCAATAAGTTTATAGACATAATTAATGTCATTTTTCACAACTATTGAGGTGGCAAGTTGTTAATACTAGACAATAAAATGATGTCAGTGATGGACACATGTGAAAGTCAATTACAATTTACAACTTGCCACCTCGGTAAGTAGTGAAAAATATTGTATCTATAGTGATTCATTATATCAAACCCAGCTTTATGACTTGATTATGGTAACATACATTGAGTCTGAAAAGAGAGTGGTTCTTACCGGAAATGTCTGAAATTCATACTTTACTCCTGCAGGCAATGATGTTGGGACCCCAGCAGTAAGTTGGACTAGGGTATGAGGAAGAGAAAGACCATAAAAGGCCAATAAACCCTACAAAATAGGCAATTTGAGAATATTTGTTACTTTCTTCCATTACAGTTCTATGCATTATATGCAACAAGTTATACATATATGTTGTGACAGGATCTTTTATTGTAAGCGCCCATCGGGTTTAAATCATTGGTCAACAATGTTGCTGTGTCTTTTAAGATGAGTAACGAACACTTTTAATTGTTATGAAATTATTAGGGCCAAGTCCTCAACCACTTTTTATCCAAAAGTATTACACTCATAACAATTTCACAATATTTTTATAATAAATTATTGGTTGTAATTTAAATTTATCACTGAAATTACTTTTTTACCCATCAATAACAACGTATAACAACCTGCCACTTATAATTTGTTGTGAAAATATTATAAACATGACATTTCTCTTTTTTACCTAGTGGGCTTGAAAAAATTAATGAGCTATTGGAGTTGGATCTTAATGGGAGTCATTCTTTTTTTTTTTTTTAAAGAGAGTTTCAACTTATGGCAGCTTTTGATGATAACTCTTTATCATACCAAAACACCAATCAGTTTTTAGCGTAGGTGGGAATTAAACTCCAGATCTCTTATTTAACCATCAGAAACTTTACCAGTTGAACAAACTGAAACCCACTAATGAGAGTCATTCTTATGTGTGAGACAATGAGAGAGAATAGATACCATCCAATCAATATGATAATCTATACTTTTGTTTAGTTTATATTTTAGCTAGATTATGTCATATGCTAATTAAGTTATTTATGTCCTTGCTAAATATATTGTTGTATATAGGTATTTTGGCTCTTGTAATAACTAATAAACACTCTCTTAGTCTCTTTCTCTTGTTTTTTTTTTTTTTTTTTTTTGAGTAGTTCATGAGGAGAATGTTGTTGTTTTTATTAGTTAATGAAATCGATTTTTCTCAAAAATCAACGTGATAATCTATGATTTTATATATATATATATATATATTATTCAATAGAAACATAATAAGTATTTAAATGTATACTAGTTTTGGGAAAAAAAAAAAATTATACCTAGCTTGCTTTCTAGCTGTTGACTATTTGCTGTTGTATTAGGATTCTTTCTCATTTTCATTTTTTTTTAAAGGATATTTACAATATAATTTTGTTTTCTCATGCATATCGGAAGAGGTTGTATAGGGTGTTTAAGTTATTTAAAATTAGATATAATTCTTTATTGGGTGGGGGTGTGGTGGGATTTTAAACGTATGACACAATAATTTTTTAGATCTATGAAAGATTATATCTCCATTATCTTTAAAAAAAAAATCCTATTTCAAAAAAAATATATATATATATCTAATATGAGAAGGAGACATATGAAAAGGAGTCAAAATTAGGTTTGCATCAATTTGGTATAAGAAATTCCTTCAAGTTCAATAAAGTTTAGGCAATCAGGTAATAGAAGTATCGATGAAAACGTTAAAAATTGTTTCCTAAATCACCAAAGCTTGCAGAAAGTAAAGGGGGAAATAGGAAAGTCTTATAGTTCCTCATACCCAATCTGTAGTAGCCTGCAATGTCACATGATCACCCCATTCGCCACTCCTAGTTCATGAACCCAAAAAAAGGCATATAAGCATGAGAAATATTGTAATATTAATAATTTTGTGAATAAAATACCATTAAAACAGACAATAGCACAATACTTGCTCATTTTCTTCAAATAGTCATTGTAAGCCGTGAGGACATAACCCCCGTACATTTCCGGGTGATACTTAAGCTGATGACAACAAACAAAAATTATGACACTTCAAATAAATAATTAACTTTTGACATCTTAAAATAAGAACAGATCAAATGCAACCAACCTGTTGAGTAATCTGTTCTCTTTCAGAAGCGTGGTGGTCAGGAGAACGATACAGTTGATCAGATAAAGCACGAAACTGGGAAAATATAGAACTAATAAAATGTCTTTCAAATATATAACATCAAGAAGTAATGCCAATAATTATTATCAAGCATCACAAATATTAATACATAACAGTCCACTTTCATTGATCATTGTATAAGTTTTGTATAACTTCAAGCAATTCACTTGCAATATAGATAGCATACATCAGCAATCTGGACCTTTCTCACTCAAAAATCATGAATGATGAATTTTACACAAGGATTTAAAAAGAAACAAAGCTTCTTAAGTCAATGGTTAATTATCAAATAATTTGATGTCATTTTTTTTTTTGATAAGTAAGAAGAAAATATTATTAATCAAGGAAAAGTAAGAAAAATACAAAGAGTTCACAATAGTGAAAAAAAAAAAACAATATGGAAAACAAATAGACACAAGCAGCCACTAAGTTATTCTAATAGACGAAAGAAAATCCATAGGGGTGGAACAATTCGAGAAACCCCAACACCGAGACCAATCAAAGAGGGTCCGTTGGCATAAATCTAATAACTGAACCACAGTTTTCCCCTTATCTTCAAAAGACTGCTAATTCCGTTCAGTCTAAATAGTCCACATTAAACAGCCTAGGACTAAATTCCAAATATCAGAACCATGTTTCCCAAGTCAATGATACCAACAAAATAATAAGTCCACAACTAAACCTGGCATGACCCAGTCGATCCCAAACAACCGAAGTATATACGACCACAAAGAATGAGCTATCGGACAATTTCATTTGCAACTCAAATGAGGAATTTATACAAATTAGAGAAGAAAAAGACACATGTTACCTGCAGTTAATGACCATTAAAATTTAACAAGTACACATATGTCAAGTATATCTACACATGACTTGGACACCAACTGTATCTGGCAAAGGAAACCACCCCAACCTATCATCTATTCAAATAAGGCATTTAAAAAGTAGTTATAGAAGAAGATCCAGATAAAGGTTTGTTGCCTTCATTGGATGCCTATTACTTAACATATAAGCTCCGCATATCAGCCATCCCAGAATATTAGCAAATGACAATTCAAGGAATCTGCTATACATGATTCATGAGGTCCATTAAATTCCAACTTATTTGGATCCACTTTGAAATTGAATTGAATTTACATAAATCATTTTCATGAAAATTAAGGTTGAATTTTTTACGGTGCAATGAATTGCTTCTAAGGCCAGACTCAAAAGAGAATAAATACTATGACCACCAACTAACATCCAAGAGTGCACTGCAGGTGATACTCATAACAAGCCCATAAAAAGGGATAACTGAGATACAATGTGCAGGCATATAAATATTATAAATTAAACTTCTTTTTCTTCACCCTCATCCCACCCAAAATAAATAAATAAATAAGCAATAAACCAACACTATTTTTCACCACTGAACAATATCATAGAACCTATCGTTTCCATTTCCAAGCATAAGCATTTATGCCGAAATATTTTTGTGCGTGTGCATGTGTTGTGGGGGGGTGGGAACCAACCTGGCAGTTACCATCTCCTTGAACCTTAAGCTCAACCAGCTCATATAACTGCAGCCTGAAAAGACCAAATATCTTAATATTAGATATGCAGTAATTTGAATGAATTTTCAATTAATATAAATACCCAAAAAGAAAGGTCACACACTAAAGTAATAACTTATAAAAATGTAAGAACTTGACAAGAAAAATGCATTTAAAAAATTTTGTCACCAAGGCCATCACAAAAACCTCATTCGTAGCCATGTCAATAGTGTATGAGAAACACATACAAAATGAAGATCTTGGATTTATTAAACTAAAGATGACTCTAAGCTTATATTCATTACATTTATGCTATAATCAGAAATACTGTACCCTTCCAAACCCTTCTCTTTTTCCCTGCCCCTCTTATAAATTCCAAAGCCACCCTAATGTAGGTGTTGGTTCGAGAAATCAAATATGCCACCGGCATTTAGATTCTTGGGAATATGATGTTGGGGAACCTCAATGCCCAAGAAAGTAAGTTGCTCATGTTTGGTTTGATTAGGAATATTAAGATTGTTGAGAATGTGAGATCACAGATTTGGTTTATTTACAAAAGTTTTATAAGAATGATTTATTCTTCCCAAATTATCCTCAGATTTATAAATACAATGTGTCACACGTGTATTACCCATCACTTTTACATGGCTTATACAAAAAATATAATGAGAATAACAATATGAACCATTAATTAGCTCAAATCTCCTAAAATAATAATAAGAATTATTTCAGTTTTTTTTTTTTTTAAATGGTTTTCAAGGATGTCTTGCCTTGTCAATCAAAATTATTTATTTTCTTAAAAGACAAAAAAAAATTCCAAATAGGAGATAAATTTATAAAAAAATTAAAGGTGAATATAACCATAACATCAACCAAAAAAGAAGTTGAATATGTAGCATAATTACTTTAATAGAGACAGTAAAATTTTAGTTAGTCAAATGGTATGAAATTGAGGATATAATTATATCTCTTTATAAAATAGAGCCTTCCAAAGCATGGGAATGTGTTACCCACCTTTTTAAGAGGGTATCCACAAACCACCCTTCCAGATGCTTGTAGGTATCTAGATTACCTAGAACTATTTGTAACCAAACACGGGAATGCTTGGAAATCTTAAAAGATTACTCCGGACCAAACGACTAGTAAATTTCAAACAATAACCCTTTCTTTTTTTGATATGTAATATGATAACCACTTTCTCCACAAAGTTCCACAACATGAACTTCAAAATCCTGTCCATCTTAAAATTTCAAAATGACCCCTAAACCATGTTCAATACAAATTCAATCCTGATATAATAATTTCAAATTTTAGTACCCTATTTACTATTTATGCTCTTTGTTCATAATTCAAGTTCCCCTTCATTCTGCGCAAGTGGAAAATTTCAGTTCTCAGTACATAAATCAAAAATGTTAAGACTGGCAGCTCAAGGATCATTCAAGTGCTTTTGATCAATTATGAAGTAAAAGACTGTTTTAATAGTTGTAATATTTTCAGTAATTATTCTTTTTAGTAATATAATTTATAAGCATATAACAACCTGGACTGCTCAAAACTCAAAAAAATACTAAGCATAGCAAGACAAGAAAAAATGACAGAAGACCTCTCTAGCAGCCTTTGATGATCTGATATTTCTTCATCAGCTGTAGGTATTTTCTCAATAGTCTTAGGAACATGCTGCAAAACGTAAATGAGAGAGCATCAATTGCTGTATAGTTTAAATGTCAATAGCCACAGCCTGGACAAGAAATTAAGAAAGTGGATCTATCTGCTCAAAAGTAACCATATTTGTTTCAAAGAAATTGAAGTCAAATTGAAGTTGTAATGAAGATAGTCTGTAATTTAAAAGGATTTGACTCACAAGAGATTTTGGACAAGTATATATATCCATTCTATTCCCAACAGCACCCCTAAAAAAACTAGAGGATGATCTATGTCGCTGATCCACTTTAAGCTGAACTGCAACTCTCCTTGATGTTACAATAATAAAAGTTATTCAAAAATCATTTATGGAATCTGCTTTACAATGGCATCATGTTCAATATGTGTGAATATTGACAGCCAAGAATATCACAGCTTAGGAGAGGTTTGAAAATCCAAAGCAACTAAACACCTAGAAGGCACGAACGCGGCTGGGAGGGTGCCGCACCCGAGTCCGACGTGGCGCGACGCGGGACGCAGCGTCCAACGCGGTTGACCACGCGTCGGTGCCGCGTCTGCGTTTTTTTTTTTTTTTTCTTCTCAGATTCGTGCCGACTCGGCTCGATTCGCGCCGAAGCAGCTCGATTCGCGCCAAATCGGCTTCGATTCGTGCCGAACCGGGCTGATCCAGCCAGAATCGAGCCGTATCGGCCATATCGGTCAATATCGGCCGGCAACCGATACGGCCGAAACAGGCCGGAATCGGTCGAAATCAGCCTTGAAAATCACCGGAGAGGCCGAAATTCTGACCTCAGATGCGTTTCTTGCCTTATTCTTTCTTTGTTTTGTGAATCAAGTATATTAATGTGTTTTTTAAGAATATTTTAATAGTAAAAATATATAGAAAATATAAAAAAAAAAATATTTTTAATAATTTTTTAATCGTCGAGTCCCGCCGCGCCCGCACCCGCACCCTACTTTTTCAAAAATTGCCGAGTCCCGCACCTGCACCCGCACCCGTACTCGAGTCCCGAAACGCACTCGTGCTAGTAAACACCCACAATAGAATAAATTCACACCCATTCTCACTATGACTTTAATTAAGCACCCTGGATACAAAACCTTCATTTTCTTGAAAATGCTAAATATCGCTCTCTCTCTCTCTCTCTCTCTCTCTCTCTCTCTCTCTCTCTCTCTCTCTCTCTCTCTCTCTCTCTCTCTCTCTCTCTCTCTCTAAAAGGGCAAACCACTAAACGTAAGACATGCCAGACAATTCCACTTCTAGCCATTCAATCCTCCTATTGTAATATATAGCAGATTCCACACACAAATAATGAAGATGATGACAATGATAATCTATAACTTGAATATATATGTTGCCAAACAGGTGAACAGAACAACTAAAGATAAGATACTATACTTACAGGAACAGGAACCATCTGATTCAATCGTTTGCCTACTTCACCATCAAGACTGGACTCATCAGCTATATCGATTATATGAAACAAATCACGCACATAAGATGGTTTTTCTCCTCCTGGTTTAGAGCATGATGCAAACATTTTAATTTCAGGTTGTACATCATTTTCCACTCTGTTATGATCACCCACCTCCTCTATTTTGATTCCACAGGGAACTGCCTTCTCCATCTGTATGAAAATCCAAAGCAAATAAACACCCACAATAGAATAAATTCACACCCATTCTCACTGTGACTTTAATTAAGAACCCTGGATACAAAACCTTCATTTTCTTGAAAATGCTAAATATATCTCTCTCTCTCTCTCTCTCTCTCTCTCTCTCTCTCTCAAAGGACAAACCACTAACCGTAAGACATGCCAGACAATTCCACTTCTAGCCATTCAATCCTCCTATTGTAATATATAGCAGATTCCACACACAAATAATGAAGATGATGACAATGATAATCTATAACTTGAATATATATGTTGCCAGACAGGTGAACAGAACAAATGAAGATAAGATACTATACTTACAGGAACAGGAACCATCTGATTCAATCGTTTGCCTACTTCACCATCAAGACTAGACTCATCAGCTATATCGATTATATGAAACAAATCATGCACATAAGATGGTTTTTCTCCTCCTAGTTTAGAGCATGATGCGAACATTTTAATTTCAGGTTGTACATCATTTTCCACTCTGTTATGATCACCCACCTCCTTTATTATGATTCCACAGGGAACTACATTCTCCATCTGTATGAAAATCCAAAGCAACTAAACACCCACAATAGAATAAATTCACTCTCATTCTCAGTATGACTTTAATTAAGCACCCTGGATACAAAACCTTCATTTTCTTGAAAATGCTAAATATCGCTCTCTCTCTCTCTCTCTCTCTCTCTCTCTCTCTCTCTCTCTCTCTCTCTCTCTCTCTCTCTCTCTCTCTCTCTCTCTCTCTCTCTCTCTAAAAGGACAAACCACCAAACATAAGACATGCCAAACAATTCCACTTCTAGCCATTCAATCCTCCTATTGTAATATATAGCAGATTCCACACACAAATAATGAAGAGGATGACAATGATAATCTATAACTTGAATATATATGTTGCCAGACAGGTGAACAGAACAACTGAAGATAAGATACTATACTTACAGGAACAGGAACCATCTGATTCAATCGTTTGCCTACTTCATCATCAAGACTAGACTCATCAGCTATATCGATTATATGAAACAAATCATCCACATAAGATGGTTTTTCTCCTCCTGGTTTAGAGCATGATGCGAACATTTTAATTTCAGGTTGTACATCATTTTCCACTCTATTATGATCACCCACCTCCTCTATTATGATTCCACAGGGAACTGCATTCTCCATCTGTATGAAAATCCAAAGCAACTAAACACCCACAATAGAATAAATTCACACCCATTCTCACTGTGACTTTAATTAAGCACCCTGGATACAAAACCTTCATTTTCTTGAAAATGCTAAATATCGCTCTCTCTCTCTCTCTCTCTCTCTCTCTCTCTCTCTCTCTCTCTCTCTAAAAGGACAAACCACTAAACGTAAGACATGCCAGACAATTCCACTTCTAGCCATACAATCCTCCTATTGTAATATATAGCAGATTCCACACACAAATAATGAAGAGGATGACAATGATAATCTATAACTTGAATATATATGTTGCCAAACAGGTGAACAGAACAACTGAAGATAAGATACTATACTTACAGGAACAGGAACCATCTGATTCAATCGTTTGCCTACTTCACCATCAAGACTTGACTCATCAGCTATATCGATTATATGAAACAAATCATCCACATAAGATGATTTTTCTCCTCCTGGTTTAGAGCATGATGCGAACATTTTAATTTCAGGTTGTACATTATTTTCCACTCTGTTATGATCACCCACCTCCTCTATTATGATTCCACAGGGAACTGCATTCTCCATCTGTATGCCAGGTCCATTTGCTGCTTGCTGATCATTGGCATGCCCTACATATTTGTTCGCAATCTATCGAATAAGCAAAACAGAAAATAACACCAAAATGAACAATAATCACAAAGGCAGCCACCGCCAAAATTTCCACTACCATAACTATAGTGTCTACCCGAAGGACCAAGACAATTCTGTGCAAGAACCGATTCTTGCAAATGCTCTGGCCCACCATTAGATACTCCGGAAGCTTCTAAACAATCAATCCGCAAAAATTCTTCTTGAAGCGCATGTGCTATAGCCTCATCATTCTCCACATTATCCTTCTCACAATAACCTTCTCTAACAAACTCAACTCGACTCAAATCTTGGTCATATCGAGTCACACCACTACAAGAAGCATTATTCGTAAGAGTGCAAACATCTAGCAGATGATGGAGACCCCACCGAGTAACATCAGGATCATAATCATATGTAAGATGATGGAGACCCCACCGAGTAACATCAGGATCATAATCATATGTAAGATGATGGAGACCCCACCGAGTAACATCAGGATCATAATCATATGTTGCCATTTGCACGCATAACTATAGGTTGCTTCCTTATCTCTATGCCCAAAAGATTTTGATATCTGGGTGAGACACATAAATTAGTCACAGTAAAAAATGAAACATCCAAACTAAAAATTTCATACAGGCATAACCCAATTAAAAGAATCTCAAATATTAACAAAACTAGCCAAACTTCAATGTAACAGTTCCTGATACACCTAACTACATAACATTACCTTCACCCACAGGGAAAAAAAAAAAAAAAAAAAAAGATGCCAGATATGAGAAATACAGTTAATCCACAATCAAATTATTTCTATAAAATTTTGATGCATAACCCACAAATATGAAACTATACCTGAAATATAAACTTTCATATATGTGCAAAAGTGAAAACTTTCAATCAAACTACTGAATTAAGAACCAAAAAGCAAAACCACTGAATTAATTTATCATCAAACTTTCAAACTCTAAATTCAATAACTTAAACTAACAAATAAAACAAAACAAAGACAACAAATTCAACTAAAAAAATTCACCCTCAAATTGCAACAACCCTAAAAAAAAAAAAAAAAAAAAAAAAAAAAACAAAAACAAAAAAAAAAAAAAAAAACTAATCCTTATAAATTCCACAGTTTCAAAAAGTTCCAAACTTTTTCTTAAAATTCAAACAAGCCCCATTAAAAAAAATTGAATAAATTAAATAAAAATAAAGGAATTTGTGGTAGAAGTAATGTAAAAGCAGAGACAAAGTACGAAACTTTACGTACCTGCGTGAGTCTGAGAATCAGAGGAATAAGTTGTGGGATCGAACGAAGCTAAGATTTTTTTTTTTTTTTTTTGGTTTTGGGTTTTGGTTTGCTTGAGGATAAAATTTTTGAGAAATGGACTGCGTGCGAAGTAGGCAAAGGCAAAGGCAGGAACGGAATGCGGAATCGTAACGAATGCGGAATCGTAACGGAAAGAATGTTCGCAAAGGCAGGACTGTCGTCTCTTTAGGCCTGCTTTTCTTGAATTTCGTTTTTTTAAAGTGGCGCCGAATCAAATCGAAACCGCCGTAAGCTGACGTGGCACTTTGGACCTTCATAGTTTTTTTTTTTTAATAGAGTTTTAATTTATGAAGAAAAAAAAAAAAAAAAAAACCTACTTGGAAGCTTAAACATATTCTTTTATGGTAGAAGGTTGAGAAGGACCTAACAATGCGTTAATTTATGTAGATTATATCTGCCATAACTTTTTATCATCAAACCAAGATATTAATCAGTTTTTGGTGTAGGCAAGAATTGAACTTCAGATCTTTTATTCAACTATCAAAAACTTTACCGGTTAAGTTAATTGAAACTCACTCATAGTTGATACTTAATACTCCATTTAGACATGGCCCGAACCCGATTTTTTTGACCCAAAGCAAAAACGGGTTGACCCGTGACCCGACCCGTTTTTTTTTTGCAAGTTAACCCGACCCGACCTAGATAACCTGTGACCCGACTCGTTAAAAAAAAATTCGCTAAAAAAATATTTAAACTACGTCATGATACTAGGTGCATAAAACACAAAGCAACAAAACTAATAGTCAACATATTATATAAACAAGTAAAACTGTTGTAGAGAATGACTATTTGATTTTTTTTTTTTTTTTTTTTTTTTGGTTGAAGACTGTTTGAGCTTCATGCCTTCATCACAACCAATAAGAGCTCACAAATAAATCACGGACATGAGTGACATGAGAGACAAGACAACACAAGGCTCAAGGCTGTCAAGACAACCATTTAAAAAAAAAAAAAAAAAAATCTCATTCAATACTAGCTTAGTTGTAATCCATTGTCCAAGACTCCAAAGCCAAAGCCAAAACCAAAGCCACGCCCACAATGCATAAAACAAACCTGAAAGTTGAAAGTTGGAACGTGACAGACCAAAGTTCCAAACCACAAAGGGCTCCAAAGCTTGCGCCTTTAAATCAAGTTTTAGCACGGGAAAAAATAATTTTACTCCATATCGATCACATCTTTTATTTGAGGATGTGAAAGCTACGTTGTGTACTAAAGGTTGGCTATAGGAATTTGAAAGTAATTTAATTTTTTTTATAGTCATAATTATACAATTTTAATTCTTTATTGATTTGCTTTCATGGTACATTAAGTTATATTAAAATATTGTATTGTAGATGAAGATGCTGACAAAATTGGCCAACTTGAGCTACAATTTGCAAGCATGAATATTTGCAGTGCTGAACCTGCTACCAACGTTAAGTAGATTGAGATTAAGATGTAATTCTTATAAAATATTTACTTATTCTTCTTTACTTAATATGTTATGTTTATTTTTAATTTAACATTATAGTTTGTTTCCATAATCTTTCCAGCAACAAGAAGATAAGACATGAAGAAAAAGTTACAGATAGAAAAGACAATCAACATGTTAAACAACAATCTAGTAAGATGATCAACATAACTGACTTTTTCCGATTAATACTAACAGACATTTCCAATGTTCCTGCTTGATATTAATTCGAGAATAATTAGTTAGACGTGATAGACAACTTGTGCAGGTTTAGTAAACATACCACAGTTGAGACATGTGACAGCCAACTTGTGTAGGCTTAGATGAGAATCAATAAAAACTTGCCAACTCAACTTGTGTGAAGAATATTGTCAATTTTTATGTGTGTATGTAGCATTACTCTTACACTTACACATGTACTTCCCAGTTCCCCTATACCTGACACACCTTAATTTGTGAGGTCTTGGTCAAGAGGTTCCTGCAATATTTCTTGCTTTGCATGAATTAATTTGTTATAATTGAGAAATCCTGCTTGAGGGACCTAACACCTGTACAAGGCTCATTTTCTTAGCAAACATATGCACATGTTTAGGTTTTCCATAAGAAATTCTGCTCTTCTAAACCCAACAAAAAACCTAAGCTTGATACACTCACCAATCTCAAACACCACAAAAAATTAATCCACCTAAAAGACACAACATCCAAACCTTTCTTACTTGAACCCATCAAACTCTAATTTGCAGTACCAAAAACAGAATGTACAAATACTTTAAAATATCACATATTTCTAAATTACAACTTTACTTTTACACAATAAACACGATAAACAAATTAAATTGATCAAATCCAAACGCACAGTTTGTTTTCCATTGCAAATGAAACAAGTGTTTTCTGCGTATCATTTATTTTTAAGTTTATAGTGTTTCATATATGTATTAGTATGTCCCTTTTTGGCTTTAAACTGCCCAAATTAACAATAGCAGTAACAGTTGCAACCAATTACATATATTTGCATCACACAACAATGAGTTATAGCAGTATAGTTACAAGCAATAACATACACTTGCATCATACAACGAGTTTGAAATTCTCTTGCACATCTCATGAGTCATGAGTCTATGACGACTATCCGCTAAGTAAGGCCGCAATCAGGTGTACTATTACATCTGCAACTCCAGTACACAACATAGCATCACGTTCTGCTTGTCTCTCCATTAAAACAAATTCATTAGAATCTTTTTTTTTTTTTTTATTCTTCCACAATTGGAGCATTCTCCTTAAGAACTTGACTCATGCTGGGACACTTTTTTGGGTCTTCCTCTATGCACTTGCTAGACAATGTCAAAACTCTCATAGCAGATTTTATACACCCAGATGTGCCTATAAGGTTGGGGTCCATAATCTGTGCCGGCTTGGTTTCGTCTCCAGACACAGAAGATTTGATCCACTCCACTAGATTCCTCTCATTCTTAGGCCTGTTAACATCGAAAGCGGGCTTGCCGGTTGTCCATGGATTTGATCTTATTATGAGGATCAACTTCTGGAGTCGTATAGCCCATGAAACTCCAATCAAGTTGAAAGTTCAAAAACGTGTATAAACACCCTTGAACGTTTAGACCCCCAAATACAAAATAACCAATTCAAGCTTTATGACAAACAACTAGTGTGCGGAAAATGAACATAAGCTATAAACAGAATTGGAAATCAATCTAAGCCAATTATAAATCACATCCACAGCAGAAAATAAAAGGCAAAGATAAAGGGAAGAGAGATGCAAACACAAGGACAACACACGATGTGTTATCGAAGAGGAAACCGAAGACCTCGGCGAAAAACCTCTCCGCCGCCCTCCAAGCGGTCAATAATCCACTAGAAAATGTAGTTGGGATACAAGGACAGCAATAGACCCTCCAAGCCTAATCTACCCAGTGTACCTAAGCCCTCCAAGCTTCTTGCTCCAACGAGGTTGCGCCGAACCTTTTTCTTTTCTAGCTTTCCGGATTCCGCTACTTGACCATAGCATCAACCAATGTAGATTGGTTCCTTCCTAACTGCTTCCCAAAGCACCAAATAAATCTTCTCACAGATATGGGTATGGTGAGAAAAGGATTTGGCCAAGAACCTCTCAAGGATGTATCAATGGAGAGGAAGAGAGTAGAGGAATTTGAAGAGTCTCTTAGGTGAAGATTGTGGATGAATCAATCTTGTTTTTCTCTAGGGTTTCTCTCTCAAAATTCTCTTTGGAGGCTCTCTTTCAATCGTGGGTTAAAAGGGTATTTATACTGGAGTGAAGAGGAATGCGAAACGTCAGGTTTTTCCAAAACAGGGGTGGCTCGCGGCTTGACCTCGCGGCTTGACCAAGTCGCGAGATCCAGTCGCGAGTTAACCGTATGGCCAGTTGTCCTGTTTTTTTCTGTAGTGCTCCAGCTAGCATGACTGTTCATCTTCCAGCATGCTTGGCACGTGTGCATCTTCTGGCGGGTTGAAGCCGCGAGTCCACCCGCGAGTCCCAGCCGCGACACTCTGTTTTCTTGCACACTCTTGAGCAATCTTCACACTATCTCACTCACTACCCTTACAACAATCCCACCTAAATATAGGGTTACTAAATGCTGAATTACAAGCAAATTTGGCACGGAATAAAGCCAATTAGATGGTTGAATAAATTCAACCTTACACAAGTTGTCCAGCACTTGGAGTACTGTTTTGCATCTCTATCTCTACAAACTATTTCACACATGTAGAAGATGTATTAGTTTCAGTTATAAATTTGCCCAAGCTTATTGAGCACAATATTTAGTTTAAGGATAATGAGTGTACAATATTTGTTATGTGGATCTTGGTTGAAGTTTCTCAATATAAAATACATATAAAGTAAAAATTATAAGGTGCATTCATTTAAGCTATACCAATAGACAATAAAAAAAAAGAGGTTGAATTTTATCATACTAAAAATTAAAAAAACATTTGTAGTCATTCTAAATTAAGAAGTTGGTTGGGGTGGGCACCTACAAATAGAAGGGGTAAGAGTGGATTGTCCTTGACCTATTCTCTCTATTAGAAATAGATCCATAATTTTAAATGACGTGACACATTGTTAGACATATAAAATAAAATCTTAACCTTGATATTCCTCAAATTCTGAAAATTAATAGGATTTTTATTTTATTTTTATATATTGTTTTACAACCACTGAGGAGGTGACATGTCATGATTTATGTATAATAAAAGTGTTATTAATTTCTCTCTCCAACATTAATCATATGTTTTATAATCAATTTCACAAAGAAGAAAAAAAGTATCATATCAAATAAAAAATAAACTTGCGGGTATTTATATACTTACTGTAGCAACTGCCTAGTCGAAAAGTTTGCATTTCAGATTTTCATCAATGACAATGGAGGAAGATTTGAAACTCCTTAATACTATATGTTTCAAAAAAGAAAAAATGCACATCATAACTGTTAAAAGGTTTGTGTTGAGAAATCTGAGTCAAAACACATTTTAATGTAATTGTTTTGTAAAGTTTCTTAATGTCCAAGATGAAATGAAGATCTATTTTGAAGACACAAGTAAACAACTCATGAATCTGCTTGTTAGGACATATGTGATTCACATGTTAGGAACATATGTCACTATTTTTATGTAATTGGCTAATCCCTTGACAAAACGCACTTTACTTGTATTTGGGTAGATCTAGAATGGGTTTAATGCTTCAAGAAACAAGGTTTCAAGTTCAAGTGTTAAAACCATGTAAGTCTTTCCAAGAAACAAATGTGAAAGTGTTGCTCATTAAAGCTTGACAGCTAGCATCTATCGAGGCATAGAGAGCTATCTGAATCCCGTGGCTCGACAGCTGCTCGACAAATAGGTATCTGTCGAGGTTTATGTAAAACAAATTTTTCAATTCTATTTTCATCCAATCCGTGGATATATGTTTGGGCTTTCTTTTCTCACAACCCTAGACATATATAAGGATTATTTTAAGGGCCGTCAAAGGTGACACAAGTTGCACAAGTGTGAAGCAAAGTCTTGTTCATGCAAATTGTGACCGGAGACAGAATTTGTCCTAGTTCATCTTTCTATTAAAGAAGCTACTATGTTTGTACACCGTAGGGTTTTGTGACCAAGCAACTTCATAATCTTCATTGTCTAGATGAACTGAAGAACTTTGCAGTCAACATCCTTCTCAAGTTGGTGATCAAGTTGCGTACTGGGATCCGCACAATTGGTTAGTCACGTACTGGGAGCCGTGCATTGAAAAAGAGAGATTGCCACAACAGAACAAGTCCAATTGGGTATTGGGATAAGGGTTCAACTGTAAGTTGGTATAAGGTACTGGAATTCTTTTACTTGTGACCGCTTGTTTTGATAATAGTGGATTCTCGGGAATGGTGACTTTAAAATCACCTGGTGGGGTTTTTCCCGTATAGGTTTTCCCCATTCGTAAACAAATCACTGTGTCAATTTATTTTCCGCTACATACTTAGTTTAATTGGTGATTTGTTTGTGCTACCACGCGTTTGCATGTTAATTTGATTAATTAATAAAATTAGCTAATTAATCAATTAATTCATCACAATGGGTCAATACGTTCTTGGCCTATCACTGCTGAGAAAAGAGGAAAGTCTACCCTTCACATGTTAAATGGACCTTTGCATAATTAACGTAATTAATCTACTTGGGTGATCTTTTAGTTTAATTGGGGGTCAAAATTTTCCTAACAATAACTACTTAATACCATAGTCTAGCAAGGAAAACACACGCACATGCTACTAATCTATATATATATATATATATATATAACCAAAGCCTCTGAAACTCCCACAATTTTCCACATCAGCACAATATTTATAAAATAAAAAAAATAAAAACTTTTCTAAAACCAAAAAAAAAAAAAAAACATAAACGCAAAATTTTTTTTTCTAAAACCCTCTCCTTCCCCAAAACCCAACACTAAAACTCAATCTCGCCAAGAAGCCATCCCCACACTGTCAAGTCTGAAATAGATAGAAGGCATCACCGATCTTTCCATGGTGCTGCTCACACGACTATTGCCCCAAAAGTGGTGTGAATACAATTCTAGTTTCCTTCTTAGTAGGGTAAGACTTATTCGTCAAAATGATTAACGTGGAACCGTCGTCGATTAAGCGTAGAAAACCCCTTTGGTTAAGATTTAGAGAAACACAAGGGCCAACAAAAGTATACACGGCCTTTTCGCTTTGGTTTCTACCCACAAGGCCGCAAAGGCTTCACTATTGGAATATGGCTGCATACTCAACCAAATAACACTAATGTCTGGACTGCAAAACCAGATAACCCTCCTGTCTCCTCAAATGCTACATTGAATTTAACAAGCGATGGTTTGCTACTCCTTCGCACGCACAGAGCAAGGTGAAGAAAATTTCACAGCTAACTTTCTAGAACCTGTAGATTCAACCCATTATACTCCTATGTATATTTTGATTAGGAATCCATAACCCTAACCAAATTTGATTAGGAATCCATAACCCTATATTATATTATAAATAATATTTTTTAAGGGATTATTTGTTACAATGCAACTCACGACTGAAAATTTGTATTTTTCTGAATTTTTATTGCTCTCTTTATAATTCGGATTTTCTATTCAGTTTTTCTGGATTTAATTTTGTGAATTTTTATCTGGGTTCATGTGGCTACCGCTTAAAAATTTGATTTTAGTGTATAGTTTGTGGATTTAAATTCGAAATTCATTAGGAATTTTAAATTCTAATTCTTTGAGATTGTGTATTTGAAATTTTTTTATGATTCATATGTTAGATATTGGGTCTGGAAAAATTATATCTCCATTTTATGACCATGATGCACCTAGCTGGCTAAGCTATTTCATTTTAGCTAACCACTAGACAGTGCAGAATAAATTCATATTTCTCATGCCTGTTTCAATTCTTTTGGTCCATGAATGCAATAATTGTTATGGAATACCAGTAACAGTATACCATTATGTCGGGGCCACTTATGTGTGCAATGAAAGTAACACTATCAAGGAAAAGGCCTTTCCTGTACTCACACCTTGAGATGAATAGTCCCCCATGGAAAACAACGCAATAGGATCAAAGACCATAAAAGGTAAGATTTAAGCTCAAAATAAAAACTTGGTACACCTTTGGTAGAACTTGGAAGTCTTCTTGAAGATAAACTGCAATTCATATCACCAAAAATTTATGATTCATATGTTAGATATTGGGATTGGTATTGATGGTGAGATAGGTTTATATACTAGAAAACAACATTTAGATAGTTTTGGTAATATTTGATATTATTGTAAAGATTTTTTTTTTTTTTTTTTTTTTTTTGCTGCACTATTGTAACGATGATTTACTATATTTGTAACACCCCAATCCAATTTTTATAATTAAACTATATGTTTAAGTGGTTAAGTATGATTAATATTTTAAGCCACTTGCTTACAAAGTATTTAATGAACATATTATTTTATAATGTTATTGAATAGGAATTTGTAAAGATTATAAATAATTGAAATGACTATTTGTATTATAAAATATATTTAGCATGTACAAAACTATATTAGGTAGTTAAGTTGTGAGATATATATATATATATATATTTATATATATATATATATATATATGCAAAGTGATATTATTTTGGTAGAAAAGTAAGTGTGAATGCAAGGAATTATTTTGGTAGAAAAGTAAGTGTGAATGCAAAGATTATATATATATATATATATATATATATATATAAAAGTGTGAATGCAAGAAAGTGGAAAGTGGGTGGGATATTTCTTTCCCTAGCCATAGACGTATCCACCCCAATTTTTCCTCCTCTCTTATCTGATTTTTGCTGCCCCAAAAGTCTTCACACTTTACTCATTTTCTTGGCTGCATCAGATCAGAAGTCCAGCCCCTCTCTCACTACTCCTTTTCCTCTTTGTTCTTCTTTCTCTCTTCTTCTGTTGCTTCTACACGGCAGCCCTCCCTTTCTCACCAACACAATACATTCCTCTCTAAAGATGAAATTAAACAATTAACCCTAAGGTTTCAGCTTCAAATTGTGGTGGGTAAGTAATTAAACCTCATCTTATTTTGTGTATTTGGATAGTATAATTGTTTGCTTACTTTCTCTCTTTGTTCTCTGCTCTGTTTTTGGAAGTTGAATTGGTGATTCTGTTTTAGTGATTTGAAGGTTTAATGATATTATGGTTTATTTAATGTTTAATAACATATTTTAGTATGTTAATTATAGGTATAAAAATACCCAAATGAAATTAAGGCTTATTGCTATTTGTTGATGATTTTGTAAGAATATGTTCTGAAGCTGTCACTGTGACAGATTCTGTGTTCATGCATGTTAAATTATGTATTAAATTTTATATAGTGAATTTGGATGCTAGGGATAATTCCTATGAAACTTAAGACACTTTTGGTTGTTATTGAATTGGTCTCACAGCATTTGGATGAACATAAAATTAATGGTTTAATTTATAAGTTGCATGAATTTCTGACAGGACAGATTTGAGTATGCTGTCTTGCGTGATTTTTAGTAAATCATGGATTTATGCTTTGACTCCGAAATTTTTATGGTATATACTGGACATATAGGGGAGTAGTTATGTTAAATTTCATGACAATTGGATGTGTTTGAGTAGCCCGTTTGTATTTTACAAATGGAGCCTATGCTGCTGGAATAGAACAGTGAATAGTAAGGGACATGCCTAACTTTGTGGATTTAATTATCAAGTTAGGGTGAATGTTTTGAGCTATAATTTGATATGCTTATCTTTTGGTATGTTTCGATCATAGATTAATTTTGTGTAACTTGTTTTGAGGTTTAGTACCCAAAGGAAGGGGTTGTAAACCATGGGATGGTTGTATGTATGAAGCTGTTTTGCCCGACGTGTTGTATGTTATCATATGAATCTATATAGTTACATGATCATGCTTAAAAGATTTTATATTTATGCATGCATTATTGCCCTAACCTTAAAGCACATTTTGAAATAAAGTTAGCTCTTTTAGAGATATGGGATTAATATAAGAATGTTGGTTTCTCTAGGATTTTGTACTTGTTGTTGATGAATGTATTTTTTTGTTTGTGGGAACCTCGTTGAGGTGGGATTAGGATTTCCTTAATTCTAAGAAATAGGCTTTGAGATGAACGTGAAGTTTATGGTAAAGAATTATGGATAGTAATAAGCTTTGATTTATGGTTTAGGTGTTACCAGTATCCAAGTCTAAGCTCCTCCGACTTTAGGCTCTCGGTTCCTCTGCTTTCAGGTAAGGGATAAGTTATATGGGCATTTGGTAAGTCATGAGGTTATTTTAAAGTATATTATGCATTAAAATGTTTTTTATTAGAGATATGGCATGTAATCATTATTCTGATAAAGATATGTTCGTGAGCTTTCGAAAGACTTATGTATATGATTTAAGCATATTGATGCTATTATTGATTTCACGAACATGATGTTTAATGAAAAGAATAGAAGTGCTATGATTATGAAATGTTACGCAAAAGAAGAAATTTCAGTATGATGTAAAGTATGAAATGTTTTCAGGTTATGTCCTCTGGTAATCTGAACTCGGCTAGTAGGGGTTAATTACTGGCTTTCCATGGAAATATGTTATCTGTTTGGCCATTTAAAGTAGAGGAAATGGGGCTGCCCGTAACTCTAGGCCATTTAAAGTAGAGGAAATGGGGTTGCCCGTAACTCTAATCCGATTAAGGCCTTCTCCCCAATGTGTACGGACGGCGGGGAGGAACAAAACCTGGAGGGGATGTGCCATCAAGCCTCCCAAAGGGGACAATATCATACACACGGGGGCGCCCAAATGTGATGAGGCCTTCTCTGTACAGCTTATCAGATATGGACTAACCAATATGATATGACCGGCTATGTTATGTTATTAATCATGAGAGAATTATTTTGTTTAAGTGCAATATGAAAAGTTAAAAGCTCTCATGAAAATAAGAAGTTTCTGATGAAAAGAAAGCTGTTCATTAAAGATAAAGTTTATGAAGTTCTGTTGTGCTATAAAGATAAAGTTTCTGATGAAAGTACAAGTTTATGTTTAAAAGTTATCAGATATCTGTTTTTATGAAACGTTAAGTTTTATGATCATGAAAGTTATAGTATTCTATGAGAAGAAGTTTATAAAGAAAAGTTTTCTTATCAGTCAAGATGTTTCTAGTTTAATACAAAGTTGCCGATTATCTTATTTAAGTTAAAATAATTATTTTGTAATGAGAATATATACATGGTGACTTTGTAGGAAATGAAAGAAGTTTAATCCGAAAGGTTTTGGTAATATGATTCTGATAAGAAAAGGGAGAACAATTATTTTCCTATTAAAAGCGTATAAGTTATTATTCTGAATAGTATAAAATACTATGCATGGAAAGCTGTTCTCCTATTTGATTATGCATAGAATGAAATGATTTGATTTACATGCATCCTTATTGAATTCTCATATATCTTACCTTTACTGAGCTGTGTAGCTCACCCCTTCCACTCTTTCAGTTAGCATGTTTTATTTTGGAGCAGAGGGAGCCTTAGTCGAGTTTGGAAGGAGCTGGTTTTAGTTTTATATGTATAGATCTTAAATTAGCAATTTGATGTTTAGCTTTTTAGTATTGTGTATTTTAGGATCTAAGGAAAGTTGTGTACCTAAAAGTATTAAGAGATGTATTATGTAAAAGTATGGAAATCAAATGACTGGTGGATTATGTTATATTTTGAGTATGGTGTAGATGCTCTGACTATCAAGTGAAAAATTATATCAAGAAGTAAAGAAATAAGTATGAAAAGAAAAAAGAGAAGTTTTTAGAAAAGTTTTGTAAAAGTTAAGTTGGTTCTTGTTAATATCAGGTTTAAACTTGATATTAGCATGCCGGTCATGGTCACAAATCCGGGTATCGGGTTTGGGGCGTGACAATATTGATTATTAGTCTGTGGACTGGTGTCACTTTGGAGCTTTAGAAGCCTCTATTGTGCTGCTATTGCTGTGGACTAGAAGAGCAGTAGAGAAATTTGATGGGGCTGTGGGAAATTATTCAGTCTATGTAAGTTTAGATGTGTGGATGATCAATACAAGTCGGTGTTTCAAGTGCCTATGGTCCCAATTCTGAGCATGACAGATATGTGGGTTTGGTGGTGTCTTGGAATAGATTTTGATATGATTCCGTTTGAGAAGTAGGTTTGATTTTTTTAATGACTTATTTCATGGTGTGTTTGTGCATTAAGATTAGAGTTTTTTACCCTTAATAACTTCAAAGGAATCAAACCTTTTAGAAAGTTTTATTATTTTACTTAAAAATGAGGATTCCCTCTTAAATTTGGTGGAAGCCATGAGATCAAGTTCATAAAACCCTCTTAATTTTGATCAAGAGTGTATGCCAACTGTTTACGAAGTGAAACAACTACTTTTGATAATGGTTTCAACAGATTAATATATTTTCCATAGTTTGTCAACATATTAATATTCATAGATTTTATATTGCCATGGAGACCTGCTGACAGAATCACATGGTAACATACTTACATAAAAATTAAATGAATAAAAAAGTCAATATGTAAATCTTCTGCAAAACAATTGAAGATTTCTTAAATGAACATGTATAATTATTTGTGAAAAGGCTCCACAAGTGAGGCTGTACTAACACTAGCATATATATAATTTGAATGGGGTTCTCTTGATTTTCCTTATCTTATTGAGGTAATTGAAATATTTAACTTTCTCATCATCGATATAGAATTTCATAGTAAATTTCTTCTCTTTGGTTATATTAGTCCTTCCTTTGTATTGCTTTGTTCTGTTTATTTTATTTTTTATTATTTATTTTTTTAAATCATTTATTTGTTTCTTTTGTTACAATTTTATATAGTGCTGAGGTTAAGGTGTACGTGACCATATCTGCATTATAGCTAATTTAACATCATGTTTTCCTGGCTTACAAAGGGCTGAGACCTTGGAAATTGTTGAATTCCCAATAGTAGGCTGCATCAGGAATAGCAAAGTTGGGGTCAAAGATATAACATTTTCATCAAGGTAAACATATTACACATATTTTTATTATTATTATTGTGACAAAGAAATTAAGAAATTATTATTGTCACTATCCAAAAAAATTTGTGCATCATGTATCTTAAAGAGCTTAATTGTGATCATAAATAAAATTGTATTTTTAATATATATTGGAAGAATCCTAGGTATCATGGTCATAATTTCAAACCCATTGCTAAGGAAAGCTTCGTGGTTCAACAACACCTAGTGGTTTGTCAGCTAATTGATGTAATGAGTTTCATAAAAATCTGCACTACACTGCACTGTTTCAATCTTTTTGCACTGCACTATTTCTCTTCTATTAATGTTTCTTGAATGTTAGCTAAAAATTGGATTCTTATTGTTTTGCAAGTAGGGATCTGGTATTTTTTTATTTGGGTTATTTGGTAATACAACTACAAGATAAGGACAATCAGGTATTTACCAGTCTATCCTTTAATCTGTACTATTTCTTGCATATTTATTGGTAATATGTTTCTAGAAATAATTTGAAATTGGAATGTGATTGCATATTTAAATTTCTTGGTTATCTCAAACTTGGTTTTATGTTTGGTTTAATTGTTTCATTTCAAGATTGCCATAGTTTTTACTACCTCTATGTACAATTTGTATTCTATCAAAGAATCATGTTTTTTTAATTTCTATATTGCATATTTTTATTCTGAAGTTAGTACGTGGATGCTATATTGTGTATTTGCCAAAACCTTTTTTTAGTCATGAGCAATTGTACATTGCAGTGGCTAGGGTTACAAGCAAAAATGGACTAAAATTTCTTTTAAAAAAAATATTGTGTATAAAGAAGTTTTTACCAATTTCCGAGGCAAGAAACCAACTAATAGAGGTAACATAATTTATATTGTAAAAGTCACTCATAATTGCTTTGCATTTATATTATTTATTTTTGTGTTTATCTCCTTCTCCAAATTGATTTAGCCACTTTGTTTGGAGTAGTTTCTATTTAGGTCTTTAAGTTATGTTTTTCTCTTTGCTTTTTGGTTTGTGCATTAAATATGATCAAGTTTTTTGATATTTGTATGGATTGGTTTCAGTTTAGGTCTTTAGGTTATATTTGGTTTTGATTAAGGAATTTGAGTAAAATTGGTTTTAGTTTAGTTATTTTTGTTAATTTGTTCATATTTATCTATCTATGTTGACTGGGTTAAAACACAAAGGAGCGGATTTAAAGAACTTAAGCGAGTCTTAGTCTCTTTCAAGCACTTCTTATATTGAAATAGAGCAGGAGTTTATTCTAGACAAAGTTATAAGCAATTCAAATTAGGTCGGAATGAAAAAGTAAATTAGGCATTTTCCCTTAATCTATATAAGTAGTAACGTGAATCTCTATGGAGGGAAGGCTTTTCAATTCCTTTAATAGGTTTCTTTTAAGATTTTTTGTGTTGGCTTGTAATGATTTTTTCTGAAGGAATCTTTGCCTAAATATATATTTTAATTTATCAATATATATTTTTTGCTTCAATTTTAGAGTTGCAGGTTTATTCAAATGTTAATAAGATGAATTGACCATCTCACATTATGAAATCAGAAGGCAGTAAAATTTTATATATCAAATGCAGGAGAGTATAACTTATTGTCAACAAGTAGAACAAGTGTTCATATTGATTTGGAAATTCCTAAGACTGCTAATTTCAAAGATCAGTAAATGCTTTGTTTGGATTCACGCTTTTAATGTATTTACAGTTTCCACAATTCTATGTCTAATATCTTTATATAATATAACAAGCTGGTGGAAAGTAACCAACCAATAGTACAAATTCCAAAGCAATCCAAATCACAAGTGACAATTCAAGAAGAGATACATCAACAAAAGAACCATAAATAAAATATCCAAAATTATGTGGAAATCTAATAATGAGGTAAGAAGAAAGAAAATCTTGAACAATAACATTGTGTCCTTAACATTGCTTTATGTACTATAGACTTGCTTTTACAAAATTTAACTATAAAATTATGAATTGATTGATATTCATTAATTAAATGGAAAATAATTTGTTTTCCAAATACAACTAAATGACTATAATCTCAAGTATAGATGAGAATTCTTCACCGTCAAGAAAGTTTTAAAATCTTTTGAAGAAACTGACAAAGTAATTCAGCTTGATAAAAAGACAAAAGTACGTATTCTTTGATATAGCAAAATTACAAATTTGATTTTTAACTTCTATATGTTGTAATACGTTTCTCAACCTATTCTATTGTCAGGCTTACAGTAGTGATACTTCAAATGAATATAACATCAACTCATCAAGTGAATAAGGTGGTGATTCTACAAAGTTTCAAAAATTTGATGTTCAAAGCGGATGTGCAACTCACACCAACATCTGTAATCAAGGAAAACAAAAGGACATTCAGTGACTACTACGAAGTAACAAAAGAAGAAGATACAAAAAACACATCAAAGTTGGCTTTCAATTTATTTGAAATATTAAGTAGTTCTTTAAATTTGGGTTTCATTCATTTAATGGATAATTGAGGATGCAAAGGATTTGATTTTCCATTTTAATTTAAACTTAAGTTTGATTTCTATTTTTCATTATGTAATTTATTGTTTCATATCAAGGATAGGAAATTATGAAACTGGAATCTGAATGTACAATCAATGAGGAAAAGAAAAAGAATAGTTTACATCTTTATAAAATAGCTTTCCCGTGCATCGCATGGGTTAGCGACTAGTAATAACAATTAATATAGCTGATGATCATGAAAATACACCAAAGCCCGGGCAACAACTTGTACGATAATGAGTCTTTTTACCCAAGACAGTAACAACTTGGACAGAAAGTAACTAAGGCTTCCAATGCATGTACATTCTCCTACTACAAATCTGACACCCCCTGAAAGGCAATATCCTACCAAGTTTAGAAGGTTTTGGTGCTTCATTGCTGCAATAGTGTTTAATTCTTTCACCCAAGAATGATCACTCTGAAAAATATAAATTTATGGGATCGATTCAGATAGATATATGGAAGAAAATAGATGAAAAGTTATACATGTTAAAGAGGAAGAAGAAGATGGTACAAGAAATTTTTTTTTTTTTTTTTAAAAGGTTACAAACCTTGACTTTAAGTACATGTCCTTGAATCCGTTGGATGAGGATGGGTGTACTTTTCCCACTTAGTTTGATGGTGCCTCTATAGAAGGCACCAAAGTCACCCTCTCCAATCTTGTAAGAGGATTTGAAACCTTTTGTTGCTTTCTCCAAGTCTAAGAGATTGAATTGAATCAGATTATGACCAGGTGATGTCTCCATTGCACACAGAATACTTTGGTGACCAAAGAATTGGGAGAGAGAAACAGCACAGGCAAGAGAGCAATGTGAAAGAGCGAGTGGTGCCTTGAGAATTAAAGTACTAAGCTAAATCCCCCCAACAACAAATTCTGTTCTAGCTAAGACTTGCTCCAACAAAATATTTTAAAACCAAATCCGTGAAAAAAATGGTAGACTTCCATTTTTACGCCCTTCTATCAGCATATAGTAGGAATCTGAATTTCGGGTAACTCGGTGGGGCATTTTTCAAACGACAATAACTCTCATGATTTGTTTCAAAAAAATTCAAAATTTGTGTTAAAATTCAAGCTTGGAATGTCTACTTTCTACAACATTCAGATTGCATCAAAGAATTTGTTGGACCGTGAGCTATGCCATTCCACCTCAAAACC
The DNA here is from genome assembly GCF_932294415.1 of Quercus robur. NCBI lineage: Eukaryota > Viridiplantae > Streptophyta > Magnoliopsida > Fagales > Fagaceae > Quercus > Quercus robur. The sequence goes on along the minus strand of NC_065541.1, from coordinate 67,895,987 downwards.
AATTGGTGATGAGGAAGACATATTCAAATCTTTTATGGGTTTCGACATCACACCACACAGGCCTATCTTTAAAGTGGTTGTAGTGAGTGTTAGGACATATGTGTTACACATGTTAGGAACATATGTCACTATTTTATGTAATTGGCTAATCCTTTGACAAAACGCACTTTTACTTGTAATTAGGTTGATCTACGATGTGTTTAATACTTCAAGAAACAAGGTTTCAAGTTCAAGTGTTAAAGCCATGCAAGTTTGTCCAAGAACCAAGTCAGAAAGTGTTTTTCATTAAAGCTCGACAGTTATCATCTATCGAGGTTTAAAAAGCTACTCAAGCCTGTGGCTCGACAACTAGCTCGATAAATGGCTATCTATCGAGGTTTATGAAACTTAGTTTTTCAGGACTGTTTTTCATCCAATCTGTGATTGTATGTTTGGGCTTTCTTTTCTCACAACCCTAGACATATAAACGGATTATTTTAAGGGCCTAAAAAGGTGACACAAGGTGCACAAGAGCAAATTTCACAAGAGTGAAGAAAAGTGTGACCGAAAACCTAGTTTGCCCTAGTTCTTGAAGAAGCTGCTATGTTTGTATACCGTAGGATTTTTTGACTAAGCAACTTCATGATCTTCATCGTCTAGATGAATTGAAGAACTTTGCAGCCAACAACCTTCTCTAGTTGGTGATTGAAGTCGCGTACTAGGATCCACGCAATTGGTTAATTATGTACTGGGAGCCGTGCATTGAAATTGAGAGATTGTCACTACAGAACAAGTCCAATTGGGTATTAGGGTAAGGGTTCAACTGTAGGTTGGTATAAGGTACTGGGATTCCTTTACTTGTAACTGCTTGTTTTGATAATAGTGGATTCTCAAGAGTGGTGACCTTAAATCACCCGGAGGGATTTTTACCGTGTAGGTTTTTCCCATTCGTAAACAAATCACTGTGTCAATTAAATTTTCGCCGCATACTTAATTTATTTTGTGATTTATTTGTGCTACCACGTACAATTACATGTTAATTTGATTAATTAATAAACTTGGCTAATTAATCAATTAATTTATCACAAGGGGTCAATATATTTTTGACCTATCAGGGAGTCAAATTGTGGTCCCCCAAAATAAAAAGGTTTCCAAAAGGTCACTATTCAACACATTTTCAAAATGATTTAGTCTCGTGAATAACTAGCCACTAACGTGTTTTTTACCAAAAAATTGATTTTGTGTGGATTGGTCTCATGGTATAGGTATAATATTTTAAAACCAAATTTGTGAATGAAATGTTAGACTTCCATTTTTATGCCCTTCTATCAACACATAGTTGGAATCCGAATTTGGGATAATTTGTTGGGCCATTTTTCAAACAACAATAACTCTCATGATTTGTGCCGAAAAAATTCAAAATTTGGGTTGAATTCAAGCTCAGAATGTCCACTTTCCAAAACATATAGACCACGTCAAAGAATTCCTCATTGTTCAAAAGTTATTGTCAAAACAGTGACCAAATGTCACTTTTCAACACATTTTCAAAACAATTTAGTCTTGTGTATAACTAACACTAACTTATTTTTTTCCAAAAAGTTGATTTTGCCTAGATTGGTCTCAAGGTATAGGTACGATATTATAAAACCAAATCCGTGAAAAAAAAACATTAGACTTCCATATTTACGCCCTTCTATCGACACATAGTTGGAATCCAAATTTCGGATAATTCAGTGGGCCATTTTTCAAACGATAATAACTCTCATAGTTTGTGCCAAAAAAATTCAAAATTTGTGTTGAACTTTCCAAAACATTCAAACCGCGTCAAAGAATTCCTCACCGTTCAAAAGTTATTGTCAAAAAGGTGACCAAAGGTCACTTTTCAATGCATTTTCAAAGCGATTTAGTCTCATGAATAATTTGCCACTAACGTATTTTTTATCAAAAATTTTGATTTTGTGTGGATTGGTCTCGAAGTATAGGTTTAATATTTTAAAACCAAATTCATGAACAAAACGTTAGACTTCCATTTTTACGCCCTTCTATCGGCACATAGTTGGAATCCGAATTTCGGGTAACTCGTTAGGCCATTTTTCAAACAACAATAACTCTCATGATTTATGTCGAAAAAAAATTCAAAATTTGTGTCCAAATTCAAGCTCAAAATGTCTACTTTCGAAAGCATTCAGACCGCGTCAAAGAATTTGTCGAACCGTGAGCTATGCCATTCCACCTCAAAATCAATTGGTGATGAGAAAGACACCCAAATCTTTTATGGCTTTCGACATCATACCACGCATGCCTGTTTTTACAGTGGTTGCAGGGAGTCAAATTGTGGATCCCCCAACAATTCCTCCCTCACAATGACACTCCCGGGACTCGAACCCGCGACCTTGGCTCAAATACCATTTGTCGAACTGCGAGCTATGCCATTCCACCTCAAAACTAATTCGTGATGAGGAAGACATATTCAAATCTTTTATGGCTTTTGACATCACACCATGCAAGCCTTTCTTTAGAGTGGTTGTAGGGAATCAAATTTTGGTCCCCCCCAACAAAAACGGTTTCCAAAGGTCACTTTTCAACACATTTTCAAAGCGATTTAGTCTCGTGAATAACTAGCCACTAACGTGTTTTTTACCAAAAATTTGATTTTGTGTGGATTGATCTCGTGGTATAGGTATAATATTTTAAAACCAAATTCGTGAACGAAACGTTAGACTTCCATTTTTACGCCCTTCTATCAGCACATAGTTGGAATCCGAATTTTGGGTAACTCGGTGGGCCATTTTTTAGACGAATAACTCTCATGATTTATGATGAAAAAATTCAAAATTTTTGTTCAAATTCAAGCTTGGAATGTATACTTTCTAAAATATACAAACTGTGTCAAAGAATTTCTTACCGTTCAAAAGTTATTGTCAAAATGGTGACCAAAGGTCACTTTTCAACGCATTTTCAAAGCGATTTAGTCTCGTGAATAACTAGCCACTAACGTATTTTTTTCCAAAAAAATTGATTTTGTGTTGATTGGTCTCAAGGTATAGGTATAATATTTTAAAACCAAATCCGTGAAAAAAAACATTAGACCTCCATATTTACGCCCTTCTATCGAGACATTGTTGGAATCCGAATTTGGGATAATTCGGTGGGCCATTTTTCAAACGACAATAACTCTCATGATTTGTGTTGAAAAATTCAAAATTTGTGTTGAATTCAAGCTCGAAATGTCCACTTTCCAAAACATTTAGATTGCATCAAATAATTCCTCACCGTTCAAAAGTTATTGTCAAAACGGTGACCAAAGGTCACTTTTTAACACATTTTCAAAACGATTTAGTCTCATGTATAACTAGTCACTAACGTATTTTTTTCCAAAAATTTGATTTTGTGTGGATTGGTCCCAAGGTATAGGTATAATATTTTAGAACCAAATTCGTGAACGAAACGTTAGACTTCCATTTTTACACCTTTCTATCGGCACATAGTTGGAATTCGAATTTCGGGTAACTCGGTGGCCTATTTTTTAGACGACAATAATTCTCATGATTTTTGTTGAAAAAATTCAAAATTTTTGTTCAAATTCAAGCTCGGAATGTCTACTTTCCAAAACATACAGACTGCGTCAAAGAATTCCTTACCGTTCAAAAGTAATTGCCAAAACGGTAACCGAAGGTCACTTTTCAACGCATTCTCAAAACGATTTAGTCTCGTGAATAACTAGCCACTAACGTATTTTTTTCCAAAAATTTGATTTTGTGTGGATTGGTCTCAAGGTATAGGTACAATATTTTAAAACCAAATCCGTGAAAAAAAAAAAAAAAAAAAAAAAAAAAAAAAAAAAACATTAGACCTCCATATTTACGTCCTTCTATCGGCACATTGTTGGAATCCGAATTTAGAATAATTCGGTGGGCCTTTTTCAAACGACAATAACCCTCATGATTTGTGCCGAAAAGATTCAAAATTTGTGTTGAATTCAAGCTCAAAATGTCCACCTTCCAAAACATTCAGACTGCGTCAAATAATTCCTCACCATTCAAAACTTATTGTCAAAATGGTGACTAAAGGTCACTTTTCAACACATTTTCAAAACGATTTATTCTCGTGTATAACTAGCCACTAACGTATTTTTTTCCAAAAATTTGATTTTGTGTGGATTGGTCCTGAGGAATAGGTATAATATTTTAAAACCAAATTCGTGAACGAAATGTTAGACTTCTATTTTTACGCCCTTCTATCAGCACATAGTTGGAATTCGAATTTCGAGTAACTCGGTGGGCCATTTTTTAGACGACAATAACTCTCTTGATTTTTGTTGAAAAAATTCAAAATTTTTGTTCAAATTCAAGCTCAGAAAGTATTCTCTTAATAACAAAGTTTATTAATCGAGGGAGGAGTTTCGTTCATATGACGATCGATTCTACTATCTTTTTAGCTTACGATCATTTCAGATAGCTTGCCTTTTATCATCTTTTTATTTTTATGATTTGCTTATTCTTATTCCTGGGTGGACCACTATATTATATATAGGCAGTTGTTCGTTTTTTGGTGTACAATACATGTTTACTGGTTACAAGGCCTCGCATTTTATTGAAACTAAATTGACAAGCACTAGTTGCTCTTACTACCAACAACCAAATTAGTTTTCTTTTCTTTTCCTTCCGCACTAGAATAACACCCTTTTAAATTTTTTTGAAGGAACAACCAAACTAGTTAGGCAGAAGGAATTTTTACACATTTTTTTTCGGCTAAGGAGGGGGTTTAGAAGTTAGAACAGGACCTTAAGGTGAATGCCTAAGGAGAGCCAGAACTTTAAGATTGACAACTCAAGCCACAACTGTTTCCATTGTTCCGGAAAACATGCTCCCCTATGGTTCCCTATGGAGCGAGCATATTATGTAGCAATAAATGAACCAAGCCATATGCACGACTCAAACCTAAGCAAAGCCTAATTATTTTGTTGTTATTGTACGTACAGTATTCTAATGTATAGTGAAATTCTTAAAGTACACTAATTATAATTTGATTAACGTTTGACATCAAAGCTTTACAAGGAAGCAACCAAATGTTCAGCCGGATGCAAAATCAAACATCATGATACTTCTGAATTTACAGAGCCCCACTTTAACCAACCTGACCTGCAGAAGCATAGGGATGACTCCCTGATCTGTGCATGTAGAGCACAATATCTAGTACATGCAATAGCATCGCAAAAGCATGATAAATTTGCTTTGATCCAATTTCACCTGCATATGGCATAGGAGAGAAGGTAAATAAACACGGCTCATTATACAATCATCCTTCGCATTACCGTAGCTTTGTCTCACTTGGTTTACTGCCCCTAAATGCTGAAAGAGAGAAGAATGACCTTGTGGCTGAAACATAAAAAATAAAAAAATAAATAAAAAAACTGGAATATCAGGATCAATAAACATTAGTAAAATATAACACTGGAGTGAGAAATGGAAAGAACCTGTATAACACCAAAGCATACAGGAATTTGATAAGGATGTACAATACTCCAGATCATAGATGAACACTTACCTTTAGTTGTGGGGACCACAGCTGAGTCACAGCTCTCTTGCAACTTTTGAGAAGAAAAGGGGTCGTTCACTTTGCTTAAATTTGATTGAGCTGCATGCAAAATAGCCATGGTATAAAGCATTAGACTCAAATAGAAACATATCAAACTATTTTAGTAAGCAATACTCCCAAATGTGGGGAGTTCAAGAAGATCAGGATGTAATGTTAGGACCAACAAGGATGAAATAAACTAAAAACTAAAAAGAAAATATATATATATATATATAGAAAAGGGGAAGAGGAAAATATACCAGGGAGTAGTTCGCGAGCATCCAAATTTCTTTCAAAGCTTTCACATAATGAAGTCTTTTGCTGTGCAAAGTTCTTTGCTTGAAGAGCAGCCTTTCTAAGAAAATTGTCAGCATTTCTCTTACTTAGAGGTTTAGATTCCTCAGCATCATCCTCTCCTTCAGAAAAGACAGACGGACTAGACCAACCAGTACTACTGGCATCCCCTTTGCTCTTCCGAGCAAAATTCAAGAGCCTTTTCAATCCTTTTGGGGCATCTTTTTGGCAGACCATGATGGGAGGATTTTCAGCATTTCCCCACTCAATAGTATCAGGTTCACTACTTTCTTCTTGCAGCATCTGGGACAAAGAATGACGTACACGTATTGACAATCCAACAGGTTCAACATTGGCTGGAGATGCAAGTTCAGATGTGCTGACATTACATGGAATGGGCAGTTCCTGATGCTCTTCTATTTCCACCCACGCCATGGGGGAAACAATTGATTCCTCCTCAACTTGAGATATCAATGAAGAAACTTCCTGAATTTTGAAGACATTATCTCCATCAGCAGCAAGTGGTTTAAAGTTCTCAGTCTCACCACATTGCCAGTCACTATTTACCTGAGTTTCTGATTGTATAACATCATGAAGACCCAATGACACAACATCTCCCTCTTGCTGCTGACTGACCAGATCTGAAGCATTAATAATTACCTCACTTTCTTGAGCTTCCACTAAATTTTGACAGTTTGTCAAACATTCCTCCACCTGAGGAGAATGCTTTTTCTTGTTAACAGGACCAATAGCAGGGGCACTCCGAGAACCCTTACGGAGAAAAGGTTTTGATTCCAGTGGGACTACACTGCTTTTCCTGGTGATTTTGTTATAGAAACTAGGCTTTGTTGAATCTTTACTAGAACAATCTCCAGAAACTCTCACAACTTTCGTTTTGGTTGTTTTATAAGAGTTTGTCACCCTTTCCTGCCTTTTCTCATTCAGACCCTTTACATTCCTGTCATGATCACTTCGTGTATCCTTTACATTTCTCTGCCCCACCTGGGATTTTTCCACTCTAGGGCTCGGTCGAGGGAGTGATGGTGCTGGGTTGAATTTCTGACGTGCTGGTGTAGTGCCAACGGAACATATGATTTTACCTGGTGATGCCCTTGTGGCTCTTGGCGATGGTGTTGACGGCCATGATTTGCGTGTAGCAGGAAGGGGTGATGCTTTAGATGAAACCTTCTTTGTAACAGATGGCTTCGAGGTTTCTTTTCTAGCATTTACAGGTTGAGATGAACTTTTATGTGGTTTTTGGGTTTTGCGCATAGCATGTTTTTTACCAACATCATTCCCATTTGTGGAGGCCATTTCGGCTTTTCTCTCATTAAGAATTTGCTGCATTTCTCTAAATTGCACTTCTTTCTCTGCTCGCCTTTTAGCATTCTCACCTCGAAGTTTTTCATCCCTCTTCTCCCTGTAGTGGTCATAAAACCCACCTCTCTTCTCAGAAGAAACCTTTTTATTTCTGCTAGTTTGAGGCTTAGCATATCTAACAGGCTTATTTTCAGTTATTTTCATCAACATCTGACCTAACTCTGCTTCCTTTTGTCGATTCCATTCATCTGAGGCTGTTAATTTTCCAATAATTTCTTCTCCTTGGATTTCTTTAGCATCAGTTGCCAAAACATTCATGTCTGCTTGAATATCTATTGGATCATATGCTTTTTCTTCTCCCTTTTCTAGCCCTACATCTACTTCAGACGTCTCAACAAGATTGTGACCTCTAGATATACATTCTGACTCTGAAGTCACTCCTACTGAAGACATTGAAATCTCACCATCTGCGACATTATTGGGAGTCTCTGGAAAAGAGTCTTCGGAAACAATTTCTGGCAGACATTGGGAGGAAGCTTCACCCATACCTGAACTCCATCTTCTCAATACAGATTTATTTGCACAGATAGAGATATTTGTTAATGACCTCCGTTTCTGAATATCTGTAGCATGATCCCTCTGTTTGCTTTCAAAAAGATTTATGGCATCTTGAACACTGATTCTTTGCACATTTATCTCAGGTTTCTTAATGGGTTGTTCAAATCCTTCGTCTTCACTATTGTTTGTAGCTATGTCTCTATGAGACAATGCCCTCTCTCTAGCAGGAAAACAATTGAGGCTCTTAATCGTTAATGCAGTGGCCCTCCGTGATCCAGTTCTTCCTATTTGAATCCTCCGCATTGGAGATGCTGACCGCCTGGGTGATGCAGACCTTATAAGAGTTCGACTTCTTTCAGCAGATGTTTGATACTCATCACTTGAGTCAGAAAACTCCTCGCTTTCTGTTGAGCCCTCTCGCTCAATCTGGGCAACTTTTGCTGGTGAAACACCATATTTTATTGGTATAACTGAATGTACAGGTTTTGATGTCCAAGTACTCCCATCTTTCTTGTTTACATTGTCATTCCTTGAATTGTGTGTGAACAAGGACTTGTCATCATTTAGAGGACCAGCACTCTGGCTCTCCTCATTCAGTTCTACAAATTTGAAAAAAGATTTCCTGCCATGGATTGTAATCTTATTCAGTTCCAAAGGAATTTCATTTACCATATGACCATAAATTATGTAGAACCACATTGTTCAAACAACATTGCAACCTTTACTTTGGTAGGCAACTTACTTCAAAGCTGTTGCTCCAAAATGTTCTAAAAATTGTGCTAAATCAGTGATTTCTTTATAGGAGCAGGTAGCACCAACAGCCTTGTTAAAAGCAGCAGCTAAGTCCCCTCTTAATGCTGTGAGCCTTAAGTCCATAGCTCGCAACAGTTCATTTCTGCGAGGATAATTTTCAATAGCTCAGTGGTGATGCAAAATAAATAAATATATATAAAACTGCTAAATGAAACATAACAAAGAACAGGACATACTTTGAAACATCTGATGGTGCTATCTCAACTTCAGGCTGTTCGCATGCAACAAATTGTCAACCGCTCATAGTAAATGTAATATGATTATATGGATAAATGAACAAAATGAGCTTTTAAATATCTAAACAGCGAAATCAAACTAAAAAAAAAATGTACAAAGGGAAGAGCAATTACTTTGGATCTTGGTTCCTCATCCATAGAGTTACAGCTATCTGTCAAAAGTGGAAAAGCTACAACCATTAACATTTACTAAACCCTGGAAGTCAAAGATTTCACTTAATACAACAACAACCAAGTCTTAGTCTCAAAATCAATGTTGGTAAAAGTGCGCTTAAGCAGGAAGCGCAAAGTGCCTAAGCTTCTGCTATTTTCACTTCCAAATTGAGGCACATTTGAAGAAGCACTATGGTGCACTTTTTGGAGCTTTTCAATAAGCTCAATGCACACTTTTTGGGGGTTTTACAAAGCAAAAACAAATGATAATTGTAGCCATTAAATGATTAATTCTATTATATAAAATTCAAATTTGGGGTATGCTATATAATACACTTAAGCCCACCCCTCCACCATTAAAAACTCTAGTATGCCCCATTGAGAACCACAATCATTACAGTCAAAATTTTGGGATCTGCTATGAATCCTCAACAAACTAATCAAGGTTAGCCACATGTATTCGTTTTCCTCATTCTACTCTATCCAAAGTCATACTCTATATTACCTCCTTAATTGACATGTCCTTTTTGGTTACTTCAACTAATGATATTTTCAGTCTTCTTCTACCCTTTTTTTGTACTCTTTGGTTTTGTGAATTTTGAGAGACTCATCCCTACACAAATTGCTTTTTTAAAAACTTCTCTGTTGATTTGTTAAAGTTGATATGTTTTATGGCTTTGGGAAGTTTGGACAGCCTTGGAGACTAGTGACAACCAGAAGGAAATTGCTGAGTTAAAGGTATTTCTTCATACTTTGTTTTGGACAAAAGATCTGGGAAAGTTATGTTACTTTTTGGGTATTCTTTGAAAAAGAGAGAAATGCATCCTTCTATAGAAAAAACTACTGTAGAGGTCTTTCTACCAAGTGTCACCATCACAATATTCTTTGTAATATTTTGTCAATTTTCTCATATATATATGAAATGGATTGGGTGAGGGCTGAAATATAGAAACAGCAACTTCTCTCTCATACTTTTCTCCTTATTTAAATCTTCCTTTTCACTAACATGGTATCAAAGCAAGGGATTTGATTTGACTCTAGTCTTGATCAATACTACCTTCTTTATTTCTTTTTTATTCTCTCTCTTTGTTTTACTAGGATAACCCTCAGATAGGAGATCTACTACATGATATTCCTTTTTCTTCGGAGGAAAATTATTACTTGGACAAGTAAGCAGCATAATTGCTCTTTCCTAGGAAGGAACTTGATTACTTGGACAAGTAAAAACAGAGTGTTGTCTCACATTCAAGTGCAGAGGTTGGCTCATACATCATGTAAGCTTATGTGGATTAAACATCCTCTTGAGGTGTTGAAGTTTGATGTGAAGCTACCATCAGTATATTATGATAATCACATAGCAATTCATATCACTTCCAACCCAGTGTTCCATGACTGAACCAAACATATAGAGGTGGGTTGTCACTTAGTCTGAGAAAGAGTGGAAACTAGAAAGTGGTGTGACTGCTACTCCATATGTCTCTATAGGGGCTCAAGTCTTTTATTTTTTTCACAAACCAGTGTGCAAGACTCGTTTAGATTTGTTATATAACAAACTGGGACTACATGACATATATGCCCTAGTTTCAAGGAGTGTTTTTTTAGTTTTTATTTTAACAAGTAACAAAAAAATTTTATTGAAATAGGAAAAGAAACCCAAGTACACCGGGGGTGTACACAGGGAGCAGTACAAAGAGACTTACAAATTACAATGCTCAAGCAAATCTAAAAAAGAGAAGCAAGGAACACAATGAAAGCCAAACTCCAATCCTGTAATGTACGAAATAAGAAGGATTTAATTTCAAGGATAGAGTGTTCACATCCCTCAAAACTGTCCGTTCTCAGCACACCACATGATGCAATGTGGTACAGCCCTCCAAAATGATATGTTACGATGTTTACTGAGAGCACAGCTTGGCAAGGTAGTGAGAGTATTTTGATAATATCCAAAATGATATATTTGTCACCCAGATATATCATTTGCAGTTAGTGTTGAGAGCCATTACATGAAAGCTCCTCGTCTTCCACATTGAGAGGCAGTTATTCAGATTGTGAGGTACCTTAAAGCACATCAAGGCTATGGTCTCTTGTATAAAGCTAGCGGTCACCTACAGGTAGAAGCCTTTACAGGTGCAGATTGGGTAGTCACCTTCAAACAGAAAATCCACTACTAGATATTGCGCTTTTCTAGGAGCAAACCTGATTACTTGGAAAAGTAAGAAACAAATTGTTGTAGCCAGATCTAGTGCAGAGGCTGAGTATAGAGCCATGGCACACACATCATGTAAGCTTATGTGGATTAAGCATTTACTTGAGGAATAAAAATTTGATGTGAAGTTGCCAATGACCATGCATTGTGATAATCAAGCAACAATTCGCATTGCCTCCAATCCTATGCTCCATGAGTGAATTAAGCATTTAGAAGTAGATTGTCACATTACTTGGCAAAAAGTAGAAAATGGTGTAATTACTACTCCATATGTTTCTAAGAGAGTCCAAATTGCTGATATGTTTACCACAACTTGATGTAAAACTCATTTGGATTTATTGTGTAACAAGTTGGGATTATATGATATACTCTCTAGCTTGAGGGGAAGTGTTATGGATTAGTATATATGTCAGGGGCATATATAATATTTTTGTGTGTTAGGAGGCTGACCAAGAAACCCTAAACACACGTTTACTCACAACACATTCAATTAAACCAACACATTTGCATTCATTGACTTTTGGAAAACTAAATGCACCTATTTGTTTATTGTGAGGATGTCATCAAGGAGTGTTATGAGTAATATTGTAAAAGTAGTGAGGGTATTTTGATAACATTATATTTTATCCTCAAACTATAAATAATACATATGTATTAGGGTTAATTAATTTAATTTTCTAAGTACGATTTTCTATAATTACCGCGTTACAAAGATATTAAAAAGGGGACAGGAGTTTATAATAACAAAAACATGTGAGAATAACACAACTGTGTTTATTACACCAAATTTTCTCGAATGATAACACTTTGGAAAAAATTACCTGCTTCCGAACTTCCAAATTGATCGTGACAGTCCTGAGGAGGAAAATTTTTGTTGGTGAACAACCATACACATTAAAATAATAGTTTATATAAGGACAGAAAATACACCTGGCTATATAAAGAGAGATGAAATTTTTTGGCTTCCTCCAATTGAATCATCTCATCTTCAATAGCTTTAGTGACCTCTAGTAAATCCACTGAACCAATAATACATAGGAATCTGAGAAGACAGAATAAGATATGTACTATTAAGAGCAATAGATACCAACATTTTCGTTAAAAATAAATAAATCAAATGAGAGACATTTTTTTATAATTAGATATTTAAATAAAAAGAACAAAGTGAGGGGCCCAATCCTAGTACACAAAAAAATATACAAGAGAAAACATCCAAATAATAAAATAGGACAAAAAACTTAAATTATAAGAACCTGTTCAAAGTTGATTTTGTGAACCATGCAGCACTGTTGAGGTTTTCTGGAAGTTGAAGTTTAAAGCTACCATCAGAACCTTTAGCATAAAAGTCATTTACTTTTGGTACATGCACCAACAATTGTTCAAGAAGCCCAGTTGCCAGTTTTTCTACTTTGTTGTCACTGTAAATCAATGCCTCGTACCTAACACCCCCATCCCTGACACCAAACATTTTAGATAAGTTAATTATAACTAACAGAAACATAGATACATGTGGCCAATATTTTGACATTTCAACTCAAATAAGCTCAACAGGTCTGGCTCAAATCCAAGTTCTCTTCATTCCATCTTGAAGGACTTATTTGATTCTATTAGGACTGTCCAAACACCCACAAAACCCAAACCACCCATCCAACTCAAGTCAACCCAGTGAGTTTTGGCTGATTTCAATGCATGTGGTGGTCAACGGCAAGTCAAACTCCTCAAATCCTTTTTTTTTCCAGGTAGAGTGTCAGGTTTCCCACATAAAAATCCAACACATCCAACCCATCTGACAGTGAATTTGAAGGCCTTCTAGAATCATCAAAGGGGAATGGAGATCTCCAAATAGCCACTGGTAGCTCCTTGTTGTCACTGCACCACATCAGCAAAACCAACCGTATCCGGAACTGGCCGGTCTAAAACCCGAGCATTGGCAGTTGACAATGGGTGAGCTATTTATAAATCCAAACCTGATCCATGGACACCCCTAGATTCTATATTTACCTAGATGTTTCAGCATTAATCTAATCCAAGTCAAAATTGAAACAAAAAGGCAAAACCTCAATATCCATCGAAATTTACGATGAAACAAAAGACTATATGGTATACAGAAAGGTTAAGCCATCAATATTCCAAAACAATGCAAAATTGGAAGGTTATTCTTAAAATTTCATTAAAGCCTTGATATATATAATCCTCTCTAATAACCATGTAATCAGTAGAAAATTTTTGAGGGACTGTGTGTGAAGCCAAAACAGACAGCTAACATAATTTTCGAAGACAAAACAAAAAAATAAAAAATAAATAAAATAAAATTTCCAATGATTTTTTGGATATTTGGAATTTTTTTTTTTTTTCCAATCTGCAATTTTGAAGTTATATAGGCTGATGAAATATTTTCAGCTCCTCCTTTTGAACTCTCTAAATATTCTTCACTAACATGTATGAAGTGTAATAAGTGAACTACTTTTGTCAGCTCCACCTCCGCCAACAAATTTCAGATAATCTACAGAAAATTTTTTACCTGTTTTGATTAGGCAAAATTTGAATCGCAGCATAATCTAAAGGTGCATCAGCATCTATTCCACCCTCCATTTTTAACCAGCTTTCTGTAGAAGCAAAGGAGCCTGAATAAGCAGGAAAGAAAAGGTATATATTAACTGAAAAACCAATCTGAGTTTGTGGATGTTTTATATGCAACTCCAAATGTATATATAACCAGAGAAAAAACTGAAAGTGTCGAGGGCAGCTAGATGCCTGATAATTTGCATGCCTGATATATTGGTAAGTTACACACGCATCCAATGGGTCTTGAACCCACAACCTCACCCTCCACCTTACTATCACTCGGGGAGGTTTTTATTGGAACTGAAAAATATATTCAGGAATATTTATATGAGTTATCTGAAGGTTAAGTAGATTAAATAGAGATCCATCTCAAGGAGACAACTACCTAATCTACTACAAGCTTATCTCCTCTAATTCAAATTCGTCTTATTTCAGATAGCGTACGTTGGCATGCTACTGCAGAGGATTCATGTAAGAAAAAAGAAATTTATAGTTTTGGAGTTTAGGAGTGAGATATATCATCTACTATAGACAATAACTATTTGGGTGTTTGGAGGATGGCCTAAGGTAGAGAAAAGTTCAGGCCTATAAATTAGAATGAAAATAGAGATTGAAGAGACTAGTCCAAGATTTGGATTGGATGATGCTTGAAACTGTTAAGAATACTAGCTTATTTGAGCAAGAATGAATCGTCTCAAAACACAGTACCTAACCATGTAGTTGTAGGATCTCTGTTGGAATTCCAGAATGCTATTATATTTATATATATGTACACTCTCTCCTCCTCAAACAAAATTCGTCAAGCAATTCACGTAGTTTCTTACGTTTTACATCCTCCAAAACAAAACAAAAAAAAAACAAAAATAGAAAGAAATCTACTTCATTTTGTTATTTATTTTGAATTGTTTGAGATTGAATAATGCCTGCCTAGATTCAGAATGAGACATTTATAAAACATCAAAAATAATTAAGTGCACTGCACTCAGATCTGAGAAACCATGAGCATAATGAAAAGAATACAAAGCAGTAAGAGAGTAATTAAACAGTAGTAGTAGTGTTGTAGTAATTAGTTAAAGTTTGAGTTTTGCTTGAAAATAAAAAGAAATGCAAAGTGGAACTAATCCTAATAATAATAATGCAGTATTAAAAAACCCAAAAGCAAATAGAAATGCGAATAAATCTCTATATATCCAAAGAAAAAGTACGAAAACGAAAAGGCTAGATTTTTTTTTTTTTTTTTTTACCTTATACCTGAGATCTGAAATTATGGCTCTCTTTAAAATGTAGGAGAGAGATAGATCTTTGTTTGAATGGGAACTCAAAAATTCATGTACAAAGCTGCCAGAAGAAGAAGAAGAAGAAGAAGAAAACGAGCTAGATGATGAGAAAGGGGAAAGAGTAAGAGGAGTAGAGAGAGAGAGACAGACAGTAAAAAAGTAGTGTGCGTAGAGCGTTGCGCGTTGGTTTGCTTGCTTGCAAAAGCTTAACCAGATGATATTAATGCATCACTCATTGACTACTATACTTTCAGTTACAGACGCGTGTTTTAAACGCTCCCCCAACTCCTCTTGTGTCGGTACTCTTTTTCCTTTTCCTTTTCCTTTTTTATCCTTCTATCTAATTTACTTTTTAAATCTCAAATTTTTAAAAACGTTCCAATTAACCCTTTTTATCACAATTCTCTCATGCTTGAATTAATAAGCCTTTGTCCAAAATTTTCTAGTTAAATGAATGTAGAATATAAATATTACACTTTTGCTCTACATTCTTTAGATCATGATTTCAAATGATCCCTAATCTTCCAAATGTTTCAATTTAATCTTTATACTTTTGAATTTGTTTAGAGAAAAAAAAAATCAAAGTAAGTAAATTTTACGTCTAAAAAAATATAAAATATAATTACCAACCAAATCTGCAAATGGAAAATGTTTAAAAATTTTCACCAATATAATTTTTACCATCATTCTCTCAAGTTTTAAAACTCCCCAACTTCCCCCCTACTATAATCTTATTATTGCTTTCTATTGAAATTGCAAATGCTTTCATTCATTTACCTCTTTGTTTGATAAATTTGATTTGTATTTGTGGGGGGTAAAAGACTAATAGGTCCATGTAGATGTCTACATTGGGCCAGGGGCTCAACCCAAAGAAAACCCCTCCTCGGCTGAGGTATAACCTAGGGTAAAAGAGGCAACAGACCACCAGGAGCAAGACCCCATATCGTTTCACAAGGCAGGAAAAGTACTAAAGCAGAAAAAGACAACAGAGAAAACAAAAACGTCTAAGGAAAAGGCTGTCATTATTGCATTCAGTGCCTTGTGCCTAACAGAGCCATACTTCTCTGTCCTTACAACCACTCCCAACAACTGAAGGGAGAGGTTGATGGGACAAGTACCTACCCTAGGGACCCCATTCAGGAAAAAGGAAACGACTATAAAAAGGGGAAAAAGAGAAACAGAAGGGGGATCCTTCCCCCCCCCCCCACCCTAACAAATGAAGGATGCCAGGAAAAGCTCCTCGGATCATGCCGAGGACCAATTTTCTTTGGTAAACTCGATCCATGGGGAATGTCGTGATGGTCGTTGTCCATACACTAAAGCCCAGCTCTTTGGCCCACTCTCTATCAATTCATTGTATCGAGCTCACTGGTCTAAGGTCCCATGCATCTTGGACTTGGCCTGAAAAACGTGACCCTACAATTGGCGCCGTTTGTGGGAAGAGCTTGTGCGCTAGCAAGTGCAACGGCCAATCACGGTGGGGTCAAGCTCCTGCCAATAAGAGTCCATCAGGAAGACCGTTGTGGCGGTGGTACAAGCTGCACGAAAGCCTCCCCCTATTTCCTAAAACACATCGTCGTTGTCGTTGCTTAGCCTCCACTCAGGCCCACACTTCGAAGCGTTGATTACGTGGGAAGGGTTGTTCAGCGAAACGTGGTCCTAGGGGCTTCTGACGTCAGACGTGTGCCCCGGGCACCTGACAAGGAGCTAACTCTTGCGGTCCTAGTAGTCCAGTCCGCTGAATCCCCTACGAAGAGAGAAGTTGTCTTGCACGGTCCTCGAACTCAAGCCTATGGGGAAACTAGACATTGTAAGAGTCTAAGCCTAAGTGCTAGACAGAACCAAGGTCTTGCATGGTCCTCGGACTCAAGCCTATGGGGAAACTAGACACTGTAAGAGCCTAAGCCTAAGTGCTAGACAAAACCAAGATCTTGCATGGTCCTCTAACTCAAGTCTATGGGGAAACTAGAAACTGTAAGAACCTAAGTGCTAGATAGAACCAAAGTCTTGCATGGTCCTCGGACTCAAGCCTATGGGAAAACTAGACACTCTGAGAGCCTAAGCCTAAGTGCTAGACAGAACCAAGATCTTGCATGGTCTTCGGACTCAAGCCTATAGGGAAACTAGACACTGTAAGAGCCTAAGTGCTAGATAGAACCAAGGTCTTCCATGGTCCTCGGACTCAAGCCTATAGGGAAACTAAACACTCTAAGAGCCTAAGTGCTAGACAGAACCAAGGTCTTGCATGGTCCTCGGACTCAAGCCTATGGGAAAACTAGACACTGTAAGAGCCTAAGCCTAAGTGTTAGACAGAACCAAGGTCTTACATGGTCCTCGAACTCAAACTTATGGGGAAACTAGACACTCTAAGAGCCTAAGTGCTAGACAGAACCAAGGTCTTTCATGGTCCTCAGACTCAAGCCTATGGGGAAACTAGACACTGTAAGAGCATAAGTGCTAGACAAAACCAAGATCTTGCATGGTCCTCGGACTCAAGCCTATGGGGAAACTAAACACTGTAAGATCCTAAGCCTAAGTGCTAGACAGAACCAAGGTCTTGCATGGTCCTTGGACTCAAGCCTATGGGGAAACTAGACACTGTAAGAGCCTAAACCTAAATGTTAGATAAAACCAAGGTCTTGCATGGTCCTCGGACTCAAACCTATGGGGAAACTAGACACTCTAAGAGCCTAAGTGCTAGATAGAACCAAGTGCTAGACAGAACCAAGGTCTTGCATGGTCCTCGGACTCAAGCCCATAGTGAAACTAAACACTAAAAGCCCAAGTGCTGGACAGAACCAAAGTATTGCATGGTCCTCGGACTTAAACTTATGGGAAACTAGCAACTTCAAGAAGGTCCTAAGTCTTAGGCAGAATGGAGGTATTGCATGGTCCTCGGACCTCCGGCCTTATGGAAACTAACACACAATGGTGTCTTTCTGTGTTTAGACCAGGTACAGTCATGCCTCGGTCCTCGGTCCATACATCTAAAACAAGTTAAAGTTACGAATATCATCAGAAATGCGGAAAAGAACCCTAATACCCAGCGACCCCCTCGGATGGTTTATTTCGAATTACACATCCTTGGGCGGTCACCCCATTCGCAATACAAAAGGTGTGGTTGTTATCCTGGTTAGTCTTTTATAATTAACTTGTTTAAAGTCGACACTGTTGTGCTCGTCGATTTTGATAAGTTCAAAGTAATAACTCTACCGACGAAGACATCGGTTCTAAGTATGGTTCGAAAGAAAAGACACCAGCACATTCATTCACAAGATAATTATTGCAGAAGAGAAAGGATACATAAAATGCAATAAAATCATCTTTTATTGGATAAAGAGATAGTACAATATACATAAAAGGGCTTAGACAAGCCTGTAATCATAAGCTAACCAAAAAAAAAAGAAGGAATACACGGGGACGATAGATCCTTCAATTTTGTTCTAACAACGACTAGGCAAGTCTGGATAGCACCAGTGATGCAAGAAAAGAAGAAGCAGAGGCACCTGGGTGGTACCAGTAATGGAAGAGAAGAAGAAGCGGAGGCACCTGTGTGGCACCAGTGATGGAAAAGAGGAAGAAGCGAGAATGCCCAACCCCTATACCTGCTCTAGCAGCAATCGAGCAAGTATCGTTCTAGCAGCAATCGAGCAAGCACGGATGGTACCGGTGATGGGAAATCTCGGCCCTCACGTGCATGACATACGGCACCGGATGGATGTCCCAATGCTGTCGCACCAAAAATCTGATGCGACCTCCACCCGTTTCGGATTTTGGCTGAAGGAAGAAAAGGCTCCTTTCTTGCCTTGTCGAGATGAAAAAAGGTCATGAGCCTTTGTCTCCCTTGTCCTGACCGGGCCATTCTGAATCTCGGAGACACCCAAGGCTTCTGAAGAGGGTTTGATTCCTTCACCCTCACCCTAACCATGACCATTTCACTCCCTAAATCTCAGTCACTCTCATAGTAGGGACTTTAGGAACACTTGGGGAGTTAGAAACCTGAAAAATTCAAGGGTCTGCAAGTAAAGGGGGACTATCTCCCACTGCGCGTCTTATATAAGGGACGAATCTGGAGGCAATCAATTCGCCCCAAAACCCCAAGAAGGAATTACAAATGAGATCATTCTCGCTCGAGCTCCAAAGTAGTCTTCAACCGTTGGATTTATGTCACCTCGTGATAGGGCCCTAATTAAAGCATGCCTCGTGTACCGAAACGACAGGGACGTGGCTTGAATAGATTAGAAGAATGTCTCACAGCCAGAAACATGCCTCGAGTAAATGAAGAGACGCTAGCATTAATGGAGGGCAAGATTTGGCAAACTATAACAAAGGCCCGATGTCACCAAAACCCTCCTCTCCGTCCGAGGAGCTGGACAGCAGGATTTTGAGGGGCTATTGTGGGGGGGGGGTAAAAAACTAATAGGCCCATGTAGATGTCTACATTGGGCCAGGGGCTCAACCCAAGGAAAACCCCTCCTCAGCCATGGGAGAATCCTCATCAGCTAAGGTATAACCTAGGGTAAAAGAGGCAACAGACCACCAGGAGCGAGACCCCATATTATTTCACAAGGCAGGAAAAGTACTAAAGCAGAAAAAGACAACAGAGAAAACAAAAACGTCTAAAGGAAAGGCTACAACTATTGCATTCAGTGCCTTGTGCCTGACAGAGCCATACTTCTCTATCCTTACAACCACTCCCAACAACTGAAGGGAAAGGCTGATGGGACAAGTACCTACCCTAGGGACCCTATTCAAGAAAAAGGAAACGACTATAAAAAAGGGAAAAAGAGAAACATAAGGGGGATTCTTCCCCACCCCCCCCCCCCAACAAATGAGGGATGCCAGCAAAAACTCCTCGAATCATACTGAGGACCAATTTTCTTTGGTAAACTCGGTCCATTGGGAATGTCGTAATGGTCGTTGTCCATACACTAAAGCCTAGCTCTTCGGCTCACTCTCTATCAATTCATTATATCGGGCTTACTGGTCTAAGGTCCCATGCATCTTGGGCTTGGCCTGAAAAACGTGACCCTACAATATTCATTTACCTCTCGAGGTTTGAGTCCCCCAATGCAATCTTTAAACCCTCCTTTATCAGTATTAAAACATTTTGGTATTTTATTAAACAATCTCAATTTGAAATATACTAAAAAAAATGATAAATATATCTCGCTCAAGTGAATCCCTTTCAAGCTCAAAAAAAAAAAGTGAATCCCTTTCCATTTGCTATGCCACCCATTTTTCATCCAATAATTAGCAGCAGGGACCCTTTGACACAAAATTAAATGTATAAGTATTAAACTAAAATATTTAAAAGGTTATAAACCATTTTGAAACATAAAGAAATGCTTGAGGACCAAAATTATTACTAACCTATAATATAAGTTTTTTTGTTTGTGGCTCTATATAAGTTTTATAATTTTATGTTTTAGCTATTTACTTACTATGTATCATTAACGTGGAACCTTAGTGTAATCTAGTTGGCAACATCACCATAATAAAGTGGTAACTCAACCATTCGTAACTCAATAAGTAAGCTCAGCCATTTTGAGCTACTTTGACACACACACACCAAAAAAAAAAAAAAAAAAAGGAGAAAAACAACAACAACAACAAACCCCCCACGAGTTTTAAGTAGGGAAAGTTAGAGGCTGTTTGGATGACCTGTTTCTGTAACTCAATTCTCAGTTTCTATAACTCATAACTCAAAAATGATGGGACTCATAGCTCAATATCCGTTTGGCACACAATAACTCTATTTCCATAACTCTGTTTCCATCACTCAATTCTCTGATTTTTTATTTATGAGTTATGGAAACTGAAAACACATTTTAGCTGTTTTCAGTTTCCATAACTCATAACTCAATGGCATTTCCGTAAATAACACTACATGGAGGAACCCACTGTCAATCACAGTCGCAAATTTTAACCATCTCTTTTCTTCTTCTTTTTTTTTTTTTTTTTTTTTACTTTCACACTAGTGGCTTCTTCATGTTCTTCACTGGGTTCAGTTCTTCCTCTTTTTTCTTTTTTCTTTTTTCTTTTTTATTTTTTGGTCTTTCACTGGGTTCTTTTTTTGGCTGGGTTTTTCTGGATTCAGTTCTTTCTTTCTTTTTCTTTTTTCTTTTTTTCTTTTTTTGTTCTTTCACTAGATTCTTTTTTTGGCTGGGTTTTTCTGGGTTCAATTTTTTTTTTCTTTTTTTACTGGGTTCGGTGAGTTTGGGTACTAAAAAAAAAAAAAAAAAAAAAAACCTGCATCGAGTGACAGGTATGGGACCCACAAATAGTGTGAAAAATATTGAGTGATGGAAAGTGAGTGATAGTGCCAAACGGGTATGAAAAATTAAGTGATGAGTTATGAGTGATGAGTGATGAAAATTAAGTGATGGAAATTGAGTGATGAAATTTTTGCATCCAAACAGCCTCTTAGATATCACACTCAAATCCAAATTTCAAGATTTGAGCTAGAATCATAGAGGAAGTTTCTCTCACAGTGAGGATAAATGGAAGACAATTGACGAGGGAAAGCTAGGAAAAGAAACACTCATGGCTCATCCCAAAAACTAGTAAAATAGGCATGTTTTTAATAAGAATTTTGTGAGAGGCCTATCTGAATTAAGCAAAGAAGAGTCCCCCAACAGCTCACCCAGTGTTTTTCATTCTCTAGCAAGTATTTGTGGATCAAGATCAACCTTGTAATCAACTCCATCATCAAGTGTGATAGGGGTATTTTTGTCCATAATGATTGTTAGCACATTTTGACCCGTCAGGGTCACTCCTAATGGGATGACAACCAAGGCCCCATTGGGATAAAATATTCGAATGCCTCATCATCCCGACGAGTAAGTCACCCCCTCGAAGGACCGTCAGGTAGCTTGTGTATATACCTGACGGGTGGCCTACACTTTATCCTTTTCTTGGATACCAAAAGATGGTTCATCATCCCGACAAACGGATGGGCACACCAACAATTGAACCTAATGGGTCCCACAAGCATTTACGTATTCCCCACTTATGTGTCCCTACATGGAAAAAACTTACACACCACGTCCAAAAACCCCACTACACGTTCATGTCTTCCCCATATAGGAAGAGAAACCCTAAGATCTCGAAACCTTAACTCCAAATCTTCTTCACAAGGAATTCTCCTACATTCAAGGGAACTCAGTCAAGCTCTACACCACTATATAAGTATCAAACCTTTTCTTCCTTAAGGTACGGAAAATAATCCTTAACTCTCACACTACTAAGTTCTTAGAGATTCTTCTATCATTGACTTAACCTTCGAAGGGTTTTTAGTCGGCATCCCACCGGTGCTCTTAGTAAGTTCTTTGTTTTTTGTTCTTCAAGTACTTCAATTAGTGCGTGTGTGGATAATTAATTCACTGAAGATATCAAAGTGTAACAATTTGGAACTTGAAAAACATTTTCCTCATGTATTCATAATTAAATACTTCTTTTTTTTTCTTTTTTTTATTTATATAAAACGTAATTTAATACATGGTTGCTAACTTATGAACTTTTGGATAGTTTTCGTTTTGTTTTGTTTTTTTTTTTTTTTTTTTTTTTTTTTTTTTTTTTTTTTTTTTTTTTTTTAAACAAAAAGCACAATACAAAACAAAACATATCTCTTTAGTTTATAGGGATGTAGCCATAAATGGTATAAAAATTACACTACAATGAAATTTAACATTTTTTTAACAAATAATTCTAATGATTATATAAATTTAACACTTTTTATTTTTAAATAAAAGTAGTATCTTATAGTTCTCAACACGATTCTAAGATCAGATTCGTTAAGCACCTTCACCAACCTACATAGAATCCCAATTTTAACAATCCTATTTGATGCTAAAGATGAAGCATTCAACTTGTTTCCTCTTGTGGTCACAGCGTTACTATAAACTTGTAGCAAAGACAACATCAGATATTGCTTGGAGCACAAGCAAGACGGAGTTGGAAAATCGTAAAGGGATCACTCTACTCATGCCTTGAGTTGAGTGTTCGTAATCATCACAGAGATTGTGCCCCTTGATTCGTGTGAAGAAACTTTACCAGAAAAATGTCCACCCAAGAAAAGGGGAAGGCAGAGCCAGCCCACCAGGATATTGGTTGGCCAACCCAACATCATTCAACACCTTCCCTGCTATTGAAACAATAGTCGGGATTTTTAAAATAATAATCTAAAAAAAGAATTTAGGTGACAAAATGTTGTTTAAAATTATGTAAAGTTTAACTTGATCCTAATGTAGAAGAGACTCAACTAAGACAGTTTGTTTTGGGTGTAAATAAAATTCGGAAAATATTTTACACCCAGCAACGTGTTTGGTTGCATATCACTAAGATCGCGCCACTACTGCCCTCTAGATCGAACTCTCGTCATCTCAATCTCGACACTGCCTGAATCCTACCACAACTTAACCGGTCTCGTCGCCCATGACCCACCCATAACTGATCTCTCTCTTTCTCAATTTACCTCTCCCTTTCCCTCAATTTACAATCACTCTCTCTTCCTCCCCCTCTCAATTTGACCGAATTTTTGAGTTTAACGAATGGTTTTGTTTTGATTTTTGTTTCTTTAAGTTTATTTATTGAAATTTTCTATTACAAAGTTTGTTTGGAAGTTAAGAAAATGTGAGAAATTAGTAGGAAAATAGCATTTTCAGAATGCAACCAAACACCCGAAAACATTTTCTGAAACAATTTTCATAATGCAGCTAAACACTTGAAAATATTTTCCTTTCCCAAAAATATTTTCACTTGAAAATATTTTACACTCGGAAAATATTTTACATGTTGCCTAACACAGCCTAGCCTAACACAGCCTAATGAACAAAGAAAAAAAGAATTGGTATGATAACATTAAATGGTACAGTTCCCATTCTCATGGCGCAGCAGAACAATCAATTCAACGATAGAAAAGAGGTAAAATAAATCTAAAGATAACTAGGAACAAATACAGAAACCATCAGTTGGACCATACATGAACTAGACCATGCCTATTGCCAGTATATATTTCATTCCGCTCTTCATCATAAAAGAGAGCAGTAATATCTTCCAAGGCTTCTGCAACCGTGCTCCTAATTCTGGAGGCAGGACTCTGCTTCTTTAAAGCGCAACTGCTACCACAACAATTGCCACTGCAACTGCATTCATTTTCCATGGGGAAGCTGTTGCTTGCTCTAATCTTAGCAAGGCATTTCCCAGTCAAAATATTGCTGATATTGATGGATCCTGCTGCATTAGTGATACAAAGACTATTAATATTGCTGATAGTCATGCGTTTTCAAAAAAGAGATGCTTCAACTTCTTGTACAATTGAAGAGAATAACAAAATATAGACTATTTTTTGTATAAATAAGAAAATAATTTATAGCAAACAGCCACATACAAACTCACCCCCACCCCCCCTTCTCTCTCCCCAAAACTGAAATGCAAAACAAAACACCCACAAACATTGTAAAAGCAAACCACACCATTCAATATCCACATTCTTCTCTCATTCTGTTATCTCTGTTCACATATTTAATCACCACCCTAATTTATGAAGTTTTAAAATACTGCCCCTATGAAAACACCACAAGTAGGGTAATACTAGAGATGCTACAAATTTTACTAGATAACTTTTACAAAATGATGTGTAAACCAATCAGGAAAAAGTATATCATAGATTCATTTATTATATTTTTAAATCCAAAAATCATATTCATCGCCACGTCTGTTTGTAACAGTTTAAAATTTGTAGTCACTGTAGAACTTTCCCCACAAGTAAATACCACAAAGTTGAATCTTTGTAATACAATAATAGTGGAAATCACAAACATAACTACTATTGAATTTTTTTTCTTTAAAAAAAATACCATTTCCTTCAGACAGTGGATCATCAGAATCAGCCTTGCAGTAAGAGATAATAAGATCCTGATCACTTGTGATGTATATGTTATTCGTGTTGCAGTCGGGATGCCACAAAAGGTGATCCTCAAATGAAGTTACAAGCTCCCCACGGAAGTTCCAAACAGCCACTGTTCGGTCCCTAAATGTCAGGAATAACTGATTCTCATACAGAAATATAAATGCTGATGGTGTCATGAATTCAGTTCTGCTAACTTCTGTCAGCTCAAAATTGCGGACCTATGTATAATAGCAGTCAGATGTCTAAATCAAAATGAACAAATACCATTAAAAGATATCAATAGAGACCCTTACATCAAGAATCTGTAGATTCTCATTTTCTTGCTTTACTAGTAGCTTTTCATTAAACTGTTCAATGAAATCCACCTTCTTATTCCGGTGAAGAAGATGGTTGAAAGACTTGAGAACAGTTCCATCTTCTATTGAAAGAATCTTAAGGGGAACATGGCTAATTGCTTTGGTAAAAATCAACAACATGATCCCTGGACTGTTCAGGAAAAACCATCAAGGACAAGAAACATAAGTGAATATGAAAGTGGGAAAAAGGAACCAATTGCAAATACCAATTTAGCAGTATTAAAGAGAACAGCAGATGCAACATGTTCATTCCAAAAAGAATGTGCAACATGAACAACCACTATCATGCAAATGTATAAGCACATACAGATTCATTACCTGATCTTAATCTCTTGAACATGTTTATCCGATATGGAGTACAGCATTGTATAGTTTTTCAGGTCAAATACTTTGTAAATGCTAGCACAAGAGTGAAAAGGAAAATCATATCAAAATCAATACGCGAATTGTGTAATAGATAATCATATCTTAGCAGAAAAGAATATTCATATAATGATGTATTACCTATCCTGTGCAGAATAAGTGAGTACCTTCCCATTGACATCATCAAACTCTACGAAACCAGGCCATTTCAGTGACTCAGATTCAAAAAGGGCAAAGCCAGCATCTGGTTTACCCCTCCTTATATATCTAAAACATATGAACAGACAACAATTTCAACATGAAGTAGAAGCAGACAAAAGGAAATTGGGACAGGTAGTCATATAGTTTGAGATTCTTTCAATCTTTTTGGAGTTGAGGTCTTTTTTTTTTTTTTTTTTTTGGAGAGGGGGGGCTGTGGAGTTAAAAGATGAACATACTCAATTCTTGTGCTTCTGCATTTCAAAGAACTGAAATTGTCTGAAGCATATACAGAAACTGTGATGAGTGAGTCATTGTTTTTATTATAAAACAGGCTTCGTATAACTTCATCAGGACTGACATTCAGGAAGCATATCCTCTGATTAGTCTCTGCATCCAACAAGGGAAACCGATATAATAATCCCCTCATAGTGATTCTACTATCAGATGCAAACAGAATATGAAAAAAGAAAGAATAATGCAGCTATAAACCTCGGCTAAATGCTGCACAAACACCAGAATGAGCAAGAGCAAACACAATGTCACGTGCTGCTACAATCTCAATTATCTTTGACCTCTTTCTTAGAAAAGGCAGTCCCATGGAACAATGACCTTTTGGATCATGGGTATCATATTCCTCCTACACATGAATAAATCAAATGAGAAATAAATATAAATTATGAAGAGCAGACCTATGGATAAATGAAAAATGAAGTGGGTTTGAAGTTTGAAGAAGAATTGGTTGATATAAAATTGAACATAAAAATAAATAAATAAATAAAAAGAAGAGATGAGGTACCTACCTGCAAACGGATGTTACGGAAGCGTTCCTGGGCGTCGCTCATACTGAAAGCACGGTCACGCTTGGAACTGATTTCCCGTCTCTGAAGCTTCTTAACGCTGTTGACGAAACCATCCACACCGCTTCCGCGTGCTCGCTTCTTTGCCACTACCCGCCTTCCACTGCAAGGCCGAGGACTCACCGATATCCTCCTACCGCCTTCCATCTCTCTTAACTCCAAAAATAAATTTAAAAAAAATATATATATATTTTGATAACCTAATCAACCACCCACGATAACAACATTTACTATCAATCTGTTTCCTTTCCGCAATTACTAATTTTAAAATATTAAAATAAAATAAAATAAAATCTTTTATCTTTCAGCTTCCCAGATCATTAAACCCTAACTTCAACTTCTCCCTCCCCTCCCCTCCCTATCATCCAAAACCCCTAAAATATTATTGTATATTTTTAAAATAGAACAACAAAATTCTAAACCTGGCCGTTCCCCAGAAGAAAATACCCAAACCACTGCAATCTGGAGCTGTATCTCTCAATCTCTGAAAAGGTAAGGATAAAAAAAATATTTAAAAAAAAAAGAAAAAAAAAAGAGAGAGAGAGAGATTAGAATGATCAATTATTTACGTGTCTATGTCTGATTTCAATTCAATTTGTGTGCGTGTCCGTTTTCTTTTCAAATTCCGGATTTGGATCTTCACGACAAATAGCTTTCCAATGGGCTTTCACATTTTGTTCCATTACTTTATGGAATATGGACCGTAGAGAAACCGGACTCTACTTTTGGGCCTGCTCTTACTTCAGCTGCTGTCTTTCTAATCCACACGCGAATTAGTAAATTGCTAACAATTTCGATACACAAGAATAGCTCCTGGATGAGTTTCAAGGGAAAAAAAAAAAAAAAAAAAAGAGTAATGTTGTTTTATTTATTTGGTAACTTCTTTTTAACTTACTCTCTTTCATATCTCTTATAAACATAAGAAACATGTGGATCTTCTCCAAAATTATTTTTTTTTAAGTCGTTTTTTTATTATTAAATAGTGAAAAGATCCAAGAATCAAGCCACATCAACAGTATTAACAATAATATTGAACGATTTTTCATTTAGTAACTTCTTCTCTTTCATCTTTCTTAGAAACACAAGAATTCTATGGGTTTTCTCCAAAATTACTATTTGTAAGTCGGTTTTTTTTTTGGTTAAATAGTGAAAATGTCCAAGAATCAAGTCATACCAATGGTAGCAACAATAATATTATACGATTTCTTTACACGCCTTACGAATGCTATTCTTCTTAGATTTCTCATTCTCTTCGCTACGCCTTACCGATGATTTTCTTCTCAATAGTAGTTTTTTGTTTTAATACATACATCTTATGTGAAGTAGATACTGAAAGTTAATGGGCAAAATGAAAAGGCACAATTGTTTGGTATTTTTAAATGTATATGTGGCATAAATTTATATACCCATGTAGTCAACAAAAAGTCAAACATTTCCCTTCAATATTTTATATATATATATATATATATAATATTATAGATATATTTTGTATATAAAATGTATATATTTATCATAAACTTGGGATGTATTTATGCATATAATAAACTAGCTCTAAATATATATAATAATATAATATTTATTCACACTAATATATATATATATATATATAACATTTTTATTTGAAAACTATATATAACACTTATATATTAGGATAAATTTATAATATCTTCATTACATACGCTTATATCAAACTAATTTTTTATAAGTCATATAGTTATATTAAACTAATCACTAATCCGTGCTATTCATGGGAACCTATCTATTTGTGAGGTAGATAAAAATAATTATATAAAATTTTAAATTGATTAAGAAACTATTGGATGAGTTTCAAGAAAAAAAAAAAAAAAAGGTAATGTTGTTTTATTTATTTGGCAACTTCTTTTTAACTTACTCTCTTTCATATTTTAAAAAAAAACTTAGCTCTCTTTCATCTCTTATAAACATAAAAAAACATGTGGATCTTCTCCAAAATTATTTTTTTTAAGTCATTTTTTTATTATTAAATAGTGAAAAGATCCAAGAATCAAGCCACACCAACATTATTAACAATAATATTGAACGATTTTTCATTTGGTAACTTCTTCTCTTTCATCTTTCTTAAAAACACAAGAATTCTATGGGTTTTCTCCAAAATTACTATTTGTAAGTCGGTTTTTTTTTTTTTTTGGTTAAATAGTGAAAATGTCCAAGAATCAAGTCATACCAATGGTAGCAACAATAATATTATATGATTTCTTTACACGCCTTACGAATGCTATTCTTCTTAGATTTCCCATTCTCTTCGCTACGCCTTACCGATGATTTTCTTCTCAATAGTAGTTTTTTTGTGTTAATACATACATCTTATGTGAAGTAGATACTGAAAGTTAACGGGCAAAATGAAAAAAGCACAATTGTTTGGTATTTTTAAATGTATATGTGGCATAAATTTATATACCCATGTTGTCAACAAAAAGTCAAATGTTTCCCTTCAATATTTTATATATATAATATTATAGATATATTTTGTATATAAAATGTATATATTTATCATAAACTTGGGATGTATTTATGCATATAATAAACTAGCTCTAAATATATATAATAATATAATATTTATTCACATTAATATATATATATATATATATAACATTTTTATTTGAAAACTATATATAACACTTATATATTAGGATAAATTTATAATATCTTCATTACATACGCTTATATCAAACTAATTTTTTATAAGTCATATATTTATATTAAACTAATCACTAATCCGTGCTATTCATGGGAATCTACCTATTTGTGAGATAGATAAAAATAATTTTATAAAATCTTAAATTGATTAAGAAACTACATCATTGCATGATACTCTTGTATGACTTCAATTTGTGTTACAATTTGATGAAAAAGTCATTGCTTGAATGTGCAATGGCTTTCGAAAAATTTGTCAGACAGTTTTAGATACTGCAAAAAAATAACTCAAAAATTCAGATATTAAAACTTTTGAAAGACCAAAAAATATTAAAGAATCAGATGATTCACTACTTAGAAATTATTGAAACAAAACAAAATATATATGACTAAATAATAGAGAAATATAAGAGATAGATGGGTGTTGATGCCCATTTTTGACAAAGGACCCAACAATAGAAGAAGCCCAACAATAGAGAATGTGAGAAGGAAAAAACGGTAAAGAAATAAGAAAACAAGCTCGGTGGGCTGCAACGGCAGGATTGATGGCCAACAGGTCCACAAGAATAAAAAGAGGTAAAGAAGAAGTAAATGAGTCAAGGAAGCTCAAGAAATGAAGTAGTAAGTCCATGAGAATAATAAGAGGTAAAGAGGAAGTAAATGAGTCTGGGAAGCCCGGGAAATGAATTAGTAAATTCAATAGGTTGGCTTGAAGGCCAATAAGCTTGAAAAGTGATAAGAGGTAAAGATGTAGAAATTGGGCTGAAGAAGCCCAAAGAATTTAGCAAAAAAACCCATGGGAGTAAAAAAGGTAAATGGGCCAAAGAAGCCCAAGGAATAAGGTAGTGAAATGGGTTGGCACAACAGGAATGTTGGCCAACAAAGCCCAAAAGAGGCAAAGATGTGGAAAGTGAGCCAAGGAAGCCTTGAGCAAAAGATTGATGAAGAAGTGGATTGACACGACGAAGCATCAGTCCACAAGCCCATGGGGTAACAAGAAATAAAAAGAGATGTAAAACTATAGCAGGCACGATGAAGTGACATGGCAGGATCAATGGCCAAAAGACTCATGGTCATAGAGAAGGAAAAGCACAGGCTTAAAAGGGAGATGAAGGCTTTTTCCCAAGCAATACCCAGTCCAAAAAGGGGTAAAAGGCAGAAAATATGAGTCCAAAATTCCACACATCCTTCATGCCACAAAAGATAAACATCAACTAGCATGTACAGTAGAATCAAACAAACGCTGAAGCAGCAGAAATGGTGTGAAGGCCAGAAAGAAACAAATTCAAATGGAGTAAAGCTTGCACAAAGGACCATGGCACCACCTACTTGTACCCAGCCAATACATGGGAGGTGGGCATGGGTCAAGGCTTTCAAAGGGTATGATTTGGCGGTAGGGAGAAAAAATGGTCTATTCTGGGGTTCCCGCTTCAGCTTCTTTGGGAAAAATGTCCTGTTGGGATGGCATCTCACCCAAAAGAAGTAAGTATGGATTGGGACCACTTGATGCATGCCATAAAGGTAGGTGATGAGGGAGCTTAATCCTTATCCGAATGAGTGAAGTGAAAACGGAGAGAGGTAAGAAACAAGACAAGCAATTTGTCTGGGAATGGAGAATGGTGCAACCAACACACTCTGAGTAGAGGTAATGGTTGGGCAACCGATAGGCTAGTGGGCAGTCCTAGAAGGACACCCATAAGGAGTCAAAAGCAGTTGAGGGGTAAAAATGGTTAATCCCACTATAATAGATGGTATAAAAGGGGTAACTGTGAACAGTGAATAAAGGGGGAAGGGAGACTAATAGAACAAAAGGAAGGAGAGGTAGAAAGAAAGAACACACAGAAAAACCAGAGAGATATAAGAGGTAGGAATAGAGGCATGCATCAATAGACCACTTTTTTTCTCCCTCTTGACAGACCCACTCTCTGAGGAATTGAGAATCGAAACTTTAACCATTTAGGTCCTTTTTCCAAAGTGTGTAACTTCTACGGCAGAAGCCTTCCTTGATGTTACTTACGTTGGAGATTGGCTCCCTTCTTGGGTCCGCTTCTTTTACTATTCATGCTTATTGGGTGATTCGTCTACTATTCAATTATTAAGTTGTTTGTTGTAGCGTTATTTCTATTTATTGTATTATTCTACCGTAACTTTATTAATTGTTTTCCTTCTTGGTGTTATTCTTATTCATTTCATTAGTATTGCAGTTATCCTATTGTATTGTATTTCTGTTATAACATCTGTAACAGTTATTCTTACCATGGCCATGCCATATGCCTAGCCCATAATGCTCCTGCCAGAACGCATCTATATTGGGATGGCTCAACTTGCGCACAAGTTGACCTAAAGTATAGCCTCATTTAGGCCAGTCCCAACTCTTTTACCTCAAACCTACGGGCCGTAGTGCAGCAAGAGGGATGGAGGCCCAACAACGCAAAAAGGCCCACCACAATAGTTACATTCAAAAAAATAATTCATGGCTATAACTATTGAAAGGAATCAAAAGATTCAAAGCCTACAAATTATAGATAATATATATGTGTATGTGTGTGTGTGTGTGTGTGTGTGTGTGTGTGACTACACAAATTCAGATGTTAAAACTTCTAAAATGCCAAAAAAGATATATAATTAAAGAATAAGTTATTGAAACAATTCAAAAAATATATGACTATTCAAAAGAAAAATATAAGAAAAAGAAAAAAGTACACGAACCCATAAAGTAATAAATTTTAACGGGTCTAAACTTTAAATGAACCTTATCAGCATGTGGCCTACACTAAAAAATGTTGAGCAAGAGCCCATGTTGAAATAATAAAAATCATAACTCCTCTTAATATATCGTATGTAAGCTTTTTGCCTAAGAAATTAACATACTTTCATATCGTTAGGTGAAGCAAAGATATATGCAATAGCAGTAACCTTAAATTTCAATTATTGCAAGTTTTTTTATCTGGTAAAAAAGGCTAAAGAGAGTTTGGTGGTTCATGTACGAAAATTACTTTTAAAAAAATACATGAAAAATCATAAAATATATATATATATATATATTTATATATATATATATATATATATATTAACAAAGTAGAGGAGAATAAAATAACAGAAGAAGAGTTTATACCTCTACTCGGCTTAAATATATATATATATATATATATATTGGAGTTTGCACTGCTTTTATAGTGTTCATGATTAACCTCACAAATTTAGAGATAAATTATCAACGTTTGAATTTGAGTTTAAGTTAGACTTGTTAAAGGGATAGAGTTTCACTCCTTGTTAAGTTTGGACTAAACAAAAATAATTTTGTTTTAAAAAAATGATAATGATGAGTTTGAGTTTAAGTTGGACTTGTTAGAGAGATAGAGTTTCATTCATTGTTAAGTTTGGACTAAACAAAAATAATTTTATGTAAAAAAAAAAGAATGATAATGATGTGACATGTTCTGGAGAGGTCAATAAAAAGTTAAAAGTTTCGGTTTTATATATATATATATAGACTAGTATGGTGATCCTTAAAAAAATAGTACGATAAAAATAAAATACTAGATTAATTTGTTAGAACATTCATATTGCCATAAAATATTTCCCTATAATAGATAATGCACATACATTATCACAAAGTAATTTGATACATATATTGTAAATTTGAAAATGAGCAAATCAAAATTACTAATAGATTTAAGAAAGAATATTGTTAATCTAAATCAAAAGTTCAAAGAGAATCCACTAGCCACTAAAAGTGACTCTTATGGTTCCATGGATTAGAAGGGGGGAGAGGGGTGGGGGGACAAGTTAGGAGACCAAAAGGATGATGAGTGAAAGAGAGACCAAAAAAAATGAGGATTTTAAGAGTTGGAGAGTCTACAAGGAAGAAAAACAAACTTGATATTGAAAAGTATGTGGGATCCTAGAGAGAGAGAGAGAGAGAGAGAGAGAGAGAGAGAGAGAGAGAGAGAGAGAGAGAGAATGTGAACGATTTATTGGGTTTGATCGAGTGACCTAAAAAGCTTGCATTAAAATTAATCATTGGACTTTAATCAAATCTCAAATATATAGCAAAACTTCAATATAAGCGTACTTGTTTATGTATCATATAATATGTTCAATTCACTAATTTAATATGATCAATACAATAAGTATATTTGTATTGTGTGAATCAAGAGTCTACCTAGTAAACACTTTACAATGTGATTTTTTTTTTTTTTGAAACAACCAAACTGGATTATCATTGCCAAACAGAAAAGGGAGTACAACAAAGCAAAGAGAAAAGCTCAACACAGTACATACTACACACAATCTTCCTGGACAATGCGAATCACCATGGGAGGACAAACTCCCTTCCAAACATAAGACTCTTCCTTTTGCCTTGCATACTGTGCAAGCTCATGAGCTGCCCTGTTGTAATATCTTTTCACATGCTTGATTTTCCAGTTGCTAAACGAAGAAGCAAACTAAGAATCCCCTGATACATATGACCAATACAACCACTTGTTTCAGCTGCTGTGACACTTGAAACAGCTGTTAATGCGTCAAATTCCAAGATGATTTGAGATAGCTTTTTCTCTTTGGCAAGAATTAGACCACACTCCATAGCCAGCGCTTCAACTTCCTCCATCGAGTATTGTCCCTGAAGGTATTTACAGCAAGCTACATGAACAATACCATCTGCATCTCTTATAACAACTCCCACACTTGAGTTCTTTTCATTTTCAGATGTAGCACCATCAACATTGATTTTAAAAACTCCTGAAGGAGGTGCTGTCCACTTCTCTTCTGTCCGAGCCAAGCTATTGAGGCGTTCTTGAATTCAAGAATATATTTTCTAGCAAAACTCCAAATATGATTTGGAAACTAACTTGAGGACTTGTGCACTATTTTATTCTTATTATACCAGATTGCCCATGTAACTCCAAAGAAAACCTCCAAGTCTCGTGACGTACCAGATTCAAAAATTTGCATAGTAATATCTATAATATCCATATTTACATTCAACAAATTAACCGGACTATCCACCCAACATCTCCATACTCTCATAGCCACTTCACACTTAACAAAAACATGGAGAGTTGATTCAAGCTCCTTTCTACAAGCTAGACAAAAATCACAAAGCTTAACTCCTCTTCTTTGCAAGTTCACAAAAGTAGGAAGAGCATTCATACACATTTTCCAAGCAAAGATATGCACCTTGGGAGGGATGTTTAAATGCCATAACTTCTTCCAAAGAGGACTCCTAGAATCACCCGGAGAGCTTTCACCTTCCTCCATTGTATCTAGCACCCTAACAGCATTATAATAAGCACTTTTTACACTGATTTCTCCCTTTTTATTACCTACCCATATGATTTGGTCTTCTAGAAGGTTGTGGCTAAGGGGAATATTCAAAATAGTCCTTGCTTCAAAAGGCAAGAACAAAGATCTTACTACATCACCTTTCCACCTCCTTGTGTCTCTATCAATTAGCACCGAGACCCTAGGAAAATCATCAAAGGGCTTTGGGGGGGGGGGGGGGGGGGGAGATTACTTTGTACATTGTTGGAGTAGGCAGCCACTTATCCTCCCAAATATGAATCATATTGCCATTGCCAACTCGCCACCGAGTACCTCTCTTCACAATTTCTAGCCCATTGAAGATGCTTCTCCAAGTATAGGAAGGGTTGGAACCAAGTTTTGCTCTAAAAATATCACCATGTGGATAATATCTCGCTTTGTAGATTTGGGCCACCAGAGAGTTAGGATTTGAGATCAACCTCCAACCATGCTTAGCTAGCATAGCAAGGTTGAAAGCCTGTAAATTTCTGAAACCCATTCCTCCATTCAACTTTGACTTACACATTTTCTTCCAGTTAACCTAAGTAATTTTTGATTCTTGACCCCTTTGGCCCTACCAAAACTTTCTCATCATTCCTTCAATCTCATCACAAAGACTCTTTGGGATCTGGAAGCAACTCATGGTATATGTTGGAATTGCTTGAGCAACAGCTTTGATAAGGATCTCTCGGCCCCCCACTGAAAGAATGTTCTCCTTCCACCTCGATAATTTTTTCTGCACCCTCTCTTTAATTTCTAAAAAACTTCAACTTTTGACTTGCCAATGATTGAGGGTAGGCCAAGGTATTTTTATGTCGGTTATCTTGCATTGGACCCAACATATTCAGCACTTCACATCTTCTATCATCAGGGGTATTGTTACTGAAAAAGACTGAAGATTTATCCGCATTGATTTTCTAACCTGAGGCAGCTTCATATAGCTGGAGAATATCAATAAGATTTTGGCATTCTTGGCTATTTGCTTTACAAAACAATAGACTTTCATTTGCAAAAAATAAATGTGTAATCTTGGGACAACCTCTACATATTGATACTCCATTAATTCTTTGATTCCTGGCAGCATTATTAATAAGGGAGGAAAAACCATCTGTACACAAAAGAAAGATATAAGGTGAAATTGGGTCTCCTTGACGGAGACCCCTCGTAGGAATAATACTACCATAAGCAACACCATTAACGAGGATAGAATAAGATACAGTAGTTATGCAATGCATGATCAAATTTATCCACTTTTCATGGAAGCCCATTTTTTCCATCATTTGTTTAATAAAACCCCACTCCACCTTATCATATGCTTTACTCGTATCCAACTTTATTGCTACAAAACCCTCCCTTCCTTCCTTCTTATGTTCTAAATAGTGCATAAGTTCAAAAGCTACAAGAACATTGTCTGTAATTAGTCTCCTAGAGAGAAACGCACTTTGATTTTCTAATATAATCTGTGGAAGGATATTTTGAGACGATTGGCTAACACTTTTGATATGAGTTTATAAACAACATTACATAGACTAATAGGTCTAAAATCAGTCATTTTTGTGGGGGTTTTTATTTTTGGCACCAAAGTGATGTTTGTTTTATTAATCTCTACCATAGACATATTTGAGTTTAGCACATTTAAGACCATGCATATGACATCATTACCAACAATACCCCAATATTTTTGAAAGGAAATAGCAGACATACCATTAGGACCTGTGACTTTTGTTGGATGCATTTGTTTTAGTGCTGCCTCAACTTCCTCTCTTGTGAACTCTTGGATAAGGAGCTGATTCATATCCTCAGTGACTCTAGTTGGAATAGTATCAAGGACTTCCAAAATGCGAGTCGGATAAGAAGTGGTATACAGATTTTTAAAATATGACACAGCCACCTCTGCAATACCATCAATAGAATCATGCCAATTTCCATTTTCATCCATAATGTTGTTGATAGTATTTCTCCTTCTCCTATCTGAAGCCCTAGTGTGGAAGTATTTCGTATTTCGTATTTCGATCCCCAAGGCCTAACCATTGCACCCTCGATCTCTGATGCTACATAATTTCTTCACTATCCAATAAATCATTAATCTCCTTTCTTAACATATTGATCTCACTACCCAAGCTGTCATCCTTATCTCTACATACCAGAGTACTGAGAGTCAATGTGACTTCTTTTTTTTACTATGATTTAATATATATCAAATGATGCATATCGTGTATCATCTTAAAGTAAGTATTGTGTTCGTACACACAATGTTATCAACAACAAAAAAAATTTGTTCGTACACACAATGATGTGACACAGTTAAATAAACATTGATTTAACTAAAGATAAATAAATAAATAATTGTTGCACTGTTAGTAACTCTATCAATAAGATTTTTTTTTTTTAATGAGAACTCTATGTCTCTATCAACAAGATTGGTTACACTCTCAATGATAACTTTTAAATTATTATAGTAGAACAAACACTATGCATCCATAATATTTGTAATGCTCCAAACGTTTGCTTTTTTTTTTTTTTTTTTTTTTTTTTTTTTTTTCAAATTTGGTTAGCCAAACCCCAAAAATCATAATTGTAACTATGGGGGATTTTTTCCCGCGCACACTCAGCTCATTGTTCGCTTTGGGGAGCCAAGCCCGCACTGATTTGTCCTCGTCCCTGAGTGTGGGAAGACTTTGAGTGCAATCCCACATCGGTTAGAGAAGCGCCCCACGCATGCCTTATAAGCCCTTGGAGCAAGGCATGGTGTACCACTCGGCCACACATGTGTGACGAGTGGTACACCATGCCTTGCTCCAAGGGCTTATAAGGCATGCATGGGGCGCTTCTCTAACCGATGTGGGACTGCACTCAAAGTCTTCCCACACTCGGGGACGAGAATAAATCCGTGCGGGCTTGGCTCCCCAAAGCGAACAATGAGCTGAGTGTGCGCAGGAAAAAATCCCCCACAGTAACAAATCGTCAATTGCACAACAAAATTAGTGGAAGCTACAATACTTCAATTGGAAAGGCACTATAGCTTTGCTAAGTAAATTCTTACAATTTTTTTAATTGCTCCAAGAAATCTCTCTCTCTCTCTCTTTGTGAAAAAAAAAGGAAAAAAAGAAACCCTCAATAAATTTGAGTAAAAAAAATGATAGAATCTGAGGTCAAATTGATTATTAGATGAGAATACAAAATCCTCTAAAGTGTAAAATAAATAACTTCGTTTTAGAACCTCTTTTCTTCACCCTTGTGTGTGTGTGTTTGTTTCTAAAAAAAAAAAATTGTAGCTCAATTAAAAAAAAAAATGCTCCCACATCCAGTTATTTATTCATATTGTAAATTATAAAACTTGCTACAATATCAAGTAAAAATGCATCCCTCTCTGTCTCTCTCTCCTCTTTCACCCTTTCTCCTCTCTACCGCCAAGTCACAATGTTACCGCTGTCCACGCTGCCATTGACAACAAATGCAAGAGGGAAACCCCCAAAAAAAAAAAAAAAATCACAAATCACAGGGATCTCTTCCTAGTGGCGCTAGAGAAGGTGGTGGTGATTGGTGGGGATGTGTTGTTTTTTTTTTTTTTTTTTTTTTTTTTTTTTTTTTTTTAAATTTTTTATAAAGAAAATTATTTATGTTTGGCCACTAGTTGTAGGTGGTGGATGGCTGGTCAAAGGTGGTGGTTGGTTGTTGATGAAATCGACAATCTCTTCCTAATGGCGTTGGCGAAGGTTGTTGGTTGTGGTCGGTGGGGATGGTTTGGGTTATTTTGTTTATTTATTTTAGGAAACTAAAAAAATTAAAGGAAAACAATTAGATTTTAATAAAATAGTTGTAGATGCGGTAAATTATTATTGGTAGAGCATAGAGTAGAACAAGAAAATTAGGACAAAAGATAATGGCGGCTTTGCATTGATGTCAGGGTGGTCACAACTCACAAGACCACCTTGACTTGGAAAAAAATGTCATATACTAAACTAACCTATTGTGACCAACCTAGAAAAATATTGAACACCCTACCTTGAAAATCACAATAATTTTGGTTCAACAAAAATAAGTGTAATACTACATCCACAACATTTTTACAATAATTTTACAAAAAATCCTATGCAGTAAGCTGATACTAATTTTAATTTGAGTCCAATACTAACCTCACATTTCTACCCACCAATAATAGTTTGTCGCATAAGATTTGTTATAAAAATATTGTGGACATCGCATTTCTCCAAAAATAATTATGGCCCCCCAAACATAATTCTTAGCCCCTTTTAAAAAAAAAAAATCTTAAATAACAACAATAAAAATTAGCCCAAGTGACCACAAAAATAACTCAAACAAAAAATAAGACTAGACCAAACAACAACAAGCGTACAAATTATTTAACAAAAAGCCAATTTAAAAAAAAAAAAAAAACTCTAATTATTCAAATTTGTAACTTGTTCAACCCATTGCTTAAAAATAATCTTTAATTTCATTTTTACTTAGAAAACGATACCAATAAAAATATTGTAGTTGTGAGTTCTCCTTGGTTGTGCCAACAGTTATGCTTTCTTTGGTTTTGCAAACTCAACAATTTTGCTCTCCTTAGCAACTATGCTCATAGTTAGCAAATATTATCTCTCTCTCTCTCTCTCTCTCTCTCTCTCTCTCTCCGTTTTTCTCTTCTTTATTATCATTTCAGACTTTTTCTCACTATATTATTCTCATATCAACATTCTTAGTTCCCACTTTATCTCTTATCAAATTTTTTTTTTCCTTTTTCTCTTTGCTAGTAAAACGAAATTGTAATACTTCATGAATTTGGGTGTTTTTTTTTTGTGACCTTGATATATTTAATTTATTTCTTTTTTAAATTTTTTATAATTTAACTTTTTTAGTGACCACCCTAAAAAAAATTCTAGAGCCGTCAATAACAGAAGATTTGGACTTGTGATGTCTAATGATCCACTCTAAGTATCTGTTTGAAATTAGTGTAGGAACTAAAATTTTAAT
Source organism: Quercus robur (assembly GCF_932294415.1). Lineage (NCBI taxonomy): Eukaryota > Viridiplantae > Streptophyta > Magnoliopsida > Fagales > Fagaceae > Quercus > Quercus robur. Next base: position 67,856,365 of record NC_065541.1, on the reverse strand, counting down.
CTATAAAGCTACGTTGACCAATTATAGTGATAAAGTGCTTTAAATTTGTTACACCTATTTGGTAACTAAATTGATTAAAAAGATTTTTTTTTTAAAAAAAATTAGATGCAAGGTGTGGCGGGTAGAAAAAGAAAAGAAGGCAACTATCCTACCCGCACAATAAATTTTTAGAGATGGGATGTAAGGTCAACATTAAATACCCCTTTTTGTAACAAAAAATGACAATCCTGGAGCTTGACAATTAACTAAATAGATTGAGAATTGACTGTGTTAGTCCTCGGGTTTTGTCCAAGGAAGAAGATACAATCGTTGTTTTCGTTCTCTCTCCTTTTTTTTCTTCTACTATAATCTTACTCACCCCCTTTGATCCAGACACTTCTTGGCTTTATATAACTCAACAAAAATGCATCTGGATCTTACATTTGGAGGGCTATGATTAAACTCTCCTTGTTACACCTATTTGGTAACTAAATTGATTAAAAAGATTTTTTTTTAAAAAAAAATTTAGATGCAAGGTGTGGCGGGCAAAAAAAGAAAAGAAGGCAACTATCCAACCCACACAATAAATTTTTAGAGATGGGATGTAAGGTCAACATTAAATACCCCTTTTTGTAACAAAAGATGACAATCTTGGAGCTTGACAATTAACTAAATAGATTGAGAATTGATTGTGTTAGTCCTCGGGTTTTGTCCAAGGAAGAAGATACAATCGTTGTTTTCGTTCTCTCTCCTTTTTTTTCTTCTACTATAATCTTACTCACCCCCTTTGATCCAGACACTTCTTGGCTTTATATAACTCAACAAAAATGCATCTGGATCTTACATTTGGAGGGCTATGATTAAACTCTCCTTGTTACACCTATTTGGTAACTAAATTGATTAAAAAGATTTTTTTTTAAAAAAAAATTTAGATGCAAGGTGTGGCGGGCAAAAAAAGAAAAGAAGGCAACTATCCAACCCACACAATAAATTTTTAGAGATGGGATGTAAGGTCAACATTAAATACCCCTTTTTGTAACAAAAGATGACAATCTTGGAGCTTGACAATTAACTAAATAGATTGAGAATTGATTGTGTTAGTCCTCGGGTTTTGTCCAAGGAAGAAGATACAATGGTTGTTTTCGTTGTCTCTCCTTTTTTTCTTCTACTAAAATCTTACTCACCCCCTTTGATCCAGACACTTCTTGGCTTTATATAACTCAACAAAAATGCATCTGGATCTTACATTTGGAGGGCTATGATTAAACTCTCCTTGTTACACCTATTTGGTAACTAAATTGATTAAAAAGATTTTGAAAAAAAAAAAAATTTAGATGCAAGGTGTGGCGGGCAAAAAAAGAAAAGAAGGCAACTATCCAACCCACACAATAAATTTTTAGAGATGGGATGTAAGGTCAACATTAAATACCCCTTTTTGTAACAAAAGATGACAATCTTGGAGCTTGACAATTAACTAAATAGATTGAGAATTGATTGTGTTAGTCCTCGGGTTTTGTCCAAGGAAGAAGATACAATGGTTGTTTTCGTTGTCTCTCCTTTTTTTTCTTCTACTAAAATCTTACTCACCCCCTTTGATCCAGACACTTCTTGGCTTTATATAACTCAATAAAAATGCATTTGGATCTTACATTTGGAGGGCTATGATTAAACTCTCTTGAAAATTGTCTCATCAAGGCCTTACTAGAAGGTTTTTACACTAGAACATGAGCTGTGTGGACACTGTTCAGGATCATTTCCCCATTAATGCTGCCAGCTAAGTGGTTGTAGTGCATTTAATGTGGAGGGAATGGCTACCTTGTCATTCCTTTTTCTTCTCTTCCTTGTTTTATATCAAGATACCTTTATCTCCCTTGGTATTGCACCATGCTCCCTACACGCCTAATTCATGACCTTCCGACGTTAATATGGAGTCCTCGGTCCTCGGTATTTTTTCTCAACGGCAATATCCCAAACGCCTTTATTAGAAACCAAAGACTCCTTATGAAATTCCCCTCCTCGAAAACAACCTTGCCCACTTTATTACTGCTTTGGATCCTCGTACCCCTACAATAACCCCCCAAAACCTTACTTTTCCCATCTACCCTAGGAAAGAAAGGTTTTGTTTAAGGGGAAATGGTTGCTACAACACGCTCCCCACAGATTCCCACGTAAGAGCGTCTTTTCAACTGACTGAGACACGCTCCTGACGCTTCGAAATTCGTAACTCCGCCTTAAATGCTGTGGGTGGCTTGTTGTCTCCCACGTTCTATGGTCAGATTATCATCCTACAGTCCTTATTCCTTCCATTGAAGAGGCGGGAAAACCTCTACTTCTTTTTTATCTCTTATATAAGGGGAAGTTTAGGGACTCTTGCCCCATTTTACTCCTTTGCACATCCTTGAACTTTTACTCTTATTCTTTATCTTTTATATATATATATATATTTGAACACTTAGGCCACCCAAGCAGCGCAGGTGCCGAGGAGTGGGTTGATCAAGCCCTTCATGAGAAAAAGGAGGAGGAATTTAGGCGATACGCCGCCTAAAAGGCCCAAGCCTTGGTTGACAAAAAATTGAAGGAAACTCTCCTTAAGCTATCCGAGTGTGACAAAGTTAGGAAGAGTGCTAAAGCCGCCATTGAAGGCTTTGAAAGGCAAGCTCGAGATTAGCTCCACCAACTGAAAGAGGCAGAAAACCAGCTCTCCTTTGCTCAGGTTCGGATCACTGAATTGACAGTGGAGCTAGCCCAAAAAACTAAAGAGATGGGTAAAGTGGAGCAAATCGCATACGATATGGAGCAGAAAGAGATTGAAGCACATCTAAAGTCTCAATTCCCCATAGTATGCCGAAAATTCCATCTTTGGACTTGGATCGAGGCTTTAAATGCCGGCAGTGTAGGCCCCTCTTTGGAATTAAGAAATCCAAAGAAGGTGTTCTACCCCCAAGCCATAAGGGCACAGGCATCTGCTCCTCCTCTGACCAACTCTGCCATTTCCGCGTAGCCTACCTGAGTCAAGGATCCAACCCCGAAACCTAATAAGGCTGCCCCAAAGGTCTCTGTAGTGGTAGATGAGACTCACCCCCAAGGTGGAGTCTTTCCAACAACTGAAGCTACTTCCCCTATATCCCAATCTGCAACCGAGGATCAAACATCAGACGGAGTAGAAAAAGAAAAGGATCTCGAGGGCTAAGGGAAAAAGTAGATGTTAGGTCAAGGACCTGTTATTACTATATATATTTTTATGAAGTTGGTGAACACTCTAACTAGTTGAAGCTTCAATCGTCGTTTTGTTATGTACTTCATTAGTTTCCAAACTTATGAATGAAAAGATTTTTACTTATCTCTAGCCTTATGTAGTTTTTCTTACTTGATAATTTACAATTCTTTTACCCCCGTCTTAATACATATCCTGAACTATGTGATTCTTCCTTAACTTTGTCGAATACATTTTTTCTTTATTTCACCACATTTAATCTACCTAAATAACTTTTCATTCTACAGCCCTTAACGCTGAGCTCTCCTAAGCTTAATGTTTACCAAAGGATAAGTATTTCTACAGTTGGTTGACTACAGTGGTAGGTCCAATCTAAATTTCAATGAACCTGACTTAGAAGTAACTACGTGTCATTTTATACCAAGTAGTAGGTCTTAGGAATTTCATTTACCTAGACCCTGTATAACAAGGTAAACGTTAATATACCTAAGGCAGATGACCCAAGGAATCTAACCTGGTCGAGGTTCTGTTTAACCCATGATATTAAGTTAGGTGCACTTTTAATCAAAATGACAACAACAAAGTTGATTAATACATTCGATTACATATAAACAGATAATCATTTACATAATTTTAAATTAGAAATAATATTTTCGTAAATTATTCACATTTCATGGTTGGGGAACTACAACCCCATTTAAATCTCCTAGCCGATAGGCCCCTATTCCAGCTACAAAAGTCACCTGATATGGTCCCTCCCAGTTAGGACCTAGCTTTCCCCAAGAGGGATTCTTCATACTCTCGACCACCCTTCACAGAACAAGATCTCCTGGAATGAATATCCTGACTTTTATCCCCTTATCAAATCCTTGCCTAAGCTTTTGTTGGTACTGTGTTAATCTGACCGTAACTATTTCCCTTCGTTCTTTAGCTAAGTCGAGGTCCAGGGATAGTAGTTGGTCATTGCTACCTCCGAGGAGTTGGCTGGACCTTAATGTTGGGAAGCCTGTTTCCGTAGGGATAACTACTTCAGATCCATAAGTCATGGAAGACCTCCTAGGAGTTGTGCGATATGTCCACAAAACATGGGGTAGTTCGTCTACCCACTTTCCCTTGGCTTCTTCCAATCTTTTCTTTAGACCATCTAGAATGACTTTATTTGTGGCCTTAGCTAATCCATTACTCTGCAGGTACGATGGAGTGGAATACTTGTTCTTTATCCCTAAGTCACAACAATGTTTCTGAAATGCCTTGCTGTCAAATTGGAGCCCATTATCTAAGATGAGGGTGTTCGGAACCCCAAACCTCGTCACAATATTTCGCCAGACGAATCTTTTGACATTTTGATCTTGGATGTTAGCTAAGGGTTCAGCCTCAACCCACTTGGTGAAATAATCAATAGCAACAAGGAGGTATCTTCAATTCCCTGTAGCCTTGGGAAAAGGCCCCATGATATCTAGCCCCCATTGTGCAAAAGGCAAGGGGCTACTTAATGGGTTCAACACCCCTCCTAGTTGATGGATATTAGGAGCATATCTCTGACACTGATCATTTCTTAACATATTCTTGGGAAGATTTTTGCATGCTTGGCCACCAATAACTTTGCGTTAAAGCCCTATGGGCAAGTGACCTCCCCCCCGTATGACTACCACAAATTCCCTCATGCAACTCCTCCAACAATATTTCCACTGCCTCAAGATGGATACATAGGAGATATGGTCCCGAGTATGAGCATTTGTATGGTTTCTGATCCTTGGATAACCAAAACCTCGACGCCTTCCTACGAATTTTCTCTGCCTTGGTCTTGTCCTCGAGCAATATTCCATTCCTAAGGAACGTAAACAATGGATCCATCCAACTAGGGCCCACTTGTGTAAAGTGAACTCCCACAGGAGCCGGTACGTTGTAAGCAGGTAATGCATAATCTTCCACAAGTATAATCTTAGGAAGACTCTCCCTACTCGTAGTAGTGAGAGTTACAAGCGAATCAGCGTGGGAATTTTTGCTTTGGGGAACCTGTTCAAGCGTAAAAGAAAGAAAGCCCCCTGATAAGCGCTTAACCTAATTCAAGTATTAGATCATCCTCGGGTCTTTAGCCTCAAAATCACCCCAAACTTGTCCCATTATGAGTCTTGAATCACAGTATGCCCTGACAACCCTACCTCCAAGTTTCTGCATAGTAGTTACCCTAGCCAGTAAAGCCTCATATTTTGCTTTGTTATTTGTTGCTGAAAATCCAAGCCTTAGGGACTTTTCCAAAGTAATTCCATATGGTGAGATCATCACGATTCCTTTCCCTAATCCTCTCTAGTTGGTCGCGCCATCCACAAATAATTGCCACACTTGCTGACTTTCCACTGAATTCACTCTCAATGTTTCCTCAAGCTTTGTTCCCTCCTTTGAGTCACCTAACTCTTCAGTAAATTTTGCTATCAAGTCTGCTAGAACTTGGCCTTTTATAGTTGTTCGAGGCAAATACTTAATATCAAAAGCACCGAGCATAGTTCCCCATTTTGCTATTCTTCCTGTATAATCTGACTTTCGAAGCAATGCTTGCAAAGGCAATTGGGTTAATACGATCACAGTATGGGCTTGGAAATAATGGGGGAACTTCTTAGTGGCATGAATGATAGCAAGAATTGCCTTCTCCAAGGAAAGATACTTGACCTCGGCCTCCTAGAGGGATTTACTAACGTAATACACCAATTTCTGAATTCCTTAATCCACCCTTATCAGAACCAAACTCACTGCATGTTGGGTAACAGCCACATATGCATACAGAACCTCCTCTTTCTCTGGCCTAGATAAGACCGACGGATGAGCTAAATACGACTTCAATTCGTCAAAAGCCCTATCACGTTCCTCGGACCAGGAAAAATCTTTCCATTTATGCAATAGTTGAAAGAACAGTTTACATCGCTCTACAAACCTTGATATGAAACGGTTCAAAGCTGCTGTCATTCCAGTAAGACGTTAAACTTCCTTTGGATTCCGAGGTGGATGCAACCTGTGGATAGCCTTAATCTGGTCGGGATTAACTTCAATCCCCCGATGGGTGATCATGTAGCCTAAAACCTTTCCCGACCCCACTCCAAAAGAACACTTGGAAGTGTTTAAGCGCAGCTTATACTTTCGTAAAATAAAAACTTTATCAAGATCAGACAAATGCCGGGATTCTTCTTTACTCTTAACTACCATATCATTGATGTACGCCTCTACATTCTTTCCTAGTTGGTTCCCAAAAATTCTAGTCACCATTCTTTGATATATGGACCCTACATTCTTTAGTCCAAATGGCATTACTCTATAATGATAATTTCCTGTCGAGGTAAGGAAGTCTGTTTTCTCTTGATCGGGCAATGCCAGCGGAATTTGATGGTAGCCTTAAAAAGTGTCTAGGAAACTCATCCTAGGGTGTCCATACATTGCATCAACTAATTGATCTATTCTTGGGATAGGAAACGGATCTTTAGGACAGGCTTTATTAAGATCTATAAAATCCACGCACACTCTCCACTTCCCCGATTTTTCCTCACCACCATAATATTAGCCAACCATTTTGAGTAGAAAACCTCTTTAATTACCCCAGCCTGTTTAAGCTTATGGACCTCATCTTTTACAGTCTCAGCATGTTCTTTAGACGAACGTCGAGGTAGTTGTTTCTTCGGGATAACCTTGGGGCTAACATTCAAGTGGTGGCAGATGAACTCGAGGTCAACCCCGGGTGCTTCGTATGCATTCCACCGAAAAACATCCACGTTTCCCTTCAAAAAGTCCACCAGCTGCTTTTTATCCTCAATTGGGAGTTGGATCCCAACTTGAAAGTATTTATCTATGTCCTCGCCAATGACAACCCTTTCTAACTCCTCACAAGATACTGGACCATCAAAGGATATAGGTTGCCCAAGCTATGGTTGCTATAACATTGGCGCCACTTTCGAAGAGCCGATTTGAGCAACACAATGATCAATTTCCACCCCCATGCATTACCTAGCCATCAACTGGCATCCCACCAACTCGACCACTCCCTCATTAGTAGGATATTTCACTTTAACATGCAACGTTGATGAGACCGCCCTATGGCATGGAGCCATGGTTTGGCTAAGATGGCAGTAATGGCGAAAAAGAATCTATCAATATAAAATTTATGCTTACCACCCTATCCCTAGTCTGTACTGGTAATCAAATCATCCCCTTCAATATAGTAGTGTTTCCATCAAACCCTATCAACGGAGCATCATACTGGTCCAAATCCTCAAGTTTGAGACCTAGGCTTTTAAACAAGTTGGAGTACATAATCTCTACCCCACTACCTTGATCAACCATTACTCTTTTGACATCAAATCTTGCTATACGCAAGGTTACCACCAAGGTGTCATTGTGTGGCTGAATCGTTCGCAACTTGTCTTCCTCGGAAAATCCTATAATAGGTTGCTCCAAAACTCTGGCCTTCTTACATGGTGCCTCCTCTTCAGACCCTGCCATTTGTGGTGATACTAACATCACTCTACTAAATGGGTGAAACTCTCTTCTCGGGGTTGCAAAGATGACATTTATTGTTCCCAATGATGACTGAGGTGCGCCGCTTCTTAGGGGTCCCGTCGCGAGCCGATTTCCTTGACTATCAGGCTGCTGCAAAAACTGCTTCAATTTACTAGCTTTAATCAACTGATCAAGAAAAGCCTACAAAGTTCTACATTCCTCGATTGTATGACCTCGGTCCTGATGATATTGATAATACAAATTCTGATTTCTCTTAGTTGGGTCTTCACCCATCTTATTTGGCCATTTGAAATAGGGCTCGTGCTTAATTTTTTCTAACACTTGATATATCGGCTCCTTAAACACCGAGTTCACCACCTGAGGACCAGCGACGGTATGGGATGTTTGATTGTAAAACTCCCTCCTCGGCTGGGAAGACGTCAATCGGCCTGTCGAGTTATCCCTTCGATTAGGTACAAAAGCCTTAGCTTTACCCTTGCTAATACTTTGATTGTCCTCGACCCTTTTATGCTTCTCAATACGGTCCATGAGTTGATGCATGCCTCAAGGCGGTTTCAAGATAAATGATTTCTATAGGTCGGAATGTGTAGGAAGACCCACTTTGAAGGTTCGTACGGCGACGTCCTTAAAATCCCCATCAATTTCATTATAGATCTCCTAGTATCTATCAAAATAATTCTTCAAGGTCTTACATTTTCTCATAGACATTGAGAGTAAAGAATCTAAGGGTTTAGGGACTTGGCTACAAGTCACAAATCTTGCCCCGAAGGCCTTAGTTAGCTCCTCATCAGAATGTATTGATCCTTCTTCAAGACTGTCAAACCACCTCATAGCAACCGGCCCAAGGCTTGAAGGGAAAACCTTACACATTAAGGCTTTATTTTTTGAGTGAATAGTCATCCTCTGATTAAAATGACTCGAGTGCTTTACTGGGTCAGTTTTACCATTATAGATGGTGAAGGTGGGTTGGTTAAAGCGACAAGGGAGCTTGGCCTGCTCAATATGTCGAGAAAACAGAGAGCGAGAAATTTGAAGGAGAGCCTTTCCCATAGCGTCATGCCCCTGGCCTCTCCTTGGTGGTGTTCTAGACTTCTTATGATAACGGTCTCGCCCCGAAGAATGACGAGATAACGATGTAAGCGATTCACTTGGTGGAGTCCTACTCCTAGGCTGGTAACTCTTATCACTTCCAGTACTTGAATATTGGTCTAGAGAAGGGGTTCTATCTTCCCTTATTTGAGTTCGGCGATGAAGACGTCGATGTAACCGCTCCACTTTTTTCTCTAAGCTATGGACCTCCTCATCACGTGAATGATTGCTCTCCTCATGTTGCCCAGTTTGTTCAGAATGAAAGGAAGGTGCTCCTTAACTACGAGTGTGAGCCACATCTCTATCTGTCCTATGTTCAAGGTTAACGAAATGATCTTTGCACTGAGAACCAACAGACTCCAGTGATCCAGTACGTCTAGAACTAGCCATAGCTATGATATTTGTAAAGGTACTTCAGAAGACGATTCCCACAGACGGTGCCAATTGTGGCGGGTAGAAAAAGAAAAAGAGGCAACTATCCTACCCACGCAATAAATTTTTAGAGATGGGATGCAAGGTCAACGTTAAATACCCTTTTTTGTAACAAAAGATGACAATCCTGGAGCTTGACAATTAACTAAATAGATTGAGAATTGACTAAGTGTTAGTCCTCGAGTTTTGTCTGAGGAAGAAGATACAATGGCTATTCTCTCTCCTTTTTTTCTTCTACTAAAATCTTACTCACCCCCTTTGATCCAGGCACTTCTTGGCTTTACATAACTCAGCAAGAATGCATCTGGATCTTAAATTTGGGGGAGCTATGATTAAACTCTCCTAACAATTGTCTCATCAAGGCCTTGCTAGAAGGTTTTTAAACTAGAACATGAGCTGTGTGGGACACTATTTAGGGTCATTTCCCTATTAATGTGGCCAGCTAAGTGGTTGTAGTGCATTTAATGTGGAGGGAATGGCTGCCTTGTCATTCCTTTTTCTTCTCTTCCTTGTTTTATATCAAGTTACCTTTATCTCCCTTAGGATTGCACCATGCTCCCTGCATGCCTGATTCTCGACCTTCCAAGGTTAATATGGAGTCCTCGGTCCTCGGTATTTTTTCTCAACGGCAATATCCTAAACTCCTTTATTAGAAAAATAGTACTTCTCCAAAGACTCCTCATGAAATTCCCCTCCTCGGAAACAACCTTACCCACTTTATTACTGTTTTGGATCCTCGTACCCCAACACAAAGGATGACAAATTATGACATAATGAAAATGTTTCATACTTTTCATAATTGAATCTAATTAATTTAATTTTCAAGTGTTTTATAGCTCACTTTTTTTTTTTGATAAAAACTTTATACCTCAATTGATTGGTGTCTTCTAATGTTTTCAGCGGAAACTGTTAGGGCTCAAAACATTTCATCCCCAACTATCAAATTAAAAACAAAAAAAAGAAAAGAATCTAATTAATTTAATTAATGATCAATAGTTGTGTTATTTTTGTTATTATTATTACACACTCTCTCTATTTCACTCATTTAGGTATTATTTTGAAAATTAAACAAGCACATTTATGTTGTTTTATTAACGGGTAAATGCAATACATAGGATTTCCCAATTGAATTTATAAACAATTAATTATTTTGAATTTAATTGTCATTGAAAAAAATAATAATATTTGTGTTTTATTGGTTAATACAATAAAGTATTTGAAGTGCTTTTTTTTTCTTTGTGGATAAATTGATAGTTAGGGGAGGGAGTTGAGTTCAAAAATTCTTGACTATAATTAAAAAGTTTAATGTACTACATCTAAGTTACTGGACCTAAATTTAATACTCCACCAGCCATTGAAATAATTCATTTAAGAGTTTTGACACTAAAACTTGGAATTTCAAACTTAAAGCAAGCCGTTTGGCACCAATTTAATTGACTTGTTACTAATAATAATTGTTGGTAGAAGATTTGCTAAAAAAAAAAAAAAAAAAACAAAGGCTATACATTGAAAAGGCGAGGCTTTAAAAGCTGTACACAGCTAATGACAAAAGGGGTTCTTGGGTTGCATTATGTAAAGAAAACTTAAAAGAAGCACGCGGGTGTGGTATGGCTAAAGGACGGCGCGGTCACTTTTGTGGTACACCCAATTATATGAGCATAGTTTGTTGTGTTTAGCAGGAAGCGTGATAGGGCTACCGAGAGACAGAGCTAGCTAGAAGTGTACTCGGTCTAAACTTTATCAAAAAAAAAAAAAACTTTATTTGATTTGCTACAAAGTATTTGATATGTTTTCGGTGGCCTTCAACTCCTCCGTACTTTGATCTTATGCTCACCAGTCCACACCCATGGCCCATGGTCGCGCCCAGCCCAAACTCATCATATATCCTGACAGTTCAAAAACAGCTAGCTATCCTTTTCTTCTTGAGAGGGAGGAACATAGAGGTGGTCCTCACTCCTTAATTTAACAACTAGCCACGCCAGCTTGCCATTTTTAAATCTTTTATTATTGACTCACCCCAGACTCAGAGGGTCTCATCCCAGCATCTTTCCTTTCCTTTTTTTTTTTTTTTTTTAAATTTTCTTTTTTACTGTGCTACTCTAGGCCAGGAGGCCAGGGACCACTCCTATATCATGTGAGAGAGAAAGAGAGAAAAAACCAATCGGCCGATCCCGTTAAAACTGACATCACCTAAAAGACTTTTGACCCGACTTGTCGGCATTGAGTTACCAATTCCCATGTGGAAGACTTCTGCACTCCACTGTTACTTAGCATAGATATGTATGTTTTGGTTTTTATTTTTATTTTTTTTTGGTTAACAGATATGTATGTTTTTATTTATCTTATAACTGTGTTCATTTTGACTTGTTTTAAGAGTTTTATTTATTTATTTATTTTAATTTTAGGTACAAGTTTTATTTTTTATATATTTTCTTTTTGAGATGGATTATTTTATATATTAAGTACTAATTTTTATTATTCTCCTTTTTTAGGAATATTATTTTGTTAATCAATATATCCTTTTATTAATAAAAGGGTAAGAGAGTGATTACCCGTGGAGACTAACATGAAAGACAAAAACGAATTTTAGTTCAAGGCAAAAAATTCAAAAAAAAAAAAAATTGACGACAAAATTAATTAAAAAATAGATTGTGCTGCAAGTAAAAAAAAAAAAAAAAAATTGACATAGAAAATATATGTAGGGATTGGGTTCGAGCACTTCTCCTGTTGGGTGGATGGTCTCAAGCCCAGCTAGCCCAATACAACAAGCTAGCCCAATACAATAAATTTGTAGAGAATGAGTTTAAGAACTAGGTCTTAGTTTGAATTATAACAACTAGACACGGTTACAAATAAGCTGAGTAACAAGGATATGGATTAAAGCATGAAATTTGGTCCTCGGGCGTTTCGTCCGAGGAACTTAGTATTCTTCTTCTTCCTTCAGTATTAGGTTACAGAGGTTTCCAAGACCATGCAGGCTACTACCGTCTCTTCCTTTTTTTTTTTCTTCCTCTTTTTTTTCCACGATCCCCCATTCTTGGAGGGTCTCTCACATTATATACTTCTTTCCAGTCAATCTTGACCCTCCACCTGTTGATCATGCAGGTCATTACTCAAGTACTCGTCCCATTAGCCACCTTCCCAAACCCTCTGTGAGTTGCGGCAACCAAGGCCGCACTGTTCAAGGGTCATTTCCTCATTAATGCGGCCAGAACATTAGTTGGGTGCATTCAATGTAGAGGTGACAATTTCTCCTTGGATTGCTCCTGCACCATACGCTCATGGGTATTCTACTATACTTGTCCTTCTCCTAGGGCGCTTTGGGAGGCTGCCTTTGCCGGTGTGCTGTTCTCTCCTTTTGGGATTTGGGATGCCGAGAGCAGGATTGTCCTCGGCAACGTTTCTAGGCCATTTGGGCTTTCTTTGTCCGTCCTCGGCCGTTTCTCCCTCCTCGACGCGGGTCTTGGGCCCAGTATAAAGTAGGCCGGGGTTGTCAAATTCTTTGACCCCACAATATAATATGAATGTATATTATAACTATTAATATAATTTTTGGTGCATAGTGTTAGAATTGAAATTTAATATAATTATTGTTATGCTCAAAATACTTCATAATTTTGAGTTACTAATTACATATGTTTCAAACAAGTAAATATATTATTATTATTATTATTATTATAAGAAGATATATAACTCAAGAGTAAAATGAGAGAGAGAGAAAAAAAGAAATATTAAGAGTATGATAATATATTTAAAAATTTACAAAATTCTATGTGAGCCTGGATTTTTTAAAGAGATTATACACCAAATACACTCCCCTTTTGCCTTAGCTTAGTGAATAAAATTTGGCACATTAATTAGGGATAAATGTCTATTTTATAATTTAAATATTTTAAGCCGACATAAAGTAAATTTTTTGTTTTGCTTTTTAATTTTATTGACTACTTTAGAAAAATTAGAAATTACTTTATTTTGGACTTTAGACTCGCTCGCAATTCTATCATCTGAGCTATCATGAGCTCCATTGCTATGATGTTGTTTTGAGCGTTTAAGAACTTATTGGAGTTGAGATGAAGATATGACGAAGAGAGAAGTAGAGATGGGGAGAGGATTTTTTAAATTAGTAATTGTGTTGTTGTTGTTGTCGTTTTCTTTGTTCATTTGTTTGTTTGTTTTTGTTTTTGTTTTTTTGTTTTTGTTTTTGTTTTTGTTTTTGTTTAAATTTGTTGGGTAGAGCTGAGGTAGAATATTAGTGGGGAAAAAAAAAGAGATTGAAAGAGTGACTAGCTGTAGAAGCAATTTTGGATGTGACTAATTGTAACTTAACTAAAATGATGATTTATAGAGTGAGATGTATATGCTTTACATGGATTTTTCTTACAACATCTCCAAATTGTCACTCGAATTTTATCTAAAATCAAACTTTCTATCTACCTAAGCTTTAAATAAATATACCTAAGCTTTTAAAATCACACTTTTTATCTACCTAAGCTTCTAAATTCTCACCCGGATTCCCTGCTCTTGCAGGATCGGACCTAGCAGGTAAAGTGTCACTATAGTCATGCTCAGGTGGAAGACGCCAACTCAAGTTGCCACTCTCTACCCATTTTTTAGTTCATAATATATATTTATATATATATATATAATTTTTCATAGACTCTCAATTCTTTGTCTATTCTATTTAAATATTCTTTATTCGTTCACTCTTTATTCTATCTATCCAATGGTCAAACACCAAAAAAGGTTCTTTTTTCTCCATGGCCATCTCTAGGCCTAGGCCTAAGGCCTCACATGTCCATAAAATTTACGAAGGGTCCCAAGGCCCCCAAAATCATACAAAAATTTCCCAAATCGTAAAATGATAATTAATTATTTTAAAAGAAAAAAAAAAAATATATATATATATATATATAGGTTTTTCATTCTTTCTCCCACCTTTAAAAATGTTCCTAAAATATTGAGTTAATAGAAATCCAAGCCAATTGAAATCATGAACAATTTAATTAAAAAAAAAAAAATAAGTATGCCAAATAATCGTTGACATTGAATTTTTCTAACAACCTATTAAAGAGATGTTAATTAAATATAAATACAAAAATTTAATAAGCAATTTTGCATATCAAAAAACAAAACCAACAGTTTATGAACCCAAAAAAATATAATATACTTAGTTGAATAAATAGTACTTAATTGATATAAATATAAATATATATATATATATATATATAAGGGTCAATTTGAGATTCACTTATTTTGTTAAAACTGAAAACTTTTTGCTAAAAGTACCGTAGATAAAGATAAAAGTTAGCTGAAATAGTACATGAGGACCAATTAATAGTACCAAAAAGTGCAGTGGAGTCTATAAATAGTAGAAAAAATAAGCTGAATAGTAAAATAAGCTAGTTTTTTAATTTGAAGTCAAACGCACACTAAATACACTAAAATGTACTGCTTAGACATTGCCTTTCTCAAATATGCTTGCGAATCTCAAGCAGATAGGTTCTCAAAAATTGTTAGCATACGCGACTCATACTGGTGGTTGAGTCGAATAGAGACCTATTAAGAAAGTCACAAGAGCTTAAATACATTATATTGAATGGTGAGGATTGAGGAGACAAGAGTAGCAAATAAAGGTTTGTTTAGGGCCGAGTGTGAACAGTAGATTGGACGGGGTGAGAGAGAGAGAGATGCAAAAATGAGTTTACTAATAACTAAATATTTTATCAAGTTGTCTCAATTATTTATTTGGACAAAATTTAAGGCTCATCTAAGTGACATTCTAGGTGTGAAGAGTTCTATGAATATATATATATATATATGAGAGAGAGAGAGAGAGAGAGATGCCAAAATGAGTTTACTAATAACTAAATATTTTATCAAGTTGTCTCAATTATTTATTTGGACAAAATTTAATGCTCATCTAAGTGACATTCTAGGTGTGACGAGTCCTATGAATATATATATATGATAGAGAGAGAGAGATGCGAAAATGAGTTTACTAATAACTAAATATTTTATCAAGTTGTCTCAATTATTTATTTGGACAAAATTTAGTGCTCATCTAAGTGACATTCTAGGTGTGAAGAGTCCTGTGAATATAATTTTGTCAATTAGATGAGCATTAAATTTTGTCCAAATAAATAATTGAGACAACTTGATAAAATATTTAGTTATTAGTAAACTCATTTTCGCATCTCTCTCTCTTTCTCTTTCTTTGCTCACACCCCGTCCAATCTATAAAACCCAAATAGAATACTTAGTGTTGTTTACTTTTGCTTATTTTTTGTAGTTTATTGCACAATGTTTATCAAAATATATATTTTATGGTAACTTTTATGTTAATTTTGATACAGAAACCTAAAAATTAGTTTATATAAAAAAAAAACTAAAAATTAATTTATTTAGAGTGAAAGGAAAAAACAAAACTTTTATCACAAAAAAACTAAAAATTATATTATTTGCAAAAGACCTAAGACAGAAACTAAAAACAAAAATTTTAAAGCAAATCTCAAACATATACTTAGGGTATGTTTGGTATGCTGTAATAGCTCCTGTACTAAAATAGTTATTTATGTGTAATAACAATTTGGTCATTTAGTTGAATTTTTATTACATGAATTCGTTATTACATTGGAATAACTATTCTTTAAATTGAAGAATAGCTATTCCTCTTCAAAATGAATGTAACAGCTATTCATTAGTGCATATAATAGGTTTTAAAATTAATATATTTCCAAAATTAATAACTAAATTTATGGATAGTAATAGTTATTCCATTACAATGTTTTCTATTCCCAGTAATAAAGATTATTATTCTTAGTATAATTTACATTCAGTGAATGAAACGTACCCTTAATATGTTAATATGTTAGGGATGAATTTTAGTGTATATAATAGGTTTTGAAATTAATATATTTCCAAAATATAATATTTCTTTATACATCATCTTTTATAAGATTTCCATATGTAACAACTAAACTTATGGATAGTAATAGTTATTTCATTACAATGTCTTTTATTCCTAGTAATAAAGATTATTATTCTTAGTATAATTTACATTCAGTGAACCAAACGTACCCTTAATATGTTAATATGTTGGGGATGAATTTTAGGGTGTCACTCTCCAAAATTTAGATAAAATGATACATTGTTATTCTATTGGCATGCTCTAATGAATGGTATTTATTTTTCATTCCAAATTCACTTTCTTATCATCAACTTGCTCCCTCTCTCCATCTTGTTTAAAATAGGGAGCCATCACCTCACCTCCATGGTAAATTCATGAGATGTGAATTGCGTTCTGCCAGTGCCCTAACCCACCAACCCACCAATCCCATATTGGAAAATGAGTGTGACGTGTGTGTGTTAAAAATATTTAGTATTCTCAAAAGAAAAAATAGTGGGTTAATCCCACATTGGAAAATGAATGTGAGTAAAAGAGGTTTAAAGCATGTGTTGTGTATCCAAGAGTTAGACATTTTTAGATATACATCACTGTAAGTTTATTTAAAAAACCTTCTCCCCTCTCCCTCTGTGTGTGTGTTAAAAATACTTAGTATTCTAAAAAAAAAAAAAAAAGATTATCATTGGTTGATAATTAAAATTAATTCTAATAATAAATAACAAACATTTATTATTGAACAGTTTTTTTTTTCTTAATGTTAAAAGAATAAGGATTTATTAATTCTAATTTTTTATGAACACCTTTTACTAGGGCAGTTCAATAGGGATACAAGTGTTTTTTTAATCAATTTTTTAAAAATAAGGGTATTTAGATCTTTTCAAGTATTTGACTATTCAGCCTAAGTGTATACAGCCCCTTTGTCCCATATACACCATATTATTACAGGGAGAAATTTCTCGAGGGTAGCCTCAAGATTCTGTCAAGAGGTTTCAAATCCAATATTTTATAAATACCATGAAGTTTTAGGAATCACTAAGCTAACCCCTTTGAATCCCATACTTGTGCATCACTCCAAACTAATAGTGATTCTTACCACTAAATGTTGACTTCATATGTTCAATTTCAAGAGTACCTTAGAGCATTCCCATCCATGAATGCAAAAAATATACATTTCACCTCCCCAAAACACCATTTAACTCCCCAAATTTTTTTTTTTACATTTCCACTTGAGAATACACCCCACATCCCAACCTTTATTTTACAATTCATCATGTTAGACACATTATGGCCAAAGTGGCCCAAACCAATTATAGGCTCATGTAATTTTGAATCATAAGCATATTAACCTTAGGTTAGTCTAGGGTTAGTAAAATATTCTCTAGTATATAAACTTTATATTGGGTAAATTGTAACACAATTATTAATATAATATGTAAACGTCAAGGGCTTTCCTCATAGTGGATGTAGGCTGAACCATGTAAACCTTTATATGTGCTCTCTCTTTCATGCTTCTATTCATCATTCAATCATCACACACAATCACACAATAACTTTCACATACCCCATTAAAATAATCTATTAAACCCACATTACCAAAACCCATGGCCAGAATCCGGCCACAACAACCACCAAATTCAACGGCCAAAACTAGCCACTCAACCACCACCAATATCACAAAACTCAATCGTCCTAGTATGATACATAATTGCCACCAACAACAACGAGGCCCACAACCAACACATCAATTTGTGACCATTGCAACCCACAACCAACACGCTGCAACCTGAGAGAGAGAGAGATACATATATATATATATATGTTGCTATTTTGATTGTGTAAAAGGCCACACTGGATGTGGGGAGTTTTTTTTATGCAATTTTAGTGAAAAGTATCATCTATTTTGTATTTTGATGAGATATGAAAAATCAAATGAGAATGCTCTAATGTGACTTAAATTTTATTAATGATTCAAATTGAAAGTGGATAGAAGTAATTGTTTATGACAATTAGATACAATAAAGAGTTTAATTATATATATATATATATATATATATATTTTTTTTTTTCAATATAAGATAGAAATTCTAATCTAACTTAATTTAAGTGTATATGTGTGTGAAGTTTCCTCTTAGAGACTTGAACCTCGATCTTTGCCCCCCACACCCCACAAGCACTTATATTTGTGGAGTGACAATCGCACAAAGGGTGTGCGTTGGTAATTAGAAATTTTAAAAGCAAGGAGATCTTTTTTTTTTATATATTTTTTTTATAGAAACAAAACAAATAGGGGAGAGAAGAAGGGGTTATAGCTTCTACCACTATCTTGTTATAATTGCATTAAAACATAAATGGTGTACATTTTGTGCTACCTCCATTAGCAAAAGCAACCCTTTTCGCTAGTGGACTCACCTACATGGCAAAAAAGAAAAAATAAAGACACTTTAGAAGCTAGCGTGTCACTTGATGACCATGTAAGCGAGTCCACTAACGGAGGGGTTGTTTTTACAAACGGAGGCAAATTTTAGGGTGTAAAATCCAAATAGTTTCAAACTTTAGGAGTGTACTTTGTAATTTACACTTTATGGGAAAAATGATAAATTTAAGTTACATTTGGTCTAATCTTTTATGTGTTAATGTTACATCATTCTTTTTTTTTTTCTTGTAAGGAATATTTCAACAAATCAACATGAAATTTAAGTTATACCTGGGTTAATTTTTTGCAACATTACACAACTCAATAATTTTTTTTTTTTTTGAAAAATTCAATATAGAATTACATTCTCTCCTTATACTTTTCATGCATGCAAAATTTTAATACTATCAAATATCAATATTTATCTCATGTGTAATTTCAAGTTTTTTGTACTTTAAATGAGTGTTTGGATCCAGATGAAATGCACGTTTTGCATTTTGCGTTTTTCCTTTTTTTTTTTTTTTCCCCCTACACACGTTCCTACTTTAGGGGACAAGAGTACTGTTTATGCACTGTTTAGTACTGTTCATGCACTATTCACGGTTAAAAAATATTAAAAATGGGTCCCACGGTACTATTCACACATTTAAAAATTATTTTGCTGCAGTGTTTTCAGTTTTTAGTTTTCAGTTTCAGCAAAAATAAGTTGTATCCAAACAGACCCTAAATGATAAGTTGCAAAGTATATCCCTAATTTGTTTGGGAGTTTATAAAGGAATAAAATAGAATAATCATAAGAGAATGGAATGGAATGTATTTAAGTAAGGGAAATTAATGGAAAAGAATGTAATAGAATGGAATTAAGTAACCTTGATTGGTTGTTTTAAAATAAAAGAATGGAAATGAATGAAAATGAATGGAATGTAAGTAATCTTATTTAGAAGTAACATGGAGGAAATAGAATGAAATCATTTTATGAAAATATTACTATTAGACCTCTATTTTAAAATAAATGGTTGACTATATAGGGGTATTTTGGGAGTTTTAGTAAAAAATTTATTAAATTTAATTCTATTCCCTCTCATTCCTCCTAATTTTAAGGAGAATGAAAATTTTAGGTTTTAAGGGAATAGAAAGGAATGAGTGTTCTCTCTTACCTATTCCATTCCCTTCCACTTAAACTCCCAAATGAGGGAATGAACTTTCCATTTTCTCTATTAAAACTCTCAAACAAGAGAATGGAATAATATTCTAAAATTATTCTTTTCATTCATTTTCATTCCATTTCATTCCCTCCTCCCAAATGAAGCCTAAAGTTTGAGTTTGCTTGGATTTTACATCTTAAAGTTTACCTCTACTAGCAAAAGTACCTTGCGTACATGGCAAAAAAATTATACATCAGACACTAGCATGACGCTTAACGGCCATCATGTAGGCGAGTCCATTAATGGAAATGTTACTTTTGCTAACATATGTAAACTTGAGTGTATAAAATTCAAACAATCCCAAACTTTAGGGGAATACTTTGTAATTTATCCTAAAAATTATATTACGCATTCTGTCACAAATATTATATATATATATATATATATATATATTTTTGATGAGCACAAAAATTATATTAAACCATAGAGGGTGTGGGTGCAGGGTTTTTTTTTTTTTTTTTTTTGATGTGTGGGTGCTGTTTATCTTATTACAAATTATATACAGGAAAATTGAAGATGCCCCACCATCACCAACATATAGGGTTTTTTTTTTTTGGAGAAACAACCAACATATAGGTTAATTGCATGTTCGGTAGAAACTATGACGTCATTTGTAATGTCCTCTTTAGATTATAAATATGTGGAATCTAAAGCGTAATTCGAGATTAATTTGCACCGTCTAAATTAATGTCAACATTAACAAATCAAATGGTACATTCGGCAGTGGGATGCATTGATATGTCAATGTTAAAAGATTGATGCATATTCATATTAATTTACAATGTTGAATATATGTTCACTGACTCACTCCATCCTTTTTTTTCTCCCCCTTAGTAAATAATTTTAACGCCATCCTACCTCTACTAATTTGTTAATTTTGACTCTAATTACTAATTGGGGTATTTGGTGAGATGCACATTACACATTTAATATTTTTTTATTTTTTATTTTTTTGTTGGTTGAGAAACATTACACACTTAACTTTTTTTTTTATTTTTTAGAAACAAACACACACACAAAAGAGAGAGGGAAAATGGTTCTAACACAAAGGCACACTACAATTTCACTCAGAAGTCATGGTCATTTAACTTGAATTATGATGTTTAATTCAAAATTTAATTGTTTGAAATGAACATTATAAATGACCCCATAAAATATAGTGGGCAGTTTATAATTAACCTAAAAAACTTATATTCTTAATTATATATATTTCTATCCATCACCTGGGTTTTTTTTCTCTCTCTTTCCCAAATAGTTCGTATGTCATCACCTGGGACCTCTCTTACCAATATATATATATGCACATATAGTTGCAAGTGGCATCCACACAATAATAATAAGTCGAAGAGAGAGGAGTGTGATCGAATGGGAAGAATGGAGGAGATGATGAAGGTCGTTCCCCTTGATTTGAGGACCATTTTTTGGGTAGCTCTTATGGGATTGTCTGGCTTGTTATTTCATCTTTTCAACCGTGTGTGGCTTAAGTCTAAAAAGATCAGGAAGAAGCTACAAATGCAAGGTATCAAAGGGCCTCCACCTTCTTTCTTACATGGGAATCTTACTGAGATGCACAAGATCCAATTCCAGGCCACCAAAGCAGCCTCAAATCATGCTGATCAGATTCTAGCCCACGACTACACTTCTACCCTCTTCCCATATTTTGAACATTGGAGAAAAGAATACGGTATGAATAAATATGTACTTCTTTCTTTTCCACTTTCTAATTTTCTTTCCGTCGGTCCACCTCTGTAATAAATTATATATAATACCATTCATGATTCATGGCATGATATATTATTGATATACTAGCTTAAGACATATCGAAAGCTCACTTGATTTGTGTTCTTTACACTGTAGTTTAAAGTTTAAATCCATATATGGTACTAATCAGTTTGTTAATTGGTTTCACTATAATTTTACCTGTATATGTATATATATCTCAGCTCAGCACAGGTAATTAAAGGTAATTGATTAGTAAATTAAGCATTCCTTGTAAAAGGGCAAATGCCATTCTTCGCTTTTATTTCCTTTTCATTTTTGATAGTCCTTGTGAAATTGAAATGCTAAAGAGGATACAGTTCCTAGTCAAAAGTCAAAACCCAACAAAAACAATTAACGTGTTCCAGTTCCAGCCAGTTGAAGTGTAGTTTGGTGCTTTTATTTTATTTATTTTTTCTAAGATCTTGACAGAAGAAGAAAATTAACTGTTTTTGTTGTATCTGGAACTAGTTTGGTGCTGATTCCAACTTTTATAAATTTGTTGAAGTTCAGTTTTGTTTACCATCTATCAGAATCAGATTTTAAGGGGGAAGTTCACTCTGGCTGGCCTGGCCCTCCCCAGCTCGCTTCTAACTTCTAGCCTCTAGGCCCCGACCCCCGAGGAAACGGGCCATTATCATTCGAAATACAAAATTTATTTTTTTATTTTAGATTTAGAATGCAGATGCCATCGACTTGTCGAGTTCGACAATTATCATTAGCAAAAGCAACAATTTTGGGTACATCCTCATCCTCACCCCCAGTGATTTCAAATATTATATTAATTAAAGTCGGCAATTTGCACCGGAATTCTCTTATAGTAATTTTTTTAATAGACTAAGACAATGACTAATATTTTTAATCTATATTTTTCAACTATAATATTGTGTAACACAATAAATGTAGTAGTTTATTATTATTATTTTTTTTTTATAACAACTTAGTAGTTTATTGAAAGATCAATACTTGTTTTCTTTTTTAGGTCAAAGATCAATAGTCATTATATAATATATATCAGAATAAATATCATAATAAAATAGTAGCAATTAAAATCCTTGAATATGATCTTAAAATTTTTTTTAGATGATTATAATATGTTGCTAACCCAAAACTTGAATTCTTTCTCCCTTGAACTCCTAAATATTTTGTGCATGAAGGGTATGAATTATAAGTCATATAATTAAAAACCCAAACGAAATATGCTGTATTTTTTTTTAATATTATAATTTTTATAGAAAGTGGGCCTGGTATGGAGCTGGCAATGATTGGGCTGAAGTCCAAAACTAGAAGAATTGGTTGTGGTCTGTTAAATTTTGGATTCTTGATTTATTGCCACTCGCTTCAATTGGTGGCCTTTGCCTATCATCAAATTTAATTTGTTATATATTTACGGTGCATGCAGGTCTGATATATACTTATTCGGCGGGTATGAGGCAACACTTGTATGTAAACCAGCCGGAGCTAGTGAAGGAAATGAATCAGTGTATCACTTTGGCCTTAGGTAAGCCTTATTATGTGACAAAGCGACTTGCACCCATGCTCGGCAATGGCATTTTGAGGTCCAACGGCCTTATTTGGGCACAACAAAGGAAAATTGTTGCACCAGAGTTCTTCATGGACAAAGTTAAGGTAGTGGAACAAGATCTCTCAATTTATGTGGGGTTTCTCCATACTTTAAATTTAAATTAATCTAATAGGATCTAGTTGGGATCGTTAATTAATATTTACTGGCCGTAGGGAATGGTGGGGCTAAATAACGCTTGAGAGAGTTGAGTCAGCACAAAATATAATTTTCCCGTATGCACATTTATGATGTATAATGATAAATCACTACCAGTTCTAAAAGGTTGATTGATCATTTTACCATTATTTTAACATTCTCTTTACTTTTAATGAGACCAAATTTCCCTTTAACAAGCGTGATCCATTTCATGAAAATTTTAATTTGTAATAAAAGATGTACAATTGTTCGGATTCCCAGTACCACCATCATAACTTTTAGGACAAGTGATAACATTAAATATTGGCAGGGTATGGTGGGGCTAATGCTTGAATCGGCACAACCATTGTTAAGAAAATGGGAAGACTACATCGAAGATCAAGGTGGTGTGACAGCAGACATTCAAGTGGATGAGGATTTAAAGAGTGTATCAGCAGATGTGATCTCAAGGGCTTGTTTTGGGAGCTCTTATTTCAAAGGCAAAGAAATTTTCTTAAAGCTTAGAAGCCTTCAGAAAGCTATTTCCCAGCAAGGCTTTCTTTTGGGGGTCACGAGTTTCGGGTAGGTTATAAATATGAATATACATATGGTCCTCTTATTAATAATTCATTAAAAATATGTTATTCACAAATCTTTTGTACATGCTTATCAATTATCATCCGTACGTACAGTTGATTTTGAGTTAAGAGTTAACAAAATATGACAATTGAATATATGTGTTGTAACAATGCAATTATAAGACTTGTAGTTTTAGGCTCCTTTCCCATCTATGGATGCAGATTCATAATATTAAGGAAAAAAAAAACCCTGTAATTCAATGGATCTTGGCAAGACACATGACAATTAATGAAGTGGCAGGTTTCTTCAAACGGGGAAGCAAAAGGAGATTAGCAATTTGGAGAGAGAGATCGAGTCATTGATCTGGAAGGTGGTGAAAGAACGAGAACAAGAATGCTTACAGACGTGTTCATCTGAAAAGGATCTATTGCAGTTGATAATGGAGGCAGCCATGACTGATCAAAGTCTGGGCAAGGATTCAGCCAAGTCCAAGCGCTTCATAGTTGATAATTGCAAGAACATATACTTTGCCGGGCACGAATCCACTGCTGTTGCGGCCTCCTGGTGTTTGCTACTACTGGCTATACATCCAGAGTGGCAAGATCGTATAAGGAAGGAGGTCGCTCAAGTTTGCCCAAATGGCCTGCCAGATGTAAATTCAGTCATGAACTTGAAGACGGTATATATATATATATATATATATATACACATTAGTTTACAGTTTAATAAGTAATAATAATCTCTCTATCTAGCTTATATAAATATATCTATAATAAGGA
This sequence comes from Quercus robur, assembly GCF_932294415.1. Lineage (NCBI taxonomy): Eukaryota > Viridiplantae > Streptophyta > Magnoliopsida > Fagales > Fagaceae > Quercus > Quercus robur. Next base: position 67,831,811 of record NC_065541.1, on the reverse strand, counting down.
AAATTTAATTTCAACGTACGTACGTACTGTACAGGTGACTATTGTGATTCAAGAAGTGTTGCGTTTATACCCACCAGCAGCCTTCGTGTCAAGAGAGGCCCTTGAAGAGACCCAAGTTGGAAACATTGTCATCCCCAAGGGTGTATGCTTGTGGACTCTCATTCCAACACTGCACAGGGATCCCAATATTTGGGGACCAGACGTCAACGATTTCAGACCAGACAGATTCACCGACGGTGTCTCCAAGGCTTGCAAATTTCCCCAAGCCTATATCCCCTTTGGACTGGGTCCTCGCTTGTGCTTGGGGAAAAACTTTGCTATGGTTCAATTGAAGGTTCTCCTCTCTCTCATTGTCTCCAACTTTGCTTTCTCCCTATCTCCCACGTACCAACATTCTCCTGCCTATAAAATGATTGTAGAGCCCGGAAACGGTGTTCATATCCTCATCAAAAGGATTTAACTTCCACCAATGAATAACACTTATATATAGGCCTCGCCTATCTCTTCTTTTCCTCCTTCAATTTTAACAACTTTCCTTTCTAATAGTACTAGCTAGGCAAAGTGAAACTCTTGCTGTTTCTACTTTCTAGTGCACGCAATGGATCGATGTATTTGTACATATTCCCAATCTGTACTTCTTTCATCTATTTAGTATTTACTTTTTCTCATATTCTTCGGGTTTGGGAGTCTCGTCTTACACAAAGACAGTGCTAATCCTTCTTCTAATGCTTGTATGTATAAATGATTAACTTATAAATAAATAAAAATATAAAATATAAAAAATAAGAAAAAAAGAGGAAAAATTGCGATACTAGAGACACAGTGATTCATTAAGAGATGAAAAAAAAAAAAAAAAAAAAAATTCTTAGTAATTACGGAGAGAGAGATGGATAGATGAAGTCATTAGCTCAATTTGCAAAACATGTTGAGGATTATGTAGCCCCTTTTGAGCCATTATTTTGAAAACAAGTTGACAATTAAACAATTAAGATGTTCTCTTTTATTTTTATTTATTTTTTGATAAGCTGCAATGACATTAAACAACAAAGAGAACACAGGGAGGGTAATTTGCCTTACACTGGTGTGAGATTACCATTATTAAAAAAAAAAAAAAAAAGACTAATGGGAGAGTAGTGCAAATTTAGTAGCCTCATGAGTTGCCGCATTACATAACCTCCAATCCAACAAGATATATGCTCTCTTTTATAAGTTATCTTCAGTTAGGGGTGGCAAAATCTGACACGACCTACGAACCCGACACGACTAACCTGTTTATAAACAAGTCATGGGTTGAGGCAAAACGGATTTGAGTCATATTCGAGTTGACATAGCTAACCAGTTTAATAAACGGGTTGAGTTCATGTTCAACATGTGAACCCATCTGACCTGTTTAGTTTATTAAGTTATTAGTTTTTTTATTTTTTATTTTTTTTTATATTATTGCTTAATTTATGGTTGTTTTTATATGTTTATTACTATATTTATATAGGTTAGGTATGACCTATTAATCAAATAGTTTATTAAACGGGTTATTTGTATTGACTTTTACATGACTTGTCAATTAAACGAGTTAAACGTGTCGAGTCGGGTCGACTTGTTTAATAAATAGGTTGTGTTCAGGTTGAGGATTCCTAACACGTTTACTAAACAGGTCGGGTTTGAGTCAAACCATTTAGTTGAATACTCATGGCTTGACACGACACGAACCCGACCTGTGAACATGAATTGCCAACCCTACCTTCAGTTATGAGTTAACACTAAAAAATCATATCGATCACCATACTCAACTCTTAGAAATGTATGAATGTAGATATTGGGGTATTTCAGAAATTTCAGTGGTATAATCATTTCAGATATTGGGGTACTACTCAACCATTGTTGAATTTGTTGTTAAATCCAATATTATTAAATCAATCATGATACTTTCTCAAGTTTGTGTCTAACTTAACATTCATACCAACTATAATAATATTTTCTTTCTAGGAATTCATAATAACTCTTTGTGGTAGTAGCACCCAAACGACCTCTTCCTAGATAAAACCCTATTTTTAGTTTCCTTATAAGAAGAAAATACCCCTTGCTTTTTTATATTCACACACACACACACACGTATTGTACCTTGTTTTTCTAAAGAAAATTCCTTTATTTTTCTCTCTTGGTATCACCCTTAATTTTGAAATTCTTCTCTTCTCCCCTCAGGGGAGGCCCCTGGGCCAAAGCCATCAAATCTTTTGCAACACTGTTTATTTATAAAACCTTAATTTTTGTATTTCTTTTTGAGCAAGAAATGCATTTTTTTTTTTTTGGACCAGGAATCCTAATTACTTATTTTATAAGAAAAATTCCTAAAGCTTAATCAAATGAATTTTTCTTTCATCAATAGGAAAATCCAATTAAATTTCACAATAAGAATTTAAAATTTCCTAGCAATAGCTACTCATTATGGATCACATATTAAATCCCTACCACCTATCTCATATTATAATAAGACCCAAACTCAAATGACCATGGTGTAAATATAAATATGACTAGAAAAGTATAATGGGAATTTGATATTCATCAACTAGGTTGCCAAGAGCTTGTAGAGAAAAAAAAAATGATACGACTATTTTTTCGTTTAAAAATTAAAATTGTTTGATAATGAGTAATTACTATTAACAACTGCTCTAATAATTATCTTTTATATCTAATGTATATGATGATGCCGAAAAAATCACCAATAGGTCACACAGTACTTGCGCACTCGAAGTAGCACCTGCACAACAAAAAGAGAAGACATAATAGAGAGTACCGGTGTGGTGCCAGCCAAAAACCCTCCAAAGGTCAAGTTAGAACTATTCTCACAACTCTAGAGTGCTAGAGGGGGTAAATTATGCGTACTTTGATTTGTGAGAGCATTGGGGCTTTTATAGTAGTAGAAGGCTGGCACCTCTTCCTTGGCGATGAAGTCTTTTCCTTATAGGATTCTACTTGAATAGTTCCAAACGTGGTGAGCAAGATCTTTCCTTGTAGAGAAGATCTTCCTTCGACGCGCATATCTTCCGGAATTCCTTTTGCGCTAGGATTCCTATTTTCTTTGGGATTCTAGGATGATTCAGGTGTAGGCAGCAAGTACTCTTCATCCAGGGTTTTTGCTGTATCTATCCATGATGGGCCTTGGCGCAAGTTGGGTTAGATTGCACCCATCATACCTGTCAGAGACAACCTCGTCTAGTCGCTACGTCCGTCATTGCCATACTTCCTCTGTTCATTCACACGATTGGTAAGTGCTTCCTTCCCATAAATCCTACAGATATACTTTTGCCCCCTTTTATTTTAATTCATTCTTCTAAATTTTATACACCCGTCATAATTCCTAGATCCGTCAGAGTCTTAGGTTTTGTCGTCACATGTAGGAAATGTCTAGTGCGTCCAGTAATCAATCAGTTGTTCGTGACGAGATGGATTATGAGGAGATTGTGATGCCCCAATTTGATTGATTGTGTGATGTGTGTGGGTGTGTGATGAGTCCCATATCGGGTATTTACTGGGTTGAACTGGGCTTTATTAACAACTATAAGGAGCCTCAATTGTGACTAGTTTTTTTGAGGTATAGCGCAGATTTGACTAGCGCTTTTCCTTGGGTCGTTACATATGGTATTAGAGCCAGCCCGGTAATCTCATGTGGGCTTCGAGACACTACCCCACAAAATAGGCCCTAACGAGGACGTTAGGGATTTAAGTGGGGGAGATTGTAATGTCCCAATTTGATTGATTGTGTGATGTGTGTGGGTGTGTGATGAGTCCCACATCGGGTATTTATTGGGTTGAACTGGGCTTTATTAACAACTACAAGGAGCCTCAATTGTGACTAGTCCTTTTGAGGTATAGCACAGATATGGCTAGTGCTTTTCCTTGGGTTGTTACATATGGTATTAGAGTCGGCCCGGTAATCCCATGTGGGCTCAGAGACACTACCCCACAAAGTGGGCCTTAATGAGGATGTTAGGGATTTAAGTGGGGGAGATTGTGATGCCCCAATTTGATTGATTGTGTGATGTGTGTAGGTGTGTGATGAGTCCCACATCGGGTATTTATTGGGTTGAATTGAGTTTTATTAACAACTACAAGGAGCCTCAATTGTGACTAGTCCTTTTGAGGTATAGCGCAAATCTGGCTAGTGCTTTTCCTTGGGTCGTTACAGTAGCAATGAAGGAACTCCCTCACCGTCAGCCTTCTGGCATTGTCGGTCATGGCACCATACAGGACCTCCATTGCTATGAAGACCCTCCAGGCATTGGGGGAACCTTGGTTGACGGATAGTCCCAGGAATTTGAGGAGCTCACGGTGAAGGGAACTTAGCGGAAACCTAAGTCCCGCCTTCAGTATCTGCTCATATACTCCGGCACCTTCGACTCCGTCATAGTAGCATTTCTCGGACTAATAAGGCAGATGAATGGGGATGCTATCCGGAATTTGGTAGTTATCTCTAAATGTTTTGAAGTTGTTTTCCTTGATGGTGGACACGAAGTTATTCACCGTCCATTCTGGTAGCATGATGAACTCCCTAAGTCCATCAGCACCTATGACGGATCTTACTATCTGTTCCTCACTGTCATCAGAAGCCTCTTCTTGTTCAACTGTAATGACCTAAGGAAAAACGCTAGCCACATTTGCGCTATACCTCAAAAGGACTAGTCACAATTGAGGCTCCTTGTAGTTGTTAATAAAGCCCAGATCTACCCAGTAAATACCCGATGTGGGACTCGTCACATACCCACACACATCACACAATCAATCAAATTGGGGCATTACAATCTCCCTCACTTAAATCCCTAACGTCCTCGTTAGGGCCCACTTTGTGGGGTAGTGTCTCTGAGCTCACACGGGGTTACCGGGCCGACTCTGATACCATATGTAACAATCCAAGGAAAAGTGCTAGCCACATCTGCGCTATACCTTAAAAGAACTAGGCACAATTGAGGCTCTTTGTAGTTGTTAATAAAGCCCAGTTCAACCCAGTAAATACTCAATGTGGTACTCATCACACACCCACACACATCACACAATCAATCAAATTGGGGCATCACAGCTACCGTCCGAATGAGATTGACAAGTCGAGGGGGATGTATAGTTTTGTACCTAGGAGTCCGTTGTTGAAGGTTATTTACGACACACCAGACTTAAATAAGGATTGGAAGAGCCGTTACTTCTTCCTAGAAGGTGACGGTTGAATGTGTCGCCTAGGGGACATGGAGCACATGCCCGTCGACACGACTTGGGGCATATTGCACCCGTCCTAGTGTATATAAAATTTTTTTTTAACCGTTCATTTCATAACTTATTTGAAAATTTTAACCTTTCTTCTTCTTTTGCAGTTAGACGACGCCCCCAAGTTGATATTAAGGAGTTTGCCTTCCCCGAAATTTTTTTTTTCTAAGACGCAGTCAGAAGAAAGGACTTGGGCAAAATTGGTTACACTTAACACCATCCACTGGTATTGCGAAGGACTAGAGCCAATGCCAACAGCCGTCAAGTACGAGGAAAAAATTCAAAGACGTAAGTCCGTCGTCTTTATTCTTATTTGAACGGTCTTTATTTTCATTTTGGTAGCTAACATTGCCCGTCCTCCTTTTCAGAAATGGACGATGCTAAGAGGAGATCGTTGATCAGGTCTAAGGCCGCAAAGAAAAAAGAAACAGGTGACGTGGCTCCCATTGGGACGGGCCCGAGTATCCCATCTGTAAAGAGGAAATCGTTAGCTAAGGGGGGCAGTACTGCCAAAAAGGCCAAAGTCCCCTTGGAGCCCATCGTAGGGCTTATGGCTGAGGCTATGAAGACGTCCACCCCAGCGAAACACGGGGTCGGCAAAGGCCTCATGAAGGGTCTGTCGACCAACCAAGAGAAGCCACCCGTCCTTTTTCAGGAGGATTCTAAACATGCCTTGGAGCAGATTTCGTCCATTATCTCATCGGAGGACTACAGGGACTTGGGGAATCACTCTACTGAGGCCATGGGGGAGACGGGCCTTTTTGCAATTACTCAAGTAACCCAACCCGTCACCTTTATCACCGTCCTTTACTTTTGCTTCCAAACTAACTCCCTTTTTTCTTTTTTTTTTTTAATTATTTCAAACAATGGTTATGATGAAGGACGATGTCTCAGCCACGAGACAACCCTGGAACGTGTACGGGCGAAGGCAGAGCAGACGAAGGATGAGTTGAACCAACTGCGAAATTGGAAACCTAAGATGGAGAAAAAGCTTGAACTTTCAGAAAAGGTGAGAAAAAGTCTTGAGCAGAGTACGGAGGAGGCAAAGAAGGCCTTCGAAGGTAAGGACAAGGAGATACAAGACCTGAAGGATGAGGTCCATCAGGCTCGGGAGGCTGCGATACGTGAGTACTGTGACTCTGACGCCCTGATTTCAGAGCTAGGAGACTCATTCCTTCAAGGCTTCGATGACGCCATCCATCAAATTAAGAAGGCCTACCCAAACTTGGACGTTTCAAACATCAAGGTTGAGGACCAAGCTCAAATCTCCGTCAGGCCCGTCGCCTCAGAGGACACTGACGACCTCTTTGCTGATGACGAAGTTCTTGGTGACGGGGAGTCAGCACAAGCCCAGAATGCACAAGTACAGCCCGTCGCGGAGGTAGCCCATCAGTCCATCGCTGATGCAGCCCCTTATCCAGACAACTTTGTAGAGCAGACGGTTGATACTCAAGTCCAACAGTTGTTGTAGTTAGATAATAATTTTTTTTTATATATATATTTGGAGAACAATTTTCATCCGTTGTGGATATTATGTAAACATTTCCTTTTAAGGGCTTACCATTATTCAGTTTTGTTGTTTCTGTTGAATGCATCCATTTATTTTGTTCTACTTGTGATAGCCATCTTGCTGAGTATTTTAGTTTTTTGGATTTTTAGATTTGCACCTTGCATTCTGATATTTTCGAGCTAAACCGTCCACTCTGGACTTTTTAAGGGCGGTCCGTCCATATTATTCATGTCCGTCCAGATTGCTGACCTTGTTTGCATCCGTCCACTTATTGGGTTTCTTTTTAAAATTTTCACCCTCCTTGGATGACCCATCCACCTTGAGGATGTTGTTTCTACTCGTTCATTCTTTGATCTGAAGAATTTTTTATGATCCGTCATGTTTGTGGGCGTTTAGACTTTATCCGTCCACTTGATATGAAGAATCTTTTACAATCCGTCATGTTTATGGGCGTTTAGATTTTATCCGTCCACTTGTTTTGAAGAATCTTTTTACGATTCGTCATGTTTGTGGGCGTTTAGATTTTATCCGTCCACTTTCTGGACTTGATTATAATTTTCATCTTCCAGAGATACTTCGTCCACTTTGTGGACTTTGGTCTATATCCGTCCATGTCGAACTTCAAATTTTCATCCTCCTAGGATGATCTGTCCATTTTGTGGACTTTGGTTTATATCCGTCCATGTCGGACTTCAAATTTTCATCCTCCTGGGATGATCAGTCCACTTTGTGGACTTTGGTTTATATCCGTTTATTTTGGACTTCAAATTTTCATCCTCCTGGGATGATTCGTCCACTTTGTGGACTTTGGTTTATATCCGTCCATGTCGGACTTCAAATTTTCATCCTCTTGGGATGATCAGTCCACTTTGTGGACTTTGGTTTATATCCGTCCATGTCGGACTTCAAATTTTCATCCTCCTGTGATGATCCGTCCACTGTGTGGACTATGGTTTATATCTGTCCATTTCAAACTTCAAATTTTCATCCTCCTAGGATGATCCGTCCACTCTGTGGACCTTTGTCATATTCATCCATTTTGGACATGTAATTTTCACCCACTTGGATGATCCGTCCACTTTGTGGATCCTGTGTTTATACCTATCCATTCATAATAAAAATTCATGTGGAAAACCATAGCTGTATCTGAATATTCCTCTTAAAAGAAAATGCGTTTGTAGAAAAAAGTACCTGCCCCCTTGGGCTTAAAAAGGCACATAAAGATTGTAGTAAAAATTGTTCAAGAAAAACTAGTAATTGTAGCTAAAGATTAAATAAATTGGGAAATTAGGGATCATTGTTGTTCTTCATATTATTTCTACCGGTAGTATTTTCGTAGGTGCTTCGCGTTCCATGGGTGCTGCAGCTTTTTTCCATCTAGCGTTTCCAGGTGGTAGGTGCCTTTCCTCTGCCATGATGCGATCCTGTAGGGTCCTTCCTAATTGGGGCCGAGCTTCCCCTGCGAAGGATCCCTAGTGGCACCCATTACCTTCCGTAGTAAAAGATCACCGACCTGAAAGTCTCTATGCCTAACGTTGGAGTTGTAGTGTTTCGCCATGAGATTTTGATAACGCACCAACCTTTGCTCTGCTGCCGCTCTGACTTCGTCCACCAGGTCGAGCTGAAGGCGCATGGCCTTCTCGTTCTCATCCTTGTCGTAGTTCTCCACCCGATAGCTTGCGAGCCCCACTTCTGCGGGAATGATAGCTTTACTTTTGTATGCTAGACGAAATGGCGTTTCTCCGGTGGGTGTTCTTACTATAGTTCGGCATGCCCACAAAACGCTTGGTAACTCATCTGGCCAGATACCCTTTGCCTCCTCGAGCCAGGTGTTGATTATCTTGAGCAAGGACCGGTTCGTGACTTCGACCTGCCCATTAGCCTGTGGGTGCGCGGGTGACGAGTAGTGGTTCTTGATCCCTAGCTCCGAACAGAAATCTCTGAACACGTTGTTGTCGAATTGCTTACCGTTGTTAGAGACCAGTACTCTAGGTATCCGGTACCTGCATATGATATTTCTCCAGACAAAACTTCGGATGTTTTTCTCTGTGATAATGGCTAAGGCGTCTGCTTCTACCCATTTAGTGAAGTAGTCTATGCCAACTACCAGAAACTTTAGCTGTCTGACCGCTGTTGGGAATGGGCCCATGATGTCTAGTCCTCATTGAGCGAACGGCCAAGGTGCCGTCATCGGGGTCAGCTCTTCGGACGGTTGCTTAATGAAGTTGTTGAACCTCTGACACTTGTCGCAGGATTTGACATAAGCTTATGCGTCCTTTAGCATTGTAGGCCAATAGTATCCAGCTCGGATCAACTTGTGTACTAACGACCGTGCCCTTGAGTGGTTTCCATAGATACCCTCGTGGATTTCTCTCATGGCATAGTCCACTTCTTCCGCACCTAAGCATCTCAGATATGGACGGGAGAAACCTCTTTTATACAGGACATCTTTTATCAAGACAAATCTTGCTACCTGGACCTTCAGTTTTCTTGCGGCTTCCTTCTCGTCTGGTAGGACGCCGTTCTTTAAGTATGAAACCAATGGTGTGGTCCAATTACTCTCGGAGCCAATCTCTTGTACATCTTCGGGATCTATTAATGGATAGAATTGAACAAAAGAGAGTACGTTACCGAGGGTGATCATATGTTCTCTTGAAACGGCTTTGGCAAGGCGGTCGGCTTGCTCATTTTCTCCTCTGGGGATCTGGATGACTTTGGCTTTCAAGTTGCTTACTCTTTTTCTTACTTGATCAAGATACCTCCGCATCCTCTCGTTCTTGCACTCATAGTCTCCATTCACTTGATTAGTAACGACCTGAGAGTCGCAATAAATGACCACACTCTCGGCCCCTGCTGCTTTGGCAAGATCGAGCCCCGCCACGAGTGCTTCATATTCCGCTTCATTGTTGGTAGTGGGGAAGTCTAGATGGACCATACATTCAACCATGTCCCCCTTGGGTGATAGTAGTACGATGCCGGCCCCTCTGGCCTGTCTGTTGGATGATCCGTCCATATGTATGCTCCACTGGGGAACCTCATCTGCCCCCTCGCCCTCATCACTCGAAAATTCTGCTATAAAGTCCGCGACAATCTGTCCCTTGATGGTGGTTCGTGGTCGATACTGGATGTCAAACTCGCTCAGCTTTATGGCCCATAGTGCCAATCAACCAGCGGTTTGGGACTACTCATTGCCCGTCTCAAGGGCTTATCGGTTAGGACGATCACCGTGTGGGCTTGAAAGTATGGTTTAAGCTTACGGGTTGCCGTGATTATTGCGAAAGCGAGTTTTTCCATGGGCGGGTATCTTTCTTCAGCTCCGCGAAGCGCCTAGCTGGCGTAGTATATAGGCTTCTGCACCCTATCCCTTTCTCTAATCAAGGCGGCGCTGACGGCAGGGGGGGGAGACGGCCAGGTAGAGAAAAAGCTCTTCACCTGGCTGCGAGGGACTTAGCAGCGGTGGGGAAGATAGATAAGCTTTTAACTCCTCGAATGCTTGCTGACACTCGGTAGTCCACTCGAAAGATTTCTTCAATGTGCGAAAGAAGGGTAAGCACTTGTCTGTTACTCTTGACACGAATCTATTCAATGCTGCTATTTTGCCGTTAGGCTTTGTACCTCTTTCACATTTCTTGGGGGCGCCGTCTCCATTATGGCCCGGATTTTGTCTGGGTTGGCCTTGATGCCCCTTTGAGACACCATAAACCCTAGGAATTTTCCCGCCGTCACTCCGAAGGCTCACTTTCCCGGATTGAGCTTTATGTTGTAGGAGCCAAGGGTGTTGAATGTTTCTCTGAGGTCTTCCAAGTGATCTTCCTTCCTTCGGCTTTTTACTAGCATGTCATCAACATAGACTTAGACATTTCTCCTGATTTGTTGTGCGAACATCTTGTTCATAAGCCTCTGATACGTTGCGCCTGCATTTTTTAGGCCGAATGGCATCACCTTATAACAGAAGAGGCCTTAGCTGGTTATGAACGAAGTTTTCTCTTGATCATTTTCGTGCATTTGGATTTGGTTGTAACTTAAGAAAGCGTCCATAAAGCTTAACAGCTGATGCTGAGCCGTAGAGTCCACAAGAATGTCGACCCGTGGGAGAGGATAACTGTCTTTAAGGTAGGCTTTGTTCAAGTCAGTGAAATCCATGCACATTCTCCACTTCCTGCTAGCTTTCTTAACCATCACCATGTTTGCCAGCCACTCGGGATAATAAACCTCCTTAATGAAGCTCGCCTCTTGTAGTTTGCGGACTTCTTCCGCTATGGCCTGATCTCGCTCGGGGGCGAACACTCGCTTCTTCTGTCGGACGGGTGGAAGGTAGGGCAATACATTCAATCTGTGTACCATGATCGAAGGGTCTATTCCTAGCATGTCTTCATGGCTCCAGGCAAATACGTTTCAATTGCTTCTGAGAAAGGATATGAGCTCTTGACGAATTGCGGGATTAGCGAGGGTTCCAATTTTGGTCGTTCGGTTAGGATCGGAATTGTTAAGGGGTATCTCTTCAAGTTTCTCTACCGGCTCTGTCACTGTCTGGTGCTCTTCTATATTCATGGCCTGGACTTGATCCTCCATTTCCATCATGGCTACATAGCATTCACGTGCGGCCACCTAACTTCTGCACAGCTCTCCCACTCCATATTCGGTAGGGAACTTAATCATTAGGTGGTAGGTTGAAGTTACAGCCTTCCACGAATTGAGTGTGGATCGTCCGAGGATAGCATTGTAGGTAGACGAGCAATCGACCACTAGGAATGTTACGTCCTTGATGATTTGCTGGGGGTAATCGCCTACCACAACAGACAATGTAACCGTGCCCAGGAGGAATACCCGGCTCCCTCCAAAACCAACGAGCGGGGCATTTGTCGGAATCAATCGTTTCTTGTCGATCCTCATCTGCTGGAACGCCGAGTAGTATAGGATATCTGTTGAGCTGCCGTTGTCGACCAACACCTGGTGCATGTTGTAGTCTCCTACCCGTATGCTGACGATGAACGCATCGTCATGTGGGTGGTGAAGACGTTGCGCATCTTCTTTTGAGAATGCGATAACGGGGCCTTCTTTTTGTGCTATCTTTGGCACGTTTCCATCAGCTGAACATTTTGTACCATCCTAAAGTAGGTTTTATGAGCCTTTTTTGACGACCTAGCGGCAGCTGTTCCTTCCACTATCATCCTTATATCCCTTATGGGGGGTCTCGGTCGCTCATTCTCCCGCTGGGGGTGCTGGTCTTCTGGGGGTGGATCTATTCTCTCCTTACTGACGAACTTCTGCAGTTTTCCTTGTCTGATAAGGGCCTCAATCTGCTGCTTTAGGTCATAGCAATCGGTCGTGTCATGACTATGGTCACGGTGGAAGCGGCAATATTTATCCCTAGATCGTTTGTTGGGATCACCCTTCAGCTTTCCAGGGAACGTCAAAGCCCCCTCGTCCTTGATTTGCATTAGGACTTGATCTATGGGGGCAGTCAATGGAGTGAAGCTTGTGAATCTTCCTCCTAGGGGCTTAGGGCGTCTTTCATCCCTCATGTCTCCTGTCCTTGCCTTCTTCCGGCCTTGATCCTGCCGTGTGTCTTCTTGCCTCTCTCTTTTCTTGGGTCTTTCTTTTCGGGCCAGCAGCGCGTCTTCAGCGTTCATATACTTGGTGGCCCTGTAAAGCACTTCTGACATGGTCTTTGGGTCATTTTTGTACAAAGAGAACAAAAACTTACCCTTCTTCAGCCCATTAGTGAATGCTGCTACAAGTATCTTATCGTCGGTTTCGTCGATCAAGAGTGCCTCCTTATTGAAGCGGGATATGTAGGATCTCAGTGTCTCCTCCTCTCGCTGTTTGATGCTTATTAAGCAAGCCGTAGACTTCTTGTACCTATGTCCCCTGATGAAGTGCGCAGTAAATTGTGCGCTTAGCTCCTTAAAGGTGCTGATGGAGTTGGGCGTCAACCTGCTTAACCAAATTCTTGCCGCTCCTTTCAGCGTTGTAGGGAAGGCCTTACATATGATTGCATCTGCTACTCTTTGAAGGTGCATCAAGGTCTTAAAGGTCTCCAGGTGATCTAGAGGGTCCTTGACCTCGTCATAACTATTTATCTGTGGCATGCGGAACTTACTCGGCAGGGGGAAGGAGTTGACGGAGGCGGTGAATGGCGAGTCAATTCGACTAACAAGGTCGTCAAGATCGCTGGATAATCGTCCCTTGAGAGCGTTCATCATAACTTCCATCTGTTCCTTCATTGCCTGCATCTTTGCGATAATAGGTGGCGGAGCCATATCCGTGAGGGAGGGAAGGCTCACGTTTTGTCGCTTCGATCTGCTTGGGGCATTACTGGCCTATGGTCCTTCTTGATTCCTTCTTTCAGCGCTGGTTCCTTCTTGATCCGCTCCTTGGTTATTCGGTGCTGCGTTTTTCTGGTTCAGCTGCTCTTCCAGGTCGCGATTTTGTTTGGTGAGGCGCTCCACGGTAACGACGAGAGTTTTAACCTGTTTTTTGAGTGCGGTTGTGGGTGGTTCTTCTTCTTGAATGTCGTTAGTGGTTGCCATTGAGCGAGTGAGCACCATGCAACTCTTTTGTCCGGGAAGCGATAATATGGCTTACAATCCGTGAAACGCTTCCCACAGACGGCGCCAACTGATGATGCCGAAAAAATCACCAATAGGTCACACAGTACTCGCGCGCTCGAAGTAGCACATGCACAACAAAAAGAGAAGACCTAACAGAGAGCACCGGTGTGGTGTCGGCCAAAAACCCTCTGAATGCCAAGTTAGAACTATTCTCACAACTCTAGAGTGCTAGAGGGGGTAAATTATGCGTACCTTGATTTGTGAGAGCATTGGGGCTTTTATAGTAGTAGAAGGCTGGCACCTCTTCCTTGGTGCTGAAGTCTTTTCCCTATAGGACTCTACTTGAATAGTTCCAAACGTGGTGAGCAAGATCTTTCCTTGTAGAGAAGATCTTCCTTCAGCGTGTGTATCTTTCGGAATTCCTTTTGCACTAGGATTCCTATTTGCTTTGGGATTCTAGGATGATTCAGGTGTAGGCAGCAAGTACTCTTCATCCAGGGTTTTTGCTGTATCTATCCACGATGGGCCTTGGCGCAAGTTGGGCTAGCTCTTCGTTGGCCCACGAACCCGAATCCGTCAGGCCCATTAAATTAGGCCCGTCAAGCCATATCTTATCCCCTTCAGTATATAAAATTGATCTCCTAAAATATGTGGACTCCGTGATATATACACATTTATCTTATAAGAGAATTAATACATATGCTTAATATGTGGTATATATTCTCCACAAATTTGATTTGGGGAAAAACTCAAAATGTGTAAAATATATTGTGTAATTTTTTAATAATAAGAAAGTTGTCACATCAATGCTTCATTTTTTTTTTTTTTTTGAGAAATAATTACAACATGCTGCTAACCCCGCAGTTCGAATCCTTTTTCCCCTAGACCCCCCAACGCTTTGTACATGGGGAAGTGTCAATTCAGCTACAAGACCTTTAATAATGCTTCATTTTCTAAACTTAAAGGATTAATAACACTTTTTTTGAAGTTGAAACTTCAAGAACCAGTCGACATGGCAAGTGGTCTAGTGGCCAAGTCTTGGGTTAACAAGACTTTGGTCTTGGATTTAAATCTCCTTGACCTCCACCAGTAAGCACGTTGATGCCTGTTTCCCTTATAACAAACTTTAAGAACCAAAAATATTTAGTATGCAAACTTTAATTTAAGGGCCGATAATGTATTTTTATTATTTTATTTTTAAAATACCTCAACTCTCCAACTATTCAAGCTCAACTTTGAATATTGAATGAATTAGTATTAATTTAATAATAAAAATGCTAGGACCACAACTTCAATATTCACAACTTGTCACATGGACAAGTTGTGACAAAGCCGTGTCAAAAGTTATATTCCTAGCATTTATTATTTAATAATTATAATTTCCCTTCTTTTTCTCTTTTATTATTTAGCCATTTTTAACTTATTTTGATTTTTTGTTTTTGTTTTAGTTGTCACGTGACGTTTTTAACTTTCTCTTTTTAAAAATAAATCAATAGGTTTGTGTTTGACACGAAACTTTTTATGAATTTTTTTTTTGTCATATATATATATATAATTGTTGATGTGTCATGATTGATGAAAAATTGGTTTAATTAGAAATTGCCATTTTTTTTAAGAAAAGAAAAGAAAAAAAAAAGTGTTTACGACACAGAGAATTGAGAATCCTGCCTTTCCTCTGTTTATTATTATTATTATTATTACTATTTATATATTTTAATTTATCTACAAGGATGGACTGTGCAGAGAGAGATGGAGGTTGCTGTTGTTGGCGGTAGCACGCGACAGATTCTAGGGGTTTATCCAGGGAAGTGCATGGAATTAAGATGGGTAAGCAGAAATATTAGAAGCAAAGCCAAAGGGGACAAGGAAAAGAGAGTGTCGGTAAAGAATAAAAAAGAAAAAGTGCCAATATACGTATCCACAAACCCATCCCACATAAATTCCGAGGAGCTGAGAGACCTCTATAGTGCCTGCAATCACTCTTGCCACCGATTCCCTAAGTATCTGGACTGTGATAATGATGTTGTGGAAGCGGTCGATATTCACAAGCTCCGCACTGCTCTCTCCCACAGCTCTCTCGTCGTCTCCGTCTTCTGCAAACCCACTGATGTTTTATTATTTACCACTAAATCTTCATCAGAGATTAATACTACTAGTAATGAGAATATTCAGATTCAGATTCAGGGTCTGGGTCTGGGTCTTAAAGATTTGTTCCAGCAACTCATGCCTGTCACGCCATTCAACGCCCAGTTGGTGGGTTTTGGCCGCGCCGTTTCCGATTTTGGATTGACTGCTTCCATCTACGATGTCATGGTATACGTATATCCTCATCCACCACACTCTACTCTATCCATTTCTACTGTTTCATATCATCTATTATGTCAGTACCTTTTTAATAATTTGCATATCCTTCCCTCATCTTTGAATTATTGTTCTTTGGTATTATTATGTGGTGTACGTGTACGTGTAGGGGTGTGGCAGATTGCCTTCCAAACATTTTTGTGATGACGGATGCCTTTCTTGAATTGCCCCATCTTATTATTGATGGAATTTTTTTAATAATGAATATAGATGGATTAATTTAATGTCTACTTTAACAAGATTACATAAATTAAATGATTCAATTTTATTTTTAATAGCTTAGAATTGCTAGTCATTAGGACCAACAACTGCATCTCTCCATCCATATGTCGGTGGATTCAATTACTAAACCAGAGTGATGATGCATTCCACTCTGAGGATCTTCCAAGTTTAGTAACCAAAGTCACATATTAAGATGTTCAAAATTGAATTTACTTACTTCCTCATCACGCTTTTTCCAATCATGCTCACTGGACTGGAATGCTCTACCTCAAATCCTGTCTTTTCTGGAGATAATTCTAGGCCTTTGTTTTTCAGTCATGGATATTTTTTTTCATTTTTTGTTAGTTCCATTTGCTTTGGTACACACAATAAGACCCACACTTGGGAAATTGGTCCACCGGTCGTCTGCAAAGTGCAAGGGACAAGATTGTCATAGTCCTTGGATTTCTGTGAAACATGAATTTTCTAGGCTCGTATAATTCAAGTGTTAAAACTTAAAAGTCACATTGCATGCACATGTTTTTTGTCTGATTTTATTCAATTTCCACAATGACTACATGGGGTTAACTGGTTAAGCTACTGAAATGCTGTGTCAGTATCTTTCAGGATGGTCATTACATCTCTACTGAACTGAAAAAATATAACTATCAGTTTCTTTTTGTTTTAGTTACGAAGATATTATTCTTCTATGCTTTTCAATTATCATTTTTACCTTAACTAGATAGTGAGCATGTATATATATTTATAATTGTGCTTCAGTGTTTCCCAGGTTATCCCTTCATTACGAGGAATGGGAATAGGCAGAATGATTCTTAAAAGAATTGTAAGGTTAGTCAGTACAATTTCCCATAACTGATCATAGTTTTAAGGTAGCCTACTAACCGGCAAATTTGGGGTTAGTAAACATTCTGATTTGCTTCATTTGATATCACACTTCTCACATTGAGTTAATAGTACTTTGAACTCTTGTGATATTATTTAAAAAAAAATAAAAAGGAGGAATTTTGATCTCTTGTGATTTCTTTTCTTTCCTTCCTAATCATTTATTTGGTAAGTTACTTTAATCCAGTTCATCCAATTTTTGGTGATCTTAATACCAGTGATTGCTGGAGGATCCAATTCATATAATTGTATGATCTTTATTTATAAAATATAATATCTAAGTGTAACAATCACCTTCTTCTAGGATGCTTGCAAGTAGAGACATATATGACATAGCAGCGGTTTGCTCAGAGAAAGAGAGGTACTTATATACTACTCTGCTTGAATTTTAAGATCTCAAGGCTTGGGTCAAAATTTATTCTTTTTAATTTTATAAACTTCCCCTTAATATCGGATTGAATATCATACTGTCCTTTAGAAATCTTATCAATTTTTATCTTTTAGATTCTCTGACTTATCCACGCTTACCCAAATAAATTAGAGAAGTTTGTTATAAATAATTTGCAAGATTAATTGATGAAAGTAGAAATTTCTTTTTAATTATGGCCTTCATTTTTTTTTTTTTTTTGCCAAGTGCCTTGTAGCTGAATTGGTATTTCCTTATGTTTACAATAAAGACATTTAGGGTTTGAATCCCTTCTCCCCCAACTATCAAATTATCAACAAAAAACCTTTCCTTATTTTTCTCTCTTCTCCACCCTCTCTCTCTCTTGGATGGAGGGAAAAAAATTAATAAAAACCCAAGTGTGAAGGTTACGACCATCCTCAAATTTTGACATTGATTTAAGCATTTGGGTTATTTAATCAGGTTGACTCAATTAAGCCTAAATCCTGATTAAATTTGGGTCAACTATGGATCTCATCAACTAATTAGGACTATTGACATATATTCATTCCCATTGTTAACTATAATTAAATCATAATTTCTCACCAGTGCAATAATTGGAAGTATTTTAGTTATCTATGTCAATCTTGCCGCTTGTTACCTACTCCAAGCAGTAAGTAGTTAGAAAATTGACTTATCCAAAAAAAAAGGTATTTAGAAAATTCGTCATATCTTGAAAGTTAGAAAAATTAAGTTAACATAGGAAATGGTGAGGTTACCATGTCATGTTGAACTTGGGCAGTATCCCTCTCAGGCTGTAGGTCACTTCCATATCCATAATGCCACTGGGAATGTGCTGTATAGAAGTTAAGAAAGGAATAAAAATGCACATGATATTACATAGTTCTACTTTGACATAGAACTTAAAAACATTTGGCTGGTGTTGGTGATTTCCCGAAATTTTTTGTTAGGATGTTTTTCAAAGCATGTGGATTTGGAGATGACATTTTGGGCTCCACTACAATGATGTATTCAAGGAAGGTTTCAACTTATGATGAAGGCGATCAACTAGTTATACGTGCAGGTCGAAAGCTCCTGTTAGCTCCAGCGCTTAAAGAAACCTCTGCATCTCTGAAGGCTAAGAATTCATGAAGTCGAGCCACACTCTAGCCTCAGTTCATGCATTAGTACGAATAGATGACAAGAGTTTTGTCGGTCGGATATATTAGAAATACTGAAAGAGTCTGAATGTGAATGTTCTGTTTGTTAATTTAGACTTGAGAGATCTGCCTAGTCAAATTCACAAAGTCAAACAAAATATTTGTTAGAAATTAAACTCGTGCATGAAATTGTTGAAACAAAGTTCATGTGTCAGATTGTTAAAAATCAAGTTCATGTTATCAAATTAAAGTACTCGGGAATTTGTATCGAATTGTATTCATTTCTATTGTTATGACTACTAGAACTTGAGAATGAGCAAGTATTCTTTTTCTTAATGTGCTTGGGAGTTGGGGCTTCCATAAAAATTAATTACACTGGTCGCAGGCCTGGATGATGTACACAAAATTTAAGGATTTTTTTTTGGTTAAGTAAAAAATGAAAATAGTATCCTATAAAAAAATAAAAATAGTAGACTAGACTTATTATATGATATGATTATTTTCTAACAAAGTATATTTGATTCTCTCAAAAAAAAAAAAAAACAAAGTATATTTGATACAATCAAGTTCATGTTAAAAAATAGCAGACTAGACTTATTATATGATGTGATTATTTTCTAACAAAGTATATTTGTTAAAAATCAAGTTCATGTTATCAAATTAAAGTACTCGGGAATTTGTATCAAATTGTATTCATTTCTATTATTATGACTACTAGAACTCGAGAATGAGCAAGTATTCTTTTTCCTAATGTGCCTGGGAGTTGGGGAATAGCATACTAGACTTATCATATGATGTGATTATTTTCTAATTAGTGTTAATCCCAAATCCTTCTCAAATGATGTCATTATTTTCTTTTTCTTTTTTTGATACAATGTCATTATTTTCTAACAAAGTATATTTGGTACAATATATTATATTTTGATTATTTTCTAAATTAAGCTATTTGTATTTGTTATCAAAAGATTCTAAAAAAAAAAGAAAAAAGTATTTGTTATCAAAAATTGTTTTAAATTTTGTAAGGTTTATTTATTTATTTATTTTTAGGAAATATAATGTATTTTACATTTAATTATTATATAAGGTGAGATATTTTGTAAATAATGTAGTGTGTGATTGGAATTTGTTTCTAGTGATCCTCACAAATGGTTTATTCTCTATATGTCTTAAATAACCTAAAGATGAAGGATATATAAGTAAATTCATCACTTATATTAGAGAGAAAAAAGAAAATACAAGATTTTAATAACATAAGAACAATGTAATTTTATAAAAATATATCAACATTACACTGAAAATATGACATAATTGCCAACGAAATGACTCCTCTTTCCGCATGTGGGGGCCTTTCTACGTTGATGGGCTTGGGCCCGTTTGCTACACCAAGGTCTGTGAGTTGATGGGTATGGGAGTCGGGACTGGCCCCTTGGGAGTTATACCACAGGCCAGCTTGTGCGCAAGCCAAGCATGCCCAATGTTGAAACAGCTTGGGAAGGGTGTGACATGTTGGGCACGACAGATATGGTCATGACAGAGTAATTATTTGGCACAGCGAGGGATTCTACAGCAGAATGACTTCTACAATAAAATATGCTGAGTGAAAGGATTATAGCAGAATATCTGATACAACAAAAAATAACTAATACCGCAGATAAAATAACTAGTACAGTAGAATAACTGATATCGTAGATTAAATAAAAGAGGGTTACAACAAAGCAACTGATACAACAGAATGAGCAAAAGATATCATAGTAGAATGGTTAATAATATAAAACTCTACAAGAAAAAAAGGAAAAGAATAACAATGAAAGTGTTAAAGAAACTGAAAGTCACCATCGTTGAGTAGTAACAATGGTTCTAAGTAATTGTAATGGAAATGGCTTGCTTTCCCAGTACTGGGCTGATTCGTTTAGTAGGAACGGGTCCAAAAAGGGAACCAAACCCCAATACGGATAACATCGTTACAGACTTTTGCCATTGAAGTTACCCATGCTGGAGAAAGGGCTTAATTGGTTTTAGGTTCCGATTCATAAAGTCTCAGAGGGTTGGAATGTCATGAAGGAGAGAAAAGGTGGTCTACTGATGCATGCCTCTATTTCTGCTGTGTTTTCTCTCTTCCTTCTTTTTTTTACCACTTAGTTTTCTTTTTGTTCTCTAGTTCTTAGTTTCTTCCTTACTCTTCTCTCTGTCTCCTCTCTCTGTTGTTGTCCCTTCTTGGCTACCTCTCCTCATTTTTATACCTCTTAATTCTATGAGATTTCTCCCTTTTGTCCTTAGGGCTTCACCAACCATTTTTGGTTCCTTGTGGGAATCTCTCCAAGCTTGCCCACTACCCATTGGTTGCTTGGCCATTACCTCTACTCAGAGTGTGCTTGCTACACCACTCTCCATTCTGAGACAAAATTTATTGTTTTGTTTCTCCCCTCTCCTAATTTTTGCCTTACCTCCCATGGATAAGGATTGGAGGCTCTCTCTATACCTACCCCCATGGCATGTATCAAGTGGCCCCGGCCATGCTTATCTCTTTTGGGCGAAATACCATCCCAGCAAGGCATTTCTCCAAAAGAAGCCTCAGCAGGAACCTCATAATAGACCTCTTTTCTCCCCACCGCCAAACCAGACCCTCTGAATCCCTTGACCAAGGGCCTACCTCTCTTGTATTGGCTGAGTACAAGTAGGTGGTGTCTTGGTTTTGTGTGAGTTCCACTACCCTTTGGTTTGTTATCTTTTACTCCTATGCCGTTCCTGCCATTCTTGCATTGTCTTGTTCTATTGTGTGTACTGGGTTTGTGCCTATCTTCCACGACATGGAGGATGTGTGGGCTTTTGGGCTTGCATTGCCTCCTTTCATTCCCCTATGGGCTGGTACTGTTTGGGTAGAAATTCCTGCCCGTCTAGCCCACTAGACTTCTATTTCTACTATTCCTCTCCATGCTTATGGGCCTGCTGGCTGTCATTTTTGCCACGTTAGCCCATAGGGTTTTCTACCTCTTTCCTTAGGCTTTCCTAGCCCGTTAACTTTACCTTTACATCTTATTAATCCCATGGGCCTGCTGGCTGCCATTCTTGCCATGTTAGCCCATTAGGTTTACTACCTCTATTCTTGGGCTTCCCCGACTCATTTACTTTAGCTTTACCTCTTATTAATCTCATGGGCTTGCTAGTTACCATTCCTGTCATGTTGGCCCATTGGGTTTACTACCTCAATTCTTAGGCTTCCCTGACCCATTTACTTTACCTTTACCTCTACCTCTTATTAATCCCATAGGCCTGTTGGTTGCCATTTCTACCATGTTGGTCCATTAGGTTTACTACCTCTATCCTTGGGCTTCCTTGGCCCATTTACCTTACCTTTACTCATTTTCTCTCCTTTTCCTTATTGTTGGGCTTCTTCTGCCATTGGGCCTTTTGTAAAAAATGTGCCTCAACACCACATAAACCACTCATCTTTCTATATAAACCTCTCCTCCAAAAGCACCACCAAATTGGACCAAGCGGACTGGATGGACCAAAATACTGTGTTGATGTGACTCAATAGGAGCAGCATAGCAACAATAAATGCTACGCTTTAACTTTTAGATATTAATCTTTCTATATAAACCTCCACCAAAAGCACTACCGAACTGGACTAAGCAGATTGGATGGATTGAAATATTGCGTTGATGTGACTTAATAGAAGCATAGCAATAATAAATGCTGTGCTTTAACTTTTAGATATTACTAGTTGCAAACATGTGTGATGCGCAGAAAAATTTGATGATTTGTTTTTTGGTTAAGTGAAAAATGAAGATAGTAGATAAGTCTTATAAGTATTAATTCCAAACCCTTCTTAAAATTATGTGATTATTTTAAAAAAAAAATTATAGTTGATCCAATATATTAAATTTTCTAAATTAAGTTATCTATATTTGTTATTTGAAAATGTTTTAAATTTTGTTAGTTTTTTTCACGGAAACATAATGCATTTTGCATTCAATTATTATATAATGCAAGATATTTTGTAAATAATATAATGTGTGGTTGAAATTTATTTATAATACTCCTTACAAATGGTTGATTCTCCAATACGTCTTGAATGACCTAAAGAGGAAGCAGTTATAAGTAAATTCATTACTTATTAGAAAAAAAATACAAGACTTTAAAGAACAATTTCATTTTATTAAGAACCTACTAACATTATGATGAAAATGTGACATAATTGTTAATGAAGCAGCTCTATTTTCTACTCCCAAAGCATCACTGAAATGGACTGAAATGTTATACTAATGTGATTCAATAGGAATATAACAACAATAAATTTTACACTTCTGCTTTAGATATTACTAGTCGCAAGCTTATGCAATGTGTGGGATAATTAGAATTTTTTGTGTCGATATTTATTTTTGTTCAGTAAAACGTTTGGTACTTCTTCCATCCACACAACAGAGTCATTAACATAAAAAACTTGCTTTGTACAACCCTGTTTTGTTGTATTAACTATTTTGAGTGCTTGTACTAAAATAAATAGGATCACTTTTATTAGAGAATAGAGAGGACAATAAATTTATTTAATTATAAAGGAATTGCTACCATGGTATGTTGAACAACTTATACATTTCAAGATGAGCTTCACATGTCAATAGAAAAAAGCTTTCATTTGCTCAGGTGAATTATTTAAAAGTTTAAGAAAATCATAGTTATAGCAACCTTGTAATTTTTATTTAAGTTAAACTTGTTTACCCATTCTAAGAAGCCAATTAATGAATCATTGGCTGAAATTGTGAAAGACGTGAAATTAAAATGATGTTTAGTTAAATAAAACTAGGAGCTTCAAAATTTTGGGAAATCCATGTATTCAAGTATGCAAATCATCTTATAAATTTGTTTCTCATATTCTTTATTTCACAATTATATGAAACTTACATTTTTTATATGAAGAAAACATTTTTAGTTATATCGTGTATAAAAAGATACATTGTATGATTTTAAAACCTATTATCATCACTTGTTGGTGTACGTTTTTACACCCCTTAAAATACAAGTTGTTTTAACCTAGTTATTTAGCCAAGTGATTACTTAGATAAATTATTCAAGTCTAGGTTAACATATTCAAATCATATCATGTAAATAATGCAGAAATATAAAGAACACACAATATGATTACCCAGGAAAACCAAACTGGTAAAAAACTTGGGGAGGATTTAACCTAACTATCCTCAAGGTAAAACAAATCCACTATGAAAGAATTGAAGTTTGTACAATAGAACTTAGACCACTAACATCCTATTGCTACCTCGAGTAGAAAACTTACTACTACGACCACGTGACAGCTTCGAGTCCACGGACTACTTCTTTCCTTGATCCACTATAATCACAAGTACTCCCACTTGTGACTTTGAGACTCCACTCAAAGGTTTCAAATCTTCTTTAAGTTCTTTATGAAACAATTGAAACGATCACCAAGTTCTTGACATGAATCTTGATCTTGATAACCCTAAGTGTGTATGAAGGTAAACACCTCTAGATCTCATAAGAGATTCAACACACAGCACATCAAAGACCTCTAAAACGTAGCTAGGGTTTTTCTTGTTATACTTGGAGTAAAACATAAAACCCTACACGTCAAACTAGGCTTAGGCTGAGTTGGAAAATTCTACAAAAAAATTAATTTGCATGAGGTTTGATCGATCAAGTCTAATTTTCGATCAGTCGAGCCTTGCAGATTTAGACCAATAAATCTTGCAATCACTCGATTCCAACTTTTACAAATAAACACACTTTGAGCAAGCCTAAACCTAGACTCTATGTTTTGATCATGGTTTGCCAACATAATATATAATGAAGTTCTAATACATTTTTTTCCTAAAGTCTTAGAACCTAACAAACTCCCCCTTTGGCAATCCGTGACAAAACACATCACAAAAATGAAATGCTCAAAGTTACAAACAGCCCATTCAAATTTAAAATGCCCAAAAATAATTCAACCTAACTACTATCTATCAGTTACTAGTGTAGACAACAGCACGACTGAATTAACCTGTATTTTCCTAAAACACTCAACAAACACATAAACGCATGTGAGGAAAATACAAGTAAAACAAAATAAATTCTTGATTTCACAAAACATAAAATAAGACATATACCATGAATAACCTCATAATATAAATCAACAACCAATGTATCATATGTGA
Organism: Quercus robur; assembly: GCF_932294415.1. Taxonomy (NCBI): domain Eukaryota; kingdom Viridiplantae; phylum Streptophyta; class Magnoliopsida; order Fagales; family Fagaceae; genus Quercus; species Quercus robur. Next base: position 67,807,317 of record NC_065541.1, on the reverse strand, counting down.
AACAAGAAACAATAAAAGAAACATAAAACATAGTGTGTCTCCCCCTAACATATACAACCCATAAATGATAAATACATCAAAGGAAAAAAATAAATACATCAAAAGCTAGAACAAAATACATCAAGCTCAAGCTCCTAAATACAATCTAGCTCCAAAACAAAAAAATCCCCCTATCAACATGCATATGTACTCCCCTTTTTTGTGACGAATTGCCAAAGGCCAATCATGACTCATCATCAAAAAGTGGTGGTTGCAGAGTAGATCCTCTGCCAAATTTGCTCGTAAAGCCTAAAGCTCAGTGAGCACATCCAAAAGGAGTTGACCATGCGCCACTTGAACGGTCATGACAGTGTCCAACATCGCTCAATGAAGATGTAGGAGGCTTAACAGCAACTATAGGATCCACAAACTCCTCAGTAGTGGGGTCACCAGATGTAGGAGGCCTAGATGCACCTGTAGAAGACTCAACCCTAGGGCGTTTAAAGCTAACTTTCATCTGAGTCGCTCTTTGCCAAAGGAAGGTGGCACTTATGGGAGCTATAATATAAACAGGCTCGGATGCAGGAAAATCCTCTAAACCTAAGTTTAACAAAATCCTATGAATAAAAATTGGAAAGAAAAGACCATGAGATTTTGCACTACTCCTATGAACCTCAACTAAAGAGCTAATAAAAAAAAGAAGGAAAATTGATAGGAGCATCAGTGACAAGAACATACAAAAACGCACATCTCTCGAGAGGAATAGTGTGTAAATGAGAGATAGGCCAAATGGAATGACAACAAATCTGAAAAAACAGATAATTGAGCTCAGTAAGCTCATGGGAGGTGATCCAAGGATCAGTACCCCATCTAATGGAATTACTGGTGAGTAAGGACATAATGTCATCAAGTGGAGGGGTCTCAGTGTAAAGGTACATAGGCTGCTATACCAAAGATACACCAAGAGCAGTGGCCACTACAGAAGGAGTGATGACATACTCTTCACCCCTTATCCAACTCCTTACATACTGAGTGTTGGAATCATCGGAGTGGACAGAGAGGTTTGAATAGAACTCTCTAATCAAAGCAGCAGCAGGAGGATGCTCTACATCTAAAAGAGATAACCAACCCTTACTCTCAAAGTTCCTCCTAATCTCCCCATTAAGCTCATCTAGAATCACCTTACGCTTAGTTCAAACTGACCTATAAATGTTTAGCTTCTCATAGGTTTCTTGGTTTTTCTCAGTTTGAAACCTATCACTCTCAAACACAGGGGTAGAGGGGGTGGTAGTTTTCTTGTTTGCTCTAGTTTTCCTAACCATGATGCTAAGAAACAAGAATAAAAGGAAAACAGAAACAAAGAAAGAAACATAAGGGCAGACTGCATTAGAGAGGGTTAGAGCACAAAAAACTCAATAAATAACAATCCATATGATGCATGTAATGAATGCACATATGATGCATGCTCTAATGCATTGAAAGTTGTTCAATTTTACTTCATAAACCATCAATTGACTTGAACACAGAGTTTTAGAGCAAAAAACCCCAAATTTTGAAAAACACTTTTTCAAAAATTAAACCAAATTGAACAATTAATCATTACACTAGTTAAATAACATCATATAATGTCATAATCAATCAATAACAAAAGTCAATTTCATCAATTTTAGCCCAATTGAACAAAATCCCCAATTTCTCAAAGTTTGAAGCCCTAGAATTTCAAAATTTTCCCAAATCACAAAATTAATCAAATTAATGCATGGGAATCACATGAATATGATCTAGGAACAAAAACCCAGTGATTGAAATTGAATAAAAACAACTCAACCATCAAAATCCCCAAAAAATTTATGTTCGAAAATCCTATGTAAAATGCATGAAAAATGTGATTTTAATGAAAAAGAAGGGTATTTAGGTCTTACCCTCACTTGAGGACAAAAACCCTTGAAGATTTGAGGAAGAAAATGACAAAAAATTTTAGATTGGATTGCTTGAGGAGAAAAAATGAGGAAAAGTTTGAAAAAACTTTTTGATAATAGTGAAGAACATTTGAGAAGAAGCTTTTTATAAAACTCAACTTTTGAATTTCGATTGGTCGAAAATTAGCTTCAATCGATCGAAAATTAAATTCGATCAATCGAGCACCAATCGAGCCAAGTAGATTGTAACCTAAGTTTTTATCGCATTTTCGATCGATCGAAAGACAGATTCGATCGATTGAAAATCTGGAAAACTCAAATTTTTGAAAAACAAAGCAATTTTATGCAAAAGCTCCTCAAAGCACAGCGTTTCATGAATGAAATGTATGAGTATGAGATTAAAAGTTTTTCAAAAACACTTGAATTTGACCTAGATTTTCCAAAAACAAGTTTTACAATCAATTTGTCCTCAAAACTCAAACACTGAACATATTTTGCATTAAGATCAAGGAACATTTAATCTTGGATGGACACAACAAGATCACACACAATATCATGTACTAAATTTACCAAAGAATAACTTGTGTAGTGTGTGCAACTAGCAATAGCTTGAGATAGATGTGAGGTGATATGTAAATAGTAATCAATCACAATTTCTACAAAATTCATCACATAAGTTTGAAAGAGACTATCACCTAAAAAGTTACATCATATAACTCTCACATCTCCTAGAAAACAAGCTTGCAATCATGGAAGTTTCCTGTTTTGCCTCATAATGTACACACCAATTTTATTTCAATGTGAAAATATTTGATTAGCCAAGTAATGTACACACCAATTTTATTTCATTGTGAATTTGTTTTAGCCCAATAATATACACACCAATTTTAGCATTAATCCAAGGCAACACCTTATTTTCTTTTTGTGCATGTGCTACACTTTCTCTAGCACAAAATCTTATGTAAAGTCCTAACAAGGTGTTCATGATTGGCTAGTAAATAGTGGTGAGATGGTTATTTATGTCTTTCTCATTAAGTTCAAGTCCTAACAATCAAAAGCATGTGACTTCAAAATCAAGATCAAGTGATCAAAAACTATAAACAACTCCCACACAACATGCACTACCTAGCTAAAACTAGCAAAGTGCAGTAAAATAAGCTCATCCAAACTAAACAAGGTACACAAGCATGTTATGTAAAGATAATATGGCTAGCCTTGATTACAAGTCCAAGAAAAATAAAGCAAAACACATTTTTCCTTCCTTTCCCTTTTTATTTTTTTTTTAATTTTTATTTTTAAAAGGAATAACAAAAACAACCTATCATAAAATGCATGAATGTTATGCAATGCAAGTCCTAAAAACAAAAACAACAGCAAAGAAGAATGGTCACAAAGAGTATTGAGATGAAGCACAAGGACCATGTCAGAAAGACTCAATTAGGATCTTGTGCTTAAGGCACAAGTACTTTTGGCTTATTTGCTTGTTTGCAGCTTGCAACTTGAAACAATTTGGGTGAATATGCCCAGTCTTTCCACAAAAATGACAAATCCGTAAAGGTCTATCATGCACCTTATCCTTAGGAAGGATAGGATTCTCAGGCTTAAACTCTTTAAGATCAACCCTAATCTTCCTAGGAGGTGGTGTAACTTCTACTGGTTTGACAATCTCACTCTTAGGGGGCTCAAAAGAAGTGACAAAGTTTGTGGAATGAGTTTCAGACACAAAGATGCTATCTCCAGTTTTGTCTAAAGGAGAGTTCTGAATACTCAACATGTGATCAAGTTTAGAACTAGTAGACCTATTTGTTTGTTATCTAGCAACAGATAATTCTATTTCCAAGTTCTTAACCTTATCAAGCAACAACATGTTTTCAGTCTTCACCTTATCAATCGATTCATTAGCATCAAACAATTTCAACAACAAAATTTTCTTATCAAGCTTAAGAGAAGCAATTTTCTTCAAACTTAAGTCAACATTCATAGCATCCTTTGTGGCAACCTTGCAAAGCTTATTATAAGCTTTTTGCAAATTAGTACTCTTAGAGAGTTCCTCATCAAAAAGATTCTCATCAACGACAACACTTTTATCAACTATAGCAGTAGCTGTGAAAGCGATGAAGTTTCCATCCTCATCACTACCAGACGCATGATCAGAAACTTCATCATTAATAAGGGTTACAACCATGGCCTTACCCTTTAATTTTAAGAATGTAGGACATTCTGATTTCACATGACCATACTCTTGACAATCAAAATATTGTTGACCCAAAGAATTATTAGAGGTTTGACCTACTTTCTCTTTAGATTTATCAGTATTTTTCACTTTAGTGGGTTCATTCCTCTTAAAATTTCTAGGTTTAGCATTGTTTTTACCTCTTGCCATTCTGTTGTTATTCCTAAGAAAGTTTCTAAAGTTCTAGGCAAGATATGCAATTTTTGTAGAAGAGAGTTCAACATCAAATCCATTACTATCAACATCATCAACTGACTTAAGAGCCATTGATTTGGATTTGTTTGTCTCAGGTAGGTCTAGCTTATAGGATTGGAGAAATCCTACAAGCTCATCAACAGGGATGGAGTCCACATCCTTGCTTTCAATAATAGCAGTCATTTTGGGTCTAAAGTCCCCAGTCAAGGATCTTAGTATCTTCCTAAAAATCTTAGGTTGATCATAAATTTCACCCAAATTATAAGCAGAGTTAACAATATCATTCAGTTTAGCATAGAATTCATCAAAATCATCAGACATTCTAATACTTTCAAATCTGGTAGTTAACTGCTGCAGTTTATTAATCTTAACTGCCTTTGTGCCTTCATGCACAGTTTGGAGAATATTCCATGAAGTATGAGCAACCTCAACATTAGAGATTCTTCTAGTTGTTTGACGTTGTTGATGGTTCAGAGCTAGGCTAAGAAAGAGAGAGGGACCATTTCTATAACATACCCAAGCACCCTCCTTTCCAATCACTAAGAGAAAATCGGGCCCTCCCAGAATTCCTTCTAGAGCCTGTTGAATAATTTTTATGGATTCTGTCATTTCACCAATTCGGACTAAATAACGAGCTAATGAATCCCCTTCTTTTTGCCATTGGACTTCCCAATTCAATTCTTTGTAACACTCATAATGATCAACTTTACGAAGATCCCATTATATTCCGGAAGCTTGCAGCGTTGGTCCTGATAAACCCCAATTTTTTATTTCATCTCAACCAATAATGCCTACACCCACAACGCATTCTAAAAAAATAGGATTTAGTGTAATACCTATTCCGTATTCAATGGAATTCCAAACTCTCTCATCAATAGATTTTAGGAACGCTTTCATCCTTACTTACCAGTAAGCATAGTTGTTCCCATCAAAGTAAGGTGGGATTACAAGAGAGTGACCGTGTTCCATGACAACAGGGGTCAAGGATCAACTCTTAGATTAAAAGATCTAAAATACAAGAGCTAACCTGCTCTAATACGACTTGTATATTTTAGACCCCTTAAAACACAAGTTGTTTTAACCTAGTTATTTAGCCAAGTGATTATTTAGATAAATTATTCAGGTCTAGGTTAACACATTCAAATCATATCATGTAAATAATGCGGAAATATAAAGAACACACGATATGATAACCCAGGAAAACCAAACCGGTAAAAAACCTGGGGAGGATTTAACCTAGCTATTCTCAAGGTAAAACAGATCTACTATGAAAGAATTGAAGTTTTTACAATAGAACTTATACCACTAACATTCTATTGCTATCTTGAGTAAAAAACTTACTACCACAACCATGTGACAGCTCCGAGTCCACAGACTATTTCTTTCCTTGATCCACCGCAACCACAAGTACTTCCACTTGTGACTTTGAGACTCCACTCACAGTTTTAGATCTTCTTTAAGTTCTTTATGCAGCAACTGAAACGATCACCAAGTTCTTGACATGAATCTTGATCTTGATAACCCTAAGTGTGTATGAAGGTAAACACCTCTAAATCTCACAAGCGAATCAACACACAGCACATCAAAGACCTCTAAAATGTAACTAGAGTTTTTCTTGTTATACTTGGAGTAAAACATAAAACCTTACACGTCAAACTAGGCTTGGGTTGAGTTGGAAAATTTTGTAGAAAAATTAATCTGCATGAGGTTCGATCAATCGAGTCTAATTTTCAATCGATTGAGTCTTGCAGATTTAGACCAATAAATCTTGCAATCACTCGATTCCAACTTTTACAAATAAATGCACTTTGAGCAAGCCTAAACCTAGACTCTATATTTTGATCATGGTTTGCCAACATAATACATAATGAAGTTCTAATACATTTTGTTCCTAAAGTCTTAGAACCTTACAGTTGGAACAATCTAAAAGACATTGTTGATACCCATTTTTGACAAAGAGCCCAATAGCAAAAAAGCCCAATAGTGAAGAAAGATGAAAGATGAAAAGAATGGAAGAAACATGATGAAAGCAAATAGGCTATGAAAGCCCAAGAAAAGAGGTAAAAGGACCAAACGAGCCAACATAGTAGGAATAGCAACCAGTAGGCCCATGGGCACAACAAAAGGTAAAAGTAAAGTAAACAGGCTATGAAAGCCCAAAGAAAGAAGTAAAAAAGCCCAATGGGCCAACATGGCAGAAATAGCAGCCAGTAGGCCCATTGGCATAACAAGAGGTAAAAGTAAGGTAAATGGGCTATGAAAGCCTAAGAAAAAAGATAAAAAACCTAACGAGGCTAACGTGGCAGGAGTAGCAACTAGTAGGTCCATGGGTACAATAAAAGGTAAAAGGTAAAGTAAATAGGCCATGAAAGTCCAATAAGAGAGGTAAACACCCCATGGGCTAAAATGGTAGGAAATAACAGCCAGCAAGCCCATAGACACAAAAGAAGAGAAAATGGGCCAGTGAGCTCGAGGAAATAAGAAAAAAGGACAAAAGTCCAACGAGTTGGTTGGGCAAGAACTTATATCAATCCATTATGTAAGTCCATGAGGGAATAAGAAGAAATAATACAAGCCAAGAAGTCTATGCCCTTCGCTTTGTGGAAGATAAGCACAAACAAAAGAGACACACAGCAAAATGAGACATGGCAGAAATGATGTGGGAACGAAAGAAAACAAATACAAAGAATAGTGGAACAAACACACAAGGGCCGGAGCCCCACCCACTTGTACTCATCCAATACAGGAGAGGCAGGCCTACGGTTAAGGGATTTAGAGGGTGTGGTTTGGTGGTGGGGGGAAAAGAGTTTATTTTGGGTTTCCAACTGTAACTCCTTTTATGGAAAATGCCTTGCTAGGATGGCATTTTGCCCAAAAGAAGTAGCAGACGGCTGGACCACCTAATGCATGTCATAGAGGTAGGTAGAGAGAGATCCAAGTCCTTATCCATTCAGGCAAAGAGGGAGAGGCTTATAGTAAGAACAAACAAAAAAAGATTTTTTCATGGGATGGGTAGTGGAAGAAAGAGAATGTACTGGGCTTGCCCAATGGTGGTAATGGTCAGGCAACCAATGGGTTGATGGATAGTCTTGAAGGGATGCCCATAATAAACCAAAAACAGTTGGTGAAGTCCCAAGGATAAAAGGGAGAAATTCCATGAAATTACCCCACTATAAAGAGGGGTAGCAGCCATAAATGAAAGGGGAGGAAGGTGAGATAACAGCAAGAAAAGACTAAGAAAGAAAAAAAGACTAAGAAAAAGAAAGAAAGAAGAGACAAAAAAAGAAGATGAAAAACACAGTAGGAAAAGGCATGCATTAATAGACCATCTTTTCCTTCATTCTTGACAAACCTATTCTCTAGAATCTCACAAGTTGTAACGAAATAGCCATTTAGGCCCTCTCTCCAAAATGCATAACTTTGATGGCAGAAGCCTATGACAAGGTTGTTTAAGTTGGGGTTTGGGTTCCTTCTTGGTTCATTTTTTACTGAAAGATTTGACCCATGATCTTGATCGTGAATACAAGTAATCTCATTTGCTAGAAATTGCAATCACTATTTTGCCGTGGCATCTTTTATTTATTATTACTGTATTAGTTGTTCTTCTGTAGCATCTTTTATTTATATTTGCTTTTGTTGTGACATCCTTTATTATATCTGTTATATCAGTTATTTGCGGTATCAGTTGTTTCTGCTATGGTATCTTTCATATTTGCTTTATCAATTGTTTCTGTTGTGGTATCTTTCATATTTGTTGTATTATTTGTTTTTGCAGTGGCAGTGATTCTGCCGTACATTTGTTGCATTTGCTACGACACCTAGTTTGCTGTAGCGCTTTTTGCTTTGTCTGCATATTGGGAACGCTCGACCTGTGCATAAACTAGCCTATAGCATGGTCCTGCTAAGGTATTAGGCTAGCCCCAGCTCTCCGATCCACAACCTAATGGGCCTGAGCATAGCAGAACAGGCCTTAGCTCATTAACACAAAAGGGCCCTTGTAAACACCGCATTTTATACCCTTTACGACTTGGGCCCCCGTTCCCCAATGATGTTGAAATTCTAAAACCCAAGGTTCATCTCGGGCCTAATCAGATTAAAATTGACTTGAGGAAAATGTTTTAGGAAAAATGTAACTCTTTTTATAAATAAAATAAGCTATTTTTGGAAAATAAAAACCACGAAAACCCTAGGGCATTTGTATGCATACACAAGTATGCGCATGCATGCTCAAGCTCTGGGTACGCATGCTTCATGCATGTGTACGTATACACGGGTATGCATACGCATGTTAGGTTTTTAGAAACTATGAAAGACAAGTTTTCTACATTAATGTTTGAGTTTTGGAACAAATCCTACATCATCTAGGAGCCGTTCCAAACCCTTTATTTTAGAATTATAAAAAGCCATACACAGTAATTTTCAAAACACATAGAAAATCCTAAGGGAAAACATAATATTTACTAGAAATAGTGAATCAAAGAGGGAGTTTTTCACAAAACATCCTCAAGTTAATATTTTTCTGATTGAGGCCTTTTTTGGCCTTGATCTTGGAGTTTTAAGATTACTAATCACTTCCTTGTTTGATTGTGAATAGATTTGACTGAGGGAAACGATCAAAATGAAGTAAAGGAGCTTTGTGTTTTGAGGTATATGTTTTAAGTCCTTTTCCTTTCTTTCCTTGCTTTAATCTTTCTGTTTCTTTTGTTTTTCTTGTTTGTTTATGTTATATCATGTTTGTTTAGTTTTGGTTTTCTTTATTTTATTGTTTTAAGCATGGTAGGTTGTTAGATTTAGAGTTTTTGTTTGCTGCGTTCTTGTTTTCTGGGTTAGGGTTAGGGCATGTATGTGTACGCATGCTTTCTGCATGCGCGTGCATACTTGAAGTATGCGTACGCATACAGTTGGATTGCGCATGCAAGCCTATGTATGCGCACGCATACTCATGCCTAGAAATCTTAATCCGACTCGTTTTGCTTCTATTTCTTTATTTTTTTTTTACACAATATGCTTCTGTTTTGCCCTGTTTTCATGCCTATAAGTCTCTGCCTTCCATGTTTGTTTGTTGTTTGTCCTTCACATGTTAGATTAGGGTTTCTTTTCTTATCTTTGATTGATATGCCATGAGCATGCATATGATATAACCATGCATTGATGCATAGGTGTTGTGGTGCAGTAAGGTAAGTAAAGTAAGTCATGCATTCATATGAACATGCATTTGTTTGGAACATGTTTTCAATGATAAATGTGGACATGCTTGGTTGAATGATGAGTTCTTAATGTCTAGATGCCTATAACCCGTGTTTGATTTCTGTCATGTCTATGTTCTGCCTTGACCATGATATGATGCCATATGTGATGAGATGTGTGATAAGAGCATGCTAGGGTTTGAGATGTGATGAATACATGATAGATGTATGTTAGGGTTTTGGGATGAAAATGTCATGTTGATTACTAGATGTATGCTAGTGTGTGTGTGAATCTAGAATAACAATATTGAATAAGCCTGTAATGAGATTAAGACGTAAGACATAATGAGTGGAAGCTGAGCCACGGGTCAGGTGGGGTTGGGTGCCTAACACCTTCCCATCCCCGTACCTAAACTTTGGACACGTGCTCTAGTAGTAAGATCAGTCCTTCCATGAAAGACACTACATATATGATTCCTAGACCTAATCTAGGCAACGACTCCATTTTCTTCTCCACCACGATCCACTTGGCCGAGGCGTACTCCCCCCATTAAACCCACAGCCCCCTACAGACGTTACTAAACTTTTGTGCCTACTTACTATTTACTGATATTAAGCAAAGTAAATTATCAAGTAGTTAGTTGTTTATTTGGATTTTTTTTTTGTTTTTTTTGTTTTTTGTTGTTGTTGCTACGATTGAAATCTCCGTGACATAAATGTCCATCTTTATCTCTTAATTGGCGTGCGGATGCTAACATTATCGTTTGAAAACCTTGCAGAGTTTCATTTGATCGATCATGTTTATCTATATCTTATTAAATTAAAACTAAAGTAAAATGAATAATATTAGCCACTACAAAATTTCATCAAGATAGAAATTCTTTTTCCACCATATAAAGTAAGTTGCTCAAATGTGAAGATATTAACCATTGAGTTTGTAGGAGGATGAATTCTATAGGGGAAAAAAGATATGCAAAGGGCTATAGGGTTATAGACAACCAAATAAAAATAAAATCATAAAAATTTAGTTTGCAATAATATTCTACATTCTATTTTAGGTTTGCATGTCACTTTTGCATTTCTAATTGTTCCATTAAAGATAAGTAAATTTATTTAGATGAAATGCATGTTTTGTAGAGATTGTATCATATGATTGAAATGATGTGCATTTTGAACATAATCATTAGTGTTACTTTGAGTATTATCCAACATATTTTTCATTCAAAAAAAATTATGCCTTGTTATGAGTTGTGTTTAACAACAAAACAGGAGAATTTATGACTTGACCTCATTGTGGGCTCTTCTAGTGTCATGGGCATATCTGTGTCCTAAGATTTAAATAAAATGATTATATATTTCTTTGTGGTAAGAAAAAAAAAAAATACTAACTGTAAGGGCTCAAAAACGGCCTCGATGACCAGTTCTTGGGCCCATTGCAGCTTATTTGTAGAGATGAATGTGTGGGCCAACACTTTGGGCTTTAAAAATATACAATTTGGATCAAGAACAAAGAAAGGACAAATCGCCTTTATTCTGCCAAGAAAAAGTGTCAAGTAGGATAAAGATTCTTGTTTATGCCTCCTCGGGCTAACCAAGGAATGATTTCATACAAGAGTTACAACTTCTAGACCATATTTCTTTTCTCTCTCCTTTTTCCGATCCCCCTCCATTGGGGGGCGGGGGGGAGGGTGGGTTCTTCCTCCTTTTATAGCCATCTGATTTACATCTCAGCCTTCCACTTGGAGGGCTATTAATCTTTCCTTGGATACTTGTCCCATCATTGCTTTGCTGGTGGTGGTAGAGTAGGATACATGCTGTGAGAGCATTGTTCAGGGGTCATTTTGCCATTAATACGGTAGGCTAAGTTGTTGCAGAGCATTTAATGCAAATGTGATGGTTGCTTTATTTGGAAGTTTCTTCCCTCTTTTGTCTGTACGCCACCATAGTCCTCTTCAGCTCCAATCTTGTAACTCTTGTGGACTCCTTTTAGCCTTTCCATAGGGCAACTGTTGCTTGACCTCCTCGGTCGAACTGTAACCCTTGGTTCTTCCAATCTGTGAGGTACTTCAATTGTCTCGATTGGGCTGGGCCTAGTTTGGTAACCAATTGGGCCTAATTACCCCTTGGTCAGTCTTGTCAAGGGTGCCCTCTCTTCGTCCCCCACACTAACAAATAGATATTAGTTAACATTTCAATCTACAACCTTCATATGAAACATAATTTTAATTTTTTTTTAATCATATATATAGGGAAGAAATTTTTTGTGCAACTATAGAATACCTTTAAAACTTGCTACAAAATCATATATCCATATCTATATACGTTTAGTAATTGAATTATAAAAACTCAAACAACATATAATACAATAATGTCACAAACAACTTAATAGAAAAGCATAACACAAAATATTTCAAAGGAAACTTTCAAACTTAAAATAAAATTGCGTAATGCAACAAATAACAATTTTTTTTTTCTAGTTCATCATTTGTATTGCAAATTCATTAATTATTTTAATAATTTCTTTTATACCTACATCTAAATTTGGTCCAACATGTCCAAAAATTGCTCAATTCACTTTGATATATTATGCTTTCCATATCTATAGGCTTGGATATTACCTTTCATTCAGCAAGGATTTTCAATGGTTAAAAGGCTACATTTGGCGCAACTTCATTTTAGTATCAAACTAATCGAAGAATTGATAATGAACTTAATATCATAAATCTTTAAATTTATTATCCCTTTATTTAAAAAAAATCCTCAGTTGGACTTCAAATTCAAATTATATTATATCAAAACAATAAATTGTATAATTCACTAAAAAACTAAAATACTAATATCAGCTAAAGGAAAGGGGGGGGGGGGGGAGAACATAACGAAAGATAATACCACAAATTTTAAATTAAACAATTAAAAATACTAATATTAATTTTTATCAGCTATATATTTAATAATTTTGGATTTAGAAAGGTACTCTCAAACCAAGCTTGTCTTTTTCCATTTTTAATTAAGTGCACTAAAATGGACCATATTGGATTAAAATGGACCAAATTAACCGAATTGAACCATAATGGATTGAAATAGGCTGAACGGATTGAAGCAAACTAAATGAACTGAAGAGGAACAAATGGACTAAATTGGACTGAATAATTGGCCACATCACCATTTTTTTTTTTTTATTGATTTGTTCCTTTAATCGATTGGCTTTACATATATTTTGCCATTCACATATACTTTGCCTTTACACATACATTTACTTTAATTTTGAAAGAACTCCTTCCACAATTTTTTTTTTTTTTTCTTTCACCACTCTTGCTTCAAAAAATTAGAGGAACAAATCAATAAAAGAAAAGAAAGTTATTGGCCGATGATGTGACTTAAAAGTGGCATAATAACACTAAATACTACATTTTGACTTTTGGATATTATATAGATATAAAATTATAGATAGACGAGAATTAGGAAGCCTAGTTTTGGGATTTTGAGACTGGCCAGGCAGATGAGATTCCTACCATTCTGTGATGCACTTTAGTGGGGAAAAGTTGGCAATAGATGACCCTCAAATGGTGCTGAGGTATAAGAATTATCTTCTATCAAAAGTAAAGTAGCCTTACAATCATAGTCATAGATAATGCTTAACAGCTTCTTTACCTTTTTCCTTCTTTCCCATTTCCAATTTAAACAGGGATAGACTTTCTTTCAGATGGTAGACAAATATCACTCAGCATCACCATCTCCCTTTTTCATCTCATCAGTTGAATAGTATAGTATTATGGGGAAATATTGGGTTGAAGTCTGCCTGATATCTGCTAGGGGTCTCCGGCGTTCTTCTTCACTGTGGAAGCTCCAATGGTTTGCTGTTGGGTGGATTGATCCTAATAATAAATATTGCACCAAGATCGATGCTTCCGGCAATGCAAATCCCGTCTGGAAAACCAAGTTTGCTGTCTTGGTCGATGACTCACAGTCACAGTCACAGCCCACCTTGCACGTTGAAGTTTACAGTAGAGAGCCCATTTTCCTTAGAGAAAGGCTTCAGGGCACAGCAAGCGTCGTCTTGAAAGAATTTTTGGCTAAGCAAGCCAAGAATAATATTAATCGTGGGGAGGGTTCAACGTCAATGTCAGTAACTGTAGAACAAGAAGAAGTAGGGAGCTATCAATTGCGGAAAAAGAATTCCAGCAAACCTCAAGGATTTGTTGATATTTCAATTCGTATTTCTGAGGAAAGGGAAGAGCCAAGTTCAAGTTCATATATAGGTAAGGTATATTCATTAATCATTATATATATATAAATAAATATAATGGATTTAATTGAATTTTTAGTATCTCATGGTTGATTTCAAATATCTTTTTTCTTTTGGGTAGGTAATGAGGAAGGATTTATGCTCACAGATCACAACAATATCACCTTGGCTACTGAAGATAGACCGAAACCAGCTATAGTTCCATCCCATCGACCAGGAAATCATTTACAGACAAATTTCCCATACACCCATCCAAATCCAATGCCATTTCCTCCAAACTATTCCAATTCATATGTATCTGTAGAGGGACCAAGCTATCCACCACCAGCAGTTGGACCAAGCTACCGACCACCTAGAACTCCTCCACCGCCTCCCCCACCTTCTAATGTTGGTTACATACCCACTTTTCTCCCTAGAACTGATCAGTCTTACATAAATATGCCACCATCTGGTCGTGGTCGTGGTGGGGGACCTGGTTTTGGAATGGGCCTAGGTGCAGGAGCACTGGCAGCAGGTGCCGTGATCTTTGGCGATGACTTTATGTCAGGATTTGATGTTCCTGGAGGAGGTTTCCAAGATGCTAGTCTTATTATATCAACCGATCCTCCGTTCTGACAAGCAGAAACTTCTGTAATATGTTTAAAACTTCAAATGCAGTGATTTAATTCTTCTGTTCTGTATTGTTCAACTACTTTATTTATTGGTGAAAGGTTTCTCCCAATAACACAGAATAATTCTATATGTTTTGGTTCATTAGCCTGTGAAAACACATCTCAGAACACATGAAACATCTCACTGCCTATCATATTCTATCTAAATATTGCACTCCTCTGGAAAAAACTACAATAGTCCCAATTTAATCAAATATCCCTGAAGAGACACTAATTGCATGGGTCAGATTTATTAGTATAAGTGAATTACAACCCTTGAATATCCAACTTATCTTGTACATCGAAGTAATGTTATGACTTATGAGCATCTTTTAATTGCTTGGCTAAGCCATGTTTCCGTATCCTAATGGGTGATATTATGGGGTTTAAGAGCAGTAAATTTTACATATGACTAATTTTAAGTCTTGCATTTCAAACTCACTAATCTGCATTTTGAAAGAAAAATTCCAAAGTATATGAGACATATTTCATGTTACAGATTCCAGACATTGCTTCTCTGGTTCACTAAAAACTCTTTGCACAAACTTTTCAACAACTGAAACAAACTCTTAGGTATCAAAAAAAATAAAATAAAATAAAGAAGAAGAAGAAAGAAACAAACTCTTCCACTTTTTCTTCGTGGGGCAAATGCCCACAATGCTTAATTACTTCGAGGTGGGAACCAGAGCATGAAGAGCAGGTGGATTCTAGGTGTCCCTAGTCCTCATGAAGGAATGATTAACAATCCATTATTGGATATTTAATGTTTAATATTTTTGGTCTCGTAATCCTTGTATTTAATTATATAACCAGTTTTTTCTTTTTTCTTTTGTTATTCTTCCTACTCTTTTATTATAAGGCAATGCTTGCTTGGTATGAGCCAATTGACTGAATTGGTTCTTATATGTGGATGTTGGTACTCTGCCTTTCCCTTGATTAATGTTATGAACCCTAGTTGGAGTTGTTTAATGAATCTAACATTTAGAAATCTACCTCTTCTGCTTCTAGAGAATGCTTCAAATGTGGAATTATGAACGATTCCTTCAATAATTTTCTATTGAAAATGGTATATAGAGCTTACTTTTGTAGTTGTATAGTAATATGTCCCTATATTCTATAGGTTTTTTTTTTTTTATTTTTTTTTTTTTTTTATTTTTTTTATAAGTAGGTGTAAGGATCAAAAGATCCAACGGCCCAAGCCCACTTTGAGTAGTGAGTTGTACAGTCCAGTCTTGGCCCAAATCAATAAATTTTTAAGAGAGGGAAACAAACAACAAGGGGGGGACTCTGTCTGAGGATGAAAATAAGGGGGAAATGGCTTATATTATTGAATAGATGAGCTAATCTCCTCCTTTAAGTTAGCCCGAGGAGGTCAATGCTATACAGAAAAATGGCACTATTCACTCTCTCCTCTCTGTGTTCTTATCTCTTTTCTCTTTTTTGATACTTGTGTCTCCCCCCATTTCTCAATGCACCTTCTTTTCCTTATATACTTCTACCTCTATCATATCTCAGCCATCCATTCTCACCTAACCTCCCTCCTCTCATGACACTTGTCGCTTTTAACATCTGAAGAAGATGATGGAAGGAATCTGCTTAGCTGTGACTTACACTGTTCAAGTCATTTCCTCATCAATGCGGCTAATAAAGAGGTTGCCCACCATTTAATGCGGGTGCAATAGGCTATACCAGACCAGAAGCTTCCTTGATGTCCACTGACTCTCCCTCTCTTCAGATTCTAGCTCCCACTTAGAATGCCCTAGAGTACCTTGACTCACTTTTTCCTTTCCTCGGGCGGCTTTCCTCTTCCGGAAGGGACTCAGGACACCCAGATTCCAGCCCCCTAGCTACCAGACTCCTTTACTCCTAAAAGTCGACTCTCCCATCGGACAGCGAAGACAAGAAGTCCACGCCCGAGTCTGTTCAAGAAGTGATAGACAAAGACTTCGAGGTTTTCTACCACAAAGATGCTCCTAGCTCATCACAAGCTCGTACCTCAGAAGACATGGGTTTCAAAGAGAAGACCCCAGACTTGCTTGCCCAGCTCACGCCCATACTGGGGGCTCTTCCACAGTCGTGGTGGTGGTGCCCCGACCACCCACCCCAGACGTTATGCACACATCTTCCGCTGACGCCAGGGACAAGAAAAGGAAGAGGGCCCAGGGAGGCAAGAGTGCCGAGGGTGCTGAGGAAGGGGAGGTTACACAATCCTCCCACCAGCCCTCAGCTAAAGAAGCCCGGACTGGGAAGGGACAGCCAAAGAAGTCTGCCTCCATTGAGACTTTTAAGGAGGTTGAGGGGGACCAATCGAAGAAGGCCTCCATCTGGAGGCCCATTTTTACCCTGAGCTCAGGCAATCCAATATTGGATGATGCCAACTTGAGGGACACCAAAAAGGGTAGCTCAGGCCTGGTGGCTAAGTTTCTGGAAAAGGCATTATGTTTACCAAAAGATATGGTGGAGCTAAGATCCTCCAGGAAGCGTGAAGTTTTCCTCGCCCTGAAACAAGACCTGGCCAAGGTACATGACTGCTCCCATTTGATTGCTTCATACGACCTTATATGCACTGTATAACACTTATGCGGTTTTTTTTTTTTTTTTTTTTTTTTTTTTTTTTTTTTTTTGTGTAGTTTGTCCAAGCTACCTTCATGGCTGAGGAATGGGTGGATCATTCCCTGGACATGGCTAGGGATGCTAAGAATAAGTTGGAGGCTATCGAGAGGGCCCACGCGGATGCAGACAAGAAGTTCAAGGAGACTCTTGCCCAGCTAACTGAAGTGTAGAAGGCTCACAGGAATGTTGAGTCCACCCTTAAGGACTACGAGAAACAAGTGGCTGATGCCTTGGAGGCCTAGAAGAAGGTCGAAAATAAAATGGATTTGATGGTGGTGAAGCTCAAGCAAACAAAGAAGAAGCTGGATGATAAAGTGGCTGAAATGGCCAAGGCCAAGCAGGTAGCCTATAATGCAGGCATAACTAAGACAGCTGAAAGTCTTACTGCCCAATTCACGGATGTTGCTCGAGTCTTCTGCCTGGAGGTGTGGGGCCAAGCTCTGAATGCTGCTGGGGTCAGTACCAAATCTGAGGTCAAGGCTATAGATAAGGTTTACTACCCCCCGGCACTGTGTTTGGCACCCACTTCCTAACAGCCTCCAGCAGATCCCAGCTCTACTCCCCCCGTCTCCTCGAAACAGCTTGCCTCCATTCCCTCTTCCACTCCAGCTAAGGGCAAAGAACAAGAAAAAGAACTGCCACCTCCAACCGAGGCACTGGATGTGGAGACCGAAGAAGAAATGGCCAAAGTGTCACAACTGAAGAGGAAGAAGAGGGAGAGGGAATAGGAGAAAAAGGGAGCGAAGGAAAAGGAGCCCTCTGCATAGCTTAGCCTTAGACTAGGAAATACATAATCAATTTTGTAATAGGCTCAAGTGCATCAGATGCCTCCCATTTTGTACTTAATTCTTTGCAAATTAATGAAGAGGATTTAGAATTTATTTACTATTTCTTTAATTAGTCAATTCATACTTGTCAATTATATCTTACGTGACTGCCTTTTCTTAATAGCAATATCAACATACTAACTTATGAGTTATTTGGGGAATTTCTGTATCCCTCTATATAATCTGGAATGATTTGAACTACAATTAAGAGACTAATTCATAGAACTTTAGGAAGAATTTCAACTAATACTTACTTTAACTTGGACCTGAAATCCCACAGCGAAACCATTAGCAAGGGTACCAAAAACGAGGAGATACGTAAGACTTAATTTTTGCTCAACACTTAGAACGTTTCCCGAAAAATGTTAATTTACCCTAGGCTTGTGACCCGAGGAGCCATACAAGACTTAGGTTTTATTTGACACTTAGAGCATTTTCTGCAATGTTAATTTACCCTAGGCTTATGATCCGAGGAGCCAGACAAGGCCTAGGTTCTGTTTAACACTTAGAATATTTACTGCAATGTTAATTTACCCTAGGCATGTGACTCGAGGAGCCAGAAAAGACTTAGGTTCTATTTAATACTTAGAATATTTACTGTAATGTTAATTTACTCTAGGCTTGTGACCCGAGGAGCCAGACAAGGCCTAGATTCTGTTTAACACTTAGAATATTTAACAGACCAACTATCTCAGCAAACACATCCATAACAAGATATAACCAAGCAAGATATGAATGGCAACAAAAATTATTAATAATAATAACGTCGTAGATTTTTTACATTCCAAGGGCAAGGAATTACATTTTCATCCAAATCTTCCAAGTAGTAGGCCCCAATGCCAGCAATGGAAGTGATCCTATATGGCCCTTCCCAGTTAGGGCCCAGCTTGCCCCAAGTAAGGTTCTTGGTCGTCCCCACCACTTTCCTCAAGACCAGGTCTCTTAGAGCCAATGGCCTAGACTTCACCCCCTTATCATACCTTTGCTTAAGTTTTTGTTGGTAATATGCCATCTTTACCGTTGCCACTTCTTTTCTCTCCTCGACCACATCCAAGCTGTCTAGGAGAAAACAGTTGTTTCCTTCAACATTGAACTAATTAGTTCTTAGAGTTGGGAATCCAGATTCAAGGGCAATTACTGCCTCTGCCCTATAAGTCATTAAAAAGGGGTCTCCCCTGTTGATCTTTGGGGTGTGGTATGATAGGTCCACAACACGTGGGGCAGTTCATCCATCCATTTTCCTTTAGTGTCATCCAACCTTTTCTTCAACCCAGACTCTATAACCTTATTGGTGGCCTCAGCCTACCTATTCCCTTGAGGATAAGCAGGCGTAGAATAGTCGTTCCTAATCCCTAACTCCCCGCAATATCTTTGGAAGGCTTTACTGTCAAATTGAAGACCATTATCTAAGATTAGAGTGTGAGGAACTCCAAAGCTGGTGACAATGTTCCTCCAGATGAACCTCTTAGCATCCACATCCCTGATATTGGCAAGGGGCTCGGCTTCCACCCACTTGGTAAAGTAGTCTGTGCCGACGATGAGACATCTTTGGTTCCCTATAGCTTGGGGAAAAGGTCCTACTATATCTAAGCCCCACTGAGTGAACAGCCAAGGGCTAGACAATGGATTCAGTATTCCCCCTGACTGATGAATATTTGGGGGATACCTCTGACATTGGTCACACTTCTTCACATAATCCTGAGAGGTTTTTCGCATGCTAGGCCACCAATACCCCTGGGTGAGGGCCCTATGCGCTAAAGACCTTCCTTCTGTATGACTCCCACATATGCCTTAATGTAACTCTTCCAACAAGGGCTCCACCGCTTCTAAATGTACGCACAATAAATATGGTCCTGAGTAAGAGCACTTGTACAACTTCTGCTCCTCAAATAGTTAGTAGCGAAGGGCACTTCTACGTACCTTATCTACCTTACACTTGTCTTTAGGCAACAATCCCTGCTTCAAAAAATTACTATGGGGTCCATCTAGCTCGGCCCCACATGGAGGTTGTACACCCCTACCAAAGGTACCCTTGTAAGACTTGAGCTGTCTATATCCTCATCAATAACAACTCAAGGAAGACTTGACTCTAGCGAAGTGGCCAATATTACCAGAGAGTCTGCATGAGAGTTCTGTCCCTTAGGGATTTGCTTCAATACAAATCCCTTGAATTGGGCCCGAGCACTCTGTACCTTAGCCAGGTACCCCTGCATCCTCTCATCTCGAGTTTTAAAGTCAATAAAGACTTGGCCCACGACCAGTCTAGAATCAGAGGACAACTCCTCCACCACCTCTCCACCTAATTGTTTGACCATGGCTACTTTTGCTAACAAGGCCTCGTACTTGGCTTCATTATTAGTGGCTAAGAATCCCAGTCGTAATGATTTCTCCACTATCAGCTTCTCGAGAGTGACCAACACAATCCCTATTCCTACTCCTTTTCAGTTAGAAGCTCCATCTGTATAAACTTCCCACGGGGGAACAACAGTGGCCGACATGATCAATATCTCCATAACCGCCTCCTCTTTCTTGGGGATACCCTCGGTGAACTCTGCTACAAAGTCTGTTAGGATTTGTTCTTTTATGGTGGTCCATGGCATGTACTTAATATCATAGGCTCCCAGCTTAGTTCCCCATTTAGCAATCCTACTAGTATAATTCGATTTCCTTAATAGAGCTTGCAAAGGGAGCTGGGTGAGCACCATTACAATGTGGGCTTGAAAGTAATGAGGAAGCTTCCTAATGGCATGCACTATGGCCAACACTGCCTTCTCCAAAGGCAGATAGCGTGTCTCAGCCTCTTGTAAGGATTTGCTAACATAGTAGACGGGCCTCTGTATTCCGTCCTCATTTTTGACCAGGATGAGGCTAACAGTGTAGTCCATGACTGCTAGGTATGCATACAACACTTCCTCCTTTTTAGGCTTGGAAAGTATTGGTGGATTGGACAAATATTGTTTAAGGTCCTTAAAAGCTGTTACACACTCTTAGGTCCAATGAAAATCTTTCCACTTGTGGAGGAGTTGGAAAAAGGGATGACACCTGTCCGCAGACTGAAAGATGAACTTGTTCAAAGCTGCAGCCATTCCAGTTAGTTTATGCACCTCCTTGGGGTTTCGAGGAGGGTGCAAGTTATTAATAGCCTTAATCTGCTCGGGGTTGACCTCAATCCTGCGGTGAGTGATCATGTAACCCAGAAATTTTCCCAAGCTCACACCAAAAGAACACTTAGCAGCGTTAAGGCGTAGCTTATGCTTTCTCAAGACTGAGAATGTCTCCCCCAAGTCGGCCAAATGCTCCTCCACCTGCCTGCTCCTTATTACCATGTCATCAATGTAGGCCTCCAAATTCCTCCCAATCTGTGACTCGAACATTCGTGTCACCATTCGCTGGTATGTGGATCTTGCATATTTTAGGCTAGAGGGCATGACCCAATAATGATAATTCCCATTGGGGGCATAAAAGGCCATCTTTTCCTGATCAGGTAATGATTAGGGTATTTGATGGTAACCCTGAAAGGCGTCCAAGAAACTCATCCGAGGGTGTCCCATCGTGGCATCCACCAGCTGATCAATTCTAGGAATGGGCAAGGGGTCTTTTAGGCAAGATTTATTTAAATCTGTGAAGTACATGTAGACTCACCACTTCCCACTCTTCTTCTTAACCACCACGGTGTTGGCCAACCACTTAGGATAGAAGATCTCCTTAATGGCTCCAGCTTGCTTCAACTTGTTTACCTCTATCCTTACTGCCTCGGCATGATCTTTGGATGATCGCCGAGGAGGCTGTTTACGTGGAAAAGCCCGGGATTAACATTCAGTTGGTGACATATAAACCCCGGATCAATCCTAGGAACATCATAAGTACTCCATGCGAAGACATCAAGGTTAGCCTCTAGAAACCTCACCAACTCTGATTTTTCCAAGGGTGGCAACTGGGATCCCACTTGGAAATATTACTTCTAATCTCGTCCTATTATCACTTTCTCCAGCCCTTCGGACAACTCTTTCGATGACTCGGTCTGCTGCCCCCTACGGGGCCCTTTAGTTGCTATAGGGCTAGATCTTTCATCACTGCAGTAGGATCTGAAGGCTGTCGCGTGATCGCTAACACCAAACATTGCCTAACTGTAGCCTGACTGCCCATCAACTCTCCCACTCTCCCCTAAGTAGAATATTTAACCTTCAAATGTTGGGTTAAGGATACAGAACCCATAGCGTGAAGCTAGGGTCTGGCCAAGATAGCTATGTAGGGGGAAAACGCCTCTACCACAATGAAGTCAACTTGTATTTCCTCATCCCCAGCTCGTACAGGTAACCTTATCATTCCTCGAGGAACCACCATCCTACCATCAAAGCCCATCAACAGTGAGTCGTACCTTTCTAGATCCTTAGGCTTCAGATTTAGTCCTTTGTACAAATCAAGGTACATAATCTCTACTCCGCTTCCCTGATCAACTAGCACCCTCTTTTCATCATAGCCCCCAATCCTAATGGTAACCACCAGAGCGTCATCATGTGGTTAGATGGTTCCCTCCTTATCCTCCCTTGAAAAGCCCAGGGTAGGGGTGACCACCAGCCTAGTCCTTTTGGGAGCCCAATCACCGGCCTCCAAGTCACAACCCCTATTCACAGACATAACCCCAACACCCGAGCTCCCATTATTCCCTGGCTTGGTAAAGATCACGTTGATAGTACCCAATGCTGGCCGAGGAACGCTATCCCTGTGAAACTTAGTTGCTGAGTGACCAAACTGTCCAGGAGGCTGATGTAGAAACCGGTTGAGCTTCCCAACCTTCACAATTGGCCCAGGTAATCCTGCAGGGTTCTACAATCCTCCGTAGTATGCCCTCGGTCTTGGTGGTAGTGGCAATAGAGGCTTTGGTTTCTCTTGAATAAGTCCCCGCCCATCTTATTAGGTTTTTTGGTGTATTTTTGGCTCTATATTATATTATTGTAATGATGATGCAATCTCATTTTTGCTACTCTATAAACCTATGAGTTTGCCAAAGGCCTTATAGCTGAATTAACACCTCCTCATGCACAAAGTGCTTGGGGGTCTAGGGGGAAAGGATTCGAGTTGCAGGGTTAGCAGTATTTTGTAATTATTTCTCAAAAAAAAAAAAAAAAAAAACTGAGTTTAATTAACACATCTTTTAGAGTTTGTTTTCTACTTTGTTTTAAGTCTATTTCCTACTATGTCCAGTCTTTTGTGTGGGATATTGACTTTGGTGGAAAGGATTAGGAGTAGCTTATATAATTGTGTTTATGTAACGTTTCAAAATTTAGAGTGAAACAAAATACATTCTAGCAACTACTCTCATCTCAAGTTTTGTGGCTGTGATTGCTTCCTCCTTTGTCAATGTGATTGCCTAGCTAGGGTTTATCATCTTTGTTTCTAATTTATTTCATCTTTCAACGTTAAATTTCTCTATGCTCGACATTGTCTAGTAGTTTTATCATTTATTCTTTAGATCCTATGTCACTGGTTGGATGGTAAGTTCAGAAATTGTGTGCACGTTTTTCTTATGTCTATTTGTTGATTCTTTTTGCTTGCTCTGCATTATATCCGAATTCTTAAGAATCATGCTTTTGCAAATAGATCAAAGGTAATGTGAACCTACACAATGTTGCTTTGTAGGCTGGGATATCCACTTTCACCAATGGTTTCAGGGTTCAGGCACATCTTCCATGATTTTGAAAATTAGTATTTCAATGATTGGTTATACTAAGTGAGAACTCATAAGGAATGTGAACGATATTTATGAGTTTTATCTGCAATTTACAAGTTTCATTACAAAATATTGTAGCAATGAATATGATTAATGAGCTTCAACTACCTCATAAATAATATTTGAATTTTCTCTTTACTAGTTATTCCTTATTTTTAATTTATCAATATGTCTTTAGACACCTTAAGTAATTTTTATTATATGTATTTCCTAAGAAATATAATACTACTAAGTATTATTAAAGGGTTTGAATTTTATTGCATTTTTTTACATATGCTATTCAGTTTTCTCCTTAGCAAATGTGTTACGTGCATGACTCTAATACTAAATTAGACCTATAATAAAATGTAAAATGTTAATCTATAATAGTGCATTGTGTCTTATTCTCAAAACTAATTATAACTTATCAATCAAGATATGGCCGTTACTTTTTACTACCATGACTTTATACATTCTTGAATCTAAATGTAATTTATAATAGAAATTATATGTAATACAAACATCTTAGGCAAAGACACAATTTATTTATTTTTAATTTAAATTCACCCAAAACAAAAAATCTAATTCCACCATTATATTCATATCTGTATGCTAATGTAATATTCAAGATTAGGTTGAAGGACTCAGTTCCGCTCTTAGAGAACCATGTGCTCTTTAACATCAGACAAGACATCAATCTATTTTTAATGTAGGCAGAGATTGAACCACATAGCTCTCATTCAACTATTAAAGATTTTACCAGTTGAGCTAACTAGAACCCACCATACATAATAATTTAGTTAAAATATTGATGTAACAACAAATTTGATTAATGTTACTTCAACAACAAACCACTTCTACCTTATTGAATACATTACTTATCATAGATTGTGTTCTTACATCACTATATTATTATAATTATTATTAATTTTTTCAGATTTTAGTTGGAACAGAATATGGATATCAATCAAATTTGTCCAGGTAATCAGCAGAGTGCGTGCACAAAATAAATGAGGTTTCACATGAAAAGGAAAATTAAAGTATTAGAGCATCAGCTAATCAAAAAAGTAATAGAGCATCAATATTCGGAAAAGCAACGTTAACAATCACACCTTGCTTTGCTAGAAATTAGAGCATTATGATATGTGGTTTCAACCTCATCTCGTCACAAATATGAAGTAACCATTCATTTAAACCCAATTTACACAGTTCATTTGAAGCTCATTATCCTATATGAGACATTAGTTATACATTCATAAAGGATTCCATGTCTGTTTATGTGCAAATTATAAGAGTTCAAACCTCAGTAGACCGTAGCCTAAACTGTAATGAAGAGGGTACTTTAATCAGTTAAATTACAGGGTTTTTATAGAATTGATGGTTCATGACTACAATTTCCATAGAAGTATGCAACAACGGAATTAGTATTTGACCTAAGGAGGCAGATCAGTTGATCAATTTAGTACTTCATTGCAACATCCCAAATGCAACTCCTCATTTTGAGAAATGCAAGAGTGCTTACTGTTTGGTGGCTAAGTATTATCAGAGTAGGCTATGCCGTAGCAGATCAAGAATGATGTAATGTAAGACATCATGCTGGTAGCTGCAAAATTGTCTCTAACCCTCTTTGTAATAGAATTTTATGTAGCAGATGGAATTTTTTTTTTTTTTTTTTAAATTTCTTTTCTATTGAAAGAGAGATAGAATAGGCTGTTGTGTGATCATTTAGGAGCGGTTGTACTTTGTTTTGTTTCCCAAAGGATGGTTGTGTGGCGTAGGTCACCTGCGCCGTGCCTATGTCAGTGTTTATTGTGTTTGCAGAGTCATATCATCCTACTTTGGACTATGAAAGTAATAATTCATAAGGATCTTTTGAAATTGAAAAGAACACTTACCATGGTCTTTAACTGCATGAATAGTGGGAAATGTTCTTTTCCCTTTATTTGTATTTTGTCTAAAGTGAGACATATTCCGCTACTGTGGTGAAATTCAAAATGTCAAACACCCCCTCTCCCCCTCCTCTTCTACTGTTAATTCTTGAAATTATGATATTTATTTTGACTTACATAACTCATTGAAACATAAAACATCTAGAGATACAACAATGTAATAGAATACAATGATTACAAAGCAATTATAAATTATAACAATGTAAATGCTTACATATCATGAAAGAACTTGTAGGTTTTGATATCTTCTATGATAAACTGGACTGCACCAATGCAACCAAACACTGCAATGACAGAGAACCAGGTAGCTATTGCAAAATTAAGGAGCTGCATTGAAAGGCGACATTTGGCATCCTTGGGCATTCATCCCACTTTCAAATATACCACAGAAGGGAAGACAAAATCCGGTGGAGTGAACCCAATTGCGCCACAGATGGACACAAAGTCCCCAAAAAAGGGCACAGCCGCAGCAATAAGAGTAATAAGAGCCATGTAAATGGAAGTGAAAATAAGTTGGACAAGGTATTTTCTCAGGGGGGAAATGGCCAGTAGCTTTGCTGGACAGCATTTTTTTCCTCAAAGTAGGCATACGTTGGCCTGCAATATATCTAAAAGAAAAAATTCAATCAAAAGAGGCATTGAATTCATGATCGTTAAAAACATGACTAATGCAGAACCAAGAGAGGAAGTAATCATAAAAATGTGGGAAGATGCCAGTATAAAAACATGACATTGCAAGAATTTTGCTTGACAAAGAAAGAAGTTTGAAATTCAAATTATGATGTAATGGTGATGCATCACTTAAGAAAAGACCATTAAAGAATAAATGAGAGAGTACAAGAAGTCATGATTGAGAAAGTTTGTGTTCTGTTGACTGCTCACTTTTTTCAAGACTGCATGTATTTGAATGATCATATGGCTATTCTCCATTTTCCTATTTTTGCAATTTGATCTGTACTTCACAAATTGCTGATTTCTATGGTGTAAAATCAAAGAATATTTGGTTATTAAATTTCTCATTTTTAGGGATTTATTTATAGATACTTAATACTGAGAAAGATTTGTCACATTGCATTGGTGTTAATGAAGTTTTCAGATGTTTGCATCAAGTGTATTCTGAAATCTATAACACACCCTTCTTTTCGTTTTATAGCTAAAATTAAATTATATTTCTGTCCTGAGAATAAAAATAATACAAGAAAAAAATAACAAAGAAGAAGAAAGAGAGCAAGAAACAAAGACCTATCATGTAAACCTATAATGGCCAAGTGTGTTACATTAAATGCAAATCTTTATTTATAAAACCTTAAAAAGAGTACCTGATAGCATCCAGATATTTGTATCACAGCAAAGAGATTTGCCATAACAATTGTCCATTCAGGACCGCTTAGAGAAGATAATATGTAAGACTGAACTTCTGATCCAAAAGCCCAGTATCCACAGGAGGCCAGTTGCCAGTAACTCAGGATAATGACACTGTATGCTGCTGATACACCCTTATACATATTCTTCCTTGCAGGTTCTCTCATGGTATTCTGGAAAGCAAATGGTTGTCTATAGTCACCATATTGATTGTTATGAATGTGTATTGTTCAAAAATATTATCTCTTAGTTCATCTACCAGTACACAAAAGCCAAACAAAAATAAAAGGCTAAAATGCAAAACTGACCCTCTAACTTTTTTCAAATTTCATTTCAATCCTCTAAGTTTTAGACTTTTTCAATTAAGGCCTTTCCATTAACCTTTGTTAAAAATTTTTGAAAAAAAAAATCTGGAAAATATTTGTCAATCATTAATTGAATTTTTTTTAATTTAAAAAATTTGAAGAAAAATTTATAAAATTGAAAAATTAACCACAACATATAACAAAAGTTGATGGAAAAGCCTTAATTGAATAAACTTGAAAGTTAGAGGACTGAAATGAATAAAAACAAAGTTAGAGGATTGAAATGAAATCTGAAGAAACTTAGAGGGTCAGTTTTGCATTTTACCCAAAATAGAAATTGACTTTTAATAGATGGAAAAAAAAATCAACATAAGAATAAGAATGAAAACCCCTGAATTTATAAAATACCTTTTATGACATGTGACCTGTATTTCAGGAAGCATTGCATCTCCAAAAGAAAACGCATTTATCCCAAGAGCATTAAAGGCTCTAAAGGTCTTACGAGAGGAGCTTCCTTGCAAACTGTAACTTATTGAGTTTCTGTCAGTCTTCTTACCTAGAAGGACATGAAGTCAAATAAAGCCAGAGATGAAGCTATGAAGAGACTAAATTTTATGGAAAATACTGGTTCAAGCAATAAAGCTATGATGCAGCAGGCAAAGGAAAACATCACAAGCCCACCATCATAAATTGTCACACCAATGGTTGTAGCTGCAAATCCAATCATGCTGAAATTGCACAATGCATTTACCCATCTCAATGAGTGGATATCAGGAAGCTGAGAGAGAACAAGTTCAAAGGCTCTAAAGAACATAATGAAATGCTGCAAGGTTAAGGAACCATCCTCAAGAAAGTATTTGTAAACTGCCTGCGTATATAGATGGAACAGAACACCCTCACCCCACCCCCCCCCCCCCCCCCCCCCAAACAAAAATAAAAGGCTAAAATGCAAAACTGACCCTCTAACTTTTTTCAAATTTCATTTCAATCCTCTAAGTTTTAGACTTTTTCAATTAAGGCCTTTCCATTAACCTTTGTTAAAAATTTTTGAAAAAAAAAAATCTGGAAAATATTTGTCAATCATTAATTGAATTTTTTTTAATTTAAAAAATTTGAAGAAAAATTTATAAAATTGAAAAATTAACCACAACATATAACAAAAGTTGATGGAAAAGCCTTAATTGAATAAACTTGAAAGTTAGAGGACTGAAATGAATAAAAACAAAGTTAGAGGATTGAAATGAAATCTGAAGAAACTTAGAGGGTCAGTTTTGCATTTTACCCAAAATAGAAATTGACTTTTAATAGATGGAAAAAAAAATCAACATAAGAATAAGAATGAAAACCCCTGAATTTATAAAATACCTTTTATGACATGTGACCTGTATTTCAGGAAGCATTGCATCTCCAAAAGAAAACGCATTTATCCCAAGAGCATTAAAGGCTCTAAAGGTCTTACGAGAGGAGCTTCCTTGCAAACTGTAACTTATTGAGTTTCTGTCAGTCTTCTTACCTAGAAGGACATGAAGTCAAATAAAGCCAGAGATGAAGCTATGAAGAGACTAAATTTTATGGAAAATACTGGTTCAAGCAATAAAGCTATGATGCAGCAGGCAAAGGAAAACATCACAAGCCCACCATCATAAATTGTCACACCAATGGTTGTAGCTGCAAATCCAATCATGCTGAAATTGCACAATGCATTTACCCATCTCAATGAGTGGATATCAGGAAGCTGAGAGAGAACAAGTTCAAAGGCTCTAAAGAACATAATGAAATGCTGCAAGGTTAAGGAACCATCCTCAAGAAAGTATTTGTAAACTGCCTGCGTATATAGATGGAACAGAACACCCTCACCCCACCCCCCCCCCCCCCCCCCCCAAAAAAAAATGAAAGAAATAAACAATAAGAAATAAGGAGGAACGCATATCATAATTAATCTATCATTTTAAGACTGGCACCTGCTGAAAAAGTGCAACAGACCAATAACCCCAGAATCCTTCAAGAATCAGGGAAAAATTCCAGTCAAATAAGCAGAAATACATCAAGCAATACAAGCTAAAACAGTTAAAAGATCCAACTTAAAACACAGGTTCAGATTCTAAATACCAAGATATTTTAACTGTATGTAAGCACTGTAGTTGGAAAAACAAGTGCATCACATGTAACTCAGGAAAATAATTGCCATAATTTAAAACAAATGACCACAAGCACTATAGCTCATCAAGTGAGAAATGGTAGGTATCAAGTTCAAACAAGTTGTGCCTTACGTTTCAGGTAGGGAATAGGATTTGGAATCAAGTGGTAATGTTCTAATGCTCAGAAATGTACCCAACAAAGCTTTAATACAAAGGTTCTATATAGAAGAATTAGAAGGACAAAGGAGTATACAATTTTCATCAGGAGTAACTTTATCTTCACCCTATATACATGTCCATGGCAATGGACTTGAATTGTAACATTGTACAAGTAGCCACTAGAAGATAATTAATAATAGTTTTCTCAGATATTGTGACAATAGCAGGCATCTAACAATCAAAGACAAGAAAACTTTCAAGCTACAATAGCAGACATCTAACAAGCAAGTACAAGTATGATAAGCTCAAACCAGTCAGTTATGCCATTCTAAATTGCAGCTGAAATGGGATAAATTAAGTCTGAATTCCTTCTTTTTCTAGATTTCTAAATTCTTGGATATCTGATCTGAGTTCTCCTAAGCAACAAATTTATGTAGTGGTCTATCATAAACATAAAGCTGACCTTGAATCAATTTTAAGGTTTTATCTTTTCTTTATAATATTCTTGTTGTTGATGTCACCCACTCACAGTTGTTTCTTTTCTTATATTAATATTAACATTAAAAAGTGGAATTGAAATTAGAAAATACCAACCAAAGATGCTCCCAGCAAGTTCTCTATATGTAATGTGCTTCTTTCCATTCCATTTCCATAATGATGCAATCAGAAGGCTAGAATACCAAGTTGCCAATGTTCCGCTCACTAAACTAGTCACACCTGGACAGAGGGAGTTGCAACTTGTAACAACATATCCACAATAAAAAAAGTTGTTGTTGTTGTTGTTTTTTTTTTTTTTTTTTAGGTAAAAGCTAAAATAAATTTCATAAAAAGATAAAAATTATTAAAAAAAAAAAAAGGGAGTAAAAGATAAAATAGAGAGTAACCAAATAATTAAAATTAGACAAGAAAACTAAAATTAGTAGTATAATTTAAAGCATTAATATAGACAACTTAAAATATATATTCATACATATTAACCCGAATTAAGTTAGATGTATGGAGTATGATGATTATCATTGTAAGGCCTAGGAATTAATAGGATAGATAGTAAAATTATCATTATCATTATCATCAACAATAACAATATTATAGTATAATGCGAAATTGCAACTTATCTTGTACATCGAAGTAACGTTATGAGCATCTTTTAATTGCTTGGCTGAGCCATGTTTCCGTATCCTAATGGATGATATTATGGGGTTTAAGAGCAGTAACTTTTACATATGACTAATTTTAAGTCTTGCAATTCAAACTCACTAATCTGCATTTTGAAAGAAAAATTCCAAAGTATATGAGACATATTTCATGTTACAGCTTCCAGACATTGCTTCTCTGGTTCACCAAAAACTCTTTGCACAAACTTTTCAACAACTGAAACAAACTCTTCCACTTTTTCTTCATGGGGCAAATGCCCACAATGCTTAATTACTTCGAGGTGGGATCCAGGTATAGCTTGTGCAAGTCTCTGAGCATTCCAAGAGGGGACAATTCGATCGCTATCACCCGTGACAATCAAAACTGCATTTCATGATAACAATGCCAATATTAATATTACATTCTTACTATTCAACTTAATAATAGGACATGCCATGGAATAACAAGTAACAACAAGTGAAAACCATGATGTTCAAAAATTTTAAATTACCAATCCAATTAGTAATTTAACATTGTATTAGAGCAGAAAGTCATGAGTTCCATTCCTGTCTTCACTTTATCTTCCATTTAAAATTCCACATTTTGAGTCTCACTTATTAAAAGGTAGTTTGAGCCCACATGTGAGAGGGAGTGTTAGATTTATGTGTTTAAATGATTAAATTTACCATTTCCCAACTTAAGCTTTTGAGAGAATTGGTAATTTAACACCAAATTTTATTGGATACATGACTTAGACATATGTATTGGATCAATGATTTAGCCAGCACCCTAGAGAGAGAAAGAGAACTAATGAGCACAAAAAAGAAAAAGAAAAAAAAAAAATAGTGTTATGCAAAAATCAACACCTGTTCCAACTTCACTTGTAACTGTGTTAGTGATCCAAATTTTGTCTTAATCTAGACTACCCATCTTATTTAGTATGGCCAATTCCTTTCCTGACTTTCATCTCACAGGCTAAATTTCAACACCCTTGTCTATCCAATAGAGTAGTTTCAGTTAAGGATATATGACATTAGTCCCACCGTGGACAGCATCAAGTGGATAACCAATAAAGTTGGCAGCATTACCAGGACATGAGATTTCGTGGAGTCTTTTTTCCAGTGGTGGCTTTGACCCCGTCTCTGTATCTGTAAGCATTGCTGCTGTATATTCAACCAGTGCCCTGTCCCAACCCTTTGTTCTCAAGGGCTGCATTTGATATTAACATCCAAGTGAGCAATAACCATTCCAAATTTTTTTTTTTTTTTTTTTGGGGGGGGGGAGGGGGGGGGTGGGGGGGAGAGAAAGAGAGAGAGAGAGAGGGAGATATTAATATAATTACCTTAGTATAACCATATAGGATATGTTCAGTAACCTGACTTGAGTTATACCATGCATTCCTTATTGCAGCTATACCAAATTTATCAATTACCATCCTTACCTGAAAATAATGAGGGCATTTCAACATCAAATAGGCCATCCGGGGTAGCTCCCAAATGTTTCATTATCAATTAAATTCCAAAAATAAAGTATCTGACATAGGCAAAAACAGACAATAGTCAACAACCCCCTCTTCCACCCCCACACGCGGGGTTGGAATGGCAACTGGGCAGGTATGGGGTGGGTTTTCTATTCCCCACCCCACCTCACTTTGTGTAGGTTTTTTTTTTTCCCACACAGTTCTAGCAGGTACCTGCCCCACCCCGTCCCAGTCAACCTTTTGTTTCATAATTTATTAAAATTTGATTTAAAATATATCATAGATTAAACTAAAACTAATCAAACACAAAGATTATGTTTTTTTTTATAAGTTCAAACACAAAGATTATGTTGTAACTTGTAACATTACAAAACCTTCTAAAAGCATAAAAATACAATAATTCAAGTATTAAAAAACAATTCAAACATAACAATACAATAATTTAAATCTTAAACATTAAAATATAAATTCAATAATACAACAACAAAATATATCATAAATTGAAGTTTAAAGATTAAAGAACATATATATATGCCTTATTATATATATTTTTTTAAAAGAACTATTAAAATATTATAAAAAGTTTTTTAAAATTTTTCTAAATTTATAAATATAAACAGGCAGGTTCGGGAGAAGGAGTTAACACCCATCAACACCCCATTTGCTAGCAGGGTGGGTTTATTTAGCCATGCCTAACTTCAGTTTCAGTGCCCACCCCACCCCCCCTACCAAAAAGAAAAAAAGAGAAGAAAATATCTGATTAATCAGATTTGATCTTACATACTGCACAAGATTACTATTATGGGCACCATGGATCCTGAAACTGGTGAAAATAAATTGGGGTGGAGAGACAATAATGAGTTTGAGTTAAAATTTTATTTTATCATGCAGTATTTAAAGATTAGGCAGGGTGACTTGTGATGTCTAAAGATGTCAAGCCAGAACTTGGAACATTTTAGAGAGAGTCGTTTGATATTTTGGTTTGGCTGACATAAAGAACAAATTGAATCAACATGGAGAGGAAAAAAAAATTAACCAAGTACAGTGTTAAATCATCTGCAAAGAAATCCATTACCAGCATCACAGCAAAGGCAGAGCGCAAAATAGCTGACAATAGTTTTTTATACAGAGAATTCAGCATAACTGCCATCCCCTTCACCATTTGCATAATTGCCTGTGCAACATGCTTAGCAAACTTCAACAAAATCTTGGAAAGCTTCAGATATGGATTCCTGAGACTGCTTGAATCAGAGCTGTCTTTTTCCATCCGGTTCTCTCTTCCCAACTGGTTTCCTTCAACAGCCTTATGCACAATAAGTGGGGCCAAAATTGCTGGGGCAACAAGGATCAGAGCAGCAACACGTTCTGGTGCTTCAAAGTAAGAATTAACTGCTGTAAGGGAACCGGCTGAATGCCTGCCATGTCATTCTTTCAACAGGTTCAGAGAGATGCAATGTAATTACTGATCTGCTAGACAATAAGGATAGCCTAAGAACTATACATATAAGAAGTGCAGATGCAGCTTGTACCTAAAATCCAAAAGCCCAAATTGGAGGCTAGGGTACCATCCATATGGCAAAAAGTTAATGGTCCGTTTGGATTGAGGGGGAGTAGAGTAGATTTAGCACAAAATTAGGTTATTTTTAGCTAACTTTACTCTACTCTACTCTTCTCTACTCTCCTCTACTCCCCCTCCTTTCCCCCTCCATCCAAACAGGACATAAAAGTTTAATTATGGATGTGTTTATTGGTCTATCTTTGAGCAAAAAGTGGGATATACGTATACCGTAACCATATACCAACCTATCCAATTCAAAAACCAGCTAGACTATGTGCCGGAATTTGCATCCTAACATAGGCTGCTCCAACCAAAATTGATGCAATTAACCCAAAAAAAAAGAAAAAAGAAAGATGAGACATGTACATACCCCACCAAAATTGCCTTCTCAGCCGCTAAGAAATCAATGAAGTACAAGGTTGCTAGCACTGAAAATGCCATGGAGTATGGATTCAGAGGTCTTCTATTCTCAGTAGCAGGAGATGAATGAGAGGAGAAATTTAGCCTTGATGTCAACCCAAAGGCTGGTCTATCAAAAGCAAGAACTTTGGAACCGATAAGCTCTGCCAAAGGCTTCATAACTCGATTCCATGAGAACACAGAGGCTCCGAAGCCATGAAGTAAAATCAACGGAAGTTGAGAAAGTGTGTGATTCTTCTGTAAAGAGTTAGGAGCTTGGAATTCATATATCTTGTGGTGTATCTGCACACCTTGAAATTCACAAAAACGACTATCCGGATCAGCAAGAAGTGATGGATCCAATAATTCATCTTGATCAATGCCAGCTATTCTCTTCTTTCTATTTGTATTTGTATCCAACAATGGCTCTGGATATTTGAAGGTAAACAGAAAGTAGTCTTAGAATTAGCCTTTAAACTGCAACATATTAATCGTTCATTTGAAAAATTATTGGTAATAGAATCAAGAAAAGCGAAGAAGGGATAATCAATTTTAAAGGTTTTCCTTTTGTTCCCATTGAGAACCAAATCCAGCTTGTGTGGATTCAGCGTAGTGAATGAAATATAAATAATAATAATAAAAGATACCAGAGTATTGGGCACCGGAGGAGGAAGTGAGAGGAGAAGAAGAAGAAGCAGCATGAGGCTGAGATTTAAGCAGTCGAGAACCCTGAATCTTCAAATTCAACTCCTTCTTCTGCGAACAACGATATTGGGGAAAATGAGGAGACAACACCAAATTCAATTTGCCCTCAAACCGGGACACCCCCACTCCCACGCTCCTCATTTCTTTTCACTTCTCTCTGCTATTTCATACACTACTTCACACTTCCCCAATCCTATCTTAACGAGTCCATATATTTCAAATTTCGGAAAATTTACATAAAATCTAAAAACAACCTTCGTATTATTATTATTATTATTTGGTAGAAATTATTATTAGGCTCAAATGTAAATTGCATCCTTAGGTTTGAGGTTTAACACTTAAATTTATTTCAGTCCTCTAATTTTACTTACATTCAATTGAGTTCTTTAAGTTTCAAACTTATTCAATTCAAGTTTTCTGTCCAATTTAATTAAAAAAAATTTAATAATTTTTTCTCACAAAGAATAACTATAAAATTTTAAAAAAAAAATATTCATTTTTTATGAGGTCAATTTGTTTTTTCAAAAAATATTTTTTAATTAGTTAATTGCATACTTGACTGTAATTTTTTAACAAAATTGGACAAAAATGCTTGAATTGATTTTTTTTTTTTTTTTTTTTATAGTAAAGATAGAATTTTATTGATACAAATAGAGAGGTACAAAACAACGCCAGGCCAACTTAATACATCATATGAATACTTGGCTAGGCACAAGTTTGTATGTGCAAATAAAACATTGCTAAACAACACTACCATATATTCATTGGCAGAGCTGCTGGTAGTCTTGCAACTAAGGGTGTCAAGCGGGTAGAAGACCCGACCAACCCGAGGCCCAGTGGGTGGACCTGAAGTCCATGGCGGGTCGGATTCGGGTCTATCTCTAATAAAACCCGAATAATTGGTTCGGGTGGACTGGGTTAAAAACCCGTAAAACTCGACCCGACCAATGGTTTAAGATTAAAAAAAAAATATATGTGGGTTATCTCAGATCATGTGAAGTCTGAACTCTGAAGAGAGGAGTCTACTTGATTGGACTAAAAGTTGATTTGCTTAATGCTACACGCAAGGTTGCAAGAGGATGGGACTAAAAGCTGAAATTTCACAGCTTCCACACAAAAGAAAATCAGATTTAGAACACCTCCATTCACTTCACTTCAGTCTTCACTTCACTCTCTCTCTCTCTCTCTTTCTCTCTACCTGCCCCAACAGCTAGTCAGCTACCCTTCAAATCAAACTCATATTTTCACTTTCCCATGCCTCTAGCTCTGGTCATGAATCATGGTTTAGGTTTAGGGTTTCAAGTAGGTACTCGACTACACTTTTCAAAATCAAAATTAGATTTTCCATGCCCCTCCTTACTCGGCTCAGACTCAAAACCCTCATCTCTCTTTCTTACAAATTGGTCTTTTCCGAGTGTTCTCTATTCTCTCTGCTCTCTAGTCTCTCTAGTGATTTCAAAATCTCTCCTTTTTATTTTGAAACAAATACTCCTTTACATCAAAACGGGTTGCTGGTTGTTGTTGCTGCCGCCTCACAGCCCACCTGACGTTGTCGTCTTCACTCCATGGGTCTTCTCAGCCTCTTAGTCTCGACTTCCTAGTCTCAGATCAGGAAAAAAAAATTTCCCTTTTCATCCCTCTTTTTCGGTATTTTGTGTTTGTGATATGGGTTTATCATTTTGTTCAAATGATTTATTTTTTGATATGTAATAAGAATCATATGAAAAGCAACTTAGGGATCTTGTTCAAATGATTTAAAACTTAAAGATTAGGGGCCAAAACTGAACAATAGATTGGATTCAAAGATGAAACCCTAATTTTTTAAATTTGATTTGTTGGTCAAAGACTTGATTTATCACTTTTCAAAGATAGAACCCTTGAGTGTGTTTGTTTGTGTTATCATTATAGTTAGTTTGATTCATTATTCTAGTGTGCTCTGACTCTGAGTGTGATTTGTATCTGCCCTGTTTTATTCCTTGTTTTGTTTTTTTGTTTTTTTAATGATCAATATACTTGAAAGTTGTTCAAGTAGGCTTTTTGCTTCCTTTGCAAGGTTGAATCCCTAATAGCTAAGAGTTCTCTGAGGTATCATTTCTCTTATGTTGTATCTCTTTTAACTTCTTGTTATTGTTTGTGTTACTTGTGAGTTTTGTCATTGTTTGAGGAATGTCTGACTGCAATAATTGTGTTTGCAAATTGACAATGATATGTCTTTGTAATTTCTTTTTGAGGCTTTTATTTACTCTTTCTCATCAGAGCTGTTAGGCCACCCAATCTATGTAGTGTTTATTTACATGTAAAATGTTATATCAATCCATTGCTTCATGTCTTGATTAGAGTTATCATACTAAATAGGATTGTGTTATCTTCTCATCAACTGAGAGTTTAGAAGTCCTCCTTTTTTCCTTTTAAATTATAGAAAATGTCATTCTTAATTGTAAGTTTGATACTCATATGAATCCTTTGACAATTAGATAGAGATTCAAATATGATGCACCCTTTCACTAGACTTGATAATTTGATATATTTTTGCACATTGTCTTCTAAATTTTTTGGTCAATCTTGTTAGTTGATTGAGGATACATTCCAATCAGTACTTGTGAAGTCAATTCTTATGCACAATGATATTTCTTATTCTACAAAGCTCCAGTGTATGTGACTTTGCCTTCTAAGAGGTTAACTACAATGATTTTTCTTAGGATTAGTTTTTTTATGGTTGTTTGCTAATGCATAAATTCGATGCCTTTAGGTTATGGAACCCTCTAGTGATGCACCCCCTTCTCAAACAACACCTACTGCCCAAGCTGAACCTGTTGCCTAAGCTGTACCTACTACCACTCCAACTAATGCTGAGGTTCCCCCACTTCCACCTAAAGATAAAGGCAAGGTGTGTAATAATAGGAAAAAGTCTATTGCTTGGGACAATTTTGAAAAAGTAGATATTGGTGAGGGTCATTTTAAGGCCGTTTGCAATTACTGTCAAAAAACTTATCTAGCTGATAGTAAGGGGCATGGTACTACTAATTTATTGAATCATATGTCAGTTTGTGTTAAGAACCCCAATAGAGTTACACTTAAAGGGCAACAAACTTTAGCGTTTGAACCCAAAAAGGATGGGGAGGAAGGGTTTCAGCTTGTACCAACAGCCTTTACTGTTGAGGCTTCTAGGAAGGCACTCGCTGAAATGGTTATAATAGATGAGTTGCCTTTTAAGTTTGTTGAAGGGTATGGATTTCAAAGATATTCGACAACCTTACAACCTAAGTTGCGAATTAAGGATATCCCATCTCGTCAAACTGTGGCTAGGGATGTGATTGGCATTTATGGTGTTGAGAGAGAGAAACTAAGGGGGGCCTTGAAGGGTCGTAGGGTGTGTCTTACTACGGACACATGGACTAGTATTCAAAATCTGTGTTATATGTCCCTTACAGGACATTTTATTGATGATGATTGGAAGTTGCATAAGCGAATTTTGAATTTTTGTCAAGTTGAAGACCATAAGGGGGAGACTATAGGGAGAAAGATTGAGATGTGTTTGCATGAGTGGGGTATTAATGGCATATTCACTTTAACAGTGGACAATGCTAGCTCAAATGGTGCCACCATTAAGCTTTTGGAAAATGTAACTAAAGATTGGGAGGGGACTGTTTTAGAACATGAGTTCTTACACATGAGGTGTTGTGCACATATCCTAAATCTAATTGTGGGGGATGGTATGAGAGAAATTGATGCATCCATTGCTAAGGTGCGTGAAGCTGTGAGGTATGTGAAGTCCACACCAAATAGGAATCAAACTTTTGTGGGTCTTGTGGAGAGATTAGGTATTAAGTCTAAGTCCCTTCTTTGTCTAGATGTACCAACTAGGTGGAACTCTACCTACCTCATGTTAGAAATCGCACAAAAATTTAAGAAAGTGTTCCTACGAATGGACTATGAGGATGATAGTTATTTTTCATATTTTATGAACAAGGAGAATAGTGGTGGTATGGGATCTCCTAGTGGTATTGATTTCTAAAATTGTAGGACATTTGTAGGTTTTTTGAAACTTTTTTACAATGCAACGAAAAAGTTTTCAGGTTCTTTGTATGTTACTGCAAACACCTTTTTTGATGAGATGTTTGTCATTCAAGAGAATATTTCCCATTTAAGTAAATCTCAAAACCACCTCTTGAAAAACATGGCAATTAAAATGGAAGCTAAGTTTGATAAGTATTGGGGGAAAGGGGATAAAATGAATCATCTCTTGTATGTGGCTGTGGTTCTTGATCCAAGAAAGAAGTTAAGGTTTTTGAAGTTTTTTTTTTTTTTTTTTTTTTTTTTTTTTTTTTTTTTTTTTTTTTTCTGAAATTTATGGGAATGAAGTGGCTGATGTGATGGTTGAATTGGTGAGGGGTTCCTTGGTCAAGTTGTATGATTATTACTCTTGTGTTGATTCACCAAATGTACAAGTACCTAGTGGGAGTGAGAGGACACACATAGAAGGTGAGTCAATTGGCTGTAGCGATCCATATGCGATGGTTAATTCTAGGTTTGACCGTTTCTTGGAGGCTGAGCAGTCTATAGGGTGTAGCAATGAGATTGACAAATATTTAGATGAAAATTGTGAAAGTAGAAGGGGGGATGTGAAATTTGAGATATTGGGGTGGTGGAAGGTCAATTCAAATATGTATCAAGTGCTGTCCAAATTGGCTAGGGATGTGCTGGCTGTACCTGTTTCTAGTGTTGCTTTTGAGTCAGCGTTTAGTACCGGAGGACGCATACTTGATCCATTTCAGAGTTCACCTTCTCCACTCATGGTTCAAAATCTTGTTTGTGCACAAGATTGGCTTCAAGCCTTGGTTCCAATTTCTTTTCGCAAATCAAAGGATGAGGTAGAGGTCTTGGAAGATGAATTTCATGATTTAGGTAATATGTTAACTTCCAAACTTTTTGTCTATTAAGTGCTATTAAATGTGTCATGCAAATGAAATTTAATCTAATAGCCTTCATTTCTTTCTCTTTTCTAGTTATACGTCAAGCAGCAGCAGCAGGTGGTGGAAGTTCAAGCTCAAGCAAAGGTATCCCAATTAGTGTTGATGACTAATCACTAACTGGGTAAGTTTCTGCCCTTACTATTGTTTCTATTGAGTTTGGTTTTGCCCTCTCTATTATTTTTTGTTATTACTATTCTGTATTTTTTGGTCTTGTCCTTATATTTTTGTTGATAAATCTCTTTTTGCCCTTTTTCTTGTAGGAGGAAGGACACTTTTTGTATAGGAGGTAGATTTTTGGATACATATTGGAAGTTCTTTTGGACAATAGTGCTTTTCTAACTTGTTAACTCTTGCTTATAGGAAAGAAATCTTATTAAGTTTATAGGTTTTCTTTTCTATTAGTCATGGACAAAACTATAGAGTAGTTGCTCTTTAATGCTTTAGAAAAGCTATTTTTTTGGAAATACTTAGGTATTTCATAATTGTAACTAATTATAAGTAGCTACTGCCTTGGTAGTTTACTGTCTTAACACTTGTAGTAACTACCTTTTTGCCTTCTCTGGCTCTATGGAAATATTGCAAGATGCTCTTGTTATCTTTTGTTGTCATACTTGTGGTGTGGTTGTGATTGAATTATTTGTTAGAATTTGTTTGCTGGCTTGTGTAAGTTGTGTTACATGTATGGAATGGTTGGCATAACTTGGCTGGTTTAATAGGTTAAGATGTGCTTTTGTGCTTATTAGACTTTCTTGATTTGTTTTTGGATTTTTAAGGTACTGCCTAGGTCTTAATGCTAAGGGCATTTTGAAAATTTTTTCTTTCTTGTATTGTGTGGTTTTAACAGGTGGTTAGAAAGAGATTATGTGTTTTTATGTGCTTGCTAATGGCCCAGGTTTTTTTGTGTTATTTACTGTATTTGTTGTCATTAGGTGTGAGCTAGAAATATTAAATTTGTACTAATAAGGCTTGGAGACCCAAAAGATTAAAAGTTGTTTAATAGCATAAAAGCTGAGCTTGAAGGCCCAATTTGAAATAAAGGATGTGAAAAGAGGCCCATATGATATATATAATGGTTCAAAAATATATAAATCTTATTAAAAGTAAGCCCACTAATTTGGGCCCAAAAGGCTTGTCAAAAATTGAGTTTAAAAAAAAAATTATGTAAAATCACAAATTCAGCCCAAACTCGCCAAACCGACCAATCCGACCCGATTAACCGATGACTCGAAACTTCGGGTTTGACCCATATATCGGGTCGGTTGCGGGTTGCAATTTTGGTAACCCGATCTAGTCGGGTCGAGTCCGAGTTAGGCCCAAACCCGACCCGACCCGACCCGTGGACAACCCTACTTACAGCAGATTCATTGCTCCTCGTAGAATGTCGCTAGGGTGGGTTTGTTTTTTGTCGAAGTGGTACCTATTTCGTGCATTCCAGATAGACTAGGATACTATAGCCTACACTTCTAGTTCTTTTGTCGAAAGCATAGTCATCAGTTCTCACACCAAGATATATAAATCCTCTACAGATGAGCTTCGTTTCTATAGTTTCCCCGCCAATATCACCCCTACATTCATGGCCATAGGACATCCCTAAAGAGCATGAGTCGTTGTCTCGTCGTGCTACTGGCATACTTCATAGGTTGGGTCCAGTGGGACCTTCCTTCAGCATAGGTTCGTGTGGGTTAGGAGTATATCAGAGCACGTCCGCTAGACAAAGTTCCTAACCTTTAGAGGTACATGTAGCTGCCATATACGGTTCCACATCTTCTTGTCCA
Source organism: Quercus robur (assembly GCF_932294415.1). Lineage (NCBI taxonomy): Eukaryota > Viridiplantae > Streptophyta > Magnoliopsida > Fagales > Fagaceae > Quercus > Quercus robur. Next base: position 67,765,822 of record NC_065541.1, on the reverse strand, counting down.
CCCGTGCCGAGGAATGCTCCACTTGTTCTACTTGCTTCATGCGGCTTGCTACTTGATATGCTGTTTTGATTGAGAAGAGGCCCTTCTTATTCTCCTTCCATACTAGTTTATCACAGCTAGTTGTTGTACCGAGATTGATAAGTTGAATATTCGCCACAATGGTGGGCCTGAAGGTATCGAGGAGTAGTTGCAAGTGCCACTGCCTTATGTTTGGGTTGAAGAGGTCGCATACCCTCATATTTTTACCTGCATCAGGTCTGAATTGTGGGGGGTGTGGTAACTACCTATGGTCATCAATCTTGATACTCCTTCCATCACCCACCTTCCAAACTATGGCTACCCAGATCAGGTCCTTAGTCTTAAGCAAACTTCTCCACACAAATGAGGGGTTGTGCCCCAGATCTGCCTCCATAAATGGGCAATTATGAAAGTAACGCACCTTGTATATTCTTAAGAAAAAAAAAAGTAGTTTTCTTGGATCAGTCGCCATGCTTGTTTGGCTAGCATGGCGAGATTAAATGCATGGATATCCTTAAACCCCATTCCTCCTCTATCCTTCAGATTACACAACTTGCTCCATTTAATCCAATGAATTTTCTTCTCATCTTGTGTTTGACCCCACCAATATTTTTCTAATGCCAAGTTTATGTCTTCACAAATCTTCTTCGATATTTTGAACATGCTCATGGAGTAGGTTGGGATCGCTTGTGCTACCGTCTTGATTAACACCTCTCTTCCTACCTTTGAGATATATTTTTTTTCTTTCCATCCCATCACTCTTTTTGTTACCCGCTCCTGTGCCTGCCTGAAGGTGCTCACCTTTGATTTGCCTCCCACCATAGGTAACCCAAGATACCTCTCACAATCGGTCATGATTTGTGCTCTCAGCATGTTTTAAATGGCTAGCTTCACCTGTGGTCTTGTGTTTGGGCTGAAAAAGAGTGTCGTTTTTTGTTTGTATATAGCTTGACTCGATGCTCTCTCATACAATTCTTGTATCTCAAGTAGGTTTCAGCATTCAGTAGTTGTTGCCTCACAAAAGAGTAAGCTGTCATCTACAAATAATAAGTGTGAGAGCTTGACCCCACCATTACAAGGCAACACACCTTTCAAATGTTGGTTTTCCATGGCTCTACGGATGAGAGAGGAGAGACCCTCTCCACATAATAGGAATAGGTAAGGAGACAAAGGGTCTCCTTGTTTTATGCCACAAGTCGATGTGATGAATCCTTTGGGTTCTCCATTGATAAGGGTCGAGTATGATGCAATGCGCATAGTTTCCATGGCTAGGTTGGCCCATTGCTTGAGTAGGCCAATTTTTAGCATTATCTTTTGGAGGAACTCCCACTCCACTTTGTCATATGCCTTGCTGATGTCAAGTTTGACCGCCATGTGGCCTTTCTTTCATTTTCTATTGTTTCTCATACGATGGATCATTTCAAAAGCCACTGTAGTAATATTTGTTATAATTCAGGCATGAAAGCACTTTGTGAGTCAGATATTACATTGGGTAAGATGGGCTTTATCCTATTTGCAAGGACCTTAGAAATAATTCGGGATACAACATTTCCCAAACTAATTGGACGAAATTCCATAATATATTCTGGATCTTTTTTTTTTGGGATAAGAACAATATGTGTATAGTTCATTTTTCTTAGGTATCTCCTTGAGTGTAAAACAAAAAATACAACAGTAGTAACATCATGTCCAAAAATATGCCAAATTTTTTTAAAAAAGAAAGGCGACATACCATCAGACCCCGGTGATTTAGATGGGTGCATCTGAAAAAGAGCGGTTTTCACTTCTTCCTCCATATAAGGGTGGGTCAAAGATTGTGTCATACCCTCCATCACCACTCGATACTGATTCAATCACGTCATCCATATCCAAAGGAGTGGAAGATGTAAAGAGTTGCTTGTAATACTCCTCAGATATGCTGGTTATTTTATCCTCATCGGTGTGCCACTCTCCGTCCCTGTCATATAACCCCACAATGTTGTTTTTTCTTCTCCGCTGGCTCACCCATTGGTGGAAATTTTTTGTATTTTTATCCCCCACCAGTAGCCATATGGATCTCGACCTTTGTCTCCAAAATACCTCCTCATGGTGTAAAACCTCATTTATCTCCTTTTTCACTCCATGAATCCTCTCCACATTCTGCCCATACCCTAATTCCATAAGTGTGGTAAGTTCTTCTTGTTTAGTCTTAAGCCGAGTTCTAGTATTCCCAAAGGTGACACGGCTCCAAGCTATAAGGTCCATTCTACATTTTTTTTTTTTCAAATAGGCAATACATGGGGCTGCCGTGTGGTTGAATCTAATTCCATGATTCCCGGATTATCATCTTGCAATTAGTGTGAGCCACCCACTTCTATTCAAACCGCTGGATTTTGTGTCTTCATCTGTGGGGTTGGATAGGTGGAGCCATGTCTATCAGAATAGGATCATGGTCGAAAAAGGATACTGAAAGATGGCTCATTTTTGTTCTCGGGAACATCTCGTGCTACTCCGTTGTTGCAACTACCCTATCCTATCTTTCTTTAACAAAAGCCACCGCCTGTCCACCATTCCTTTATTTATACCGATAGCCATTGAATCCCATGTCAATCAATCCACAATGGAGGAGTATGTGTCGGAATTCAACCATTGGAGCCATTGGTCTTATGTTGCCTCCATTTTTTTCATCAGAGGACAAGATGTCATTGAAGTCACCTAAGCATAACCAAGGAAGAGATGCTCGGGCATGTAGGTGTCTCATGAGTCTCCATGTTTCTGCTTTGAGTTCTTGCTCCGGGTGGCCATACATCCCTGTTAATCTCCATAGAGATGAGTTATGTGCTTGTACGCTCACATCAATATAGTTTGGTGAATAGGTTTGTGTGTCTACAGTCACATCTGCCTTCCAAAGTAGTGCTATCCCTTATACCCTTCACAAGACACAGCTAGCATACCATAAAAAGCCCAACTCCGTTTTAATCAGTTCCATCTCTCGAATAGACAATTTTGTTTCCATAAGGAACAAAATTGTCGGAGTTTTTTCCTTACCAATTCGAAAACGACTTCAACTGCTCAGTAGTTCCCAAGCCCCCGGCAATTCCAACTTAGGACGATCATTGTGCTTAGCAGGGCTGAGCATCAGCCTCTACTGTTGATAGTCCAGTTTGTATCTTGCTGTCCATGATCTTAAACCGCTTTTCTTCATCATTCCCATGCTCGTAGGTCTCATTTTGTCTCTTCGTGCCCAATTTCAATATGCTAGCCTGTGAGGACTCGGTTTGAGGTGTGGTTGGGGAACGCGCCATTTTTTTTCGCATGTGTTTTTTTTTTTTTTTAAGTTGGTCACATGAGGGTGGGTCTAGGGTTTGGGGATGTGTTTGGTTTGCGTCATAGCTAATTGGAGCCGAGAATAAGTTGTTGCCTTGATTTTCAGTGATAGTTAATGGGTTCTTTGATTGTTTTTGGATTGAAACTGGCGCATTTGGGATGTTTAGGTGTGGCTGTATTATTGGGATGTTATGGGGCTAGGGTGTTATGGTGTTTGATTGCTATGGTTTTGATTTTGAAACCGCTACATAAACTGTGTCCAGCTGTGGTGACGTAACTGATGCGTTATGGGATTTCAAAACTGAAATAGCGCCGAATCAAGAAAACTTTAATGCTAGCCCGAAGATTACGAAGATTTAGCCACGTTTTCATCCATAGTGAGCTTCATGTTTTGTATATGTTCGAGAACCTCTGATTCCATGGTGAAAGCTAGCGCCTGTCTCCTTGCAATCTAGTCAAGCAAACTCTCGAGTGGTCACAATCTTGGACTTCCCACATTTTAGGAAGAAAAAGATAGGAAGTAAGGCTCACACTACATGAGAAGGAAAAGTCCTACATGAAGGAGAAAAAAATAGAAGATCATAAGTGCCACGTCTCTTGAATTGAATAAATTTGAAATTTAAGGAACTCAATTGAATAAAAGTAAAGTCAAAAAGCTAAAATGAATTTTAATCAAATTTAGAATGTGTAATTTACATTTTAGCCTTCTTATTATCATTTTTAGATATCATAGAATTTCAATTTATTCTCTTATTTGTAGACAATAAATTCTATTAATTAAGCTAACGGTAACTCTAGATATCTTTTTTTTTTTTCTTTTTTGGGAGAATCCGGCCTAGTTAGCCAAAGAAATTTATTGAAAAAATATGGGACAGATTACACTTGATCCCTTATTACAAGTGGATTTATATCTTCAAGGACAGATTCCATCCACACTTGCAGCTCATTTGCCAAATTTAGAATTTGTGGCAAGGAAATGGGCAACTGAGTTGCCAACATGCTTAATATGTGAAAAACAACAAAAACAAAACTCACCAACTAATACAAGGATATCACATAGGACATGACCATATTTAAGGTGACTCACATCACTTGCCAGGAGCACTTTTAGAATGACCTCTACATCTCCTTCCATTTCAATATCGAAAACACTAACCTCCCTTGCAACAGTAGCAGCAGAAACTAGGATGGGAATTTGCTTTGATAAGGCTCCAATCACACAACCAAAACAATCTTGAATCATGACACCTAATCCTACAGCTCCCTGCTCATTGAAAACTGCCCCATCGAAGTTGAGTTTATACCAAGGGGAGATGGGAGGAATCCATCTAACAACTTTGCCATTGGTTATGAAGACTCTGTTCTTTTTCTCTTGAGCAAATTGGAAATCTTGAAAGAGGATTTCAGCTTTTGCCTGGATCAAATGAAAGTCCAAAAATGTTGAGCCTACTCTGTCATTGGTCCTCTTATTCCAGATAAGCCAAAGATTGATGGCTAGGAGATTAACATCAATATGGTCCTTCATCAAAAAAGCCAACTCCAAAAAATCTGCAAATGCATGAAATTTATACTTGATCAATCTCTTCAGCTCCTCATCTGCTCCCCAAGTCACAACAAGCATCTAGCAACCCCATAGAGCATGAATGGTGTCTTCACAAGCATCTTTACAATTTGGACAATACGTAGATTTTACGACATTTCTACACATCAAATTATAAAGAGTAGGGATGACCTCATTTGCTGCTCTCCAAAGCATGTGTTTAAATTTTTGGGGGACCTGTAAATTCCAGATTCCCTTCCACATCTTGCCGCTTCTCACCCCAGATGAACAACTCGGTTGCTAGCTTCTCTCTGTCTTCGCCATCAGTTGGTAGGTTGATCTAGATGTATAGTCCCCTTAAGGAGAGTGTAACCATACTAATTTATTAGGTACATCCTGAATACTCAGAGGTAGTCCATCAATGGTTTTTGCTTCATGAGGCAGAAATTCCTAAGCAATCAGCTCTCTTTTCCAAGTATGATTTTCATGATCAATCAAATCGCATACCTTTGAATCAAGATGCAAAACTGAAACTGGAAATGCAGTCCTAGAACCTAAGACCTTAGGAACTCATTTATCCCCCTTGATCTTAATAGCCTGACCATTTCCCACCCTCCAAACTGCCTCCAATTTGACTACATGTTTAGCCTGGAGAAGGCTTTTCCATGCGTATGACCCTTTGTTGTATGCTCCACAATCCAAAATAGAACAATCAAGAAAGAACTTGGCTTTGAAAACCTTGTGAAAGAGAGATTCCTCATTGTTTTTAAGCCTCCAGATTTGCTTGGCTAGCAAAGAATCATTAAATTTTCCCAACTCTTGAAAACCCATTCCTCTTTCACCTTTGGGAAGGCATAGTTTCTCCCAACTTACCCAATGAATTCTTCTTTGTTCCCCTTTGTACCCCCACTAGAATTTCCTAATAAGTGTTTCAAAGTCATGTATAAGCCCTTTTGGTAGCTTAAAGTAAGACATGGTGTATGTAGGAATTGCTTGAACTACTGCCTTGATTAGAATCTCCCGGCTAACTTGTGTTAAAAGCTTTTCCTTCCAACCCTTTAACTTTTTCCAAATTCTCTCTTTTATGATACTGAAAAACTTCTTTTTTTCCTAACCCACCAGAGATGGAAGACCCAAATAATGCTCGTATCTTTGAATTGCTGGGATGCTTAGGAAATTCTGAATAGCTGCTTGAGTTTGAGCATGTGTATTTGAGCTGAAAAAAAGATTAGTCTTTCCCCTATTGATTCTCTAACCTAAAGCTTGTTCATAACAATGGAGGATTGTTTGGATCTTCACACACTCCGAAATGGTGGCTTTGCAAAATACCAAACTATCATCGGCAAATAACAAGTGAGAGATCCATGGACCAACTGGACATAGAGAAACTCCCCTTATATCTCCATCTTCTTTAGCTCTCTAGAATGGAGCATGCAGCCCCTTTGTGACCAATAGGAATAAGTAGGGCGACAAAAGGTCACCTTGGTGCAAACCTCGAGTGGGGGAGATGAAACCATGAGGTTGACCATTTAGCATGATCATAGGTAACCGATTGAATACAAGTAGAAATAAGGTTAATCCACCTCTGGTTAAAGCCCATCTTAAGCATAATCTTCCCCAAGTAAATCCATTCAACGCGATCATACGCTTTGTTCATGTCAAGCTTCAAAGCTATATACCCCATCTTACCCGATCTTTTTTATTTCAATTAGTGCAGAGTTTCATGAGCAATGAGAATGTTGTCAATGATAAGTCTCTTTGACATGAATGCACTCTGGGTCTCGGAGATCAGATTTGAAAGAAGAGGTTTCAAGCGATTTGCTAGAACCTTTGCTATCAATTTATACAACACATTGCTCAAGCTAATAGGTCTAAAATCAGTGACTCGTCGTGGGCTCTGTACTTTTGGAATGAGATTTAGAAAAGTATGGTTGAGGTTTGCAAGGATGGTACTTGAATTAAGAGCTGTAAGCACTGCCTCTAAGACTTCCATTCCGACCTTATCCCAATATTGTTTATAGAACAGCGAAAGGAAACCATTTGAGCCTGAAGCTGTTTCTACATCCATTTGCTTGAGAGCAAACAGTACTTCCCCTACTTCAAAGGGTCTCATCATTCATTGCTACTGTAACTCTTGTTTGCATCAAAAACTGTGGGAGAGGCCGTGGTGAAAAGGGAAGTGTAGTAATTAACCAACAAATCCCTAACCTAATGTTCCTCCTTAATCCAAACTCCCTATTTATTCTCTAGGCCTGAAATGAATTTTCTTTTATTTTTCTCTGTTGCTCTGCAGTGGAAATACTTCATGTTTTGATTGCCATTTCTCAACCACTCTGTCTTAGAACGCTGATTCCACATGCAATTTTCCAAGTCCATCAGCTTCTTAATCTCCTCTCCTCTATAAGAAATTACAATTACAGCTTAACTCTAAAGTTTATCATTTTTTTTAAATTAAAAAAATATATTTCTAAATTATAATAGATACAAATTATTAACCTTTACCAAAAAAAAAAAAAAAAAGATGAAGAAGAGAAGACACGCATGCTTAGAGGTTAGTACTATTTATAAGAGGGTTCCTATCTTTGGACTGGACTTTTATGTGGTTTAAAAATACCCCTAAACCTTACATTTAACAGGGAAAAAACTTGAGGACAACCCAATAAAAATATATCTCAAACTCTACTTAAAATGCCTATAAAATAGGATACTCTACTACTAATTCATATTTTTAAAACAAATTTATTCATTTTTAAAAAAAGAAAAGAAAATTATGACACTAAACCAAAAATAAAAATAAAAATTCATCGCACACACTTTGCATGTGTGATGATGAAGGGTAACTTCATTTAGAAATAGGATCATAAATGTCAAATAAAAAAAATTTTATTTTGAATTCAAAAAGAAAACTTCTAAAATTTAGGATTTTTTTCCTTCACGTTCAAAAAAGAAATTACAGTTACTGCTTATCTCTAAAGTTTATCATTTTTATTTTTTTGAAAAATAAAAAATATATATTTCTAAATTATAATAGATACAAATTATTAACCTTTAGCCAAAAAAAAAAAAAAATTAAAAGAGCCTCTAAGCACTTACATACAACAACTACTAATCCTAGGACTCACATTTCACATTGTACGTTTTTAGACCCCTGTAAACTAGATTATTTAACCTAATTAATTAACCAAGTGAATATTTAGGTTTATTATTCAAATCTAGGTTAAAACAATAACAATCATATTATGTAAAGCAGAAAAAAATATAAAGAACATAATAATATGATGACCCAGAAAAACCAATCCGGTAAAAAACCTGAGGAGGATTTAACCTAACTATCCTCTAGGTAAAAAGCAAATCCACTATGAAAGAATTGAAATTTGTATAATAGAACTTAAACCACTAACATTCTATTGCTACCTCGAGTAGAAAACTTACTACCACGACTACGAGACAGTTCTGAGTCCACGGACTACTTCTTTCTTTGATCCACTGCAACCACAAGTTCTCCTACTTGTGACTTTGAGACTCCACTCAAAGGTTTCAGATTTTCTTTAAAGTTCTTTGTGCAGCAACTGAAGAGATTATCAAGTTCTTGACACTAATCTTGATCTTGATACCTCTATGTGTGTGTACGAAGGTAAACACTTCTAAATCTCACAAAGGATTCAACACATAACTCTCAAAAGACTTCTAAAACATAGATAGGGTTTTTCCTTTTATACTTGGAGTAAAACACAAAACCCTACACGTCAAACAAGCTTGGGCTGAATTGGAATTTCTGCATAAAAATAAATCTGCACATGGTTTGATCAATCGAGTTTAATTTTTGATCGATCAAGCCTTGCAGATTTAGTCCAATAATTTCTGCAATCACTTGATTCCAATTTTACAAGTAAACACACTTTGAGCAAGCCTAAACTTAGACTCTATGTTTTGATCATGGTTTGCCAACACATTACAAATTGAAATTCTAATACATTAGTTCCTAAAGTCTCAGAACCTAACACACATAATCTTCTCCTAAACTACTACCAAGAACTACAAACACTCTTATTACTCAAACACAAATGTTAAAATAACAAACTTCCATAGCACATTGACTCAACACAATTAAAGGGAAACATTATCCTACTTCGACACGATATGTTATGGACCCACAATCACAATGTGTAAAATCAACCTACTATCCAGGTCCTTTGATCTTTTATCTCATGTTGAAATAATTATGTTATGAAACAAGTTTAAATAGTAACAAACTTTTATAGAAAATGTGGAAAAACTAATTCTGTATTAAGCTAATTGAATAAGATTACATTAAAAGAGCTATTTTCTTTATATACTAAATGATAGAATTACAAACTATTGGCCAGTCTACAGTTTGCAAAGGATTTGGTATTGGGTGACTCCCTTCTTGTGTGTGTGTGTGTATAATTAAAATCCAATTTTGCGTCATGTGTCCTAAATTATTAATTTTTAGAAAAAGTTTTATTTCTTAACTAGCTTGTAATCTCATACATATGCATGGATACACTTAAAGATATACAATAAGATGCATAATATAATTTTTTGGAGGCCTTTTTTGATTGCTCGGTCACATGTTGTCCGTTGGAGGGGTGACCTTACTAGACCCAGGTTTGTTTGGGGAGTTGCGTCCGGAACTCAATATTGGGCCATGTGGTCCAATGGCTACCGACGTACTTTTAAGCCTACCAAACCATTAAAGCCAAAGTCTAAGAATCATGATAATGGTTGAATAAATATGTAATATGTGTTTGATATAATAGCTTTGATTAATAGTTGTAATAGTAGTTGAAATAAAGTAATATGTATTTAAAAGTGAAGTAATCATGTACTCAATTATGTAAATTTAAAGATATGAAAGCAGAGTCACTTATCTTTGTATGGTTTGTAGCTCCAACTGTGTAGCATCAGTGATTTGATAGAATTCCAGTAGAATGACTCCAGCGATAGAGAGGTAGTTTGCCATGATTACTTCAAGATTGAAGGGGAAAAATAGGTGTAATTGGAGGGAGAGAGATTATGTCCAGCTGTGTATAAGGGCTGGTTAAGCTTGCCCCTCTTATCATGCACTTAAATGAGTTTCCCCCTTGACAATGCTCTTTTAGTTGTTGTGAAGTTATGAATAGTGTTGTCTACCATGAGAAGGGCTTTTGTATGGAGTATTTGTGCCTTCTAAGAGAAGAGCTTTATGTAAGATGGATTTGTGCCTTCTAAGAGAAGGGCTTTATGTAAGATAGATCTATGCCTTCCATGAGAAGGGCTTTGATATGAGATCTTGGTGCCTTCTAGGAGAAGGGATTTAGTAAGAAGTTTATGCTTTCCATGAGAAGGGTTTTTAGTATGAGTGTTTGATATCTCTTGAGAAGTGTGGAGATGGTAAAAGATATAGATGTTTTGTGAGATTTAGTATTTCTAATATGTATGATATATGGAAGTATGAGAGGTATGGAGGTTAAAGATAGTAAAAATATGAGATTATAATTGTTGGAAAAGTTGTAGAGGTTGCTTTCCAAGAGAAAAGATTTTGTAAGAGAAGAGTATGGAGATGTGTTTAGGTATTTGGAGATAGGAGCAGTAAGATAGATGTATTTTCTAAACATGGAGAGTGAGAGAATGAGTATGAGAAGAGTAATGGTGTTGTAGTGTGTTTAGTAATGCTGCTGGGATTTTCTGCTAGAGGATGGATGAGGGCTTATGAAGGCATTTATGAGCTAAGGGCTAAAGAGTTTAGTTCCTAATTTAAAAACTAAAAACTCAGAGGCTTAAACTTCATTACGAGTTTAAGAAGATAATTAGAGGGAGAAAGAATAGGGAAGTTTATGAGAGAGTTCTTCTCCATTGGTGTCCCCTTGAGGTGTTGATGAAGGGTTCTGTTTATAGCTGAGTTTAAGGGGGTATTTTAGCAAAGAATCTCAGCCAAAATCTGTCCCAATCAGCAAAGAATCTTCATAAAATCCATCTTAAGATTTGGCAAAAAATGTTATGTTTAGCTTTAAGGTATTCTTACTATTTTGGGTAAGAGCTGCTGGAGAAAGAGTAGGAGAAAATGAAAGTATTTTAACAAGAAAAAGATAGTTTCCTTAGTTGGTTTTGGTTTTTAGCCAAACAAGGAAGAATTTGTAATTTCAAGGCTGCTGTATCAGCTGTTACATCTGTTCTGAAAAAGCTGTCACAGCTGTCAGGAAAAGCTGTCATAACTATCATAAGACAACTATCACAGCTGTCATAAGACAGCTGTTGCTTGGGGCAGAAGCAGATGATGTCAGATGTTCGGCTGTTGGAATTTCAGCACTAAATGGCTAATGATGTCACTTCCAGCCAGGTGTCAAGTGCTGAACACATTGCTGGAGTTCTGCTGGAAATGTTTCCTTTTTTGGGTATTTGTGTTTTTGGTCCAAGATTTTATTACAACACATTTTTAGTAAGTAATAGAATGATTGGTTGAAAGTTAATGAAGCTTTAGAGATTTAGTTAAGGTCTCATTGTGTTGTGACTTAATCTTGGTGAGCAAGAAGAGCATTTAATGCTCTGCTCTAGCAGCTGGCAGAAATATATGGTTTGATTGTGGCAAACAGCAGCTGGATATTAGAGATATCATGAATATTTTGTATATATATATATATATATATATGGAGATTAAAGATAGCCAATCAGATTAGGCCATGTGTTTAAGTTGGATTTTAGCTGAAAGTAGTAATATAGATTTATGTAGAATAATATAATGAAGTTTCTAAATTTGTATAGGAACAGCTGAAGGTTGAATGCATAGTTATTTGTTCAGCATTTAGATGGCTGAAGATATTGAGTATTTGTCATATGATGAACATTAAGTTTTAGGAAAAGAGTAATGGGGAGTTTTATCATTTTAAGTGTTATGTGATAAGAGATGCTTACCATATGTCACCCGCTACACACGGACTCGTCAAAGTTCAGGGAGTTGGAGAAGACACGCCAAGCAACATGTTTCTTTTATCAACTTTAAACCGCTGGAGCTTTACTGAATATACCTCTTGGCCCTCCAAACCACAACTCCCAAAATTTCCCCAAAGAGGCTCATGAGCTTGGATCATAAGCCAAAGACAAGATGACGTACCTTGGGTTTTGTTGTTATTTGGCGTAAATATGAGCTTTTGTTGAAAAAGCCGCTTGCCATGAGCATAAGAGAGGTAATATAAGCCGTGAGCTTTGATTTATTGCTTGAGCCCGATACATATGTTGATGTTGATGATGTTGTGGGGTTATGATCCCAATTGATGAAGAGGAAATGTGGACCATGAATCTACTTCTTGAAATAAGGATCTTGTGGGCCATGTGAGCCCAATCCATTAGAATAAGCTTATTTTGGGTTTTAAAGAGATTTATCCAAAAAATCAATGATATGTCGATGTGGCGTAGGTTGCCAATGAAGTAGTGCCATGTGGGGTGAAAAAAGAGTCCTCAACAATAATTCTTATATATATAATTTAAATACCATTGATAGTCATTTTTATATTTTATTAACTCTTTAAAAAAATTTGTATTAGGTATAAAATGTAAATTGTCCATTTTAAAAAAAAATTATTGTGAAGCACTTTTTTTTTATGATTCATTTATTCTAGACTCTTTAGTTTTTTTACTTAATAACTCACTTGGATGAATATTTATGATGTGATCTCACATTTGATTCTAAAATTAAGAAATAAAATACATTAAGAATAAGTAATTTAAGACACATAGCGCAAAATTGGAACTCTAATTTGAAATTCTAATTTGAGTTTCTCTCAGTTTCACCTATTATATATTATATATATATATATATATATATATATATAGATTTTAGAGTCAAATGTGGGACCACATCATAAATATCCATCCAAGTGAGTTATGGTGTACAAAAACCAAAATAGACATTTTGGATGACTATTTATAATATGGTCCCACATTTGATTCTAAAATTAAGAAATAAAACTCTTTAAAAATAATTAATTTAGGACACATGATACAAAATTGGAACTCTAATTTGAAATTTTAATTTGAGTTTCTCTCAGCTTCACCTATTATTATATATATATATATAGATTTTAGAGTCAAATGTGAGATCACATCATAAATATCCATCCAAGTGAGTTATGGTGTACAAAAACCAAAGAGTTTAAAATTAAAAAAAAAAATAGACAATTTATATTTTCTACCTAACAATATTTTTACAAGACTTTTTAAAGAGCTAAAAAATATATATAAGAATGACTATTAATAATATTTAAGTATATTCATGTATAAAATGAGAATGAGACGCTAAAACTAAACTAATATCTAGAAAATAAGTTTCAATATATCATTTCTCATATATATATTTAAATTATGCTATATATCTTAATGTATATTTTTTTAAGTATATCCCTCGATGCCAATTGCTAGATGCAGCTATTCCTCCCAACAGTTCCTTTGTATGGAGGAGTATCATGGCTGCCATGCCAATTTTAAAGAGTGGCTGCTGTTGGAGAGTGGGAATGGTGAAGATATTCGGGTAAGGAAGGATAAATGGATCCCAAATTATCCCCCCAATAAGGTGCTGCACCTGGTGGCTGAGGAAGGGGAGGAATGGGTGGTTTCAGAACTTATAGACCCAGATTTACATTGTTGGAGGCGAGACATAATCATGGCGAGCTTTCATAGAGATGATGCAAATGCTATTTGCAGAATTCCATTAAGCTGAAGGAGGGTAGCAAATTCAGTGGTCTGGTTGCACACTAAAAATGGTGCATATTCGATTTGATTAGGCTATCACATTGCTAGGAAAGTGGTGACAACTGAGAATTGGGCAAAAAGTTCAAGAAGTGCAGAGGGGTAGCAGACGTGGAAAGCACTATGGAGATTGAAAGTTCCTAGAAAGTTAAAGGTTTTTGGTTGGAGAGCTTGCCCTGAAATCCTTCCGACCAAGGTGAACTTCGCAAAATGAAAAATACTAGTTGATGACAGGTGCCATTACTACAAAAGAATTGCCGAGACTGCCATCCATACTATTTGGGAATGCGGAGCTGCGTAGGATGTCTGGGCTGGAAGCATAACTTCGTTGCAAAAATGGTCTACGAAATGCCTTGATTTTAGGCATTTATTTAAGTGCTTGATGAACAAATTACCGAGGGAAGAGCTGGAGCATTTTCTTGTGCAAGCGTGGATTATATGGAACCAAAGAAATGCAGTGGTACATGGTGGACAATTGAAGGAACCGGGCTGGCTGAATAGGAGAGCTAAAGAATTCCTTGATAAGTATAAGAAAGTGCAAGAAACTCTAATGATTACGAACACACCAGGAAGTAGATGTGTATGGTGAGCTCCACCTTCAGAGGAGTATAAACTGAATTTTGATGTTGCTGTTTTCTTAGACCTGCAATGCTCGGGTTTTGGAACAATTATTAGGAACTAAAATGGTGAGGTTATGGCGGGAATGTCAGCTAAGGGTCCCTATGCGCACAGTAGTGAAGAGGCTGAGGTCATGGCGTGTCGAAGAGCTATTGAATTCTCTAGGTTGATCATTGAAAGAGATAGTCTGAATGTTATGAGAGCTCTATCTGATCCTACGGAGAATAGATCACTGCTTGGCCATATTTATGATGACATCAAGTGCAACCTTAGAGGAATGCAGGTTCTGTCCTTCAATTGGGTAAAAAGATGTGGAAACATAGTGGCTCACCCATTAGCGAAACATGTTGGGAATTTAGTTAAGGATATGTATTGGATTGAAGATACTTCAGCGCCTACCGCGGATGCTTTGTACTGTGACTCTTTACATATCAATGAATGATTAAATTCTTCGCCTTAAAAAAAAAAAAAAAAAAAAAAAAAAAAATTAATATCTAGAAAATAATTTTCAAAAAAATAAAAAATAAAAATAAATATTTTTGAGAAGGAAATAAAAATAAAAACCTAGAAAATAGAAAATAGAATTTTAGGAACTCCAGCTGGAGTAACCTAAAAAAGGGTCATCTAATCTTTTTGTTTATGAATAAAAGCCAAAGAAAAAAGAGGAGACTTTTTTGAGAGAGAAAGAAGAAGAAAAAATGGAAGCACTAGTGGTGAGGAAATTGGGTGATCCGACGACAAAAGATTGGGAATCATCGCCCATAGTATTGAGCAAGGAGGAGGCAATCCCAGCATTTGAGTCTCCAACGGCGGTGAGAGTGAGGGTGAAAGCGACGAGCTTGAACTATGCGAATTACCTTCAGATACAGGGTAAGTATCAGGAGAAGCCTCCTCTGCCCTTCATCCCTGGATCCGATTATTCCGGAGTAGTCGATGCTGTTGGTCCCAAGGTTTCCCAATTCAAAGTGGGAGACCCGGTTTGTTCCTTCGCGGCTCTTGGCTCCTATGCTCAGTTCATCGTTACCGAGGAGTCACAACTGTTTCGCGTTCCAGATGGGTGTGATTTGGTGGGAGCTGGTGCACTTCCTGTAGCCTTCGGAACCTCACATGTGGCTCTTGTCCACAGGGCTCAGCTCTCCTCTGGTCAGGTCTTGTTGGTTCTTGGGGCCGCTGGAGGGGTTGGTCTTGCTGCTCTTCAGATTGGAAAGGTTTGCGGAGCCATTGTTATTGCCGTCGCTAGGGGCACTGAAAAGGTCCGTTTCTTGAAGTCATTGGGTGTTGCTGATCATGTCGTTGACTTGAGCTCTCAAAACGTTACGGTTACCCAAAGTGTGAAGGACTTCCTCAAGTCCAGAAACCTCAAAGGGGTTGATGTTTTGTACGATCCAGTGGGAGGCAAGCTTGCTAAAGAAACCATGAGGCTTTTGAATTGGGGTGCCCACATTCTTGTCATTGGCTTTGCTAGCGGTGAGGTCCCTGTCATCCCTGCTAACATCGCCCTCGTCAAGGTATCAAACCACTAATTAAATACTAGTTTTTAATCTCCACCTATCCATAGCTCTGATTTCTGTTCAGTGCTTAAGGATTCTCTGCATTTTATGTATATATAGTTTCATTATCAAATTTTATAATGCATCATCCTGCTTAAACTACCAGAATTGGACAGTGCATGGACTTTACTGGGGTAGCTACAAAATTCATCGACCGCGTGTTCTTGAAGATTCTGTTAGGGAGCTGCTCTCATGGATGGCAAGAGGCTTGATTACCATCCACATTTCTCATACTTACAACCTGTCTGAGGTCAGTAAATCCTTAATGGCCTGTTTGGATTGAGAGGGGAGGGAGGGAGGGGTGGTAGAGTAGAGTTGAGTTGGCCAAAAATGAATATAACTTAAAATTCATTTTAGGACTTAGAGCTCCAATTTAGGTGTGGTTCGCCTATCAGGTTGCTAATCAACTCAAAGCTTTACAGTTGAGTGGGTTGCCTTACCAAGCCTCATTAGATTCGTTGGGCCAGATAACTTGGTTCAGGATGGAATATTTTTCATTCACTTATGATCTCTTTTAATTAAGTGTCCGTTGATTTAATATTATTCTAGAGCTTATCCTGTGAATTGGATTCTCTTTTCAATTCTGAACAGAGAAGAATGCTTTTTGAAATGTTCAACCTTTGTCTTGGTTGTTATCCTCGAAGTGTGTGCGATACAATTTCATGAACTTTCCTTGGAACCAGGGCCAAATTGTGAACACATATAAGTATAGAATGGGTGTCATGAGAAGGATTCAATAGTTGGAACAAAGTCATTTCCTATTGCAAGCATAATTTACCAGTTGCTTCAAATTCGTAAAATTATCATGATACAATAATACTTGCCTTTCTTTCTTTCTTTCTTTCTTCTTCTTAGTAATGGCGATGGGTTTGAATCCCCCCATCCCACTTAAAATGAATCCAAAAAAAAAGAGTAAAATTAGATTTCACATCCTTGGAGTAGCTCTTCAGCAGCTTAGTTGAACAAGCTGCTGTATCTTGCAACATGCTAGCATATATTGCTTAAAAGGATCCACTTGGTTAAGTTTAGACAATCTAATTTTCGATTAATGTATACTGGTTGATTGAACTTCTGATCAACTAAATTTCTTGTTCATTACAGGCCAACCTCGCCTTTTCTGCTATCAAAGATAGGAAAGTGGTTGGGAAGGTGATGCTTGTTCTTGATGACAAGAGTAATGTCAGATCTAAGCTTTAACTTGATCAAGATTCAGCTGGGATGGTGTGGAGATGGAGAGCTATCCTTGGCACTTGAATGTCAGAAACTCTTACCTTTTCATAACTTATGACCAATAATATATGGTGTCTTTTGTAATTTCGTGAAGAAACAAACCCAAGGCCTATTGACAATATATAAATCAATATAAACATGCAAGTCTTGGGCAAATAAATGGCTTAGGTTTTTTTTTTTTTTAAATATTATATTATAAATAGGAAAGTCATCTTCAGTTAGGTTTCTAAACATTCCAAACCAATTGGTGATTGCGCAAATAGAGGGGTAATGTGGGGGTAATGTGTGAAATCTATATAAGTATTGATTGTTGCTACACTTCTATTGACTTACATCAACATAGCATTTTGGTCTGATCGGTCCCGTTCAGTCCACTCAGTGATGCTCTGGGATGAGAGATTTGTGTTGAAAGAGAAGTTGTTTCATTATTAATTATGTCACATTCTCAGTGCAAGATTACATTTTTCTTATGTTATTAAAGACTTGTATTTTTATTTTTATTTTTTGTAATATAAGTGATGGGTTTACTTATATTTGAAGGGTGATGATAGAATATAATTAGCCCAAAACAACTCCAAAAATCACAATCAAATAGGAATCAATTTAAAATTTTTTTTTTTTTCATTAGTATTTGCACATGGATCTCAAGGGTTAGCCTCGCCCTCCACCTTGCCCATACAAGGGGAGGAGATGCCATTTGAATTATAGCTCAATACTAATAAGCTGTCGGCAAAAATTGACTTACATAAATCAATACTAAAATTATGTTCTCTTTTGTTACATAGAAACAAAAGTATACTGGTGGGGGACGCACCTGGGCACACCCCGAAGACATTGACCTCAAGAGGTCAAGTTATGGCGCTCCTTACACGATAGGACACCTGCCCTAAAGCCCGAGGGAAATTAAAGGAACTTGGGGTACGACAGGATCGAAATGAGGACCAAGCCTGGGACACTCATGGAGCCCGTGTTCTTAAGAGGCACAACCCTACCAAGGAACACTGCCAAGGAACACCTTGCCGTCTAACCGAAATAGTCTCACTTCATCAAATTACCATGGGAACATATAAGGAAAAACGTAGAACCCAACGCATCCATCACCTTTGCATTTAAGACCCTCCTCACCTAATATCAGCCGCATTAATTGCTGATTAATTGGCCTGAGCAAGGAGTACAGCCCTAAAACCTACCCTAATGATCATAAAATGGCAGAAAGGTGTGTTGATGGGACAAGCCACTCCCAAAAAATCCAGCTAGAGAATAGGACAACTAGAGGAGGAGAGGTGCTATAAAAGGGGGAGAGGATCAACAAGGAAAGAGATCCAGAAATATTGAGATAAAAACTAGGAGAGAGAAAGTAAGAAGAGCTCTTTAGGAGAGTTCAGCTTTGTTTTATTCTTGTAACTCCCTCGGGAGCACCGTTCTTGTCAGTTGTTAGCAGTGACTCAACTCTTTTATCCTTGATCATTTATCTGATTATTCTATTGTGGATTTCCGTCTCGTATTCTCCATATATTAGTTATGCAACTCAGGACTCATACTAGTTCTTTTTAGCTTTTGAGTTCTTGAGCCCCCACATATACATTGCCAATTTAAGAATAAATAGATAGTATAGTTTTTTTTTTTTGATAAGTAAAAATTGGGTTATAGATCCACCCCTGAAGGGTGGGAAGCCTTAACTGGATGTGTAGGTAACAAGTAAGCTCGAACTATAATAACCTGTAGATAGTATAGTTACATGCCTCCCATCCATACCAACAATAATAACCTGTTTTTTGAGATCCAAAAAGGTTTTGTCTTCTGGCAAGTGGAATTGAGCAAATGGCCATTCTGAGCTGAAATAGATATGTGGGATAATGGGAAGAAAACACCATAAAACCATTCCCCTAAACATCAAGCTCAAATTTAGGTTTACCAATAAATGAGTCAAACTCACTAGCACAAGGTTTGATTTAAGAATATATAATATTATATATTTATAAATATATATGAAAATATACTTAGATAAACTTGATACTGTGTCTATTTGTAAACAAGTTCATAAAAAAAATCAAATAATTACTTATAATTTATTGATAATATAGATATTCCATATTGTAGTAAAAACTATATATATAAATTTTAACAATATAGAATTGGCAATTTTCATAAGTTCATAAAATAAAAATCATTTCATCTAATTAACCCAATAAGATAATTTTAACCATACTTTAATTTTTAATTATTAGCATAAATTTGAAAAGGAGTAAAAGAATTTTAATTGTGATATTTATTATAAGTTGGAAAAAAAAATTAAGTTAATCAAGCAGCTCATGATTATGCTTGAACTTGTTTGACAAGAAAATGAATCAAGTTTGAACATATAATTTAATCTGTTGATGAACAATTTAGAACTTTTCATACTTGGTTGGCTTACAACCCTTTGCGGAACCGACATATTTACCATCCTAATTTGGCATGCAAGCATATATTTGATAATGTTCTCAAATAATTTTTTGATTTTATTTTTTTACCCTATTTAAAAAAACAAAATCAAATTGTACATAAACACCAAGATCACATACAACATGAATTTGTGAGGACCAATTAATTATTGACAAATACATTTTTTTCCCTTTTAGCTCATAATTGAACACTTCAATATTTCTTAATTTGTATCTTCATGACACTCGGTAATAAGACCTATATATACATCATCCGTGAAGAAGACCACTATAGCCTTAAGATGAATTTACACAGCAAGACATTCGAGCTTCATTTTTACACATGATGAGAAGAATTTACTGCTCATGCTATCAGTACATCCCTATCCAGGCCTCTTTCAGTTTTTAGAAAGCGTACATATTCCTGCTGTAGCATCTCCCCTCCATGCACTGGGTCGAAGCTGCATCTGTAGAAGCTGATAGTGCGGGAAAAAGGGTAAGAGAGACTAATAGTCCAAATCTGAGAGAAGCATATTAATAATACTACTGTATAACGATTTTTGTTGATATTGCTAGCCGATATCAGATTTATCTTAGCCCAGGCTATGGGTATCTGCAAGGGATTAATTTTCATTGGCATGTAGCTCACTTCAGACCTCTCAAGCATATCATTAGGGGTTGCAGACACAAGAGATCCAAATGAACATTGAGAGGTTTGCATGATCAAGCACACGATAACTCAAATGTGTTCTAAGCAAATGCTTAATTAGTCTTCTTACTTGACAAGACATTACTGGCTTGCTTCATGAGGATGTGCAGTAAGTTCCACACACACACACACACACACAAAAACAGTCAAGTCCACATACACAGCCACCCAATCACTACATAAGGTCACTGCCACTTGCTTCAAGCTGCATTAGTCTCCTACTTTGAGGGATAGAGCTGATACCAAATCCGCCAACCAAGTTGGTAGACATCATCTCAATGTCGTCAACTATTCTAGGTTACTCAAAATTGTCATGGATCCTAAGTCACTCCAAATGGTATACTATATAGGTGACTAAATATTCCAATTTCCAAACAAAATACACAGAGCTACATGCTACTAATAAAAGTAGTACTCGTCATTAATTTATCAAAAAAATGTAGGACTCATCATTAGAAAGAATTCATTTTAATCGTATGAAAGAGCTTCTCCACATAAAAAACAAAATGAACTAGTTGAGGAGAATCATGAGACACAAGCATTTAGGTACAGAGGTCAGAGATTTACTACAAAATGACAACAATATAACTTGTCAATAGTTCCAACAAAAGGTTATCTGCCCAATCAGCATAAACAGTAGGAAGTAGTCAGGTGAGCTGAGAGAAGATTTAGCGCTGGATATATTGCTTTATCTTTGAATCTATAAAAACTAATTAATCCAAAACAACTCCAGAAATCAGGACCAAACAGGAATCAGGTTTAAGAATTTTTTTCATTAGTAATTCACACAGATCTTGAGGGTCTTGAACCCATGGCCTCACTCTCCACCTTGCTCTTACAAAGGGAGCAGATGTCATTTGAACAAAGAGCTCAATGGCAGTTTTATGGGTTTTTTTTTTTAAATTTTTATTTTAAATATAAATTTCATTCACTTAAATAAATCAGACTAGAATCATGCTCTCTAATTCTACACACAAAAAAGAAGTATAAATTCCCAATATAAAAATAAACAAATAGTACAGTTACATACCTCCCATCCATACCAACTATAACAACAGTGTTCTGAGATCCAAACGCTGAAATGAATTGTGTGTCTTCTGGCAAGTGGAACTGAGCAAATGACCATTCTGAGCTGAAATATTTTGGTAAAACCCCTGGAAAAGTATCAGAAAAATTAGATAGGTTAGATGTACAGGAAGAAAACACCATAAGACCATTCCCACTCCACAATGTCAAGGAAAACCACTCAAGAAAAGTTCAGAGATATGAGTTGGGGTGGGTTAAATTTCTAGCACAGTATTTAGCTGATCCCAAAGGTAAGCCTCCCAGTGCAGGCAGAAATATTAGCCCTTGGGCCAAGAGACCTGTAGGATGAGCTGGGCTCATTTTTAAAGGCTGGTCAAGTTTTGGGCTAGCCTTGGGCATGATGTACATTGGCATGGACTGGCCTAGCACAGCCTAACACTTTATTTTGTTTAGTATTTCTTCATTATATATTCAAACAATGTTTTCATGAATTATTTGAGTTTGAGATGATACAAATTCAGAACTATTAGTTTAATATTTGAAGTGTAACCATTTCATTGTGAAAACAAATTAAACATAAGAGTTTCATGCAAAAAGAGTAACCATATAACAGGCTCAGCCAAGCCATGCTCAGAATACGCACTTCATATGAAAAAGTAACCATAAGAGTTAATAATAATATTCATGTTTCACTAAATGTTAACATTTCAGAGCAGATATGTTCAAGTTATCTCAAAGAGTATATAAAAATTTTCACAATCAACTCTGTCTCACATAAATCCTTAGTGAAAAGTTGCAAATTTCCAGGAAGATTAATTGCAGACATTCCAAGTCTTTGGATTATTGATTGAGAAGCCTCCTTTACCTCTCATAAAAGATAATGATGACCCAGGGTTGGCACCAGTATTTGGAGAAATAAGAGCATCTAGGGCAGTTGAAGAATTCTGCTGCAACATTGCTAGCCCTTGAGCAGCATTTGACTGAGCAGATGAGTCCTCCCCAACCACTCTAACTCTGAGGCTAAATATATGAACAGTACCTTTGTCGCTTGATGCTGCCAACCATTGGACATTTGGAGAGAGCACAATACTATAAATTTCTGCTCTGTTGCCTCCTCTACGTACCTACATGCAAGAAGTAAATGAGAATATGCAAGCATTGGATGTAAGAAAGACCAACAAAAGTGGGCACTGTATCTTCCACACATATAATAAATTATACTAATAAAAAAGGTGAGGTAAAGACCTATAGATTCTGTAACCAATGCAAGAATGCCTAATATAATAAACAAGATAAATGAGTTTCAAAAAATCTCTCTTTCTGAAGACATCCTCAAAAAAAGCCATTACTCCTTTTTGGAACTACATGGTAATCAGGCATTGATCTATTAGGTCTCAAAATTTAATTTAATTTAATTTTTTTAATTGCCACCATGGCAAGATGTAAGCGGTTCAAAAAGAAATTAAAAAATTATGGCTCAAAGTGAGATTATGAGAAAATGTTGAATGAGAAACTATAAAGAATTAGAGCAAAAGAGGAATTAAATATGAACCCGATGATCGGTCACAAGAATCATTAATTTAGGGACAGAATATAGGAACAGTACAAATAATAATTTTTTTCCTTCAAATTATTGCATATTCAATACCATGCTGAGGTGTTAAAAATTAAGTTTGAAGATTGCATCCTAAAACCATGTAGCATAAGCTTGAGAGAATAATTAAAAATATATATATATATATATATATATGATACAAAAATCAATAAGCAGGTAAGCTACCTCTTGTAAGCGACTCCCATCCATTGTGTTAAATAGTCTTATCAAAGTGCCTTTTGTACTAGCAGTTGCAAGAAGCAGCCCATCCATTGTCAAGGTGAGGCATGCAATCTGAGAATCATGAGCTTGAATTAATTTTGTCATATTCAGCCCAAAATGTTCAATTCGAACCTGTCCTCTTTGAAGACCTGGGCAAGCCAACACAAATGCATTCGAATGGTGTGAGAGGCAACACAAACCCCTAGGATTTGCCAGAGTCTCAATCTGATGAAGAAGCTTCAGATCCATAAAGTTGTATACATAAATCTTGTGCTCAAGAACAACAACGATCCGATCCCGTCTTAATTTCACAGCACGAACCTCAGACCTAAATGCAAATTCACCAATGCACCGACTCTGATGATCATCCCAAATCATAACTTTATTTGGTGGATACTGGGAATTAGCTCCACCACCAACAAGTGCCAGAATGTTGCACCTGAAGAGCATCTCAACAATTTTAAAACCCCCGCTTTTCAAATCACGTCTAAAAGTTTCCTTGAAAGGGTCACAGTTATAGATACGAAAACCACGGCTTGTGCCAGCAGCAAAGCAACCATAGTCCTGATTCCAAGATACAGAGAGTAACTCAGTGTCATCAGTGTCATTGAACTCCAGTTCAGGCTGGCTGAAAGATCCAGAAGGCCCGGCGTTTGGGGTTTCACAGGTGCCAATCCTTGCCGGTGGAAGTAATCCTCGAGATGTTGAAACTGTTGAACTCATGTGCAATGAAGGGACAGTTATCAAAGTACTAGCTGCAATGAATAAATGCAGGAAACCATGGATAATCAAAGCCTCGAATGATTATGGAACTGAATAGGAAGAGGGAAACCCTCAGGCTCGGCAATATCAGACAAGTTACAAAAAAAGAAGCTATAATGTACACAATGCTATTGATGTGTGTATATAATCAGAACATGCAGTAGAAGTGAAGAGGAGAAACATGAAATCTGAAGCAACCTACCACTACCACCAATGAAAGGTAACGACAACAAATGAACGGAATCACCTTTTTTTAGTCGTGGTTGGTGAAGCCCCAATCCCTTTAATTTGTTATGTAAAATTGTTCTTGTTGATTATCAACTATAGACTATAGTGAACATCAATGGGATACTTTTAATCAGAGTATAATTCACATTGTTGGGATCATTAAATTACAAATCCTCCCTCCCTCTCCCGAATAGAGATGCTACAAAAACTGGTCTGTTTAGTAGAGCATAGGTGGGTCTGGAATTGGATAACTTGACATTACAATTACTACAATAATGGTAGCAGCTTTTGGGATATCATATCAAACGAAAAGAAGAGATTAAATGCATATAAGTCAAATGCAGTAATGAAGATGTGGGTTTGAGTTGATACTGATATTGAATACAAAGAAAGAAGAAATACGAAGAATCGAATTAAGAAAATGAGAGAGACACAGCACAGCCAGACTAAAACTAATGAAGAAAGATCATCCTCCTATTCAAAATTAATTGCGATCCAAATTGTTAAAAAGTCAAATGATCGTAAATACCATAAAGAATGAAGAAGGGATTCACAGTCATTAAACAGAGAAGGCAAATTAGGGAATAATAATCAGTGGTGTTGAATTTTTTTTTATAAATAAAGGAAATGGAAATACCTTTTTTCTTTTGTTTCTGATCAGATCGATCCCTCTCCGTCTCCGATTGAAGAAGATTATTACACAAAATAAAAACAAACACTTTTAAGTTTGAGTTTGAGTTTGAGTTTGAGGGAGAGACGCCGCACCACTTGTCGTGTCGTCGTCTCAAATCTCAATTACAATTAGATTCAGATTCAGAGACCAGAGACCGCCTTTTCTTTTCTTATTATGCACCTGTTCCCACTGAATTCTCTCCTTCCGTCCTTCCTACACTATACCCAATCTCTCTCTCTCTCTCTCTCTCTCTCTCTCTCTCTCTTCTTTTTTTAAACTAACCCACCTTTAGCACTATGTATTGCCTTTTCTTTTCCATTTTTTTCCCCCTGAATATTACATTACATTACTAAATAATATTTCCTTTTAAAAGAAATACTTCTCTCCACAAAAAAAAAAAAAATATATATATATATATATATTAATATTAGTAGTATTTACTGATTATTTCTCTGGGATAGCTATCACCCATTGCTTAAATATCAAATTTTGGATCAAAACTCCTACCTTCCACTTAGACCTTCTTTGGGAATGAAATGGAATGGAAATGAATAAAAATAATAATTTTAGAATATTCTTCCCTTCTCTTGTTTAGGAGTTTTAATAGAAGAAATGAAAAGTCCATTCCCTATAAAGGAATACTCATTCATTTCTATTCTCTTAAAATCTCAAATTTTCATTCCCCAAAATTGGAAGGAATGGGAGGGAATAAAATTAGATTTAATAAATATTTTACTAAAACTCCTAAAATACTCCTATATATTCAACCATTTATTTTTAAATAGTGGTCTAATAGTAATTGTGTAAGGAACAAATCTACCCCAAGAAGGAATTGTCTGCTTTGAGTTTAGGAGTGACCCTCACGGATTTGTTCAATCCCACATCGGGAAGAGATGCCTCCTACCCTTACCTTATATTCTCAAATAAGATTACTTACCATTCATTCATTTTTATTTATTTCCATTCTTTTATTTTAGAACATCCAATCAAGGTTACTTAATTCCATTTCATTCATTTCCCTTGCTTAAATACATTCCACTCCATTCCCTTATGATTATTTCATTCAATTCCATTTCATTCCCTTATGAACTCCCAAGCAAAGCCTTAAATTTCAAATTTTTTTTTTTTTTTTTGGCTAGGTCATTTAAAGCAAATTTAATCATTAGTATTATATAGGTTCAATTGCATGTGTATTTTCAAAACCCTGATTTATAAATTTTTTCCACAATTTCTTAATTGATAAAATCACATTAGTTTTCATCAAAGACGCTACTTAGTGTAGGTAGGCAAGTTAGCTTCTTAGGCTGTGTTTGTTTCATGTAAAATATTTTCCGGAAAATAAATGCTATTTTCAGGAAAGGAAAATATTTTCAAGTGTTTGGTTGCATTTCAGAAAATGTTGTGAAAATATTTTCTGGTGTTTGGTTGTGTTGTTGAAAATACCATAGAAAACACATTTTCTACTTATTGCTCACATTTTCTCAGCTGCCAAACAAATATATAATTTCATTCCTCAATCCAGAAACACAAATAAAACCCAGAAAAAAAAAATTCATAATCCGGTCAAATTGAGAGAAGAAGGAAGAGAGAGAGGCGACTGGGTTTGACAAGAGGCGAGATCGCGGGGCACGGTGCTGCGATCGCGATCGGTGCGAAGGCAAGATCGTGATCGGGGATGACGAATCTGGGTCGAGGACGATCGGTTTTGGGGTGCGACGAGAACGATCGGTTTTGGGTGGATCGGTGTGGGGGTGTGACGATCTCGCCGGTGGTACGATCAGCGCGATGAGGGTCTGAGATGGTGCGATCGAATGGGTTTTCTGGGTTTGACGAATGGGTTTTCTGGGTTGGATGAATGGGTTTGGGCATTGCTCAACGAACGAGCTCGGTCTTGGGTTTTCTAGGTTAGTTGGAGTCGGTTTCTGGGTTCATCAGAGTCGGTTTCTGGGTTCGGTCTCTTCTTCCTCTCTCTCTCTCTCTCTCTCTCTCTCTGCGCGCGAGCACAATCTCCCTCTCACTCAGCTCTCTCTCTCTGTTTTCCGGAAAATGATATTTGAAGGTAAAATAAAAACGGAAATCATTTTACATCCCAACACAGGACAACTGAAAAGCATTTCCGGAAAATGCATTTTCCATGCGCAACCAAACACCCGCATTTACGGAAAAGCATTTCCGGAAGTGATTTTCACCCAAAACAAACACAGCCTTAGTTAGTAACGTTTTCCCGTGTACCGCTTGGTCAGGGTGCTAATTAATGTAGCCAGTGGCAGAGCTAGAACTTGGCAACAATGAGACAAAATTTATTTACACATGTATGCACATGCACTCAAACATATGTGTGTATGTATATGTGCACGCTCATTGTGGTGTTTTTTTTTTTTTTTTTTTTTTTTTTGAGATACATTGTGGCGTTTTTGTGTAGTACTTGAAAGTTGAAACTAATATGAAATATTAGTCATTGAAAGTTGAAATTAATATGAAATATTTAGTCATTCATTGTATATTAGGCAGGGACGGACCCAGGTGGGGGCCAAGCCTCCACTAGGTCCAAATTTATTTATTTTTTAGTTATTAGATATTTTATTTTTTCGTTGGGCCCTCCTTCCAAAATTTTAGGTCTCCCTTTTCCTCGGTAATCCTATCTAGCATCACCCAAATAGCAACTATCCAAGCCAAAAACTTAACAAAAACAATAAAAAAATTTACAATGGTGATTGTATTTTAGCAAAAAAAAAAAAAAAAAAAAAACTATTTTACCACCAAAGAACCAAAAAATCATGTGTTATTGAAGAAGCTAAAGCTAAATTTTTTGCAACTACAGTAAACTAGTATCAATAACAGGTGATTGTAGCAAGTTGTTAAAAATATAATACAATATTTTTTTAAGATTATATCTCTTCCTTCAATTAAAAAACTCAAATTCTCTCTCTTCCTTTATTATTTTAATGAATTGTTTATATTATTTTAAATTAAGTGATAAAAAAATAGAATATTTGATATTGGGTATATTGTAAAGTGAGGTTATAAAATAAATAAAGTAGCTTTTTAAGGTGCTAAAAGCTAAAATTTTTAGCACCTGTGAATGCTCTAACTTCAAAAAAAAATATATATATATATATATATATATATGTATGTATATATATATATATGTATGTATATATATATATATATGTATGTATATATATATATATATGTATGTATATATATATATGTATATATATATATATATATCCTAGCCAACCTAGTATTAAAAAATATATATTATTTTGTTTTTGTTTTTTGTCTTTGTTGGTAAATAATTGCATCTTTATGTATTTAGAAACAACGATTTTGTATATTTATAATTTTTTAATACTATATGGATGCTTATTTGAAGTTTTTTTTTTTTTTTCTTTCTTTATATTTTGGCCTCTGTTAGCTTCAAATCCTAGGTTTGTCCATGATATATTAGGTAATATTTTAATGAAAGAAAACCCACATATAACATTACATTACATACGCAAGATGAACATATGACCTTACATGCAGTACATATCTATTCTAAACTAGATTATCAAACAATGACAATAATAATAATACAAAAACTACAGGCTTAAGAAAAAAAAAACATTATTATCATTTATATGTAAAATAATTTGAAGAATTTTTTATATGTTTTATGTTTATGATTTGAAAATTTTAAGATGTAAAAGAATATTATAAATGCAAGTGTGTATATATATATACATAAAAAATGAATTCAAGTTACACTTGGTGTAACTTGATAAGAGTGTGAGAGTGCTTTTTTGTGACACTCAAGCCCAAGGATCCTGGGCCTAAATAAAAGGTTTGGTGAACCGGGCCTTGACTCACCGCAGCTAACGAGCTGTTTAAGAATCAAGTGGTATACAGGGGATGCTCCTGACAATATAAAAATGACAAGCAAGGATATTCGTATCAAAGAATGCCAAAAATCAACAAGGTAAATTCAGAAGGAAAGAAACAGGATTAGCAAAGCGATAAAAAATTAATGCTGAGGGGATCCTGGGAAATATGAAGCATATTTCATTAATACATTGTCTGTTAAATTACAGAAAGCTCACTAGGACGTGATACAAGGTTCAATCAAGCTCAAAAATTACAGTTTTGAGTGGCTATTTCAGCCTTCAAAACTTGCAAAGTTTGATTCTCTTTGAATCCGAGTATGTGCAATAGTGGCTTTTATAGGATACAGGGAAGCAATATTTGTTTTTCCCTTGGTGTTTTTCTTTCTCTTCACCACAGATTTACTGATAGTTTTTCTAGAAAATCTCTTCTTTTTTGTGTTTCTCTCTTTTTTCCGCTGCTCTTTCTTCGCAACCCATCCCTTCCTTTTATAATGGAGTTTTTGGTCTTCCCGGGGAACCGTTGGTTCCCCTATTTTACCCTTTTGCAAACAGAGCACGTCCGGTACCCATCACTTGGTAAGTCTCATTTCCGTTTTTTTTTCATTCTTTCCTTCTTTCAGCTCTGATTCTTTTGAAAGTTCCTGGTTGGCCATCTTCTTTGGGATGTGCTGAGGTATGCCCTTCTCGGCATCCCCGTTTTTGGCATCTTCCACTTTTCCCTTTTCTTTCCCATCTGGGCGGAATCCTGTTCTGCCAACTTGAAAGCCGCTTGTTATCATTCTTTTTTTTGTGCTTCCCTGTTCTGGTTCCCCAAGGCTTTTTCTGTCTGTGCCATGAGAGGTCGTTGGGTTCTACTGGCGCTTGCGTTCTTTTGCTTTTGTTTCTTGTTTTCTTCTTCTGTCTTTTTCTTTTGGGCTATCCTAGTCTTCCTTTGTCTTTGTGCCTGAAAGGATCCGCGCCTCTTGATGGTCCCTGAGGATCCTTACTTCTTATCCCTTGCCGTGGTTCTCTTTTTTTTTTTTTTTTGGATGCTTCTTCGTCTGGGCTTCAAGATCCCCTGGGCCTTTTTATTCCTTCATGGGTCTCCTGCATCTACTACTTTGGGCTCAGCTTAATTTTTTCTTTTGGGATTAACTCATTCTTTTAGGCTTCCTTTTTGCGTGTTGCGTTCCCTTATTATTATTATTTTTTGCAGCTTCCTCTTTACACGAGACGTGGCAGTTCAGTATTTGAGATAAAATTCCTCTACCCACTTTTCTCGTTTCCTGTTACTTCTCATTAATAACCTCTGATTAATCCCTTCTTCAAATTAAATTTTTTTGGCAACTGGCGCGTCTTTCCATACACTGTCTTCCCCAACTGCTATTTGCGCCTTTATTGTAGCCGTTTCATCTTATCACTTTGCTTCTCTGAGTCTTTCATTCTTTGGGTTTCTCTTTCTTTTTCTCTTCTTCTCTGTTACTCCGGTCTTCCCCCTTTTCGCACTTTCAATCTCTTCTCTTCTCATTGTACGTGTTGTTCCAATGGCTTCTTCTTCTTCCTGAAAAAGGAGAGAGCGTACCCCCAGTCCTTCTGAGGGCGAAGGTTCTTCTGGTTCTGCTCCGAGTGATTCTCGCGAGGTTACCGAACGTCCAACCTTCCCTTTACGGGATCCTTGGTATTCTTTCAGTTCATTTTTCCCTCATGTATCTCATGGTAAGGCCCCTCCATCTCCTCATGCTTGGATGTTTTCTGGCCAAGCGGGTTTCGCCGGTTCCGCCCAGGTTCCTGACCCTAGAGAGATTTTTGACCTTCAGATTAGATAAGGAGTTCGAGAGGCGGTTCCTATCTTCTTTGATTTTGTCCCGGGAAAAATTCAGGGCTGGCCTATCTGGGTAGTCAAGGAACTGTCTGATGCTGAGTTTGTGGGTCGCTTGGAGCGCGCCGGTATCCTAAAGGCAGTGGCTATTTTCAGAAACCTTGAGGGCTTCAGAGACGCCAAAGGGCTCAGGCATCTGGTACGTCGTTGGTGCCCTTCCCTTCATACTTTTTTCTTTTCTGTTGGTGAATTGACGATTACCTTGGAAGATGTGGTTAATATCTTCCTCTTCCCGGTATTTGGTGACGAATATTAACCTTTCTGGGGAGGATCTCGTGGTGGAAGATAAATTGTTTGGTCATTTTGGTGGTCGTGCTGCCTCTTTTAGTGGTAAGCCGGCTAGAATTGGGAGATAGGTGATGACCCTCTCTCGTGAGAAAAATAAGGAAGTGAGGTAGGCCGGTTTTCTGGCTTTTTGGCTTAGTAAGTTCTTGTTTAGTGAGTTCCCTGGGTACGGAGTTAAGTCTTCCTTTTTTCCGTTAGCAATCAAGTTGGCTCGAGGTACCCAATATCCTTTGGCCCCTTTGTTTTTGGGTCATGTTTACTCTCAATTGGACCAGCTTCATGGAGATGAGACCGAGGGTGATTCTTGTTATGTGATTACCTCATCTCTTCACTGTGCTATCCTTCAGATTTTCATGTGGGACCGTTTTGCAGCTACTTTGGCCAAGTGCAGGAATTTGAAATTTGTGAAGGACAAGTTCCAAGGATCCCCTGACATAGTGAAGGGTCTTTGTGGCAATTCTACTGATGCGTTTCCCATTATCTTTCGTTGGATTAGCTTGAAAGGTCATGGCCTCAATCTTGTGGAATTATTTGACCAAGCAGGGAACTTACATTGGAGATCCCCTCGTGAGTTTGGCCCTGGCTTTGCGTGTGATTCTGTATTGTCTTCTTTTTTATCTTCTACAGGTAATACCTTTGACTTGCGCCATGGTGATGAGGGCAGTCTGGCTTATCTTGCCTGCATTAGCCCCTCTTGGCTTCCTGTGCCTTCTTCGAGTGGCCCAAAATATACCCATTATTCAGCACACCGGGTGCTCCGACAGTTTGGTTTTGACCAGGATGTTCCTCCAGTTTTTAAGGACGTGGTGCCGTCCCTTCCTTCTTTGGATCCTTTCCTGAGGCTGCAGGCCTTTTCTTATTGGTCACGGAAGAGCCCCCAATTTGCAGTGCCTAACTCCCAGAGAGGAGTCTTTGCTTCTAGTGGCTATACCAGTTATTGGAGAAGAGTACAGAAGTCTTTCGTTGACTATGTTGGCTCCGGTACAATTCGGGAAACCCCGAATCTTAGTATTGTTTTTGCTCCGACATCCAATAGGTGTTTATCCCTTCCTACTGCTGGGATTGTTTCTGCTGCTGCAAGTAGCAAGACTGGGTTTGCAGAGTGGCATGCCTCCAGGGGAGGTTGGGTGACTTATGCACAAGATTTTCCTGAGACTAGGCTGGGTTATAATCTCGTCATTGGCACTTCCTCTGGAGTGCCCATCAAGAAAGGTGCAGTGGAGACAATAGGTGCTGCCACCACTCCAAGTAAAGGTAAGGATGTCAGGTCGAAAAAAATGAAAGCTGTTGATGTTGATGAAAGCACAGAGGGTGTGCAGATAGGTTCTGAGACGAAAAGAAGAAAGATTGGGAAATCTCAAACACACTTGGCATCTCAGGAAGGCAAGGATGTCGGGGAACCTTTGGCTTCAAGGACCCGGAAGAAGACCAAGGTAGAGTCTTCTTTTTCCCAGGTTCCTGTGACTGCTTCAGTCCATGGTTCTTTAGGATCCTCTGGTTTTGTATCCCAGCCTCCTTTAGGACCCTTTGGGCGTACTCATAGTAAGCAAAAGACTTCCAGAGAATCTGTAGAGAGAGAGAGAAGGGCAAGACTTCTTTCCTTCTTCTCTCTTTTTCACTTGTTCATCTTGTTGCACTTATTTCTATTTTGCTGACGAGTGGTGGTTTCCTTTGCAGTCCAAACGCAAGTCTGATTACAAGAAGGGCAAAAGTCAATCTTCTGGTGACGACGTGGTATGTGTGCCCCTTTTTTTTTATGTTCTCTCCCTTTTGTTCTGGCACTGTGTTGTTAGCATTACCCCATTGTTTTTTACTTGGCACTGCTTTTTCCTCCTCTTCTTCCTTTAGGTGGAGGTATCTCCTCCTATGACCGGTGTTCAGGTCTAAAAATGGTCATAGTGAAATAAGCCCAAAAAGAATAAGTCAAGCCCAAAAGGGAAATTCAAGCTTAGCCCAAAGTAGTAGATACAGGAGACCCATGAGGAAATAAAAGAAAGGCCCAGAGGATCCTGAAGCCCAGAGAAAGAAGCATCCAAAAGAAAAAGAGGACCACGGCAAAGGATAAGAAGCAAGGATCCTCAGGAACCATCAATAGGCGCGGATCCCTTCAGGCACAAAGAAAAAAAGGAAGACTGGGACAACTCGATAGAAAAAGACAGAAGAAGAAAACAAGAAGCAAAAGCAAAAAGAGCGCGAGCGACCTCTCATGGCACAGACAGAAAAGGCCTCGGGGAACCAAGACAGGGAAGAAGAATGATAACAAACGACTTTCAAAATGGCAAAACAGGATTCCGCCCAAATAGGAAAGAAAAGGGAAAAGTGGAAGACGCCAGAAATGGGGATGCCGAGAAGGGCATACCTCAGCACGTCCTAAAGAAGATGGCCAACCAGGAACTTTCAAAAGAATCAGAGCTGAAAGAAGGAAAGAATGAGAAAAAACGGAAAAGGGACTTACCGAGAAGATGGGAACAGGACATGCTCTGTTTGCAAAAGAGCAAAACAGGGGAACCAACGGTTCCCCGGGAAGACCAAAAAACTCCATTATAAAAGGAGGGGATGGGTTGTAAAGAAAAGGCAGCGAAAAAGAGAGAAACACCAGAAAGAAGAAATTCTCTAGGAAAAACTATCAGAAAATCTGTACAGAAGGGAAAATACTAAGGGAAAAACAAATATTGCTTCCCGGTATCCTGTAAAAGCCACTATTGCACATACTCGGATTCAACGAGAATCAAACTTTGCAAGTTTTGAAGGCTAAAATAGCCATTCAAGACTGTAATTTTTGAGCTTGATTGAACCTTGTATCACGTCCTAGTGAGCTTTCTGTAATCCAACAGATAATATATATTAATGAAACATGCTTCATATTTCCCAGGATCCCCTCAGCATTAATTTCTTATCGCTTTGCTAATCCTGTTTCTTTCCTTTCGAATTTATCTTGTTAATCTTTGGCACTCTTCAATATCCTTGCTTGTCATTTTCTTTATATTGTCAAGAGTATTCTCTACATCCCACTTGATTCTTAAACAGCTCGTTAGCTACGGTGAGTCAAGGCCCGGTTCACCAAATCCACCTTTTCATTTAGGCCCGGGATCCTTGGGCCTAAGTGTCACGAAAAAGGCACTCTCACATTTTGGTGACTCCGCTGGGGACTAGGCAAAGAAGAAGGAAGAAGTAATCCCTTCACAGAGAATGCCTCCAAGACAAAGAAACAGCAAATGAACTAATGTGCCACCTACGGCCTCTGAGCCCGTAGGAGAAAACGAGGTAGCTTCCAGGCAAGGAGGTGGGATACCCTTGGTAGAACAGGAGGTAGTGTCAGAACAAAGACACGCAAGGCAGGAACCAGACCTCATGGCTAGGATGACAACAATGTTGAAGGATCTGGAGCAAGAAGTTCGTCTTCTCAAAAAGGGCAGGACACAAGAAATCAGAGACAATGTTCCCCCTACTGGCCACCAAGATGGGACGCAGCCAGAAGGAGGGTCAGTAGTGGGAGGAAGAGCCAACCCTCAGTACTTAACACTAGCAGATGTCAATGCCCTCCTGGAGCAAGAAAGAGAAAAACTCTCAGGAATCCCCAAGCAATTCTCTCGGGATCCCCCGTTCCCTCTAGAACTTCTTGGCAAACCATACCCTAAGGGGTATGAACCCCCAAAGTTCCATCCTTTCGATGGAAGAAATGGAAGTGCCGTGAAACATGTGAGTAGGATTGTCCACACTATGGGCCCCTATGCAGGAGACAGAGAATTATGTCTAAGGGAGTTCGCCAAGTCCTAAGTGGATAAGGCATACACTTGGTACACCACGCTGAGACCCGGGTCCATCAAAACCTGGGATGAGATGATGGAAAAATTCTGTGCCAAATATTACCCTGGTGAAGACAAGATCACTTTCTAGAATTTGCAAATGGTGAGGCAGAGACCTGGAGAGGATCCCGTCCAATTCATTAAAAGATTTGAAGATGTGTCCCTAGACTGCTATGGGGACCATGAAGAAAAGGAGCTCGTGGAAACCTGTATAGCCAACATGCTTTTTGATTACAGGCTCAACCTTGAAAATCTATGTATCACGCAGTTTGCTGACTTGCTACAGAGAACCAGAAGGACGACGCAAACCATGAGGACAAAAAGGCTGCCCGCATCCCAAGCTATGACAGCATCAGTAGGAGAAAAAAGGAAGAGACCAGATGGGAAGGTGTTCGAGGAACCACCAGTGATCCCATGTACAGCTGAAGAGTTAAGCCATGTCTTAGACAAATAGATCGGAGATGGGGTTGTTAGGCCATTCACTGTGTCCAGGCCACCAACTGAAGAAGAAAGGAAGAATCCTTTGTTTTGCAGAATCCATAATTATGTCAAGCACTCCACCAAGGATTGCTGGACCCTTCGCAGACTCTTCCACAAAAAGTTGAGAGAAGGAACCCTGGAGCTCACTCAGAAGGAGCCAGAAGTGCAGAGGAACCCCTTGCCTAACCATAAAGGAAAAGGGGTGGTAGCAGTAGTAATACATGGGAACCCGGCAAAAGCTGAAGAATCTGAAGGATCCTTCCACCCAAGCACAGTCAGGACCCTCCAGAAGAATCCTAAGTTCAGGTCACTATTCAATCAATTAGGATTCAGACCAGAAGCAAGAAGAGTGGCCACAGAGTCTCTCATGAGCATAGCAGCAGATTCAGGGATGGAATGCTTTACAGCAAAGTCACATGCTAGTCGAGCTTTCCTGGAAACAACCAATGCAATAACCTTTACTGATAAAGACATGGAGATTGAGCACCCAAACCACCGTAGACCCCTTTATCTAATGGCCACCATAAACGGCGTTCAAGTCAGAAGAGCACTAGTGGATACGGGGGCATCACTCAATCTCATAGCCTTGAGTACCCTGGAAGCTGTTGGCTTAGTTGACAGAAGGATCCTGGGGGCTCCCATGGAAATAACAGGATTTGGAGGATCGGTGGAATCAACAGAAGGATACGTGCAGCTAGCCTTAAGGGTAGGGCCAATGGTAGCCCTGACAAGGTTCCATGTAATTAATGCAGAAGTTTCTTATCATGTGTTGTTGGGACGCCCGTGGCTTCATAAACATCGTCTTATTCCATCCACGTTCCATCAATGCATTAAAGGGAGACTGAATATGAGGCCCATAAGGATCCCTGCCAACCATAATCCTTTCAGCCAGGGAGAAGTGAACTTTGCAGAAACGATGTTTTATGATGAATTGGAGCCAGATGTTGAGAACCCCGCCCTGGGAACCCCAGGGGCACCTATCCTAGAAGAAGAAGAAGGAGGGAGAGGCACCCGTGACCTGAGGAACCTTCGAGAAAGAAAAAGACAAAAAAGGGAGCCCAGCTCTTCAGGATCCCGAGAATGTGTGGTGGTGCGGGAACCCGGGAGAAGGCTAATCTATCATTTGTGAAGGTGCGCGGGACCCGAATGCATTGTGCAGGAAGGTCCCGGACCACCAAGCTGCATGATGGCCCAAGAAGAAATTCCAGAAGAACCAGTTAAGGAGGCCCAAATTCAGCCTGAGGAAGAATTAAAGGAAATAGATTTAGGGACAGAACCAGGATCCTGAAAGCCTGTCTTCATTAGCAGTCAATTGGCAGCGCAAGAAAGAGAACAACTGGTAACCTTACTTCAAAAATACAGAGATGTGTTTGCATGGACCTATGATGAGATGCCTGGTCTAGACCTAGGGTTGGTAGTCCATTCTCTTAATGTGGACCCAAGGATGAGGCCAGTAGTCCAACCGGCTAGGGTCTTCCACACTGAGGTAGAAGCTTAAATAGTTCAAGAGGTCAAAAAATTGCTAACAGCTGGTTTTATCAAACCCATCCAACACCCAAAATGGCTTTCCAACATTGTACCTGTGAAGAAGAAAAACGGTCAGATCCGTTGCTGTGTAGACTTTCACAACTTGAACAAGGCATGTCCTAAAGATGAATTCCCCTTGCCCAATATCGACCTCCTTGTAGATTCAGCTGCAGGAAGCTCAATGTTCTCATTTATGGATGGGTATAGTGGGTACAACCAAATCCGCATGGCAGCCAAAGATGCAGAGAAGACGGCATTCAGAACTCCGATTGGAAACTTTTACTACACCGTAATGCCCTTTGGCCTCAAAAATGCGGGGGCTACGTATCAGCGGACCATGACAGCCATTTTCCATGACATGATGCATGAGGAGATGGAAGATTATGTAGATGACATTGTGGTCAAGTCAAAAACCAGAACAGGACATTTCCAAGTACTTGAGCAAGTCTTTGAAAGATGTAGGAAGTAGAAGTTATGTATGAACCCCATGAAGTGTGCCTTTGGTGTGTCTGCTGGAAAGTTCCTTGGGTTCCTAGTACATCACAAAGGCATAAGTGTGGATCCAGCCAAGGCCACAGCTATCGCCACAATAAGAAGACCAACTATTGTTAGGGAACTCAAAAGCTTCCTGGGAAGGGTCTCCTATATTAAGAGATTTGTGCCTGGTTTAGCCTCAGCTACAGCAGGCCTATCCAAACTGTTGAAGAAGAGGAATGAATTTACCTGGGGGACAGAGCAGCAGGAAGCTTTTCAAAAAATTCAGGGTATCATGAATCATCTGCCCACCCTCCAGGCACCAGTACGTGGGTGACCTCTGTTGCTATACTTAGCATCAAACTCCCAGGCAATAGGAGCTTTGCTGGCACAAGAAGATGATCAAGGAAATGAGCAGCCTGTATATTATGTAAGCAAAACACTCAAGGATACCGAGACCAGGTACCCCAGAATAGAGAAAGCCTGCCTAGTGATCATTTATGCATCCCAAAGGTTAAAGAGGTACTTCTCAGCTCACCAAATCCTCTTGGTAACCAAGTCCCACCCCATAAAAGCACTCCTGGACCAGCCCCTTCTCACGGGAAGGATAGCACAATGGCTAGTGTTGCTCTCACAATATGATATAGGTATAAGAACTCCCAAGGTTGTCAAGAGCCAGGCCATAGCAGATTTGCTAGTTCAATTCCCAGGAAAGGAGGAAGGTCCGCTGAGCGAAGAAATCCCTGGTGAGGTAGCAGTGATGGAGATCCCAGGGAAGAAATGGACCATGAGGTTTGACGGGTCGGCTACAGCAACTTTAAATGGGGTAGGAATTGTACTAAGCTGTGAAAATGGGGATATCATGCCCTTGTCTTTCAAGCTTGGTTTCTCATGCTCTAATAATGCAGCTAAATATGAGGCATACTTAACTAGGTTGACTATAGCACTCAGCATAGGAGTGAAACATATGAGAGTGTTGGGAGATTCCAATCTTGTAGTCTCCCAAGTGAAAGGTGACTTCGCACTGCGGGAACAAAGCTTAGCGGCCTACAGGACTTGGGCATAGAGTACACTCAAAGAAGTGAAAACAGGTTTGCTGATGCGCTCGCCACCCTGGGATCCCAAATACCATTTAATGGGAGAGATACGCTGATAAAAATAGGAAGGCAGGAACATTCTATTGTAAGGATCCTCCAAGGGATGTACCCCGGAGAGTCCAAACAGTGGGACTGGAGGGACGAATTCAAAGAAAAAATGAAAGAAGAAGGTCCTAGAGGGAACATCAAAGAACTAATGGATAACACTCAAATAGAAGGAGAATTGTATAGAAGGCTACCAGGAGGAATACTGTCCAGATGTATCGCCGAGAAGGAAGGAAAGTCGAAACTAGAAGAATTACACGCCCAAGCATGTGGAGTTGCAGAAAAGGTCAGCCTATATAGAAGGATGCAACGCATGGAGTATTACTGGCCAGATATGGACAAGGAAGCAGCAATTATACAGGAGAAATGCCAGGAGTGTCGTTTGGCAATTGATAAAGAAGAAAGCTATGCGGTGTTTATCGTAGAAGATTGGTGGGTTCCTTTCATAGGATACCTGGCTCAGGGGATCCTGCCAAACGACAGGAAACTGGCCCACAAGCTCAAAAAGCTAGCAGGCAGGTATTTCCTGCAGAACGACATCTTATTCAAGAAGGGATACCATAGGGATCCCCTCAGGTGCCTGGGACCAAAGGAAGCCAGAGAAGTAGTCAGAGAAGTACATTCTGGAGATTGTAGGAGTCACCCGGGGAAGAGAAGGTTGTACAAGCAGTTACTGTTGTTGGGATATTACTGGCCAACGATGAAAAGAGACTCTGAGGAGCTGGTCAAAACATGTCATGCTTGCCAAGTCCTGGGAGATGCAATTCACACTTACCCAAATGTCCTACAGGATATGACGACGCCATGGCCTTTTCATACTTGGGGGCTTGATCTCATAGGGCCTATAAACCCTCCATCTAACGGTTATATATGAACCTGGCAGCCACCGAGTACTTTACAAAATGGGTAGAGGCCATCCCTTTAAAGAAAGCCACTGGAGCAGCTGTAGCAAATTTCATTCGAAACCACATCATTACAAGGTTCGTGATCCCCAGAAGATTGATCAGTGACAACAGAACCCCATTCATAAACAAAGATATGAAGGGGTTAACTGAAGCATACCACATTAGGCATGGAAGATCTACCCCATACTACCCACAAGGAAACAGCCAAGCTGAAGCTACTAATAGGGTAATGCTGAAGATCCTTAAGAAAATGAAGCATGAGTATGGAGGGAAATGGAGTGACCATCTGGCAGATGTACTTTGGGCATGTAGAAGCTTCGTAAAGACAGCCACAAGATTCTCCCCATTCTCCTTAGTCTATGGAACAGAAGCCATCAGCCCCGTGGAGTTAGTCATTCCTACACCAAGGGTAGTTCTGGAGGAAAATCAAGGAGAAAGTGAGGACACAAACAATGAAAGGAGGCTGGCAGATCTGGAAGGGGTAGAAAAAGAAAGAGAGCTAGCCAAGAAAAGGAGCCAGAGGTACCAGCAAAGAATGACCAGAGCATATGCACAAGCAGTACGCCCAAGAGTGTTCACTAAAGGGCAATTAGTACTAAGGATGGCGGAGCACGTGAGGAGGAACCTGCCAGGGCCTTCCAAGTTCACCCCAAAATGGGAAGGACCCTACATCATCAATGCAGCTCATAAGAGTGGGTATTATTACCTTGCCAAAGAAGATGGGACAGTGCAGACAGAACCCATAAATGGGAAATGGCTGAAGCAATACTATGCATAAGGACAAGGGGACCCCGGTACCTCAGGGTCCTTTTACCAGCTTCACTATCTGCTAAGTTCTTTTTATTTTTATCTTTTTTATTTCAGCCTTTATCATGAATTTTGGTCTAAGATGATTTTGTTTAGGAACATGTGATAGATTGACACTTTGTGGTCAATACTGCATTATATGATTTTTTCTTTGTTCCTTAAAAATGACCATGTTTTAATGAAGTTCTTGTTTCTTCAACATTTAAGTCTTTCTTTAAATACTGCAAATACCAAGTTTGGATAGATTTAAGGAAAGATACCTGAGTTAAATAAAAAAAAAAAAGGTATGTAATACCCTTTTACATATGGCCCAGGATCCACCTCACAGATAACTTCGGATATCCCACAGACAGTTCCAAGTGCATAAGTCTAGGATCACAGATAAAAGTAAAGTATCCAGGATACCTAGCCTAGCACTTGGCAAAAGGGGAACCTATCAAAGTTCATGAACTGGGACCGTATCTCAAAAATATGTATAAGAAAGGATACCAGTGTACCCAGTTCAGTACTTGCATAATAGATTACCGGGTACCTAGACCAGAACTAACAGTGAAGCCTGTGGAAATCATGGTCCAGGACTCAGGAAAGAAAAGAAAAAATTCATAGGAAAGAAAAGACAATATATCAAAGAAAAAAGGCAGATTCACATACTAAGAAATGAGAAGCAGTTTTGAAAAAAAAAAAAAAAAAGAAACAAAGAGGAAAGCAATGTTCAAAAAAAAAACTTATACAACCCCAAATTGTTTAAGTAAATCTAAAATAAGCTAAGGAATGAGGCCAGCCAACAGGGAGGCATCCGGAGGAATAACAGGCACAGTCAAAGTAGAAAGGATCCTCTACTGCTTGACCTTCAAGTCTTGTAGAACCTTGTGAGCATGAGCCAAAGCTTCCTCAGCAGCAGCTATCTCGATGTCTATACTCTTGGATGATTGCCTCTGAAACAGCGTATGGGCCAACAGACGCAAGTGATCCAACAAAAAAGACAAATTGAACTTGGCCTCCAGAAGGTCTTGGACTACCCCTCTCCACTCCAGAAGTTATTCTTCAGACAAAGAATCTACAGAAGAATTCCTTGGGGGAAACCAGCACAGCACACAGCAACTCCATCAAAATATTGCCCAGAAAAACGCCTCCCCTGAAGCCACTGGTGAAATCCCCGTGACTCTTGAGCAGACTCTCTAACAGCGGCAGGCCTTCCACAGGAACAGAGAAGCACAGGAAGCTGCCATAAGAAGACCCAAAAACAAGGAAATGGCTGGCAGGAAGACTGTTAAATTCCAAGAGATCAAAGCGAGCCAGGAAGGAGGAAAGCCTTGAATCAAGATCTGAGGCAGCCACTTTCGAAGCGTCCCCCATCACTGTGTCACCACTTGCAGAGACAGGAGGACTTGCAGCCTTTCACTCTAGATGAAGGTCAGCAACTTGAACGGGTCTCACAATTCCTTCAGGGATAACAGGCTCAGAACCTGCAAAGCCTGCATCAATATTCAAAAAAAGAAAAAGAAAAGGAAGAACAGATTTATTCTTAAAAAAAAAAGAGAAGGGGAAAAAGAAGGACAAACCAGTTCCGACTTCTTGGGGCAGAGCCTCTTCTTCCTGATCCCCTAACTTCCCCGAGGATTCTGGGAAAAAACATAAGGCAAGTTGAAGAAAAGGTGAAAGACCAATGGCAAAGTGGCTAAAGGAAGGAATAGCTGCAGGGGGCTTCGCCATAAAATAAAAAATAAAAAAAAAAAAAAGGGAAAGAGAAGGGCGAAGGGAAGAAAAGAGAAGAAAAGGAAACACAATGGGAGCAGCTCGCACTCACCTTCTAAGCTTTCTGATTCTAAAGAAGAGGCAACACTAGGAGCGGATTTCTCACTGGTTTGACCTAAAAGGAGAAAGAAAATGAGGAACTCAAAAAAAACTGGAAAAGAAAATAAAGATATAACACTATTTCAAGGAAACAAGGCTCACCTGTCTGTTTGGATAAAGGAATGTATCCCAAAGCGCCTTTATCTGACAAGGTTTGAGGAAACACAGTCCTGATAGGACTAGGAGTGCGCTCAAGATGGGGACTTTGAGATGAAGGGATCCTAGAGGCTTTGGGATCCTGAGAATCCTGGGAACCCTGCATCGGTTGCCCAGTTTCCTCAGCTGGACCACTAGTAGGTGGCTCCTCCCCCACAGCAGGAAAAGCAACAGAAAGAGCTGTGACAGTTTCCTCTCCCAGAGCCTTGCCAGTCATAGGAGGGGATACCTCCACCTAAAGGAAGAAGAAGAGGAAAAGGCAGTGCCAAGTAAAAAAAAAACAACAACGGGAAATGCTAACAACACAATGTCAGAACAAGAAGGAGAGAACAAAGAAAAAGAAGGGGGAACACACATACCACGTCGTCAGCAGAAGATTGGCTTTTACCTTTCTTGTGATCAGACTTGCGCTTGGACTGCAAAGGAAATCACCACTCGTCAGCGAAATAGAAATAAGTGCAACAAGGTGAACAGGTAAAAAAAATAGAGAAGAAGGAAAGGAGTCTTGCCCTTCTCTCTCTCTCTATAGATTCTCTGGAAGTCTTTTGCTTACTACGAGTACGCCCAGAGGGTCCTAAAGGAGGCTGGGATATCAAACCAGAGGATCCTAAAGAACCATGGACTGAAGCAGTCACAAGAACCTGGGAAAAAGAAGACTCTACCTTGGTCTTCTTCCGGGTCCTTGAAACCAAAGGTTCCCTGACATCCTTGCCTTCCTAAGATGCCAAGTGTGCTTGAGATTTCCCAGTTTTTCTTCTTTTCGTCTCAGAACCTATCTCCACACCCCCCGTACTTTCATCAACATCAACAACTTTCATTTTCTTCGGCTTGACATCCTTACCTTTACTCGGAGCAGTGGCAGCATTTATCGTCTCCACTGCACCTTTCTTGATGGGCACTCTAGAGGAAGCGCCAATGATAAGACTATCACCCAGCCAAGTCTTAGGAAAATCCTGTCCATAAGTCACCCAACCTCCCCTGGACGCATGCCACTCTGCGAACCCAGTTTTGCTGCTTGCAGCAGCAGAAACAATCCCAGCAGTAGGAAGGGATAAACGCCTATTGGATGTCGGAGCAGAAACAATGCTAAGATTCGGG
The DNA here is from genome assembly GCF_932294415.1 of Quercus robur. NCBI lineage: Eukaryota > Viridiplantae > Streptophyta > Magnoliopsida > Fagales > Fagaceae > Quercus > Quercus robur. The sequence goes on along the minus strand of NC_065541.1, from coordinate 67,722,923 downwards.
GCTTCCCGAACTGTACCAGAGCCAACATAGTCAACAAAAGACTTTTGTACTCTTCTCCAATAACCGGTATAGCCACTAGAAGCAAAGACTCCTCTCTGGGAGCTAGGCACTGCAAATAAGGGGCTCCTCCGTGACCAATAAGAAAAGGCTTGCAGCCCCAGGAAAGGATCCAAAGAAGGAAGAGACGGCACCACGTCCTTAAAAACTGGAGGAATGTCCTGATCAAAACCAAACTATCGGAGCACCCGGTGTGCTGAATAATGAGTATATTTTGGGCCACTTGAAGAAGGCACAGGAAGCCAAGAGGGGCTAATGCAGGCAAGATAAGCCAGACTGCCCTCATCACCACGGCGCAAGTCAAAGGTATTACCTGTAGAAGATAAAAAAGAAGACAACACAGAATCACACGCAAAGCTAGGGCCAAACTCACGAGGGGATCTCCAATGTAAGCTCCCTGCTTGGTCAAATAACTCCACAAGATTGAGGCCACCACCTTTCAAGCTAATCCAACGAAAGATGATGGGAAAGGCATCGGTAGAATTGCCACAAAGACCTTTCACTATATCGGGGGATCCTTGGAACTTGTCCTTCACAAATTTCAAATTCCTGCACTTGGCCAAAGTAGCTGCAGAATGGTCCCACATGAAAATCTGAAGAATAGCACAGTGAAGAGATGAAGTGATCACATAACAAGAATCACCCTCAGTCTCATCTCCATGAAGCTGGTCCAATTGAGAGTAAACATGACCCAAAAACAGAGGGGCCAAAGGATACTGGGTACCTCGAGCCAACTTGATTTCCAACGAAAAAAAGGAAGACTTAACTCCGTACCCAGGGAACTCACTAAACAAGAACTTACTAAGCCAAAAAGCCAGAAAACCGGCCCACCTCACTTCCTTATCCTTCTCACAAGAGAAAGTCATCACCCATCTCCCCATCCTAGCCGGCTTACCACCAGAAGAGGCAACGCGACCACCAAAATGACCAAACAATTTATCTTCTACCACGAGATCCTCACCAGAAAGGTTAATATCAAAGGGGCTCTCTTCACCAAACACCGGGAGGAGGAAGTTATTAACCACATCTTCCAAGGTGATCATCAATTCACCAGCAGAAAAGAAAAAAGTATGAAAGGAAGGGCACCAACGACGTACCAGATGCCTGAGCCCTTTGGCGTCTCTGAAGCCCTCAAGGTTTCTGGAAATAGCCACTGCCTTTAGGATACCGGCACGCTGCAAGCGACCCACAAACTCAGCATCAGACAGTTCCTTGTCTACCCATATAGGCCAGCCCTGAATCTTTCCCTGAACAAAATCGAAGAAAATAGGAACCGCCTCTCGGATTCCTTGTCTAATCTGAAGATCGAAAATCTCTCTAGGGTCAGAAACCTGGGCGGAACTAGCGAAACCCGCTTGGCTAGAAAACATCCAAACATGAGGGGATGGAGGAGCCTCACCATGAGATACATGAGGGAAAAATAAACTGGGAGAATACCAAGGATCCCGTAAAAGGAAGGCCGGACGTTCGGTAACCTCGTGAGAATCACTCGGAGCAGAACCAGAAGAACCTTCACCCTCAGAAGGACTGGGAGTACGCTCTCTCCTCTTTCGGGAAGAAGAAGAAGCCATCGGAACAACACGTACTATGAGAAGAAAGGAGATTGAAAGTGCGAAAAGGGGGAAGACCGGAGTAACAGAGAAGAAGAAAAAAAGAAAGAGAAACTCAAAGAGTGAAAGACTCAGAGAAGCAAAGTGATAAGATGAAACGGCTACAATAAAGGCGCAAATAGCAGTTGGAAAACAGTTTATGGAAAGACGCGCCAGTTGCCAAAAAATTTAATTTGAAGAAGGGATTAATCAGCGGTTATTAATGAGAAGTAACGGGAAACGAGAAAAGTGGGTAGAGGAGTTTTACCTCAAATACTTAACTGCCACGTCCCGTGTAAAGAGGAAGCTGCAAAAAGTAACAATTATAAAGGAACGCGACACGAAAAAAGGAGGTGACCAAAAGCAGCAGAAAAGAGCCGGGATCCCAAGTAAAAAGGAAGGGAACCCAGTAGAAGTTGAGAAAAAAGGGATCCCACGAAAATCTTAGGAAACCTAAATCACTCACGCGTGGGCTTCAGGCAGCCCATGAGCTCGGGGGGCTAAATGTTGAGGTCTAAAAAGGGTCATAGTGAAATAAGCCCAAAAAGAATAAGTCAAGCCCAAAAGGGAAATTCAAGCTTAGCCCAAAGTAGTAGATACAGGAGACCCATAAGGAAATAAAAGAAAGGCCCAGAGGATCCTGAAGCCCAAAGAAAGAAGCATCCAAAAGAAAAAGAGGGCCCCGGCAAAGGATAAGAAGCAAGGATCCTCAGGAACCATCAATAGGCGCGGATCCCTTCAGGCATAAAGAAAAAAGGGAAGACTGGGACAGCTCGATAGAAAAAGAGAGAAGAAGAAAACAAGAAACAAAAGCAAAAAGAGCGCGAGCGACCTCTCATGGCACAGACAGAAAAGGCCTCGGGGAACTAGGACAGGGAAGAAGAATGATAACAAACGACTTTCAAAATGGCAGAACAGGATTCCGCCCAAATAGGAAAGAAAAGGGAAAAGTGGAAGACACCAGAAATGGGGATGCCGAGAAGGGCATACCTCAGCACGTCCCAAAGAAGATGGCCAACCAGGAACTTTCAAAAGAATCAGAGCTGAAAGAAGGAAAGAATGATAAAAAACGGAAAAGGAACTTACCGAGACGATGGGAACAGGACATGCTCTGTTTGCAAAAGAGCAAAACAGGGGAACCAACGGTTCCCCGGGAAGACCAAAAAACTCCATTATAAAAGGAGGGGATGGGTTGTGAAGAAAAGGCAGCGAAAAAGAAAGAAACACCAGAAAGAAGAAATTCTCTAGGAAAAACTATCAGAAAATCTGTGCAGAAGGGAAAATACTAAGGGAAAAACAAATATTGCTTCCCGGTATCCTATAAAAGCCACTATTGCACATACTCGAATTCAACGAGAATTAAACTTTGCAAGTTTTGGAGGCTGAAATAGCCATTCAAGACTGTAATTTTTGAGCTTGATTGAACCTTGTATCACGTCCTAGTGAGCTTTCTGTAATCCAACAGATAATATATATTAATGAAACATGCTTCATATTTCCCAAGATCCCCTCAGCATTAATTTCTTATCGCTTTGCTAATCCTATTTCTTTCCTTTCGAATTTATCTTGTTAATCTTTGGCACTCTTCGATATCCTTGCTTGTCATTTTCTTTATATTGTCAGGAGTATTCTCTGCATCCCACTTGACTCTTAAACAGCTCGTTAGCTACGGTGGGTTAAGGCCCGATTCACCAAATCCTCCTTTTCATTTAGGCCCGGGATCCTTGGGCCTGAGTGTCACGAAAAAGGCACTCTCACAACCAGCAAGGCTCTGGGAGAGGAAACTGTTACAACTCTTTCTGTTGCCTTTCCTATTGTGGGGGAGGAGCCCCCTACTGGTGGTCTAGCTGAGGAAACCGGGCAACCGATGCAGGGTTCCCAGGATTCTTAGGATCCCAAAGCCTCTAAGATCCCTACATCTCAAAGTCCCCATCTTGAGCGTACTCCTAGTCCCATCAGGACTGTGTTTCCTCAAAAATTGTCAGATAAAGGCGCTTTGGGAGACACTCCTTTATCCAAGCAAACAAGTGAGCCATGTTTCCTTGAAATAGCGTTACATCTCTATTTTCTTTTCCAGTTTTTTTTTGAGTTCCTTCTTTTCTTTCTCCTTTTAGGTCAAACCAGTGAGAAGTCTGCTCCCAGTGTTGCCCCTTCTTTAGAATCAGAAAGCTCAGAAGGTGAGTGCGAGCTGCTCCCACTGTGTTTCCTTTTCCTTTCTTTCCTTCCCTTCGCCCTTTTCTCTTTTTTTTTTTTTAAGAAAATGGCGAAGCCCCCTGCATCTCTTCCTTCCTTTAGCCATTTTGCCATTGGTTCTTCATCCTTTCTCCAACTTGCCTTATGTTCTTTCCCAGAATCTTCGGGGAAATCAGGGGATCAGGAAGAAAAGGCTCTGCCCCAAGAAGCCGGTACTGGTTTGTCCTTCTTTCTCCCCTTTTCTTTTTTAAGACTAAATTTGTTCTTCCTTTTCTTTTCTTTTTTGAATATTGATACAGGCTTTACAGATTCTGAGCCTGTTATCCCTGAAGGAATTGTGAGACCCGTTTGAATTGCTGATCTTCAGCCAGAGCGAAAGGCTACAAGTCCTCCAGTCTCTGCAAGTGGTGACACAGCGATGGGGGACGCCTCGAGAGTGGCTGCCTCAAATTTTGATTCAAGGCTCTCCTCCTTCCTGGCTCGCTTTGATCTCTTGGAATTTAACAGTCTTCCTGCCAGCCATTTCCATGCTTTTGGGTCTTCTTATGGTAGCTTCCTGCGCTTCTCTGTTCCTCTTGAAGGCCTGCCTCTGTTAGAGAGTCTGCTCAAGAGTCACGGGGATTTCACCAGTGGCTTCAGGGGAGGCGTTTTTCTGGGTAATATTTTGATGGAGTTGCTATGTGCTGTGCTGGTTTCCCTGAGGAATTCTTCTGTAGATTCTTTGTCTGAAGAAAAGCTTCTGGAGTGGAGAGGGGTGGTCCAAGACCTTCTGGAGGCCAAGTTCAATTTGTCTTTTTTGTTGGATCACTTGCGTCTGTTGGCTCATATGCTGTTTCAGAGGCAATCATCCAAGAGTATAGACATCGAGATAGCTGCTGCTGAGGAAGTTTTGGCTCGTGCTCACAAGGTTTTACAAGACTTGAAGGTCAAGCGGCAGAGGATCCTTTCTACTTCGACTGTGCCTGTTATTTCTCCGGATGCCTCCCTGTTGGCCGGCCTCATTCCTTAGCTTACTTTAGATTTACATAAACAATTTGGGGTTGTATAAGTTTTTTTTTGAACATTGCTTTCCTCTTTGTTTCTTTTTTTTTTGGTGTTTCAAAACTGCTTCTAATTTCTTAGTATGTGAATCTGCCTTTCTCTTTGATATATTGCCTTTTCTTTCCTATGACTTTTCTCTTTTCTTTCCTGAGTCCTAGACCATGGTTTCCACAGGCTTCACTATAAGTTCTGGTCCAGGTACCCGGTAATCTATTATGCAAGTACTAAACTGGGTACACTGGTATCTTTTCCTATATATATTTGAGATACGGTCCCAATTCATGAACTTTGACAAGTTCCCCTCTTTTGCCAAGTGCTAGGCTAGGTATCTTGGATACTTTACTTTTATCTGTGATCCTAGACCTTATGCACTTGGAACTGTCTGTGGGGTATCTGAAATTATCTGTGAGGTGAATCTTGGGCCATATGTAAAAGGGTATTACATACCTTTTTTTCTTTTTCTTTTTTGACTCAGGTATCCTTCCTTAAATCTATCCAAACTTGGTCTTTGCAGTATTTAAAGAAAGACTTAAGTATTGAAGAAAAAGGAACTTCATTAAAATATGGTCATTTTTAAGGAACAAAGAAAAAATAATTTAGTGCAGTATTGACTACAAAGTGTCAATCTATCATATGTTCCTGAACAAAATCATTTTTTACCAGAATTCATGATAAAGGCTGAAATAAAAAGATAAAAAATAAAAAATAAAAAACTTAGCAGATGGTGAAGCTGGTAAAAGGACCCTAAGGTACCGGGATCCCCTCGTCCTTATGCATAGTATTGTTTCAGCCATTTCCCATTTATGGGTTCTGTTAGGATTGTCCCATCTTCTTTGGTAAGGTAATAATACCCACTCTCATGAGCTGCACTAATGATGTAGGGTCCTTCCCATTTTGGGGTGAACTTGGAAGACCCTGGCAGGTTCCTCCTCACGTGTTCCACCATCCTTAGTACTAATTGCCCTTTAGTGAACATTCTTGGGTGTACTGCTTGTGCATATGCTCTGGTCATTCTTTGCTGGTACCTCTGGCTTCTTTTCTTGGCCAACTCTCTTTCTTCTTCTACCCCTTCCAGATCTGCCAGCGTCCTTTCATTGTTTGTGTCCTTACTTTCTCCTTGATTTTCCTCCAAAACTACCCTTGGTGTAGGAATGACTAACTCCACGGGGCTGATGGCTTCTGTTCCATAGACCAGGGAGAATGGGGAGAATCCTGTGGCTGTCTTTACAGAGCTTCTACATGCCCAAAGTACATCTGCCAGATGGTCACTCCATTTCCCTCCATACTCATTCTTCATTTTCTTAAGGATCTTCAACATTACCCTATTAGTAGCTTCAGCTTGGCCGTTTCCTTGTGGGTAGTATGGGGTAGATCTCCCATGCTTGATGTGGTATGCTTCAGTTAACCCCTTCATATCTTTGTTTATGAATGGGGTTCCGTTGTCACTAATCAATCTTCTGGGGATCCCGAACCTTGTAATGATGTGGTTTCGAATGAAATTTGCTACGGCTGCTCCAGTGGCTTTTTTCAAAGGGATGGCCTCTACCCATTTTGTAAAGTACTCGGTGGCTGCCAGGATCCATATATAACCGTTGGATGGAGGGTTTATAGGCCCTATGAGATCAAGCCCCCAAGTGTGAAAAGGCCATGGTGTCGTCATATCCTGTAGAACATTTGGGTGAGTGTGAATTGCATCTCCCAGGACTTGGCAAGCATGACATGTTTTGACCAGCTCCTCAGAGTCTCTTTTCATCGTTGGCCAGTAATATCCCAACAACAGTAATTGCTTATACAGCCTTCTCTTCCCCGAGTGACTTCCACAATCTCCAGAATGTACTTCCCTGACTACTTCTCTAGCTTCCTTTGGTCCTAGGCACCTTAGGGGATCCCCACGGTATCCCCTTTTGAATAAGATGTCTTTCTGCAGGAAATACCTGCCTGCTAGCTTTTTGAGCTTGTGGGCTAGTTTTTTGTCGATTGGCAGGATCCCCTGAGCCAGGTATCCTATGAAAGGAACCCGCCAATCTTCTGCAATAAACACCGCGTAGCTTTCTTCTTTATCAATCGCCAAACGACACTCCTGGCATTTCTCCTGTATAATTGCTGCTTCCTTGTCCATATCTGGCCAGTAATACCCCATGCGTTGCATCCTTCTATATAGGCTGACCTTTTCTGCAACTCCACATGCTTGGGCGTGTAATTCTTCTAGTTTCGACTTTCCTTCCTTCTCGGTGATACATCTGTACAATATTCCTCCTGGCAGCCTTCTATACAATTCTCCTTCTATCTGAGTGTAATCCATTAGTTCTTTGATGTTCCCTCTAGGCCCTGCCTCTTTTATCTTTTCTTTGACTTCGTCCCTCCAGTCCCACTGTTTGGACTCCCCGGGGTACATCCCTTGGAGGATCCTTACAATAGAATGTTCCTGCCTTCCTAGGGTGGTGAGCGCATCAGCAAACCTGTTTTCACTTCTTTGAGTGTACTCTATGCTAAAGGTTTGAAATTCCATCTCTAGCCTTTGTGCTCAAGTCCTGTAGGCTGCCAAGCTTTGTTCCCGTAACGCGAAGTCACCTTTCACTTGGGAGACTACAAGATTGGAATCTCCCAACACTCTCATATGTTTCACTCCTATGCTGAGTGCTATAGTCAACCCGGTTAAGTATGCCTCATATTCAGCTGCATTATTAGAGCACGAGAAACCAAGCTTGAAAGACAAGGGCATGATATCCCCATTTTCACAACTTAGTACAATTCCTACCCCATTTGAAGTTGCTGTAGCCGACCCGTCAAACCTCATGGTCCATTTCTTCCCTGGGATCTCCATTATTGTTACCTCACCAGAGATTTCTTCGCTCAGCGGGCCTTCCTCCTTTCTTGGGAATTGAGCTAGCAAATCTGCTATGGCCTGGCTCTTAACAGCCTTGGGAGTTCTTATGCCTATATCATATTGAGAGAGCAACACTAGCCATTGTGCTATTCTTCCCGTAAGAAGGGGCTGGTGCAGGAGTGCTTTTATGGGGTGGGACTTGGTTACCAAAAGGATTTGGTGAGCTGAGAAGTACCTTTTTAGCCTTTGGGACACATAAATGATCACTAGGCAAGCTTTCTCTATTCTGGGGTACCTGGTCTCGGTATCCTTGAGTGTTCTGCTTACATAATATACAGGCTACTCATTCCCTTGGTCGTCTTCTTGTGCCAGCAAAGCTCCTATTGCCTGGGAGTTTGATGCTAAGTATAGCAGCAGAGGTCGCCCACGTACTGGTGCCTGGAGTGTAAGGTTGAATTTATTCAACCATCTAATTAGCTTTATTCCGTGCCAAATTTGCTTGTAATTCAGCATTTACTAACCCTGTATTTAGGTGGGTTTGTTGTAAGGGTAGTGAGTGAGATAGAGTGAAGATTGCTCAAGAGTGTGCAAGAAAACAGAGACTCGCGGCTGGGACTCGCGGGTGACTCGCGGCTGCAAGCCGCCAAAAGCAGCACACGTGCCAAGCATGCTGGAAGATGAACAGTCATGCTAGCTGGAGCACTACAAGACAAAACAGGACAACTGGCCATACGGTTAACTCGCGACTGGATCTCGCGACTTAGTCAAGCCGCGAGGTCAAGCCGCGAGCCACCCCTGTTTTGTAAAACCTAACGTTTCACACTCCTCTCCCACTCCAGTATAAATACCCCTTTTACCCACGATTGAAAGAGAGCTTCCAGAGAGAATTTTGAGAGAGAAACCCTAAAGAAAAACAAGATTGTTTCACCCACAATCTATACCTTAGAGTCTCTTCAAATTCCCTTACTCTCTTCCTCTCCATTGTCAAATCCTTGAGAGGCATTATACCAAACTTGGTTCTCACCATCATCATCACTGTGAGACAGTTGTTTGGGTTTCTGGGAAGCAGTTAGGAAGGAGCCAATCTTCATTGGTTGATGCTACGGTCTAGTAGCGGAATCCGGGAAGCTAGAAAAGAAAAAGGTTCGGTGCAACCTCGTTGGAGCAAGAAGCTTGGAGGGCTTAGGTGCACTGGGTAGATTAGGCTTGGAGGGTCTATTGCTGTCCTTGTATCCCAACTGTATTTTCTAGTGGATTGATTACCGCTTGGAGGGCGGCGGAGAGGTTTTTCGCCGAGGACTTCGGTTTCCTCTTCGATAACACATTGCGTGTTGTCTTTGTGTTTGCATCTTCCTTCCTCTCTATCTTTTCCTTTATATTATCTGCTGTGGTTTTATTCTGTTATGGCTTAGATAGTATTTAACCAATTTCGTATTATAGCATGTGTTAAGTTTCCGCACACTAGTTGTTTGACATATTGCTTGTATTGGTTAAGTTGTATTTTGGGGGTCTAAACGTTCAAAGGTGTTTTGTACACGTTTTTGAACTTTCATGGAGGGTGGGCAAATGATTCATGATGCCCTGAATTCTTTGAAAAGCTTCCTGCTGCTCCGTCCCCCAGGTAAATTCATTCCCCTTTTTCAACAGTTTGGATAGACCTGCTGTAACTGAGGCCAAACCAGGCACAAATCTCCTAATATAGGAGACCCTTCCCAGGAAGCTTTTAAGTTCCCTAACAGTAGTTGGTCTTCTCATTGTGGCAATAGCTGTGGCCTTGGCTGGATCCACACTTATGCCTTTGTGATGTACCAGAAACCCAAGGAACTTTCCAGCAGACACTCCAAAGGCGCACTTCATGGGGTTCATACGTAACTTGTACTTCTTGCATCTTTCAAAGACTTGCTCAAGTACTTGGAAATGTCCTGTTCTGGTCTTTGACTTGACCACAATGTCATCTACATAATCTTCCATCTCCTCCTGCATCATGTTATGGAAAATGGCTGTCATGGTCCGCTGATACGTAGCCCCCGCATTTTTGAGGCCAAAGGGCATTACAGTGTAGTAAAAGTTCCCAATTGGAGTTCTGAATGCCGTCTTCTCTGCATCTTTGGCAGCCATGTGGATTTGGTTGTACCCACTATACCCATCCATAAATAAGAACATTGAGCTTCCTGCAGCTAAATCTACAAGGAGATCGGTATTGGGCAAGCGGAATTCATCTTTAGGACATGCCTTATTCAAGTTGCGAAAGTCCACACAGCAATGGATCTGACCGTTTTTCTTCTTCACAGGTACAATGTTGGAAAGCCATTTTGGGTGTTGGATGGGTTTGATAAAACCAGCTGTTAGCAATTTTTTGACCTCTTGAACTATTTGAGCTACTACCTCAGTGTGGAAGACCCTAGCTAGTTGAACTACTGGCCTCATCCCTGGGTCCACATTAAGAGAATGGACTACCAACCCTGGGTCTAAACCAGGCATCTCATCATAGGTCCATGCGAACACATCTCTGTATTTTTGAAGCAAGGTTACCAGTTGTTCCCTTTCTTGCGCCACCAATTGACGGCTAATGAAGACAGGCTTTCGGGATCTCGGTTCTGTTCCCAAATCTATTTCCTTTAATTCTTCCTCAGGCTAAATCTAGGCCTCCTTAACTGGTTCTTCTGGAATTTCTTCTTGGGCCATCATGCAGCTTGATGGTCCGGGACCTTCCTGCATAATGCATTCGGGTCCCGCGCACCTTCACAAACGATAAATTAGCCTTCCCCCGAGTTCCCTCACCACCACACATTCTCGGGATCCTGAAGAGCTGGGCTCCCTTTTTTGTCTTTTTCTTTCTAGAAGGTTCCTCAGGTCACGGGTGCCCCTCCTTCCTTCTTCTTCTTCTAGGATAGGTGCCCCTGGGGTCCCCGGGGCGGGGTTCTCAACATCTGGCTCCAATTCATCATAAAACATAGTTTCTGCAAAGTTCACTTCTCCCTGGCTGAAAGGATTATGGTTGGCAGGGATCCTTATGGGCCTCCCATTCAGTCTCCCTTTAATGCATTGATAGAACGTGGATGGAATAAGGCGATGTTTATGAAGCCACGGGCGTCCCAGCAACACATGATAAGAAACTTCTGCCTTAATCACATGAAACCTTGTCAGGGCTACTATTGGCCCTACCCTTAAGGCTAGCTGCACGTTTCCTTCTGTTGATTCCACCGATCCTCCAAATCCTGTTATTTCCATGGGAGCCCCCAGGATCCTTCTGTCAACTAAGCCCACAGCTTCTAGGGTACTCAAGGCTATGAGATTGAGTGATGCCCCCGTGTCCACCAATGCTCTTCTGACTTGAACGTCGTTTATGGTGGCCATTAGATAAAGGGGTCTACGGTGGTCTGGGTGCTCAATCTCCATGTCTTCATCAGTGAAGGTTATGGCATTGGTTGTCTCCAAGAAAGCTCGACTAGCATGTGACTCTGCTGTAAAGCATTCCATCCCTGAATCTGCTGCTATGCTCATGAGAGACTCTATGGCCACTCTTCTTGCTTCTGGTCCGAATCCTAATTGATTGAATAGTGACCTGAACTTAGGATTCTTTTGGAGGGTCCTGACTGTGCTCGGGTGGAAGGATCCTTCAGATTCTCCTGCTTCTGCCGGGTTCCCATGTATTACTACTGTTACCACCCATTTTCCTTTGTGGTTAGGCAAGGGGTTCCTCTGCACTTCTGGCTCCTTCTGAGTGAGTTCCAGGGTTCCTTCCCTCAACTTTTTGTGGAAGAGTCTGCGAAGGGTCCAGCAATCCTTAGTGGAGTGCTTGACATAATTATGGATTCTGCAAAATAAAGGGTTCTTCCTTTCTTCTTCAGTTGGTGGCCTGGACACAGTGAATGGCCTAACAACCCCATCTCCGATCCATTTGTCTAAGACATGGCTTAACTCCTCAGCTGTACATGGGATCACCGGTGGCTCCTCGAACACCTTCCCATCTGGTCTCTTCCTTTTCTCTCCTACTGATGCTGTCATAGCTTGGGGCGCAGGCAGCCTTTTTGTCCTCATGGTTTACGCCGTCCTTCTGGTTCTCTGTAGTAGGTCAGCAAACTGCGTGATACATAGATTTTCAATGTTGAGCCTATAATCAAAAAGCATGTTGGCTACACAGGTTTCCACGAGCTCCTTTTCTTTATGGTCCCCATAGCAGTCTAGGGACACATCTTCAAATCTTTTAATGAATTGGACGGGATCCTCTCCAGGTCTCTGCCTCACCATTTGCAGATTCTGGAAAGTGATCTTGTCTTCACCAGGGTAATATTTGGTGCAGAATTTTTCCATCATCTCATCCCAGGTTTTGATGGACCCGGGTCTCAGCGTGGTGTACCAAGTGTATGCCCTATCCACTAAGGACTTGGCGAATTCCCTTAGACATAATTCTCTGTCTCCTGCATAGAGGCCCATAGTGTGGACAACCTACTCACATGTTCCACGGCACTTCCATTTCTTCCATCGAAAGGATGGAACTTTAGGGGTTCGTACCCCTTAGGGTATGGTTTGCCAAGAAGTTCTGAAAGGAACGGGGGATCCCGAGAGAATTGCTTGGGGATCCCTAAGAGTTTTTCCCTTTCTTGTTCTAGGAGGGCATTGACATCTGCTAGTGTTAAGTACTGAGGGTTGGCTCTTCCTCCCACTGCTGACCCTCCTTCTGGCTGCGTCCCATCTTGGTGGCCAGTAGGGGGAACATTGTCTCTGATTTCCTGTGTCCTGCCCTCTTTAAGAAGACAAACTTCTTGCTCCAGATCCTTCAACATTGCTGTCATCCTGGCCATAAGGTCTGGTTCCTGCCTTGCGTGTCTTTGTTCTGACACAACCTCCTGTTTTACCAGGGGTATCCCGCCTCCTTGCCTGGAAGCTACCTCATTTTCTCCTACGGGCTCAGAGGCCATAGGTGGCACATTAGTTCCTTTGCTGTTTCTTTGTTTTGAAGGCATACTCTGTGAAGGGATTGCTTCTTCCTTCTTCTTTGCCCAGTCCCTAATGGAGTCGCCAAAATGTGAGAGTGTTTTTTTGTGACACTCAGGCCCAAGGATCCCGGGCCTAAATAAAAGATTTGGTGAACCGGGCCTTGACTCACCGCAGCTAACGAGCTGTTTAAGAATCAAGTGGTATACAGGGGATGCTCCTGACAATATAAAAATGACAAGCAAAGATATTCGTATCGAAGAATGCCAAAAATCAACAAGGTAAATTCAGAAGGAAAGAAACAGGATTAGCAAAGCGATAAAAAATTAATGCTGAGGGGATCCTGGGAAATATGAAGCATATTTCATTAATACATTGTCTGTTAAATTACAGAAAGCTCACTAGGACGTGATACAAGGTTCAATTAAGCTCAAAAATTACAGTCTTGAGTGGCTATTTCAGCCTTCAAAACTTGCAAAGTTTGATTCTCTTTGAATCCGAGTATGTGCAATAGTGGCTTTTACAGGATACCGGGAAGCAATATTTGTTTTTCCCTTAGTGTTTTTCTTTCTCTTCACCACAGATTTACTGATAGTTTTTCTAAAAAATCTCTTCTTTTTTGTGTTTCTCTCTTTTTTCCGCTGCTCTTTCTTCGCAACCCATCCCTTCTTTTTATAATGGAGTTTTTGGTCTTCCCGGGGAACCGTTGGTTCCCCTATTTTACCCTTTTGTAAATAGAGCACGTCCTGTACCCATCACTCGGTAAGTCCCATTTCCCTTTTTTTTTTCATTCTTTCCTTCTTTTAGCTCTGATTCTTTTGAAAGTTCCTGGTTGGCCATCTTCTTTGGGATGTGCTGAGGTATGCCCTTCTCGGCATCCCCGTTTTTGGCATCTTCCACTTTTCCCTTTTCTTTCCCATCTGGGTGGAATCCTGTTCTGCCAATTTGAAAGCCGCTTGTTATCATTCTTTTTTTTGTGCTTCCCTGTTCTGGTTCCCCGAGGCTTTTTCTGTCTGTACCATGAGAGGTCGCTGGGTTCTACTGTCGCTTGTGTTCTTTTGCTTTTGTTTCTTGTTTTCTTCTTCTGTCTTTTTCTTTCGAGCTGTCCTAGTCTTCCTTTGTCTTTGTGCCTGAAAGGATCCGCACCTCTTGATGGTTCCTGAGGATCCTTACTTCTTATCCCTTGCCGTGGTTCTCTGTTTTTTTTTTTTTTTTTTTGGATGCTTTTTCGTCTGGGCTTCAAGATCCCCTGGGCCTTTTTATTCCTTGATGGGTCTCCTGCATCTGCTACTTTGGGCTCAGCTTAATTTTTTCTTTTGGGCTTGACTCATTATTTTGGGCTTCCTTCACTATGATCCTTTTTAGACCTCAACAAAGAGTTACACCATTTGTAGACCGTAGATTTATAATTGATCTAATGATTAAAAAAATAGCATTAAATGCTAATTGACTTACACCTCATTCACTTAATTAATAGCAATTTTGTTTCTCTCTCTTTATTTATTATTTAAACCTTTTACATATATTCTTTTTTTGCCAATTACTTTACAAATATATTTACGATACTTTTTTTTTTTTTTTTGGTTGAGTTTGTACTACTGTTTTTTTTTTTTTTTTTCTTCTTTTAAGCCGGTCATACTCTTATAGTCTTATCAATTGTGAATATATATCCTGTCTCCTTAAAAATAAATAAATGACTAAGTGTTGTTTAATGAGGTTTTAAATAAATGGAGGAAACAAAGAAGAAGCAGTAATTACAACGAATGAAGAATTAAGTACATATTTCCTTTTGATTAAAAACAGATTGCTTAAAATCTACGACTTTGTGGGAAAGGCACTACTACAACACTTATGTACTTAGATTACCAATGAAGAGTTGCATCAAACCATATCACCATGTTACTTGGGATCCTCGTCCTTTGTCTAAGTCCTTATGAACATGATTACTGATAATTTTTGGTCTCGTGTCAAAAAGTTGAACAAGTAAGTTTTAAAGAGTTCAAAAACCATTATTACAAAGAACAAATTTAAAGGAAGAATAAGATTGTAATTATGAGGTAATAGAACAATATATCACTGAACTGGAAGTGGTAGTTGGCTAGGATTGGCCTTGAATGAAGAGAGATAATTCAGCATTGAACTACTTTATTGCCTAAAATGAGCAAAAAAAATGAAAGCTTTCTCTACTGTATTAAGTGTCTTAAGACATTAATTTTATGGTCTTCAATCAGGATTTCCCAAATAAGATTTTCCTAATTGCTTTGCATCCCGTGGAGGTTGAGGAAACCTCACAATATGATTATTAATGGCACGGTACCACAGAATAATCAAGTACCAGATTCCTTGCCTGTCCTCTATACCTTCAAATTGAAACTGGAAACAAAACACAAATAATATATTTGTAAAGTCATTGGCAAAAAAAAGGAATATATATAAAAAGTTTTAAATAATAAATAAGGAGAGAGAAACAAAATTGATATTAATTAAGTGAATGAGATGTAAACTAATTAGCATTTAATGCTATTTTTTTAATCATTAGATCAATTACAAATCTACGATCTACAAATGGTGTAACTCTTGTCAAGTTACACCAGATGTAACTTGAACCTCTCTCTCTCTCTCTCTCTCTCTCTCTCTCTCTCTGTATATATATATATATATATACACACACACACTTGCATTTATAATATTCTTTTACATCTAAAAATTTTCAAATCATAAACATAAAACATATAAACAATTCTTGTATCCTCAAAACAAAAAAACAAAAAAAAAATCTTCAAATTATTTTACACATAAAAAAAAAATATATATATATATATATATATCCTCAAATTACATGTCATGTATTTTATGATTTATAAGCCACATGAATATCATATGACACTTTTTTAAAACAATTTTCTAATGTACAGTGGATAAGATTGTGCTTAAATTAATTATAAATCATAGACACATTATCAAAACAATTGAAAACTAAATGATATAAGAAGTGGATAATTGGAGCCTTGGAGGATATTATTATATTTTACATTTAAAAAAAAAAAAAAAGAAGCACTTGTGCTATCAAAAATGTGTTTGAGGGGGAGGGGGGTCTACATGTGGCTCCACCATTGTATAGAAAAGTAAGCAAGGAAATTGGAGTATTGGTGTAATACCCCAATCTTTGTTTTTATGATTATCACTGTACCTTGTCAATTTTAATATAGAGTTGAGGGTACTATATGTGTGTGCACAGTAAGATGGGAGTAGACAATTTTGTGGTGCTACAAATAGGTGAGAAAATTAAAGTTTTAGTGCATACAATTTAGTGAGGCAATTAAAATAAATAAATAAAAAGAAAAGAGGAAGATGTTTTATGGGCCTCTTGGAGACTAAAGAGATAAGTTTAAGTGGGTTTTAATCTACAGCCCACTACCCCACCAAGCCCACATCTCAGATGCGTCAACTATAAGGTAAATGAAGAGATAAATTAGGGTTTTTCATAGAAAGGGTTTCATTGCTTAGGAGGCTAGGAGGTGTACTTTTCCCTTGGAGTTTAGAGCACAAACAATTGAAGAAGCAATCAGATTGTTCAAGGTATGATTTCTCACCGTTAGAAACAAGAATTAAGGAGTTAGAATTTTTATCATGAAAAACTTTAGTGATGTGTAGACTGTGAGATTGGTAATTTCTTAGATTACTATTTTTACACTGTTTCAATTATTCTTGAATCTTAGAATGCCACTGTTCGGAGTCTAAAAGAACAGCCAAAATTAATCAAAGCATGAATAAGGCTGCATCGTTTTGTAGGAATATAAGGGCTAGGTTCCGTTTGGACGGAGGAGTGGAAAAGTGGGAGGATGGAAAATTGTGGGAGGATAGAAAAGTGGAAGGATGGAAAATATTTAGTTTTCCCTCTTAAATGTTTGGTTGGAGGGGTGGAAAAGTGGGAGGGTGGAAAACTCTTTTATTTGGTTGGAGAGAAAAAGGGAAGGATGAAAAATGTAATTTATATAAATTGACTATTATACCCTTGTTGTATAATATGTAAGAAATAAATTTATTTATACTTATTACATAATATTAAATTTATCACATCACATATATAAATTTATATTATTATTTTTATCATTATAATGTAAAAATTAGATCAGGTCATATTTGAAAAAAAAAAAAAAACGTTCAGGTCACGTTGAAAAAAAAAAAAAAAAAAAAAAAAAAAGAGAACGTTTCAGGTCAAAAAAAAAAAAAAGGAAGAACGTTTCAAGTCAAAAAAAAAAAAAGGAAGTAGAAGAACGTTTCCAGGTCACGTGAAAAGAAAAAAAAAAAAAAAAAGGAAGAAGGGAGGGCATTACCGTAAAACTGCACTAAGGCAGTTTTCCCCCCTTGCTTTTCCTCCCAATTTGGGAGGAAAAAATTTGTGGGCCCAGGGAGAAAATTTTCTCCCTAGTTTTCCACTCTCCCTATTTTCTTCTCATTCCCAAACAGTGGAAAACTGAGTTTTCCACCCCATTTTCCCTCTTATATTTTCCATCCTCCCTATATTCCACCCATCCAAACACAGCCTTAAGGTCTATAGGAACTTTTGGGCTATTGATCTATGTTGTAGGGTTAATTATGAATTGCTGGAGAAATTGCAACCAACCCCACATATGTAATCTCATCTTGTCAAAGTCCAAGTCCTCTTATGGATGATTAATGGCCTTGGTAGTCTTTGCCTAGACTTTGACTAGTCCAAACAAAATGAACCATTCAGTTTCAACACTACTACAATTGTATTGAAGGATATTGACAGACTTGATTTTTATCCGAATTGTAATTGCATCCCAAAATATTGTGATATTAAATCCATTAGGGTCAATGATATTAAGTCCACGAACAAAGTCATATTAGATTCGGCCCACAGTTTTCATTGGAGTTATATATTAAATCCTAAAGTATTGGCTATTGCCTCTAAGTTTTGATAAATTTGAGGAAACACACTTTTGGGTAGAGATGCTTTGCATTAGTGCTATCATTTAGTTCAACAAAGTATTTTACTAGTGAGTCAGTTTGTATAGTTTAATAAGATTTATATTTTATGGAGGATATTAAGTAATTTCCATGATTGATTCTAGGTCCTATCTAAGAATATATTGAGATAATTGGAGGGTGTTTTAACTGGACTTTCAAAGTGATTCAAGTGCTTTAAGTAATTATGCATAATATGCACAAGTTTTGTCCATCAGGTTCTTAGAAGTTAAAAGTTTTCAAAAGTTTTGTATTCAAGCTTATATTTTCTAAAGTTTGTCAAAAGTATTTTTGGTATCATTGAAAGAGAAATTTCGACTATTAAATAATGTTTTAAAGAGATACTTCGAATTTTAAATAACGTTTTGAATGTCCAAATCCCATTTAAAATTTGATTTCTAAACTAAACTATTTTCCGAAAATAATTGAGTTTCAATGTAAGTTTTCTGAAAATGTTCTTGTTCTTTAAGTTTGTTTAAAACCAAGTGATTTCAAGTCATATTCTTATTTTTCAAAGGGTATTTAAGACGTTTCATATAGCAAATTGGGTTTTCAAACTTACTCAAGAATTGTAAAAATATTTATATAAACTCTTCAGTTCTTATTCATTTCCTAAGAGAGTCAAGCATCCTTTGATTTATGTTCAATTCGATATCGTGACCTTTGATATGCCTCTGTATTTGGACTAATTGTTAATATCAAGTAAATTATTATGTTTTGTATAAACTTTACTTTTGTGATATGTGACTCAAAATAAGTGTTTTAGAATTAATCAGATATATCAGATATATGTGTAAATTTGCTCATAGGATTGTATGTGAGAATATGTGTTGATCCCTCACCAGCAGGGGTTAAATGTTGGTATCCGCTCACAAGATTGTATGTGAGAATATGTGATGTGTATATGTGAAACTGTGCTCTGATCAATTTTATGTATGTGATTTCAAATGATTTTAAGATGTGATTACATAAATATTAAGTGATTCATTAGATGCTTTGTGGAATAATTATTTTTGATATCATTGAATGAGTTTGTGAAAAATCAAGATACTCGTACCTGGCTTAACTCTATTCCATTGTGTATTTTGTATAATTACTTACTGGATGTGTAACTCACCCCATCAATTACAATTTTCAGATTAAAGTTTAGTTGGGGAACAGAACCTTTGGATTGCTTCGTAAGGTGCAAGGTAGAGCGTGGGAGTTTTAGGCGAAGTCAATAATACTTGAAATCTTAAAAGATTATTAGTTATTTCTTTTTATTCCACTTTAGATTTCACTGTATTTTGGAGATTATTCTAAATTTGCGGAGTTTGGATTTTTGTAAGAGGTTTTTTTTAAGAGTATTGTTTCTTTGGAGTTTTAATTTATTTTGGATTAATTATGTTTAGTAAGTTATATAAGTTTAGCAAGTTAGTCATGTATCTAAATTCATATTCCATGGATTTGGTTCGTGACAGTTGGCATGGCTAGAGTAATGCCTACAGATTATACAACACCCATGGCATCTTGTTTTAAAAGCAAAAGAACATTGAGATGAGGGTAATAAAAAAGAACAAAGTCTTCCTGAAGTTTCGTTCCTCTCCTTGCCAGTTGCCAAAGCAATTGTTCAACTATTAGTTAGCCTCCCTGAAGTAATGCTTCGCCCGTTTGAGGGATCCTGCAGAGTAGATCCTTGCAATCATCAAAAATAGGAGATAAGGAATTAGAGTGGCTAAAGCATATATTGAGTAAGAAAAATTACGATGAGAGAAGCAGGTAGTTCTATTTCAACAGAATGAAGTTGTAGTTGTTGTAAACAAAGTGAAAGTCTATCACTTATGGCATGTTTGGATGTTAAAAAAAGGAGGGGGAGTAGAGTAGAGGGAAGGAGAGTAATTCAATTACCTTGTTTGGAGGTTTTTTAAGGAAGGAGGGGGAGGGGTTTAAAGGGGTTTGGAGGGGTTTCAACCACCTCTAACCCTTCATTTTTAATTCTCCCAAATTGGAGAGATTTGGAGGGAGAGTAGAGTAGATAAATCATTGAACAAATGAATTCTCCAATTTATCATTTCTAAATTAACAAAATTACAAACTATTATATAAATAACTTTGTTTGTTTCCTGAGAAAATTAAGATGAATGAAAAAAAAAAAATTGAATCTCACTAGCTAGGGAAAAAGCCACGGCATCAGAGCCTACAAATTTGAAGCCCAACACGGAGTCAACACGTGTTGTTGACTTCTTGTTGTGTTGATCATGGCACAGAATACACAGTGACACTATGACCTTCTAAACTGGTTGTTGACTTTTGAACTTTACATTTACAAAGAAATACTAGGAAAAAAAAATGGCAACTTGTGTTTATCAATTGACAATTGCAACTTCCTCCGGTAGTGCCACTCACAAAACCAATTGGAAGTTTTTGTGTTTACGTGCTGTTTCTCATTAGTTGGCCTCTGTTTTGTTGCTGAGAAAGCAGAGGAATTTCTTTTTTTTTTTGGTTCTTCTTCAGTTTTGTCCACTGATAAGGAGCTTTCACTTAGAACAAGATACATAGTTGTATTAGGTTGAGTAGTCACAAATGATAATGAATCTGAGATTTAGAAGCTCCAATTTATTTTTCTTTTCGTACAATTTTAGTTACCACAAGGCCTAGCCAAAAATTTTATTTGAATTTAATTAGTTATTTTTTAGTTTATATAAGCTTTAATGGTTTGCAATTTGTTGATTTTTATATTTAGCGTGAATAATTTTTAGGGTTCTTAACATTTTGAAATTTTAATGAAAAGAATTCACTAACATATTCTAGGATTGAAAAAAATCTTAGAATAAATTAATGATAGACCAATGTTGCAAGTCTATTTTCAAATAGGGATAAATTTGTCTATTTAGATCATTTCCTCTCCTCTCCATCCTAATTTTTAAAACATCCAAACAAGGGGAAGGGCTAATTACTCCCTTCCCCCTTACTAATTTTAAAAACATCCAAACAAGGTAGAGGGGAATCATTCCCCTCCACTCTCCTCCCCACTACTCTCCCTCCCTCTACTCCCCTCTACTCTCCTCCCTCTCTAAACTTCCAAACAGGCCATTATAGTTAGAACATTGGTAGCCAAGCCAATAGATCGTGCAAACCCTTAATCAATTCAGTACCATAATGATTTGATTCCTGATGATCCCCCCGGCGGGCAGGATTCTCCCCTTGAACCTAGCATTAATAGCCATGGCATTAACAGGAATAGAACGACGATATTAAAAACGGATACAAACATTAAAGAGCAAAATAAATAAAAATTCGAATCTTTAGATTTTAAATTAAAAATTATCTCAAATTTAAGGAGTGCATTTTGTATTTTAATTTAATAATTTATCGAAATTTTGATGATAAAATTTTACTTGGATAAAATAATATTAATAATTGTAATGTTCTTATAAGGTGTCATGTGATGAAAAGAGAAAAAACGAAAAGAGTGTATAAATATTTTATAAAAAATAAAAAATAAAAAAACAAACAAACAAAAACAAAGAGTACTGTCCATTTGACACGGAAAATTATTAGGTGCTTCCGGAGATCATAAATGCATACTCTCTCCTCTCACATAAATGATAAGTCCCACTAATTAAATTCATAGTGGGACCCACTATTCATGTGAGAGGAGAGAGTACACATTTATGATATTCCAAGAGTACACAATAATTTCCCATTTAACACAATCAAAGCTAGTAGTTAATTGTAGGAGAAAACTCAATATAGTGTGTGATGTGGATAAACAAATAACAGCAACTGGCGTCATTTGATCTGGTTTCCAAAGGGGACCACAGTGCATATATAGATAGATAGCATACCAAGGAAATTAAGATCCCAGTCCCATATAATTTTGAGCATACAGTCACAGTCACAGTCCCCTATAGTTTCTTGTTTCTTTCTTTCTTCTCCATTCATTCAATTATTCAAACACTTTATCCTTATTTCCAAAACAGGAAAACTCAACCGAGGAGGAGGTGGAGGAGGTCCCCTCTTCCTATATTTAGCATGACCAATTAATTACACCAACCACACTCACCGCCCAGTTTCAAAAGTTCAACACATACCTGTACCATGATAGTCTGATAAAGATAATTTATTATCGAGTTCAAAGAGAATGAGAACTTTTATGAGTTTATCAATTAAGTGAAATTTTTTAATCAGTCAATTGGCACAATTTCCAAATGAAATAAAATATGTACTCAACCGTACTCGCTCTCTTGATGAACACAAAAAGGAAGCGAGATCTAAAAATAAACATTATAAAGCACACATGTACCTGTACTAGCAGACATATATATACTCACACATGTTGCGAGTTGCAAGTTGCAAGTACTTCATTTTAAAAGTAGTTAGCAGCAATTTTACCGTATCAAGAACAGAAAATTTAAAATTAGAATATATAGGTGGAGGGTGAGTGTCGTTGAGTTGTTTGTTAGCAGCCCTATGCTTAAGTAGTGTTATACTTTGCTGTTGTTTAATAATACTACATCTGCTCATTCATATATACATATATATATATATATATACAGATATATATGTTCATCTCAAAAAGGGGATCGGCGGTGATCGATGACATGAGTGGCAGTCTAATATATAACGAGCACCTCCCTGCTATCACTCTCCTCACTGTACTTTCATTTTAAAATATGAACAATAGTAGAGGGACAAAAACATTTTTCACAATGATAATAAAAGTTATGAATAAAACAATGTCATTCTCACTTGAGTCCACCAATAACACTACTACGTTTACCATTCTATCAAACTTGGACCTAGCTAGCTAAGCTAGGTGCATGGGCAGGGCGTATATATGCATGGTGCTTAAATTAATTAATATGCTGCATCCTTATTGCAATATATGGATTATGGGATATGCAAAACACTACTTTTTTGGGTGTATAAAAAATAGTGTGGCAAATAAATTGCAATGTTATTAAGCAATAAGAAAACGCTAAAGCACACGGGGTATGCGTTCAAAATGCAGGCAGTAACTCTGTACTTATTTGTAGTTTTTAGTGTTAGTAATACTCGCATCAGAGAAAAAGCTTATTTCGAAAAGAAAACTAAGACTGAGAAAGAAAGTTAAAGAGATGACTTAGAAGAAGTGCATAAAATGCGGAAGCCCAATACAAAGTTCACTTTTGCTTATTTATCAGGTAAAATTAGAGGACAGGGACCTAGCTAGCTATCATAATCAAAGAGTTTTACTTTTCCCTGTCAGGTAAAATGAAAGGAGAGGGAGAGCCTGCCTGTCAAACAGTTTGCTACTTTACTTTTCCTTGTTAGGTAAAAGAGAAGGAGAGCCTGTCAAAGACTGAACGGGACAATCCAGATTCCAGAGAGAGAAGCATTCACTCGATGAGACCCCCCTCCACCGTCATTATCAACTGCTGCATAAAAGGTTCACCATTTTTTTTTTAATTAAAAACGCAGCAAATGTAATATGACATTGTCAGATATTTTTTATCATGGATGAGAGAAATTTTCCAATGCCCATACACCATGTTCGATTTTATGTTTTTAATTTCCTATGAAGCAAAAAGTACCAAGAGGGTAACCAGCAAGCAAGTACACATGCATGTCAAAGATGTAAGTACTAGCTCATCCATTGAAAGTCAAGTGGCAAAGAGTTATTCAGTTAATACTACTATACAACAGTAACAATAATATTAATATGGCTAAACCCCTGAGGAAGTTGACCCTTGAGAAAAAACCTGAGGAAGTTGATGATGACATGAAACTGAAAAAGTAGATGTCTCTTTAATACTTACAATATTATGCAGCTGTATACTTATAATTACTACGACAAACATTATTATGTCCAAAAAAAGCAAGTAGACCGATATTATTATACAGTAAAGGATATTGCTTTGTGTAACATAAATAAATGGAGGAAAAGGAGCTCCCTTCAGTCCAAGCACAGAGAAGGAGGGATTCAAAATATCTCCCGCATCATTCACGCAATCACAGTAGAAACACAAATCGAGCTTTTTTTCTACTGAGTGTTTGAATGAATGAGACGGCAGTTATTTTAACGACCCCTTAATCCTATCCATGAGTGGGCTGAAGGAAGCTCCTTCTCGCTCACTTTCTCCATGCATATTTTTATATATAGGACTAGGACTAGGAGTAGTAATACTAATTGAAGCTCTTTCTAATTCTAACAACAATATCATTATCATATCCACGCACTCATTCAACTGCAGGCCACCAGTCCCCTACAAATAAACTGCCAAAACCAGAGTAAATTTTCAAATTTTCATTGAAAAAAGATATTAAATTATTAGCTACATTTCGTTAATTGAAGCTTTTGACTATCTAAAAGTTTCTTGCGAATTAGTTCAGACTGAGAAAAATAACTACTCTTGCATTGTAAACACACACACAGAAAATTAAGAAAAGAAAGGAAAAATTATTGTAAATATATGATCCTCATCCAGGTTGAGCCGTACCCATGGAACCTAATCATTTTCAAAAGATTTTGTCATAATCAATTGCATTTACTTAATTAGAAACTAATAATAGAACATAGTGTTAGAGTTATTACATGTTACAAATCTTAGACCGACTAGAAAATAGAATATTTTTAAATTAATAACTTGTTTATTACATCAGAATAGCTCAACAGACACACAATATCAACATTTTATTTTTCGATGGTAAATTCTTAGGTTAAAATAATTTTTCAATTTATTTATAATAATCGGCAGAGAGATTAAAATCTTAATTAATTTAAGCATAGAAAATTCAAACATCCACAAAATCTTCTTTATCTATGTATCTATTATAAGATACTAACCTCAACAGGCACTATAATTAAAACATCCAAAGAACTTTCTCAAAAAAAAAAAAAAAAATCCAAAGAATACTAATCTCTCTAATCACCTACTGGTTCAAATATCCGAAGAAAAAGGAGAAACAATATTAGAGGGGGGGGGGGGGGGGGAGGGAGTTTGTGATTCTTTAACAAATATAGAAACCCACCCATTTTCTGTTGAACCCAGATCAATCAATTACATCAGGAAGAAGATATCCAACAAGTAATAAATAAATAAAATATTAAAAAGGAAAAAAAGAGGAAAATATCCGTGAATTCCCCTGGCTCCCCACCCAACATAAATAATTGGAAGAAAAATGAAAATAATAAGTAGATGAAGTTAATTAATATATATATATATATATATATATAGAAAGAATGATGATTCAACTTAGCTGCAAACTTGCAAAGATTCATATGTACTACAAGCGATCCAGTGCCTCCTCCATGTATAACTTAAAACCCTAAATCTCTTGTTTAAACCCTAACAATCACTTCATTGCCCTGTGAAACGGAAAGAACCGACGTGTTGAAGAAAAATACGATTTGATATTAGTAAAGAAGCAAAGGTACTTGCACAGAATGAGGGAGGGAGAGGGACTTTTCTTTCTTTTTTTTTTCTTTTGGGTTATGGAGAGGAAGATTGATGAGTCATTGTCGCCATGAGAATCAGAGACAGAAAACGACTCTGAGATCTCAGCAAATCTAACAAAGGGGGGAGAGAGAGAAAGAGAGAGAGAGTGGGGGGGGACAGAGATGGAGGTTTTGCTTTTGTGTCAGCAGATGATGACGATGCAAAGAAAAATGAGACTGGGAAACACTAACAGCGGTTCTCACTTTCACACCAGCTGACACAGAAGGTAAATAATGTTGGATGTGCTAGCTGGTGTGGGTTTAAGTTAACTTTGACCATTAATAAATGTTCTTTCTGGTAAATGAGTAAGGATTAGTAGAGAACATAAACTCATGGCTGTGCTAACAAATGTCTTTTTAACACTTTCTAATTTTTACTTGAGTTATAAATTAGGAAGTCCACTTATTTGTTTAGGTATAATTTTTTAAAGTCTTTTTTTTTTGTTATAATATTGTCCAACTCAATTTATTTTTATCTCACCAAAATAAGCTTATATCAATCACACACTCTTTTTTTTTTGGATTAAAAAAAACAATTACAATTCACACACTTATTTGATAGGGGTAGATTAGTTTCATATGGGTGGAAATCAATACCTTGATTGTTATGCCAACTAAATTAATCTTTTTGATCTTAACGGGTAAAATATTTGATGAATGAATAAGAGATTTGGAGTTCAATATCTGCTTAAACCAAAAACAAATTGATTTTTTGGTCTGATGATAAAAAGTTAAAATCAAGAACGGATATTATAAGTTAAAAATTTCACTCCAAAAAAAAAAATGACAAATATCAGTGCCCATTTATATGACGGCCATAAAAACCTATCAACAAGGATCAAATGCTCAGCATGAATATAGACTCTGTTTAGACAGGATAATCTTCTTATATAATTAAATGGACAGAGATGGTGTTCTTTACAAAATTCTACACCTCCTACACTGTTCTCAACTTCTCATGAGTATTCAGTAACATCAGTTCCACTTTGCTTTCCTAAGCTCACTTTTTTTACTTTTTCCTGTATTTTTCTTTTTTACCCAACTTGGCAAGGGCAGAGCCGAGAGCCTGGGGCCTAGAGGGTACTTGTCCCTTCGCTCTTGGAAAAAAATATTGGCCCTTTGTATCAAGATCTAAGAATATTAGACACGTACTAGATTCCTACCCCTAATAAAAAAATCCATTTTGCATTTCTATTTCTCTTTCCCAATTAAGTTTTTTTTTTTCAAAATTGGTTTTTTTTTTTTTGGTCTTATATTTCTTTTTCTTTTTTAAATTGTTGCAATTATTTTTAGAGCTTTTATACATTTTTATAATATTTGGGAATGAAAGTTAGAGACTTGGTTGGGATAGAAAAAAGTAACAAACTCTTAAATAAATCAAAGTGCATATAGAATTATTTTGAAAATTTATACGTACATTGTCAAATTTTTAATGCTTGTACTACCATTTGAGTTATTCTATTCATGAATATATATTGATTATTTTTGTTAGTATCTTTAAAATTATACTATATTTGAAAATACATTACAATTTATATACTTAACATGTGAAAATTAAAATTTTGTTTTGAATTTTAATTATTTTACAACTTATATTAATTAATATTTTTTACATAAATTTTATTTTCATCTTTTCTTTTATTTATTTTTAATCTTGCCCTTGTAAGGCTTGACCATCTCTCTCTCTCTCTCTCTCTCTCTCTCTATATATATATATATACACACACACAATATTCTATGGATACAATACGTATTCCTTCTCACATGAATAATAAGTCCTAACATGAATTTAATAAGTGAGACCTACTATTATATAAGAAAATAGAGTATTAAATTATTATACTCCTAGAGTATTGTATAATTACTCATAAATATAACTATTTCTAATTATAAAAATCTTGGTAAATGTTTCAAAAAAAAGGTAAATATGAGTCGTCATCGCATAAATTTACTGAAGTAAATAAGAATTAATTTAGGATATCAATTTTAATGTTGAGTGGTGCTAAACATACATAGTTTATAACATAAGTCTTGAAAAATAATGTGTCAATTCTAAGCATAAATTTAAAAAAAAAAAGTAATTAAAATTTTTATTTATTATGTTGTTAATGTGGCACTAATCACATTGTTGTCATATTAATTTGTAAGATTTTAAAACAAAAGTGACAATAATTTTAGCATTTCCCTTTAACGTTTATTCTTACATATCTAAACTATCTATAAGAGGATTTCCCTCTTTGGACTGGACTTTTATATGGTTTAAAAATATCCATAAACCTTACATTTAACGAGAAAAAAACTTGAGGACAATCCGGTAAAAATATATCTCCAACTCCACTTAAAATGCATACAAAATAGGACACTCTCTTACTAATTCATATCTTCAAAACAAGCTTATCCAAAATTTATATATAAAATAAAAAAAAAAATAAAAAAGGAAAATTATGACACTAACAAAAAAAAAAAAAAAAAAAACTCATCGCATGCACAAAGTGCGTGTGATGAGGCTAGTATTCTTTAAGGAGTGATTTTTCTTTTTTAATGATTCGATAGTTGGGAAGTAGAGATTTGAATGTTGGATGTTTTCGTTAGAAATACCAAGAGATGGCAACTAATTGAGCTACAAAAATTACCGCCTTTAAAAAGTAATATCATAAATAATATAAATTTTACAACATAAGCTTTACAAATTTATCTGTCGTCATGAATCACAAAAAGGTAACTTAAATATTTATTTATTAGTTATTGAAGTAACACCATTCAATCAATCATATTTATTAAAACTTTAGTTTGTAAGCTTTTTATAGTAATTTATAGTAATTTTAGCTTCTTCTTTTTCTTTTTTTTCCTTTGAAAATTGTTATGTCATCCCCTTCCCCAATTCTCATCTCCTTTATTCTTTCATTCTTTGCAATCCTTCCATCCCTTTAAAGTCGTATCATACATTGTTCTATGATGTCAAGACTGAGCCTAGATTAGTGTAGACATTGTTGCAAATTTTATTACCTAAAAGAAGCATCAAATGATACGATATTACATGCAAGTGAAAAACTGCAAGCATGGAAAGTTATATATGACAGTAACAAGACTAAATACAAAATACATACACATTTCAAGTTCTTAGGGTACGGCTTATGGACTATATTCAAATTGGGATTAGGATATTCTAGAGAGTTCTTAAAATCTTATCTATCCATTTTGAAATAAATGAATTTAATTAAAAAAATGTAATAGTGTCATATTAATTAAATTTAAAATTAAATTCATTTATTTCAAAATGGATAAATAAGATTTTAATTAATATGACACTATTACCTTTTTTTTTTTAAGAAATATGACACTATTACGTGAGAAAATGAAGTACAACTTTTTTATATAATTACTCTTCAAAATGGCTATATATTACTTCTTTAGAGCATCCACCTATGATTTTACATAGATTCTCTACTTTAGACTATCAAAATGTTATTTTTTCTATTTTATATAACCATTAACAATAAACTCTACATCTCATTCTTCATTTTACAACACAACATATTACAATATTTCAAATTATCTACCAACAAATTCTTTACTAAAATAAAAAGATTAAAAATTAAAAACAAAAAAACACCACCACACAAAATCAAATTCTCATTAGATCTTGCATTCCTTCACAACCCATATGCCAAAGACTAATAGCCACCACACCTCAACCCGACCACCTCGGCGACAAGTCCAACTCGATGAGAGAGATGAGACCTTGGTGATAGAAAGAACAGTGAGAAATCATATTTTAATGGGAAGAAGAGAGACTGAACCAATAAAATATGAAGTTCTAATATATACAAGAGCTACGGTGGTCTTCTATTTAGAAGACCATAAAGTAGCTTTTGTTAAAATTTAAAAAAAAAAAAAAAAGCTTCTTTTTTTTTTTCTTTTTTTTTTGACAAAAATGCACTTTTGGTCTCTACATTTTGGGCCTTGTTACAATTTGGTCCCTAAATTGATTTAGATCCTAGGTCAGTCCCTGATTTTCAAAAATCGTTTTAAAATAGTCCCTACTGTCAACCTAGTGACAAAAAATGTTGAGGTGGCAAACGGCGTGTCCTACTTGCTGACATGGATATTAAAATATTATTAAAAATACCACGTCAGCATCCATGTCAGCGTTTTAATGATAAGTCAGCATTTTAATTAATAAAAAAATTAAAATAATTTAAAAAAAATTAAACTGAAAAAATTCAAAATCAAAAACAAAAAAGAAAAAACTTTTTCAATTCTTTCTGTCTGTATCTTTCTTCTTCTTTTTCTTTTTTTTTCTTTTTTAGATCCTCTCTTTCTCTGTCTCTTCCATTTTCTCGTTGGCCACGCGGACGATGTGAGAACGAACTCCGGCAAGACCATGATGGACTCGGTGGTCCCCAACGGAACCTCCAGCCGGATCGAGCAGCGGATCGCGATGATCACGCGCTTGTTGTTCGCGTTGGTTATGTCGGAATCTCTAAACCCGACCGACCTCGTTGTGGAGACCAGTGACTGAGCCAAGGCGAGGTCTTTGCACTCCACGGCGACGACGAGCGGTTCGAAGCGGAGGACGAGTTCGGACTCGGGTTTGGAGCGAGTTGGTGAGTCGGGGAAGAGGAGGGAGATGACCAAGTTGGGATCGGCTGAGTCGTGGGAGACGAAGAGCCAGGAGCCGCCTTTGGATTTTTTGTTGGGTTGGGGTTTGGTGTATGGGTTGGGAGAGGATGGAGATACGGCCGGAGCATTTGGATTTTTTGTTGGGTTGGGTTTGGTGTATGGGTTGGGAAAGGATGGAGATACGACCGGAGCAAGAGCTGGTGGTGAAGTAGCAAGGGTGGTTGTTGAGTCGGAGATACAGCCGCTTTTTTCTGGGTTTTTGTAGGGGTGGGTGGTTGGTAGTGGAGGTGGAGATTGGTGTGGCCGTGGAGATCAGTGTGGCCATGTTTGTGTTTCGGAGATGGAGTTGTCTCGGTGAGTTTGTGTCGGACCGTGTGCCTTACCAATCCATCCAACCACCAATTGGTGAAGGATGAGGGGGCACATATCTTTTATAGCATTCGATCGCAGACCAAGCCCATTGGTATTGGAGCAAATTGTGAAATCCCTCACAATCCCTCCCTCACAATGCGGCTCCAACGACTCGAACCTATGACCTTGGCTCTGATACCACTTGTCGGACCGTGTGCCTTACCAATCCATCCAACCACCAATTGGTGAAGGATGAGGGGGCACATATCTTTTATAGCATTCGATCGCAGACCAAGCCCATTGGTATTGGAGCAAATTGTGAAATCCCTCACAGTTTGGTTTCGTGTTTTTTTTTTTTTTTTTTTTTTTTTTTTTTTTTTTTTTTCTGATGTGGATTTGTATATTTATTTCTTGGATTTATTGGGTTTGATTTACTAGAGGTTTATGGGTTTGATTTCTTGGATTTATTGGGTTTGATTTACTGGATATTTATGGGTTTGATTTCTTAGATTTATTGGGTGGTTTATGAGTTTGATTTCTTGGATTTATTAGGTTTGATTTACCGGATGTTTATGGGTTTGATTTTTTGGATTTATTGGGTTTGATTTGGGGAAGAACATGAAGCATGAAGTTCATGTCTTGGGGAAGAAGAAGAACAATGTTCTTCCGAAAAATAATGAAAAACAAACCCATTTTTTAAACTCAAATTTTTAAACTGAAAAAACTTTTTTTTTCTTAATTTAATTAAATTAATGTTTATTTATTTATTTATTTTAAAATTTCTGACCTGGATTTTTGTTTTAATTTTTTATTAATTTAAATTTGACGTGGCATTTCAAAAATGCTAAATAAGTTTTTTTAATAATATTTTATTATCCACGTCAGTGCCATGTCAATAAGTAGGGCATGTCGTTTGCCACCTCAGCATTTTCTGTCACTGGGTTGACGGTAGGGACTATTTTAAAAACGATTTTTGAAAATCAGGGACTGACCTAGGACCTAAATCAATTTAGAGACCAAATTGTAACAAGACCCAAAATGTAGGGACCAAAAGTGCATTTTCACCCTTTTTTTTCTCAGCTATATTTAAAAAAAAAAAAAAAAAAAGCTTTTTATAAAATAAAAAAATATTTTTATTTTTATCTTTTTATTACATATTTAACATGAAAGCTATCAAAAACTATCTTCTTTTTTTTTTTCTTATATTTTTACTTTTTAGCAAATAAACTGTCAAAAACTACATGTATGAATGGAAGATATGTGTGGTTTTTTTCGTTCTCTTTTTTTCTTGATAGAATACCCTCTATAAGCTTAAACTCTATTTTAAACTTTAAAGTACAGGATGAGAATGCTAGGAATATTAGTACTCATCTGCCTTCTGCATCATAGACAGTGGCTCTGTGGAGACCACCGCTTGTATCCGTGCAACTCCTAGTCTTATTTGCCATCATTATATTGTCTGTGTGCTGGTATACATGAAAACTTTGTTAAGAAAACCACCAATAATGTGCTCTAGTACAATGATTGCGCTGTTGGCGCCAGACCGTTTCAATGAGATTTTTGTGGTACTTAAGTAAGATGAAGTAGCAATATTTAATCTTGATAGCAGAGCAGGACTAGCTGGTTGGACCATGAATATTGGTTGAAATTGATTTTTTTTTTCAAAATAACATTAATTTGCAAACAATTTTGTTAGTTAATA
Source organism: Quercus robur (assembly GCF_932294415.1). NCBI lineage: Eukaryota > Viridiplantae > Streptophyta > Magnoliopsida > Fagales > Fagaceae > Quercus > Quercus robur. The sequence continues at coordinate 67,691,151 of NC_065541.1, read as the reverse complement.
TCGTTTCTAAACTATTTAGGAAACTAACATCTCGAACACTTGAGAGTCGAGTTCACTGTAGTAAATCGAGTATCACAGACTCGATTTATATGAAAATTCCGTGGAAATCAAGTCTGTGAGACTCGAGTTCCACAACAAAACCCAGAAATCATAAAACACTGTACACAAGCAAACAAGCAAAAAACAAAGATCAACAAAGACAAACAGAAACCCACAAAACCAACGAAGACAAAAAAGCAGAGAGATCAAACAGAAACAAAGACAAAAACAGAGAAAGAGGAACCCAGAAACCCATGAAGACAAAAACCAAAGAGATCTTTCTAAAGAAACCCAAACCACGAAGACAAAAACAGCAAACTAGAGAGATCAAAACCAGGTGATGGCAGCGGCGATTGAAATCAAGCTCTCGGAGTCTTTGGGTGGGTTTTTTCATTCTTGTTGTTGATTTTCTCTTTGGGTCTTGATCTATCACTCTAGGTCTTGTAAGTTCTAGGTCTTGATTTATCATTTTGGGCCTTGTAAGTTTTGATTTTTGAGTTTTGACGAACTCGAGTCTGTAAGACTTGATTTCCCTTGAATTTGGATACAAATCGAGTATGTGCTACTCGAGTTGCTACAGTGAACTCGACTCTTACATGCTCAAGATGTTAGTTTCTTAAATAGTTTAGAAATAATGCTAACTAACAAAATTGTTTGAAAATGGGTGTTATTTTGAAAAAAACCCCGTTGAAATTAAAGCTGATGGGTTTGAGAGACTCCAACATGTTTGAATTTTTTTTTTTTTTTTCTTTCTTTCTCTCTTAAGTAAAATACAAGCAAGTTTACAGAAATCGTACATCAGTTTGAAATTTGTATAAGTAATATAGAAAGGCAAAGTAAATATTTAATCGGTATGTCTTTGTCTGGATCAAGCAAGTGAACTAAAGTATTCAAGAATCAAGATGTCCCTACAATAGAATCGATGAGTGACATACACCCAAGAAACAAGAGTCACAAAAATTTTCACAAAAGTGAAATCTTTGCGTCTAGAAGGAAATAATTGAGTCTATTATTGAACTCTGATATGGAATCATGGACACGACACAGCATATGATGAAATGATAATTTTTGGTAGCCTCAGACTTGTGCAGAGTATTCATTCTCATTAGAGCACTAACTCTTGGGACCATCCATTTGCAATCTAAGAAGCAAGGACATTTCAAAATGCTAGATGGATTCGAGTTTTGCACGCATTCATGTTGGACTCATTAGAGAAACTTCTATATGCATGTTCTATTGTAGTATATATTAAATTGTAATCTCATGCATATACATAAATACATTTAAAAATAAACATAATTAAATGCATATTAAAATTCCTAAATATTATTAATGTTCTTATATTTTGTCAACTCATAGAAAAGCTTTGTAAGAATATTATTTTGGTAGAACATGCAAATTGTTCGTTCTTGTTTATTTTATTTTAGAAAAAAACATTGTTAGATGTAAGAAACACAATCATTCAACTAGATTCCACATCCTTCTATTCTATGACATGAAGCAACAGCCAGAATATTTTTGAACCACAAAGGCAGTTTGATCCACCATTGTGACCCAACGTATTATGTAGATTTATTAGTAGTGTTTGACTTTGTTTTAGAGACTATGTATCACATGGATAAAGAAGAAACCTAAGCACAACACTTTAAAAAATAGTGGAGTAAGGAGCTCAAATCATGCAGCATCCTTGTATGCGACAATGCAGTGTTGAGCAGTGCGTCACTGTTGAGGACCGCAGGCTAACTAGAGCACCAATTTTTTAAGATACGAACTCTAATGGATCGTTGGTTGGCTTAAAAAATTCATCAATTGTGCGATAAGCATGCCACTTACGCCAGTAATCTGCAGGCCATTAGGAAAACAATCTTTAAAAATATATATTTAAAGAATTTATTTAAATAAAAATCACACATACATATATATATATATTTATTTATTTATTTATTTATTTATTTATTTTGCTTGAAGGTATAATCAACCTCATGCAATTCATTTAAAAGTAATGACATTAAAACAAATGAGTAACTGCCATAAAGATTAGATTCGTATACTCATAGCCTTAAGGTTTAGAAAGACTTTTACTTAAATTAATTTAGCTAAATTGAATTTGATTGAAATACTACATTAATGTGGCTCAACAAAAGTGTAGCAATAATAAATACTATACTTAAGATTTTAGATATTAGGAATTTGAGATTTATATTTTTTTTAAAAATAAATTTGGATTTAGAATAGGTACTCTCAAGTCTCAACCTAAACATGTTTTTTTCCCTATATGTAAATGCACAAAAATGGATCGAAGTGAACCAAAATGGACCGAAGTGGACACAAATGGACCAAGTGGACTGAATGGACAAAATATGACCAAATGGGAACAAGGTGGATCGAATATGACCGAAGTAAACTGAATAGTACAGAGTGGACCAATGTGGCCGAATAAGATAGAAAGGGACCGAATAGGACCGAAGTGGACCGAATAATAACGAATTTATAGATTAGGACCAAAGTGGATATAATAGACCGAATAGGAACAAATTAGACGGAAAAGGACCATAGCGGACGGAATAGCTCCAATATCGACTGAATAAGACCGAAGTGGACTGAATAGAACAAAGTGGACCAATGTGGACCAGATAAGACCGAAGTGGACTAAATAGTACAGAGTAGACCATTCTGGACCGAATGAGACCGAAGGGGACCGAATAGGATTGAAGTAGACTGAATAAGAACGAATGGACAGATTAGGACCAAAGTGGACATAATGGACCGAATATGAACAAATAGGACCAAATAGGACCAATGCCAACTGAATAAGACCGAAGTGAACAGAATGGACCGAATAGAACTGAGGTGGATAAAATAGGACCAATGTGGTGCGAATGGACCCAACAGGACCAAAGTAGACCAAAAAGAACCAAAGAGGACCAAATATGACCAAAGTGGACCGAATAGGACTTTGAATATTTATCATTTTATTTTTTGCATTTTTAGAGCTCATATTTTTAATTTCTAATGTCTAATTTTTTTTTCAACTCAAAACTAAAGAGTTAGGCTCAAATATAATAAAATTTATACTCTTTAACCTAAAAATTAAGAAAAAAAGAAGATTTTTTTTGAGCTAAACTTGAAAAGATAACCTCCAAAAAGAATCAATTTAAGGACCACTTAGTCCAAAATGGACTAAAGGGGACCGAAATTGCTAGAGTGAACCAAATTGGACTGAATGGGACCAAAGTGGATTCAAATAGACCTAATTGGACCGAATGGGACCGAAGTAGACCTAATTGGACCAAATAGCAATTGTTTAATTTTTAGGGAGAAAAAATTATGTTCAACAAATTTTAGGGAAAAAATTATACATTATATTACAATTACAAAATAATTATTTATTCCCACGTATCGCGTAGGTCTGCGACTGGTTTATATAAATGACGTAACATGTATGAGAACTATTAGCAATTAATCAATGATCCAAAATATCAACTTGCTTTTTTTTCTTTTTTTTTCTTCTTTATTATTCAATAGTTACCATAGGAGAGGGGGAATTTGAACCTTGTACGTCTCTATTGAAAATATCAAGAAATGTCAATTAAGTTATGAGACTCTTGGCAACAACTTCATATTTAGAACAACCGGAAAAACAAACTTGGATCCATCCCTAAATGTTCGCAGATCTGCAGATTTAATTAGTGCCCTGCATAGAGGGCAAGTCCTTTCTCTCTCAACCTGAAAAATAAGCAAGTGTTAGTTGTCAAAACACAAATAGTTGATTAGCAATCATTTAAATCAAAGTGGCTTGGGGCATTGCCATTAGATAATGTAAAATCCATTTTGCATTATACTGTAGCAAACAAATCACTAAAAACACACTTGCATCACTTTGGAAAACAATACATGTTGCTAGTAGCTACAGTAACATCTAAAATTTGATGTTACTGCAGCACCTATATCAATTTTTTTGTCATGCCATCTCACACTCTCTCTTTATGTGGCAGACCCACGTTACTGTAGCAACATGTGGGTAGAAAACATATTATTTTAATATGTTGGGAATGCAAATAAATAATGGGATTTAGGTTGGGATGTAGGATATGTTGTAAGAGTGGTTATGCAAAATAAATAAAGTGGGTTTTAGTGATGCAAAATGAATTTTTTTTATGTATAAGCTGATGGGAATACTCTTAAAATAGAAATTCCACTTAACCAAAGCTTACGGCTGTTAGGTGAAAAGACATCATAGTGGGATTAAAAACCAAAGGCATGATGTTGTCAAATGATTCCTATCATCTCTTAAAGATGGTTAAGAGGCTACACTCAGAGAACCCTTAAGGGAATCCTAAACATGACATCCCTAACTTAAAAAGGAACCCATTTTTACATTGACCATTTTATCCTGAAAACAGAGAAATTAACAGGGCCAATTTTTCTCTTTCTTTACCCTGCAATCGTATTCCACAGCATAGGATAATCTTGATCAATACTCCAAGAAGCATAAAAGAAAGCAATGTGAGAGTGATAAAAGGTTTCCACCCAGGGCAAGAAATAAATTCAGCCAAGTATAATTGTATCACTCCGATCAAAAACGGATTCAATAAGAAACAAGGGTGTAAATGTTGCACACAACTTCCATTCTATGATCCTTAAATTCTTTTCTCTACAAGGAATATTTTCTCTCAATTTTCATATAATTGATGGATATGATGGGAAGCTTTCATATAATTTTCTCTCAATCTCTTCCCTTCAAAGATGAAATACACAGATTACAAGACCTGGAAAAAAGTTTATAAGAACTTCTATTCCCTTACCTATCTATGGCTAGTGATGATGCCGGAAATATGCCCACCAGTGAGTCACACGTTCCTCCTACGATCGCAAATGGCACCTGCACAACGGAAAGGAATAACCTAGCGGGGGGGTACCGGTGTGGTACCGGCCAAACACCCTCCGAAGGTCAAGTTAGACTTATTCTCACTGCTCTAGAGTGCTAGAGAGGGTAAATTATGCGTACCTTGGTTTGTGAGGGTGCTTGGGTTTTTATAGTAGAGAGGGCTGACCCTCTTTTCCTTGGAGTAGAAGTCTTTTCCTTATCGGAGTCTTCTTGGGCGTATTTTACGGGATTCTTTCCATATAGGAGTCCTTAGGTTTCATGAAACGTGGGGAGCAAGTTAATTGTACACGTAAACGCGCAGAATAGACATTCCATAGACTGACGCCGTCAGTTTATGTTATCCCGTCAGTATATGCTCATCCCATCAACTTCAGGATGTTCGGCCCTATGTGGAGTTCTTTTACCTTAGGTCACCATCAGCCTCGAAGGAATGCTGACGACAAAACCATCTCGTCACCCTTGTTAAGCCTGCATCTTCACCCTTGTCAGATCTGCGCCGTCGCCCTTGTCAGGTATGTATCGTCGCCCTTGTCAGGTCTGTACCGTCACCCTTGCCATCATAATTTTATCCTCATCAGCTAGTATGGACACACTATTGGGGCACTACAAACCAAATTAAGATTAGCTAAAAAGAGTACATAGCCTTCTTACTCTTTCCGCATTAAACGGCCCTATAGAAGCTATAACCAGGAGTAAAATAGTACACTATTAACAAATTCCTTTGATAATCCAATCCACATTAAAAAAGCAACTACAAGAACATCATTTATTAAAAAAACAAAATGAGAAACAGAATGCAACAAACTGACCATTCTGGAACACAGTCCTCACAAAAGATATGTTTACAGCACAACTGTACTGGAGCATGCATCTTCTCCTGGCAAATAGAGGTCTCTGGCGCATTTACCTGGATTGAAATGCCTAAGGTATGAATAGATTTCCGTGACAAAGAAAAATTAATTCATACATAACATGAAAAAAAAAATGTAATTTGGATACTAATTTGTGGAATCAACAAAGGTAATTCAGGTACTTATTTACAGAACCAAGAGAAAAAGTATATTGATAACAGAGGTGCAGCGTCAAGCCAACAAGAGCCAATGAGCTCTTGCTCAAGTGGTACTTTCTCCCCTTATAAGAACAAGATGGAGAGTGAGATCATGAACTCAATATCCACCAGGTGTGTAACTTACCATTAAGAGAGAGAGAGAGTTACACTAATAGGCTCTTGCTTGGTTTATGGTTGAAAACTTGATTCCAGATAATGAAATTCCAGTGTATACCACAAGAAAAATACTACATAGCTATGGCTAGGAATAGAAGCAAGTACCTCTTATGTGCATTCTAAAAGTACTCTCTTACCCATTCTCTAGCCAAAAAATGCTCAAATCTATACAATACTAAAAGCTGAAACGTAACATTTAACGTTGCTATGCTCCCATTGAGCCACGTCAGCAACCATGTCATTATCAATTTTTTTTCAATTATTTTATACATTTTTTTAACATTTAAAGTGAATTAAAAACTCTATTATATTACAATCAAAATATCATATTTAATTTATCTTATTTTTAATTATTCTTATTTATTATAAAATTTTCAATTCCATTTTAACTTTTCATATCCCCACTACTCTCAATATTAATATTATTCTATCTTTTTATCTTCCTTTATTTTTTACTCTTCTTATTCTTATCCTCATACTATAAAATTGTCATTCTTCCCTCTTATTCCTTGCATAATTTCTATTTTTCCACACACAAAAGCCTCTCTCTCTCTCTCTCTCTCTCTCTCTCTCTCTCTCTTTATATATATATATATATATATATATATATTTTTTTTTTTTTTTTCCTTCAATTTTTGGTATATATTTTTAATTTTAGTGTAGCAGGTTGACCATCAAAACATGCTGATGCAGTATTGAAAACTCCACCAAATGCATCACAGAAATCAGTTTTAGACTACTAGAAGTCAGTTAGTTTTCTAAAATTGGAATTAACAGGTAATCCAGCTTGATACGATTTAGTTTTATGTTGTTATCTTTTTTATTCTCATTGGTTGTTAAATGTTATATTATTGCATTATAAAGATAGTATATAAAAATATAATATTATTTTATTACATAGCATAACTAAAATAATATGGTGTTTATTGCTATACATTTCATTTTTATTATTTTCTTCTCATCTTATTTTATTCAACATTTAAATTTAGCAACATCCTCCATATCATAATTATTTATATTTTGTCTCATTTTTTTTAAAATTAAACGTATAATATTTTATTCAATAAATAAAAATTGTTCTTATAAAGTCTTCCCATGAAATGTTATAATGCATCAATGGAAAAATGAAATACAAAAAAATATCAATTTAGAAACACTCAATTAAAAAATAAATAAATAAATAAACAATTTTCTTATAAAGTATTCCCATAAAACGTTTTATACATTTTTTTAACATTTAAAGTGAATTAAAAACTCTATTATATTACAATCAAAATATCATATTTAATTTATCTTATTTTTAATTATTCTTATTTATTATAAAATTTTCAATTCCATTTTAACTTTTCATATCCCCACTACTCTCAATATTAATATTATTCTATCTTTTTATCTTCCTTTATTTTTTACTCTTCTTATTCTTATCCTCATACTATAAAATTGTCATTCTTCCCTCTTATTCCTTGCATAATTTCTATTTTTCCACACACAAAAGCCTCTCTCTCTCTCTCTCTCTCTCTCTCTCTCTCTCTCTCTCTCTCTCTCTCTCTCTCTCTCTCTTTATATATATATATATATATATATTTTTTTTCCTTCAATTTTTGGTATATATTTTTAATTTTAGTGTAACAGGTTGACCATCAAAACATGCTGATGCAGTATTGAAAGCTCCACCAAATGCATCACAGAAATCAGTTTTAGACTACTAGAAGTCAGTTAGTTTTCTAAAATTGGAATTAACAGGTAATCCAGCTTGATACGATTTAGTTTTATGTTGTTATCTTTTTTATTCTCACTGGTTGTTAAATGTTATATTATTGCATTATAAAGATAGTATATAAAAATATAATATTATTTTATTACATAGCATAACTAAAATAATATGGTGTTTATTGCTATACATTTCATTTTTATTATTTTCTTCTCATCTTATTTTATTCAACATTTAAATTTAGCAACATCCTCCATATCATAATTATTTATATTTTGTCTCATTTTTTTTAAAATTAAACGTATAATATTTTATTCAATAAATAAAAATTGTTCTTATAAAGTCTTCCCATGAAATGTTATAATGCATCAATGGAAAAATGAAATACAAAAAAATATCAATTTAGAAACACTCAATTAAAAAATAAATAAATAAATAAACAATTTTCTTATAAAGTATTCCCATAAAACGTTACAATGCATTAATAGAAAAAGAGAATACAAAACACATGCTATTTTAGAAACACTAAATTTATAATAATAATAATAATATCAAACCAAACATATCATAAAATAAACTAATAGTTATGGATGTATTAACTTCATGGCAGCAAAATGGAATAAAATAAAAATAAAAATAAACGTTACAATATGCATATCTAGTACATTACAATTATCAGCAGATTCGGGAAAACAATAGGATGTTAACAAAGAGGGAGAGAAAGAGATTACTAAAAGAAATCAAACGTCAATTAAATAAATTAATTAGTAACTGTTAATTGGAAAACAAAGAGACTGACGGCTAAAGGAGTAAAAAATTAATTAAAGATGACCTTACAAATATTATTATAAACTTTACAATGCAAATAAATAAATCGTTAAATTCACTTTATTAAATCATATAATCAACAATTAAATAAAATCATACAAAATTTAAACTTTAAACTAATCAAACTTCAATCTAGAAAATCATATTTATTATCAAAACTAAAAGGAAGACGTTCTTTAGTAATAATAGAAATATATAGGAAATAAAGATGAAAATTTTCAAAATCTTTTTTTCGACATTTCATTTAACATTATTTATAAATAATAAAATATAAAAAAAAAGTCCTTAAATGCTTATATTCTTCACACACCATGACTTTTAAAATCTAATGAAAGGTTCTAAGAATTTAACTCTCATTTAATGCCTCTATTATGAAAATCAACAACCAGTAAAATATGATAATAGTAAGAAACGTTATAAATGAAAACATGAAAAAACAAATTAGCCACTATTATTATGGAATAGATGTCTTTTTTTATGCATCTAAGAAAATGAAATGTATAGGGTTTACTTATTAAGGTATATGTAAAGATTCACGTTAAAAAAATATGTAAAGGTTTTTTGAAAAAAAAAAAGTATATGTAAGGTTTTTATTAACTTAAAAGGCAATGAAAAACCTATTTTTAATTACTACAACCGTCGCTACTCTATAAATCACACACAACACTATATTCAATATCCTAAACAACAGAGTTAGACCATTTTGGATATACACCACCATATTCAACTTATAAATTACAACCCAAATCAATCATATAATTACACAATCAAAGCATGAACATGTAACATGTATTACCTTCTGAATTATTGCTTGGAATTTTCACAATTATTGAAAGAGAATCTCCAAATTTAATTTTTAGAAAACATCATGACAAGGTGAATTTTGTTCTTTTTAACTTCCATAGAAAAAAATATTACCCACATTATTTCAACCCTTATGGAAAAGAAGGTTTACATGTAGCATGCAAAACGTGTTTAATTGACTTAGAGATTTAAAAATTAGTCAACCGACTATGGTAGAATTAAGGTTTCAAATTTTAAATAAAAAAATTCTACAATAATAAAAAATTATTTTTGATAAATATGATTATGAAATGCATTACTTTTCATTAAATTAGTTCAAATTACAAAATAATAATAATAATGAGACCACCATAAAAAATAATCACGTGCAATGCACTGGTCTGCGACTAGTTATAAATAATAGTTTCTATCATCCACTCAAATATCTCTAAACTTGTTAATCTTTGTAGTGAAAACCTATAGGGGAGGTTTAGTTTTCCCCACCCTAACCATACAATTCCAATGTGACATAAACACTGTACACACAAGGTAATAGACTACAAGAACAGTCACAAATAAGGGATGTGGAACATCTACGAACATGTTTTGACATTAGTGAAATCAACTTACTCATTCCAGAATGAACTTGTATTAGTGGACTGAAAGTAAAGAAACTTCTGGAATCAAAAAACACAAGAATAATTTTTGGTATCTCACCATGGAGACACATTCCAAAGGTCCATTAAATTGGTTAAGAATTAATTTCTTTTCCTAAGCACTGTAACCATTCTCTCTCCTTTCCCACATTTTCAATACAATTCAAACAGAGTGAAGGGTTTTTTTTTTTTTTTTTTTTTTTGTGCAGTGATAATGACAGATTCACTTCATTAAAACCATGTGAAAAGGTGGACGTGACTGCTTTCCATTTGTTGAGCGTGGGCCTCCCAATGATGACATTGTAGGATGAGGGGCAGTCCACCACTAGGAAGTCTAACTGATGGGTCAACTGCACCGGGTAGGTCCCCACCGTTACTGTCAACGTCACTATGCCCCTGGGGTATACCCTGTCTCCGTTGAAGCTGACGAGGGGAGAGTCAAATGGGCGTAGTCTCCTTGGATCTAGCTTCAGCTGCTGGAAGGCAGGGAGGTAGATGATATCTGCGGAGCTACCGTTGTCCACGAGGATCCTCTTGGTATTGAATCCCTCTATATCCAGCATTATGACCAAAGGATCATTGTGGGGCTGCTTCACTCCCCTGGCGTCCCCTTCATTGAAGGACATGTCCCAGTCTGTTCGTTGTTGCTTAGACGGAGGTATGGTGTGGACACTATTTACCTGTCTCTGGTAGGCTTTCTTGAGGGATTTAAATGATCCTCCTGAGAATGGCCCTCCTGTAATCGTCTTTATCTCCCCGATCACATCCTGTGGAGGTTGGGACGGGCGGTCGTCATCACGGGAAGAAGACTCATGCTGGTTCTTATTACCGTCCCTAAACTTACTATATTCTCCCTTCTTCACATATTTCTGTAATTTCCCTTTCCGTATCAACTCCTCTAGCTGCTCCTTTAGGTCTCTACAATCTTCTGTGTTGTAGCCGTGATCTTTATGGAATCGGCAGTACTTGTTCTTGTCACGGACATTAGGGGATGAGTGCAGTGGTCTTGGCCATTTGAGATAATGCTCGTCCTTGATCTGCATTAAAATTTTGTCAACAGGCATAACCAGAGGAGTAAATCTTACCGTCCGAGGACCTTTATCATCTTTCCTCCTATTCCCGTCATTGTTCCGACGATCTGGGCACTCTCTCTTCTGACCCCTACGATCATCTTCTTTCTTTGCCTTGTCTCCTGGCTTCTCTACATCCTTTATGGCTGCTAAAGCATCTTCAGCATTCATGTACTTCTATGCCTTCAGGAGCATTTCTGCCATCGTCTTTGGTGGATTCTTTGCGAGGGAGGCCACGAGATCTCTAGATCTCAGTCCTGCTTTCAAGGTCGTCAGCTGCACCTTGTCATCAGCTTCGTCCACCTCCAGAGTCTCCCGAGTAAAGCGTTTTACGTACAACCTTAGAGTTTCCTTCTCTCCCTGTCTAATGGTGAGTAAGTGGTCTGCCGGCCTCTTTGGACGTTGCCCCCCTATGAAGTGACGCAAGAAGGCATTGCTTAACTGCTCGAAGTTGTCCACGGACGAAGTCGGCAACTTTGTGAACCATTCCTTTGCAGCTCCTTTAAGAGTGGTGGGAAAGGAACGACACAGTATCTCGTCGGGTGGTTGTTGAAGACCTAGAGTCGTCTTGAAGGTATTAAGGTGATCCTGAGGGTCTCTGAGTCCGTCGAATGGCTCGAGTTGAGGTAAGCGAAACTTCGACGGTACAGGGCATTCAAGCACTGCCGAGGTGAAAGGCGAATCCGTGGCCCTTACCATTCTGTCCACGCTTCGATCCGTCTTTTCCTTAATGGCGTTCCTTAGTTCGTCCATCTCCTTCCTCATGTCTCGAAGGAGATCTGAATTCTGCTCGTCCGGAGTAGTTAGCCTCTGATGGATACTTCTCTTATGGCTATCCCCTTCTCCCTCTAGGTTGTCTTTGGACCGGTTCTCTTCCTGTTGAGCCTGTTGGACCTGTTGAAGCCGTAGCTTCATTTCCTGATTTTGCTTGGTGAATTCTTCAATGGTGGCTGAAAGAGCTTGAACTTGCTAGGCCAACACTACGGAATTTGGATTGGGTTCCATCTGAATGTAGAGGTTTGATGGAAACTACGTTCTCAAATATGAATCTGAAAATGTCGTTTCCCCACAGACAGCGCCAAACTGATGAAGCATGAATTCGTCAGTCGAGATAGGCAGATGGAACCAATCTCCTGTCAGCGCGAATGTGTCCTCTGAGATGGTCACATGTGTGGTGCCTTGGTAACCATTTTTTTCTTAGAACCTTTTGAAGGAAAGATGAATAAATTTGTTGCTTTTCTTGGGTGGTGCTTGATAATTTGCTTTTTATGGTTCAATACACATCAGCTATATTAGATTTTCATTTCCTTATACTAATAATTTGTTGTTTATTGTTTAATTTGACTATTTGGTGTCCCAAAAATTGTGGGAAAATGGAAGATAAAAGAGAGTAGAGTTTGAATCTTAAATTTTTTTGTGTATGGAACTTGGGATGTAACAGCTTAAAATTTTTATCTTAATCTTTTAAAGGAAACTCTAATTCTTCAAAGTATATCAATTTAAGTAGATTGTTGTGTTGTGGCTAGAATTTTTTTGTTTGGGACCTTAGTTGGCCTATTTGGTTGACAAATAACTTTAGGGATTATTTAGCTTATGAGAAATTTTTTGGTATTTTAGGAGTGAGGAAATTCAAAGAATTGAGTTATTTTTAAATTCCATTAGTACCTAGCTTTATGCTAACTGTTGTATGGATAGAAGAATTAATTGGTTCTTGATTTTTGAATACCTATCTATAATACTATGTACATGGACAATAATTGGGTTTTTAGTTTTAGATTTTGAATTATGCTATTTTTTCAACAACTTGATTTTCTTTTTAGAATTTTCTCTTCTTGAATATCTAGAATACTATGTGCATGAGTTTTAGACAAATCTTAACAATACTATTTCTTTTGGATTTTACTATTTCTTTCCTTATTAAACACAATATGATATAGCTGATGTGTTCCAATGAAGGCAGAAGCAATTGCTATTTTTGGGACATAGCAACTAATACAATCTGATAACTTCCTATAGCCATTTGAAATTCATAACCTGGAATGTTAATAGACATCTTCTCCGAGGTAAGAACAATTGGCCGAGTTAGCAAGTTTGCCACCAACTTTGACCATGTTATGGCAATACAAGTGACTCACTTACAATTCATATACGCTCTATTTTGATTTTCTATGGGAATTTAAAACAATGACAATTAAGTGATTTGTATATGGACACATTGATAAATGTCTATAGTGGACATGGGTGGAATCAATGGTACATTACTATTTGACAATTTGGTCTTTGATGGAAATTGATATAAGTGAGGGTCTATTAAATTTAATCATTTTGCTGAAGTGAGGTTTGTTTAATATGTATTTTATATGGTTTATTGACTGGTGGAATTCCTATGGTCCTGAAGCTATGATTCTCCCTCCTAATCTCTTAAAAGCTTATCAGACTTTCAAGAAAGAGTCGGACATACCGCATCTTAAGAATTTCCCACATCTTTTGCAGTTCTTTTACAGGTTTCCAGATCTCCCATGGATCATTAAATGGGAATACAAGATAGAGAAGCATCCCCAGTATCCTTTTCCCATGCTCACTAGAAAGTTTAAATTAAAGTGGTGGAATAAGTTTAATTTTGATCATATTTGCCAAGAATTATAGAAAAATACCTCTTCTTCCCAGACAGAAAATTCTAATTTCCTCCTAGAAAAAAGCCAAGTCCAGTGTCAACTTGCCTCCATTTCAAATAGAAAACAACTTAAGAAACAGCTCCTTGAAGCTGCATCACAAATTTCGAATGATGAAGATGACACAATAATGGAATCCTCCTCTCCAAATTACAGGACTCATCCAAAAACATTTCAAGATTCTCAAGATCCCTATGATATATGACAAACAAAAACAGAATGACAGCCCGCTCAGACAGACCCTTCAAGGACAATTATGACAAACTACTATTCAAGACAGATTCGAACAGATATTCCTAATGAGTCACTATTCACTTGCACGTGACAGACAGAGAATCCAAATAGATCCAAAAAGATCAGATAGATATTCATGGCAAAACACTATTCACTTGCATGAGACAGAAAGTATCCTGACAGATTCCGATTCTCGAAATATATGGTTCCTACCGATAGTTTAACTTGAGTTAACTTTACCTACTCAGGTTAATCTACCATGGTTCACTGCATCTACAAAAGAGACGGACTATGAAGACAAAAGACAAGCTTCTAATTTTCTAAGATTCTAAGTTTTTAAAGTTTTTCATATTCCAAGTTTTAGAGAAAGCTTTTGTAATAGCCTTCCCTCTCCCTCTCTCCGAAAGACTTTTGTACTTTATTCCCCTTTTGTAATCTTGTAACATTTCTCTTCAGACAATTTTATTTTGTAATCTTGTAACTCTTCAGACAGTGTTTTATTTTCAAGCTTGTATCAAACTAGCAATTTGTTTTCAATTTTATCAAAGATAGAAGTTTTATTCAAGTAAGATTTTACTTGTTTCAGTTTTCATATTCTATATTCTGTTTTAACCTTATTTTGAATATATCTATTTTGCTATTTTCTTCTTTATCATCTATTTTATCATTGTTTATGCTTCCATATTACTGTTGTGCTCTCTCCTGGGTAGTCATTGTTATCAGAGCCCTGGATGGTAGATGTATGAGTTTTATTTCTTTGCAATTAAGAAGTTACTAGGAATCTTATTACTGCATAGCCACTACTTGCTCCTTGTTAGCATTGGTCAGCCTCAAGACTCGTTGGCAAACCATAGTTTCGCGTTGGTCAACTCGTTTTTTGTTAGCCGACGGACAGGCGTGTGTTTGGGTGGTCCCGCAATGGAGTTTCCCGAGTCGGTGGTCCCGATAACAAGGATACCAGTGGTTAGTAATAGTTCCGCCAGTAATTATTAATTGCTTGGAAATAGAATAAATACATTTATCAATTCATCATTTGTTTGCTTGTTTACACTTAGGATAGGCACACACTAATTAGAAACATGGACTATAATGATATAGATTATGATGAAGGTTATAGCATGAGGGATATAGACAATAGTTGGTTAAATGATAATATGGATTATGAAACAGATTCTGATTTTGACAGTGATACTGATGATTATAATTATAACTATAATAATAGCACAAATAATTGGAATACATTAATAGGAGATAAAATCAACCAATAGACTGATAGACACAATAATAGTTTCTTAGATAAAATTAATAAAAAATTGGAATTTTTAGAAGCTATTGAAAGATCCACCACTGTAGAAAGAGAAAATTATAGAGATAATAGAGTAGACAGTTTTTTGGACCTTTATGAAAAAATTAAAGCTTTAAATTCAAAACTAGAAAGAAACTTTGAACCCCATCAAAGATCATCTTTAGTGACAGATAATTGGCATGATAGAAAAAATAGTAGCTTAGTAAGCACTGACAGACTCATAAATATTACATGTGGAAAAGATGACTTGAAGAGAGAAGGCATAAAAACAATTCTAACAGAAAAGAAACAAAATAGTTCTATAGAAAGACAAGAAAATGATAATAGAAAAGATGACATAATAGAAACAATACAAAAGAAGAAGCTAGATGGAGACAAAGAAAAAGGAATAATACGGAAAGGCATAGTAAAAGAGATGTTAAAGAATAGAAAGACAACAAGGTAATAGTATTATAACCAATTCAAAAGATGGAACTCTACGTAAAGAAATAGATATAGAAAAAGGGATAGGAAAAGAAAGAAACATGATAAGGAAAGAGAAAGAAGATGATGGTCTAGTCAAAGAAAGGACAAATAATAGTCTTAGGAATAATGATAGTTCCAAAAAGAGTAATAGTTTTAAAGAAGAAATTGATGAAAGACTAAAATCAATTAAAAGAACTATGGATTATACCCGAGACAATAGTCTAGTAGAATTAGCTAAAAAAATAAAAATTTTAAATTCACCAATAGAGATAAAAGAAATGAAAAAGGACATAACAATTTTAGAGATTACTGAGCTATCAGACAATGAGAAATCTGACAGACATATTAAAAATATTATTTGTCATAAATGTAAAGAATATGGGCATACTAAAAAATAATGTGACAGACATAATAAAATTGTTAAACAAATCTATAAATTAGAATTTGAGAAAGACATAATAAATGAATTGATGGAAATATTTAATGTAAAGCAAAAAGAGATAGATCAAGTAATGAAAAAAGAAGAATTAAAATCAACAAACCCACTTAAAATTAATAAAAGAAAAATGAAACAAAAAAGACATAATAATGAAATTAATAGATAATCTACCCAATCACCAAAAAGATAAAAAAGAATATTTACTAAGTTTGAAAGATTCTATAGACATACCTATGGCTTGTATTAGGTGTAGGAAATATGGACACCATGTTACTGATTGTAGAAAAGAAGAAAAAGCCAAGAAAGAAAAGATAAAAATCAAACAAGATGGAACAAAAATAAAACCAGTAACTTTACAAGACTTAATGACAAAAATAAAAATAGTAAAACAAGAAATTAAAGAAGATAATTCCTTAAACATAGATGAACAGAATAATGCAGAAATAATGAATTTAAAAGAATTCTCTAATCCTATGACAGATCTACCTGATCCTCCCACAAATGAAGAAGTTACAGATATTAATAATAGGAATAGACATAATTTCTTGAGTTTAATTGACAGAGTAATTTTTCAAAAATGGCATACAGAAATTACTTTAGTAACTAATAAAGAGTTTTCTTTGACAGAAATTGATTTGATAGACTCAGGTGTTGACATGAATTGTATACAAGAAGGACTAATACCTTTAAAGTATTATGAAAAATCATCTAAAAGATTAACTCAGGCTAATGGAGAAAATCTCATAATTAATTACAAAATACCTAATGTTCATATATGTAATGATGGAGTATGCTTTGAAACTGTTTTTGTTTTAATTAAAGACCTTTCTTCTAAAATTGTTTGAGGGAATCCCTTTATGGCCTTACTTTATCCCTTCTTAACAACAGCTGAAGGAATTAAAACTAATGTGTTAGGAAAATACATACTTTTTAAATTCATTTTACCACCTATCCCGAAAGAAATCTATTCACTAGATAATATTTCCATAATAAAAGAAATTGATAAAGAAAGAATTTACAGAAAAAATAGACATTTGTTATCCTTAAAATCAGAAATAATACATGAAAGAATTGCTGATCAATTGACAGATCCTATATTAAATCATAAAATAGAAGTATTTAGACAATAGATTGAGACAGAAATTTGCTCTAATCTTCCTACTGCTTTTTGGCATAGGCATCGGCATATTGTACAATTACCTTATGAAAAAGACTTTAATGAAAGAGAGATACCTACTAAGGCTAGATCAATACAAATGAATAATAAATTATTAGAACACTGTAAAAAAGAAATTGAAGATCTTTTAAATAAAGGTTTAATCAGAAAAAGCAAGTCTCCTTGGAGCTGTGCTGTTTTTTTTTTTTTTTTTTGAGACAAAAAAAAAGGGGACTCGCGTGTGGCAGTCATTGTCCCACGCCCCACGGTACAGTTGGGTAAGCCCATGGGTACCACCAGCTCAAACTGGAGCTCGGAAACTTCGAACCCACACACACCCCAGGCTCTATTGATTTCTGGGACTTCCAGAAATTGCAATTACAGTCCTCGTGAGAACTCGAACCTGGGATGTGGTGAAGCCGCAACAGTCACCTACCAGTTGTACCACATCCGCCGGTGGTTTATGTTAATAAACAGGCAGAACTAGAACGAAGAGTTCCAAGATTAGTTATAAATTATAAACCTTTAAATAAAGCTTTACAATGGATAAGATATCCTATTCCCAATAAGAAAGATTTACTTGACAGACTTCATGAAGCAACCATATTTTCTAAATTTGATATGAAAAGTGGATTTTGGCAGATATAGATAGATGAGAATGACAGATATAAGACTGCTTTTACAGTTCCTTTTGGTCATTATGAATGGAATGTTATGCCTTTTGGATTAAAAAATACACCTAGTGAGTTTCAAAATATAATGAATGATATATTTACACCCTTTACAAAATTTTCAATTGTTTATATAGATGATGTCTTAATATTTTCCATGGTTTTAAAAACCGAACCGGTCAAAGAACCGTTTTTTTTAATTTCCGGTTCAACCCCGGTTTTTGACCGGTTTTTGGCCGGTTTTCCGGTTATTGACCGGTTTTTGGCCGGTTATTAACCTTTTAACCGGACCGGATTGGCCTCCGGTTCCCGGTTGAACCGGTCGGACCGGCCGGTCCGGTCCGGTTTTTAAAACAGTGATATTTTCCAAATCAATTGATGACCATTGGAAACATTTAGATATATTTTTTAATGTACTTAAACATAATGGATTAGTTGTATCAGCCACTAAAATAAATTTGTTCAAAGATAAAATCTGATATTTAGGACATAATATTTATAAGGGAACCTTAAGTCCTATTGACAGAGCCATTCAATTTGCAAATAAATTTCTAGATGAAATAAAAGATAAGAATGAATTACAAAGATTTCTTGGCAGCCTAAATTATGTTTCAAACTATTTTCAAGGATTAAGAAAAATATGTAGACCCTTATATAAAAGGTTAGAAAAGAATCCTCCTGCATGGACAGACAAACATACTATGATAGTTCGACAAATTAAAAAATATGTTAAACAACTCGCTTGTATTGTTATTCCTCCACCCCATGCTTTCAAGATTGTTGAGACAGATGCTTCTGATATAGGCTATGGTGGAATCCTAAAACAGGTAGCAAAAGATTATGCTAAAGAACAAATTGTTAGATTCCATTCTGGCTCTTGGACAGCTACCCAGCAGAATTACAGCACTATTAAAAAAGAAATTTTATCTATCATATTATGTGTTTCAAAATTCCAAAATGATCTTTTTAATCAAAAGTTTTTAATCAGGGTTGATTGTAAAAGTGCCAAAGAAGTTTTACAAAAAGATGTTCAAAATCTTGTTTCCAAACAAAGTTTTGCTAGATGGCAAGCTATTTTAAGTGTTTTTTATTTTGATATTGAATATATTAAAGGAGAAACTAATTCGATTCCTGATTTCCTAACTCATGAATTCTTGCAGGGAAGATGAGTTCCCCTGCAGAAAAGAGCAACTCCCCAAAACCCAGAACCAGACAGTCTTATGCTACTCCTCCTATTCCTCCTAGCAGATTTCTCCCTTGTCCCTCTTTCACTTCATCCACTTTCTCTTCGAATAGACCCCAAGAAAGATCTCCATTAGTATGTAGCCCAAACCCTTTCGAACCACTCTCTCCAAATCCCACTCCAACAACCAGACAAACTTATGCCTCACCTCCTCCCTTAAAAACACCATTTAACATTGTTGCATCCTCTTTTCCCCCTTTAACCTCTACCACTAACCAATCAAAGTACAGACCCTCTACCTAGGCCACGTCAATGCTTAGTTGGTTTGCAAATTTTCTCAACCTAATAAAAAGATTTCTTCTTCTTCTTCCTGTTTAGTGTGGACTAAAATCTTTGGTTTTGTATGGTGGCTAAGAAAGTAGTGAAAGGATGACAACAAAAATAAGTAATAATAATAATTAAAAAAAAAAAAACTATTTCTCTTCTTTATATTTTTCCATCAATTTGAAAATCAAACCAAATACTTATTAATTTATTTACTCTTCTTCTTTTTTTTTTTGGTTAAACATCGCATAATATTAACTAAGGAACAATAAGTCTGTTACGAATGTGGCCAGCTTTGTCTAATACTAGCAAATCAACCACCACAGACGATGGGTTATACAAAAAAAGATGGTCAGTATAGAGGTCAACCCCCATCTTTGCTAGTCTGTCAGCGTAGTTGCTGGTGAAAGTTCAAAAACGTGTACAAAAACACTTTTGAACGTTTAGACCCCCAAAAACCAATTTAATCAACACAAGCAATATGTTAAACAACTAGTGTGCGGAAACTTAACATATGCTATAACATGGAATTGATTAAACAACTATCTAAGCCACAACACAATAAACCACAGCAGATAATGTAAAGGCAGAGATAGAGAGGAAGGAAGATGCAAACACAGCGATAACACCAGATATGTTATCGAAGAGGAAACCGAAGACCTCGGCGAAAAACCTCTCCGCCGCCCTCCAAGCGGTAATCAATCCACTAGAAAATACAGTTGGGATACAAGGACAGCAATAGACCCTCCAAGCCTAATCTACCCAATGCACCTAAGCCCTCCAAGCTTCTTGCTCCAACGAGGTTGCGCCGAACCTTTTTCTTTTCTAGCTTTCCGGATTCCGCTACTACACCGTAGCATCCACCAATAAAGATTGGCTCCTTCCTAACTGCTTCCCAGAACTCCAAACGACTGTCTCACAGGGATGATAATGGTGAGAACCAGGTTTGGTATAAAGGCCTCTCAAGGATTTGACAATGGAGAGGAAGAGAGTGAGGGAATTTGATGAGACTCTAAGGTAGAGATTGTGGGTGAAACAATCTGGTTTTTCTTTAGGGTTTCTCTCTCAAAATTCTCTCTGGAAGCTCTCTTTCAATCGTGGGTTAAAAGGGTATTTATACTGAAAAGGAGTGGAATGTGAAACGTCAGGTTTTTCCAAAACAGGGGTGGCTCACGGCTTGACCTCGCGGCTTGACTAAGTCGCGAGTTCCAGTCGCGAGTTAACCGTATGGCCAGTTGTCCTGTTTTGTCCTGTAGTGCTCCAGCTAGCATGACTGTTCATCTTCCAGCATGCTTGGCACGTGTGCATCTTCTGGCGGGTTGAAGCCGCGAGTCCAGTCGCGAGTCCCAGCCGCGACACTCTGTTTTCTTGCACACTCTTGAGCAATCTTCACACTATCTCACTCACTACCCTTACAACAATCCCACCTAAATACAGGGTTACTAAATGCTGAATTACAAGCAAATTTGGCACGGAATAAAGCCAATTAGATGGTTGAATAAATTCAACCTTACAGCTGGCTTCTCTATAAACATGTTCCACTAGGCAGTTAGGGAACGACTTCGCAAGTTCCTGCAATCGGACAGCAGTAGTTCCAAGTTAAGATTGGCAACAGTTGGGTTAGTGATAAGATATACAAGAAAAGCAGCATCTAATTCAACACATAAATTATCAAAGCCCAACTGTTTGGCCATCAGGAGCCTTTCCTTAATCACCCAAAGCTCCGCGGTGTTACTGGAAACGTTCCCAAACTTCTTCACAAACCCAGCAACCCAGTCCCCATCACTATTCCGAATAATTGCTCCACCACCAGCCTTCTTTGGATCCCCAAACACTGAGCCATCTGTATTCAACTTTACCCACCCGGGTTGGGGCTTACTCCACTTCACTTGGACTTGGATTCTACTCGGCTTGCTGGGGCTGTTTGGCACTATAGCGTAGAATTCAGCATTTCTCTTGATACAAAGAGCACTCAACCCTCTCTCAACATTTCTATCCTGGAATATGGCTTTGTTCCGTTGAAGCCAAATATTCCAGAGGGTTTGGGGAAACAGAATTTTCCAAGGGGTGCGAGGTCTAGGGAAAAACTCAACTAAGCCACAGTATTTCTCTAACTAATCAGCTAAGGGAAGATTAAAAACTCCATGTTTGTTTCTTCAATACCAAGGTCATTCCAAATACTTCTTGCCCTCACATAGTCCCATAGGGTATGGAGAATAGATTCAGAGGCCAAGCCACATAATTCACAAGAAGTGTTCAAGTTAAAACCTCTTGAACCAAGGACTTCTCGGGTTGGGATGCTACGATGAACACAAAGCCATAGAAAAAATTTTATTCTTGGTGTTGTGCTGGATTTCCACACCCATTGGCCAAGAGTAGTCACAGGGTTCAAAAGGTTTAAACCTTTAGCTAAGAGGTAGGCTGAGTTAAGAGAGAAGGATCCGTCCTTGGAGAATGCCCACACAAGAATATCCTTTTGATTCGGGTTCACAGCAGTTGGGATGCCTTGAATTTCTTGAATGATGGTATCAGAGAGGTTAAAAGAAATGCTAGCTTGGTTGCCCAAAAACAATTTGACAGAGATTTTATCCTCCCCTTCAATCAATGGTCCTTCAATTTGGTGTCTAAGAGGTCCAGAGGGCAGCCAGAAGTCCTCCCAAGCATTAACCATTTCCCCGTTTGCAATTGACCACTTTAACCCTTTATTGAAAATAACCCCAAAAAAGTCTTGACTTCTTTTTTTTTCTCCTCTCTATAGGAGTCTTTCCTCTCATCTAAGGTGAGCTTTTTTCTTCTACTTTTGGGTAGGGGTTGGTTTTCCCCCATCTTAAACTTAAGTGGTGTGGGGAAGATTTTGCTTCCACTGAGATACTTGTTTTCTTACAACTAGTGAATCAGAGCCATAGTACGAAGTTACCAATCAAAGGGAGTATACTTCTTCAGTCCAAATGGATACAGATTTTATTGAAAGACTTCAGAGTATTCACTTGACGGAGGAGGAGGGTGAAGTTATAAAGGTTCGATCAGAGAATCGTGCAAAGATATTGGAGGAGTGTTCATTAAGTCTAATGGGTCATTTTCATACGATGAAACCAATCAATTT
Source organism: Quercus robur (assembly GCF_932294415.1). Classification (NCBI taxonomy): domain Eukaryota; kingdom Viridiplantae; phylum Streptophyta; class Magnoliopsida; order Fagales; family Fagaceae; genus Quercus; species Quercus robur. The sequence goes on along the minus strand of NC_065541.1, from coordinate 67,668,398 downwards.
ATGGGTTGCCAAAAATCTACTGAGGTCAGTGTGGAAACTTGGCCATGATCTGAAGATTACGGATATTGGTGAGGGGCTAATGCAATTCAAATTCTCCATGGAGAGCCAACTGAAGTGGGTCTTGAATAATGGACCGTAGAGCTTTGATAATCACTTATTGTTATTGAAACGATGGGAGAAGGGAATGACGACGTTTACTGTGGAATTCAAAGTTGTACCAATATGGGTTCAGGTTTGGGGGCTACCTTTTGATCTCATTAATGAAGAAGCAAGAAAAGATATCGGTGGTGGCATTAGGAGAGTCTTGGAAGTGGACTGCAAGGCAATTGCTACTGATCAAGCTCGCTTCCTTCGGATTAGAGTTGAATTGCCATTGGATAAACCAATCCAAAGGGGCGCTATAGTGCTTAGCCCAAAAGGTGTGAGCGTGCAAATAGCTTTCCAATATGAAAGATTGGTGGGGCTGTGTTTTAGTTGTGGTAAGCTCGGACATGAAGCAAAGGAATGCCCGAGTAAAGTCTCTGCTATAACGGGTGAAAGGCTGTATGGGGAGTGGCTCAAGGCGGGGGTCTGACATCAAACTAAATCGGGTGGCAAGAATTCCAGAGCACAATTAGGTGGCAGGGATGGTACCGGTGATCAAGCTAAGGACCCATATTGCAAACACCACGGCAGCAAAGCACAAGCTCAGCGATGGCAAACCTGGCCAACCTGGAAACCGTTATTGACAGAGAGAAACGACAAGCATTAACTACGGAATTATTGGAGGAGAGTAATTCCGTGAGTAATGAGCAACCCCCACATCAATGCGCAATGCAAACTGATATCCCTGAAATCATGCAACCCGACATTCTAAGGAAGAACCTAAACATGCTGCCAGTCACGTATGTGGAAACGGATGAGAGAGTTAATACCACCGACCCATGTAAGGAAACCCTAGTTGACATGATTAATAATAAGGCACGTGCCTCTCCATGGGACACCAAAAAGAAGCCTCCATCTGAAACATGTAGGTGGAAAAAGCAAGAGCCCCGAGACGATACCGAAACGAGACCAAAACTAACACAAACTGAGATTGACGGACAACAACAGGTTGGGCTGAAACAACAGAGAAGATCTAGCAAGGATGAAGGTAGCACAAGGGGAAGGAAGCGAAGCAAGACACAGACAAGTTACTCACTATACACAGCGGCGGAGGCTGACAGTCAGCCCCACCGAGCACAATGAACGTGTTAAGCTGGAACTGCAAGGGGCTTGGGAATCCCCTGGCAAGCGCAGTCCTCTCTCATTTGGTGAGGGAGAAAGTTCCCAAGGTCTTGTTTCTAATGGAGACAAAACGGACGGTGGATGAGATGAAAACAATACAAGCAGAATTAAGGTACGATAATATGCTCGCTATTCCTTACATCCATAGGGCAAGTGGCCTAGCTATGCTCTAGAAGGAGGAGATCACTTTACACATTTAGACCTACTCTCAATATCACATCGATGCCCATATCATGATTGACCCAGCCAATCCTTGGAGACTTACCGGTTTTTATGGGAGACCGAAAGAACATCGTCGACATGAATCATGGAGTTATCTGAGACATCTACACACTAGAGACTCACTGCTGTGGGTATGCTTGGGAGATTTCAACGAAATTCTAAACTCAGCAGAGAAGCAAGGCAGGCTCCCCAAACCCCACCGACTTATGGAGGCTTTTCGTAATGCATTATTGCACTGTGGATTGATAGATCTAGGGTACCGGGGTAATATTTTTACATGGCAAAATGGAAGGCCCGGAGATGCTTTTGTTCAAGAGCGTCTGGATAGGGCATGTGCTACACTGGATTGGAGAGAAAGGTTTCCTCATGTAGTGGTGAACCATTTACAGGTATCATATTCGGACCATGACCCAATTTTTATAATCATCAATGGTAGTGCAGGCAATACAAGGAGAAAGAAAATCCCGAAAAGGTTTGAGGAAAAATGGGCGATACATCCCGAATGCGAAGCCATTATCCAAGAGGTATGGAGTAGGGAACCACCAAGGGGCAGCCCTATGTTTCGATTATTCTCAAAAATAAGGGATTGCCGTATGGCCTTGGTAGCTTGGAGTCAGAATATGGGAAGCACTGGAACACGGATTGAGGAGAAAAAACAACAACTCCAAACCCTTACAGCACAAAATGATCCAGCAAATTTGGAGTTAATACAAAAAGTGAGGGATGATATCAATACGCTCTTGTATCAAGAAGAATTGGCTTGGAGACAATGTTCTAGATCCATTTGGCTACCTGCTAGCAACAAGAACACCAAGTTCTTTCATCAAAGGGCTAGTCAATGTTGTCGAAAAAATAATATTGATGGCCTTTTGGATGAGGGGGGGAGATGGTGTACATCAGATGCTGAAATATAGGGAGTAGTCAAAAGGTATTTCCAAAGGCTTTTCATTACTACAAACCCCACCCAAATGGATTTAGTACTTGATAAAGTGGATCGGGTTGTCACACTAGATATGAACCACTCACTCCTACAACCATGCCGCCCAAAAGAGGTCCAACAAGCACTCTTCCAAACGCATCCATCAAAATCACCCGGTCCATATGGTATGTCTCCTTTTTTTTTTCGAAAGTATTGGAATATTGTTGGTGATGATGTCATTGAAGCAGTATTGTCAGTTTTATCTTTGGGGCACATGTAACACAAAATGAATTACACCTACATTGTCCTTATTCCCAAAAGAAGATAACCCCACCAGCCTTGCAAGCAGCCCAAATGCGAGAAGCTGGGAGCTTTCTACCACCTTCACCGAGTCTAGCAGGGGTAAGATACTTGCTGATTAGCATTTAGGCCTAAGGCTTATCAGAACTAGAGCCAATTCTCCAACAAAGTTTAGCTAATAGAGTAGAATTCCGAGCCTTTGCTTGGAAGATCCCCAAACCCCCCAACTCCTTCGGGTTAGCTATTTTACTCCATCCCACCAGGTGAATTTTCTTTTTATTTGAAGTTGACCCCCATAGGAAGTCCCTCACAAGTCTGTCCACATCATCACAGACTCTAGCAGGAAGTTTACAGCATTGCATAAAATACTCTGGTATGGGAGATACCGCCGCTTTTAAGAGAACAAGTCTGCCTGTAGGAGAGAGGCACTTTGATTTCCAACCCGCAAGCTTCGATTGGACCCTTTCCACCACAAATTGAAAATCATTTCTTCTCCTTCCATTATGAAGTATGGGGAATCCAAGGTATTTTCCAAGATTGGAGGTTTCAACAATGCCAAGATGTTGGACAACCCTTTCCTTATCCTCCTCTGAGGTATTGGTAGAGAAGAATATTTTGGACTTAGCTAGGCTAATCTTTTGCCCCATGAGACTGCAACACTCATCCAAAACTTCACTAACAGTCTCAGTGTTTCTTTGGCTTGTACTAGCAAATAATAAGAGGTCATCCGCAAAAAACATGTGGGAAAAACCAGGTCCACTCCAAGAAGCTTTGACTCTAGTCTAGTCACCTTCCTTACATTTCCTATGAATTAAGGTACTTAGGAATTCCATGCATAAAATGAAAATATAAGGGGAAATAGGGTCCCCTTGTCTCAGTCCCTGAGAAGGCTGAAATTCCTCCAACTAAGAGTCATTAAAGAGTAGAGACACATTAGTGGACGATATACAACTAAGGATCAGGACTATAGTGTCTTAGTGAAACCCCATACTAAAAAACATGCTTCTCACAAAACTCCATTCCATGCGGTCAAATGCCTTTTCCAAGTCAATCTTTATAATCATGTAGCCTTGATGCCCTTTCTTTTTCCCGAGGGTGTACACAAGCTCCTGTGCCACAATAACATTGTCTGTACCTCTCCTACCCGAGATGAAGGCCATTTGGGAGGGAGAAACGAGAGTGGGAATGAGATGCTTCATTATCTAAAATAGGATTTTGGTGACAATCTTGTAGATGGTGTTACACAAACTGATGGGCCGAAAGTGGTTGATTGTTTCAAGCCCAGATTGCTTCGGTATGAGGGCAATGAGAGTTTTGTTAAGGTGCTGAGGAATTTTTTTGGTTCTAAACATAAGCTTGACTTCAAACTTCACAAAATTCCCCACAACCATCCAGAACCTTTGAAAGAACCCAGCATGGAGGCCATCAGGTCCAAGAGCTTTAAAGGGTTTCATGGAGTTAAGTGTAAACAGAATCTCAACATCAGAAGGGGGGCAGCCAAATTAAGAGCTTCCAAATCAAATAGTCAATTGCCCCAAATAGGAATATTGGTAGGCTCCAGGGGGCAGTAAACTTGTTCAAGTCGGTAAAAATTAGCGAAACCATTTAGAAAAATCCTCTGAACTCTCTCAGGATCTTCTTCCCAGTTCCCAATAGAATCTTGGATGCGATGAATATGATTGCCACTTCTATGGATAAGGGTGGACATATGAAATAATTTCGTATTTCGTTCACCTTGTATAAGCCAATTAGTTCTGGCTTTAATAACCCAAAGTTCTTCCAGACCCAAGAAATGCCCCAAATCCTCGGACAGGGACATATGAAGATTAATCAATCTTTGAGACGGAAAACGGCCTAAGGCCTTTTCCGCACCAAGAATTTTCGCAATCAGATTCTTTTTCTTCCAGAAAATATTCCCAAATACATCCATGTTCTAAGCTTTTTCTTTCTAGATAAACGAAAGAATAGCACTATTAGTGTTCTGATGGTTTCCTTCCCAAGCATCCTTAACAATGGAGGGGAAACCCTCGTGGCTAAGCTAAATGGGCTGGAAGCGGAAGGGTCTATCCCCACAACGGCACAGGTTAGGGATAAGGGAGAGAAGGAGAGGGCAATGGTCAGAATTAATCCGCACTAAATGCTTAACCATTGCCTCAAGGAAGCAAGCTTTCCAATCCGAATTAGCCCAAACCCTATCTAATCTCTGCTGAATTAACCCTAAAATGTCCCTTTTATTGGTCCAAGTAAAAATTGACCCAGAGAATCCAAGGTCCAGTAAGTTACAAAAATCCATAAAATCAGTGTATTCATACACCTGCCTCCTGCAAATCCCATTTCCCCCTTTTTTTTCTTCTCTTCCTTAATGACATCGTTAAAATCCCCCATAACAACCCAAGGGAGATTGTGCCTCACAGATAAAACTCTAAGGTTGTTCCAAAAAATACACCTTTCTCTAAAGCGAGGACTACCATAAATTGCACTTAAAAGCCAAGGTTGGGAAAGGGATTTAACCTAAACAATAGCATGGATCTCCTGCTCAGTGGCAGAAAGGATGTCCATAGAAATAAAGTCCGAGCGCCACAGAAGCCAAATCTCGCCAGCATAGCCAATAGTCTCAGTTGAGTAGGCTCCATCAAAGGGGAGTTTCCTGATAATCTCATCAGCTCTTGGACCATCAATGCGGGTCTTAGTAATCACAAAAATAATGGGTTGATGCCATTCAACCAAATCCAAGATAGTCTTCTTAAAGGTGGGCTTCATAGTCCCTCTACAATTCCAAATGAGTATATTCATAATTGGAGTGGGGGTAGTGCGTAAGTCAAACCATGTAGGAGATGGCTCCTCCCCTATCTCCTTCAATGTCCATGCTTGCCTTAGCAAGTTCTTCTCCTAAATAATCTCTAGAAACAGGTTCATTGCGTGCTTCAGAATCCCAAACTGTGCCTGGTTGCCGCGTATGTTCAGTGTGCATGCTATGGGAGTCATCGAGAACTGCAATAGTTTCACCAGGAATAAATTCCCCATTAGCGCTAGTTCTATGGGTTTGTCTAGCAGAACCTTCCTCTGAGATATGACTAGTTCCAGATGAATCCCCTCCAGGACATTTAGAGATTTTTCGCAAAGGGGTTTCCATAAGGGACATTCTTGTAGATGCGAGGGAGTTACAATCAGAGGCGGGAACTTCGACTTGTCCATGAGGAAGTGCCAGAATGGATTTAGGGTCGAAATCCAGGTTTCGTCCTCCATTGGAAGAAAGCCCAGATGAGCACTCACCTCTGTGAGTGGAAAAAGGTTCTTCCAAGCTTCCATTGCTTCCACATCGTACCACCCCATTATATCTGTTGGATCTCTCTAGATGCCTTCTATCATTTTATCTCCAATTGGAATTACCTTTCCTCTGAGAAAGATTGCCCACTTCACAGCTGACTGCTCCATCTGCACTTGAGCTCGCACCAAAATGAAAATCAGAGGCAGGGAGAGGGAGGCTTTGAGTTTGGGTATATACACTGGGTTTTGAAGGCCATGGTCTACTTTCCCAGCCCAAGGAATTAGAATTCAAGCCATGGTTTTGCGGGGATTTAGGGGCCCTACCATGGTTTCTAACTAGAACATTCTTGTTTTTACTTATAAAGGGGCTAATTTGGTCTCCCAAACCCAAGTTTAGTTGGGGACTAACCGAATTGGTCCCATCAGATCCTCTCGAGGGTCCCACCTTTCTTTTCATATCTTTTCCAATGTCAGTGTTTGAGTCTTGAGGTGTATGGCGAACACTCCATCCCACTAAACGCATTTTTCTTGCGCATGGCCCCCGTAATGGTGTCATCTCTACGTGGGCCTTAGGCTTTGACAGTTGGCTTCTTCTTCCTCTTTACCACCATCCACTCCCTGTACATGCCATACTCATTATTGCCCCCATCCACCTACTCTTCTCTGCGTGTAGGAGAATCTGAGGTCTGGTTCCCTGAGTTTTCCATAGGTGATTTTGGCTTCTTAATCACAATTGGGCAGTGATCCTTCCAATGACCCAAACGCCCACAGGCAAAGCATAAAGAATTAAGGCCCTCATATTGCACCGGCTGTATCATCCGCCTAATCTTTATAGATCTAAAAAGGGGTTTGTTGACATCTATCTGAACGCAAATCCTCGCGAAACGTCCTTTCTCCCCGTTCAAAGTATAAGAATCAATTCTGAGGACTGGACCAATGGTCTTTCCAATTTTCTTGAGCATGGGTGGTTCATAGAACTCTATAGGAAGTTCAGGCAATCTAACCCACACTGTAACAGTCGAACAATAAGCAAGTGATGCCTTGAACTCAAGTTCCCATTGGTGGATAGATATGAATTGCTGACCAACAAACCAGGGCCCCCCCTTGATCACCTCATCCAAGTCAGACTGAAGCTCAAATTTGATAAGGAAAAAATTGTGACCCACATTGACACAGTCCATCCTACCAACAGGTTTCCACATGGACCTCAGTCTCTCCACCAAGAATGAATACCCAAGACTATGACCAAAAATCTTAACAATGATAGCCTTTCCCCGGGGAGCACAAATCCTTGTTTTTTCATCTTTCGAAAATTTAAAGGAAACCATACCTTCACAAAGTTCATCATCCTCGTCATCAGAGTTCACCTCCTCCTCCATGCCAAAGTCAAATCCAAAAGCTTGCTCATATGTGCCTGGTATCGATCCAACTAGCTTGTCTTTATAGCTTTTGATCTTATCTCCATTACCCAGGAACTCAGAGGGAGTTTCTATCTTGTGGTGGACGTCCTTGAACTTCTTGATGCTTCTTTCTAACGTGTCTTCTTCTTTAGAGCTTCGTGGTCTTTCTCTCTCTACCATCACGTTCTACCATCAGTGAGCTAGTCAGTCTTATTTACTCTTCTTCTCTCTGTCTTCTTCTTGACAAGAGAGTTCAATAATCTTTTACAATTTTTAGTTTGAATAAAAACTTTTTCATAGTATAGATAAAGACTCGTTTTAAACTAACTTTTATCAAATTTTATTCTTTTATTCTTTATCTATTATATTTATTCAATTTCAATAAGACTATTAAATTACCAAAATCAATATATATATATATGAGTAATTCTACTATACCCCCCAAAAAAAGGGGGGGTACGGTACCCACTAGTAGGTAACCTGTTACATCAGGTTACTTTTTTCTCACATTTGACGATTTCATCTTCACATTGTGTAGTTCCAATATCACATGTGACAGTTCTTTTCTCACATTTGGTGGTTCCCTTACTTTTTTCTCACATTTGACGATTCCATCCTCACATTGTGCAGTTCCAACATCACATGTGACAGTTCTTTTCTCATATTCGGTGGTTCCCTTACTTTTTTTTCTCACATTTGACGGTTTCATCCTCACATTGTGTAGTTCCAACATCACATATGACAGTTCTTTTGTCATATTGGGTGGTTCCCTTACCTTTTTCTCACACTTGATGGTTCCATCCTCACATTATGCAATTCCAACATCACATGTGACAGTTCTTTTCTCACATTTGGCGGTTCCTTTAACCTTACTTTTTTCTCATATTTGATGGTTTCATCCTCACATTGTGCAGTTCCAACATCACATGTGACAGTTCTTTTCTCACATTTGGTGGTTCCCTTACTTTTTTTTTCTCACATTTGACGGTTCCATCCTCACATTGTGTAGTTTCAACATCACATATAACAGTTCTTTTGTCACATTGGGTGGTTCCCTTACCTTTTTCTTACACTTGACGGTCATTGTGCAGTTCCAACATCACATGTGACAGTTCTTTTTTCACATTTAGTAGTTCCCTTACTTTTTTTTTTCTCACTTGACGATTCCATCCTCACATTGTACAGTTCCAACATCACATATGACAGTTCTTTTGTCACATTGGGTGATTCCCCTACCCTTTTCTCACATTGTGCAGTTCTTCACATTGTGCGGTTCTAACATCACATATGACAATTCTTTTATCACATTGGGTGGTTCCCTTGCTTTTTTATCATATTTGATGGATCCATCCTCACATTGTGCAGTTCCAACATCACATGTGACAGTTCTTTTCTCACATTTGGTGGTTCCCTTACTTTTTTCTCACATTTGACGGTTCCATCCTCACATTGTGTAGTTCCAACATCACATGTGATATTTTTTTCTCACATTTGATGGTTCCATTACTTTTTTTTTCTCACATTTGACGATTTCATCCTCACATTGTGTAGTTCCAACATCACATATGACAATTCTTTTGTCACATTGGGTGGTTCCCTTACTTTTTTCTCATACTTGACGGTTCTATCCTCACATTGTGCAATTCCAACATTACATGTGACAGTTCTTTTCTCATGTTGGGTGGTTCCCTTACTTTTTTCTCACATTTGACGGTTTCATCCTCACATTATGCAGTTCCAACATCATATGTGACAGTTTTTTTCTCACATTTGGTGGTTCCCTTACTTTTTTCTTTTAACATTTGACGGTTCCATCCTCACATTGTGCAGTTCCAACATCACATGTAACAGTTCTTTTCTCACATTTGATAGTTCCCTTTTTTTTTTCACATTTGACGGTTTCATCCTCACATTGTGTAGTTCCAACATCACATGTGATATTTTTTTCTCACATTTGATGGTTCCATTACTTTTTTTTTCTCACATTTGACGATTTCATCCTCACATCGTGTAGTTCCAACATCACATATGACAATTCTTTTGTCACATTGGGTGGTTCCCTTACTTTTTTCTCATACTTGACGGTTCTATCCTCACATTGTGCAGTTCCAACATTACATGTGACAGTTCTTTTCTCATGTTGGGTGGTTCCCTTACTTTTTTCTCACATTTGACGGTTTCATCCTCACATTATGCAGTTCCAACATCATATGTGACAGTTTTTTTCTCACATTTGGTGGTTCCCTTACTTCTTTTTTTTAACATTTGACGGTTCCATCCTCACATTGTGCAGTTCCAACATCACATGTAACAGTTCTTTTCTCACATTTGATAGTTCCCTTATTTTTTTTTCACATTTGACGGTTCCATCCTCACATTGTGCGGTTCCAACATCAAATGTGATAGTTCTTTTCTCACATTTGATGGTTCCCTCACTTTTTTTTTCTCACATTTGACGGTTCTATCCTCACATTGTGCAGTTTCAACATCACATATGACAGTTCATTTATCACACTGGGTGGTTCCCTTACCTTTTTCTCACACTTGACAGTTCCATCCTCACATTGTGCAGTTCCAACATCACATGTGACTATACTTTTGTCACATTCAGCGGTTCCCTTATTTTTTCTCATATTTTACGGTTCCATCCTCACATTGTGCAGTTCTAATATCACATGTGATTGTTCTTTTGTCATATTTGGTGGTTCTTTTACTTTTTTCTCACCTTTGATTGTCACATTTGGCAGTATCAACATCACATTTGACAGTACTTTTGTCACATTTAGTGGTTTTTTTTTTCCTCACATTTGACAATTTCATCGTCACATTGGGTAGTACCAATATCACATCTAATCGTACTTTTAGATTTGGGCCCACCACTGAAGTCACCTTTTTACTTACTTATTATATATATGTTTCTAGCAAAAAATGATTGATGAAGATGGCAATTCCACATTGAAATGGTTTAAAAATATATATAGGGGACAAGGACAAGTATATGTCAAAATTGATGTTTTGTGAACAGGTAATTTTACTCGTGCTAATACACTTGTGTATTTTACACTAACACATGCTAATACATTGTTTATTTGTATTTGTCACGTTAAGTAGTACCAACATCATTCTTGACTATACTTTTGCCACATTTGGTTATACCCTTGTTTTTTTCTCACATTCAACGGTTCCGTTGTCACAATGGGCATTACCAACTTCAAATGTAAGCGCACTTTTGCACATTCGATAGTTTTTTTTTTTTTTTTTTCCCTCACCGATTACCATAATACCTCTAAAACCTAAAAATGACCATAATACCTTTAGAACCTAAAAAATGACCGAATCACCCTAAAACTTAAAAAAAAATTACCAAAATTACCATAAAACCTAAAAAATAACCGAAATACCATTAGAACAAATAAAAAATTGATTGAATGACCTTGAAACTTTAAAAATGACCAAAATAACGATGAAACCTAAAAAATGACCAAAATACCCTTAGGACAAAAAAAATGACCACATGGCCTTGAAACTTAAAAAATGACTGAAATTGCCATAAAACCTATAAAATGACTAAAATAACCACAAAACCTAAAATATGACCAAAATACCCTTAGAAGAGAAAATCACAGTAATGCCCCCTATACCTAGAGAATATCTTAAAATACCCTTAGAAACTTAAAAATGACCGAAATAACCATACTACATAAAAAATGACCGAAATAACCCTGAAAACCTTAAAAAGGACCAAAATTCCCTCATAACCTAAAAAATGACCAGAATTCCCCCAATTCCCTCTAAAATTATCAAAATCCCCTTAGAACCTAAATGATCAAAATATCTTTAGAACCTAAAAACTGACCATAATATCCCCGTAACCTAAGAATGACCAAAAGACCCCTAAACTAATGAATATATATATATATATATATTTTTTTTTATATTGTTTCTATTTAGATATTTTGTATGTAAAGATATTGAACGTAACAAACTATAATTGAGCTAAATGATCCCATGTACTTATCCTTATTCAATTTAGGAGATACTATTGAACCAATTTGTTATATTATTTTGTTTTGTATTTAGTATAATTTCATGGATAGTGATAGAGAATTGATATTGTATATGTAGTGTCCAGTAGCACTACTAAAATTCATCATTCATGTGTGTAAGCACGAGTTATACTAGTAATTATTAAAAATAACATTATGGACAAATTATTTAGGAGAAATGTTGAATAGCTTCTCCTTGAACCATGTTTTCAATATAGGATTTTACAAAAAATCTAATGTACAATTATAGGTTTCCAGGCTCTCGGCCTTGGATAGAGCTCAAGGTGAGTTCTAGCTATGGAGGATTGCGAGAGACAGTTTTAGAGATAGAGAGGAGATGGTTGCATCTTACTCTCTCCACATTACCATTTCACTTGCATCTTTTTATGAAGTGAGCTTAAAAATCAAATCTTGTTTTATGCTAAAAAATCAAAACACAATTTCAAAGTAAAATACAAATTTTCAAATTTTGTACTAAACTTATTTATCCAAAATACGACTTTAAAGTGAATGCATTTACACAAAAATTATGTTTTCAAAATACAATTTTAGCACAAAATGTGATATTATTGAAATCGTTTCCAAGTGTACATTATGTCCCGTTATCTCCTGCCACATTGGCAGAATCTTAAGTTAAATCGTGGTTTCAGATAAGGCAATTCTCATATATATTTTTTCACAACATTATTTTTAATAAATATTACTTCTTATGTAATAATTGAAGAAATATTACTTCTTATATACTATTTAAAAAATTAATTTTATGTAAAAGAGGCAAAAAAATAAATTTACACATTATTACATTTACTACATTCTCATTTTTCTTCTCAACTAAACAAAAGTTTAAATGTCATAATACTTCTCTCTTTTTCACTGAGAACATTTTGTTTTCAATTAGATTCCACCCCCCCTGGCTACCCCAAAAAAAATATAATTCCACATACATCCAACAAAGAAAAGAAGAAGACCCATCAACAAAAAAAGAAAAAAAGAAGAAGAGCTATGACACCTAATTACACATACATCCAACAAAGAAAAGAAGAAAAGCTATGGCTATTCAGCTACAGTAAGGGGGCAGGCTCCAGCTGCTGTCTTGGCTAAAGCATTGACACCAATAGTAATAGATTGAGAGAAAAACTAAGGGAAAATTGTCTCAACTTGCTCCTTTTCTTTATTTAGGTATACACAGTCCTATTCTCAAAAAAAAAAAAAAAAAAAAAAAAAGGTATACACAGTCCTGTCAGTCACTTTCACTATATGAAAAGTATCTTTGAGCATCAAATGGCTGCTTCCAGGAGTTTGTATCAGGTAACTCAGAAGCAGTTCCTCCATTCATGGGTGCAAATGCTGCGATAAAAAAGAACATGAACATCATACGAAAAACATCACAATTCCTAAAGATTAATTCAAAAAGAAAATGTGCAAAATGAGCAAAGGTCCATTCATCTCACATGCTTTTAATCAACACATTTTAACAAATTCATTCCTCTTCATTTTACAAACCATTTGAATCCATATTGTCTTTAACGGCAACTATTATGGGTCTATACCCTGAAAGTTAGGAGACGTGTTAGATCAATGTCAAGATTTCATGAACATGTAGTTTCAACATTTAGTAATTCATTAACTTTTTTAAGTGGCAGTGAGCCTTATTGCAGCAATTTTTCCAAATGAAATCATGACTAACTATCCTATTTTTTTGTTCTTTTGAATGAATTAAGAGCTATTTGTTTCTTTCTTCTCATACAGGGGTGTTTCAAACCAATAGCAAACCACTAACCAAAAAAAAAAAAAAAAAAATGCTTCTCAATTATTTTTGATATGTAATAAAAATTTATTAAAAAGAGACTACATCATGCAAAGAAAGGCAAGAAGTAGCCTGAGGAATTACAAAAAATACAAAAGATTATGTACAGAAAGATAGACTCAATAGCATTAGAATTGACTCTCTATTTGTGAGTCCCCAACAAAATAAGCTAGAAGCTAGTTCCTTTTACTCTCCATATCCTCAAACATTAGCCTATCTCACTCTCGCCAAATAACATCAAACATAACAGAACCAAATTCCAAATATCCAACGAATATGATAAGAGAGGTTTTTTTTTTTTTTTTTTTTTGGGGGGGGGGGGGTGAGGGGGTGTTCAATGCTAGGCAGGGGATCCTATGTTTGCGGTCCACAAACAAAAACAGAAATAGAAAATAAAGACAAATCTATATATCTATAAGCTATAAAAATAGTCTCTTATTGGATCCATTTACTAGAGGTAAAAAAGCCAACTTTCTTCCAATACTTCAGAGAGATTGGGAAACAAATTCAATTACTATAGGCAAGTAGGACCAAGGATAGATGGACTGCTCTAAAAGCACCTATCCATGACTACTCACACAAAATAAAACTAGCTAGCAACTTGATTGCCCAGCAGAATAAAATGATGGTTCCGGAAAAACCAAACTGCAATGTTTAAGCCATTTTGCCCATCAACCTTCATCAAGACCTCAATCCCTAACTAGATAATAGTACTAGAAAATGCAATAGACATAAAATTTCACAATAATATTTTAGTTGCTCAAAATCTCAGACATAAAACTCATGCATTAAAATACACAACTCACACAGACAATTCATCAAACAATTTCTTAACAAAGCTAAATTGACTCAGTTCACCAAACCTCACATATAATTCAAGTTAATGGAAAGAACTCAGAAGCCTAATCCAAACCCAAATTGTTTAATATAAAAGCAATATGTTCTCTACCATTAAATATAGAATTCTTAACATAGCAACCAAAGACCTTTAGTTTCAGCTTTCAGGCAGGTTCACAAGACTACAAGTTCATGTTTCACATTCCAAGTCCTATTCAGTGCACAAATTTTCTTTTTGCAAATGACATAGATACTATTTTCAAGATTTATTAAAAATACCCAGTGTACATTTCTTCTACATTTACAATTTAACATACACATTCATAACCAGAGGCACATCAGTGAACTTCTAAATAGTGATAATTATACCAAGGCCATGGTTCTTGTACTGCAAAATTGAAGTATGAATTTTAACAACTTACCCTATTCTCAAGAAAGGATTTTGAGAAGCAAAATACTCTCCTCTTAAACACACTTGATGGCTTCCCATTTTTAACACTTGAATCATGTTGTGTCTTCTTCGACCCTTTCTTTTTATACATCAATTGACCATTACCTTTACCATTTATAACAGGAAGTTGACTTTGCTCAGAAAATTTTGAAGTTGCTTTAAGAGAACTTTCTCTGTTCATGTTGATTTCTAACCTCTCTTCTTTGTTTTTCTTCAATGGGAAATTTTCACATGGGTTTCCATTGGGGAAAAATCGAAGCAAGTGGCTTGATTCAATTCGAATCTGCCTATTACGAAATTTCAATTCAGAATTCACAACATTACTAATGCTTGTGTTCCAAAATTCCTTAAAAAAAAACCACCAACCAAATAGGCCCAAATCTTGACAATAAATTTAGGGAAAAGGGAGAAGGGATGAAGAAAAGGCCTACCCTACTCTCACTTTCACTTGAAATAAATCAATAAACCCATCATTCAAAAACCCAAATCTCGCCGATAAATTCAGGGAAAATGTATGAAGAATAGTTACCTGAGATTTGTATGAAGACGAGGTGAAGATCGACCAAGAACAATGAGAAGGAGCAGAATTAAAAGAACGCAGCAGAGAAGTAGAGAGAGAGAACGCGAGACGGCGAGAGAGAAAAAAGAAAAGTCTCTTTTTTTTTCTTTTCTGTGATTGATTTTATATGTTACCTGCTTGACTGGTAACCGGTAATTCATTAAAATCACATAAACGGCCAGGATCAAAACAAATGAAATCAATGGTTAGATTTATGAGTGGGTACCGTACCCACCAAAGAAAAAGGTGGGTACTGTAGAATGACCCATATATATATATATTCTTCCAGACATAAAACTAGTAATATAATTAAAGAGACATTCATCATCACAAAGACTCGGTAATTCTGCCACACATGCCAAGAAAATAGTAATCTAAGACCCTGCCAACCGAAGCACACAGAGATCTCTCTGGAAGGGGTGTAATATTTCACAAACTCGTGACTTTATTAACACACACACATGGTAAAAAGGGAAAAAGCATTATGCAGATCATCTATTAGCCCCTCCAGTTGTCCTTCCGCTTTCTTATCTCCTGGATAGCTTCAACAGGCGAACCACAACCAACCCTCGCCTGTAAAATATAAGCAATGTCTACATAAATTGTATGGCACAAGTAGATATATTAAAAAGCTCTCTCTAGCAGATACGCCATGGTTGATGAAGACAAAATGAAAAGAACACAGTAAGTAGCGATACATCTAGACTCTACATACAGTAACCATACACATTCTAGTCCCTTTAAGATATATCACTAGTTAATTTTGTCCAACATGAAGAAAAAGGTAATTCTTAGAGGAGAAAAGTAACCTGGATTTCAGGTAGATCAACCCGCATGAATGGATTTGTTTCTAATTCTTCCTCAATGGTTGAGGGAATAGTGGCAAGGCCTGCCTGCCGCTGATGCTGGGCCCATGTTAACTTTTGTTGTATCTTAACATTATCTGGTTCAACTGTCAGAGCAAACTGCAAGTTTTTCACCGTGTACTGTAGAAAAATATAACCAGAACTTTGAAATTTCAAACAAAGGAAAAACTGACAGGGGGCACAAGTGTAACAAAGAGTTAAGCTGTCAATAGAGATTGTAACACAATTAACTTTAATAAATGCAATTAAGGACATATTCCCTCTCTCCTTTCAAGGTAGAAACCTTCTAAATTTTTCATCTTACGATACACTAATGCTCACTTGCACATGTTATATATGTCCTCACTCTCATATGGTCACATTTTAGAAAAAATGGAACTCTTTTTAGGAGATCCCTGATTACCCCCTCAAAGCATAACCAAATAATCTCCCCTTTAACATTTACTTGCGTCCCCAGTATTCTCTCTTTTGTCACCATAGTCCCCATGTGGGAGAAAAGGCACAGCATTATGACCGTGGAGGTTGTACCATACTTCTAATCACATGAACACTATTTGTTAGAAATTTTGGAATCAGCAAATTTTGGTAACCAACTCATGTTTACGAATCCATGACTACCATACTATCACAGTATCACTCACTAACATGATGGAAGATGAAAAGTGGAGAACTCATTGTGAACCTATGTTGATAAACCATTACCCAATGAAGGTACCTTGATCTAAACCATATCTCTCTAACTATACTGCTATTGAAATGACCATAGAAACACAATCCGACACTCAACAAAAGATACAATAATAAATCAGGCCCACACAATTCATGTATTCCCATTATTCTTTTACACATGCATGTGATACAGCTATAACCATCTAGCAACCATTTCCATTTAGGCTCCAGAAAATATCCCAAATACTAACTACTTGATTTCTAATATTTTTATCAGAAACATTATTGTTCAAAAAATGCTTGAGATTTTGAGGTGGTTTCTTATTTGTGGAAATTACATAAAAAGACCTAGAAGTCTATACCTTTATACAGATTAGGTCACAAGTTTTTTACTTTGCAATTGAAGTCCTAAATTTAAAAAATACTTTCAATTTGAAGCCTATGTCCATCTTTGTAATTTGCTTTTGTTATTCTAGGTAGTAATGGAGGAGAGAAAAGCAGGAAATCATTGATTAAATTCTATGCTTCATTTAGGCCTTGTTCATAAATTAATTTGGTAACCATTAAACAAAGACAATAGAGAGAGAAAGTGATTGCCAGAGAATTGAAACTAGTTACCTAGGTAAATCACAAAATTTTATATGGTTTTATATTTTGCTCTAATCCATTACTGGCCAGAATAAGAAATATGAATAACGGATATAGACATGGGCTTCAAATTAAAACAGTTTCATAAATTTGGGGTTTTAATTGACAAAATTAAAAATTTGAGATCTAATATGAAACAAGGTATATACCTGGGGCCTTTTATGTAATATAAGTAAAGAGATTTTGAGGCGGTTATAGACACAAACCAGTGATTATTGATAGTAATTACGCCAAATGGAATATTATGCATTAAGAATACATCAACAGTAGAAAAATCTACACACATGGACACAATAAAAGCAACCCCAACTCCTTGTACAAAATTAATTTATCCTTATGAACTCAAAATCAACCCAAAGAAAGGATAGTAACAAAATACCATTACCTCATGGCCACAGTATACTCGAGTTGGCTTTGGCAATGAACCCAATGTTACACATAGCGATTGATACATCTGCTCTGCCGTTCCCTCAAAAAATTTCCCACAACCAGCAATAAACTACACACACAAACAATAAAAAACTAATTAATACATTTTAAAAAAAAAAAAAAATAGTGACCGCTATTAGTTACCTAATACCATAAAATTAAAAAAGAAAGCTACAAATTTAGTCAAAAAATGAAGACAAATTGTCACTAGCCAAGAGCTTGCCAAGAAAAGGACATAATTTAGGGAATAACTTCTTCAAACAATCTTATGTTGTTTCATATTCACAGATACAATATTCACTTCATAATACAAGACAATAAACATGGAGTCTTCACAAATAGATTTCCTGACCCCACTAATTCAGGGCATTCCCCCTTAGGATTTAACTCTTTTTTTCCTCCCTTCTCAGCAAATGAAGGTGATGAAATTGCCCACCATTCTAATTAAAGAAGGGGGGAAAAAAAGATTTGTTGTGAGTGCATTCGTATTGCCAAGCTAAATTGGTCACATTGTTTCCCTCATTTTTTTTTTCTTCTATCATCCACCTTCCCCCAACAAAAGAAAAATGGCAGACCAGGGAAAAAGGCTTCTGCCATCTAATCATGTGGCATTTTTTAAAGAAAACTGATCACATGTGCGCGCGCGCACGCACACACACACCCATGCACGCATATAAAAGAGCCCCCCATCAACTTACCAATGTGTCTCCAGTGAAAACAGCTGGGTCTTCTTCCTCTTTGCTAGTCACATAATAACTAATGTGACCATTGGTGTGGCTGATTAGAGCAAGTCAAAGACACACAGATAAAGTTAAAAAAAAATAAAGATGTAAGGCATACCTGTGCAAAACGCTAAAACCAATATGTCTCAGATAAATAAATTGGCAATAAGCTTTAGCTCAAATGTGATGCAGCGTAGGCGTGTAGAAGCAGAATCTGAAACACACAAATACTACAATTCTTCCACGAAACCTAAGTTCCACAAGAACACTAGGATAGTAGGCAAAATAATAGAGAAAAAACCTCTCTAACAAGTTTTTATTAATCAACACATAACAATAATCAACCTCTCTATAAAGAGTATTTATAGGAATAGAATTTCTCCTACTCTTTTTAGGAAAAGACATAATAAACCTACGCCTACTTGAAAAAGGAAAAACAATTTAACTTGGAAAAGAAAAACAATTAAAACCCTAATTCAACTATGAAAAAAGAAAACAACATAAAATATTAAAATATTTTATTCTTCCTTAACGTATCTGCATCAAAATGGCACTTGGTTCTTTTTTCATAATAATGGGATGGAAGGTGAGGTCAAGTGCCATTGGTGGGTATGTAAGAACCTGGCGAGAGCCTCATATTCTTAGACATAGTATGGTGGAGTGCAGGGTTAGGTTCTTTCTACTGGCAGGTTTAGATTTTCCAGCATGATCATGGAAATTAAATAGAGAGACAAGGTGGTGTTTTGTGAACAAAGTACAGAAAAATATACCACCCCCACCCCCACCCTCAAAAACAGGGGGTTAAGTCTTGAGTTGACATAAAAATAGAAGGAAATAGCTCAGAAGATTAAATACGAGATGCATTAATGTTGGAAGTGAAAAAAAAAAAAAAATCAAATCATGCTTATTGAGCTAATTATGCTGGAGCCTGTAACACAGTAGCAGAAGAAAGCAGCAGACATATATATATATGGTAAAAACAAGAAAGAAGGGGGGAAAGTGATTAAGAAGAAGAAGAAGAAGAAGAAGAAGCATACGAAGGAGTGTGAAGAGAGAGTATATTGAGATGAGCACCAAGAGTGATGTTATCACCGTTTTCCAGTTTATCAGTGCAACCCTTCACATTATCTAACGAACCACCATAAACCTTAATCCCCGGTACCAGCTCCTTTATTTTCTCATTTCCACCAGCGTGATCCCTAATTTATTATTTACTATTAATATCACCAGAACCAGAAGAAAGCACTAAAAAAAAAAAAAAAAAAGAATTGGAATACCATACATACATACCAGTGATGGTGTGTGGTGAGAACGAACTTGAGAAGGACGCCGTGTTGTTTGGCAAATTGTACTACCTTCTCAGCCTCTACTGGATCCACTACTGCCGCTTCTTTTGACCTCTCATCGATTATGCTGCGCAATTTGCAACAAATCAATCGCCCTAATTAATAATAATCAAATTTCTCATCGAAATTCAAAGGAAAGAGGATTAACTTACAGGTAGGAGTAGTTGTCCTCCAAGCAAGGAACGTGGTATACTTTCATCTCTCTCTCTCTGCTCCTCCAACAACCGCTACGATCTTTTCTTCTGCTTCTTCCGCTTTCTACTCTCCAAACGCAGTCACAGACAAGAACAAAAAGACGTGGCAGCCAACGGATCAAAGTGACAAAAGTACCAACCAAGCCCAGCCCAACCAATGTACCTCATTCTCCGACCCAATCCAATTCTAATACATAGCTACATGGATCACAAATAATATGGCCTGCAGGCCAGACCACTCCAATAAAAGAAGGGTGTGGCCTGTAATGCGGTTGACTGGCTGTGTGTCAAGAAGATATCCGCGGATGTCGCGTATGGTGACACACTACTTACAAGACTAGATACACATTGTCATTATTGTTAGTGTAACCATTGAATTATTTATAAATAAATAAAATTATATACTCCTTTAGTTACATAAGACCAGGAGCGGAGCCTCGGGGGATGTTGTATATATATAGGTATCGTGCGTACCCAAAATATGGTTATTGGACTCAGCCACTACTTAGGCTCACAATTTATTTGTATTATGGGTTTTGGGTTTCTTACCATGGGTGGTCCTATTCTCGGATACCCGAGTACACTCCTGTTTCCTCTAACCCTTCTCTTTACCTCATAGTGTTGCTACTTTTCTCTCTTAGAGTGGTTGCTCTCTTCTCTCAGTGTTCTCTCCAGAATTACCATCCCCCCATTCCTCATTCTCGTTTTCTATTTATAGGTTAGGATAAGTGGAGGTATTATGATTACTCCCCTTTACTAGTGTGAATGGGGGTCCAATTCCATCATCTCAAAGTGAATGCTCCGTCAAGAAAGGTGGAAGTGGCATTAGAACTGATTCCCACCTTCAAAAGCCCGCTTGGCAGCGATGTTCTCAAAGGCACTACCGGGCAGCTGAGTACAGGGTGTCTCCGAGCAATAACGCTCCCAATCAGGTTAGAAATGATCAGGGGGGGTTTGCTAGAGGTATTCAAGCTAGCGCAGTCTTATTTCAACTCTTGGGCCCAAATTAGGCCCTGAGGTGTCCAGGTCAAGGCTAAAGGTCCAAGAATGGGGACAGGGTCATATAATGTGTCGTAAGGCTTGGGCCCGAGACCTGTGAGGCCTATGGCCCATCTCCATATAGGTATATACAAAGATAGGTTGTAATAATGATGTTTAAGTTTGGAGAATATGGTTTCATAAAGTAAAAATTCAAGTTCTGAAATTTTTTAAGTGAAAATTCAAAAAGTCTGAATTTTCAGGAGTTTTCTAGAATTTTCTGGTGACTATTCAAAAAAGTTGAAGAGGTTTCAATCTTTGTTAACCGTTTTATGAAAAAATAACTAACTCTCTATACATGCCTTTTCATGAAACAGGATTATGTTCACTTAAAAAATAACTAACTCTTCATATGTGCCTTTTCATGAAACAAGCTTATATTCACTTGAAAAATAACTAACTCTCCATATGTGCATTTTCATGAAACATAACTCTATGGGTATAAATAGAGGCTTATGTTCTTTTGAAAATCTAACTCTACAAAAGAGTAAGTTTGAGAGAAACATAAAAAATCTTGTGGTCATTCTCCAGAATTGCTATTTGTAGAACCCAACATCTTAGTTGTATCTTGGGGACAAATTTGCGATAACCCTTTAGCAACAAAAGTGTGGGGGGCAAATATTATCTAAGGAAAATGATATAGTACCTCCAAGTTATCTATTTTCTGTTTGTCTTTTATGTTAATCTTGTTCTTCCATTATTACTTTGTGTAATATCCCCAATAGGGGGGGAGTTGCGCCCCTAACTCTTTGAAAAAAATCCTTGAAGTAGGTATATTATGAACTATTCTTTGGTACTTTACCTTAACAAAAAAAAGACTCTCACTTTAATACATGTACAAACCCTTAACACCAATAAAGTAGGAAAACAAATCTTTTCCAGTTATCTCAACTGGTAAAGTCTCTGATAGTTATATAAGAGATATAAGGTTTAATCCCCGCCTACACAAAAAACTGATTGATGTCTTGATCTAATGATAAAGAGCTATCATCAGGAGCAGACGCCAAAAGTTGAAACTCTCTAAAAAAAAATACCAAATCATATCACTTTTTCATGAAATTTACTATTCTTATTGGTTTTATCTCACCACGTACGTCATTACCCATTTCATTATTCATTTTTTTTAATCGATCATTATTTTCAGTGGAGCAATGCTATGAATACTACAAATTTTACAAATTGATGTGTTATCAATCATAAAAAAATTCATTCAAACATTTATTTATTATATTGTTTAAGTGTCATACATTCTTGTCACATCAGTTTGTGAGCTTTTTATAGTATAATTTATAGTCATTTTAGTTTTGAGAAATTCTATATCCACAACATTTTAACAACACTTTCACAACAAATCTTAAGTAACAGATTGTAATTGGTTGTTATTGGTGAGCAAAAAAGTAATTTCAATGGTGAGTTGAAATATGAACCAGTAACAACTTATCACTTATGATTTGTTTGTGAAAGTATTGTGAAAATCTTGCTTATCCCATTTTTTTTATGACAATTCAATTAGTGGTCCCTATAAGTAACACATAATTATTAGAAAAAAAAAATACTTAATGTCCTTTTAAACTATTTTAATCTTGAAACCCCTCGACTGGAATCCTAGCTCCGTTACTACATAAGACACTACCTTGTTACATTAAGTGTCCGTTTGGAACGATTTATTTAGCTGAAACTAAAAACTTTTTGTTAAAAGTGTAAAAAAAAAAGTTTTAAAAAAAGCTAAATAGTATAATGAGACTCATGAATAATATCAAAAAGTGCAGTGGAAACCATAAATAGTAGCAAAAATAAATTGAAAGTGAAGATAAGCTGAAAAATTCAGTTCATCCCAAATTCACA
Source organism: Quercus robur (assembly GCF_932294415.1). NCBI lineage: Eukaryota > Viridiplantae > Streptophyta > Magnoliopsida > Fagales > Fagaceae > Quercus > Quercus robur. Next base: position 67,645,567 of record NC_065541.1, on the reverse strand, counting down.
CTAAGAATGTAGGCTTATATTTAACAATGAATATATTTAAATTATTAATTTAATCCTCTAATTATTAAACAGAGTTTAATTTGATCTTTCAATTATTAGTTGTCTCAGCAAAAGTCTCATAACTTAGCTAAGGGAAACCTCATTACTCAATGGAATTCTCCACTCTCAAGGTTCAAATTATTTCTCCCTCATTATTTTTTAAGTACTGATTTATGAAAATAAAAAATAAATACCTTATTAGATTTCTCCAATTTAGTTACTCAACATTCAAAATCAAATTAGGATCATCCTTAGTTAACCAAAAACTGCATATTCATAAACTTAAAAAACATCATCTTACCTATTAATTTATAAATAAATCTTATATAACTTTGAGGGTGTTTGAAGCAAAAGCAAAAAAAACTAATACAAGGAGTAGGTATCGCACAGGCAAAAAAAGTAGAAATGAAAAAATGGAAGAATAGGAAGGCCTTTTATAAGTTAAATTCGGTTGCATACCTAATACCTTGAAGTCCACACTAGTTGACAAATTTGGGGGTGATTTCTTAGCATATGTCCTCTCAACTAATGAAAGAGAACAATCACATTATAAGGCTGTGTTTGGTTCGTGTAAAAGTATTTTCGGAAAATATTTCATTTTCCGGAAATGCTATTTTCCGAAAAGGAAAACGTTTTCATGTGTTTGGCTATCACAAAATTCGTTTTACGGAAAATTAATTTTGGTGTTTGGTTCATTCAAACATTTTTACAGAAAATGCATTAAATCCGGCAAAAGAAACAAAACGCAGCAAAAGAAAATGAATCAAATCCGGCGGAGGAGAAGATGAGATCGCGCGATAAAGGCGACATCGAGCGGAGGCGAGGTCGGTGCGATCGTCCGACGAGCGGTGCGATCGTCCGACGAGCGGTGCGATCGCCGCTCGTTGATCGCGCCACTCGATCGACGATCGCACCGCGCGATCTCATCGCTCGTCGGCGCAGTGCGATCGTCGAACGAGCGGCGCGATCTGGGCTCTCTCTCTCTCTCTCTCTCTGTGTGGAAATGATTTGAAGTGAAAATGAGGGTGGAAAATCATTTCCGGGTCAAAGGTGAAAATATTGGTCAACCGGAAGTCATTTTCCGGAAAATATCATTTTTCGTGACAGCTAAACATGTGAGTTTGGGGGAAAATGATTTCAGGAAATCATTTTCCCCCAAAACAAAGGCACCCTAAGACAAAAAAATGGATTTAGGGAATAATTCCAACAAAATCCAAGTCTCTCTTTATAGAACAATCACATTATAAGTACCCTATGACCCCCACTGAAAGAGAAATGCAATTTTCAAATATTATTACTCCATCATTATTACCCTTAATCTCCTGTTCTAATTTAACCAACAGAGTATCCAAAGTCAGTTCCCATGGGTTCACCCTTGTTATAGTAAATGTCTTCTATCTCAACAAAATGTCAATTCAACGGTTTGAGTCGTATGTGCTTGGCCTTATCAGAAATCCTTGTTGTGGTTCCACTGTTCTCAAGAAAACAAACAAGCCTTAAGACCCCAAAACCGTCCCATAATTTGAGAAATGAGATTAAAGTGAATGAGAAAATCTTTTAATGGACAATGAATATGAACATAGAGGGATTTCAATTATCTCAAATAATAAAGTTTTTTATTATTGAATAATATATTTGAATTCATATCCTATTTACGTTAAAAGTCAATAATGTTTTGGCTTGATGATTTTCAATCTTGTGGTAACTTAACAAAGAGAAATGTAATATCCACAACAAACCTTATGTAACAGGTTGTTATGAGTTGATATTGGTGGGACAAGAAATTAATTTTAGTGATAGATTCAAATTAGAACTAATAACAACTAAATACCTGTAATTTGTTGTAAAAATATTGTGAACTTATCACCTCTAATTTAACAAATGATCTTTCGTTAGATGCATATAATATCTCTCTCATCGTGTAGACCAACATAGGGATTCTACCGCATATGATACAGAATGTACTTTTTCTTTAACAAAGGCGTGAACAAAAAATGGGCTTTCACAAATCAAAAAAGAAGAAAAAATAATGGGCTTCAAAAAATTAGGGTCGTATATTGTTTAAAGAAAAAGAGATTGGGCCAGGACGAAGTTTGTGAATGATGATGCGCGAGTCATTTTACATTGGAATGGGCCGGAACCTTGTAGGGATCCGCGAACCGCAGTTTCAATATCTTTGACCATGACTATGACTATGACTATATATATGAAAGTATCGTTTTAGGGTTTGTGTGTGCCTCGTCTCGTCTCTTCTCAGCTCAGGAAATAACACGACACTCAAGATCGCCATTCGCCGCCATGGGGAGGAGTGAGTACACAAATTCATTTCTTTTTGTTCTTCTGTTTCGATTCGAAATTTCCTATTTTCTGTCTTCCTGTCCTCTTCTTGCTTTAATTTTTTTTTTTTTTTTTTTTAAACCTATTTACATATTGCATATGAACGTCTTTGAATATATAATTCGTTTGATTTGTTATATTCCTGAATTGTATATGTTGATGTAGATGTAGATGTAGATGTAGATGTCGAACATTTTATGTTTTAACTTATGATACTGTTTTTGGCTATTGAAAGATTTTGGTTGTTGGTGTTTGAGCCTTTGTTTTGTACATTCTCGGATCTACTTTTTACAATTATTTTTTGTGCTATAATTATTTTACAACTTATTAAACCATACAAGGTTTGTATTTGCTAATACCCATCTAAGTATTTGGTTTATCTTTTGAAACAAAAATTTATAGTACTGCGAATGTTTAGATCTTTATTAAATAACATTACAAATTGGCAACAACAATTGTCTTTAAATACTTCAGGCATTAAAACTGAGGAAAATCTACTGTGACATTAATTAAGAACAAAAAATTATAATCAAAGATAATAATCCAAGAAATATTAGAAAGATGGATTGTTTGTTGGAAAAAAAAAAAAAAAAGACATCAAATGATGGATAGCAAAGTGAGTTCCTGTTATAACTACTTATCCTCGAATAGGAGATCTAGGGTTCAATCCCCACTTAAACCAAAAATCAATTGGTGTCTTGGCTTGACAATGATGAGCAACTGTCAAATACTATTTTATATCTGATATGATAAAAAAAAATGATAAATAGCTCTAGAAACGAATGTACAAGTTCTTTAGCATTTAGTTAATATAAAACTCTATCTTGCCTTTTATGTTGATTGTGGGATAATGTGCATATTTTATTTGTGCTATTTTTGAATTTCACATTTTTGATGTGGTGGCTTGTTTGTAATTTGTTGCATGCTGCTGTTCTTATTTTTGATGAATGCATGCCTACACTTTTGTAGGACCTGCAAGGTGTTATCGTCAAATCAAAAACAAACCCTACCCGAAATCACGATATTGTCGTGGTGTCCCCGATCCCAAGATCAGAATATATGATGTTGGAATGAAGAAGAAAGGTGTTGATGAGTTTCCGTTTTGTGTCCATCTTGTGAGCTGGGAAAAGGAAAATGTTACAAGTGAGGCATTGGAAGCAGCTAGAATTGCCTGCAACAAGTACATGGCCAAATTTGCTGGTAAGGATGCATTCCATTTGAGAGTGAGGGTGCACCCATTCCATGTTTTGCGGATCAACAAGATGCTCTCATGTGCTGGGGCTGATAGGCTCCAGACTGGGATGAGGGGTGCTTTTGGCAAGCCACAAGGGGTATGTGCAAGAGTAAGCATTGGTCAGGTCCTCCTTTCTGTGCGCTGTAAGGACAGCAACAGCCAGCATGCCCAGGAAGCTCTCCGCCGAGCGAAATTCAAGTTTCCTGGTCGTCAAAAGATTATTGTTAGCAGGAAGTGGTATGGTTTTTCTTATTTTTCCTTGACATTTAATTAATGCACCCTGTGATTTATGAATGTTAAATAGAATGTGCATATGAAACTGTTGACCACAGCACCTAGGTTAGAGATCCTGTTTGCAGGAGACCTTCAAAACTTTCTTGTGTGTGTTGGGTTGGAGGGGTCACCCATGGGTGAGGCTTAGAGTTACTGTAGTTCAAAAACGTGTACAGAACTTATATCAGGTTGACATATAGAGTTCTGTTGCTTTTGTCTCCATCACCTTCCTGGTGACATGATTGTATATTTTTTTATGTCTTCGAGGGTTTAACCTCTATTTTGAAATTTGTGTGACATATAAATGTATCTGATTTTCTAGAATTTAGCATTGGAATGTTTCTTATGTTTGTAATGATTACCTTTCAGGGGATTTACCAAATTCAGCCGTGCTGACTATCTGAAGTACAAGGCAGAGAACAAGATTTCCCCAGATGGTGTCAATGCTAAGGTAGTACTAAAACTGCAGATATATGCACTGCACATGCATGTACACAGGCACTATATATTGGGAGTTAAAATCCACCTTAATATGAGAAACTGTTCCTACTCTAAATTGCTTCATAATTACATTGTTTACAATCTCTCAATTCCATCCCAAGTTAGATAGGAATATTTGATTGATTAAAGATAAGTGCTAGCAGCAAGGTGGAGTAGAACTGTGGGTTGTAGCGGTCTGCCCCTCATTATCAAACTTGATTTCTTTTTTCCCCTCGTTAGTCATTCCTCCACATTTAACATATAGTGGATTTGAAGTTGACTCGTTTCCTAATACTGTATCCTAGATTGGGGCAGGCATGGTGATTTAAATGTTAATTTAACATGTTTTTGTTATGAATTCTGCAGCTTCTTGGATGTCATGGATCTTTGGCATTGCGTAAACCAGGAAGAGCTTTTCTGCCTGAAACTGCTTAAGACAATTTGTCGCCTGAGAAGACAACTTCTATTTTTGAATTTTATGCTGAACAATTTATTGTGTTTTGTTACTCTATCAAACTTTTGTCAAGCGACTCTGTTATCTTGTGTTCTCCGTCTGTGGAAGTTCACAAACATTATCTCTCTCTCTCTCTCCCCCAAAAACACCATGGTAACCTAGTTATTTATTTTGCAGTTTAATATATGACGTGTCTGTGGTTTTGTAGTTCTTTAATGGGAGGGACAGCCATCCCCTTAAAACATGCCTATTTTGTGAAACTTGTTATAAGCTTGATCAAATTAGGCTAAAATTAGCCTTGGTAGTTGGATTGGTTAATTTTAGCAATCGTTTGAATTGCTCAATTAGAATGCGTTGCTCTATTTGATCAGAGTATGATTGACACGAATACTCTCTCGTTCTCATAATCTCTTTTAATTCATTATGGTTCCAGTTACCAAAAATACACATCACAGAAGGGTTGTGGAATAAATTTTTCTCCAGACGATGGAAATTGTGTCTCTGGACTATAGCCATGAAGTTTTAAGATGGTTATAAATTAAACTCTAGATATTTTAAATCACATAAATAAAACCCTAACTTATAAAGTATAGTATGACGAGGAGATTTGATTAAGGATTTACATAAGTATTTGATTTGAAACTAATAAAACTGTTTACTTTATTTGTAAAGTGTAATCGTCTTAAACTTCAAGTTCAAGGTTATTTTCAAAGTGTAAGTTTAGTTATAAAAATTTCCCTGAAATATAGTGTTTAAAATGTAATCTCTAAAAGCACAAAACTATAAATGATCGAATATATAGTTGAAGAAAAGGAAAAAAAAGGGGGGGGTGGTGTGTTTAAATTTAATTATAAGGTTGTTTAAACATTTTTTTTTTTAAATTAAAATTTGAATTGAAAACATTTATGAGATGCACCATTTAATAGATATTGTTGTTTGATGAGTATTATTTAAAAAAAGAAAAAAAGTTTATTTGCTAATTGATTTAAAGAGATCTATGAGTAAATGGGCTTATTATTAATATATATATTTTCTGTATATAATATAAAAATTCTACTCTAATATAATGTGTGTATGTTTCCCTCTTGAAGGATTGAGCAAAGTGAGGCATGAAGAAATTTAAAATTGGCGATTAATTCCAAACAATTATAGTGTAAATTAAGAAACTATAGTGAATTTATAAAGGGTGGAAATAAATGAAAAGTGAAAAACAAGGAAATAGGACCCATTTCAAGCATAGTTGACGGAGAGAAGAGAAGGAAACGAAATAGATGTAAATGTATTGGAGTTGGAGATGATCAGATGACCCCCAGACCCCGATTAATATTCTAGACTGTGTAAAAAGATAAAAAGAAAGAACAAGGAAGCCGATTTCTTCTTTTTCTTACAGGCGGGGAGTTTGGTTTGTGTGTAGTGTAGGTGAATCTAATTCCATATTTTTTTTTCTTTACAGTATAATAATAGAAGAAGAAAAAGAAGAAGAAGTAGAAGCAGTGTTGGATTTGGGTACATAAAATTAAAAAAAAAAAAAAAAATGTCAAAATCCTCTTCTTCCACCTCCGCCGGACTGATCCGAGGTCTTCTTCTGAGGAGGCTCCAAATCGCTCAGCCAAATCGCTCCTTTTCTAGTTGTACATCTACTATTCCGAGTGTCCCTTCTTACTCTGCTATTCGTAATTTCTCATCATCCGAAACCAAAACCTCCTTGATCTCCCAATTTCAATTTCAACATTCTAAACCAAAACCCTCTTTCTCAAACAACACTTTCACTTTCACTTTCAAACCACCTCATAACCCCAATCTCTCTTTCACATCAACTGGGTTTAGGTTCTTCTCTTCTGTCAACAATGCTAACTTCGCTAGAAAGGTCTTCGACAAGCCCGCCACAGCTCTCTCTTCCGCTTTCTCTCGCTACCGCCAGGCCATTGGTTTGCAATTTGAGGCTTTCTTTAAGAGAAACTCTCTCTTTCTCTTTGGGGCCACTGCCGTTTTACTCTGTGCTTTGCTCTGGAGGATTATGTTCGGCATAGCTAATACCTTCGTTGGCCTCTCCGAAGGCATGGCCAAGTATGGCTTTCTCGCCCTCTCTTCTGCTATCGTCGCTTTTGCTGTAAGTTCCTTTTTCTTTTTCTTTTTCTTTTAAATCTCTACCTCTACACTAGACTCTAGAGATATCAAATCAATATTCATGTTTATGCTTCAAACCAACTTCTTCTTTCCTGTCTGTCTTTTGTTTTTTCATTATCTCTCTCTGCTTTGATTCATTTTGTTATGTAAAAGGCTTTCTATAATCTCACAGATTGATCTCTCACTTCACGTACTACATATTAGGAGATATTTGTGGACTATTTTTCTATTTGAGATAGTGCAAAATCGATCTAAATTGTCTCGTTAAATTGTTTCTGATTTCCTGTTGAAGAGAGTCTACTTTCAATTTAGCCAAGACTCTTGTAGCTCAACTGGCACCTCCTAGCGTTTCCAATGGAGACATCCAGCCTTCCAGGGTCAAAACCCCCCTTCCCCATTGTCACTATTGAACTATCAAAAAAAGTCTACTTGCAATTTAATTGATCAAAAACTGCTAATTTGCAAGTTGTGAATAATTTTGTTTAATACAATCTTAGCTAGTATTATTTGCATTGAGAAATGCTATGATAATTTATAGATCACAGGTTTTGTATTTTGTTTTTTTCGTACATGAAGGGCCTTTATATCCGCTCAAGATTAACAATCAATCCTGATAAAGTTTATAGAATGGCCATGAGGAGGCTTAATACGTCTGCTGGGATCCTTGAGGTTATGGGTGCCCCTCTTTCTGGAACAGAATTGAGAGCCTATGTTATGTCAGGAGGAGGGCTTACACTGAAGAACTTCAAGCCTAGTCTTAGGACCAAAAGGTGTTTTCTCATCTTCCCAATACGAGGTTCTGAGCGAAAGGGTCTTGTCAGTGTTGAAGTCAAGAATAAAAAAGGGCAGGTTTGTTTCTATTCCAGCCACTTTTCCTGTATTCCTCACATCAGATGAGGCAATGAAACTTTCTGTATGTGGTTGTATAAGTCTCTTTATTGCTCTACCTCAGCGTCCTTTGTAACATTGAATGAGACTGTCTCTTGAAGTTCAATATTTATGTGCACATTCTTCCTGCTCCATGTTGTCAAGATATGTAGACTGCAAGAATGATTTCATGTTATGTTGCTAGAGTTAGGTTTTTTGGGTCAGTTGGAGGTTCATTAAGCTTATGGGCTATAGAATGGGAGATAGCGCTCTCCCTTTAAACCCCTGTCCTCAGGAATGTGATATTCTATTCCGAGCATTTGGCATGATGGCCAGAGAATTACTATTTGAATTAACCAGCACCATCAATTGCTCCATAATTTTATCTTTAGCTCTTGTCAAGTGGTGAGACTGAATGCCTTCTCACAACCCCTAATTTGCATATTACTGCTACTTTAGTTAATTAGAAGATATCTGACAGCTCATACAGTTGATAACCAGGTTAATGCATGCATCCACAGGCAGACACACACACACACACACACACACACACACACACACACATACATGAACACATGCTCACACATATAGTCCATCAATCACAGAGAGAGAGAGAGAGAGAGAGAGATGAGGGTTCACTAAATTCCACTTTACTATATATATAGAAAATTGATCTTAACGTGGGGTCCAGTTAGCTCAATTAATAAAGTCTCTTGTTGTCAAATAAGAGATTTGGATTTCAATCTCCAGCCTACACCAAAATCAATTGGTTTCTTGGCTTGATTATAAAGAAAAATCATTATAAAATGGATGCTATAGGTTTGACACACTATCATATCTTTAAAAAAAAAAACAAATGTGAACTTAATTACTCATTTTCTACAGAATCCCTTTAATACGGAACTTAGAATCACTAGGATCTTTAGTCTTTTCTTCTGATATAGAACCTAGAACTTGGAGTGGTCAATTTTATTTTGTTTAATTGGTCTGGTTATGCTTATTTAAGTATTTGGTGTCATCTTTCTTTCAGTATGATATGAAGCTATTGGCAGTCGACATTCCCATGGCATCAGGACCTGACCAGCGATTATTCCTGATTGGAGATGAGGAAGAGTACAAGGTTGGGGGCGGGCTAATATCTGAGCTAAGAGATCCTGTAGTGAAAGCAATGGCAGCAACCAAGGAGTTTGATGATCTTGATCAAATTGAAGAAGAGGAGGATGCTGAAAGAGAACTTCAGGAGGCAGAAAGGAAGCACCGTGAAGAAATCGAGAAGCTTGAAAAAGGTGGCTCACAGTAATTGCTTCTTAAGATTTTGTTATCGCCTGTCCATTCTGTTGTGTTTTGTTTTACCACAGGAGCTTTTCAAAGAATGCTTGAGGTTTTGTCTGTCTCAGATAAATGGAACTGGTGAAGGGGTGCCATGCATCTAAACCAGAGTTGATTACAAGATTGACATTACCTTGTGCTGCTATTGTCATCTCTGGAAATTTCATGCATTTTTTATTATTAAAGTTGAGACGGGTTGGGACAAATAAAGCTAACGGTTGAGGCAACATGTCTGACAACTGACATGGAAATTTAGTTTTTGTAATCTCTGATCATCTTTCATCGATGGAAAATGTTTTCTTCTTCCTAATTCAAGTTTTTTTTTTTTTTTGGAATTCTTCTCTGCAAGCTTATAGAATTGACTTTTAGGAATAATAGCAGCTAGAGGAGAAGGTGATGTCGGAAAGTACTGTTACTCCAAATAAATTATCTTGGTAATAGGCCATGATAATCCTTCTTCTCCTCCCAAGAAATGGTTTATATCTCAATTTTGGACTAGTTACTAGCAATATGTCTAGAGACATGGAATTTCACAACTGCTGAGGTGTAAAATTGTTATTGTAAATAAAAATGTGATATCAGTGTTGGGCTCAAATGAGAACTAGTTAAAACTTGCTAAATCTATTGATAAGAAAAATATTGTAAAAAATGTTGTTTGTACCATTACTTAGTTACTAGTCCAACTTTTTGGAGATGTTCGGAGGAGCTGTTGAAGATAAGGTATTGAACATGTTGAACCACTTTTAACAATCACTTGCTTCATGGTCTGAAATGGTTTTACACTTGCAGTGATTTAAGTCATCTTCATTAATAGGCTATCATAAACTGCTGACCATGTTCTTCCCAGTTGTGCGTAGTTATTCAGCCTCTTCGGTCATAAATGCAAGGAAAGAGGAAGTCTTTTATTTTAGTCTCTCTTAGCCAGAAGAGGGTCTCTTACTATTTGATTGGTTGGAAAGGAAGTAGGTAAGGAAAGAAAGTAGCTCGCTCTCTCTCTCTCTCTCTCCCTCACCCCCCCCCCCCCCCCCCCCCCAAAAAAAAAAAAAAAATCCTTTGTACTTTACATTGGCAAGTGGGAGAAATGGTTATTCTCATGAAGTATATCTTTTGTTGATAAAGTTATTGTGAATGGGCCAATTTGCCCTTCCACAAATTTGTTTATTATTAATCTATTAATCTAGAGCGAAGGAGAGGTGTGACTGTCTATACTCCTTTCCCTAATATTCAATTGTTTATTGGAAAATGATCTTCTCCACTTGAAATGACATTGTAGTCTTTACACAGTTAGATCCAAAAAATAAAATTTTAATTAAAATAAATAAATTATTTCAATGTCAACTGAAATGGAGGGGATCATTATCATATTCCACGCCCCCCCCCCCCCCCATTTTTCTTATTTGAGTGAGTTTTAACGTTTAGAGTTATAAAAAGTAGGGAGAGTGAGTAAACTGTTATGAGTTACTAGTTATACTAACAACGAATTAAGGATAAAAGAATGAAGCTAATTGCCTTTTGTCAAAATGGTGGACCTAAAAAGGGGATACAAACCCACATAAGGGGTGCCATCATATGCTATAATCGAACACCAACAAAGCAACAACAATTGGCTTCATACTACTTGTGTCTTGCTATAAATATGGTAACAAGAGCTCCACATCACACAAACAAACTTGTTCAGATTTGGATTTAACATGAGAAGGAATTGTTAGAAATGATAAAAACATATTTCAAACATCATGAGAAAATAGAAAGAAAAAAAAATCATATATATATAGAGAGAGAGAGAGAGAGAGAAACAAAATGGAAGAGAGAAAAAGAAATATAACTCTAATATCAGGTAGAATAGAAAATAGAAGAGAGAAAGAATTAATGTGTTCAGCCTGACGATTTATATCAAAAGCCAAAAACACTTGATGGATATCCTTACTATATTTTACAATGATTCATAATAGGCTTTTTATATTAGACTAACTAGAGTTATAAGACTTGGAATTTAAGTAGGATTAGGATTTCTTACTGACTTAACTAGAATTGTGCCTTAATATCTTTAAGAAGAACAAAGACTAACCCTACCATAATTGCATAGCTCATCTCATTGCACCGCTTAGTATTAAGATTTTCTCTATTTGACATAAATCTATTTCATGGTTTAAATTAAATTTTACAAATTTAAAGATATATCTATTATCACATCATTTAAAATTTCAAATGACACCACTCTATACATCATCAAATCCATTAAACAAAATCTTGACTGTGAAATGTACTCTCTTCATTTCAACTCCAATTCACGAGAAATGAAGATGATGTTGTTCTCTTTTTTTGATAAACTTCAATCTATCAGAAAAGAACTGAGGTACAAGGGGATATCTTTCCTTACAAACAACATTTTGTCTACTTTTCTTTTCTTTTCTTTTTTTTCTTTTGTGCACAGTGCACTCTGCCCCACGAAGGCAAGTAGGCAACTATAATAAGAGATATTAAGACAGAGCATCGAACTGATGTATTGAAGAAGCATGCATAGCCAAAAAAAAAAAAAAAAAATTGATCTACCTTGTTACTATGAAGATTGAAATTAGAGACAAAAAAATTATTTACGTATGCATAGCCAAACAATGGGCAATGATTCTATTACATTTCTTATTCACAATAGCTATCTCTCTACATCTGATATGCCTCTGGTACTCCCAAGCTTCCAGAAATATATATATATATATATATATATGGATCCAGCTAGCATGGAGTACATCATCTTGTATTGCAAATATCACCAATGTAAAGGTTTCCTTCAATAAATTCCTATACACCTATCTCAGATGAAGGATTGCAATCCTGTAAGCACTCCGACTGAGTTTAGCTTGAAGCTAAACAAAGATCATGAAGGGAAGAAGGTGGACTGTACACTTTACAAGCAAATTGTTGGCAGTTTGATGTATTTAACTGCAACAAGGCCAGACATAATGTATTCTGTGAGTTTAATAAGTAGATATATGGAGAATCCAACAAAAATGCATTTGTTAGCTGCCAAGAGAATCATTTGTTACTTGCAAGAAAGTGTCTTATGTGTGATCCTATTTTATAGGATTTGTGGTTAGTGCTAGGATGAAGTGTTCTGATGTAAAGCCTATTTATAGGCCCTTTTCTTTATCAATAAAATTCAAAGTTTTACCATTCCAACACGTCTCTTTTGTTTTTAACTTTGTAACAATGGTATCAGAGCGGTGAGAAAAGCAAGAGAGAAAGAGTACATTTGTTTTTAACAAATGTATTTCTGTTGGATTCTCCATATATCTACTTATTAAACTCACAGAATACATTATGTCTGGCCTTGTTGCAGTTAAATACATCAAACTGCCAATAATTTGCTTATAAAGTGTACTGTCCACCTTCTTCCCTTCATGATCTTTGTTTAGCTTCAAGCCAAACTCAGTTGGAGTGCTTACAGGATTGCAATCCTTCATTTGAAACCTGTCCAAAATGTCTTGCACATACTTCTTTTGAGAAATAAAGATCATGAAGGGAAGAAGGTGGACAGTACACTTTATAAGCAAATTGTTGGCAGTTTAATGTATTTAACTACGACAAGGCCAGACATAATGTATTCTGTGAGTTTAATAAGTAGATATATGGAGAATCCAATAGAAATACATTTGTTAGCTGCCAAGAGAATCCTTCGTTACTTGCAAGAAAGTGTCTTATGTGTGATCCTATTTTATAGGATTTGTGGTTAGTGCTAGGATGAAGTGTTCTGATGTAAAGCCTATTTATAGGCCCTTTTCTTTATCAATGAAATTCAGAGTTTTACCATTCCAACACGTCTCTTTTGTTTTTAATTTTGTAACAATGGTATTAGGGCGGTGAGAAAAGCAAGAAAGAAAAAGTTCCCAAACAGCATTGATGGCTTCAAATTCAAATTTTGTGCAGGCGGCGATCCCACGTTTTGATGGTCACTATGACCATTGGAGTATGCTAATGGAGAATCTTCTAAGGTCCAAAGAGTATTAGCCGATTGTTGAATCTAGAATTCAAGCACCAGCACCAAATACAGTCTTGTCAGATGCCCAGAAAACAGTGTTGGAATGGTAAAGCTCTGAATTTCATTGATAAAGAAAATGGCCTATAAATAGGCTTTACATCAGAACACTTCATCCTAGCACTAACCACAAATCCTATAAAATAGGATCACACATAAGATACTTTCTCAGCCACGAAATCAAATAACCAAATATCTAAAGACTCAAACAAACTACCAATGACTAGAACTTCCAATAAATATTAATAAATATAAAATAAAACATTTAAATCTTAACAATGAGAACACAATACATCTTCTCCAATATCACCAACTAGTCTCTACAAACACATAATTAAACCAAATATCAAAGAATAATAAAAGGTACAACTAAACCTAGTTTTAACAGGTATCTTGGCAAAACATGAGGTAACATATAAGATTATTATAGAGACAGGTTAGAATCATGGCTGAAGCCACCATTGATCATCATTGTGTTACACTTTTGAGTTCACTGGAATGCAGTGCAAGAAAGAGTAAAAACCCTGAGACATCTTCTCAAATTTCCAAATACATACATACACATCTATATGTAAGGCAAAACAACAAATGATACTCTAACAGGAAGCAAGACTTTTCCCAAGAATTAAAAGGGATATTTTGTCATAAAGTGGCATTTTCTTTTCCCAGGTTGTTCATTACAAAAGGCAAAAATTATTTGGAAGATGAATTTAATAAATGAAGAAAGAAAAGGAGATAAGTGATTTTTTCACTCCACCAATTATGGTACCAATAGTAACAAGCCAACATTCATTCTTCTTCATACCTCATAAGTTCACTAGCAAAAAGTGACAAAGATTCAAGAAAGAGAGGGTTGATGAGAGAACATAGTTTTATCTAGGCCTCTCCACCCACACTGTGAACCTTAATCTAAGCTACTTGGCCTGAGTATCGTTGCTGAAAGAGAACAAATTAATAAATACTTACTTCCTATCCAAGGCTAGTGGGAGACCATCATTTCCATCCCACAAAAAGAGCATCCACACATTGCGGGAAACTTCTTCGATGTGCAGAACCTAAATTCCCAAGTAGACAAGATGAATAAAGAAAACAATAGTGAAAAGAAAATTACATCAGTTGTTTAATACCTTGAAAGAATAAAATAGAGCAATCACTACACATCAATGTTGTCCATCGCAGTAACAAGAATTACCTTACATACAAGATCAAAACTCGTCTTAGGTGTGATATCTTTCAATGATTTCAAGCATGAAGTATTTCCTACAAAGCATAAGGTTGAAGTCTCAAATCAGTATTAGTAGTATTAATGATTGAATCCCATGCAATAAATTCAAAATTGGGAATATATGCATCATTGGTCCATTCAACTGCATCACAAAGAAGAAAGAACAATACAAGGGGAAAGAAAGAAAGAGGCTTTTTGGGGGGTGGGAGGGGCAATACATCTGCAAGATGCTTGAGGCACAAGCAAAGGAGAAAAGCTGGATGCATATGCAATGATTTGATGCCATTACTAAACAACTCAGAAAAGAATAAGCATAGTAGTAGTAGTAGTAGTAGTAATAATAATAATAACAGTAATCCACAACTTCTATAGAATGACAAAAGATCTCAAGTAAAATAGTAGCCCAAATTACCACAAAAATATGAGATAACAGTGATATGTACAAATAAAAAGAGACATTTAGTTCAGTAGTTGCACCATATCATACCTACATTAGATGGAAATGTAGGAAAGAAATTCCTCGTATGTGTCATATCGCCCATGTCAGATTGTTGAAGGCAAAATCCTTGATAAGATTGATAAGGATTAAAGTTGACAAAACTTGTTTAATTTCATTGAGTAAAGCAAATGAAGAGTGTCTTTTGTCAAAAGAAGCGCAAGGCTCCCCTTTGTACTCTTTAATCTGCAAAATAATTCATGCTGCCATATTAAATGAATACTAAAACCAAGATTAAGCACTACAATACGACATGCAGTGTAAGGACAAGAAAATCTTCAACTATGTCAGTGTTGAAAGATTTATGCATGCATTTTTACACCTGATTTGTGATTCTATAAAACCAATTATGAGAATGTGCATGTAAAATGTAAAAAAACACACACACACACAGAGAAAATATGATTCTATAAGATCAACAAAGCGAGAATATTCATTTGACAAAAAAATAAATAAATTCCAGAAACCATGAATTCTCAAAACAAAAAATGCTCAGAAAAAAAAAAGTACAACTTTGCATAAAAAGATTGATATTTAAGAAGCACCTTGACATTGTGGAGAACAATGTAGTCTTTGTATGACTTAACATGCGGAAGATCCTCCAACCTTGCAATGAATATATGCACAGAGAATTCTTTGTCCGTACAAGACTCATCCACAATCCTCAGTAATGAAAAATAATCTAAAATACCTATAAGATAATTTTTTTTTTATAAATAAGACTAAAAGCTTAAAAAAGAGGTAAAATTTTTCATATATATATATATATATATATCCAAAGGCTAAGAAAATGAAAGAATGTGTAAAATGAGAAAAGGAAAGAAAGAAAGTAGGCATCGCTTCCTCTGCTCTTTCTGGGAAAAGTGTATTCCCTAACAATTCCAACAAGGTTAAAGTTGAAGTTAATCCATATTAAGGCGTCTCTTATTGGTTTTACGGTTTGTGCTCATCTTGCCAAACTCTTTGTATTCAAAATGTCTTTTTTGTCTCTCTCTCTCTCTCTCTCTCTCTCTCTCTCTCTCTCTCTCTCTCTCTCTCTCTCTCTCTCTCTCTCTCTCTCTCTCTCTCTCTCTCTGAGTCTTTGACTGATGAGAAACTAGTGCAACTGATGGAGTAGGGTTTATGTTTATTTATTTATTTGATAAAGGGATTTTTTCTCTCTCTCTCTGATTCTCAATCACTGTCATTGACATACACAATAAAGAAGTAGTCACAATAACTATCAGTGATGAGAAGGAAGGATTGGTTTAGTACTGCTACAATGAAGAAGAGGAAGAGACACCACACTACCTCTATTAGTATTAACTAGCCTCTGAGCACGCGCTCACTTTTTTATTTTTCTTTAAAAAGTTAATTATTTGCATCTATTATAATTTGAGATTGCTACATTTTCCAATCACAAAAATACCTAGGAGTGTATGAGTGTTATGCGTTTTGGATAAAATAATTTTTTCATCATACCCTTAGGTATTTTTGTGATTGGAAAATGTAATAATCCCAAATTCTAATGGATGCAAATTATTAACTTTTTCTTATCTATTTTTTTTTTTTTTGAATGAAAATTATTCATTTTGGATTGTGAACTTCGTAATGACAGAAGAAGATATACCGGTCATAAAGTGTCACAATTATCATTTTTTTTTAAATGAGAGTTATCAATTTTCTTTAAAAAATCCTAAAAAGCAGTCACTTAGCCCTGAAAGGTACCTGGTATTACACATCCATAACCATAACAAAAATTTCAAAATGCTAAAGACTCCCATGATGTAAATGCAGAATTTTTTTAATTAAATTTTTTTAAATGGTAGCTATGTAATTATACTTAATCCTAAAAGATAGGCACTTAGTCCACATCCATAACTAAATTTTAGCATGCTTAAAAAAGCTATATAAAAAAAAAAATTAAAAACTAAGAAGGGCTATCAACGTTACCATTCCTTTAATTTAAAAATAAATAAATGTATTCTCTTTTTTTTTAAATAAATGTGCAATGAAAGGCACAACAAAGGACAATATTAATTTCATATGAAAGAGATGTGATTGAGTAAAATGAAGTTAAAGTGTAATAGTTTCAATTAACTGAAAACGTATGTTACACAAATTAATAAATATAGGCATAAATAGGTAGAATATTTACAAAAAATTTGTCTTTAATAACTACTTGATAGATTGACTATCACTTCGCTCATTCGAATTCATCCAATGTGCCTGCTATGCAATCTAACAAAATTGTTGATATGTCATCCTAAAAAAAATACAAAATAAATTAGAGAGCAAGGCTTAAATGTAAGAAAAACAATAGAAAAAAAAAATAATAGGAGGAAGAGAAAGCCCCACTTAGAACACATACACTAAAATAATGAGTCAAACCCTATAACCACAAAAAAAAAAAAAAAAAAAAAAAAAAGGACAAATCAATATATATCATTCCCATTCTTTAAAAAATACTCATTAATTAGAGAAAATATTAAACACCCATCAAACTAACCAAATAAAAATAAATAAAAAAGATAATGATATAAAGAGGATAATGATAATAAAGTATAGTCCTATTTTGTAGGCAGTATTTTACAAGAGAGTTGAAAGATTTTTTTTTTTTTTTTCCCTTTCAAACTCTAAATCACGATAAAATAATAAGGTTTTTTTTTTTTTTTTTTTCTAAACTCTAAGTCAGCATTCAACTGAATTTTTTTTTTTTTTTTTTAATATCAATTTGAGTTTTAAAAAACTGACAAAGTAAGAAATCTAACATAAACCAAATACAGAAAAACAAATACTAAATGGCAAACCCAAACTCCTAAAACTGTATTCCATTTACTTTGTTGCACTTCGGGCTCTTCTTTTAAGCAAATACTTCAGGCTGTTTTTACCTTATCTAGATTGATACCACTCCTAATAGGGGAATACATTTAAAGGATTAGTGCACTGAACATCAAACACATTACCCTTATCTTTCAAACCCAACTTATTACTTCATTCCAAATTATCAAATGGCATGTGTGTCTTTGAAGCAAGCACATTCCCATTATCAACTTTAGCACTTTCTAGTTCACTTGACTTCAAATTTGGATACACGTAGTCCACAGATAAAGCTTTTATCAATATCATGCAGTTAAAGAAACCAAATACAAATTAAATATATATAGGAAAGCAAATACTGAATGGCAACTCATAAAAGCAAACATAATACAGAAAACCCAACACACATGAGGCATTTTAAATAGAGGTTATGAAAGATACTTACATTTTTGCCATTGACTACACTTCAAGTCCAAAGTTAGAACAATCCATTGGAGTTAGAGGATAGAGCGCACAAAACTTGAAGTTTAACACCCCAATGCACCCTAGTGCACGTTCCTTGAAGTTTAGATACCAAAATCTTGAAAATAGACACACCAGTGCACATTCCTTGAAGAAATATGTGAAAGAAATTAAAGGTAAGGTTGAAATATACGGGCCATTTTACACAAATATTTTATTTGTTTCTAGAATATAAGAAGTTGTTCATGAATTAGAAAACCAAAATAGAAAAGACCAATGTACATTGACATACACATACCATTGAGCAAAAGCAAATTTGAGCAGAGCAAGTAGAAAAAATCATGAGAATGGTGAAAAGAAGATTAACACAGAATTGAAAGAATTGAAGAACTAAAAAAGAAACATTTTGAGTTTGAAAATCAATATGAGTGTACTGGGAGTGTGATCCTATTTTGTAGATAGTGTTTTATGTGGGAGTTATTGAAAACATTTTTACCAAGTTTTGTCTCTACTTAAACGTAGACTGTAGGAGTATTTTAGAACAAAAAAATCTGGATCAAACAAAGGAAGCCCCTTAAATAGTAGTATAGATTAATGAGAATAATTATTACTCCTACTCCTATCCTATGATCCTTCCTAGTTTTGTTTGAGAGACAACTTTGTTCTGTTTGACGAACCCCAACTAGATTTATGTGGGCCTCTGTTTCCTTACTTAATTGGGAGGGATTGGGCCCATATTGAATTTTGAGATTTCGGGGGCAGAAATATGGGCTTCTTGAGCTTTTTTTTAGTCTTTCGTTGGAGCCATGATCCCATGGGCCTGCTCTAAGGCTTTTTAACATTTGGATTGGAATTGGAAAAACAGCCCTCAACACCACTGTAAAATGTAATCACTAATCACACACACACTAATAAATAAATAAGCTGCACAAGTTACCATGATTATGAAGCCATGAACTGATGATGATGATGATTCATGAACCAACCACCTCTGCTTCTTAAACTCAGTTTCACTCTGCTCTGCACTCTGCCTCTGTTGCCATCTAATAGCATTAGCATACAAACCCAATTATATGGTAAGGAACCATCAACTATCTTTAACATTAACATTAATACGTACATCCTATGCTATTATTACTAGTAGTCTAGTGAGGAAAGGAAAGGCAGAAATATATCCAACAACCAACTACCTGCTTAAATTAATTGATAGAAGTAGACTCACCTTTTCCTTTGCCTCTAATATCTCCTTTGACCCCTCCACCCCATCTAGGTTTCAAAACGTGTTTCCCCTAATTTAATTTCGTACTTTGGAAATGACACCTACCTACACCAGACAACAACATAAACCATACAATACATAGTTTGGGTAATCTAACATTACAACATTTTTTCACTATTTTTTGGTTTCACATTATTGGAGCAATTTCACTTTTGCTCATGTCCGCTACCACTACTAATATTATTTTTATTATACGCGTTCAAAAATAAAAATTTAAAAAAAAAAAAAAAAAAAAACTACTGTGTGCTTATATACTAATTGCCGTGGTTTATGTATGTAAGTAGTTTATCACAAACCGACATATGCGAGACCTGGCCCTCCAATTTGAAACACAAATTGTACTCCAATAAGTCAATTACCAATCTATTAGGGCCTGAAATAGTTGGTAAAGGTAAATTACCCATGTGAGCCCAAAATTTGTCTTTATTAAAAACATAATTATAGTTTTTTTTTTCCCCTTTTTCGGTTGAGCATCAAGTCAAAACAATGAATTATGCGTAATAATTTTTCTCTGTTTTTACTTTTTAATCAACCTTCTTTTTTTTCAAAAGTTTCGGGAATATTTAACAAGAAATTGGCAAGACGAGGTATGGATTCAATAGCTCAAATGCACATGTTGTTGTACATGAACCACATTCCGTCTTTTGTCTATGAGAAAGTATCTTGTGCATCTAGCTTATGCATTCTCCCTCTCATAACATGTGAGTTCTATAATAATATAAATATTATATGTTGTGAGAAATATAGACATATTAAGAACACATAAGATAATTATTGTGTCTACAGGCAAGAAGGAGCACAAGCTATTTTAATTAACTTCCCAAATCAAATGAAATAATTACACTTTAAGAAGTACTGAATGAATATCAATAACGGTGAAAATGGGATAGTTCAACGGTAAAACTAAGAACTTGTACAAAAAAAAAAAACTGTCATCTCAAAGGCAACAGAGACTTAGCTAGCAGTAAGTGTTCTTTGTTGTTATTTGTACTCTGCTTCTCCTAACTCCAATATAATGCAGTCCATGCCCGCTTTCGTTTCTTCTTTTTCTTTCCTTTTGTTCTTCTATATAAGTTATCTAATCTACCTCAATATTTTCATTTTCAAAAACTAAGGCATTTAAATGATACAGCTCGTTAGTTGGGTAAAAAGAAGCTTTAAAGGCACATTTCCATGTTGCTTTTTGCCGACATTGTTGTTGAGAGAGGAAATTGTCTTTTCAGTTTTCCTTGAAGAGATTTTTGAGTGCCCTCTCTCTCTCTTTCACATTGACAGTGGCAGAAGCAACATACTTGTTCAGTAAGGAAGAGTAATGTTCAATCTCACACCTTCAACTGCATAAGTACTGATCAGTAAGTGACTAGTTTGAGGATAAATTTATATTTTTACATTCTAGTGTATTGGAATGTTTTTGAGTTACTCCTGGGGGAAGATCTGTTTTGTTTTTTGGGGGGAAAGATTGAAGCACAATAGAGATTACTCATTTTAATGGTAGAAAGTGAGTGAAATTCTTCGTCTCTTGTCTTGGCCACTTTGGTCTGGTAGATTGTCAATACTTTATAGTGTCACTCTACACAGAACATAACCACAAAGGAAATTGACTAGATAAAACGTGATACACATTTTCCCTTTTAGCAGTGTGCGATAAGCTTGTTGAATTGTCACAGCATGTTGTCTTCTTTTTTCCCCAATAATGTTGTCTTGGAGTTAGGAAATTATCGGTCAGCATGTTGGAACTAAAATTGGATGAAGACAGACACCTTTGTTTTCTTTTTCATTTTTTGCTTTTCTTGGGTTCTGTAGCGCATTCAGATTCTTATAATGTACTTGGAAAAAGAAAAATTGAGAGACCATGCATGCATATCGAAAGTTCCTAGTCTAAATTTGGTGGGTCATAATTTTCAATTATTAAGCACCAAAATCTCATTTTTATTGATCTTTTTTTCTTTTTCCTTCACTTGACGGATTTGCAGATATCTATGGCAATTACAGTGCCAGATCACAGGACTAAAATCTTCCTTCTCGTGAGTTTGTAAAAAAGTCATTGCTCTCACTTCTACGCGGTCTGGGAGAGGTGAGTCCCTCTCTCCTTAATTAGAGAACTTTATTTATAAAAAATTCATAATTGAATGGTTTGATAATTGAACTTGTGTCTTTTGTGCACACATCACCTTCAAGATTTAATTGCCTCACTGGTTTTCTTCTCATTCTATTAATGATCCAACTTCTAATGAATTGACCACTGCTTGTAATTCCTCAGCTTAACTCAATGCCCACATCTTCTAGTCAAGGAACTAACAATGGATTCTGTGTGATGAGTTAGTGACATAAATTTCATTTGAATGCTAGGAGACATTGCCTTCCCTTTTACAGAACAAAGAAGAATCACTATGCTTTTGCTTTTCCTTTATAATGACTCTTTTTTTTTTTCCCTTTTCTTGGATTCTTTATAAATCACTTTGCTTTTGTAAATTTGTATATGGATTACTTTTTTTAATTTTATTCAAAGCTTAGTGCTGAATACATGTTGGACTATTTTTTTTTTCTTTACAAAAAGGTGCACTTCGCTTTCCCAAAAATTAAAAATTTTGAGCTGGAAAGCCTTTGAAAGAGAATTTTTTCCCATAAAAAGAAGCTGTAGTAATGTTCTCTGTCAATGATTTTGCTGAGCGTCACTATAAGATCTTTACGGTTGAAAAGTTGTACATCCTGCCATTCCATCTGACAGTAGGGAGCAGCTTCTCAACTAGTTATTTATATGGTGAGCATGAGTATACTCGGTCATTTCAATGCTTTATTATGTTGTATGTTTGAATATGAATATTATTTTGTTCAAGATTAAAATTGTTGGTCTTCGCAGTTAAAGTAATGTTATCTGAATTCATCTGTAAACATCTGAATCCATTTTTCATTAATTTCTGAATTCTATTCTTTAAGACTCCAATTTGATGTGCTTGTACTCTATAAGAGGTTAAAAAAAGTACACTTATTTCCCTATCCATGACAGAATATGTCTTCTACCATCATGAAGGGTTCTTCACTGCTTTCTTTTGTTTTGTTCCATATAGTTTTAAGGGAAAAATTGATGTACCTTCTCCTCTTATCTACTGGATAGAAAAGAATTATGATTTCCATATGAAAGAGTGAATGGTGGTGTGCTTTATACCTGCTAGTTGCTACGCTTCTAAATTAAGGCGTCATTGGTGCTCGAGTGTTTCTCCAACAAACAAACCAAGAGTGGTTTCTTTTGATGCTTGTGAGGAAACTGTTTGAGAGTACTTTTCTATTAAGGTGGTTAATGATCCCCCCATCTAATTTTGTTAATGTTTTTCCTTGCTAAATCAGGAGAACATCAAGGAAATCTGAGTTCAGAGTCAGAAACGCATGATTTCTTCATTTTCAATCTGAAGAAGTACCCATGAAGCCTCATTCCTTGATTCTCATGCTTATGATCTTTCTGTTCATACTTCCTATCTTTCCCCTTATTGTTGCTGACCTGAAATCTGATACACAAGCCCTCCTTGATTTTGCTGCTGCAATTCCACATGCTCGAAAACTCAATTGGAATTCTTCTACTCCAGTTTGCAGCTCTTGGGTTGGTGTAACTTGCAATTTAAATGGCTCCAGAGTGATTGCCATCCATATTCCAGCAGTTGGACTCCGTGGCTCCATCCCAGCCCATAGCATAGGGAGGCTAGATGCTCTTAAGGTCTTGAGCCTGCGATCTAACTACCTAAATGGAAATCTTCCTCCTGATATCACCTCCATTTCTTCCCTCCAAAGCTTATACCTCCAACACAACAATTTCTCCGGTCAGTTTCCTGCCTCTCTCTCCACTAAACTCAATGCACTGGATATCTCCTTTAACTCCTTCTCAGGTAGTATTCCACTCACATTTCAGAATCTGACACGACTCACAGTGCTAAACCTTCAAAACAACTCTATTTCTGGAGCCATCCCTAGACTGAACCTCCCAAAGCTCAAGCTTCTGAACGTGAGCTATAACAATTTAAATGGCTCCATTCCGTTTTCCCTCCAAAACTTTCCATCCTCTTCATTTGAGGGAAATTCCCTACTATGTGGCCCCCCTCTCAAGCATTGCTCCACAATCTCCCCGTCACCTTCACCTTCACCTTCACCTTCTTACTTGCCACCCTCATCAACAATCTCCCAAAACCAAAAGTCCATTCCCAACAAGAAATTTGGCCTTGGTTCTATCATTGTCATGGCTGTTGGGGGCTCTGCAATGCTTTTTCTACTAGTTCTAATGATCTTCATATGTTGTCTGAAAAGGACAGATGATGACGGCAAAGGTGTGTTAAAAGGGAAGGCCTCTCGTGGTGGGAGGAATGAGAAGCCTAAGGATTTTGGGAGTGGAGTGCAGGAAGCTGAGAAGAACAAACTGTTCTTCTTTGAGGGATGCTCTTATAACTTTGATCTTGAGGATTTATTGAGGGCTTCAGCTGAAGTACTTGGGAAGGGAAGTTATGGAACAGCTTATAAAGCTGTTTTGGATGAGGGAACTGTAGTGGTAGTGAAAAGGTTGAAGGAAGTTGTGGTTGGAAAGAAAGAGTTTGAACAACAGATGGAATTTTTAGGGAGGGTCGGACAGCACCCAAATGTTGTTCCACTCCGTGCATATTACTTTTCCAAGGATGAGAAGCTTTTGGTTTACAACTACATGCCTGCCGGCAGCTTGTTTATGCTCTTGCATGGTATGCTTAATCTTAACCCTGATTCTTATTTAGTTTCATTTGATCTGACTGCTGCCCTTCTGCAATTCTTTTCCACCAATTCTGCAACCGAAAATGTAGCAAAAACTTTTTGCACAGAGGGAACTAGTCTAGAATTTATTGATGGCCTCCAACAAAATGAATACTAACCACAATTTTACAAAATAAAAATGAAAAACCTCTAACTTTTAATTTCTCAACATCAAAAGAAATATCAGACTTTCAGAAAGGCATCTTTTCAAGGGCCTATCCTATAGAAATAAACAATTGGGATCTTGGGTTTCTGAGAGTTGAGAGTTGAGAGTTAACACTTGGAGGAGCCTCTTTGGGAGGGCTTAATAACATGTTGGAACACCACCTTAACTAAAATGTTTTCCCTTGAGTCTAACAATGTTATATTGAAGTGGGACTCAACCATTTAACCAATTGCATCACTCACACATGAAATATCTAACAAAAACCTTTTCTATGTTTATAGTAAGAACCAAAAAGATATGCACTTCAATTAGCAAATTAGTACATGAATTTTTGATGAGTGAAGATTAATAAATAAAAAAATTTATGCTCATATGAATCATAGGCTTTGGTGAGAAATTTATATCACCGCACAACAATGCCAGCATCCATTTCAAAGTCTCTAGTATCAGAAAGTGCCAAAATTTAAGTTGCTCAAAGTTAGCAACAGAGCTGAAAACTATTTAGTCCTTCTAGAAGAAATTCCCTATCATTCTCTTAGTGAAATTGACTTAAAGTTAGTATAGAAACTTGGCTAAAATATTGACAGACATTCATACCTTATCAGGGATAGGATCACCCCAGATCAAATATTGACGTTGTTGTAGACGGCATGCTTTGTTTTGTTGTAATCTGCTCATATGCAATGGAAATGTGCATTGGTATAAAATCAAACTTGCATTTGGCCTAGGCTGAACACATGAAACAGTCAGTCACATGTATTTTTGAGTACCATCATTCGTAATGGTAATAATGATATTAATACTATCACTGCCCCACTCTGAAACTCTTACTATATGTTTCCGTACATAAACATAAATAAAATAGGAAATAGGGGTTCAGGAAGGACTCCGCTGGATTGGGATTCAAGAGTGAAGATTTCCCTTGGAACCGCCAGGGGAATTGCACACATTCATTCGGAGGGTGGTGCCAAGTGTAGCCATGGCAACATCAAGTCCTCCAATGTCCT
Organism: Quercus robur; assembly: GCF_932294415.1. NCBI lineage: Eukaryota > Viridiplantae > Streptophyta > Magnoliopsida > Fagales > Fagaceae > Quercus > Quercus robur. The sequence continues at coordinate 67,620,196 of NC_065541.1, read as the reverse complement.
ACTCACCAATGACCTGGATGGGTGCATCTCCGATGTTGGGTTGACTCCACTGATGAACTTCCCTGCAACCTTGTCTCGAACCACCGGATATCGAGCTCCAGAGGTGGCCGAAACTCGTAAAATAACACAGAAGTCTGATGTATACAGCTTTGGAGTTGTCCTTCTTGAAATGCTGACAGGCAAAGTCCCACACCAATATCCAGGAGGGAACCAGCATGATGTGGTGGTTGATCTCCCGAGATGGGTGAAGTCTGTTGTCCGTGAGGAATGGACAGCTGAGGTTTTTGACGTGGAGCTGCTGAGATACCAAAATGTTGAAGAGGAGATGGTGCAGATGCTTCAGATTGCATTAGCATGTGTCACAAAACTGCCTGACATGCGACCCCAAATGGTTCAAGTTGTGAAAATGATGGAGGAAATCAAGGACAAGAACCGCATGTCTTCTGAATCTGAGTCTACTGTGCAAACCCCATGAACACACAAGTGGTTTGGTACTATGTTATGAGGAACTGATAAGAATCCACTTTTCTGCTACCGATGAATTAGACTTTACTAGAATCTATTTTCATCTAATATGGAAGGCAATTATGCCAAATTGCCAAAAGGCCTCTACTACTACTAGTAAGGACAAGGCTTTCCTGCTCTTGTGCATTTATGTTAGCACATATGAATTATGATGGGACCCTGATATAACTTTCTATTCTAGATCTTGAATATTATTTGTACTAATTTATTAGAACAAGAGTCAAGACTCGAAGAGGTCTCTTTTCCTGATTTTTCAGAAATAAAAATGTTCTATTTTGTGGGAGATCATGTGTGTGAGTGAAACTTGAGGGTTGAGGTGCAGCTGCTGCAGTAATAAGCCATTGCCAATAATCTGAGCAACTAGTTTAGTTTGTTTCAGATTTAATGCGTAAGTCATAACTACTTGCCTTCCAGTTCAGTCCTTTAGAAATGATATATAAATTTGCAAACATAATAATTGTTGCAATTTATCATTACATTTGCAAAGCAAGGTTAACAATACAACACCTGCAAATACAAAATCCACTTTTTTTTTTTGTCTTCTACTATATAACACTACCGGTGGAATTGCAAGGTCCACAATACAACACATTGTATGAACGAGTCCACAAGGTTAAACTTAAAACTGGCAATGGCAGATGTTGACCGTGTAGTTGTGCATTCAATATCTGTTGGAAACATACTATAACAGTATACACACACTACTGGATTATTGGATGAAGGCATGCATAATTGACCAATCCAAAGAATAAAATAAAGAGTAGTAGTTCACTATTAATTGATTTGTATAATTGTTCTCTTATTAAGTTTAAACAGGACAAATTGACTAAAACTAAAGCACACAAAGATGGTGACTTTGCAATCTGTTTCAGCGAGATAGTAAAAGGGTTTTTTTATTTTATTTATTTATTTATTTGTAAATTTACCCAGAAAGAAAAAAAAATAGAATGGTGCGTTGTTATTAGAGAATAGAAATGGATAGTCATAGTCATAGTCATAGGTGGTTCAATCCAAAACCAAGAGAAGCCACAGCCTTTACAAGCAAGCCGAAGAGCAGAAATGGAGTGGAGAAGAAGGGACTGTGGTCACTATCCAAGACATACACGTCAGATGGTGGCCACCTCTTTATCATCGCAGCTTGTTGCTCTGGTTTCACCACTCTGTCATACATTGTCTTAATGTAGATGCGTGGAACCTTATCTACGTTATGATCCTCATCTGCCACCGCCACAAAACGAGCATTCTTTATTGCTTTGATTGGTCCTGGCCTCAAAAGCATGGCAGCTAGTGTGGAATCCTACAATTTTTATTTTTCATTGCATCTCATTTTTGTGATTATATATTTTCAAAAACAATTCAACTGTGATCAATTTAAAATTACCTCGGGAGGGCTCAAATGATAGATAATTTTGCGCTGATATTCTTTCTTCACAAGGGCACTTGTGGGAGGTTGATCAGGACCCAATCCGAATCCTAACTCATATACGTCGCCATATTCAGATAAATCAGGTACTCCCTGTTTGACATTAAAAATAAATGACGATTACTTAACTCTTCTTCTTCTTAAATTCCCCGCATATTTAATTAGCCAACTCTAATTAATTTCATATTATAAAAGAAAACTTGCACACATCACAAGGGATGTTGTTAGGTCTATCCATTAGAAGCTGACCATTTCCATGATAAAATTTCATTGTATTTTATTCTGGGTCTTAAACTTTCATTCTATTAATGTAATTTTGTGGGTTTTCATGTGTATTTGTGAGGTGAAGTTGTCCAAGTGCAGAAATTGAAGTTGGCTCCCATTAAAAAAAAAAAGAAGTTGGCTGCTTATGGTTTTCACTCCTACAAACTTGACTGGACGAGGCGAAACTTGAAATTGAAAATTATGTTATAAACTCTCTACAATTCCGGGTCTCTCTCAATATATGCACTCTCATTTCCCATGAATTTGTAACCCTAATTCCCATTTGAAGTATGGGTGAAACCCAACAAATTTGAGAGTCAAACACATTCATTCTCTCTACCTTCTCCCTCTTAAAATAGCCATATACCATGAGAGAAGATTAAGACCATTACACCCATCACTACCTTTGAGTTTTGAATGTTGATTGGAGCTTGAAAATCAATGAAGCAATCTAGAATTATCTAAGTGACTTGGAGATTGCAATTGGAGCTCAATTGTGGATCCAAAGCTAGAGTAGAGAAAGGATTTGTGGAGTCAATTGCAATTAGTTTGAAGGGCTAAAGTACATTGATTGTGTGTTAGTTTGGAGGGCTTTATATGTAAAGTGTATTACAATTATCTATTCTAGTGGATTACTTGTGACAATAAGGCTAATACGTAGGATTTTCCTTTTTGATAACACATTTGTGTGTTATGACTATGTATTGATTTTGTGTGGGTTGTTTTTACATAATGCATTCGTGCTTATGCTTGTGTTAATGGGTTAATCATTTTGATAATTGGACCTAATTGTTAAATTAGCCTAAAATCAATTAAGTTGTAGATAATTTGGGGTCTAAATATATAGAGTTTGTGAAATCAACTCTTTTAGATGTCACCCATGAGACTTATATTTATGTGACACAAAGGTCTAATACAATGATTGTGCTGAATAATTTTACTCACTAGACCTAAAAAAAAAATTAAAAAAAAAATCTTCAATTTGAGATTGGTGATATTTCAACACGTAGAATGAGGAGTTGACAAAAAGACAAGCCTTGCCAGCTAGTGATAGAGCTACAATAATTGAAGGGAGGAATGTCAGTCGGTAGGAACTAGGAACGAAATCCTTAGCAAGGGCTTAGTTAGGTTAGGTGAGGCCGGCCCGTTATTGCTTTTTCAATCCCCTTGGACATATAATTTTATTTACTAGTATATGTTTAGATAATAACATATATAAATATATATATATATCTATATAGAATTTTACTAATATATGTCTTCAGATACACACGCACATATATCTAAAAAAAAAAAAATTAAAGAAAAGAAGGCTGAAAATCTGTGTTTATAGAGTTATTATAATAATTGAACAAGTGTTGGATTCCCATGATCTGCAATCTGCATGGGAGTCACGTGCCTAAGTGGGACAGTACTACTGACTCCCCCTTCTCATGAGTCTGAGTCAGTCAGGCATCCAACTATGCCATTTTTCTTTTCTCTTTTTACTTTTACACCAAAATTGGTAGGGTAAGACATATATTATATCCACCAGTTGCGTTACGTGACGCGCTTATAATTAATAATTATATACTATATGAAACAGAGCAGGTGGGAGGGAATATCATACGGCCGCACGGCGAGCACAGTAATCGTGAATTGGAATTGGATTTTGCCCACCACATCCAACAATTGTTTGTGAATACAGTTGGCAACCCCAACCCCAACTCTACTCCACCACTCCCTTCGTGAAACTCTATAACTCTAGCTAAGCTAAAGCTAATACTATGACACAATGAATGTGACAAAACACCTGGTCCTCCTTAACCTTGTCACTCTCTGCTGACTGCTGACTGCAAACCAAACCCTTTCCTTTCCCCCTTCATTCACATTCAATTCAATTGCTGCCCTGCCATCATCGATCGGCTGTTTCTAGCTAGCTAGTTTCTACTCTAATAAAAGCTTTCTAAACTAAATAAAATACTGTATATATATATATATATAGAGAGAGCATGAGTCAGCCAAGCCAACTAGTTCAAGTAAAAATTCAGATTTCATTTCAGACCGAAATAGCAGTGGAAGAGCTAAAAATGGTTTAGAAAACTTTACATCCTTGACATCTTCATCAGTCATGTAGCCCAATTTTAGCATGGTTGCTGCCACATACACCACCAGTCGGATTTTCTTTGCAAACTTATGAGTAGCCTCAGTTACACTCAGCCCACCAGCACTATGCCCCACCAAGATTATCTGTCAAAAACAAATCATGATCATTGTCTTTTCTATAGCTAAATCTAAATTAATGATGAGCCCCAGTTAAAATATAAAAATCCTATATAAATAAATAAAGCAAATTGAATTAACCTGTTCATTGTCGGGCAAAGCAGACATGAAGTCCATGAGTGGCTTATTGTAATCATCAAAAGAAAGCAGGGAATCGGCATGTGTTTGATCTATTCCAGCGCTTCTGAGGTCAACACATGACACCCTATAGCCTGAATTCTCCATAAGGCACCGGATTTTGTACCAGCACCAACCTCCTCCACCTATACCATGCACCAGCACAAAGTGTGGCTTCAACCCTCTCTCTGCCTCTCTCAAACTAACAACCTTCTCTCCCATGGTTTTATTTATTTGCCGGTATCAGCTTCGCTATGCCTATGCCTATGTTCTTCCCGGTTGTTGATGTTTATATATATGTGGACTATGGAGGAGAGTTGGGAATGGTCTTGGGTTGTCATCATTGTTGCTTTTACGATATCTCTTCTTCTATTATTCAATTATTATTCGATAATTCGAATAGTCAAGGAGTTTTTTTTCAACACGGGCCAGCTCCATTATAAGAATTTTTTTTAGTCTTACAAAAGGTTAGATAATGCACTTGTATTTTTATCAAGTGCATGGAACATGGCACCAAATTGCATCACCCCTTGATTTTCTTATAGACATTAAATTCTATAAGGATGGGGTGTAAAACCCATATTTTACACTATTTAATAAATAATTATCATATCAGCATTTTACTTAAAATTCAATATATCCTACCACACCTAATAATTTCTTAATAAATTCCTAATTTGGTTAGATTTATATATGGATATTAGAATTGACTGAATGTGATTGTCTTTATTCTTAAACATGGGTTTTACATCACGTCTTATATAATTTAATCTCTTCCTTATTATATATATATATATATATATATAATAACTTATTGGACATTTTTAATTTCTTATATTAAATGATACTCACTCTTTTCACATTCATAATGGTCTTTATTATGAATTTAATTAGTGAACCTCACCAAAAAAGGGATCAGCACCATCCATCGTGCTCCGAAAGTACTTAAGAATTACTCAAAAATTACTCTTTTTTTATTAATTATAATCCCATAAAATAATTGACTTTAAAAAATGCATTCGTCCTGTCTTGCTGCTGATTGGGTTATTTAAATATAAATATATCCATTTTAGAAGTAGGTTCTTTGATTATTGTACGTATTGGAGATCAACAATATCCTTTTACTTTTGGCTGATTGGGTTATCTTATTTGAATATATCTATTTGACCACAAAGTTTTGGTTTCCTTATCTCTTTGATATGGCATGTTGGCCACAAAATATCGTAATTTCCGCCAAACCAATGGGAAGAAAGAAAGTAACACTGACCAAAAAATCAATTTTAATTATAGAGAAATGCTAACAAATGCCTTTAGAACATTTAAAAATTCATTTAAAGAAAGTTTTTATGGGAAAAAAAACAATTAATGTTTTGATATTTTTTTTATTTCCCATAAAAGTTGTTTCAAAACTTTCCTAAAATGGATTGTTAACTAATGTTTAAGGACACTTGTTAGCATGACCCTTAATTATATTATGCACATTTTACCACTATATAATTTTTACATCATATTAACAACTTCTAAGAATATTCATATCTAGGTTTCTAAAAATATATATATTTTATACCCTATCTATTTTATCAATTTTACCAACTCATTTAACAATACACTTAACATCTCAATTTTTATTTTTACATGCAACTTAATAAAATAATAGAAACTTTAAAAAAAAAAAAACTATTGATCTCTCTTTCCTCTTTGTCTCTCTAAACTTAGTGGCGGAGCCACACACGATGGTGGGGGGCCAAGGCCCTCCCAATTTTATTTTATTTTTTTAAAAAAAAAAATCATTTTATAGTATGTATGTTATTTATATTTTAAAAAAAAAATGTAACTTGTAAAAATTTAAGTTGGCCACCCCAAATTTTGAGTCATTTCAATGGTACTCTTAAAAAAAAAAAAAATTATATTTAAAATCATATAATTTAAGAGGTTTAACAAATTAAACTATGTAGAAAATGATAAATTTTTGTACATGTCTAATATAATAAATATATGATTTTTATATACTCATTAAAATTTAGAAGATGATAAATTCTCTTAATAAATTAATTTGTGTGTGTGTGTGTGTGGAGGTTTGTCTTAATTAATATACCAGTATCACAACTTGGCCCCTCCAAACTAAAATTTTTGGCTTCGCCCGTAACCAAACTCATACTGAATCACCAGCCACCGCCCATCACTAAAACACCAAACCAACCAAACACCACCACCACCCCTAAAAACCATTGGAACACCAGACTAAAACAACAAACCAAACCAAACCAAATCGGCAAAATCTCAAATCACACCCATTGAAATCTCAAAACCAAATCTGAACCCACCTCTCTCTCTCTCTCTCTCTCTCTCTCTCTCTCTCTCTCTCTCTCTCTCTCTCTCTCTCTCTCTCTCTCTCTCTCTCTCTCTCTCTCTCTCTCTCTCTCTCTCTCTCTCTCTCTCTCTCTCTCTCTCTCTCTCTGAAGCAACAACAACCTCAAAACCACAAATGTAGCACCACCACGCCACTAGCAACCACCAAACTCACACCCACCAAACCCAAAAACAACAAACTCATCCACCACCCACCATAAACCAATTAGAAATAGCCACAACACATAACTAAAAACCCATCCACCACCCACCACAAGCAGGTCAAAATCCACCACAAACCCATCCACCACCCACCAAATCCTAACTCGCTAATCCACTGCTCTACCGCCGATCCATAGCCATTCAAACCACAACTCAAAAAAAAATTTATTTGCCTTTTACCCTTAAGCTACAATAATTAGTATATATAAGCATTCACTGTTCATGGTTACTAAAAATTTTTAACTATATCTCTCCGGATAAAACTCAGTTTGTGCTTTTGTTTGTAAAACATGAATTTAGGGTGCCAATGCTCAGCAAGAATTAATGGTATAATTTCAAATAAATATGAAAATTTATCGCGATTTCCCTCTATCTTTCCTCACTCTTTTAAAAGATTATTCATTATACTGTGCTTCAATTGTGGCCTATATGCTCCTAAAATTGTGTCGCATTAGTAGAAAATGGGGAGCAAACAAAAAATATTCAGGATTGCATTGCAAGTCATGATTTAAAAGGGCAAGGATTGCAAACTAAATTGCATTAATTCCTACAAAATGCGCACATGTTAATGCCTCAAATAGACCCCATTTGGTAAAAAATTCAATCTTAACACAGAAAAATATAAACCTAGATATGTATCTATTTGAGACATTGACACATGCAATTTTACAATCCTTACCCTATAAATGGATAACATGGGCTTTCTTTTATTACGCTGAATTTTCTGCCAATTCCAAACACTTTGTTGCACATACTAGAATCAGGGTGACAGTATAGAGATTTTTTTTTTTTTTTTTTTTTTTTGAGAAGCAAGAAAATTTATTAGTTTATATTGTATTACTTATGTAAGATTTATATTATAAACTAAATAAATATATAAAATATTATACACGTTTACATAAAAATATACCGTATAAAATCTGTTCATGCAAATATTGGTACGTCACAACTCACAACTTTAACCAAATATGTAATTAATTGTGAATGGCAGGTAAAAATTAATAGATGTGAAGACAGGTACGCGGTGCAATCACACTCTGACCCTGACTAGTCAAAGTTGTAATAAAAACGGTTACACACAACCCAAGTTTTGGACTGATGAGTAGGTATTTTTATGAGGCAGTCTCATAAAACTTATGTGCCAATGATATGTGGATCTCATGTGTATGGGATTCATTTGTCATTGAGACATAGGTGGCATGAAACCGTTTTATACAAAAATTTTCCTAGACGAACAAAGGATTAGCCAGAATTTTAGGTCTTAGCAATAATTGTCAATAGTTTTATTTCACATAAAATATTACAATTTTTGTCACAATTATATTATATGTCAAATTGTAATGGGCTTTCTATTACTTTCAAATGAACTTATTATTTTTTTCTCCGCTACTCAAAATTTACTATATTAATATCGACAATTATGATATAAATTGTGTCATTTTATGTGTTCTTAAATTTTTGTGACGGTGACTTAACAATAAACCAAAAAAAAATAATAATAATAATAAGAACTGAACAGTTGTGTAAATAATGTGTTATGTCTTCAATAAAGTCCGAGAAAGTACGGACAGTTAAAAAAAAGGGCAGACAAGCAAACTCGCAATTGAGAAGTGACTCAACCGAACCTTTTGATGACATCAACATCTTAAAGGACGAGTGATGAGTGTAATTGCATTGTTATACAGTGCATTTTACTGTTCTTACTTTATTAAAGCATTCCCATCGGTGGTATAAATGCTAAAATGTTATTTTTAGCTACTGAAATTATAAAACTCTACTCCATCAAAGATGCTATATTTTAAAAAATTTGACATCTTGCTATAGTGAGCTCTCATTTTTGAGAGCATACTGTAGCAAGATATTATTATTTTTAATGTTTTTAATTCCCCTCCTCAGACTCTCACTCTCACTCTCATTCTCTCTCATCTCTTTATTTTTGAGAGCACACTGTAGCAAGATATCATTATTTTTTTAATGTTTTTAATTCCCCTCCTCAAACTCTCACTCTCACTCTCATTCTCTCTCATCTCTTTTTCTCAGACTCTCTCTCTCGTGAGTCCGATGGGGTCGTTGATGACTGCAAGTGGAGGTTTGTCTGATGACTGCTAGTGGGTTGTGGGTCCAATGGTCGATGGGGTTGTGGGTCCAATAGTCGATGGGGTTGTGGGTCATTTTTCTGATGTGGTTTGCTTGATGGGTCTCGGTGGTGGTTTGCTTGATGGGTCTTGGTGATGTTTTTCAACAATGGAATTTCTCAGCAGCGGTGGGTTGCTGGGTTGCTTGTTGGGTGTTGATGGTGTCGTGGGTTATGCCTGTGGGTTGAGGCCGTTGGTTGTGGGTTTGTGGTGGCTTGGATGGTGAGGGTGAGTGGGTTGACTTGTTTGTGTCGTGGGTTGAGGTCGTTGGTTGTGCCGGTGGGTTTGTGGTGGTTAGGTTGCTAGGTAACAGTGGTGGGTTTGGTACTTGGTGTGTTGTGGATTGAGGCAGAGAGAGGATGAGAGGGAAAAGCAAGAGTTGTGCCGTGGGAAGTGCTGTGGGTGGAGGCTGGTGGTTGGTTTTGTCGTGATTGGTGCTATGGGTTGTGCCGGTGGTGAAGGCTATTGGTTGTGCGGGTTTGTGGTGGCTTGGGTGGTGAGAATAAAAAATGATAAATAAATAATATTTTAATGAAGTGGTAAAAAAAAAAATATAAGTTTTGATGTTAGGTGTATTGTAAAGTGATGTGTTAAATGCTATAAAGCTGGTTTTTTAGATGCTAAATACTAGAATTTTTAAAACCCTTGAAGAGAATGCTCTTAGAGTCCAAACAAAAAAAAAAACCCTTTTTTTGTTTCTTTTTAAAAAATTAAAAATAAAATATTTAACAAAAAAGTATTGTAGGGTCATGGGCCCAGATCATACAGTTGGGTTTTGGGCGCTTAAGGCCGGGCCATCCGAGGATGGGTAAGTATAGCCAAGGAAACCCATGCTAGTGGATAAGGAAGATAATATTTAACATAATGGCCTAGGAGTTTGTGCCGAGGATGAATTTGTCCTCGGCTAGCCAAGGCCGAGGTTCGTAAAGAATGCCTACCATCTAGAGGTGTGATCCATGAAGTTCTGGAAATATGGATAAGCATTGCAAGAACAAAAGACAAAGAAGAATCCCAAAATATATTGGGAAAAACTGCTATCATCGCATTGAATGCACCCCAGCTAACTCCCCGGCCACATTGATGAGGAAGTGATCTCTGCACAGTATTATTGCAGCCTTACAACCACCCCAGAAGACTTCTAGAGGGGGTTGATGGGACAAGTATCAGCATAAACCATCAACTATCCACGTGTAGGGTAGAGATGAAGGAAGATATGTAGTATAAATAAGGGTAGAGACCCCCGAGATCGGGGGAGGAAAAGAAGAAGAGGAAGCACTGTAGCAATCTCAATAATTCCTGTAACTATTATCATCCAATATAACTGGAACAGAGTTCCTCGGATTGTGCCAAGGACAAACTCTCTTGTACAAACTTGGTTCGTTTCTGTTTGATTGTCTTGGAAATTCATTATAACTGTTATCTCATTCACTAAAACCTAATTCTTCTACCCACTCTCTACAAATTTATTATACTGGGTTCACTGGGCCAGTATCTCATACATTTTGGACCTGGGCTGAAAATCGTGTCCCTACAAGTATTTTTTAAAATAATTTAAATTTTAGTTTTACATTTAACATATAACAAATAAATTATCAACAACTATATTTTGTTTCTTATGTATAATAAACAAACTATCAAAAAACTATGGGATACCAAATAAACACTTAGTACCTGTCTAGGACAAGCTAAAAATTATAATTTATTTGCAATTTCAGCTTATTTTTGCTACTATTCGTGGGTCTCACTGTATTGTTTGGTATTATTCATGAGTCTCACTGTACTATTCAGTTAACTTTTACCTTTATCTATGGTATTTTCAGCAAAAAGTTTTCAATTTCTGTAAAAGTTGATTAGGTAAAAAAACATAAAAAACATTTTTTTTTTTTTTATCAACTTTTAGATCTCATATTTTTCTCAAAAAAAAAAAAAAATCCCATATGAGGGTGGTAATTACATGTTGCCATATCTCAATCCAAAGTAAAGGCTATAAATAACTAATTGGTTTTAGGTAAGAAAATTGATTTTAAGTGAGATGTAGCTTTCATATATAGAAGACTTGCAGCTAATTAATTACTCAAAACTTGGTTTGATATAGTCTTCTCCTTAATAATACAGTTGTCAACCATTGTCCTTTTCTATGCTTCTATCAGAAATGCAAGTGTAATTAAAGAGGAGTATGATATTTGCAACACGCTTAAAAAATTAATTTTAAAAGAGATTAAATTATATACTCCATCTTGGTGCATCCCTCTCATATGGGATTAAGGCACGTTTGGTAGTCTGTAACGGTAATTACATAAGAATAGGTATTGCATTACAAGGAATAAAAGTTGATGTAATGTAATACTTATTACTATTCATTTGTTGGATGACAACACAATAATAGAACTCTTAAAACAATAGAATGAAAGTATTTTAAATCAAATAAATATTTTACTCATATAATTATATTTCCTAATTTTTTTTTTAATTTGAAAGATAAATTAGTTATTTTTTATTTTCATAATTGTTATGTGCACATGAAAAGTTTGTTTATTTGGAAATGAGTAATACTACAGATACAAACTATTTTGTAACATTTTTATAAATTGGTGATGTGACTTTAGTATTTTTCAAATAGTTATTGTAGGGGTATTGGGCCCAGAAACTCATTATCTATGTATATATTGGGCCTGTGGCCCAATCCTAGAATGTGAAGTCATCTGAGGAGGAGTAGCCCATAAAGGTGGTCTGAGGATGAATGCCTCCTCGGCTAACCAAAACCGAGGTCCGAAAGGGTGGTTTGCCGTCCAAGGGAACATTCTAGAAAATTCTATTGATATAGATAAGCATTACAGAAACATAGGACAGGAAGGAGTTCTAAAATATCTTAGGAAAAAGCTACAACCACCGCATCGAATGTTTTGCAACTAACCCTCTAGCCGTATTAATGTGGAAGTAATACCTGAATAGTGGTTTTCAGCCTTACAGCTACTATACAAAAACTTCAAGAATGTGCTGATGAGACAAGTATCAACACCAACCATCTGGCCTACACATGGAGGATAGAAATGAAAAGGGAAGATAGTATAAAAGAAGAAGGAAGCAATGAGAGAGAGGGATCGAGAAATCAAAAGAGAAACACTGTAGCAATCAGGAACCAAATTTGTAATCAAACTTGTGAGAAATATATAAGAACTGATCACATTGGACTGTGCTGAAGACAATTTTCCTTAGTTTAAATCAATTTATCTTCCTGTTTTTATCATTTGAACCCACTTTATTTGTTTTTCAACTCATTTTAGCCCAGTTTTCCAACCCATTCTCTACAAATTCATTGTTTTAGGCTTTTTGAGCATGAGTCCATCCATCTTTTGGGCTAGGAACCCAAATCTGGTCCTTACAATTATTGTAAGTAAAAATGTGATGTTAGTGATGGACCCATATTAGAACTAGTAAAAATTTGTCACATCAGCAATTTGTAAAAATGTTATAAAATAGTTTGTATTTGTAGCATTATTTTTTGGAAATATATTAATTTTATAAATTAATACTCCTACTAAGGAATAACTATTACAAATTTTTTAGAGATGAATAGTTATTCCTCATTTTAAAGAATGACTATTCATTACCATGGCTTTTAAGTGGAATTTGTAGTGTATCTTTGTGTTAGAACCCATTTCCCTCTTCCTCATGTGTGTGTTTGTTTTTAAAAAAAATGAATGACTATTCATAAGGAATGATTATTCTATGTAATATAAACATAAAATAACTATTGAATAGTTAAACTATAAGAATAACTATTATATTATAATGCCTATTACAGTTTACCAAACATACCTAAGTAAAAGCGGATGCAATTTCATAACGAGTGGGTCGAGTTGTAGTAATTTGTTTGGTAACAAGTTCAAGCAAGAGACTAGAAACGTAGTTGGATGGTTGTAGTAGTATGTATCAAAATAGACTCTACCGTTTAAAATATTTTCAAGTATTTAGTTGTATTCCTAAATTTTTTTTCTAGAATTCAATTTCCTTAGAACCACCAAAGACGGCAAAATGGAAGCCAGGAGGCAAACGTTGAAGGGATGCCTCCATTCACTACAAGTTAAAATAAAGGTATGCAATTGAATTAATAATGATATGGTATACAGGAGCACGGAAAGGTACTTAATTATTTAAATTATGTAAAAGGAATGCCCCCCAGCTAGCTCCTGGCTCCAGCTGCAAAACCCCAAAATGGAGGAGCACGTACGTCGTCCCTCATGTCTTTGAACTTTGAACACTGCGTAATTAGTGACGGGTGTTATCATTTTTTTTTAAAATATAATTTATGGAGACTTGAATTCGGATCATTGACCCACACACTCATGTATGGAATTCACCGAATGTACTCGTTTTAATTAAGTTTTTGATTTGTAACGGATATAAAGAGGAGAAAAGAACAAATTCTCTAAACAATGCAAGAGATCCGAAATATAATGTTTTTGTTAATAAAAGTAGATTGACATGTATAAAGCCAAGTCCAAAACAAGAGGGAGACGAGAAAGAAAAGTTGTTTCTGCATTATTATAAGTCGCAAAAAAGGCTGAACTCAAATATTTCCATTGCAATGTCCTTGCGTGTCCTAGTGACAATTTTTGCTAAAACGAAGAGTGGAAAGTAGTGTCAATTTCTCAATTTTGCTCACAGCTACAGCTCACTCCACGATTGATTGTCTTTGTCTTTGTAGTTTGTATTATTGTATGGTCTCCATCAGTGCGTGACCCAAGCCAACACTTTATTTCCATCTCTCTCTCCTTTTCTCGCTTTGGATTGGATGAATGCGTGACAGTCCGCTTTTGCTTTCTTTCATCCCCCATACATACATACGGACAATGCAACCACACTTCAATTCCCCTAGTGTAAGTGCCACACCCACCAAAATAAAATAAAAATCCCTGAGTTCCACTACTCGCACTTACACGTGGAAAGTGTATGACAAATTTCACCTGCGCCGGGGGACCAAATTTCAACAACAACCGATCATTTTTCAATGAGAAGCAGGTTGGTTGTTGATCAACCACTTTTACCAACACAGTAAGGTTTAGTCAAGTTTAGGGCAACGCAATTTTTTATTTATAATTTTACCCCCCAAACAAAATTATTTATAATTCCTTTCACAATTTGTAATCTCTAACCTTTTACTCAAATAAATAAATAATAAAAATTTGTGATCCATTAAAGACCAAAATTTTTCAAAAATATTCATTCTGCTCCATAAATCCGAATATCGCTTAATATTATTTGAGAATTCTTGTGCTTCTCTTGTTTTCTTTTCCATATTTGCCCTGCATTTTATCTACCATTAAAGTGTGTTTTGATACTACTTATTTGCTGAAAACTGAAAATTTATTGCTGAAAACATTGTATCAAAATCATTTTTAAAGGTATAAATAGTGTTGTAGGATCCAAATTTACTTAAAAATCTGTATTTTGCTGAATTTGATGATATGTGAACAGTACTCATGGGACCCACTAAAAAAACGTTAAACGTTCAAATTGAGCAAAACATCCAATCGAAACGCACACTTAGTTACCTAAACACTTTATCGTGTATATGCAGTAGCTATAAGACTTGTACAGTCAAGATAAATTGTTAAAAGAAAGTAAAGAATTTAGAAGAACATGGAACTTTCAAATGATGTTAAGTGTTCTTTGTGCTTAGCGAGAATATTGAATATTTTTTAAAAGGTTTATTATCATCTAGTATTAGTTCAAACCTCACTAGTGATTTTTGTATTTTACCCAAAAGAAAATAATTCAAAATCATTGAGGTATCTTCCACCCACACTAGCATGTTGTCCAAGGTCTTTGCTTGTCACGCTAACATGTGAGCATTTTTGTTGCCTACTCTGCAAAGAAATAAGTTTTGAGAATTGGTTTTTTGCAAACTTCGAACCAATTCTCCTGAGACCAGCCTACGTTGGGTCATGATCTCTTTCGTGAAGAGAATAACATTCATGTGGTTACTTGTTTAAAATCATTAAGAAGCAAATAAGAAATTGATTCCGAAAGTACCTACCTACTTGAACACAAGTTGATGGTAGTGAAAAAAATAACCTCACATTGAAAATTTAGAAAAGTTTTAGTGAGTTTATATATTATCTCCTTAGATATTGGGTTGGGCCTTAAGGGGCACCGTAGTTTTGTGGACAAAGGAGGACCTATCCAATTGAACCAAAATGTTTTCATTTCTACCCAATTACTTCTACTTCCCCTGTCGTTTCCATGTTCCTTTCCACAGCAATTCTATATGTGCCTTTCTTAGTGAATCACCCCATAGTTATTTCTATCTAGTGTATAATGGAAACTTAAAAGGGCTAGATTTCGTTCTAGCTTGACAAAACCCGTAAATCCAAAAGGAATTTATTGAATCCACAAAAAAACCTAGAAAAACGGTAATAGGACCATAAATTTGACTAGAAAAATAATAAGTACACCTAAACTCATATTGCAGACTTGCAGTCCTATTTAAATGTTTCAAGAACTTGTTTTTCGAGTGAAAATATTTTTAAAAAGATCATATTTGATACCCTACCATAATAGGACCTTGATAGGCTTGATTTTACTCGAAATGCATTTAATATACCTAAAATCAAGTAAAATAATAACCCTAAACCTAAAATTTCGAAAATTATATAAAAATTTAAAAATTAACAAGTGGTGAAATTTACCCCCCATATTATGTCATATATCGGACCACTCCACTTGAAAGGAACTCAACCTCAAGTTTTCGTCAAAAAATTGAAATCTTTTGCTCCAAATTCAATTTTGAAACTTGTACCATTGATACACCGTAGGATAATTTTCTTCCCATTGGCCTTCAATTGATTTACAATATCAATCAACAAATTATTGAAAACAAAATCAAAATTTTATATTCTAAGAAAATCAATGGACTGTTTAATCATATTTTGCAAATCAATCGGGTCCTAGGAACTGTTGCCTACGGCCTCATCACCATATTTGACTTCAATTAGATATTTCATGATATTTCCAATAATTTCCATCTCATGATTTTCACCATTCTCCTTAATCAACTTTGTCTTATGCTCTTTGACCTCTTGATCAATTCCTCGAAAAATATTTCCTTAAATCTTCAATTCATCAACTTATTGCAAGTCCTGATTTTTTTTTTAACCACTTCAAGAGTTTTTTTTTTTTTTTAATTTTTTAATTTTTTAATTTTTTAACTCAATTCTATATTGTTCATCCCCAATTTTATATATTCTCTTGATGGATGAATGGTTAGTCAATCAATTATCATTGCTTGAGTATGAACTTTGTGGCCTATAATTTTGTTTTGTATATCACAAAATTACATCATAATCCAATAAAACAAAAATAAATTGTAAGCTTCTTTTTTAATTACTGGGCATAAACGAATTTGGTCTTTCCTGTCAGATTCTATGAAATTGTGTTTGCTCCCAACAATTTAAGGCATACCGACTAGGTTTACACAAAAAAAAAAAAAAAAAAAAAAAAAAAAAAAAAAAAAAAAAAAAAAAAAATTAACATTTCTCAGCTTATGAAAATCCACACAATCAAAGAAATCCTCTAAATCAAGTATAATCAAGAATTAATTTTTTTATAAAAATTATTTCATAAAATCTATTGTGGGAGTGAGGGCCCAAGATCATATATTGGGTCTTGGGTTTTGTTTGAGGACATTGATAGGTCCAAGGAGGAACAAATAGTTATTAAGGGTTCCCAGTTAAAGTCTCATAAATAGGGAACAAATGGAGGATAATCCGAGGAAGAATTCCTCTTCGGATATGATGAATACAGTTCAAAGTATATACTCCAAAAAATAGAGTGATCCTCCAAGAAGTTCCAATGATAGGGACATGTCTCATGAATATACGAAAAGGAAGGAAACCTAAAAATATCTAAGGGAAAGCTACCACCGCCGCATTAAATGCACTGCAGCTACTTTTCTAGTTGCATTTATGTGGAGAAAACCTTTGAACAGTGCTACCTTAGCTACCATAACTCACAGAAAAACCAGAGAGGGTGTCTGATGGGACAGGTACTCAAGTAAGAGCTCGGATGATTAACAAGTGTAGGATGAAAATGGTCCAAAGGAGGATATATAATGTGAAAGGCTCTTCATGAAGAGGTGATCGGGAAAAATAGAGAGAAAAAGACTGTAGCAATCTAAATTATCTTTGTATCCATTTGTGACTAATTTATACAAGGGGGACCTTCTCGGATTGAAAATATATTAAGATCAAATCTCTTATTTGTGTTTGATAGTCGTTCAAATTAAACTTATCCGTTGTTCAATTCATTAAGACCTAGTTCTTCAACCTACTCTCTACAAATTTATTGTATTGAGCTTATTGGGCCAACATTCCATACGTTTTGGGCTTAAACTGTAAATTGAGACCCTACATTTGTAATTCTTATAAATATCATGAAAAGTCCTGCTTACCAATAATTTGCTTATGTATTATATATTCGCAATAGTTATCTCTATTGTTAACACAATCTTGTATGGTATTAAAATCCAAATTAACGAGCATGTTGCAAAATTGAAAGGGCTAGATCTTGTTCTAGCTTAAAGAAACCCTTATATCCATAAGGGTGCCTTGAATCCATAATAAAAACCTAGAATCCACTAGAAAAAAGAGAAAACACATTTGGAAAATATTAATGATATTATGAAGTATGATTAGGATTCTAATATATGATTATATGATTATGTTCCTTGGTCTGAGCCCATGAATAGGAATAAGACCATGTTGAGCTTATTGTTATTTCTAGATAAATTAATAGCTCTAAAATGTAAAATTTGTTGATAACACAAATCACAATATAAGTACATAACCTTTTTTTTTTTTTTTTTTTGATTTGATTTGATTTGATAAGTACATAACCTCTAACCCCTATGCTATGATATGATGATATCACAAATTGCTCATGTTGAAGAAAAAGAAGAAAAGAAAGGAAAGTTGAGCAGTGGATGAGTGGAGTACCAGGGGCCCAGGAAGGAAGGAAGGCTTACCTAATTGTAAATTGTAAAATTGTTGCCTTGCCTACTACAACTACAAGACAAGGCAACGATAGGTACAGCAGGCTGCAACTTGCAACAATACATAAATAAACAATTCAAAAAAATGAAATCACATTGTTTGTTTTGAAAGTTCAAAAATTTCCCTCCAAAAATTTAAAGTCGTTTCGCGGGAGGTGGCCCCCGGCCCATCAATTGATGCGTAATTATGGGGGGTCATCTCCAAGTTACCAAAATACCATTTCTTTGGCTTTATATCTATGTCCATTGTTGACTTGATTCTCCATTATCTCTAGCTAGATTAATTGAATACATCTATCTAGCTAGATTATCCCAAAAACAAATGATCTATTATCTCTAGATAAATTAAATGATGATAACAAAGACAAATAATTCAGGCTATAATTGTACTTATTATATATTGATTAAATTTAAAAGCATATTGACAGACAATAGAAAAAAGGTCGAAAATGAAAATTAGAAAGGAGGGTAGTTTGGGGTTTTGAGAGAAAAGGGGGGCAAATTGGGGGGAACAGGAAGAGTCTCTTTCTTTTTTATGCCTGTCTGTCAATGTCTAATGTCTAATGTCTATTACTTATTAAGCCATTTTCTGATTGTCAACACTCTATCTAACTCCCAAACTCAATTCCGAAAAGCGAAAACCAACCCCCTTTGATCAATTAGGCCTTCTCTTCTCCTCAAAATTATTATTAAGACTACAGATCTCCTTTAATTTTTGGGGTCTGGATTTCAGGTCTTTCCGATTTTCCTCTGCCTCGCTCAGATCCATATCCAAAAAGAAAAAAGGTCAGTCACTACACTCACTTTTCGTCATCTCATCCATATACGCCCTGCTACTGTGCTTTTGCTGCCTATGAAAATTTTAATAATACCCAACCCAGCTATGCTCTATCAATTATCATAACAAGTAGCTGAAATTATAATTGTTTAGATGCTATTGATGTAAAATTTAAGGACATGACATGCTTTGTTCATCTTCTAGATCAAAGTAATTAATGCGCTAGTGATAGAAACTGAGTTGAGGGAACATAAATAGATAGAGAAAGACATACTTGATGACATGTTGTGGCTTTGAAAGGAAAAATAATAATAATAATACCCTGTCTACTTTGTTGAGGATCCATAGCCGACCCTAAAATTAGGCTTGATTGTTGTTTTTTCTTTAACCAATTTGGTGTTTGTTGTGGCATGGGATTCCTATCAACAAATGAATGTGATGACTTAATTTATTATTCTTATCAACATTACTTTCCTGGAGGGACTAAAAAAATCATAAGGAAGTCAATTTTGAGCACAACTCAACATTTTATGTTAGATTAAGGTTAAGGCAGGATGAATGAAGTGAAGAAATGGAATAGGATAAATATGCAACTCTTTAGTTTTGTTTTGTTTTGTTTTGTTTTGTACAATGCACGACGGACAAGATTTTCTGAATGCGCTACTTGTTATTTCCAATTGTGAGCACAGATTTTTGTAGTTTTCTATTGATTTCAGAATAAAAGTTATTTTTCCTTAAAACAATTTCATTTCCAGTTAGATTGCTTTTGTAATGGTATGACCATGTCCATGTCCATGTCTGTCGCAGTTGATCACTGGTTTGTCTCCTGGCCTTTTTTCTGAATCCAAATTCCTACTTTCTTCCTTCTGCTTAAATGTTATATATTGTCACCATCCTTCATTAGCTAAAAATTCTTGTTGATGCTGTATGAAAAACCACCACTTCTCAGTGTTTTTTCCCCAAAATTTCTCATGCTTGTTTTTTGTTATTAGCATCATCATCATCATCATCATTATTGTCATTATTACTACCACTGAAGGTCTTCACACTGACTAGTTTGTAATTGTTTAAGTCAGTTGGAGTTTTATATGGAGCCAACAGAATCAAAGAAGTCAAATTTATGTTGGTGGGACAGTCATATTAGTCCTGAGAATTCTAAGTGGCTGGCAGAAAATCTTGAGGGTAAGCAACTTTTTTCACAACTTGTCTTGTTTATAGTTCTCTATTCTGTTAACCACTTTTCTAAACTACATATAGAGAATGCTGGTATAATTTACTAAACCATTAACAAGGTCCTGTCCTCCAATCAAAGGCTTCTGTTATGTTCAGCCTAACATTTTTCCGTTGGCATAGAGCAATGTGGTTTTGTTTAACTTCAATTTCAGATTTCATACTTCAATAGTTGAGTAACAAAATGCTCCATGACCAGTGCATTTTATTGATTACAGTGATGGGCCAGAATGTTAAGGAAATGCTGAACCTGATCCAAGCGGATGGTGATCATTTGGTGGAGAATGCTGAATTGAATGGTCAGAAGAGGCAATTGGTTGCTGATGTTGGGGAATTCCACCGCATGTATCAATCACTGGCTGAGCGCTATGATCATGTGACAGAAGCATTACGAAAGAGTTTACCGTCAGAACTCCAAATGCAGGGCTTTGGCAGTTCTGAATTTGGATCTGGACAAGGTTCTCCACTACTCACTCCTGATCAGAAGTCAGGTTTTCACAGTTCTGGTCATCAAGCTATCAATTCAGACGTATCCCTTAGCTCTGGTGCTGGAAGCTCTGTTCTTTCTTTGAAGGAGGGCATTGAATCATCTCCATCATCTTTTTCATCGGATTCTGAGACAGAACCTTTTAACTTAACTCTCAACAACTACTCGAGCCCACCAATGGATTTTGATGGCAAGGTGCTGCATCATAAGATTTCTGAGATGGAAACTGAAGTGTCTAGCATGAAAGAGAAGTTCTGGACAGCTAGAAAAGACAATATGGATAATATGTTGAAGGTAGGAGAGAAATGTAGTTATGAGGAAATGCTTGGCAGAATTTCCCGAAGTGAGGAAGAGCTAAGGGTTTCCAACCTACAACTTCAGCTTTCAGAAAAAGAGATTGCCAGGTTGAAGAGTCAGCTTGAGAAGGGTAAATCTGCTATTGTACTTGTAGAGAGTATGCAGGCGCAGCTTGAGTGTGTGCAGGAAGATATCAAGATGAGAGAGGCCGACCTTAAATTGGAGAGGGGACGAGTGTTGGAGCTGCAAAATCAAATAGCTGAATTGGAAACTTGTATTTCAGACTCTAGTAACCAGATTAGGAGGTTGGTAGAAGAGTCAGAAGTAACTAGAGAAAGGCTTAAGGGATCAGATGAAGAGATTGTGAAGTTGAGGCTTGAACTTGTGAATAGAACATCTGAAGGTACTTATGAATTGCAGGGTGAGCTTGAGGTAGCTCGGGAAGAGATAGCCATGTTGCAGGCCCAGCTTGATTCAGGTAAAAGGAAGGCTTTGGAGCTTCATGAGAGTATTGAAAGGTACAAAACTAGTGTATCTAGCCGTGACATTGAGGTAAGGGAATTGAAGCTTGCATTGAGTGATGCCCAGGAACAATTCTCTAGGGAGAAGGCACATTTGCAGTGTGATATTTCAAGTTTGTCAGAGAAGCAGACCTTGTTTGATTCTACTCTCAAAGAATGGGAATTGAGAAGTGGATCATTAGAAAATGAAATAAGGCAATGCGAGGCTGAGAAAGTGGAATTGAAAGGTTTGCATGTTGCCCATGAGATGGCTTTGCAAAGTGAGATCAATCAGTTGAAGGATGAACTCATTGAAAGGAGGGAAAATGTGGAAATTTTGAATAAAGATTTTGACGGACTCAAACTGAAATTTGATATGCTAATGGCAGAGAAAGATGGGCTCAATGCAAAGCTTCACACACTAGTAGCAGAAGTGAACTCTCGTGACAGCCAGATCCAGCAAATGGAGGGGCATCTTGGCCAGTTACGTCAGGAGCATGTGGAGCTGATTGCTGAAGGTAAAAGTGCACAGAATCTAGTGGATGAACTGAGATTGAAAGTGGAGGAGCTGGAGAAAGAAGTAGATAGCCAGAGAGTTCTCATCTCAGATGGGGCTGAGGAGAAAAGAGAGGTGATAAGGCAGCTTTGTTTCTCACTGGAGCATTATAGAAGTTGGTATCAAGAACTTCGTAAAGCATTTATTGTGCACAAGCAACATGCAGTTCTGGCTTCTTAACTGGACTTGGTTGCAGTAATGGTCTAGTAAGTTCCTAAGGCTTATATTCCTTTTTCCTTTATTTTCTGTAGCCTGAATGTGCTGATGAATCTTTATATATTTTTGGGAGATATTGAACATTATAGTTTGGTATTGTCTCATGATCAATTTAGATTGGACATTGATGTGCACCTAGGTTGATGCCTGTGTTATGTTCTATTTTGGTCATGCTAAAAATGGGCATTGTTCTAAGTGAATGCACAGATTCATTTGTTTTAAAGCTAAAACTGGGGGGCATTCTCAGCTAAAATGCATTTTAGTATCTATTTCATTATCAATCTCCAAAACTTTGCTAACAAATAGGTTGTTTCTTGGCTTTGAATCTAGCAATTTGATTATGGTATTTAATAATCGAATACAAATCAATGGATGTTGATATGCAACTTTAGTATGCAATCATTATACCTACAATATGAGTTTTGACTCGTACATATTTTTGAAAATATATACACGTAAATTCGATCAAATTGATGACATATAAATGTGTGCTTTGTTCTAATTGGAACATGATACACTTATATACCTAAATGGAAAATGTTAATGTTACCACAAATTTTAACACAAAAAAGCTTACAAACTAATGTGACAAGAATATAATTATATCACTTAAACAACATAATAATAAATGAATGTTTGAATTATTTTTTTGTGATTGGTAGCACCTTAGTTTGTAAGGTTTATGTTTGTAACATCCCAGAATTACTCTAACCAAATGGTCATTATTTTAGGAGTGATGTTGGATACCTCATCCTCATGCTGAACCACCCAGCAATTCATAAGTTTTTAGATTGTAAATCCTACCAATCATGTTTATTTTACATTAGTTTGTTAGTAATTTGTAGTAAAATTATAATAGTTTTAACATTTTCCTTATTTTAGTATACAATCACCTCTCTCTCTCCACTGGATTAATGACGTCAAAATTTGTATAATAATCTGGAGAGGCGAAAGAGGCTCGAAAGCCATCTGCTACCGTGCAAAACGGAGCTGGGGATCTTTCCAGTCAAAGAAGAAACAGAAGCTCGTTGGTTTTCATTGTGAAAAAATGGCTAATACGCCAAAAAGGAAAAGAAATTAGCACCATCTTAATGTCAACCAAAATCGCATCAATACTAGGCGTGTGTGGTTGAGGTGTTGAAGAAGTTAAGAGGATCAATAGCGCCTAGGGCGTCACTACTTCTGTCTTTTCATCCGTCCAAGTGAGTAGAGGTCAACCTCTATATATACATTTTTGTCTGAACTTTGAAGGTCAACCTTTATTTGAAACTCTAGAAAACAAACTATTCCTGAATACCATATATATATATGTCTGAACTTTGAAGGTCAACCTTTATTTGAAACTCTAGAAAACAAACTATTTCTGAATACCAAGACCTGAAATTCTAACCTCTTAAAAACTTCTTGTATTTTAAATGACCCGATGGTCCTTGTAGTTGTAGCAAGCAGCATTCTGTTTGGTCCAAAAAGAAGATTCCCAGTAACCCGGTTGTTTGCCCCTTCAAATGGATTCTTAAAACATTGCTAGTTTAATACTAGCACTCAACTGGAGAATTTTATAGATATGCAACAATTGGTGAAAAGGCACTCAAGAGGAGGAAAAAGAAAAAGGAATTTATTCATATAATCAACCATAATTTTACCATTAGCTGTTCACCAAAATTCATGGCACCTTTGAGTGTAAGTTATTCATTGCAGACATAATTGCTTTGTGGTTTGACTTTCATAGTTTCACTTTATAAGGTTTTGGTAAGAGGGAAGAAATTTCTCGTGGTCTATGACGAGTTGTCAAATATTTGTGTTCCTACCTCTCGTTTGATTTTGTCATGTTCTCGACTATTCTATTGTCAACTCCAGACCGGTCAGGTTTTATAAATAAAATAAAAATCAATGATCTCCCCAAACCCTGACCTATTCTAGCTTGCATATTATAGATGTAATAGTATATACGAAGGAGAAAGTGTAATGAATTGGCAGATTAATTCGTGTCATGTGGTCATCTGCGGTTGATTCAACTAGTTTATTGATGGTTTTGGTTTTAAACTTAAAGAAAAGTTTTATTTACCAAATTGTCGTGAATTGTAGAAATGCCAACGTTGCGCTTGTCAGATTTGAAAAGGCAATTCGCTTTATTATGAACTGATGAATGATATAATTTTGCTATTGGACTTATTTGGTCAGCCGTAAAACAATGATACTCGTTTGAAATCTTACCTCATTTTTTCTTCTTATTTTTGGGTAATAAAATCTTATCTCGTTTCATTTGTTAGTCTGCCTGTCCCTTCCAAATTTGATGCGCTTTTTGTACTTCTCAATAACAAAATAATAATAAAATTTGGACACCAAGTATTTAGTAGTTATCTAGTTTCATTTGATTCTAAATATAAAAAAAAAAAAAAAAAAAAATTCATTTAATAGTTCATTTTAGATCTATTAGAAATTTTTTAAGTATTCTCAAAGTATAGTGAAATAATGTTTTTTTTTATTATTATTATTTATTTTTATAATCATAGTGAATTCTATTATAAGTTTTAATGAGTGGATCTTATCATAAATATAAGAGAATGAAACTTTATTTATTGTACTCATAGTATCTAAGAATTACAAAACTACTATTTTCACAATTGGGTACATTCTTTTTGTGGACTTAGCTATAGTGGCTAATAAAACTAATTAAATACATTCCAATGTAAATGTTCGTAGTAAGAGGTGGGGAAATTTTTAAGTACTCTTGGTCGGAGAATGGAGATTGAAGAACGTTCCTATTGGGATAGGTTACATAGAAATAGACAAAAATAGAAAATGACATTTAAGAATATATTAAGATGACATTTGCCAAAAGTATCAAGTATATCTTTATTCCAAAATAAATATATAAGATTTTAGAAATTCTACCGTAGAATTATTTTAATAATTATAGAGATCCTTGCATTTTATATTTTGATATGATAGAATTTAAACTATCAGTTTAATCAATGAATGACTAACTATAGAATTGTTTTAAAATTTTAGAAGATGTCTAACTTGCATCGGTTCTTCTATAGACACACATTTGTTCATATACTTTAACATAATTTGTATATTTATTACTTATGTATAATCCACTACTAGTACTTAGTGAAAAGTAATCTAATCATTGTTTGCCAACCACAACTGACTCTAGTTACCTAGTCAACTGTCAACCCATGAATTTCCCCTTCTTTCTCATCCATTCAATTTTGATTCAATAATTGGATTTTGAAATGGAAAGGAACATCTTTTCATTGATATGTTTGTAGGGTGTGTAAGAGCACTAGCATTGGGGGTGCAAATACCCCCCAGTTGTTATTTTACAACCTAAGCCACCCAAAATCCACTCCATCCGGGTTTGTAAACTAAAAATAATTTGCAACTTATGAATATATATTATTTTAATATGTGGTTGTGTGTGAAGAAAAAAAGTGAGTGGGAAAAAAGAGATAATAATATTTTATTATTATTTTATTAGGCAGTTCATATTTTTTTATTAAGTTGTATGTAAAAATAAAAACTAGGATGCGAAATGAGTTGTAAAATAAGTTGGTAAAATAGATAAAGTAGTATTTTAAGATGCAAAATAGACTTTTTCTTTGCATCCTCGGTTGCTAATATTCTAACATTACTACAATGCACATACATGATACATATATTAATGGAGGTTAATTTACATCACACTTTCCTCGTTATAAACTTATAAAGATTAAAGGGCTTAGTTTCGTTAGGTAAAATTGTGGGCCAGCAGAAGATACACATCTCATATTAAAATGAAAATGAAAACGAAAACAATCAAACCAAAGAAAGAGAAAAAAGGATAAAATATTTTAAGTTGACAAAATGGGTAAATTGCAATCCAGAGGGACAGAAGGCTACATCATGGTAACGGTCGTGCCAGGAAAGGTTTGCTGTTGTATTGTGAGCGATATAAATCGTGAGAGCGACTTGCCAAGATGCCAACACAACACATAAACATTCATAGTGATAGTATCCTGGAGAGCATCATGATCTATATATATATATAGATCTTAATAAATCTTGGGGTCAAAATCAAGCTAATTAATCTAAACCTGACTTTTCCTCCCTTAACCCTTTTTGTAATGGTGATTTGGTAGTTAATATAACCTTAAGGCAATTAGGTATTTGTATGGATGTGATTGGGATTAAAGGAACTCAAAGGAGTTAACACTACAAAAAAAAAAATTTCTATAGCCGCGTTTTTAAAACGTGGCTATAGCTCAAAAAAACGTGGCTATAGGACAGTTTTGCCTATAGCTGCATTTTTTTAGGCTGCGTTTTCAAACATAGCCTAAACTCCATGACTATAGGCCTAAGGGGTCTATGGCCGCATTTCGCCTATAATCTAGTAGTTCCCAATGTTTTATGAGATCCATGATGTTTGTGACCACTATTGAATAATTTATTTATGTAACTACTTGGTGTGTGTTTGGCAAAAATTAAAAAGTCATCTTATTTTACTATTCAGTTTATTTTTGCTACTATTCATGAGGTCCATTACACTTTTTGGTACTATTCATGGGTCCTACTGTACTATTTCAGCTAACTTTTACCTTTATCTATAGTATTTTCAAAAAAAAGTTTTCAGTTTCAGCAAAATAAGCGGATCCCAAACAGACCCTTAGTATTTATGGAATGGGGGAGACTACACACCCCCTCGAAAAATAGTCAAATGCTTTAGAGTTCTAGACACCTACTTTAGCAAAGGAAAAAAAAAAAAAAGGAAAAAAATTAGTTGGCTTGGAAATTGGCATATGTTGGTAATATTTGGTTTGTGGTGGTCCTGGTTGAGATTAAAGGCTTAGGTGAATTCAGGTTAGGGAATTATCAATGGCCTCGAGATTGTTAGATGACAAGCCAATTTGGAAGCAAGTGAGATGAATTGGGCAAGAGTAGCAACAATAATTTTAGGTTACAATTGATATGTGTGTGTGATTTTTCTCTTCAAATAAATTTGAACAAATTTGTAGTTGCTTTTGATTTTAGATTTTGATTTGTGTTTGTGGGTGTGAATTTCCATTTCAAAGAGGTTTTTTATTTATTTATTTTTTAAAATTAATGAAGGATGGATTGAATAATTTCAGTGGAAACTAGTGGTCAAGTGGTGATTTTTTTTTTTTTTTTGAGAGAGAGAGCTTAAAAAAAAAAAAAAGGAAATTTAATAAAACCGCTTTGTGCTTTTCTTGTGAAATACATAATTCAATTTAAGTTTTGATAGTAACTGTGGGGCCCGACGACAGATGGGCCAGATCCACCTATTCACAGGAATACTTAAGGCCCAGGCCGAAGAGGATAGTAGTCCCAGCCCAATAAACGCAAAGCACCAATGGGCCATAGAAACCGCCGAGGAAGGTACAGCCCTCGGCTAGCCCAGAGCTACACTAAGGAAAGGGGTAAAAGCGGCATAGGGATAATCTTGTAAGAAATCTAAAAATATCTAGGAAAGGCTGCCCAAACTACCTGCCCTAGACGGAGCTTTGCCTCTCACAGAGTCGTGTCTCTTTAGCCTACTCAACCACTCCCAACAACTCAGGTCTTAAACTGATGGGACAAGTGTCAGGCTAGGAAAGTTCGACCCTACACGTGGACGAAGGAAATTGAATGCATGCTAATATAAAAGGAAAGTTTGCAACCTAAAGTGGGGGATCCTTCCGGAAAGAAAAGGACCAAAAAAGGGGGAACACCTCTAGATGATGCATGAACAACTTAACAAAACCACAGCCGAGTAAACATGACTTAGCCTTTCGATCCCACTCTCTACAAATGATATTGTATGGGCCCATTTACGTGCGAACCCAAGCCAATTGCGGTTCCGCGCAAATCGTGTGCTTACAGTAACAATTAATCCCCATGTTCTATTATTTTATGTGTAAAAAAAAGTCATCACATCAGTAACTTGCTATTTATTTTAATAGATATTTAACAATTTAAATGTAAGACAATATCATGAAGGAGTTAAGTATCATATTAAAAAAAAATTAGGAGCTTAGAGTTTTAGGGGAAAATGATAGGGAATTTTTGAGTTCTTTTACATATTAATTTAAAAAGTTTTTTTTTTTTTTTTTTGGTGTTAAAATGGTTTCCATGAACTTAATAACTGATACTGATGAAAATATAATAGCAAGCTCAGCATTATTACAAATTCCAAATTAGAACATAGTTTAGTTTGACTTTTGCGGATGATTTGTTTATCTTTGCACAAGCAAATGATGAGAACATGGCAAAAATTAAATATTATTTGGATGTTTTCTCATGTTGGGTCAGGTCAGAAGATTAATTCCACAAGTCAGTCATTATTTTCAACCAAAATACTCCCCATAGTCTAAAAACAAGGTTGGCCAACTCAGTTGGAATTAATGCTTCAAATAAGAAGGAAAAATACCTGGGTATTCCTATTGTCTCGAGTAAGGATAAGAAAGTAGCGTGTGAAGAAATCATTGAGAAAGTTAAACAACATCTTCAAGGTTGGAAGAAGAAAACCTTGTCACAAGTTGGTAGAGCTACTCTCATTTCTTTTGTGGCATCATCCCTCCCTTCTTATCAAGCTTCTTCTCTCATTCTCCCAAACCAAGTTTGTTCAAAACTTGATGCTT
This sequence comes from Quercus robur, assembly GCF_932294415.1. Lineage (NCBI taxonomy): Eukaryota > Viridiplantae > Streptophyta > Magnoliopsida > Fagales > Fagaceae > Quercus > Quercus robur. The sequence goes on along the minus strand of NC_065541.1, from coordinate 67,591,160 downwards.
TGTATCTCAATTTCTGGTGGGGAAATAAGGAAGAAAACAAACGGGAGTGCTTTCTTAAAAGCTAGGATTCCATTTGTAGTCCTAAATTAGAGGGAGGGTTGGGCATTAAAAAAAATGGCAGATATGAATAAAGCCTTGGTGGCCAAATTGATTTTGGAAGTGGTTAGTAATGAAGACAAAATATGGGTGGCTGTGTTCAAAAAGAAGTATGTTCGAAATAGAAATTTCATGAAAATTTCTATGCCTAAAAATGCTTCTTGGGCATCTCAGAGTATATTTTCCTATAGAGAAGTAATAAAAAAAGGCATGTGCCATAGAATTGGCAATGGCTTTAATACATGCATTTGGGAAGATCTATGGATTCCCAATGAACTTGGTTTTATTCCCCAAGCTAGAAGTGGAGCAATTGACAATGTTCATCTAATTGTTGATCTAATTGATCAAGACACCAGGCAATGGGATAGAGCGAAACTATCCATTTTGTTTGAGCCAGCTACGGTGAATAGAATTCTTAATATCCACTTGCCTCATCAGCTTTTAAGTGACCAAGTCTTTTGGTGTTTGACCTCTTCCGTGGAGTTCTCTGTGAAATAAGCCTACAAAGCTATTAGAAGCTCAAATACTCAAACTCACCCTCTATTGCAGGCCAAGGATTGGAAGCAGCTATGGAAAATAAAAGCAAATGCTAGACTAAAAAACCTTTTGTGGAAGATAAGTTGGAATATTTTACCAACTTGTACTGTCCTTAATAATAGGTTTCCTCTTCCTTCACTAAACTGCTATTTGTGTAATAATGCTCCAGAATCTTTAGAGCATTTGTTTCTTCAATGTGACTGGGTTGCACAAATCTGTTGATGACCCCATGGCCTATTAACTTGAGTAATTTGTCAAATATATCTATTCTAGATTGGGTTAAGATTATTCTCGACCCAAAAACAAATTTGGGGTTGGATGATGAATTTGCTCAAGAATTTCAATTATATTCCTTACTTATCTGTGATCAATTATGGTTTTTCAGGAACAAAGCTAGGGTGGAGGGATCTAAAAGCAATCCAATTGAGCTTGCTAGACTAATAAGGCGTGTTTTTGAGAGCATAAACAAACTTAGAGTAAATTACCAAGGAGACCACCAAAAATTAATACTTGGCAGCCCTTTCCAAATAGCTGGATAAAATTAAATTTTGATGTAGCAATAAGGGAAGAGAAAATTTATGTTGTAGTAGTGGGCAAAGATGATTTAGGAAAGCTTCTGTTGGCATGGACAGAACAACTGGATCCAAGGAACTCTTTGATAGGGGAAGTCAAAGCAGCTTGGTGTGCTATTAAATGTGTTGTTATGGAAGGTTATAGAAATATAATATTGGAAGGTGATGCTATAAATGTTATTGATCCTTTGAAGAATGTAGATTCCGTCCCTCACTGGAGTATCAAATCCATATCTGATGATATTTTGTACTTATCTAAATCTTTTGTAAATGTTTTTTTTTCTCTTTTGTAAATAGAGAGAGCAATGTCCCTGCGCATCTTCTTGCCCAATAGGCTGCTTTTGTACCTTGCTCTTGGCTAGTCCCTCTCTCCATTCAGCCTTTATTTGTGATGAAACCTTTAGATAGAGATGGTTACAGGCCCAAACATTTTTGTATTCCTCCTATTTTTGTGTTGAGTAATAAAGTATTTATTCAGCAAAAAGGAAAAAAAAGGTTTAATTTGACTTTGACCCAATAAATAATGGTATTTAAAATTTGTTTTTTTTATAGGAATGGTATTTAAAAATTTATTATGACATTAAATAAAAATTGATTTTATTTTATTTTAAAAAATGTACTTTAAAAAAAAAAATTATTATTTGGGTTGGGGTTTGAAAAGAGTGACGGAAGAAGAGTGACATGTGTACACGTCACGTCAAGAAGGGATTGGGGGGAAGACTGAATGAATGAATGAAAACGAAGAGAGAGAGAGAGAGAGAGAGAGCTTTAAATGGGATCGGCGCGATTTCACCAACTCCTTCCTCTTTCTCTCTCTCCGCGTTTCTCTCTTTCTTTCTTTTTTGTGTAAATACTAAACAGAGAAAATTCAGCAAAAAAAAAAATGAAGACTAAACAGAGAAAGAGAGAAACACTACCTCTAATCTATATTCCCTTCCCTTAAATCTTCCAAAAAAAAAAAAAAAAAGTCTTCAGACAGCTCTTCTCTTTTCTTTTCTTCTTCCTTTAAAAAAAAAAAAAAAAAAAATAATTTAAAGTCTTGAAGACTCAGGGGTTTGACTGTAAAAGCATTTTCCAAACCACGAAATAGTAAGAAGAAGAAGAAGAAGAAGACGACTACTCGTTAATGTGAAAGAAGAAGGAAAAATACAAATTTAGAAATTCAAAATTCAAAATTAAAGAAAAGAAAAGCGGGGGGTCGTGAACTTTGCGGCAAAGAAAAAGAAATTCTCTCCATTCTCATCTCTGCCTCTGTTTCCACACAGGTTCGTTTCTGTTTTCTTTCGACACACAATCTCTCTCTCTCTCTCTATATACCTAAACATCTTTCATTGTTAAAACTTAATATCAACATATATATATATATATATATATCCATTTTTTGTTTTGCTTGTGGCAACTCCCAACTCTCTGCAGATCTTATATTTTGTCAAAAAAGAAGGAGGTGTGTATGTCTTTTTATGTTTAACAACCTTAATTGTCTCTTCTCTTTGTATTTACTCTTTCCAGACACAGTTCAAATAATATGACATCCTTATTAATTTACTACTACTAATATTCTTGATCCACCTTTTCCTAATATCACTCTCATTTCTTTAACTTTTTAAGAATCTAGATCCAAATTCAAAACTATATTTGTTCATTTTCTCTCCTCTTATCCTTAATTATGTTACTAATATTTACATGCTCTCTTCTTTTATTACTTCCTGCCCCTTCTCCTTAATTTATACTTTGTTCATTCTTTTTGTTTAATTTCATTTCATCCACAACCTGTTTTTTTTTTGCAATAACTGTCATAGACATTGGGTATGCTGTTTCCTCATATACTGGCATTTAGGAAGTTTGAAATTTTATGCAATTTTTTCTTCAATCAAACAAAAGACATTGGGTATGCTGATTCCTAAATCAATTTGCATTGAACTGATTATTTCCACCATCTTTTATTCTTTGAAGAATTTTCCTAACAATGCACCAGTTGTGTATGTGCTTCAACTTGCATTCAATCTTAAACTTTAGCTTCTCTGATTACTTAATTATCTTACTCTTTTAATTACACAACTCTTCAACCCCTATCCGCACAACAAAATTTAAATACTCTTTTGGATCATTGATGTGATGCTTAATTTGGGACAACCACTCCTTTAGACATAGCTTATTATGCTGTTATTAAGTCTTTTATTTATTTATATATTTTAAATTTTCTTTGCTTTTCCACCACCTCTCAATTCGCAATTACAAAATCTGTCTTTTATACTCCTAACTCATTTCCTATATATATATATATATATTTGTTCTATCTTATTGCAGACAGTGTGAGAGGCAACTATTTTTTTTTGTCAAAAAACATCGCTCATGGATGAATCTGGTCTTTGATATTTAATTTTTCTGTCAAAGTGGGGTGTTGGAAGTGCAATCTTAGGTTCATCAAGACTTCATAATTGGGGGAAGATGACGAGCGGAGTGACTACTACTAAAGTTCGATTAGTTCAATGCCCCAAATGTCGGCAGGTTCTGCCAGAGTTGGCAGACTTTCCTTTATATCAGTGTGGCGGATGTGGCACAATTCTCCAAGGTAATAATCTAAGAAATATAAGAACAATTTTGATAAACTCTTAGAATGTGGATTGGTTTTATAATTGTCATGATTCATGAAACAGATGTATGGATTAGAAATCAGAAATTTAGTTTTATTACATTGGGAAATTTCTAGAACTGGTGGCCGTAAGTTGTAACCCTCCACTATCTCAATGCCTTGCAAAATTTTTTATTTATTTTCTCAAATGAAAATAAGTTAACAGACATTTTTAATATAAAAGATAAAAATAGTGGACCACTGGACCCTTTACCACTAGTGCTGACTTTTGATGACAATTATTACTTCTCCATAAGTTTGAAGTCACGTCTTACATTTTATATGGATTTTAAAAATTGTTACTTAGATATCTTGATGCGTTTAGAGTTGTGTATTAATTTCTTCCAATCCTCTTCCCGCATGCAGCAAAAAATCGAAAAAGTGATCCAAAAAGCATAGATTCTGGCTTACATGAAACTGATGCTACTCAGACAAATGCATTGGATCTTGTTGTTGAAGATAAAGAATCCAACAGCTCTAACAAAGAAATTCTTACTTCCATGGGAGAATGTTCCTTGGACCAGAACAATGAGAGGGATCAAAAACAATCGGCGGATTGCATTAGCGAGCAGCTTGGAGGTATAAATTTATCAAATGAAGATCAAAATGATGAAAGGAATCAAAGCCAGTCTGAGGAATGTTATGGCGAGCAACTTGGGGGTGTAAACTTATCCCATAACTACCAAAGCAGTGACATTGATAAAATTGAATCATGTGACTGCAATGTTGAACAGCTTGGGGTTTCCAATGAAGTTTGTTTGTCAACTGAGCTTGCTTCTCAGGGGAATGAAGAGCCATCGCCAATAGCACAAGCAAATTCAGAAGTAGAGGCAAATGACGAGGGCTTGCTGTCGGTGGGAGCAAAGTCAGAGATAGATATTAAAGAGGGTGATTCTAATTTCAGAAGCTTGAACACTGATAATTTAGTGGCTAAAAATGGAAGTATTTCAATTGCTACTCATCATACGCCAGCAAGGGAAAGCATTTCATCAGATACATTTGAATCTGCAGATTTTGTCAACCCCAGCTCTGAGCTCAGTGGTGGACATAGAGATTTGTCTAAATCCCCAACAACCAGAAGTTATGCATATGAGGGCAGTGTCTCTTCTTATGATGGGATGGATGACCACCTTCCTGAACGATATATACATTCATCTGGAAGTGCTTATAAGGTTTCAGACTTTGTTCCTTCTGAAGAAAGGTACAAAAAGGACAAATTCCAGGTGAATGGCATGATGAATTGTAGTTCTTATATTGAACATGAAGGGGAAATTCATTCATTGGCTAAGAAGCATTTAGCCAATAAAAGCAAGTGGGATCAAGATGAATTACTGGAACCCACAATTCATGGCCGCCCAGTCAGAAATTGGAGGAGACGTGAGAGAGATAGCCATCCATCGAGGGTGCCTTTCTATCAAAGGGGTTCCCTATCTGGCTATGAGAGTGGTGGCCCTTCAAATGAAGTGCATAATCACTTTGCCCGCAATACAAGCTTTCATTCATCTGGCAAGTCTGAGTACCTTGAAGAGGACAAGATGAAATTGTTGAGAATGGTTTCTGAATTGCAGGATGAACTTAGCAAAAGATGCTATCCAAGTGGAATGGCTAATGAAAGGGTTTCCACTTGGAAGGAAAACCATATTCCATCGTACTATGATCATGAGGCAGCTGAGGAAGTATGTCACGACTTAAGTTATCCTAGGTTTCCCAGAAGGTGCATGCAGGGAAGCAGCCAGCTCCAGCAGTCCAATTCCTCCCACATACCTTTCTCAGGAGAGACAACAAGGAGCAGGCACCAAGCTCATCACTCTTGTCAGCATTGCTATCCCCAAGACTGGCAATGCTCAGCACAGTTGCCGCTGCCCATCCTTCACCGTAATAAAGGGTCATGTTGGGTCCATCCTAGTCATAACTTGTACAATTCTTACAGCTCTTGTCCTTCTAGTCCCCAATGGTATGTGGACAAGTTTTCCAAGTTCAGTCGTGAAACAAAATCTGTGGAACAGAGGCATAAAGACCATGAGGTGAAGAAGTATTTGAGAGAGAAACAGCATTTGGTTAAGCGACATTTCCGACCCATAGCAGGTGGAGCCCCTATCATAACTTGCTATAGTTGCTTGAGCCCGCTGCAGCTACCTGCAGATTTTGTTCTCTTCAGAAGGAGATTTCATCGGCTAAGGTGCGGTGCTTGTTCGGAGCTGCTCAAGTTTTCACTGCAAAATAGCACTCATATAGTACCATATTCATTGAATGCTGTAGACCCTCCACCAAGTGAGGTTGATGACTGCAGTGATTCTATTAATAGGAGGTTGGTCTCAGCGTCTCATTCTCATGCCAATGCTTGCCTACAGGCAGATCCTGTGTCATGTTCTGATGATTATGGACTCTCTTACTGCAAAAGTGGCTCCACTGAAGCAGATCCTGTTTCCATCACATCCTTTCATGCTCTCCAAGGCAACATAAATGAAAGAAATCCGTCGTATGAATATGATCCTTTCAAGCCTATGGGAGAGAGAAAGAAGTTTGTCTTGAATCAGTCCCAAAAGAAACAAAAGAATTTTGGGCATGAATCATCTAGGCCTTCCTCTAATCTGTCCAAAGCAGAAAATTTATCTTCAGAAATTGAGGAGCTTCCAGCAACATCAAGCTCCCCACTTCATCAGCTCATGGGTTATTCTTCACCGAGCCAGGTCATAAATGGGTCTGTGCCATCTCGCACAAGAGGAAGCTCATACTCTACAAAGAGCAAGGCATGCGGTCAAGGAAATGAGAGATCTTGATCAGAACACAACATTATGGATATGGCAGTTGTTGATTGTCCTGGCGAATTTACTAAAACTGCAAACTAGATACTTGTTCCTCGGAGGTTGGTGCCTGGTGGAATAGGATTGATCTCATTGCTTTGGAGTATATAGCAGAAGTAGAAACCAAAGTTTTTATTGTGTGTAGATATTCACCTAGATTTCTATTTGATTTGTTTATTTGTGTATAATATAGTCGATCATGTATAAGGGATTTTCAAACTTGTTAGATCTATTCAGTGTTTGCTTTTCAATTAACATAGAGAGATACTTGACATTGAAATGGGTCATAAATAATGTATTATGAATGAATTCTAAAATGTCATCTGCCTTTTCTTTTATTCATTTTTTGCCTTTTAGTAGGATTGCATGTAGTCTCATAAATGTCACTATTTCACTTTGCTTTTTGATACCCGACATAATTTTGACTCTCCGAGTGCAGGTTTTAATGATGTTAGTGCACTAACCTTAATCAAGAGGCGGTACACAGAGCTTGGAGAGGATGGTCCGCTTCTTAATACCCCGTCTATGCCTTTTAAATTTAGTATTTTTTTGTTAAGTGAAAGCTAAAAAATAGTAGATAAGACTTGTAGATGTAAGTACCTACCCATTTTAAAAGAAATGATGTGATTATTTCTAATAAAAGTATTCTAAATTTTGTAATATTTTTTTTTTCCAAGAAAACGTAATGCATTTGACATTTAATTATTATATATGGTGAGATATTATGTAAATAATGTAATGTGTGATTGAAATTTGTTTTAAGTGTTCCTTAGAAAGGGTTCATCATTTATACATCTTTAATAACCTAAAGAGGAAGTGGATATAAATAAATCAATCACTTATATTAGAAAAAATAAAATAAAAGACTTTAATAACAAAAGAAAAATGTAATTATATTAAGAACCTACCAACATTAAGTTAAGTTGAAAAGTGACATAATTGTCAATGAATCAGCTACTCTTTCTACATGAACCTCTCCTCCCAAAGCATCACCAAAGTAAACCAAATGGACCAATGTAAACTAAAATGGACAAAAACATTAGAGCCTAGTGACAATGACATGTGGCCATTTTTAAACATTGGAGTATTAGACGCAAGCCAAACCGATAGAAATGCTCCTATTTTCTTTCTTCATTTTTATATTCATAATTTTTGCTTAGGGCTGCTTCTATATCCAAATAATAGAGGAAGCCATACTCCAAAATGGTTGGTTTTGTTCGATCCAGCACAGATCCATATCTGTGCACTTGACCAAGCGTTTGAATATAATTTTTAAGTACTACATCCCAAAATCTATGACAGTCCATAGGACATGCCAACGGAGAATAAGAACAAGACTAACACGTATAAAGTATAAACCTTCATTCTAGGAGAATTATAAGACTAGCACCTATAAAGTATAAACCTTCATTCTATCTAAATATTCGACAACCTATGTCCCATGATAACACATTCCTGGAACTCTAAACGAGCTCCAAAACTTAAAAGGTCAGGCTTATTGGTCACTCATATAGAGCTACTGGCAGACCAACATACCAGCCATCATATTGGGAGAGAGTGATACACTTATCATTCTGGCAATGTAACTAAAGCAGTATGTTTCTGTTGCACATAGAGTGTTGTTATGATTGTCAAAGGGGGTCATACTAAAAGACACAATTGGTGATCTAATATGGAACGAAATTCCAAAGGCCAGAGCAAGCTACAGCTATGGAGCCCCCATGGAGCACTAGCCAGAAAATCTGGAACAATGCAATAACATGAGACTAGTTGATCTACCTATCAAAAAAAAAAAAAAAATGAGACTAGTTGATTAAACTAAAGCCAAGGATACAATGAAAGTTTGCACAATCATCAGATCCAGCATGCACCAGCAACACCAAGGGTAGCCTACTGCTCATACAGCAGAATTATCAAAAGTTCCATTGCTACTAAATCATGTATAGCACTTTGAATTAAATGAGTACATATCTTTCTTGCTTTGTCTATATTTTCCTCTTGGATGTTTAATTCTAACTATGGAGTGCTTATTGTCATATATATAAAAGAGAAACAAAAATAAAGCCTTTCACCTAGGAGAAAGTATATCTATATAAACAAGATTCATTTGAAACTGTCCCCGTATTTGCTTCTTCGGTTTGAAACAATGGAGATCCTCTGGTCCTGAAGCATATTCATGTTCGGAGCCAACAACCGGGTGTACCGATCAAAATATAGAAGCTGCTTCATGAGAAGTGCAAATTCACGAGGAAATCTCAATCCGTAAGATTCACTAACCCGAACCTGTGGAGCAGTAGAAAACATTTGAAACAGTTCAAAGGTAGTCATTACCCTTCAGCAGACTCAATAATATATTCACCTACCATTTCAAGAAATTCCACAGTGTTTTCAGTCTTATATTATACTCCTTTTTAAGGTACAACATAATTTATTCTCAAAACACAAGGATATAATATCTCTTGTGGGGACATGAACCCTGGTCACTTCATTAGGATAGGGAGAGAAAGGAAGTGCCAGTCAACCATAAACTATTGGCAGTCATGCATTATACTTTGCATCTATAACTAAACACATCTAGGGTTTTTATTTTTACTTTTTATCTACAACTCAAGACTTTGGATTATTATTGAAATTCCCACATGCAAGTTTAAATTAATTCCACAAAATTTTCCCTTTTTTCCCAAAAGAGAAACCCTTTCAAACTTTCTCCAACTTATCGTGATATTTCAAATTGATACTAGAACTCCAAGCAAATCGTATTCAAAGTTGAATTTTAATCTACAACTCTATAGTCTAGGACAGAACTAGAGCATGATGCAGAGATGCACAACTACAGATAGCTGATGAACTGGTGGACATTGTAATATATATATATATATATATATGTCAATATGTGTGTGTATGTCCCTTTGTGCTATATTCTCATATTTTAAGGCCAAGGCTGCCTATATATATATGTACATAATAGTATGCTGCCACTACTTCATTGAAATGGTCTGGCAGAATGCTATATTTAAATTTGTTGTGTTTCTCCTGCCCGGTAAGTGAGCCAAAATTTGTCATATCAATAGAGCTCAGAAAATACTCATGCAGGGGCTGGTGTTGGACCAACTAAAACCAATACAGTTGTTGCATAACAAGTCTAAATAGCAGACATTCGTATTGAACAATTTATCATAGAACTGCTTACCACATCAAGAAAGAGTGCATTCATTTGCCTCTCATCAACAACTAGATTAGCAGAGATAGCGGTTGCATCTGTAGTTGTCCCCCTGGCTGTTGCTACAACTATTTCTGTATCCAAATCCTGCATTAATAATCCAAAGGAAAAAAATATTCAGGACACAGCCAAGCAGGATATATACCCGGCCAAGGAACCTCCTCTAGTTCATACCTTCATTCATAAGCAAAGTTCATAAGCAAAGTAAAGGAAACTTTAGGGTGCTAACTTCCTCTAAACAATTTACCAAAATTCAGTCCCTCAACAAGCAAGAAAAAAGACACCTACAAAAAGGATAATTTACGGTTCTCTATTTCTGGAAGAGAGAGAGAGAACCATGTCCAAGTGCCTTTGGTCTAGCATTGGCCCTTTCCACAAGAGTATAATACAAACATTGTGTAAGCAGGTGTTGAGAGAAAAAACCAAGAGATGATTCATGTTCAGATTTAACATGTACTAACTGCCAACTATTATGTGAACATAATAGTTTTGGAGCAAACTCTCAATAGACATCAACTGCACACGTGGATAATTTACTGTTCTTGCCTGTATTGATGAAAATATCTTTTCCAAGTCTCTTGCAAAAGCCTTAGTATCGATATCCTTGTCTGTAGCACCCATTTCAATCAAGGAAGATGCCATCGAATCATATTCTTCAGCTGCAATTGATGCCAAAAATATTTCCATGGCAGCCCATGTCTTGGGAGATATACGCCCAACAATTCCTGTAATTTTTAATATATTCTGTGTTACATGCAAGAGTACTTTCATGTACAATTACTGAATGGTAATGACAACAGAATTAGTTCATAAGCATATGAATAATCAGTTCAGTTAAGTATATGAAAATGACAGCCCACTGTTGTTTATAAGAAGTATAAGAAAACTCAGGAAGAGAAAGTGAGGGCAAGACTAGATCTTTCTCAAACTAAAGCCTAGTAACAAATATAAAATGTTTAAAGATCATAGTTTAGGGCATCGCTGATGTGACGATACTCCAAGTATCTGGAATCTGCTGGCTCCAAGGTAGGGTTACCACTAATTTTCCCCTTTCTGTGGGCTAGGCAGGCAGGGATTCATTTAAATCTCACAGTATATGATAAAATGCATGGCCATTTTTATCCATATTACAAACATTGCAGTTCCTTTATGCTCCATCAGTAATATCTAATTGATTTTTTTTTTTTTTCCTTCCTACCAAAATAGTAAAGTTTAATATGTAACTTCCATATTACTTTTACTAAAAAAAAAAAAATCCATATTACTTTAGCTGTTGATACATGGAAAGCCTACACCAGTTTACAAGAAAAATTATGAACCAATCAACAGCAGTATTTCATAGTGATATCAAATTCACTTCATAAAATGTGCCAACATATCATCAGAGGAGATATTGCAGGCCTGGCAGTAGGAATTTTAGATAAGATGACCCCAATTAGTTGAAGAGGATCCATAGAGCCAACTAGAATAAACTGGGGTTAAGGTTTACTTGATTTGAGTAATGTAAACACCAAACTAAAGCATTTTTAGTAGTTAGTGATGATAATTATTTTGGAAAAGATAAAAGCTAAAAGTAAACCATGAATATAACTCATCACAAAGGATGGCTGCATACCAAAATCAAGAAACCCAATACGACCATCACGTAACAACCACAAATTGCCTGCATGAACATCTGCATGGAAGGATTCACAGCTGAGCAAGCTACCAAACCTGCATTAATGTTTCATTGAGAGACTTATGTTTCAAAACTTGAACTAAAATAAACATTAACCGTGCAAGCACATGCATTGAAAATTAGGCTTTGGTCCTACCACACGTTAAGAGCAGTTATAAGACTAGCCTCTGGACTAGAAACAAGTGAACTTATGGAGTCTAGGTCAGTAAGAGGAACTCCATAAAGCCTCTGCATTGTCAGAAGTCGTCGGGTGCTGCAGTGCTGATACACTTTTGGAGCTGTAGCTTGCCTTGTGAGTCCCATGGCTTCCAGATATCTCCTAAAGGACTCAATATTTGCAGCCTCCTTATAAAAGTCAACTTCTTCAAGCATTGACACTCGTATGTCTTTGACAACACCAACCTACTGAAAGGAAGTTTATATTACATGGAAGCTTCAAGCTATCATTATTATAGGAAAAAATTGAAAAAAAATAATACAGTATGCAACTATATTTATCAATAATTAGAAATATGTCATAGATTCTTCACAATAAGGACAGGGAAGTAAAAACACCACAACACAACAATGCAAAATTTCATCATTTCATTAGATTATTTCACATACCACCAAATTGTGTGTACCTAAAATTGAATTTACATCCTCAAATTTGACTGCAACAATGTGAAATGAACAAATATGCTACTCGAAGATGATTGTTAAGGGTATGAAATATCATGGAAGGGTGTTTATAAGTTTCATCCAAAATAAGCACTGAGGTTGGCTGGACATAAGTACCAATGATGCACGGCTGAGTTCAGGGTTCAAAAACTCCAATATGCGAGCAACGATGTATACAAAATTCAGATCTGCCACCAATACGTCCTCTATTCCCGGTTTCAAGACCTTTATAACTACATCATCTTGGGAGCCTCTAAGCCTTGCACCATGAACCTGGACATAATATAACATAAATCTTACCCATAAAAGTCTACAGTATACGATGTTGAAGGAAGAGAGAGAGAGAGATTAACCTGGGCTATTGAGGCCGAAGCAAGTGGAGTTGGGTCAACATATTCATAGACACTATCTATGGGTCTCCCCAATTCCTCACGCAAAATTTTTTGAATGTCTTCAAAAGGAACTGCAGGAGTTCTATCAAAACAGCTTTGAAATTCTTGGACATATTCTGGAGGGAACAATGTTGGTGCAGATGCTATGAACTTCCCAAGTGGAAGCCAAGTTATTCATTAGTTACAATGTATTCATAGAGCAGATCAATCTAAAAGAAAGAAAGAGAATTAAAAAATAAATTTATATAAGAATGTGCTTATTAAGTGGCCATTCAAGTTGAGCAGCATTTTTGTGGTCATAACTAAAATATGCACTTTAGTTAAAAAAAAAAGAAAAAGAAAAAAGAAACCGTACACTTTACTTTCATATAACTCAATGACCCCCTCTCTTGGGCGGGAGGGGGGGGGGGGGGGGGGGGAGGTCCTTACAAGCAACAATCAGGACTTACCTGACCTAATTTGATGTAGGTCGCCCCCATGCGTTCAAATAATCTCCTTAAATAAACTGGTGAAAGTAGTCCAAGCTGCATTTGAGTTGGTAATCCAACAGATGAATTTGTTGACTAGAAAAGAAGAAAAGGTGTTAATATTTTCTTTCAACATTGTCAGATTTGTTACAGGAAAAGATGATTATATCAAATCAAATTAAATTAATATTGAGTGTATCCACTACCTGAGCATAATTTATTAATAGGATTAAAAAAAATTATAGATCAACAAGAAAACCTACAGATAGGGATAGGGGGGCCTTACTCAATCGAAATCCTTCAAAATATTTTATTTGGAAAGATCCAAAAGGAAGTTATAGGATAAAATCTAGTCAATAGTAGTGACTCTAATTCCTATCATGTTAATGACCAAAATGAAATCCATTAATTAAGAATGAAAATCATATATAATAAATATCCTTGTATAATTATTATTTTGGAGGAAGGGGTAAGTACAAGTACAACATGTTCTTCTAAACTGGTTGAAATTGAAGAATTTATTAAATGGAGTAAGTCATTGATCCCTCTACCTCTAGGGACTATCCAACATATTTAAGAAAATAGCAATGGAGATGGGAGTGGGAGGAAGAAGGAAAAGAAAATCCCAAAGACTTATAATTACAATTTTATAGAATGAAGAAGCAGGATGAGCATGAGAGTTAAAAATGCAAGAGCGAGTTTACTTTGGAAACATCAGCTAGCCACTCGCTACCAACACCGAGAAAAGCTTGGACACCTTGGGCAAGCCTAAGGGCACCACGTGGACCAGTAGTGATGGATGTTTGGACAATATCCTCCACCAGTTTGGGAAGCCCCTCAATGCTATCTGAAACCCCAACACCAACAATAATTAATGAATTCAAAACTTAATTCATGATGATGGGATTATTATTAAAAATAATAATAATAAAAAAGAAGATAAATTTTAGCAAAAGATAATAAAAAGAAGAAGACTTTTGAAGAGAAAGTGAGCAAATTGAATCGAAGGATTGTCTTAAGAATTAAAAAGAAAAAGAAGGAAAAGAGGAGACCTTGGAGGCGAGAAGGAGAAGAGAAACGATCCTGGGTCTGACCCTGGCCCTGCTGGGCTTGAGAATAACGAGCAAATAAAGTGAAATTTGGGTTAGAGACACCTCCACAATTCAGTTGCTGCTTCCTTCTTCTTAAGAAATTATCTGAGGGTGATAACAACTGAGGACGATGATGATGATGAAACAACCGACCGCCTCTTATAGCTGAAACCGCCATCTCTCTAACCAATCACTCACTCACTCACAATTCACAATTAGCTGAAACTCCAGAACCAGGATGAAGGAAGGAAGGACACCAACAGAATATTCATTCAAACATATGACATCACTCGCAATTACCATAAAACGACAACGTCTGTGCGCTCTTCATGCAACGCTCGCGAATAATATAATAATAATAATATCTTTTTTATACTCTATTATTATATCTTAAAGAAAAAACCCCGTGAAAATAAAGGCTGCCACGTGGCACCACAGTTTGTTGCCAAGTGTGTTTGAAAAATCGCATCTTTGTTCCTTAAAAAGAGCATTCTGATTTTGATTTTGATAACGGAAACGGCCATAAAAGGAAAAGTGTTACTGTTAATGAAATTTGGATGCGTTGCCTTCGAACGGAAAAGATATCATCATCTTCTCAAACAAAAGAAACAATCCGCACTTTAAATTACGAAGTATGATTGATTTGTCAACATAGGGCTGATGGAGAAACTCATGAGGTTTCATAATTAAATGAGCGGCACTTCAAAGCATATATTAAAATAGATATTATGTCACATTGGACATGGGTACAATTGTTACAATTGAATCAATGAGCCTGATTATGAATCTGTATCTGAATTGGAATCTGATTCTACATCCGATTGTGCCTCAAAGGGTTTGATTCTGTTAGTATTGGCTTCAAGTGGGGGAAGTCCCTCATCATCACTAGATTCAAGCTCATTCTCTTCTTCTTGGGCGGTCTGCTTTTGCAAACTCCCATTAGAATCATCCAAATTTGTAGATTTGAAGACTTCTGGCCTGCATTGCGTGGTAGAAGCAACATATAAGCAAGAAAGAACAAAAGTGGACATTATAAACTGATACATCTAGTAGTAGTCGAATGATTCAGTTGTATCAAGTTTTCACTAGTGACCAGTTTGGCATCATTGGCATACCAATTATATATTTGCTTGGTTTAAGAAATAAGCCCTCCCCCTCTCTTTTGCCACTTTTTTAACTTCAATAAAATAGTCCCCATTTCAGTAAAAACTTTGTGCCAAATTCAGTTATGATACTAAAGGAAGCGAGAACACAAAGAAAACCATAAATGGTCAAAATTATTTTATTAATGCAGTAGTTAACATGTGAAGAAAACTCACCATTCAGGAGATTTCTGAAGTGAACGAACTTGTTCATAAAACAGAACTTGGGAAACAATGCATGCCACCTTGCTACCTGATTCAAGAGCCTTTTCCTTTCCACTTATGTCAACCACTACAAAACTACCTGCAAATTGGAACAGCTACTGTATATAATAATTTTCCTTTAGAGGATGTCAACAGAATAAAACACGCATAAAAATTATCTTACTAATGCGCCCCTAACCTCCAAGAACTTTTATACATTCAGTTGCTAAGGGCCATCTTAGTGGCAGAGCCAAATAAGATTTAACTCCAAAAGCTGATTCTAGAAATAAAATCATGATTCTCTTTTGAGAGTAAGCTCCTTATCAGATAATGAACGGTTAAAACAACAGCACATTTTTTAAAGTACAGAAAACTGCAAGGTGTTCAGGAAATTTTTTGAAAACTGTTTCTGAACTCAGCCAAACATGTATAATATATATTTTCAAATTTGGGAACATAAAACTTTTTTTCTTATTTCCTCTACCAAATGACCCTAGATTTTATAATAAAAAAAAAGTAACTTGGACCGACATGATTTATAAATGATTGGTCAATAAAAGGAAAAAAACTTAGAGATAACTATAGGGACTGATGCCATGATGGAATTTAAGGTCCATCCAAGAGTTAACTCACTTATAGAAAGACTCAAATCACGATGTTTATAGAAGTGAAAAACATATTTGAGACTAAAGTAATTGATCAGCCACATTACTAAATAAAAAAACCCTGGTTATCATGATATCAAGATGTAGAAATTAGATGGATTTCTAGTAGGGAACATGGCTTGACTCTTGAGATTCCATAAGAAGTGGAACAAACCTCGTTTTATCCACATGCTCTTTTGAAACTTAGCTGGAAACAATGCCAGTGATTTCTCGCCTTGCGCATCCATTACCTTAGAAGATAGATAGACTAAGCAGGATTAAAATTTGTAGGTAGAAAAGTATTATGTAAAAATAGAAGCAAACAAATTTCTAAAAGAAAAGAAGGGGAACAGAAAATCATTACAAGCAGAAAAAAAAAAAAAGCATTAAAAGTCTGATTTACAATTTCAGCTTGTTCTAGTGTTCTACCTCCTAGCTCAGCATTAGCATTTTAAAAAGCCAGCGTACTATCCAATCGGATGTTGCTTGAATGTACAATATCCCTGAGATATAGAAGGTGGTCAAATGGGTGCATATTTTTGTTTGGAATTGGAAGTAAACAAAGCTTGGTGTTGGTGTTGGTGGGCAGTTAATCAAATATTGAATAGAAACCCAATTCATCATTCATATTAGAGCCACAGAACAGGAAGCAAGCAAAGAGAAAAGAGAGTAGTACCTCGATGAGATTAGAGCCTCGAAGAGACACGACTTGCATAATGCTCTGCCCATCCTGGATACTCAACTTGTCTTCACTAGATTCTACTGCTCTCTTCTTCAGATTCTTCCTTCCTCCTTTCATCATCCTCTTCTATTAGTCTACACCTCCTCCAAATTTGCAAAAAATTCCTTGTGAGATTTCTAGGGTTTCTTCTTTCTTCACGGTTCACTGTTATTCCCAACGTAAAAAAAAAAAAAATTGAAACTTTATCAAACCACAACACAATGACAATGAAGTACTTACTTGTGCAAAGGAAAAAGCTAAAGAAAAAACGCAAACAAAAACAAACTCTCATTTAAGAATTCAAATGACACAAACCGAACCTAAGAAGAGAAGAAAAAATGAAAAGGAAGGACTCACGAATTACCAAAGTTGAGAGCTTTGCCAGTCTGTGCTCTGCTCTGCTCTGCTCAGCTGAGACAGAGTGTGTGTTTGTATTGGATGGATCGGGGTTTGTGTTTGTATACAGGGCAGAGAAAGTGGCTGCTGTATTTTCAGGGAAGAAGAGAGAGGCGGTGTTTGTTATTCAATCGCAATCGCAATCGCAAAGTATAGGTTTTTTTTTTTTTTTTGGTTTTAATAAAAGAGGCGGTCCTTAGCAAGGGTATAACAGTAATTTAAAGAAAGGGCCCATCCAGTGCTACGTGTGAGAATGACATAAATAACGGGCCAATCATAAAGTCCGGTTTTTGACGCCAAAGTACGTACACTAGCTGTCAGGTTAGCCGAGCCCTAAACGAAAGGAAAAATTAATCTTCTTCTTCTTCTACTGCTAGTCGAACTCCCATACCCCTCTCTCTCTCTCTCTGCAACCTATATAAATACACAACCCCTTCTTTTTCTTTTCTTTCAAACCTTTTTTTTTAAATTACATATTTCAACTTCTTCTTCTTCTTCTTCTTCAATTTCCAGTTGCAGTTGCCCATGCTCCGCTTTCAGGTTTGGTTCTAAGTCCATAATTTCTCAACTCTATTCGCTTTCTTACCATTATGCTTTCTATATTCTCTCCTGTCCATGCTCTCTCCACGTCACTCAATTCCCTTTCTCATTGTTTCTTGCTTTCTCTTCAATTCTTTTTCTAATGTTAGTGTAATACCACAACTGGGTGCTCTTCCTTACCTTTCAATTCAACATGCGTTTCATGCTTTTCATTACCAATTACTCTAATCATGCAAATTCCTATCTGGTTTGCATCTATGCCATCTGAGAATTTAAGCTACTCGTTCAAGTTTTTATTTTTACCCTTTATTGTTGCATTATTAATTCTAGTAATGTTCACAATTAAGTAATTTTTGCTATCACTGCAATTTTTTTTTAATCAATTCTGTTTATTGCTTTTTTTTTTTTCATTCTTCTTTTTCTAATGTTAGTTAAGTTATTTGAGTACCTGGGTGCTCTTCCTTACCATTCAATTCAATGTGTGCTCGTTACCTTTCTTTCTTCTTCTTGTCCTTACTACTCACTAATTAATTGAATCATGGAAATTTTTATCTGCTTTCTTTCTGCTTTGCATCAATAGCTTCACTCTTGAGAACTGAAGCTAATCATTAAAGTTTATATTTTTGTACACTTTTAATGTTGACAAATAATTAATTTTTGCTTATAGTGATGGGTAGAAGGAAGCAAAGCCATCCCCATCGTTCGGGCGGGGTAATAGTAGGACCCCATGATACTGCTGAAGCAGGGATAGAGAATCAGCAAGCTCTCAATACCGAGCAAGTCCAGAATAATGATTTTGATAAAATTGATAAGCCATATTTTGTGGAAGTTGATCGGGCTTCTTGGAATTCACATGATCACCTTGATATTTCGGAAGTTGTTCTAACAGATTTGAATTTGAAGGAAGGGTTTTCTGGTTATGAATGGAGTCAGGATTTTATCCTGGATTCCAAGTATGCCTTAAGGTTTAGGGTGTGCAATGTAAATGAGTTTGTCAGTCGTATTAAGCTAGGTCATTGGCCTGTATTATCCTCTAGTGATATATCTTTAGAATTCGTAGAAAAATGCACAAGAGAGGATATAGAGACACACTCAGTGATTTTATCAGGGAGTTTTGATGGACCAGATGAGGGAATTTCAGGTCTTGTTCACTTGGCAAGTTTGAAGTTTATGACGCTTAGGCCAGTTCTTGGGGTTACATCTTTGGAGAACAAGTCATCCTTAAGGGTGAGGGTAGAGATTCTTAGAAATGCCTTTGAAGCCTGTGAGTCCCTTCTGGAGAATTCGAGGCAAGTATGGAAAAGGAGTATGGTGAATGTTATGGCTTGGTTGCGTCCAGAAGTAATGACTTCAGAGGCTAGGTATGGAGTTAGTATATCAACAGAAATGGAAATTGATTTGCATATGGAGATGGGAGATGGTAATCTTAATGCCAAGAAACAAGCAAGGTTTGATGCTGCTAGGTTTTATGAAGCCATCAAGCCGTCAAAGTGAGTAACAACATCTTTCTGCTACCATTGTTCTATTCTATACTAATGATAATGATATCATTCTTTATTTCTCATCAGTAAGGTACACAGGCACCTATTGAATTCTGAACCCACAACCTTACCTTCATATGTTCTTTGCAACTTCTAAAATTTTTGGTTTAATCCTGTATTTAAGTGCATGGCATCTCTTTTGTACAGAGTGGATCCCATGCTTGAAGATGTCATACCTGACTTGCTTCCTGAATTGAGGCCATATCAACGTCGTGCAGCCCACTGGATGGTACAACGTGAGAAAGGAGATTTAAGGAGCTTGGTTGAAAGTGAGAAAAGTCCATTTTTTTCTCCTTTATGTTTGCCAGTGGATTTTCTCGACACGCGTACAAAAATGTTTTACAATCCATTCAGGTGCCTTTTCTCAATTGGGTCTGAGTATTGAGGAAAAATAGTTTCATTGTTCACTTTACTCTTACTTTACTTTGAGCTCTCTCTCCATATGCTTACGTCATTATATTTTTGTTTTCAGTGGAAATATTTCTTTGCACCCAGAGCAATCTTCACCATATGTCTTTGGTGGAATTCTTGCTGGTAGGTACCACTTTCATACTTTTTCCTGCATGAATCAAACCTTTGATGGAGTTTTTTTCTACAACTTTATGCAAAACTCTTAACAAATAATGTAGTTCAAAATTTGTGGAACCGAGTTAAAATTTATGCATAATATTGGACTTGTTACTTCTTGAAAAAGTTAATGTTTTACACAAAACTATTTCTTATAAACTGAGGACCTATCGGTTAAATGGCCAAGGCAAGTCTAGCAGATGGCTATTATGAGATTGCCTAGGATGTGGACTTGTTTATGTTCTATGCATATTGTAATCAAGTGTTTCACATTATGTCACTACTTGTTCTTCTCTAATTAGTTTTCAATTTGATTTGGGCCTAAATGTGCTCCCAAATGTTTAGAGTGGCATGTTGGTGCCTTAATTTGTGATAGAAACCTTGAAAAGTAGCTTGGACATGTAGGCCTGCCTGAGTGAGAACTAGTTATGATATTGACTTGTCCTAACTCACCTGTGCTTATTCCAAAATTTGTAAAACTGTCTTGGCCTCGGGAAATGAAAGTAAGGGGAGGAATACACTTAAGAATGATTCTTCTTGCTTTTCTTTTTTCCTGTCCTCATTCTATTGGATAATTCAATTGATGGCAAAAAGCTATAATAAATCTTCTGAAAATTGTGGCTATGATTATGCAAATTTCAAATTGTAAGGGTAGTAAGTGTGTGCAAATATGATGTGGCTCTGATTGATTTGACCATGATGATTATGGCTCTTATGACTTCCACAGATGAGATGGGTTTGGGAAAAACAGTTGAATTGCTTGCTTGCATCTTTGCTCATCGGAAGTCAGCATCTGAATGTGGCATATTTGCTAATACTGAAGTGCAGTTTCCTGGGCATCAGAAAATTAATCTTAAGAGATTGAAAAGGGAGCGTGTTGAGTGTATATGTGGAGCTGTTAGTGAGAGTCGAAAGTATAAAGGATTGTGGGTGCAGTGCGACATATGTGATTCTTGGCAACACGCAGATTGTGTTGGATATTCACCTAAAAGAAAACGTCTAAAATCAAGTGAAATTTCCAACGGACAACGATATGAAAATGGGTCAATGGGTGAGTTCGAAAAGCACACAAGGAAACAAAATAATGCCGACATAGTTGTGAGAGACGGGGAACATATTTGCCCATTGTGCTTGGAACTGATACAAGCAACTGAATCTCCTGTTGCTACTGGTGCCACTCTTATAGTCTGCCCAGCTCCAATATTGCCCCAATGGCATGCTGAAATTATACGGTATAATTTTCTGCTTAAACTGTCCTCAAAACCTCAATATCTCTTAAGAGTACATTTGAGTTAATTTTTAGATTAGATTGGTTGTTGATTTGTAATAATGAACTAGTTCTTGATCTCTATATTGCAATCAATCATTAATGTCATAGAAGATCTACTGGGATTTTGGCTCTTCTTAGCCTTTGACATTATTATCACTATAGCTTTAACCAGTGTTCCAGTCATCCAAGAATCGTGTTTTTGCTAAGATCCATGAAGAAGGCATTATAGGAAAAATTTTAGCCACACATAACCATTGTGTTTATGGGAGAAAAATTACTCAGAAGTGTAATGACAAACATTTATATTTCTTGTGCACACTTGCAAACACATAGGATCCAAATTTCATCCTTGCTGTTACTATATGTGCTTTAAATTAACTAACTACTTCCACTTCTTTTGGGATGAAAAATTCAGATTTTTTTAGATAGTCCATATCAATGAAATTAAAAAAACAACTCAATTTGGACCCATGTCCAGGCTGGTTTGTTGAATTTGTTACTGTATTCTTTTTCTTCTGATGCATCAAACTGCTGTACCAACTGACTTGTTATTTGTTATATATTATCCTAGTCATACACATCCAGGTTCCTTAAAAACTTGTATCTATGAAGGCGTGAAAATCACTCCTCTTTCAAATACATCTGTAGCAGATATCAGTGAGCTTGTTGGTGCAGACATTGTGTTAACCACATATGATGTGCTTAAGGAAGATCTATCACATGACTCTGATAGGCATGAAGGTGATCGGCGCTTAATGAGATTCCAGAAGAGGTCTGTAATTTAGCTTTTGTTTGTAATGACCATTTTTCCTTGCCTGGACTTTGTTTCATGAATTGTATTGAAAAATTATTACGCTAGTCTGCCCCTACATTTTTCTTAGATTGCACCCATCTGCCTGTAAAGCTTTTTTATGATGTAGAATTAGCATGCACAGATTTTCATGCAACCACATTCAAGGAAATTTTTACAATTGGAGTTAATTCTAAATGTTATGGAAGTTTCTTTGATTCTCCCCCACCTCCCTCTGAATGTTTGAGAAACAAAGATAAAGGCAGTTTTGGTTTAATGTCCTTTTTTACTACTACTAATGTTACTTTTGGTCTTCCTCTACCCTCTTTCTTAAAGATTGAGTGTTTAAAAATAAAAATAAGCTGCAGTTCATTGTTTAATGTTTCATTTTCTATTATTTGGTAGTATTGTCATATTTCTTTGCAATTGATTGCTTAATTGGAAAATGCTTTTACATAATATCATTTATCATAAAAAGAAATTCAGTATTAAAAGAATTTAACAGCACCATATCAAAAGGTTTAGGAGGGGAGGGGGGGGGGGGGAGAGAGAGAGAGAGAGAGAGAGAGAGAGAGAGAGAGAAGGGACAATAGTGGTAATTTTGTCAAGTTTCTTTCTTTTCTTTTCTTTTTTTTATTCATTAGCTTTTCTTTAGTTCTCTCATTATTCTAGAATATCAACATATTGGTAATCTTTTGTGGAAAAGTTAATTTCTATAGTCTTTATGCTTTTAAAAGTTAATATTATCACACCATCCTTAGCTGCTTCTCTTTAAGGAATATCCTGGAACCACCATTTTAGGATAAATTGTTTAATAACTATGTCTAGATCTGTGTATTTATATTTGTTTCTGAAATGATATGTAATGCGACTACTTAGAAACAAAATTAGATAGTGATATTTTTTTTTTCAGTTTTCCAAACCATTTTATGTTCTGTTTCTGATTCTGGATTACCACGTGTCCTAAAAGCACATATTTTAAAACCATAGTTATCTGTATTTCTGTCTTGAATGCTGCTCATGTCACAATTAGTGCCTTATAATTTTTAGGGTTAATTATATAAAGCTACACTAAACTTTGGGAATACTCGCACTTTGCAACCTAAAATATGAAAACTTTCTATCACCACCTTAATTGTAACAAATTTTGCAAATTGGAATACTCGCACTTTGCAACCTAAATTATGAAAACTTTCTATCACCACCTTAATTGTAACAAATTTTGCAAATTGGAATACTCGCACTTTGCAACCTAAATTATGAAAACTTTCTATCACCACCTTAATTTTAACAAAATTTGCAAATTACATCCCATAGCCTAACTGATTGTTAAAATTAACAATCATGTGCAAGTGATTGTTAATTTTAATAGTCAATCAAGTTATGTGGTGCAATTTGCAAAATTTATTATGATTGGTGTGATGATTGCAAGTTTTCATAGTTTCGGATGCAAAGTACAAAATTCGATAGTGATTTGATGGATGCTTGTAATTTGTGTTTTTGATTGTTTTGGTCCCTAGCTGTATACTTCCTATACACTTGGGTGACTCCTTTTTATGGTCTGAATAAAATTTACATTACTTATAAAAACAAAAATAAAAAAGGTACAAAATTTGTTACTTTTTTTTTTCCTTTTATACCATTCCATAGACACAGTAATGTTTTGATTTCAGACACAGATCTCTGAGTAGAATGTTTCAAGATGAGTGGTCATTTTGTTGCAGGTATCCCGTTGTTCCAACTCCTCTGACCAGAATATTCTGGTGGAGGATTTGTTTGGATGAGGCTCAAATGGTGGAGTGCAATGCTGCTGCTGCCACGGAAATGGCTCTTCGGTTACATGCTAAGCATCGTTGGTGCATCACAGGGACTCCTATACAACGCAAACTGGACGACTTATTTGGACTTCTACGATTTCTTAAAGCAAGTCCTTTTGATGTTTCTAGGTGGTGGATTGAAGTTATACGAGATCCTTATGAGGTATATCTATATTTTTTATTGTTCAATGATCAAGTATATGCAAGGTGAATTTTAAACTTGGACAGGGACTGCTTTTCGTATGATCGGAAATAAGTTAGTCCTTTATGCTGCAAATTCTTTATGAGATGATATAATGACTTTTTTTTTCTTCTCTATTACCCCCCTGAAGTACTTTCAGTGGCTAAATACTGGTACCACCCTAGCAGTTGAGGTTGAAATAGTGGACACTTGACACTGTCGTTTGCCATGTCAATACTTATATTAAATAATGGCTACTGCCTGTCCTTGCCCAAGGTTTTGGAAGACATTTAACAGAAATCAATACAGTTAAATGACTTGTCAATATTTCATCCATTTTGATACCTATGCCCTAAATAAAGTTTGAATTATAATTTGATATACTTGTAGTTATTTGTTGGGTTGTGCCTTGAAATAAAGGTCATTGTATTCTTTATAAGGTACGCAGTTATATATATGCTAAATCCATATAAGGATACATAATAAGAGAAGTTTTAATTGTCAACAATCACTAAATGTATCGATCAAATTTTAAAGACGTTCCTTTTTTCAGGGATGAAAAAGGAAAAAGAATGGTAGACTTTGATCTTTCTCCTGGAAGAAGACAGAGTTTAGAGAGGTGTTTATTTTGATAACCATGAAAAAATGTGGACTGAAAATGAAAGACCCTTTTTCTTATGTTGACATGATGAAAGCTACCATTAGGTTCCTTAACAGTTGAATTGATAGAATTTGTCATGACTTATGGGCAATTATATTGGTGTATTTATATAATAATGCCATTAGATACATGTAGAGAGCATTGAGTAGCATACTGTGTAAGGGCACTTCAAGATATGGTGAAAGTTTCCCAGGAAAGTAGAGTATTAACAAATTCATTTATCAATATTTAAGATAAGATACCATGGTGCATGTTTTCTCTCACAAAGTTGGTATTAATTGATGCCAAACCGGCATTTGTGGTCTACTTATTATTGTATGAGGATATCCTCCTTGTGAAAAGGATAGTACCTAAGGGGGTGTTTGGTACGTGTGTTTGAAAACATGTGTTTTGTTGTTTAAAAACATGTGTGGTAATACGTGTGGGTGAAAAAATGTATGGAAATACGTGTAATGTTGTTTAAAAACTGAAAATGTGTATTTGAGTGGATGTACCAAACACCCCCTAAATATCCACTTCCCATTCCCACACCCCCCCCCCCCCCTCCTTTTTTTTTCTCACACAGACCTTAGTACTTGCATTTGTCATGTTTACTCTTTCTTCACTGGCTCTCTTTACAATTTTGTTTTGTTTTGGTTTGTTTTTTTTTTTTTTTTTTGAGTGTTTTACTCAGTCTTTGGGGTTCCTGATATTTCTATATTTCTCCAGCTTCTTAATTTTTCTCTTTACCTTTCCAGAGGAGAGATACAGGAGCTATGGAATTTACTCATAAGTTCCTTAAACAAATCATGTGGCGCTCATCAAAAAGACATGTTGCAGATGAATTGCAGCTTCCACCTCAGGAAGAGTGCGTTTCTTGGCTCGCTTTGTCACCAATTGAAGAACACTTTTACCAAAGACAACATGAAACTTGTGTGAGTTATGCCCGTGAAGTTATTGAGCATTTAAAAGATGATCTTCTCAAGAGGGAATTCCAAGGTTGCTAATTATTATACTGTGATTTTATATAAGAGTCAGTTACAAGAAAAATACCAATTTTCAAGTAGAGCAATCAATTTTTAAATTTTACACTAACTTCATGCTCACCTTTTTCAGGTTGTGTGTCTTCTGATGCTTCTTCCGATCCTTTCATCACTCATGCGGAGGCTGGAAAGCTGCTGAACACACTCTTGAAGCTTCGCCAGGCCTGCTGCCATCCTCAAGTTGGAAGCTCTGGGCTGCGTTCCTTGCAACAATCCCCAATGACTATGGAGGAAATATTGATGGTGGGTAAAAAATGAGAAAATTATTGGTTTCATTTCCAAATTTAAAATTTATCAAGTGGTTCTTTCCATCTAAACAGATCATGTTCTATAGGTTCTGATTGGTAAGACGAAGATAGAAGGGGAGGAAGCTCTCAGGAGAATAGTTGTTGCTCTAAATGGGCTCGCTGGGATAGCAATAATTGAGAACAAATTTTGTCAAGCAGTGTCATTATACAAGGAAGCACTGTCTTTAGTTGACGAGCACTCTGAAGATTTCCGCCTGGACCCTTTATTGAATATTCACATTCATCATAATCTTGATGAGATACTCCCTTTGGTCTCAAACTTCTCAGAGGGACAACAGTTCTCTGGAAGCTGTGAAAAGAAGTCCTCCAAAATACATGGCATTGAAGAGTGCGATCAACATGTTATTATTAAGAGACAAAAAGTGAGTGGGGAAGACAACTTGGACTTCCCAATTGAGGCTGGGAATCGAACAGATTTTACATCTGGCATAGCAGAAAATGGGTTAAATGGTGACCAAGTATGTGATAATGATCCCCATGTATCATCTGGTTGCATCAGCGAAATATCTCTAAGATCAACATGCGAGAATATAAAGCAGAAGTACTTATCTGTGTTTAGTTCAAAGCTATCCATAGCTCAACAAGAGTTCAGAAAATCTTACATGCAGGTATTTTTCCTCCATGATGTTCCTTGGCATTTGAGGATTCATTTCATAATATATAAAATTTAATTTAATGTATTAAATGCATAATAGTCCACATTAATGATGTTAAATTACCAATTATCCCATAAGTTTAAGTTGCTAGGAAATAGTGAATTTAAACATTTAATTTAACTTATCAAAAAAAAAAAAAAACATTTAATCTAACATTCCCTTTTCACACATGGGCCTAAACTGCCCTTTACTAAATGGGGCCAAATATGTGGGATTTTTTAAAATTTAATGGGAGGTAAGGTGGAGACAAGGTTTGAAACTAGGAACTCATGTTCAAATACCATGATTAATAACCGATTGCCCTAAAAGCTTAAGTTGTTAGAAAATGGTGAATTTGATCATTTATCCTAACAAAGTATATGAACTTATGATCAATTTATGCTGCAATATGATGTATCTTCAATTAATGAAAGTTTACATGCTATCAGTTCATAAGTTTTATGGGTGAAAAGTGAAATTTTATTAACGATCCATCTATACTGTAGATCCATTTGCATATTGCTTACAATTAATAACAGTCTACTATGCTCCATAAGGTTGAGCACTTGCCTCTAACCACCCAAAACTGCACATACGCTAGCTATATAGAGTTGGCAGCTGCATTTGTTTCCTATACATGTCTATACCTTCAAGAATCAAACCTCTGCAATTTAGAGATATTCCAACCACTGCTCTCACCCTCCTAGGGACTATTTAGGATCACTAAGAATCTCCCTTTGCATTTGGCAAGTCAATAGCAATATTAATATCTCTCAAAGACCACCTCATTTTGCCCTACTTTACATATCTCATCTAATTTGATTTTGTCCTTTTTTTTTGGTAGGTAACTTGATGTTATTTCTTTCTAGCCAATTATGTCATATGCATCTTCAAAAACAACCCACTTAATAACATGAATCCAAATTAGTCCCTTCAATTACTTATTAATCACTGTACCTCCTGTGGCATCCCAAGTGCTCTCTATATCTTGCACTTAGCAATTTCATTCTCACAATACCCCCTAGCATCAACCATTATTTTTCCCTACAGCTCTTGTATGTCAACAATTGGTTGTCAAGCATGTTGTTTTTTGTCCCCACACCCCCCCCCCCTTCTTTCCTTTCTTTCATTCTCTAAGAAAAAGTAGTGAAAGAAGAGTATGTTTCTTCAGAAAATCGAAATGCCACATCCTCTGTGTGGCAGTTTCCAAAACAATGCTTTTTATTTTTGCTTTGCAACAACAAAGGGAAAATAAAAGCATGTTTCTTCTCTTGCTTTTTAAGAAATAATTATAAGTTTTATTAGTTATTCTTATACTTAACAAATATAATGTTAAGCTAATTAGTGCCAGGTGATAGATGTTAGAATAATGATTAAATTTACCATTTCTTTTAAGTTTAAGCTTTTGGGACAAGTGATAATATTTCATGGTATCAGAGCATGTGATCCTGTCATCCTGAGTTCATTTAAAAGTTAAAAATTCCAAGTATTAGGCTCTACTTATTGAGGTGAGTTTGGGCCCGCTTGTGAGGGGGAGTGTTAGAATAATGGTTAATTGTTTAAAATTTCCCTTGTCAAAGAAATGTCATTGTAAACAAGATTTTACTATTTCTTTATTTATCATCATACCTCCTGGTAGTTTGAATTTTATAGATCATATTTTATATGTCAATGGTTATTTCTTATAGTTTATTTAAAGTCAACCCCAAGGAGTAGTACGATCAGCTAGGGACCATGCCTCATGAAGCAAAGGTCGCTAGTTCGAATTTCTTCTCCCCCCTGGGGCCATAACTTACTCATCAAAAAAAAAAAAAATCTTAAATCATGTTTGTTTTTTTTTTTTTTGAAGGTTTCTAACGCACTTAGAGACAGAAAAGATCAACATACAGTTTGGTGGTTGGAAGTCCTTCATCAGGCCGAGCAAAACAAGGACTTCTCAAGCGAGTTACTCAGAAAGATTGAAGAAGCCATCTCGGGAAAACTAAATAATTCAAGGTCATCAAGAATTGCATCCCGGTTAGTTATGGCTTTAAACCTCTATATTACATCCCTTTTGCCATGAATAATGTGACTATTCCTCTCAGTTTCCTGAACTGTTTTTCAGTAATTGCCTCCAACTGTATTTAGACATGATTTTCCACCTCATGAATTTTCCTGTGATACTCTCTAGGCATCAGCATAATTATTGTGAAGAAACTCCACTAGTTAATATTTGGTAGTTAATTTCTGAAATGTGTTTAGCGAAAAACAGGCCACGCTTAAAATGGGGTCAAGTTCCTATATTTCAAATTGACTCTGTTGTGGTTCTTATTTATGTTAAAGTTATATTTCTGGAATAGTCTTTTGATAAACCCACAAAAACAGGTCGTCTTGTTACTAGAGATATTTAGAGATAAAAGAGGGAGCCATAGAGATCAAAACACCACAAGGGGCAAGTCCTCTGGGCTAGGGCAGAGTAAAAGAACTTTCTTTGCGGAAAAATTCTCAAATCTCAGTAAATCTAATCACAATTCTTAAGAACACTTTTATAACTTAGAAGCCCTAATTAAAATTAAATCCTAGCCCTTGAAAATAATAAAATATCAGCCATACAAAATAACCTAAATATCAACCCACAGTACCTGCACTGCAATAATATGAACAGTAATCCGCAACTCCCCCCCCCCCCCCCCCTCTCTATTTTTCTCTCTAATTTTCTGCTTCTGCATCAATCTCTCCATCTTACAAGGACTACAAAATGTCCGTATGCAAGTACTTTGTGCTAAGAATTTTAAGCCACAAGGTTATTGTAAGGTGACATAAGTTTGGAATTTATTAAAATTAAAGACATTATTGTGTGCATTGTGTGAAAGTTTCTTGATTTAAACCTAACAGCAGTTGCATCAGAACCAGTGATTATACATCCCATGCTGTAAACATTGGTGTCATTCCTTAAGTTTCTGACTTTTCAAATAAGAGAAGAGTGCAGAAATTATAGAGTTCCATGCCAATTAGGAATATGTTACTTTAGAAACCAAAGATGCCTTTTGCCTATAGTTTTCAATGGAAAATAAGTAGATATGACACATATCAAATATTAAATTGCAATTAGATAGTAATTTTTATTGTTTCTATCCCAGATTTCAAAGCATAAGTTCTCTAAAGTATCATATCCAGACTGGTTTGGATCTACTGGAAGCATCTAGGAAATTGTTACTTGATCGACTTCTGGAAATTGATCATACTATGGAGAAACCAAAAGAGGAGGATATTGAACGAGTGAGATACTGCCGAAATTGCATTGTCAATGGGGATGGTCCTTTATGTGTTTCATGTGAACTAGATGGATTATTCCAGGTTGCTAATCAGTCCATTAACCTTGATGTTGTGCTATACAATTAATTCCTATGATGGTTTTTCATATCTCTTGACTTCTTTCCCCAGGATTATGAAGCAAGGCTCTTTCGTCTTAACAAAGAACATGGAGGGATGATTACATCTGCTGAAGAGGCCATAGATTTGCAGAAGAGGAACTCTGCACTCAATCGTTTCTATTGGAATTTTTCACAGCCAGACAAAGACAAGACTTCACATGTCGCCAATTATGGAAAATTAATGAAAAGAGATGTTGGAGAAAGAGTTGTGGTTAGTTATTAAATCTTATCTCCTTTTGGGTACGCTAAAGTAATTGATGCAGGACAAAATCAAAACAATGCAACAATAAAATTGAAGAACAAAAAATAAAGGATAGATAACTTAGGAGTAACTAGTAAGCACCTAGGTTGCTTGGAGTCAGCACCAACCAAGAGATAACCTCTAGGAGTTTGCACCTGTGGTTGGCTGCAATCAGCACCAGTTTATTGAGTAAATTCCTTGAGATTTTTTAATTCATCAAAATAACTTGTCTCCATAGAAGTATATTATAGTGCTTATATATATATATATTAAATGGTTGTACCTAGTGCATAAAGCTCTCATTTTTGCGGGGTCTATGAGAGGCCATGGTAGGTAGCCTTATCCCAATTTTTTATTTTTTATTTTTGGAAAAGCTGATTCTTGGGCTTAAACCCATGACATGTCGCTTTTGCTAGAAAGTACTTGCCATCGCACCAAGACTAATTCCTATGACCTGTGCTTGTATAGATTACTAGGACTAATTCCTATGACATAGGAAAACCCTAATTCTAATTCTAATTCTAATTTACTATGAAAGCCTAATCACATATATTTTATTAATTAAAAATCCAGATTAGATTCTAATTGCATTATAATTTTGCACTAAGTGTTATAGATTTTAAATAGGCTTCAATTTTATGCCAAGTGTCATTCCATCTCTATTTTTTTGTCAAGTGTCTTTACATGTAGATTCATGAATCTAAACTTAAAAAAACATAAAAAGACTCAATTTAAAACTTATTATACTTCTATGTAAAACTTTTAATGTGTAATATTTTAGACAAAATTAAAACTATTTTAGGTCCATTATAAAACTAATCTATAATTTCTTACAAAAATTTATTACTAGCTCAAATATAAATTTCAATGAAAAAGTATACTATGTTCTAAAAAAATTGGTTTTCATATCTTAAAATTTTATTTTTGATAAGTAACAAAAATTTTATTAAAAAACTAACAACAGCCAACCCGAGTACATTGGGAATGTACTATGGGGGCAAAAATCAAAAACCAAGATTACAACGATCAAGTAAAACAGGAAGGGAAGAACAAGAAAAATGACAAAAGACCACACTCCAATCAAGGAGAGTGTGTTGAAAAAAAGACTTAATCTCTAACGTAGAGCGTTCACATCCCTCAAAGCTTCTAGCATTCCTTTCGCGCCAAATACACCATAACAAGCAATGAGGCACAATTCTCCACAACTCTATATTTCTATGTCGTCCAAACTTACCCTACCAAGATTCAAACAACACAATAACCTTCTGAGGCATAACCCAATGAATTCCAAACAAACAAAACACCAACGACCACAACTCACAAGCAATGGGGCAATGAAGAAGAAGGTGATCTACAGACTCCCCACAATTCTTGCACATATAACACCAATCAAGAACTAGCACACGTTGTTTGCGAAGGTTATCTGTTGTTAAAATCTTACCTAAGGAAGCAGACCATGAAAAGAAAGCTACCCTTGGAGGAACCTTCGATTTCCAAATCATCTTCCAAGGGAAGGATAAGATGGTAGGAGGGTAGAAGGAAAGATAGAATCCTCTAACCTCAAAACCTCTACTCCTAGCTAGCTTCCAACACACCCGATCTGGACCTAAACCCTGTACCGTCGAAGAGTAGACCATATCCATGAACAGATCAAAGGATTCTTGTTCCCAATCTTGTGGAGGACGACGAAATTTGGCATCCCAATGAATCCTCCCACCAAACCAACACATAACCTCCGCCACTGAAGAATCCTTTGTTCTACTAATACAATAAAGTTCCGGAAAAGCCTCTTGGAGAGTACGATCTCCACACCACACATGCTTCCAAAACTTCACTCTAGTACCATCCCCCACATCATACAGAAGTAGTTTAGAAAAACTCATCCAACCACTCCTAATATGTCTCCACAAACTAACACCATAAGCACTAGTCACCTTTTTCGTGCACCAACCACCCCAATCATTCCCATATTTCACCTCAATAACCCTCCTCCAAAGAGCATCGGTCTCCATGCTATCCATAACCATTTTCCTAACAAAGCAGAATTAAAACTCCTCAATCGTCTAATACCCAACCCTCCAACCTGAAGCGGCTTACAAACCTGAGCCCAACTGACTAAATGTAATTTAGAGTCACCATTAATAACACTCCACAGAAAATCACGTTGTAACTTCTCCATACGATTTGCCACCTTCCCAGGTAAAGGCAACAGGGAAAGGAAGTATATAGGTAAGGAGGAAAGAGTACTTTTGATAAGAGTTACCTTACCCCCCTTAGATAGATACAATCTCTTCCACCCTACTAATCTCCTTTCCATCTTCTCCAAAATAGGATTCCAAATTGATAACTCCTTATATTTATCTCCTAATGGTAACCCCAAATATCTCAATGGAAGAGATGATTGCCTACACCCCAACATCTCTACCAGAACATCCATATTGTGCACCACCCCTATAGGAACCAATTCAGATTTCCCCAAGTTAATCCTTAAACCTGAGACCTTCTCAAATCTAGTCAGAATTGCTCTCAAACTCGCTATTTGCGTAGGATCAGCATCACAAAAAATAAGAGTGTCATCAGCAAATAAAAGATGAGACATGAAATGAAGTAACAAAATGGGGGAGGGGGAATTTGAATCCTACACATTATGGACACTGGATGTCATGAACACACTAGGAGATGCCAAGCAATTGAACTACAAAGCTCTTGGCACCACAATAACATAAATTAAGTTAAGAAGTAACAAAATATTTTATTTTTTTCCCCTAAAATAAAACTAATAAAGAATGAACAATTTTGCGTACTCAACCAAATAATATCCTTTTAGGGATTTTATAAGAGTTTGACAAGAATATAAAAATGACCATTAGTTGTATTCAACTCATGTAGGAATTTTAATATGCATCTATATATGTTTATTCTTAAATGTATCCTTCCATATGCATGGGTTTACAAGTTGGTTCTATATGATTTGAGAAATCTCAATTATTGAATTGCAAAAATATCCTTGACTCTAGTAAATTAAATAAAAATACTAATAAACCTAATTAATACTAATGCTTAAAATAAAATGCAATTGACTCCAAAATTAAATTGAATATTTCTTTGTGCTTCCTAATTCATTACACCAATATTTTGCTTTTACTATAATGAAATTCAGAATCTCTTTTTGATTCAGACCTTCAGAGCGGATTGCTATGCTCTCTCTCTCTCTCTCTCAGTATCCTGGTGCAGATTGCTTCTTTTTCTTGTTTGTCTTCATGATGAAATTTATAATCTTTTTTGTTTAAAACATTTGAAGCAATCTCTTGTCAAATAAATACTAAAAGGTTTCATATCATAATTGACCTTCACATCTGGATGAAGGAAACTGGTTAAGTTAAAACTTAGTTGCATACCAAACTCGACAGATCATTACCCAAATAGCCTTGAGTATGGGAGCAGCTATATCTTGATTTGGTTTGATGCAGATACTCTGGGAATTTATTGTTGATATTTTCATTTCAGGCTATTAATTTGATATTTGAAAAAAAAAAAAATGCATGGCAGTTGTTCTTATAATCTCTTCTGATGATCATATTGGTTGATAGGTTTCCAAATCTTCATCTGAGTTCGAGATTGTTCTTGGAGTTATAAAGAGCTATTGCAAGGCTCAATTAGGGAGAGAGGGTATGCCAGCAGCCATGAAGCAACTGCACATTCTTGAGGTATAGCCTAATTAATTCTTTTTATTCGCTGCAACTACTTATCTGCCACCAGGGATTAATCCTTTACCACTGGTAAGGTTTAAAGTGGAGAACCCAGCCATATTCCTTATTGTGTTAACATGTTAATCATCTGTTCAGAAGTTTCCAGGAGTTCTTAATTAATATTAATGATGCAACTATGTAAGGTCAGAGGTTTTTAAAATTGGTGCCTTTTCTTTTCACTTGTTTAAGGGCATGCGGAAGGAGTATGCTCATGCAAGGTCCTTGGCAATAGCACAAGCTCAATTTCTATGTGCGCATGATGAAGTTAAGATGGCGACAACACGATTACACCTAAGAGAGAACGAGGATGATAGAGCTATTGATGCTTTAAGTCAAGATGAGTTACCTTCAGCTAGTGTACAGTTTTCTGATGACAAGTTCATCTCCTTGACCTTGTTGTCACGTACAAAA
Source organism: Quercus robur (assembly GCF_932294415.1). NCBI lineage: Eukaryota > Viridiplantae > Streptophyta > Magnoliopsida > Fagales > Fagaceae > Quercus > Quercus robur. Next base: position 67,556,758 of record NC_065541.1, on the reverse strand, counting down.
GGGAAACTTCGTTATTTGAAGGTACAAAACTCAGTCCATGGGAAAGTTTTCATAATTAAGACTATTTTCATCAGTATATTTTCTTTTCTGCTGTTGTTACTTAGTCTGTATGTATCTTTTCCAGGGTTTGGTACTATCGAAACAAAAGTCGACAGTGGAAGGCCTAAATGATTCCTCATTAACTCAGGAGATAGGTAGCATGTCAACTTCTACAGAACAGAAAAGTGGATGTGCACCTAAGGCTGATGAGGAAACATGCCCAGTATGTCAAGAAAAGTTGAGCAATCAAAAGATGGTTTTTCAATGTGGACATGTTACATGCTGTAAATGTAAGTATGCATTTTGTGATGTAGTGATTGTGCATTGTATGTGAAATCCTTTAAATAAACAAAGAAATGAGGCTCATATCAGAAATATAATGCTAGAATAATATAATTGATATATTAAATTTATCCATTCTTAATAGCTTAAGCTTTGGGGACAAGTGGTAGTTTGGTAATAGAATGGATAGTCCTAAGTTTGAACATTTTCTCCGCTTTATGGAATATAAAAAGTTTAAAAATTCCACTGGTTGACTTACTGAGGGAAGTACAACCACATATGTGAGAGGAGTGTGTTAGAATAATATGGTTAAATGATTAAAACTCACCATTTCCTAGTAGCTTAAGCTTTTGGGACAAGTGTTTTTCATAAACCAAGGTACTCAGGAAGTTATGTTCCCATCCTTCTTAAGTGCAACCTCCTTTTCTGTGGGCTTTTCTCTTTGTTGATAAGTAGTCCCTGCCATATTGATGGATATTCTTTGTAATAAACACCATCTTTGAAACTTCACATTTCTTTCTTGCAGGTTTATTTTCAATGACTGAGCGGAGAGCACTTCATAATAAGTTTAAAGATAAATGGGTAATGTGCCCAACATGTCGGCAGCATACAGATTTTGGAAATATTGCTTATGTTGATGATAGACAGAACGAATCCTGTAATTCGTCTGTGCTGAACACAATTCAAGGACTTGAGAAGTGTGAAGCATCTATGATTGTTCAAGGTTCATATGGAACAAAGGTGTGCTTTGTACTTAATTAATGCCTTATCACATATTTGTTCTTAATGCCTTTGATATAGCTTGCATGGCATGACTTACAATGATCTGCTATTTATTTTTCTCCAGCACATTATGTGCAGTTATGTGTTCTCTTTTTGCCTCCAAATGATCCTTGCCCTTTCCCCCTGGGTTTTAGTTACTCCTTTTTCTACTTTTGCATCACTCTGTATGATAACGACACTACCAGAATTTATCAGTGTGTGGTAACTCATTGGTTCAACCATGCTACTCAATGTTTGGTTTGCACAGTGTATAGACTTGAGTCTACCCAAGCCAATTGGGCTACCACAATGTGTGTGTGTAATACAATACTTTCATGGCAAGCCATTGCATAGCACTTTCATATTCATCATGCTTGGGAATTGGTTCTAGTGCTCTTCATTTACCTGGTAGATATTAAGGTGATGTTTGGATGAAGAGAGTTTTGAGTGATATCATCCTGTTTTCATAACTCATGATCCAAAATTGGTGGGACTCACGGAAGAGCACTTGTTTGGACTCCATGACTCATGATCCGTGACTCAGTTTCCATCACTCAATTCTCTGATTTTTGAGTTATGAGTTATGGAAACTGAAAACACATTTTAGCTGTTTCAGTTTCCATAACTCATAACTCAATGACATTTTTGTAATTAAACATACATGGAGGGACCCACATCCGCACCTTTTGACTTTTGACTTTTTTTTTTATTCCTTTCTTCTCCTAGGTTCAGTCTTCTTCTTCTTCCTTTTTTTTTTCACTGGTTCGGTCTTTCGTTCTTCCTTTTTTTTTCACTAAGTTCGGTGAGTTTGGGTACTGAGGGTTGAAGGAAAAAAAAAAAGTAAAAGCTACACAAGGTACAGGTATGGGGCCAACAAATAGTTGAAAAATATTGAGTGATGACAAGTGAGTGATGGTGCCAAATGGGGTGGAGTGTTTTAAATGATGAATGATGAAAACTGAGTGATGAGTGATGGGTGATGAAAACTGAGTGATGAGTGACCATTTTTTTAAACCAAACAAGGCCTAAGTGACCCATACACCTAAGTGACGTATTCTACTAAATTTGAGTTCTTGCACACATGTCTACTCTTTAACTAGTCCAGTTCTTTACTTTTATTATTATTGTTTTTTATTTTTATTTTTTTAAAAGGGAACTTAGGGAAGTCTCCCTGCCATTTTTATTATGCCATTGCCATCATATTAATTTTATCTGGGATATTCTGAAGATTGAGGCAGTCACAAGAAGAATTCTGTGGATTAAGCATACAGATCCAATAGCAAAAATTCTTGTTTTCTCGAGTTGGAATGATGTCCTTGATGTATTGGAACATGCCTTCACTGCTAATGACATCAGCTTCATCAGAATGAAAGGTGGCAGGTAAGAGATCTCAGACAATTCAATATGTAATTTAACTTGCTGATCTGTTGAGTATAATAAGCTAAAGCACTTTCTTTAGTAGCAAATGATAATTTCCTGAGTCTTATAATATAATATATAGTCACGAATGAGATTGGTAATAAGAATATAAAGCACCTAATGTTATCTACCCAACCTTCAAACATAATATGTCAAGTGTGAGAAAGACAGATAAGTGTGGAACTTAGAGGATGGCATCTATGGTAAAAATATCAATACAATGCTTTGTTTAATATGAAAGCATTGATTTGGTATGCCATGAGGAAATTGAGCAGCTTCACATATGCAAGGTTTGTGCACACAGGCATTTTCTTTGTATTTACTTATGTTTAAAATAATAATAATAATAATAATAAAACAACAGCATTTACTTTGTATTGGATTTTTCCCCTGAAAAAGCACTGATCGTTCTTCTCATCCCATCTCTGCTTCACAAAAGAAATTTATTTACTTGACATGGATAGTATATCAGTATTTTATTTTGTAGCAGTCCCCAAAAGAAAGAAAGAGAGGGAGAGAGAGAGAGAAAAGGGGGGGGGGGGGGTGTTCAGCTGTTATATTGTTATAAGTACTTATTCTGCACTTATCAGGCTTTGACTTGTGTGTTTGTGTCATAAACACACAAGTCAAACTTTGTGTGTGTGTATCTTTATTCATATTGGTAATTATTTTGGCTTTGTAAGTACAGAAAAGCACATGTTGCCATCAGCAAATTTAGAGGACAGAACAGTTCAATGGAAAATATAAAAGTGAATGCCCAGCAACCACCATCAAAAAATTTTCAGGTGTTATTGATCCTAATCCAGCATGGAGCCAATGGCCTCAATCTTTTAGAAGCACAGCATGTTGTCTTAATAGAACCGCTACTGAATCCAGCTGCAGAAGCACAAGCTATCAGCCGGGTACATCGAATTGGGCAGGAAAATAAGACACTCGTTCACCGATTTATAGTATGTGCATTGTTCTGTTTATGCAATGTTAGTTGTAGTTGTCATCAAATATACATAAACGTAGACCCGCACACACAGTCACGCTCTCTTTGTAACAGCGAATCTACTATAGATAAATGCATGAAATAACAGTACTTAAATCTCTCTTTTCTTGTGTGTAGGTTAAAAACACTGTTGAAGAGAGCCTATACAAATTGAATAGAAGCAGGAATACTAATTCGTTCATCAGTGGGAACACTAAAAATCAAGATCAGCCTGTTTTGACTCTTAAAGATGTTGAATCCCTATTTGCAACTGTAGCATCAACGGTACCAGAAAATGAGGACAAAGCAACTGAAAGTCTTAGACATTTGCCACCTTCCGTTGCTGCTGGTGTTGCAGCTGAGAGGAGGCTCAAGGAGCTTACAGCATTTGCTTCATGAAGATGTAATCAATCAATCTGCAGCATTGGATAGGTTTCTTGATACAAGTGCAAGAAAGCAATTTTCTGGCTAAATTTAATCCAGCCAGATATTGCTTTTATAGTCATAGGGGCAAAATCTTGCATTGTGTTATCAATTTTTTGTTTAGTCTAACAAAAATTAATTATTAATTGCAGTGTGTTAAAGATGCTTTCTTTCTTTTTATTCCTCGTTGGAGATATCTTTGGCTGCAATGACACAACTACATAGGTTTAGGCTAATTTAAAGTAGAAAATTCATTGTAATAAACTGATTCATATTTATTTAGTAAATAACAAATTCGTTACTAATTCAATTTTTATGAGCTAATGAAGTTTTATTTGATTTGTTTATATCCCTCTTTGTCTTTCTTTAGAAATGTAATAGCCTGTGTATTGCTTGCCAAACATTACAATACGAATCACATCAACAGTGAGCAAGTCCGGCATTGTAGTATTCACGGTGTTGTGCTAATAAGTTAATACTATACTAGTGTGGAAAGCCCAGTGAGAACAAGGGACTGAAAAGGTTGGATGGATAGGGATAGCATTATAGTCATAGACAAATTCGACACGCATTTTATAATAAGAAGACAACAAGTATGTTTGATTAAAGACGTGTCAATCAAAGTGGAAAGCGCGTGCCTTCTCCTTCTCTCTCTCGAACACTCTAGCTAGCTAGCTACAAGTGGCTCTATCTTAACTCACTGCATGTCACGTCTGCATTCTGCAACACGTGGAGAAGAGGTGCCTCCTCAACCCTTATATACGATAAACCCCATCCCCGCCATCACCATTGCTGTGCTCAGCTCACAAACACAAAACAAAGCCCAGTGTTATTTTTCTTTTTAGTTTTAGGTGACCATGGAAGTCTCACTTTATCATAATACCAATACACGCAACATGTGTTCTCTTCTTCCCCTTGGAAAAATCAAGCACCATGCTAGATTTCAATGTGAAAGTCGTCGTGGTTGGTGGAATGTTCCAGAGACACAGTCTGGTTTGAGGCTGAGGTCCGAGGTAGGCAAGTGGGGATTAGCAGTTAGATGCGCAGCGGCGGCTCAGGGTCCATTGGCTGAAATAGAAAGAGAACTGGAAGCAATTGAGATAAACCCAGAAAAGGAAGAGTGGATGAGCGCAATAACAAGAAGCAACAAGTGTGGAGAGAGGAGGGGACTGGTGGATTTGCTCGAGTGTTTGGAAAGCGAAGCTATTATGGGAGAAGATCAAGGTATAGAGCCTACTGACTACAACCGAAGGGCTCAAATCTTTGATAGTAGTTCCAGAGTTTTCCAGGCCCTTAAGGAAAAAGAAAAACATACACACCCTCACGTCATCAAAATCTGATTCTACACCATCCATGTATCATCAATCATCTTCTAATAATAATTGCCAATGCCTATTTATGATTTATATATATATATGATTCCATCCTCATAACCATTTACTATTTCGTTCCATCTTATCTATTGTTTTACCCAATCTCCAATCAGTGTGTAACAGCAAACTTCCCAATGCATGCAAAAAGATTGATTGATTAATAAGTACATCTTGAGTAGTAATCTCTAATCACAGAAATAAAATAAGACGCGTGGGCATTTACCCCCCGCCCCAAAGTGCAACCATATCAATAAAAGCATTGTATTGACCTGAAAGAGACTAGCCACCTCAGAGTTCCACCATAATCATAGCCAATCATCCAAACTAGTAACAAAACATGAAATGATGTTTACCAAATAAAACGCGTTACTCCAATAAAACTTTCAGCATCCAAACAAAGTAAAATCTAAATCACCTACAATAACATCAATAAAAATAAAATAAAATTTTAATTCTACAAATAAAGGTTCTTCACTGAAATTTCAGACTCTTGACTACTAACACTAGGTGCTGAAACATAAACACCATGACACGAGCAGTTACATAAATTCTCTCATGATGATGGCTATCCAATAAAGAATGGCTACCCAACACTTAACAGAATTTCCAATGGTTATTGCAGTTTACACATGTTACATATGTTGTCATAGGTTCATCAGCACTCCGTGTCTGCATTTGGTAGTAGGTGCATTTGCGTTGCCCACATCTACCACACTTAAATTGATCAGTTGTTGCTTTGGGTTGCCCTCCACGCTCACAGTCAAATAATGCTTTCTCTTCAATCTTTTTATTCTCATTTTGCCTCTTATCACTTGCCATTTCTGCTGTGTTCATGTTGATAAGCCTCTCTGGTTTGATATGTCCAAGAAGTACCCTTCTCCGAAAATCTGGGTTGTTACCATCCCTAAGATTGAACATTAAGGATCTATACTTGGCCTTTTGAGCCCCTAGAGAACCTCCCCACTTCTCAAACAGAAGAGACTCTATAGAAACAGCAACCCTAATAGGATCGCATGCATTCACTTCATCCTTAACATCATTATCAGCCTCATTAGAAACTTTAGAGAAAGCTTGGTAAAGACTTTCTCGTACTTTGTCCCGAACGGAATCATTAGATTTAACCATTGATGTCAGCTTTGGGGGAGCACCATGGACTAGTGAGTGTTTCTTCACTCCAGAAGCTTGCTTTTCTTCTTTAATTCTCTGTTCAAACTTAACTTTTTCAGCTGAATCAGTTTTCTCAATCCTGACAACATCTACACTAACCTTTCTCTCTCTTTTGACACCAACTGACATTGAAACTTTCTCCGAGCTTGGTGTACCATTTCGATCAATTTTCTCGACCTTGATGCTTTCAGCCTTCGAAACTTTCTCAACCTTCACAGAAAAGGGCTTCTGATCCTTCTCAGCCTTGGGAGTCCCTGCACTTACAGACTCAACTTTGACAGAATCCTTAACATCCAAGCTTTCATTTTTTCTGTTTCTGTTTGTTTCCTTTATAACTATATCCTTCCATATCTCCATCAGTTCAGAAGCAAATGATTGGATTTTCTTCCTAGGATGCTTTGTGAGATGTCGAAGACGCTTCCCAACCTGATTTTCATATGAAAGACAACCAATTTCAAATCCAATTTTGCATATAATTAAACCAAAGGCATTACTGCACTGCAGCATAAACAAGCATAGATTTATGCAAGAAACAAAAATTTTCTCCTACAATCATCAAATGTTTTTCTCATTTAAAAAATATTTTGATTTTCATTTTATAAGTAATATTATTTAAAAAGAGCAAAAGCCGCAACCCTATAACACGGGATGTATACAAGAGAAACACCTTAAAATGTAAAACTAGCATCTAAAATTTAGAAGATCAATTAATTCCAACAAATAGGAAAAAGAAAAGCAAGCAATTAGTGGTAACCGCCCAATCATATAGGGAGCACAGAAACAAGCTTCAGATCCAAAACAAAACTCTCACATGTTTCAAAGCTAAGAGCATTTCTTTCTTTGCAAATACAAATACAAATACAACACGTAAGGCACACAAAGGAATTGCAACCCAAATGTCAATGCTGCAATGCTGTCCAAAACATCCCTTTCAGCAATCTAATAAATCAACAAAACTCCTAGGCATAAAACTCAAAAAGGGTGGTTTTTTTTTTTTGATAAGTAAGAAAGATGTATATTCAAAAAACTACTCTATGCAAAGAAGCACAAAGCATATATTACAAAAAAACAGAGAAGCAAAAACAGAGGAAAAAACTAATTACAAAGGAAAAGAGAGCTAAGGAACAAAGGGAAAGATTCACTAGATGCGAGCCCCAAGCCTTAGACCAATCAAAAGGGAACTAGGAAAAAGAGCAAGCAACTGGTCATTGGATCTATCCAAGTCCTCAAAAGTCTGCTAGTTGCATTCCCTCCAAATGCACCACATCAAACACAACGGAGCTAAATTCCACCCCCCCACTCCCCCCCCAAAAAATTCTTCCCCATCTGGAAGGAACATTTCAAATGATATCACAGCATTGACAATTGGAATGCAATCAATTTTTTGCCATATGTGGCATATCTGAGGAGACAATGTCAGAAATCAAAAGATGTTCCAGATAGAAAACAGGACTGCTTCAACCAAAATCTACAATGGGACTTAATTGCAAATATGGACAAGAGCTTCACCAGGGCAGGGAAAGGACTGATTAAGAATAACTGCAGCAAATAATATAATTCATGACAAGAGATAAAGGAAGACATCATTCTCTTCAGGATATTGAATATTGTTTGGTTAAAAAGAGATACTAGAAAATACAGGAAGATGTGATTCTGTATCCATGTTTTGAAATTTTGTTTGCATGAAACAAAATGAAAATAACCCAATGCGAAATGGTAGAATAAATGAAACAGATGTGGGATCTCTTTGATAAAGGAAATTAAGTGAATGTAATAAAAATAATTATCAATGCTTATAGTCTCTACTTTCTAGCAGTTTTTATTCTGGCCCATATAAGAAACCACAAAATTCTGAATGCAGAACTTACCCAGAAGTTTTTTAAATTTATTTTTTCTTTTAAGTAGAAATCATAGTTTAACTGACCAAATAGCTCTTGCTACAGGAACCACCTTGTGGACCAGATCCCAAATGCTTCTCAAACCAAACAAAGAAAAAAGAGAGGCAAAAAGGCATATATATATATATATATACACAGAGACACATTGATGTAGATTGAGTGTCACCTAGTGTTGGTAAAAGCATGAAGCACAAAGGCCTCCAGGAGTATAGGCACAAAGCGCAAGCATGTGCCTGATTGAAGTAAAGAACACGTTTTAAAATTTGACGAAAGAAATTGGGGAACAATTATAATGGACAATATGACAATCAAGTAATTAACTAATCATATAAAATGGAAATATAACAATTTATATAATTCTCATGTTTTGCAAAATTTACATAACCATGATAATTGATTGCCATGACAAAATTTGTACTTCCTCTGGGGCACAAGTGAATTATTTATTTTATAAAAAGGAAGGGATATGAATTTCAAGATAAATTAAAAAGATCAAGAGGGGGGGGGAGAGAAGAAGAGTATGTTGGGACCAAACTACAAAGATCATTGAAAGAAGAAGAAGAAGAAGATAGGGGGATCAGGACTGAGTTTCTGGACAAAATACAATGACCAAGAATAAAAATAAATAAAAGAAAAGAAAAGGAAGAGGGCTATACCAAGAACGAAAAAAAGGAACTAGATGTTGGGTCAAGTATAGGAGAGACAGTTAAGCAGAAATTTGGTCAGAGAACATAAAACTAAAGAGAGGAGAGAGAGTTAAGCAGCAATTCAGAAAAAGGGGGCTTTGTCTTTGGCTCGATTGTCTTGCTGTGTAGTGTTGAGATTGAGTGTTCCCCCATTGATATGTTTATTTTCTTCTAGAATTTGTAATGTAGTGTTGAGGGGTGAGCTTATGTGGTATTATATCATACCACAATATTGATCTTTGTATAACAAATCAAGGTATATATCATACCATTAAGATTTCAGGGTCACATTTAATAACTAATTTATTTTTTGAAAAAATAAAAGCTCAAAAGGCATGTTTCATGCTTAATTGAAACTCCAAAAAATTATATCCTAGGTGAACTTTTTGAAAATGCGCTTCGCTTTAGAGGCAAAATGCGCTACAGGCCAGGTGCCTTGTGCATTAAGTGCACTTTTTCCAACACCAGTGCCACCACTTGACCAAAATTTAAATATGACAATGGCCCTTGCCTAGATATTTTTAATATTTAGAGCCATTGGAGTACCATCCAAGTTTATAATCAACACTAGTTGGTTAAGGGCCATGTATCAAGCATATGGAGACCAAAGTAAAAATCCATAGGCAGTTCATAAAAATGTGATGTAGGAAGATAAACATCTAAATTAAAAAAATTTCAAATGCTCATTGAATGATCACTAATTACGTGGATAACAAAATTGATAAAAGAATATACAAACATCAAAATTTTATCATGGAGTTCTTTGATAACATAAAAGTACCTTTCCAATCACGTGTTACAATATTTTACGCACTCAAATATGCTTATCGCATGTTGGCTCATACAGTGTAATTGAAATAAAAATAAAAATACACAGCATTAAGCATTTTAATGTGTACCTAACATAGAAGATAAACATCTAAATTAAAAATTGTTCAAATGATCATTGAATGATCATTAATTATGTGGATAACAAAATTGATAAAAGAATAAACAAACATCAAAATTTTCTTATGGAGTTCTTCAAAAACAGAAAAGCGCCTTTCCAATCACTTGTGTCACAACTTTTTACCCGCTCAAAAATGATTATAGCATGTTGACTCATTCAGTGTCATTGAAATTAAAATTAAAATACAAAGCATTAAGCATTTTAATGTGTACCTAACGTAGGCACATTGTCAATATATCATGAATCAAAAGACCCAGAGCAACATTTGATCTTTCAAACTTTTTTTTTTTTTTTTGTTCTACAATCAATTGAATTTTATGTTCTTAAAATTTCACAACTACCAATCACCTCATCTAGACCCTGCAAAAGGGGAAGCTTTGTGCATTGGTTTTGACTATAATTTCACAACTACCACCAAGATTTTCTATATGAAAAATTCCAAAGCTCCAACTTTTAACACTACATTTAACAAAAAAAAAAAAAAAAAAACGCTTTAGTAAATTAAAGCTTATAGATTTAAGATTCACTGGACCCATATCAACAACAAGCATGCCTTGGTCCCAAGTTCTTTGGGGTTGGCTAGGATCCAAAATCCCATTGGTTTTACAAACTATTTGTAGCAACACAATCCTCCAAAAGCATCTTAGAATAATGAAAATTATATATATATATATATATATATATTTTGGTGATATGTGTTGAACAATGGACTAAATTTTAAAGTTTAGCAATGATATGTCACAAAATCACAAAATCCAAAGCTCAAAAAAAAAAAAAAAAAAATATATATATATATATATATATAAATTGATAGATAAAATCCAAAGCTCAAAAATTCAACAATTCCATTCAACAAACAGAACGCTTTATTACTCAACTAAAGCTTCTAGATTCACTGGAACCCATATAACCAAAAAAAAAAAAAAAAAAAAACCCTAAATCCCAAATTCCATTGGTTTTACAAATAATTTGTAACAACCTATAAAAAAAAAAAAAAAAATTAAAGAAACAATGTATATATAATATAGTAGGGGAAAAAAAGTTACCTGGGTGGAGACAAGAAGTTGATAAGTGACAGGAAAATTCTTGAGCTGCTGCAAAGCATCAAGGCACCGACTTTCCTCGGCTCCTCCGTCCGCCGATTCGGATGCAGCTGCGTCCGCTGCTTTTTTCGCCGCTTCGAAAAATTCCACCAGTTCTTTCTCCATTGCACTTATATTTTGCTATTCCTAATTTAAAATTTAATAATCAAAGAGAGATTCAAATAATCAGAAAAAACAAAAATTAAAAAATTGAGAAGAATTGTGAAATAAACATACCTAGATCAGGTATCGGAAAGGTGAGGAATTTAGCCAGTTCTCTGATGATTTTTCAGAAACCCAAAAAGAAGAGAGAGAGAGAGAGAGAGAGAAATCCCTAATCCCTAATACCTAGCCTGTGTTTGTGTAGTGTAATGCGATATAGGACCAAGGAGAGAAAAAAAAAAACGAGAAAGAGCCGGGGGGAGGGGTTTTATCTGGTATTTAAGGGGGCGATAGTATGAGAGTAATCAGATCAAAGGGCTGAATTTTGAGACACGTGTAATAGATGTTTGATTCAGCTTAGGGGATCAGATTGATTCTGTTAATACTTTTGGGTTTTTGTGTTGTGTTGTGTTGTGTTGTGTGTTTAGATGACTTTGGAAATGGTCTTCCGTTCCTGCTCCTAGTCCTAGTCCTACTACAACTCCTCTTTACTTGTAGGCCTGCCTTTTTTTGGTTGCTCTCTTTCCAAGTCTCTTTGCCACGTACCAGCCTACCTTTGTTGTACTACACACTGTGTTGTCTGAAATTACTTTTTAATTCCTACCTAATTCTTTTTTGTTTCTCTTTCTAGATAAGAGATTAAACTCCATACTCCATAGTTTTACTGCATGCTCTTTTACTAAATAATATATGTCTTTTTTTGGGTAAAAATCTAAATAATATATGTCAACTCTTACAAACACATACGTGTTTGTGTATATATATATATATATATATATATATATATATTATATTAAAAAATGTTAAAAATATTACAAATCTTATTATATAAAATTTAAATGTGATTGGTAGACTTTAACTACCTCATAACTGAATATTTAAATTATATTTTTATAATTAGTGATACGTCATTTTGTAAGCTTGATAAAGTAAAATTTGTAGTACTCATATCACTATTCATAATATTAATGTCATTTACGGGGCACTAATGACATTCTCCTTATCTCGGACTTTTTAAAAAATTTTGAAATCGAACTAATAGTAATTTTAACATTATTCATTTTCCATAATGATTAAATCATATTTACAATACATCATTAAATATAAAAATGAAACTTTGAATATAACATCTTGTCTTCAAAATACAATTTTCAAACTATCATAAATCCTTCTGTTCTTTTCTTTTTTTCCTTTTTTTTTTCGGTTTTTCACTAAAAAAAAACTCCATAAATCCAAAACATTGCTGATTCCTAAGGATAAATGCACAAGGAATTAAAATTAAAATTATTTTATTTTAATCTGTGATATTTAAAGTAATCATTTGTAATTCGGAAATTCCTAACAAACTTAAAGTAATTATTTTTAGTCCCTAAAATACTTAAAAGTGATTACTTTTAGAGCCTAACAATTTAATGTGATTGATTTTGATTCCTAACTCAAAGTGATCAATTTTAGCTTCAAACAAACCCTTTTTTTTAAAAATAAAATAAAATAAAACAGAACAAAAGAACAACTTAAAAATGGTCTCTTTTAGGGGCTGTTTGGTATGACATTTTAAGTAACAGTTTTCAGTTTTTAGTTTTTAAACAATATTACACATGTTTCCACATACTTTTTCACCCACACATATTTCCAAAAAATACAAATAACTTCACTAGAACAACGTTACCAAACGGGCCCATCGCTAGTGTATTTAATAAAGTGATGATATAACCTTTTTTTTTTTTTTTTTTTTTTTGGGTTTGGTTGAATCATCTTATAAATTAAAAGCAAAAATAGTTGGTTAAACTCTACGGACCAATAATAGTGTATTTAACTATTATTAAATATATATTCATGTTTTATCTATCCACAAGTAAATTATTAGAGTCTCGTGCCATCAAATAAAGAACTTGAATTGAATCATGTCTCCACTAAAAGAGAAACTTCTTATCCTAAAAATTACATTACAAATCCATTTGGTTCAACAGAAATATTATGTGAAGATAATTTTGTTGTGTTTTCTTATGTTTGGTAGTATAAGAAAAAAATGGTCAAAGGACAACTATTTTTGAACTTCTCTTATTTAGGTTAACATGAGATAGAGTTGTTTTCCACTAAAATTATCTAAAAAACAATTCCATCTCATGTCATACTAATTAAGGAAGGTTAAGGGATAGTTTTTCGAGTCATTTTAAGATTGCTACTAAATATAAGAAAATGAGATAATTTTCTAAAAAATGAGTTTTGAAAAATGATTCATTTTCTAGAAAATTTTAATGTTGAAACAAATGGAGCATAAATAAAATAAAACATACAATGATTTTGGACATCCAAAATATATAATTTGCTTTCTATATTCACATCCTAGAAAAATCAATAATGCTAATATAACACACACACTTATACACACAGTTTGCCACAATCGTCCTATGTAATAGACTATGACTGACTCTCTGTCACATGGACTAGTCATTTTTTCTCCACCACTCAATCTGCCACATAGGACAGTTGCTGAGGCAAATGGGCGTGGTACTAGTGCCATTGCAGAGAAATTTGCCTTCCATATAAAGTAGTTCTAGTATCACACACTATTTCACAACTTTTTACTACAACTCTTATGTAATAAACTATGAGTGATTACCTATCACTAATACATGGATCCATCATTTCACACTCTGTCACGTCACAGTTGTAACAAAGTTGTAAGATAAGTTGTAGTGCTAGATTTTCTCTACTATATATTGACATTGTTTTTTTTTTTTTTTTTTTTTTTCTTCCCGTTTTTGGTACGTACCATGATATCATCCACACACCTAACAATGACGAGCAAACCACCTAGCGCCACTTACCATTTACACCAGTCCAAACCTCACCAGCTCTACCTCTGCTCTACCAAATACCACAGGCCACCGAAAAGGCAAAACCTGTTAAGTTGCGTTTATTTTCTACCCAAATTTTGTTATTCATGATTTACCTGAGTCCCTTTTCCCCCATTTTTTTCTTTGTTATTTTTGGTTGGTGAAAAACTCCTACTTCCAGTGGACTAAAAACATGATATTCATGTGTAAAAGGCCTGGGATCGTCGTTGTACAAAAATTATTGAAGGGCATGGATAGACCGCCTTCAAATAAGCAAAAACTAAAAGAGAATGGATCTGTGCATTATGGAGTCTTGCTATCGTATGCAAATGACAACATGGGGAAGAAATAAATAAAAACAGGCATGAAACATCGAATGTTCGAAAAAAAATCATAAATTCAGGAAGTAACTGGAACGTTCTGGTCAGCTAGGTACCTGTCAGACAGCACTCTAGGAGTCTCACCAGTATTGAACAGTTTGAGATTGATTTTGTATTATATAAGTCGAGAACTATCAAACAAGTATGCATTGAACAGTTTGAGATTGAGTTTGGTATTATAAAACTAGAGAACTATCAAACAAGTACGCATTGAATGTCCACAATTGCAGAGCAGAGCTAAAAATGAGAGAGAGAGAGCAATGTTAAATTTATGAGCCAGAATTTATCATATGATTTGCAAGAATCAAGGGAAAGAAAAACCTCAACATGAAACCAACATTAGACTAGAAAGTCAAATTACATTATTCAGATCAAATATTTTCAACTTCCCCTATTCTCTCCTCATCAACCCATCATAAGACTATTAGAAAGTTCTACCAGAATTTTGACATCTTTGTTCACTTCTCTTCGGGCGCTGGTTTCTCCAAAAAGGTCTTCTTCAACCAATCAAACGGCTGTGAAATATTTCAGAAAGAAGTGGCATTAGTACTTAGAAAACACAGAATCAACTGTAGCAGACAATGCTTAGATAATTCAATGGAAGTTGTTTTTTGTTTTTTGTTTTTTTTTTGGAAAAAATAAAGATAAAAATTATTTAAATCCTCTATATGTTAATCCCCCTCCCCCAACTATCAAATTAAAAAAAAAAAATGTTAAGCAGCTATGGAATTGTGTCTAACAAACTCTCTTTACGCAATCTTAGTCCCAACTATTTTAGCTTCAGCATTCAGCACTATCAATCTTGTAACAAACAAGTTCTTTTCTACTTATCAAAGAAGCAAACATGTTCTCTTCTTATTCTTCTTTGATGATAATTCCACTTCTTCATCTTAACATAGATAGAATCTAGAAATGCAAACAAGTTCAGAAGCAACAATAAGCTAGTACTTATCAACATATCGCATCAAATAAATCCTTTTAAATACACAATACGGGCAGCATCCAATTACATGTGAACAACCCAACCCTCAGAAAAATAAGCTCATGCTCGAAGGCCTAAGAAATTTGATGTGTGTCCGTGTGTATATTATGAACTCCAAAACTGAGCATACCAACAACTAAAGACAAGGGGGACAAAAGAAACCAACAACAACGTTAAAGGTGTGTTTTTTATGAGTGAAATAAGGTTAACTAAATCGAAGGAAATAACACCTTGGAAAAGAATTCTAGGAA
Source organism: Quercus robur (assembly GCF_932294415.1). Taxonomy (NCBI): domain Eukaryota; kingdom Viridiplantae; phylum Streptophyta; class Magnoliopsida; order Fagales; family Fagaceae; genus Quercus; species Quercus robur. Next base: position 67,541,090 of record NC_065541.1, on the reverse strand, counting down.
TATGCATATAAAACATAGAAATATAAAATGAAACCCATCGATTATTTTCCACGAATAATCACAGAAATCGAAGGTGAAGCAATAATAGTGTGAGAAAAGGCAGAAAATACAAAATGATCAGATATGCTGGCAAAGCAAGTAGAAGTAGCAGTAGCAGTAACACCAAAATTCCTTCGCCTCGCCACAACAGTTTTCAGCTCTAAATCATCAAAATAATAAAAGGTAAAATATATAAATTAAAAAAAAAAAAAAAAAAAGGAACCTGGACGATCCAAAGAGCGGTGGTAACGGCAGCGACGCCCCACAAGGCGGCGGCTTGGATGTCAATCGGCTGGGGAGGAGCCCTAGGACTCAGGAACTTGAACATTCCTGCCATCTCTTCTCTTCTCTTCTCTTTTCTTTAGATTTGCAAAAGCCTAATAAATTCCCTCTTTGATTTCTATTCAATCCAACAATCTTTGTCTCTCACTCTTCTCCACCTTCCACCTTTCACATAAGAAATAAGTCAAATCAATGTCTTATGGATCTCATCTCATAAATTCTACACCGTTCGATTCTTTTTGGAGGACGAGAAAGTTCGGAGAAAATGTTGGATTCATTTCATTGGACCCACCACGTCACCCTTTCAACTCTCTTTTTTTTGCATAGGACCCGAGTTTTGTTAGTTTAGAATATTCCACTTCGGTTCAATAACAAGTACAATCTTGTTCGAAGACGAATTAAGTAAAACTCAAACTTAAGTTGAATATCAACTTCTTAAGCTTGAGATTCAATACATGTAGGGCGTGTTTTGTAAAAATTATTTTTGTTAATTTATTTTACTATTCAATTTATTTTTGCTATTATTTATAAGTCTTATTATACTTTTTGATACTATTCATGAGTCTTACTGTACTATTTCAACTAACTTTTACCTTTATTTACTGTACTTTCAGTAAAAAAAAATTTAATTTTAGTAAAATAAGCGGATCTCAAACAAACTCGTAAACTATTAAACTCATTTGACTTAGATAAGGGATTCTAATTCCTGATTAATTAAAAGTTTTGTAAGATATATGTTTATTAGAAATTATAATTTATTTAATTTTATTTCAATCACGAGTCAAGCTAAAACTTATCAATAAATGAGATTATATATTCAATTTTGATTCATTTTATTGGTGAACAAGCTTAAACTTATCCATACGATTCGTATTAAGTGTCTATTTGGCATTTAACTTATTTGGCTTTTTATGGATTGTCTTATTTTTTTTAACTAGAAGTAAACTAAATTATACTTATATGTTAAAAAAGTTTCAAGTGAGAAAAGGTGAGTTTAAAAAAAATATATAAACATCATAAGTCAAAAACTAAACTAAAAAGTTGATGAGAAATGGACATACCCACCATAACTAAAAAAAACAATGGTTCTTAAAAAAAAAAAAAAAAAAAAAAAAAAAAAAAAAAAAAAAAAAAACATTGGTGATATAAAAATGTAGTGAGTTTTTCTTGTCCCTAGATTTTCTCGTATGATAAATACTACAACTATGAGTAGTAGACAATCACTTTTACATTGACCCACCACTCACAATTGTATTTTTGCCACTCACATTAGACTACTTTATAAAATTGTGATTAAAGCTTTTTAGAAATTGTGATAAAAGTGATACCCTAAACTTTTCTCCAACTCAATAGACATACCGACCACAACTCAAAAACAAGGGTGTTGTGATAATATTGTGAAATTTTGTTATATCCTTTGACCTTCTCATATGGTAAACACAACTTTGAATAGTGGACAATCACTTTTATATTGACTTATCCCTAGGTCAAGTTTTACCACTCACATTATACCACTTTATAATATTGTGATAAAAGTTGTCCCACACTTCTCCGCAGCTCTATTTTCTCTTGCCAAATGTGAACAAAGCAGATGCAAAGGCATAAATTCACTCAACGCACTTAAACAGATATGACATTTTCCTTCTTGCACTGCATTTTATATTTGTATCTACACTAAAAAATCACCTAACCAATTGCCAATCCAAAGAGCTTTCTATAACCCAGTATCATGGGATTAGTTCACTTTTCATAAGAAATAAATAGGGGAAAACCCTCTATGCATACAGTAAAGACAACTAATTAGACAGAATGCAAGAGAGAGATGATAACATTAATTCATTGTTCTTAAAAACTTTTTCTAACACAACCAAAATTTCCAACACAAAATTCTCTCAAACTGCATTTTCTGCACTAGCTAAGCTGAATCAGAAAGGTGGGTAGAAGTTGAACTCTCAATCCTATTACCATCTGGACTTGATGTTGGTCGACGACCCTTGTCTGGGCCACCTATGATGCCCCATGCCTCAAATTGCCTTTGTCGAGCTCTTGCTCTCTCCTTCTCTTCATCAGATTTCAATGAGTAACAGTATGGACAAGAAACTCCATACTCCCACTCAGGGGATTCCATGTCAGCATCACTCACTGGTTGTTTGCACCCATAGCAAAGCTTGAAAGTTCCCGGTACCAAACTATGCCCAACTGAGACCCGCTTATCAAACACAAAGCATTCGCCCTCCCAGAGGCTCTCTGATTTTGGTACTTCCTCAAGGTATTTCAAAATCCCACCTTCCAAATGATAAACCTGGGAAGAATTAAAGTTGAAGATATGTAAAATTGTCAAATAAAAACTGCAGTAACAGATGGTTGTTTTATGTTACTCTAAGAAATAAAGTGATGGCAAGTTGCCAACAAATGATATTATGAGCTTTTTCTATGCAAGTGAAAAACGAAAAGATAAAGGTTTATAACAAGTGGATGGATCAAAACAAAAGCACATAGTAACATAGGTCAAGTTAACAGATGCCCTCAGGGCATGGCCCATTTCAAGAAAGTTTTAATACCACTTTCATAGGAAATATAAAAAGTTATAACAAAAGTTAGTTATTTTTTTCTTTTCTAATAAAAAGTTTCTAAAAATATTTCTTAAACCAATACCATTAGGGTATCCGTTAACTTTTCCCAAATAATATTTGGATTTGGCCTGCATCCAGAGCTCCAATGCACTAGAGACAGTACAGACACGGAACATGTTGGTTTCATATTTCATCCATTGCATTTTGGTGATGCATTCAAATGATAGAAACTTGACAATTACTATACGTTTCCAAAGTTCAGAAGTAAATGTATAACCAGATAAGGCATCATTATGGTCACAGGATATCTACCCTTGTATAATAACTCATAAAACAAATAATTAGAAATCTGGCAGAAAATAGATCTTCCAAACAGAATCACCTCTTTGAATCCTTTGCTGAGGAGATAACTTGAAGCCTTTTCACATCTTATTCCTCCTGTGCAGTACATTGCAACCCTTTGAGGCATTTTTCTCTCTGGATTCTCTTCTTGTGTTTTGGTGCTTCCATTTGGCCCAATCTCTTTCCCCTTTGAATGCTCATCATCTGTATCAGAAACTTGGAACTGATCCTCCACCCAAGATGGAAATTCCCGGAATGCTGTCGTACATGGGCCAACTGCTTCTTTGAACTTCCCAATTCTGGTTTCATAGTCATTGCGCACATCAATCACCACCTAAATATGTGTTTAACAAAATCAAGATTAAAATCAAAATATGTATGCAAATGGAAGTCCCAACACTTATCGCTATGCCTGCTTACTGTAAATTAAATACAGTCAGATCAGTCTTCACACATGCAAAGTTAATACAAAATGAAAGCTTCAAATTTCAATTGTGACCACTCTATATGTCCATATAGTGTTTACATTTCTTATTTTAATTTTAACATTTATTTCAATCCTAAAAATAAATCAAAATGACTTTCAGTGCTTGAAATTTTTGTAGAAATTTTGGAATATAGATAGTAGAAAGCACGACTAAGATAAGCTTCGTTGGACCGCATTTGCAAAAAAGGGGTTTGAGGTCAAATCTTACTATGGTACCTTAGTTCACATCTCCCCTTGAAGAGCATCTGAAAGCCAAAGGTACTAGAGTCGCTTTCGTTTTTGTGGACTGCAGCATTGGGGAGAATTTTAACAATAAACAAATTAAGAAAAAGTAATATTGTTGTGCTACATTGGTGTCTTATGTACAAAGGAAATGGGGAGTTGATTATTTACTCCTCCATTGTCCTGTGGACTATGGTGTTCAGCCTATTTGGGGTCTAGTGGGTGATGCCTAAAGGTGTAATTGATTTGCAAGCTTGTTGGCAAGGCAACTTTGGCCAACATTGAAAAATAAAAATTTGGAAGGTGATTCCTCGTCGTTTGATTTGGCATATGGTGAGAACTGAATACTAGAAGCTTTGAGAGTTGTGAAAGGGACATTTAAGATGTGAAACTTCTGTTTTTCAGATCCTTGTATGATTGGATGACCACATCAAGATTATTTTATTTTACAAATTTATCAAATTTGATTGATCATTGTAATTTTAGAGTTTAAGCGTGGGTATACCTATTGTATACTCTCTACACGCCTCTATATCTCAATAAAAACTGTTACTTAACATAAAAAGTTTCTAGAGCTTCTACACTACACAAATAATACAGGAAATATGATAATTATTGCATGCCTCTACCCAAGAAACCTTGCTTTGATGCTGTCAGATGGGTATAAGTGTATAACAGATAACAGAACTTAACCCAAAACAGTGTCTATTTCTGTTGTGACTTTCTCAAAGGTAATGACAACTCCAAACCTTTTAACTGTTTGTTTCGGAACAGATAACCAACGAATCTTACATCTGTTTTCTGAGAGGGGAAAAAAAAAGAACTAGCCAGAGATTTGTAACACCTTTATCAGATTTTTTTTTTTTTTTTTCAATTCAACCAAGAAAACATAAAGCAATGAATTTTCTAAGGCTAGGGGCCTAATTCAGCCAGGTGCTATTTAGCTTATCAATAAAAAAATGAGGCTTTGGGATAAGCTGTTCTCACAAAAACTATAATAAGTAGAACATGTATTTGTCAAAGTTGTAAAGAAGTTGAAAATGACAGTAACATTATTTGTAATCCTCTTACCAATTACAGGGTAAACAACTGCAATAAAGTTTTGATCACTCACTGTATTGGGGTCACTGATCAAAGCATTCCATTCCCTTGGATTCACGTATGTTCCAACCTTCTCGATAGGTGATACAGAAGGCATTCCAAGAGTAACAATCTGCTTCAAAAAAAGATAAAGACCAATGATAAGAAATCACCTTATAAACAAAGTTCTTGAATTACTTCATACTGTTCATGATAATGAGAGTGCCTTAAAATTTATACAACGAGTGAGAAAGAAAATGCATAGGCTTAGTTTTAAGAGAAAAAAAATACCTCTTTCTTCAACTTGACCCTCACATGATCCCATCGGAAGGGTGCATCTTCCCCTGCAGCAAGAGGAGAACTGGTAGAGTGTCCATGACCATGATGGATAGCTTCATCCTCAGGACTCACAGGTGATTCCACTTGTCTTAGCTCCTTTAGACGGTTATCACTTTGGATAAATCCAAGAACTCTCTCCACTGATTCCCGCGTCCCACAAATGCTGCCATTGATTCCTTCAGGTGCAAGTATAATACCACCTGAAACACGCTGAAAAGCATCAGCTTGGTGAGGTACAAGTACACAAGGTCAGAAGCACAACTTGGACTAAGTAAAGATGACAAGTCATATAGCATACGATACAATACAGGAAGAAAGGAAAACAAAATTGCAAATGATGTTGGCACTGGCAGGCCCAGCAATAGGCACTAGCATTGTGAATTTCCAAGCACTAAATAAATAGAGAACACATTCAAAGTCCGGACATTATGACTAACTGGTTAGCCAACAATACAAAAGTCTCAAACTTTATAAAGCTCACCTCAACTCAACAAATTGAGGCTTGATCCCATTCCAAAGTAAGTAGTAGAGTTTGTGGGGGCATGGATTCCTTATTGAAAATAAAAAGCAAATGGTAGACATTCTAAGGAAATCAATAATAATTAATAAGTGCATGATAAAATCAGATTGCTATCTCCTAACAATCAAATGGGTTTAGTTAGAATTCATTCTCAGACTCAGCAGTCAGAAAAAAAAAAAAAAAAAGGGTCAGTTGCAAGCAATCGATTTTGCATTGAAAGCAAAGAAAGAAAGACAATCCTTTTACAGAGAGAGAGAGAGAGAGAGAATAAAGTACCAGTTGCTGACAAAGGTCCTTGAGGGGTTTTCGCATATGGGCATGGTCGGGAAAATCGGCAAACTTGTAGAAGGAGACAACGACGAGGGATTGAGAATCCTCCCCCTCCGGGTTAGGGTCAGGGTCATCATTGGGTTCGATGATGGGCGCAGAGAAGAAGCATCTGGAAATGCCAGTCATGTTGCTTTGAGTGTGAGAGCTTGAGCTTGAGCTTGAGAGAGGATCAATGTTATTGTTGCAGAATAAGAAGTGGGGATGGTGAGACTGTGAGGCTCTGGAAATTGGAGATGGAGAGAGTAGTAAATTAGGGTTAGAGCAATATAATAATGGTGATAGCTGCAATAGCATCCTCAATGGAGATGTTGTTCTACTTCTACAACTCAGCATGGACAGTGGACTCCGTCTCGACTCTCGAATCTCGATTACTCTTTTTGCCCTACCCCTAATCTAATCAACTTTTGCTCTTGGACTGGGCTTGGTTCGGTTCATGAATTATCGCATCTAGTTTGGTTCGGTCCCGATTACCAAGTCCAATTCCTCCTTTGGATCGCATGTATACTTTTAAAAGTTGTAGAAATTTTCTATTATTTTTGGCAATTTACCCTGATAAATTGCTCCCTCGTGCTCCGTCCAATAGGTAGATTGTTACTATGATCACACTTAGGTGGAAGATGTCAACTCAAATCACCTCCTTCTACCCATTATTCATTCATAAAAAAATAAAATAAAAAATTATTTTAATACTTATTTTGGGGACATCTGAGTAGTGAGCTCAATAGATTTGAAGAACATGTCGTAATTTGTAGAACCATAGTTTTATCAACCACATTATTAATCCATAGGATTTTCGAAATGTCTTATGAACAATGATTAGAATTGTGCATACATCCTCTTTGCTTGACTTGAGAGATAGTCATTATGGTAAGATGTGTGCGGTATTGTGAATAATGCTAGATCAAAGAAGAATGGCACAAAATAAAGTTCCCATTAACGTGGATGTGGTATTGTGGTGCTATATAGGTATAATGCTAAAATTTAGCTCCACAAACACAAAAAGGTTGCTGCAGCAGTGGAGCTAAATCTAAAAGTTTTAGCTCCACTGCTACAGTGCACATCTATAAATAGATGTGCACTGTTCATGAAAGCAAAAAAAAAAAAAAAAAAAAAATTATTCTTTCCCATCCGTTAAAAAATTACTTAATTCTCTCTCACTCCGTGCCTCTCTCTCTCTCTCTCTCTCAGTCACTGAACTCTCATCCTCTCCCAAAACTCTCTCAATCTCTTAAGCTCTCATCATCTCTTAGTTACTCTCCCCTCATCGTCGATCGCCTCATCGTCCCAAGCCACCGATCGCCGATTGCCTTTTTCCCATGCCGCGGATCGCCTCACCGTCCCAAGCCATCGATCGCCGATCGCCTCACCGTCCCAAGCCACCGATCGCCGATTGCCTCACCGTCCCATGTCGCCGATCGCCTTACCGTCCCAAGCTGCCGATTGCTTCACCGTCACTCTCCTCTCTGTCGACCCAGCTCACCGACCCACCCCTTCTGCCGACCCAGCTCGCTGACGTTATGCTTGTTTGTGATTGGTGATTGTTGATTTTGTTTGGCCTGGGTTGAGGAAAAAAATTGGAGATTTGGGTTTTTTTTTTTTTTTTTTTTTTTTTTTTTTTTTTTTTTTTTTCCTGCTGTGAATTGGTGGTGGTGGTGGTTGTGGCTGTGGTTGTAGCTGTGGCTGACTATATAGGCGGTTGATTTTGTTACTGTAAATGTTTTTTTTGTGTATTGGGATATATTATTTTATTGTAGTGGTTATATTATTTTATTGTGATGTTTATATTATTTTATTGTGTTGAAAGCTAAAATAGATCCACTGCTGCAGCATGTGCGTAGGTAAAATAGATAAAGTAACTTTTGGTAGAGCTAAATTGCTAAATTTTTAGCTCCACTGTTGTGGATGCTCTAAATGAGTCCAAACCCTTATTAAGTTTAAGCCTTTGGGTTAAATACTATCTCTATAAAACCTTAATTGGAGCATCCCTAAAGTATTATCTCTTTAGAGCATTCTTATCAAGGGTACTATAAGTGCTAAAATGCTATTTTTAGCATTTATAACTACAAAAATCCACTCCATCAAAGATACCATATGCTAAAAAAATTGACATCTTGCTATAGTGCGCTCTCAAAAATGAGAGCGCACTGTAGCAAGATGTTATAATTTTTTAATATTTTCTCTTTCCTCTGATCTCTCATTCTCTCTACCCTTTTCCCTCTTTCTCTTTCTTTCTGATCTCTCTACATTTTCTCTCTTTTTCTCTGCCTCTCCATCTCCCTCTTTCTCACATCAAGCTTCTTCTTTTTTTTTTTTTTTTTTTTTTTTTTTTTTCTCTACTCCAAATCAACGCTAGTGTGGAGATCGGCATGTAGATCCTGCTCTCAAATTGACTCCATTCGAAGATTTTTTCATTGTGTGTTGATCATCGTTGTGGGTTTAGGTTTGGGTTCTATGTTGGATTTGTCCTTCTATTTCCTCTCCTTCTTTAGTACTGATTTAAATTCCAATGGTCTTGCATATATTTGATTTTTTTGTTTTTGTTTTTCTAATTGGTGGTTGTACAGGTGCTACTCCCCCTCATGACCATTATTTATAAAATCCATCACAATGATGCCACGCATACAAGGCCTTGGACTTGTTGGGCCTCGAGCCTTGGGGCATCGTGCGTGGTTGTGTGTTCTATTGGGCCTACGAACTTAGCCCAAGCAAGCCTTGACACCTATTCAAAGCTCAAAAATTGTAATGAAGCCATTATAGAATGAGCGGCAAAGGTGAAACCCTGCCGACCAACGCCGGCCTGGTCGGGGAAGGTAATTTCCCGGGAAGGTGAGTCCCTAGATGCTCGGTATTGCCTTGGAGAGTATCGCTGTCGGGCAGATATTCCAATGTGGGAACTAGTTTGAATGCCACTCTTACTACCCCCCACTTCCAACTAAACACCCACTCAAGGTTAATAACATTGGACCTCCTTTGCCACTCACCACAAGAGTAATCATAACTCCCCTACTAATTTTGGGCTATAAATATGAGAAGCCAAGGGAGAAAAGGGGGTTGGAAGGTTACCAGAGGGAACAAGGGGCGAAGAGTGAGAACACTAGGAGAAGCAAGAGAGAAAGGATAGGAATTTAGAAGGTGAGGTTACATTGTTGGGCCTCTGTGTAAGGAGCCACCCAAGGTAGGAAATCCAAAACTCACATCTCAAATAGATTGTGAGCCCAAGTGAGGACTGGCCCCTCAACTACACTTTTGGCGTGCACAGTGGTGGATGTTGTTGTGGTTTTGGGCTTTTGATTTTGGTGGTTATAGTTGTGGTTGTGGGAGATGATGATGGTGGCAGTGATTGTTGTGGGTGTGGCCGGTGGTAGTTGGTGTGGGTGTGGGTGTAATTTGCTGGGTTGAGATGGAAGAGTGTGAGTTTGTTGGATAGATAAATGGGTAAGGGTGGCTGGTGTTTTTTTTCTGGTGGTGGTGGATATAGGTTTGTTGGGTTGAGATGGTTTGTGTGAGTTTGCTGGATTGAGAGAGACAGAGAGGAAGAGAGAAAGAAATATAGATTGAAAAATAAAGAAATAATAAAAAAGAATATTTAAATGAAGTGGTAAAAAATATAAAACCTTTAATGTTAGGTGTATTATAAAATGAGTTGTTAAAATAAATAAAATAAAATTTTAAGATGTTAAATGCTAAATTTGTTGAGACTTTTGATGTGAATGCTATTAACACCAAAAAATAATAATAATAAATAAATAAAAAAAATACAAATTACATTTATTGGGGCCTAAATTTTTATTCATTGAAGAAAATATTTGTACGTGATTCTATTTAAAGCCTCAAGGCACATGTATGGATGAAAATACAATAAACATATACTATTCTTGAGAGGTCTACCCCCCATTTCTAAAATGAAGAAAGTCATTTATGAATCATTTATATATATATATATATATATAATATATAATATAAGGGTCACAAAGTGAAAATAATTACAAAAAATAACCAAAAAATGTAAAAGTCGTGTCATAACTTATAAGCATGAATGCTGTTGTACATGGCTGACACTAGGGCTAGGCCACTTAAGCTGTGATGTGGCATCTATAGAAGAATTAGATGTAAGTAGGGTGAGTTTGTTGTACTTGTACATCACCACAATGGGCAAGCTCATCAGATTCATAGACCACAAATTAATGGCAATTCAATGGGTCAAGTTGGCCCAATTTAAAACATTTCCTACTTGTACACTTGTACTTTGTTTACTTATTAAGTACAGTCTAACCATGCATCTTTTATTTTTTATTTATTCTCAAATCATTAATTCTCTTTGCGTTGAAGGAGAAAGTATCTTATGGGACACTCTCTCCATGTTTGCAACTTATTTGGTGAGCTTTTCCAATCAAAATAGGACACGTGTAACATCTTAAAATCATAATACCCTCACAAATTTCAATAGTCTGGCCAGTTCCTTTAAGTTTATTTATCCTAAGTTTTTCAAATTTCAAATTTCATTCTCCTCTCTCTCTCTCTCTCTCTCTCTCTCTCTCTCTCTCTCTCTCTCTCTCTCTCTCAAGATGTTAAATGATAAAATTTTTGAGACTTTTGATGTGAATGCTCTTAACCAAAAAAAAAAAAAAAAAAAAAAATACAAATTACATTTATTGGGGCCTAAATTTTTATTCATTGAAGAAAATATTTGTACATGATTCTATTTAAAGCCTCAAGGCACATGTACGGATGAAAATACAATAAACAAATATAGTTCTTGAGAGGTCTACCCCTCCATTTGTAAAATGAAGAAAGTCATTTATGAATCATCCATATATATATATATATATATATATATATGGATGTAACCCAAAATAATTACAAAAAATAACCCAAAATAATGTAAAAACCGTGTCATAACTCATAAGCATGAATGCTGTTGTAAATGGCCGACAGTTGGGCTAAGCCACTTAAACTGTGATGTGGCATCTTTAGAAGAATTAGATGTAAGTAGGGTGGGTTTGTTGTACTTGTACATCACCATAACGATCAAGTTCACCAGTTTCATAGTCCACTAATTAATGGCAATTCAATGGGCCAAGTTGGCCCAATTTAGAACATTTCCTACTTGTACTTGTTTACTTATTAAGTACAGTCTAACCATGCATCTTTATATATATATATATATATATATTTTTTTTTTTTTAATTCTCAAATCTTTAATTCTCTTTGTGTTGAAGGAGAAAGTATCCCATGGGACACTCTCTCCATATCAGCAACTTATTTGGTGAGCCTTTCCAATCAAAATAGGACTCGTTTAACACCTTAAAATCATAATACCCTCACAAATTTCAATAGCCCAACCAACTCCTTTAAGTTTTATTTATCCTAAGTTTTTCAAAATTCAAATTTCATTCTCCTCTCTCTCTCTCAAGATGTTAAATGCTAAATTTTTTTAGACTTTTGATGTGAATGCCCCAAACACCAAAAAAAATACAAATTACATTTATTGGGGCCTAAATTTTTATTCATTGAAGAAAACATTTGTACGTGATTCTATTTAACGCCTCAAGGCACATGTATGGATGAAAATACAATAAACATATACTATTCTTGAGAGGTGTACCCCTCCATTTGTAAAATGAAGAAAGTCATTATGAATCATATATATATATATATATATATATAATATAAGGGTCACAAAGTGAAAATAATTACAAAAAATAACCAAAAATAATGTAAAACCGTGTCATAACTCATAAGCATGAATGTTGTTGTACATGGTCGACACTAGGGCTAAGCCACTTAAACTGTGACGTGGCATCTTTAGAAGAATTAGATGTAAGTAGGGTGGGTTTGTTGTACTTATCCATCACCATAGCAGGCAAGCTCACCAGATTCATAGTCCACAAATTAATGGCAATTCAATGGGCCAAGTTGGCCCAATTTAAAACATTTCCTACTTGTACACTTGTACTTGTTTACTTATTAAGTGCAGTCTAATCATCCATCTTTTATTTTTTATTCTCAAATCTTTAATTCTCTTTGCGTTGAAGAAGAAAGTATCCTATGAGACACATTCTCTGTGTTAGCAACTTATTTGGTGAGCCTTTCCAATCAAAATATATATATATATATATATTTTTTGAGAAAGCCTTTCCAATCAAAATAGAACATGTGTAACATCTTAAAATCATAATACCCTCACAAATTTCAATAGCCTGGCCAACTCCTTTAAGTTTTATTTATCCTAAGTTTTTCAAAATTCAAATTTCATTCTCCTCTCTCTCTCTCTCTCTCTCTCAGGATGTTAAATGCTAAATTTTTTGAGACTTTTGATGTGAATGCCCTTAATACCAAAAAAAAAAAAAAAAAATTACAAATTACATTTATTCATTGAAGAAAACATTTGTACATTATTCTTTTTAACGCCTCACGGCACATGCATGGATGAAAATACAATAAACATATACTATTCTTGGGCTGTCTACTCCTCCATTTGTAAAATGAAGAAAGTCATTTATGAATTATCTATATATATATTTATAATATAAGGGTCACAAAGTGAAAAAAAATTAAAAAAAAAAAAAACCGAAAATAGTGTAAAACCGTGTCATAACTCATAAGCATGAATGTTGTTGTACATGACCGACACTAGGGCTAAGCCCCTTAAGCTGTGATGTGGCATCTTTAGAAGAATTAGATGTAAGTAGGGTGGGTTTGTTGTACTTATCCATCACCATAGCAGGCAAGCTCACCATATTCATAATCCACTAATTAATGGCAATTCAATGGGCCAAGTTGGCCCAATTTAAAACATTTCCTACTTTTACACTTATACTTGTTTAGTTATTAAGTGCAATCTAACCATCCATCTTTTATTTATTTATTTTTATTCTCAAATCTTTATTTCTCTTTGCGTTGAAGGAGAAAGTATCCTATGAGACACTCTCTCTATGTTAGCAACTTATTTGGTGAGCCTTTCCAATCAAAATAGACATGTGTAACATCTTAAAATCATAATACCCTCACAAATTTTAATAGCCCGGCCAACTCCTTTAAGTTTTATTTATCCTAAGTTTTTCAAAATTTAAATTTCATTCTCCTCTCTCTTGCTCTCTTAAGATGTTAAATGCTAATTTTTTTGAGACTTTTAATGTGAATGCTCTTAACACCAAAAAGGAAAAAAAAAAAAAAATACAAATTACATTTATTAGGGCCTAAATTTTTATTCATTAAAGAAAATATTTGTATGTGATTCTATTTAAACCCTCAAGGCACATGTATGCATGAAAATACAATAAACATATACTATTCTTGAGAGGTCTACCCCTCCATTTGTAAAATGAAGAAAGTCATTTATGAATCATCTATATATATATATATATATATATATATATAATATAAGGGTCACAAAGTGAAAATAATCATCTAAGCCACTTAAGCTGTGATGTGGCATCTTTAGAAGAATTAGATGTAAGTAAGGTGGGTTTGTTGTACTTATACATCACCACAGTGGGCAAGCTCACCAGATTCATAGTCCACTAATTAATGGCAATTCGATGGGCCAAGTTGGCCCAATTTAAAACATTTCCTACTTGTACACTTGTACTTGTTTGCTTATTAAGTACAGTCTAACCATTCATCTTTTTTTTATTTTTTTATTCTCAAATCTTTAATTCTCTTTGCGTTGAAGGAGAAAGTATCTTATGGGACACTCTCTCCATATTAACAACTTATTTGGCGAGCCTTTCTAATCAAAATAGGACATGTGTAACACCTTAAAATCATAATTTCCTCACAAATTTCAATAGCCCGACCAACTCCTTTAAGCCTAAGTTTTTCAAAATTCAAATTTCATTGTCCTCTCTCTCTCTCTCTCTTCCAGTTCCAACTAATGGTCTTTGTCTCTTCCTGTTCCAATCGATGGTAATCCACCAGATGGCGATGATCCGACGACCTCTCCACGCCGACGATGACACCGTGTAAAGAACCTATATCTTCTCCACTTATACTCTACCATTTTACAAATACCATGGTCTCTGACGATTTTGACAAGTTTTTTCTTAGATTTGCTCACCTAAAGGTAATTTGATCCTATCTCTTTTTCAATTCGCTTCATTTCATGATTTTGATTAGAGTATTGTGGAAATTTTTAAGATTTTTGATAATGGGTATGAAACCCAAGTTGTGCATGTGTCGATGACCAAGGACAGGTGGGTTGCTGGAGGCAACTCTTTCTTCTTCTTTTTTTGGATTTTGTGAGTTTGGGTTGGTGAATGCCAGAGGCGGAGACTGGTGGGCATTTGATGTTATTTGGGTTACATACAATATTATGTCTAGCTTTTGCTATATCATAAAATTTAAGGGAAACACAAATTTGTTTTACTTACAAATTCATTCAAATTTCACACTCGTAATAAAGAGCAAATGGAATAAGGTATAAAATTTGATTCTGCATTCTCTTGCATGAATTCTGCTTTTGGACCCCTCGTCACACTTGGTGAACATGATTGCTTCCTTGGTTTTGGACTGGGTTCTGGATTTTATTGAACTGGATTATTATTATGAATTTCCCTTTGGTTTGTGAATTTTGACGGAGTGGTAGTTGCATTTGTTTGCTTATTACTACTAATATTGGTGGCTAGTTTTTGGTTTACAATTGGTGTTACTTTGGTTGTTTTTGTTGATTGAGTTGATGAAATGGTTGGTCTTTGACTTGGGGTAGCAGATCTCAGAGGGGTTTTTGGATTTGGACATGGAGGTTTTAGATTTGGTTTTCCATTGCTTGCCTTTGGTGCCTCTGAATTGCCACCTTCAAATTGATTGGTTATATACATATATATCACCCTTTAATCCTAAACTATAAACATAAATATCACCTTTAATTTCTTCCTTCAATTTTGGGTTGAACTGGTGTGTACTCTCTTAAGATTAATAGAAAGAACTTAATCATTGAATCATGGTTGAAGTTTAGCATGATTTATTTTTGCTCTAAACTGATCTCACTAAAGTCTTTTCTTTTCCCAACCTTTAAAGTTTTGAATTTTTGGACTCTGAAAATTTCTCTGTTTTGGTTGCTGACTTTTGATGTTGTCTACTATTATGTAGGATACTTGCAAGATCGGCATCTAGCTTCAAACATAGACTTGTATGTTATTATAGTACTATTGGCAAAACTACAATTTTATAGACTAAGGCTAAGGCTCTAGTTGCTCAAAAGCTATCATTGTTTAAAGTCTATTTGTTTAACATAGTTTGAAGACATTAAGAAGGAAATTGTTGGGAAAATTTTTCCCTTTTAGATTTGTTAGAGCAAATCTTTTGTAAATGATTTTTTTTTTTTTTTGAGTTATTAAATGATTTGTTATTATAGCATGGAATGGTTATTCATGTATAGACTTGTGAAATGGCTTCTCATATGCAATACATCCTATTGAATGGATTTTGTAATGAATAAATTTAACAGCTATTGGGTAATATCATTTGAGATGTTTATACTTTAAATGTTCTAACTTCTTATACTGGATTTCTATAATGTCCAATGAATTGTGGCCTTTGTCTTTAGCAATTTTCACCTCTTTATATTTTAAAGAGGCATATGAATACAATTGACACTAATATATTTGTGTAAGGATGTAAATTTGACTATATTAGAACGTTGAAAATGATAGTGAAGATAAAAACATGAATTGAAAAATGATTTTAAAGCTAGAATGTAGTTATAACTAAAATTCTTTTGTTCATATATCTTGTTTTGGCAGCCAATAAGTATCAGTATTCAAGGGAATGCTAAATAAAATTTTGAGAATGATTTGTTATAACCAGAACTTGTGAACTTTAATTGCTTAAGCTGTTTGAATAGTCACAAGTCCATTACAAATAGTCAAATACTATTTGAAAAACTGCTACAATCAAATTACACATGAAAGAAAAGAAAGTGGCAAATAAAACCATAAAGACTGTAGTAAAAGAAATATTTATTCTCACATGTATGATAAGTGTATAGTTAGCAACTATAAGTTAGAATAGTTTCATAAGTCAGTTAAAAAATATTGTTCAAAAAGCTATTACAAATTGTGCATAATGCTATCTAAATAAAGCGGCTAGAAGCTGTGCATAAAACTATCAAAAAAGCAGATACAAGCTGTGCCTAAATTCATCCAAAAAGTGGCTACAAGCTGTGCATAAAGCCATCCAAAAAGTTGTTTTTCTTGAAAAAAAACTATCCAACATGCTTCACAAAGAACTGTCCAAAAAGTTGTTATAAAAGCTGTCCAAGATTCTTCAAAGTCTTGTATCATCCTTTGATGTGTTAGAGCTCTACATAAAAAATATTTTAATTAAAAAAAAAAAAAAAGAATATGATGAACTTCAGTTATAGAAAGTACTTGATTCAATAGTGGCAAAAAGAAGCTTTTTTGAAACATTCTTGTAGAGCTAACCATAGGATAATCACAATACATCTCAGGTGGAAAAAGTAAGGTTGCAGATTCTTCTAGACAAAGAGGAATAGAAACAAAATTAAAATTAATTGATAAAACTAAGGAAAACAATATTTGAATTAATAGAACTGAAATTACCATGTATCATAGAACTAGCTTGTGGAACTTGTGAAGTGGTTGCATCTTTAACTTTTTTTTTTCTTTCCCTTTTCCAAACAGACCTTTTATTCTTTTGTTAGTTACCCCCTTTGTTCTCACATGTTGTGGATCAAGAATTGGTTTATCACTAACTAAGCAAATTTGTAAATCATTATCATTTGTAAAGATATTCTTGATGACTTTCTTTACCAACATTTTCTACATTATTCATAGCTATAATCATTTGTTCAACCTCCCATGTCACTTCACTCAACTTCTTTTTGACAAATTTGGTCACCTCATTATAGGAAGCAACTTTATCAAAAAGATTATACCCCATATCAAAAAGATTATACCCTATATGACTTAACTCGCTCATTCGCAATGCACGAGTAGATTTCTCATTTAATTGACATGAATTAGCACAAGTCAACCTCTTCTTTGCATCTCTTCTCCATCTACTTAATATATATTTGTCCAGTATCATGTTCACATTATTCACAAGAAACACTCTTAAAGCGTGGCAACATAACAAGCCCAAAGTCTCAAATAACTTTCAATCACAACAAATAGTCAAATTAGATCGGTTAAAATGCACAGTATGCACCCTGTTACTATCACCACCAACTAGTGAAAAAGTAAATTCATCATCATGATGGTTAGTTTCAACACAACTCAATCCAGCACCTAAAGAGAACTCATCTTCAAACATTTTAAACAAAATAAGAGTATAAACATTAGCAACATGCTTCAACATACCTCCATATTTGATAACTTATGCAGGTAAACCATTCTAATGCTTTTGTATCTCAACCATAAACACACATAGATAGTAAACACATATATACTAATGCTCATATACTCTGTTGAAATCATAGATAGTAAACACACAACACATAGTAAATACTATGATGCCCAGACAAAGGGAAGGGGGCAATGCTCTTGTATCTCAACCATAAACACACAACACACTCAACTGGGCATCACACCCATAATCAAAATATTACAATTTCCACCTAACTCAAATACTAACAGAGTATTTACTGTATTTCCTTAAATACTTTTTATTTTTTTTATTTTTTATTTTATATATGTAATATTTCATCAAAACTTATATTACAAATGAGAATGAATTGTTAAAAATTAGTAATTCATACCTATTGATCAAGAATCAAATCCTCCAATTAAAAGCAGAGGTCCAGCATAGCAACAATATAGAAATTAAAAAAAAAAAAAAACCAATGGAATTTTTCAAAATGAATAAAAAATGGAATAGTCACTTAACAAACTTACTATTGGTTCAATAAGGCCCTAATTAAAAATGAAGGAACTGGGTTCCTTTTAGGAGGTCATTTGACGAACTGAAAAAAAAAAAAATTAATAAAATAGTGCTACAAATAAAAGAAATGGATGAACTTTGGCAAAGAAATAATACAACACAATAACAAAAAAACAAAAAATGTGACTTCGAAATATCCTTACCATATCTAATCATTTTTTTTTTTTTTTTTTGCGTGGATTTTGAAATAGAGGTGAGGTGGGTGGTGGAAATAGTTGGTCCACCACCGTTCAATCGCCAAAACCTCTACTCTGGTGTTTTGCGGTGTTCCCGTCAAGCTGTAGTAGTTGTCAGAACTTTTCTGGGTGGAGCGAGATTGCTGGCAACGGCAGATGTAGTTTTTTTGTCGGCGACTAGAAGTGATAGGGAGTGTATTTCTTGTTTTGGAGAGAGTTGTGTTTTTGAATATTGGAAAAAAGAAAAATGTTTGGTGTTTAGTGGCAAAAAAGTGGGAAAAATGGACAGGCCATTGAAAACTTAAAGGGTATTATGGTATTTTTATTTTGTTACACATGTCCAATTTTTAGTAGGTAGTCTCACGAAACAAGTTGTTGAAATGGAGAGAGTGTCCCATAGGATACTTTCTCACGTTGAAGATGTATTAATTAAATGGTTTTATTTATTTATTTATGTTTGAACTATGGATTGAGGAATTTGGAAAGCTAGTGCTGGATAAAATACAATTCCTTGTCCAAATAGTGAAAGTCATTTTAGAACCACGGATTGAAAAGGCAACTGTCATCCCTTGTCCATCTTTTCTATCCATATTTTTTATAACCATTTTTCCTATAATTAATTAATTATTTGATCATTCAACTAACCTAATTCAATTCTCATTTCCTTTCTCTTCTATTCTCAACCATTATTAAATTACTAAAGGTAATATTTAGAGTAAATTACAAATTACATCCCTAAAGTTTAGGGGTGTTTAGATTTTATACCCTAAAATTTCAAAATATAAATTTTATCTCGTAAAGTTTGGGAGTGTTTGGATTTTACACCTTGACATTTCAGAATTTGGATTTTACCTCTCAAATTTTATGGATGTTTAAATTTTACATTCTAAAGTTTGGAAGTGT
This sequence comes from Quercus robur, assembly GCF_932294415.1. NCBI lineage: Eukaryota > Viridiplantae > Streptophyta > Magnoliopsida > Fagales > Fagaceae > Quercus > Quercus robur. The sequence continues at coordinate 67,521,896 of NC_065541.1, read as the reverse complement.
TTGGATTTTATACCCCAAATTTCTGAAATTCGGGGGTGTAAAATCTAAACACTTCCAAACTTTAGGGGATAAAATCCAAAATCTGAAATATCAGGGTGTAAAATCCAAACACCCCAAACTTTGTGAGATAAAATTCACATTCTTAAATTTTAGGGTATAAAATTCAAACACCCCAAACTTTAAGGGTGTAATTTGCAATTTACCCTAATATTTGTCTTCATCTTTTCATTTTTTCTCTCTTTTTTATTTTGAATTTTTTTTCTCTATTTTTTATTTTTCAAAGTCCAAGCATATTAAATGATTATCACCACATTTTCTTATTTTCATCATCTCTGTATAAATAGTATTAGAGAAATGCTATGTCTACAACATTTTTACAACAAATCCTAAGTGGCAAGTTGTTACTGGTTGTTTTTGTTGGCGCAAAAAAGTAATCTTAGTGTTAGTTTTAAATTTGAACCAATAACAACTAACCACCCATGATTTGTTATAAAAATGTTGTAAAAATGTTGTAGACGTAGCATCTCTTATAGTATTATATGTGCACATGTTTTTATTCAAAACTTGTAAATTCGTTTCTAAAAAACAAAACAGTAATTAAATATACACTATTAATTCTATAATAAGTACAAGGGACAGTCCTTTCCCTCTTTTAAAATAAAGATAAAGAGATGATCCGTAAGTGTCCAAACTTGCTGTTCATGTGTTTTGATTCTTTTGAACTCATGTCCCTTTCTTATTAGGTTCTACCTGGGGAGATCACATGTGTTTTATCTATTAAAAAAAAAAAAAACTTCGATATTATATATATTTCTCATCTCCTTTTGGTAGATGCCTAGTACGTGGCTACAATCAAACAACGAGCCAAATGGTGGAATAAATTATTTAAACAGATGCTTACCCAAAAAGAAAAAAATGAGATGATTGGTCCGAGACTGAGAGAGAGTCGGAGTTTGTGAAAAAAACATATTTGGCAGGTTCGGGCGATGACCCGAAGACCACGGCGGTTTGCACAGAATATTTTTATGGGAAATATGGCGAAAGACACATGTTATTGGCTATGGTGATGCAGGCCAACTATATATAGTATAGTTTAATTAGTTATTTAGTTGGCCTTCTGTTTTTGTTTCAGCAAAAAAAAGATCAACAAGTCAACTTGTTGGGCAACTCAACAGAGTCTTCACAACTACCATAACTGGTCACTGCTCTGTGGTTTGCTTTATAATACATAATAATACATTACCATGATTGGTTTCAGATCAAGTTTGCTAATTTTGTTCTCACTTCTCAATTGCGTTCCTGAATGTCTCAAATTACACACAAATGGTTGGACTTTTTTTCTTTTTGCTTTTGTTTTGTTTTACAATGAGTTATTTATTTATTTATTTATTTTATTAACTCAGAGAGATTTCTTTAAACCAAAGCAAAAGGCTAAAGCCTTGTTTGGTACATCATTCAAACAAATATTTTTAGTTTTTAAATAACATTATACGTATTTTTCTATTTTTTTTTATCTACACGTATTTCCGCACATGTTTTTAAACATATGTTTTCAATTTTTAAGTGTATATACCAAACACTCCCTAAAGATCCAAACTATATATGTTGTCGGTTCTAGAGGTAGGATTACTTTGTGTGTGCTTGATCAATTAAATAGGTAAAATTTTTTGGTAAACTTTTAACACTAAATTAAAGTTAGGATCAAGACCATGTTGTCGTTCTACATGTACAATTGAGATTTATTATTTTGATTTTACTTGGAGTGTACGTGCTCATTAGGAGTTTTTTGATAAATAGATATTGTTTGAACCATAAACACAAGATGCTATGAAAGATATCATTATTGATGGGCTATTAATTATCACTTGAACCCCATGCTCTTCAAGACACAGATAGCTTGTTTATGTCCCATAATTATCCATTACTTATGAGATAAGCTGCCATTAATTGTTACGTATGAAGATAAGTTTTGTCAATTTTGTGGATTTAAAAATATATAGGTATGGAATTCAGATGTCTTGCCATATACAAAAATAGCATGTTCCATTTTCAACTAGGGCTCTCGATATGCATATCCCCTTCCAAGTGTATGAAAAGTTGGATTTGACTTGGGTAAATATATAAAAGATTCTAGCAATTCAAGAATAAGTGTTTTACTTGATGCCTGTCATTTCCATCACCAAAAGCACATGCAAAGAACTTGATAAGCTGTTTAAAATTTTAATAAGGTGATCCAAATCAAACCAGGGAATCCATTATACCATATCTAAAGTTGGAGAATTAAGATGCCTCAGAAGTCAGAACTACTCATGGGATTGGAGGAAGGTCCTTAAACTAAGAGAAGTCATTAGATCAATATATCTAATGTTCCAAGTTGGAATGGAGCAGACATCTCACTATGTAATGATAACTATAGCACCCTCTGGGTGCTTTGTTCCTCAAGATTTAATTGGATTTAAAGCAGCCATTTTCAATTAGTGTAAATTGATATGGTTCTCGAGAGCCATTCCTAGACATGCATTTATTTGTTGGTTAGCATTGAGGAACAAGTTAACCACTAAGGACAGATTAGGAAGTTGGGGAGACAATGGTGAATAGGTGATGTCTAATGTCTTATGTCCTATGTGCAGACTGCAATTGGATGCCAATTTTGGGTAAAATTATTGAAAGCCAAATGTTTGTTGCGAAAAAGAAAGTACACTAAAGCGACACAATCTTCTTGATAAAATCTATAAATGACTTGTTTTTAGTAAGAGGCGGACATTATTGTATATATGTAAATTTTAGTCCATATATTTAACCCAAAAAAAAATTGGTCCATATATGGTATACATCAGTATTCTTGTGCATTTTCATATGTTTTCGAGCCTCCTTTTTAAAATGAAATGTATATTTTGTCTTATGTTTATCTTTTTATCAATTTTTGGTTTTAAGTGAAATGACATTTGTTCAAATGCACCTTTTTGGATAAGTATAAATTTTTTGTTGTTGATGAATTAGTTGATAGTGATAGTTTTTTTTTTTTTTTTTTGATAGAAGATAGAAATTTCATTTTAGCATAATCTAAATATATATGTGTGTGAAGCTCTCTCATGAGACTTGAACATCAACCCTTACTCTTCATATCTTATAAGCACTTATATTTATAGAGTGACTATTGCACAAAAGATGTGTGGTAGTGTTGACGTAATAGTTATTATATCATGTACGTGTTTATAATTTAACACAAAGAAGTTAAAAGTTGATTTAAAAAAAAAAAAAAAAAAAACAAATAATGAATAGAGGGGAGACGACAAATGTGACTTTCCTATTTGAACATGATTATAGTATCATTATATCCGCTCTCGGATGAGACTCCATGCTCGTAATATGTGACAAATTTACTTATTATTCTTTGGACCCTTTTAAATAGAATTGAAATATAAAGAACACTATTACACGACTAGTTGTTGGTGAGGCTTGTACCCAAATTCCGAGACTTATTATCCAGAATCTTACCGGCTAGGCCTTAATGTTGTGAAAGTTGAAAAGTTGCCACCAGCATTTATCATCACAACGATATATACAAAAGGTTCTGCAACAAGATTTAAATTGTACACCCTAGCTAGAGAAAAGAAGGTGAGTAAAGTTAAAAAAAAATGAATTCAGATTCATTCAGATACACTGAATGTACTAGTAATAATCATGGTAAATAGTGGTGAGGTAGGGGAGCGAGGTCCATGATCTGAAAAAGTTCGTATAAAGTAAAAGAAGTTACTATGCCAGATAAGCTGAAAGGGAAAGTAGCCAGCGTAAGCCTAACATCATGGTAGAAACGTCAGCACGGGCTTTGTAAGCATCTGCGTGGAATTTTCGTTCTTGCTTTCCTATGAAATGATCTATCGCCCCTCTTTCCTTACAGCTTCCGTTAAATTACTTCTCCATTTCCTCATCATCTCATTCTGTAGCTCATATAAAAAAAACACACACGCCCTTATCCCTTTCATATTCTCACCCTCCTCATCCCCACCAACACCATCTCCCAGTACTCTATAGCCAGTTAATTTTTTCATCTTTCAAACAAACAAACAAACAAGATCATCAACTATCTAGATCCACAAACACATACTATGGAAACTACTCATCCTTGGTCTGAAGGTCCATCAACTACTCGGAAAAAGGTTATCAAAGAGCTAGTTGAAGGCCGAGACTATGCAACCCAGCTTAAGTCCATTCTCCACAAGCCCTTGGAAATAACTCATGACCATGCCTCACCCTCACCCTCACCTCATGAACTTGTCTCGAAAATCTTGAGATCTTTCACTGAGACTCTTTCCGTATTCACTTCTTCTTGTGAGTCTGGTGAAGTAATTCATCAGAATCTGGCTGTTTCCCATGCTGATTCACATTGCGATGACCCCAGGTCTGATGACTCTGGCGAGAGTAGAAAGAGGCCAACTCCCAAGGATCGGAGAGGCTGTTATAAGAGAAGGTATATTTTTTTCCTATAATTTTTTATATATTATTACCGGCCACCACTCTTTTTAATTAAGTTCTTATATATGAAGATTATAAGGTCATATATAGTAGTACTCATCTTCTTCAATTATGTGATCTAATACTTATAATATATATATATATATATATATTTAATTAAACTGATCCGTATGGGAATTAATCATAGCAATTGGGATGGTTTTAATCATGTGCTATATGGTCTCAAAAAAAATCATGTGCTATATGGCTCACTTTTGCTGAATGTACTTTTCTGTCAGAACTGTGAACTGACCCCTTTCAATTTCACCTTTTTTTGAAGGGTTTGGATTTAAGTGGCTATTTTTTATTAGCTTGAGAAATTGTACTTTTTTTGAAACCATTAGTTTCAATGTGACATCAATTAGACATGGATTCCAATGGTTGTGTTTTGTTGTTTGCAGGAAGACCACACAGACATGGGCAAAAGTTTCTCACACAACGGATGACGATCATGCATGGAGAAAGTATGGCCAAAAGGAGATCCTCAATGCTAAACACCCAAGGTCTTTATTTATTCTTTTGTTCAAGGTTGCTCTTTTATTAGAAGCTAGCTAGTTAAGAAGAGGTAGCTAATTGGATTTGTGAATATATAACAGGAGTTACTTCAGATGTACACGGAAGTACGACCAAGGGTGCCGAGCAACCAAACAAGTGCAGAGAATGGAAGAAGACCCACAAATGTATCAAATCACATACATAGGGCTTCACACTTGCAAAGACCCTCTAAAGGCACCACAAATCATCATGGAACCTGATACTTGGGAAACATATATTGTTAATCCCCCAGACTCAATGTGGGGCAATGGCAAACTAGCTGATCATGATCAAGCGCTAAGCTCATCCACTACCCCAACCATAAAACAAGAATCCAAGGAAGAAGCACTAAGTGATCTAACTGATAACCTCTCCTCCTTGGGTACTGATAATAATAATAGTTATTTGTGGACAGATTTTAAGGATTTTGAATTGGTTGGGCCTGCAATTATGTCCCCCAAGTTGGGGTCCGATAACGGAGACGTGGTGTCTACTATGTACTCCTGTACGGAGACGGCTTCTCATGGTTTGGACTTTGGTGGTCATTTTGATGGTGATTTCAATTTTGATGATATTTAGTAGTACTAAGTAGTAGTTCCTCTAGCCTAAGGCGTCCATGTAAAAGTTAATGTAACGTTTTTTTTGTGTAATATGATTTCCTGTACCATGTGACATTACTTTCCCCGCTTGCAAGGAAATAATGATGTTTATAGTAAGTTTAAGTTTGCAGGAAATTTGTGATTATATTTACTTTTGGGGGGGGGGGGGGGGGGGGGGGGGAAGTATATTATTGATATCTAGAACATGGGCCCAGGAGATAATACCAAAGATTCAAAATCACCAAAATTTCCAAACATTTGTGGAAAAAGTGGTATGAAAGGCCGGGTGGGGTCTGACAAGATGGAATGCTTTTTTTTCTCAATTATCATGGAAAGACTTCATATTCGATCCTCTAGATGGTCCAAAATTTGTTTATCAAGCACATGATACTTGCGGACTTTACCACACGATTTGATCATAGCTTATCCCCAAAATCGCAACCTGTTTTTCTACGAAGTTAGATATGTAGTATAAACGCAGAATTTCTCTACATCTACCCACAAATGTACAGGGTTTAGATTTCTTTAAGTCTAAAGCAATAAGACAAAAGGAGAGGCAGTGAGTGGACAGTATTGTCGCCAAAAAGTGTAGTCCTAGGACAATGCGTATTTAAAGGGGAAAGTGGAAAATTGAATTGGTGGAAAGAATGAATGACAACAAATATGTAGGATAGGACCGTTAATATGTAAAGTAAACAACGAAATTGAATTATGTCATGATTCGAAAGATCGAATCAACTTAAATCTTATTCCGCCCATGCATGCATTTGGCCAAATGATCCTAACTTCAATCTCGCATGTTATTTTTTGTGCCTCTTGTGGTCAAGTAAATTCACACGAAAGGACCTATCAAACCTTTCATATATATATATTCCCATCGTTAAGTCACACTTGTGTGAATAACAATGCACTACACATAAATGTATAATAGTTTTATTGCAATTGCTCAATTCAGAATTCACCGTCACCAAGTTTAACACAAAAATTCATGTCACCTCTTATAACTGTGATTTATTGTCATTTTAGTTAACAAAGTTTAAAAATTTGTCATTTTAGTCTACTAATTTTGTTAACGTGGGTAGTGGTCATTGTTGTCCTTCCATCTATTGTGGCTAATTTTTTAAAATGTCAAATTTTTTAAAATTAGAAGATTAAAATGACTTTTTTTTTTAAAGTCGGAAGATTAAAATGACAATTGATCAAAGTTAATGGACTAATATAACAATTTTTTAACTTAATGTACTAAAATAACAATTGATTAAAGTTAAAAGCTGTAAAGTGTATTTTTGCCTATAAAGTTTTATAGAAACAAAAATGCTTGTCTAATTGAAAAATTAGGACTTGCATGCATATCATGCCTAGCTATAGGCTATAGTAAACTTGTAGCAACACAAAAGTATAAAAGCCACATGAAAAACATAGTATATTAAAATGGTACAAAAGTTAGCAAATAATTAGTTACATCCCTGAAAAACTCAATTAAGGTTGACCTAACAAGAAGAAGTTGCCGGATAATAAATCTTTAGGATTGGTTACCTAGCTACTTTCTTTCCCAAGTATGGAGAAGGAAATCCATTTGCAGCAGTCAGTCTGGCAGGTATGCATACAAAGCTCATTGTATAGTGTAGACCTCTTCCTATATATGATCAATAACTATAATGTAATGTAAGGTGGACATTTATGACCACCAAGTTTACACAAAGTGCGGTTCCAAAATTTTGATCTGCCCATACTTGAAGTTGCCGATAAATGGATGGTTCGAATTTTATTACCTCTAAATATGCTTGATCTACTTTACTACCAAAAGTAAAAGGTGCAATAGGAAGAAATAAATCATAATCAGCTCCACAAAATTATTAAATTTCCTGTTAGTCCATCGATCAACCTTGTTTGTCACCTGGCTTCCATTTAACATCTTCGGGGGCTTGGAATAGAAAATCCATGCTATTGCTACTACTGCTGCCTGAGTTAAACATTACATCAGCCATATCTGCAACCGGGAATTCAACTTCTTTGCCACTTCGTGTGGTGGAAGGACCCGCACCACTACCACTTCCTCCCCTTCCTAGACTGTCCATTGAGAGCCAACTGCTTAGAGGAACTGAACTAGATGGTAGAGGCTGGGAAGCTATAAATTGGGCAATGTCATGTGAAATTTGATCAGGTGGTGGTGGAATTGATGGTGCCGTGGATGACATGTGGCATGTGTGACCACCTCGATATGTCACTTCAAACATGTAGGGATCGTCATCCAGCCTCTGCACGAGTTTCTTGGCTGGGCATTGGTATAACTTCTGGTGGGTGCACCTAAAGTAACCTCTGATGAAGACGGCCATCGACCAAAATACAAGTAAACGAATAAGAAATCAAAATTATAACAACCCTTAAGTTAGAAAAAGTCCAAAATTGAATATTCTCTCAGCTCCTATATATTTATTTTTTTAGTAATGGTTGTTTGTCTCATATGAAGGTAGGTAGACTCCACAAATGTGAGTTCTATCATCGTGATGGGAATGTTATATTCAATGATTCTACCTTCTCCATGTGAGTGCAAGTTACACATTAAGGGAAAAAAAAAAAAAAAAAAAGAAGAGAAAAGAGAATTTAATATATCATAACTGATCTTAAACTTTTGAATTAAGTGGTGTTTATATATATTAAGACCTCAATTAAAGTCTCTTCAAGTGGTACAAGTCAATAGTAATTAAGGTTGTAAACAAATCAACCCAAGCTGAGAATTTAAATTTTATGTTTATTCATTTAATTCACAAACTGAGCTCAAGTTTATTAACAACTAAATTACATATTCAAGTCTAGTTTGTTTTCTAATTGGACAAGCTCAATTTTATTCATGAACTACTTGATCAACTTCCTTTTTTTTTTTTTTTTTTTTTTTTTTTTTCTTTTTTTGCATGTATTATAAACACAATAAGTAAAAAATTTTACTCCTTCACTAGTCTATTAATATCACCATTGTATTATAAATAGCAATTTGATATATTATAAATTTATTTACAAATTTACACAATTCAATGCCATATCTATCTAAATATATTTTACACATGTATGCATCTAAACATATAATATTAAATATACTAATTCAAGTCTTAGATTAATGAGTTTGTTCATTGACACATTATTATATTTAATCTTGACTCATTTAATTGTTAAGTCTAAATTTGAGCTTGAGCTTGACTCATTTCCTAAATAAACAAACAACAACAATATTTTTTCCCAAAACAAGATCAAGCAAATCATAAATAGTTCAGTTTACTTACAACCCTAGCTAAAGGTGGTGTGTGGCAAGCTGAGAAAAGTTATCAAGTTCCTTTTTGCAGTAATTGGAAGGAAAATATAGAGCATGTACATTGAGTCCACACAAGAGTACATTACACAAAAGAAGCCTACAAAGTCCATGTAAATGATCTTTGGAAAAATGCCAAACTATATGGTATTCTTAATGATATGTACTAAACCAAAAAAGGAATGATATAGCGTTAGGTTGTTATGGACATGGACTTGTGGGGTTCCTATGGATGAGGATAAGGGAGAGCTAGTAGGACCTGTTTGTGAAATAAAAAGAGAGAGATCTCAAAATTAATGGAGAAACAATGACTCACACGTTTGAATGGAATTCCAAATAGGAGAAAGAATAAAGAATTTTACGAATTAAAAATAACATGATTAGGCACAAATTTATAGACTTAAGTTTTTAGATGAAGTAATATGCTTATGTTAAATTAAGACACCAGTTAAAAGATCTTTTTTTTTTTTTTTTTTTTTTTTTTTTTTTTTAAATTTTTAAATTTAAAAAAAAAAAAAGTTAAAAGTTTCTCCAACAAAATTAATCAAAGCATTAATACAGGTCGTTTTCCAACAAGTAGTAAACCTTAATTGGTTTGTAGAATGAGTCAATTTCTGGCAGACCCATTCACATGAATTTGATCAAAGTCTTAAAGAGAGGTTAGAGTTAGAATTTGTAATTGACAGTTTTACAAAATTTAATAAGAGACCTAATTAATTTCTAAGAAATTCACCTATCTGATATTAGCTTTGAATTGATAGTCATATGCATTGTAGAGGACGCATGGATCCGGTCAAAGTCCAAGGAGTAAGCAAAGGTAAAAGCAAGCGTCAATAGATTTGATAGTACTGTAGCGTTTTTGATCAAAGGCCTTACTTGTATATTCAATGCATTAATATTGAAAGTGTCAAACTAATAACAAGAATCATTGAATGCATAATCATAAATCTAATTAATTTGCCTCTCACTGTAACCAATAACCACGATAATGATATAAATATATGGCCGTCATTAATTACCTTGGGTATTTTGAGCCAAGTATCTCTTTCTGGCCGTATTTCCTCCATGTAAAGCCGTCCTCCGGTGGAATCTCAGTATTTCCAATCCGAGGTACAGGCACCGTCAATGTCCGTCTCTCCCCATCATCCCTCCTGTTTATTTAAAATCATAAAACATAACTATATATTAATATTGGTACCCTAAATGACAAGGTAATTAATTAAAGATCTTAATCACTTACCTATGTTTCATTAGTTCCAACAAAATCAAGACTTTTCTTATAATATGTAACAGGAGCTATAATCAACTTGGTATATATGAAGAAGAAACTACATCTAGGATATTGTGCTTCTCTGACTAACTAGCTAGCTAATGGTTTTTCCATTTCTAAGAAACAACTTCTTACCGTTTTACTTTCAAAACGTTTTCATTTTGGTTCTAATTATTATTTGCGTGTTTCCAAAGAAAGCGCAAAAGCAATAATCCATGAAATGGTTGTCTACTTTAGGTTTCTTCTTTTCCTTTTTGGCAAGTAAAGTTTACTTTTAGGTTTAGAGCCAGAGAGGAATGATTCCAAGTCGCCCATATTGAGAAGAAAATATTGTAACAGTACTGACCTGAATAAAAACTTGAATCACATACATTTGAATTAGATTTTCCAAAGTTGAAAATATATCTCACCTTCTTCGCTGTCTTTGTGAGGATGAATTACCAGTACCCGAATCTGATACGTCAATTGGTGGAACCGGAAACTCTCCTCCTCCTGTGCTCCTAGATCGTGCAGAAGCTTCCGCATGATCTCTTCCAGCTGCTGCAACATGGACATCGGACCCCAATTTCTGCGTCTCAAATGGGTTCCTGCTTTGATCAGCTTGAAGTTGTAATTGAAATATGTCCATTGCTGGGGTGTAATTAGACCTTAGCCATCCCTGCAGATCAGCAGCTGCTTCAATCTGAGTCTGTTGTGACTCCTGTGGTTGTCGGATTAGCATGTTCATGGGGTTGTGTGACATGGGGTCCCGATATTGAGTAGTGTATAGTCGTTCCCTTGCTGTATTGAAAACCTTTATGATTTCAACACAGGATGTTAAGAGCATGTTGTGCTGGTCAGTGAGGTTTGGTAGGTTTGCTTCAAGTTCTCTTGCTAACTTACACCCTTGACGGATTATAGATATTGGATTTATCTCCTCCATGGTTTATCTGAGATTTTTCTCTCTGCTTAATTTTTCTTTGGCTTAATTTGTCTTAGATTTGAACATATATAGTATGAGGAAATTTAAATGGGATTGATGTAAACCTTTCGGTGGGCTTTGATGATGCTGATATTCATACTAAGAGAGAAAGATTGAGGAAATTATTCCAAGTTTGAGTTTCTTTCACACGGTAGACCTTTACAATATAATAGAAAGAACTTGGAAAAATGACTTAGTCATGGTCCGCAAAAGGATTTCAAACTTTTTCCTTAGTCTAGAGGAAGACCTTGCCCCATTGAATCCAAACTTTTTGGACCCCTCGGAGAATTTTCTGAGGTTTGAAGTGCGACCATGTTTGTTTTTTTCTATTTGCAAAATTGAAGAAGTATGACCATGCATTGCATATAAAAAAAATGAAGCAAGTTCTTGGTCCTTAATTTGAAGGTTTAGTGGGCCGGGGCTATAGATTCTTCCATCCATCATACATGTGTATTACAATTCCTATGCTAAATTGATTCAAACCTTTACCCTACGTCGTGGATCATGACCATGTATGTGGTCTACCCTCATATGACAAACAACGTCCATATACCCACCATGGTCAAGATTCCATGGGGTCCCAATGTCCCATGCCACGTTAATTAACCTTCTTACTACTTGCATATATATGTTTACCGGAAATAATAATTCTCTATTTGTACCAAACTTTTCTTTCAAATTTTTCTAGAAGTTCTCTATAGATTTTAACAAGGAAGACAGCAGAAATATAATAGAAAGAACATATATAGGTCACCCTTCTCGAATGGCTTAATTTATAAAGGGAAAGTTTGTGGAAATAGCCTATCGATGTCCATACAATATTGATCTCCCCAAAATTTAATATTATTGCAAGTAATTGATTAAAATACTCTAATTATGAAATTACATAAGAACTAAGCACTTTCTTTCGATGATCTTATATTCATCTCAAAGAAGAAAAATTTACAATTGTTTAAGGCATTACATTATTTTTTCAAGATACAGTTGTACTTTCACCTATTAAAAAAAGATTTTTTTTTTTAAAATTTTTATTTTTATAAAAAAGTCCATTCAAATGAATACTTTAAAAAGTGTATATGCCCTTGTTCCGCCACTGAAAGGTACGTTTATTGGTTAGCCATTGAATGTGAACTCAAATATCACTTCATTCCAATAATGGTGGGTGTAGCAATTTTAATACGTTTGGATTGGGCGTTTTGCCCAATCCTTGCGTTTTGCGTTTTGTCTGTGGGCCTAAGTGTATTGTGTATAGACCCACAAAAGTCATCCAAACTCAGATTTCAATATCAATTTGGGTCCTACATAATTATTCACACATTTAAAAATTATTTTATTATAGTGTTTTTAGTAATAAATTTTTAATTTTTAGCAAATAAACGATATTCAAAATTTCAAATACACCTTATATGGACGAGGCCGCGCGCAATCACATTTGAAAGGACTGATGACCTGTTGCCTGTTAATGGGGAGGGCCCAACACACTACACATGCCGCTTGGGACAAAAAAACACCAAATAAATTATAACAACAATGAGCTTTGGACATTTTTCAAGCTTGACCCAATGGAACTTCGTGAATGCTCCCTTCCATACTCCAAAACATGGTAAGCTTCAATAAGCACCACATTTTCAGAGAACCAACTTTGTTTGTAGATATACTGTATATTGATGTATATTTTGTATGTATAATCAATGTACAATAAAGAGTTTTATACAAGCTAAGTATGTGTGAAGTATAAGTAATATGAATATACTACAAGTATAGTATACTGGGCTAAGTTTGATGAGTTAGGCTAAGCTAGACTAAGTTATATACTAACATCCCCTCTCAAACTTGAGTGGCAAGGAGAAAGCCAACTGGAGTTTGGATATAAGATCTCGAAGATAACTAGGCAGGTGAGCTTTGGTAAAGATATTAGCAGGTTGGTCGGTAGAGGAGATGGAGAACAACTGAATATTGCCTTTCTTGAGATGCTAGCGAGTGACGTGGCAGTCAATCTCAATGTGCTTGGTGCGTTCATGGAAGATATCGTTATGAGTAATGTAGACACCATTACGATTATCACAATCAAGAGGAGTAGCAATGGGCTGTGGAGCATCCATGTCAGTCAAGAGCCCTCGAAGCTAGACAAGCTCACAGGTGGTGTCGACAAGGGCATGATACTCAGCCTTGGTATTGGAATGGGAAACCACATCCTGCTTCTTGCTACACCATAAGACAAGTGAAGTACCCAACAAAAAACAAAAAACTTGTGATGAAGCATCAATCAGTCGGATCACTTGCCCAATCCGCATTTGAACAAGCATGGAGCTCAAGAGAAGACTGAGAGGAGTAGTGACCATGATAAAGTGTACTCTTGATGTATCGGAGAATCCAAAGAACAACAACATAGTGAATAGAACGAGGGGCGTCCATGAATTTACTTACCATACTTACAGCATGTGAAATATTCGAGCGAATGACAGTAAATAGATCAGACTACCAACCAACTGACGGTAACGAGTAGCATCTGATATAGGTTCACCATCCAAGGGTGTGAGCTTGGCATTGAATTTCAAGGGAGTGGAAACGGTCTTGTTCGGCTTTAGAGATAAGATCAGAAGTATATTTAGCTTGGGAAAGATAGAGGATAAGGTAACCTCAAGCCCAAGAAAATAGTTGAGAGTGCCAACATCTTTCATCTTAAAATGTTGACTAAGGAAGTGCTATAGTGAGTAGATACTTACAAAGTCATCTCTAGTAATAATCATGTTATCAACATAAAGAAGAATACGAGTGATACCAGCAGAGGATCTTTGGACGAAGAGAGCAGTGTCATGAGAATTCAAAGTGAAACCCTGCTAAGCAATAACTGAGCTAAACTTTTCAAACCAAGCCCGAGGTGCCTGCTTGAGGCCATAAAGAGCACAACGAAGGCGACAAACTTGATGGAATGGGTGAGTATAACAAGGGGGTGGTTGCATGTACATTTCTTCTTGGAGGTCTCCATTGAGGAAAGCATTCTTCACATCTATCTGATAAAGAGGCCAACGGCGAACGGCGAATGGCGACCGCAGCAATGAGACACATGACAGATGTAAGGCGAGCAACCGGAGCAAATGTTTTCTTATAGTCAATGCCATATTCCTAAGTAAAGCCTTTGGCAACTAGGTGAGCCTTGTATCGTTCAACAGATCTATCAGCCTAGGTCTTGAAACTCGATTTTAACAAAATCGAGTTTTATGTAAAGCTTGATATCTTCAAAATCAAGTTTATGTATATTTTTAAGTGGAACTCAACATTAGGAATGTTGAGTTCCACTTAAATTTTCAAAAAAATTTAAGTGGCAAAATTTTCACTCGTAACTCGATTTTGTTAAAATCGAGTTTCAAAATCAAGGGTGTAGGGACTGGGTTCGAGCGCTCCTTCTATTGGACGAAAAGTCTCAAGCCCAATTAGCCCAATACAATAAATTTTTAGAGAATGGGTTTAAGAACTAGGTCTTAGTCCGGACCACAATCACTAGACACGGTTAGGTGTGGGCTGAGTAACAAGGAAATGGGTTAAAGTATGAAATTTTGTCCTCGGGCGTTTCCTCCGAGGAACTTAGTATTCTTCTTCTTCTTTTTTTAGTACTAGGTTACAGAGGTTTTCAAGATCATGCAGACTGCCACAGCTTCCTCCTTTTTCTCTCCTCCTGCTCTTTTTTCCGCGATCCCTCATTCTTGGAGGGTCTTTCACATTATATACTTCTTTCCAGTCGATCTTGGCCCTCCACCTGTTGATCATGCAGGTCACTACTCGAGTGCTCGTCCCATTAGTCATCTTCCCAAACCCTCTGTGAGTTGCGACAATCAAGGCCGCACTGTTCAGGAGTCATTTCCTCATTAATGTGGCCAGAACGTTAGTTGGGTGTATTCAATGCGGAGGTGACAGTTTCTCCTTGGATTGCTCCTGCACCATACGCCTATAGGTATCCTACTGTACTTATCCTTCTCCTGGGGGCTCCCTAGAAGGCTGCCTTTGCTGGTGTTCTGTTCTTTCCTCTTGGGATTTGGGATGCCGAGAGCAAGATCGTCCTCGGCAACGTTTCTAGGCCATTTGGGCCTTCTTTGTCCGTCCTCGGCCATTTCTCCCTCCTCGGCGCGGGCCTTGGGCCCAGTACAAAGTGGGCCGGGGTTGTCAAATTCTTTGACCCCACAATAGCCCCTCAAAATCCTGTTGTTCGACTCCTCGGACGGAGAGGAGGGTTTTGGTGACATCGGGCCTCTGTCATGGCATGTAAAGTCTTGTCCTCCATCAATGCCAGAGCCTCTTCGTTTGCCCGAGACATGTTCCTAGCGCCTTGGTATATGAAGCGTGTCTTCATTAAATGCTGGCGGCTCTGTGCTCCCCACGTTCAACAGTGCGATGGTGATCTAGCGGTGGAGATTTCCTTACCTTTATGGGCGGGAAAACCCGCACAGTTACTTTTAATGGGAGGTATAAATACTCATTTGAGCTGATTTGTCTCTTTACCTTTGCACTTAAGAGTTCTTGCGCACATATCCTGGGTTCAGTCAAACTTCCAGCCAAACTCAAGTCTCTTTCCAGCATAAAAAGCCTGTCCGAGGAGCTTTTCCTCATTTCTGTAAGTTTTCTTCTCTCTCCAACTCGCATTTTCTCTCTTCTAAATTTATCTTTCTCTTGTTCCTCCCCTTCTTTTGTCATCCCCCGAGTCTCTTTGGCGGTTTCTAGAGATGGGTAAATTAAAAAAGTTGGTTGAGACCGAAGAGGCGATGGAAAAATTCATCGCCGATTATAGGATACCCCCCAATGTAGGTTTGAGGTACTGTGAGGAAGGGAAATGACACTTTAGGAGAAACGCGGGCGAGGTGGTGATTCCCCTGCTCGCCTTTATAGAAGGGGGTGTAAGAATCCCCATGGGGCCAGTAATAAGGGATTACCTTAGGCACTTCCGATTAGCTCCCACCCAGTGCGCTGCTAATGTGTTTAGGATCCTGGGTTGTGTGGATGCCTTAAACGAGAAAATGGGGCTAAGATTAACCCATCACGACGTAAACTGGTGCTACAACCTCCAACTCCTGAAGGGCAAATCCTACTATATGAAAACGAGGGACGATAAGGTTTGGCTTATTCACTACCTCCCCGAGTCCAGCAAAGGGTTAAACAAGGACTTTCTCATTGTGTCTGGGGAGTGGCACGATGGCCTTCCTTGCCCAACAGTGGAGGGGGAACCAGGTGGGGTATCGAGAGTAGGAGAGGGATGATCTTTTTTGCCATCATGATTTGCACAGTTCGGTTACTAATATGAACATGTCTTCTTTTTGCAGATCCACACGCCTTTCAACGACACTTTCACCTGACCAACCGGGGAGATTTGGAGACTATTCTCAAGGCGGCGGTTTTTGTAAATGAGGCGGACAACCAAGTTAGAGCCGCTCACAAGATCTTAGGGTACGATCCTATCCAGAAGTCATTCGCCACCCCGAAGCACGTGATCAGAGCTAACGATCCTCGGCTTCAAAAAATCACTGTAGTAGAGCACGGATTTCTGATCCTCGAAGGATCTCCTCTTCCAGAGGGCATCCCGTTGGCCGGCTCTTCTTCGTCCCACCAAGCAGCGGAGGCCGAGAGTGATTCGGGTTTGCCCGAAGAAGGATTCGGTGTGTTTGACCAAGCTAGGCCTGAGCACTGACTATGGACTCGGCGGCCTCTTGAGATGCTTCAGGATTCGGACCTCCATGTGTTTCTGTCACCCCAGGAAGCTCGCCCCCCTTGGCTGGCTCGTCAGGAGTGGATACGACCAGAGCAGCCTCAGGCCGAGCAGTCTCAGCCTCTTCCGAAGCACTCACAACCTCGGAGCTAGCGGAGGCGGTCTCACGGATGGTTGGAGGATAGTATACCTTCTCCACCTTCCACAGATCGGATGAAGCCTCAACTCCAGCTTGTTTGAGGGCTTCATTCTAGACCTAGGAGCAGTAGAGCCTGCATACTCCAAGGATTTGAGCCTTAAGAATGGCCTGGGTCTCAGCCACCCCTGAGTCGTAAGCCTCCTCCTCGACTTTCTCCTTGGAGGTCTCGGCCTCCGTCCTGGCAAATTCAGCCTCTGTCTTAGCCCTTAGAGCTTCGTCCCTAGCCCACTCCGCAACGTTTTTGGCTTCCTCCGCCTCAACCAGTTTCTTCTTTAGATCAACAATTTGCTCCTTAGCAATCTTCAGCTGATCTTCAGTTTTAAGTAGGCGTTTTGTCTAGTTTTCGGCCTGCTTTTGGGCGTTGGCAAGGCCTGATTCGACACTGTCCCTGGCCCTTGTCATCTCCTTCAGATCCTCCTTGGCCTTAGAGAGGTTAGCCTCGGAGTTCTTGAGGGTCCACGCAGCGTCCACGCGCTTGTTACGTTCAAGCTCCAAGGACTTGCTCTGCTTCTTGGCCTCATCCTCTAGCCTATAAGTGGCCTGGATTGCCTACCAATTGGGACGAACACACGATAAATGGGAAATCAAGGAACTGAAATCAGCGAAATCACAAGTGTAAGAAACCTTACCATGCCCAAATACCTCTTGATGTTGAGGAAGACCTCTTGCCTCCTCAGACCCTTCAACTCGTCCATATCGGCAGGCAACAACAGGGTCCTTTCCAACGCGTCGACCACATATGTGCCTTCGTCGCCCTGGAAGTCCCTTAGGGAAGCGTCGTCCATTAGCGGCTCCCCATGAAGCATTGGGGCAGGAAGCCAAGCTTGGCGCGCAGGTTCGCATCGATCTCTTTTCCCTGGCCTTGATGCCCAATCTTTAATTGTTTTTGAGCCCGTGGGGCTTCACCTTCCTCTTGAGATGAGCGAGACTTCCCCTCATCCATTGGCTCTTTACCCTTAGAGCTCCTCTTCCTCTTCGGGTCGGTGGGCTCGAACCGAAGAGGCAGAGTTGATTGGGGAGGAGCAGGAAGTTTGGATTGGGGAGATGGTGGCCGTGATCGAATGGGAGAAGGCCTGGTTTGAACAGGCTAAGGCTGTGGTGGAGGAGGAGGAGGCTGAGACTGCTCGACCTGAGGCTGCTTTGGTCGTATCCACTCCTGACGAGCCAGCCAAGGGGGGCGAGCTTCCTGGGGTGACAGAAACACATGGAGGTCCGAATCCTGAAGCTGAGACCTTTCGTTCAATAGAAGGGGCGCTCGAACCCAGTCCCTACAAAGGGCATTTTGCGTGGCAAAATTTTCACTTGTAACTCGATTTTGTTAAAATCGAGTTTCAAAATTAAGGGCATTTTGCTAAATAATTTCAAAACAGAGACATTTTGTTGCATAGTTTGTAAATTATGGAAATATACTCATTTCCCCCTATAATATTATATTATTAAGAAAAATTTGTGAGGGCAAGGGTGGTCATGGCATTGTCTCACCGTAAGTGGTTCCATCCATCTCTGCTCTTAGTAGAAAGTAGAATGGGTTCCTCTCTATATATATATATATATATATATATATATATAAAGAGAGAGAGAGAGAGAGAGAGAGAGAGATAAGCATGATAAAACCAGCCAGTCGCACACATGCATGAGATTTCCCAAGTCCTAAAACATCCCCGGATACATTGAGCATTGGAATTTCCTAAATCCTAATCCTACTTGAATTTCCTAACCAAAGTCGATCACCGCCTCAAGCTTTTTTTTTTTTTTTTTTTTGAGAGATCACCGCCTCAAGCTTCTATAAAAGAAAACTGCACAATAATAATAATCACAATAAAGCTAAGTTCCCAAACTCGTTCTGCTAACTCAACTTCATTGGAGAATTTCTCAACAAAAAAAAAAAAAACTTCATTGGAGAATCAAAATCAGCCATCAGGTACTCAAAGTTTTTTTTTCTTCTTTAATTCTCTTTTTATATCCTTTTTCTTCTTTTGCTGTTTATAGTTTTCACGTTGGTATGGTGAAAATATTCAAACAAGTATTTTATGTAAAAATATGTTAGAAATATGACTGAGTAATTTAAGGATTTGTTATTATTTATTTATTTTGTCTCTCTCTTTTTTATTTATTCTTTATAAAGAGTTAAAGACCCGACCTCTGTTGAAAATAATCACAGGTTGGAACTTGGAATTTTATCTTCTTTTTTACCTATACTTATTAATATCGTTATTTTTTTTGGGTTCTAAAGTATTAAAGTTTGCTATTTGTCACACCAAAAATTTCTAAAGTATAAAGTATTAAAGTTTGATACTTGATCAAACCAAAAATTTTGCCATTTGATTCTCAAAAAAAAAAAAAAAAAAAAATTGCTATTTATGATTAGCATGGTATTTCTCTAACGCCTTGGATGATTTGGTGAGATAATTATATGACATAATGACACAGGTACCTAATATTTAATTAAAAAGGAAAAAAAAAAAAAAAAAGATGGTTTAAGCCGTGTTGCTTTTTCTAAGAAGCAAATCTCTATAATTAAATCCTAGAAAGTAGAAACCATCTTCTAAAAAAAAAATCCTAGAAATCAGTCCACACACACCAAAATAATAGGGACTACACAAACCGAAATCGACAATGTTCTTATTTTTTTAATCCAAAAAAAAAAAGAAACCGACAATATTCTTGACTGTCTTTTATATGCACATAGGTTATCACTAGCTACTCTCATTCATAATTGAGTTTCTTGGAGATTCGGCCTTCAAATCTTTGAAGACTCATAAGCAAGAATCTTTGTAGTTGTTTTATTTATTTTTACTTCTTCTTGTGGTTTAATAAGTTAGCAGCAGAAATTATCTTTCTGTAACTGTAACTGTAACAGTAACAGTAACAGAGAGAGTGAAAAGAAAGGCAAACATGGCGGACGTGATGGCGATGAAAGACATAGAGACGACGGCGTCTTTTCTCGGAATTGATTTCGTCCCACTCGACCTCAATTCCATTCACCTCCCTCCTGGCCAAGACTTCGGCATCCCAAGGTATAACACCCAATTTATTATTATTATTATTATTATTAGCAATTACGTACACGCTGAATTATATATAAATTTCAGTTTGGATTTGACACTCTTTCTGGATTGTAATGTAGCGATGATGAAGAAGGAGATAAGAATCTGAATAAGGATTTGGAGTTGTACAGTAATGGGTTTGGCAATATTATTATTGTTGACAATCTCCCTGAAGTAGATGCGAAAACGAAGAAAGAAAAGCTTGAAGATGTTATTCATAGAATCTACAGTCAGATTGGTGTCATCAAGGAGAATGGCCTTTGCATGCCTGTTGATCCTCAGACACAATCTACCTTAGGCTATTGCTTTATTGAGTTCAATACCCCTGAGGTACCCCTCTCTCTCTCTCTCCACTCATTGATATGAATTTAATCTTTGGTTACTTATTAAAGTTTCTGTTTTTATATTATATATATATATATATATATATACATAGAATTTGCTAACGGGTGCCCTTAAGGCACTCATTAATAATCCACTTTAGGAAAATTTTAATATCATTTTTATGAGAAATGAAAAAAACTGTTAAAATATTAATTACTTTTTTTTCATTTCCCATAAAAACTTTCTTTATATAGATTATTAACCAGTGTTCTAAGGGCACTCGTTAGCATTACTCATATATATATATATATATATATTATGCCTGTTGCTTTTTATATTTTATAAGCACTTGCTTGCTATGGGTATTAATGTTGTTGTTGTTGTTGTGTCATAAATTAATACAGTGGGGTTTAATGCTTATGCATATCCTTTTTATTGTAGGAAGCTGAGCTTGCAAAGGAGAGAACTAATGGGTACAAGTTGGACAAGCGTCACATTTTTGCGGTCAACATGTTCGATGATTTTGATATTTTCATGAAAGTTCCAGATCAGTGGGCCCCTCCTGAATTTAAGCCATATACTCCAGGGGTATTTCTTCAATCAATCTGTTTCTTTCATGATTTCTGTTCTCTCATTGTCCTTAAAATTCCAATTGAACTTGAGTATGTTATTATCAGCTGCTTTTACTATGCCTACATGCATATATAATTCACTTCCCTAAAAACCCATGCTTTGAATTTCCAGCATTCACCGTTTCTTGATGCATTTACATAATGATTTGTTCTTTTTTCTATTTTCTACGTCATTCTCACGCTTCCTTTCCTCTCTTTTTTCCATCCTCCATACATATCATATCAAACACCACTTTTTGGACTATAAAAACAATAGGCAAAGGACAATAGTTCCCTTGCAAAAGAGCAATGGGGAACAGATGAGGAATATATTCACCACTATGTTCACACGTCCAACCCCAATCCGCTAGGGTAACATGTTTAATATGGTTTTTCTGAAAAAGCAACTTTATATGCAATAAAAAAGAGAGGAAAAGATGAAATTCTATGATCAGATTCCCCCATCCTCTTTAGAATCCAAATAAGAAAAACATACAAGTATCTTTGTCCTTAGCTACTAAAAGCAATATTTTTTGGTAAGTTACACAACACCACACATCAAGTTAAAACTAAATTGTGGATTTAATCTGCCATTTTATCGCTAGTATTTTTGATGCAATGCAAGAGAACTTGTTAGAGAACGCTTTTTATTTAAAACATATAACATTTTATTTGTAGCTCATATTTCTACGTCTCATATAAAGTAGATCTAAAATAAATCAAAGTTCATTATAATTTGCGTAAAGGTACCTTCTTTGCACGTTTTAATATGTAATAGGTATGCTTTTAGATTTGTTCACTGTTGACCAAATAGATAGTTTATGTTGTTCCTAATTTCCTGTGAACAATCGTCTCCCAGCTAGTTGTTTATGGAGAAGGTGTAGAGGGGTTTTCTTTGGGTCAGATTGGGGGACGAATTTAAGTATCACCTTGTGAATTGGAAGACAGTGTGCACCCGGATTAGACAGGGAGGATTTAGAGTGAGGTAGATGGGGTGGTTTAACCAAGCTCTGTTGTGAAAGTGGTTATGGTAATTTGCTACAGTAAAGAATGCTCTCTGGAGGTAGGTGGTAGTATGCAAATAGGGTTTTGATTGGGCCTGGTGGTGTTTGGAGGAGGCTGGAGGTGGCTATGGAGTGTGCTTTTGGAAGTATATTCGAGTGGGTTGGCACTGGTGTTCCAGGTCTATTTCGTTTACTGAGGGAAAAGGGGCTAATGTTTGTTTTTGGCTTGATTGGTGGGGCAGAGTTGGGGTTCTAATTTCTAAAGGATCTTTTCCCTTTTCTGTTTAGCATTGCTCAGGATTAGGGGGCTACTGTGGCATATTATTTGTGTTGGCAGGATGGGTCCATGTTTTGGGATGTTGCCTTCATTGCTTACTTTGATTAATAGTTATTCTTTTTCTTGACTAATTTGTTCTCTTAGTATATATCTTGTATACCGAGGTCTTTTTCAATAAAATATTAGTATTCATCAGAAAATTTCATGCGAACAAATTCCCTCTCTATCTGCACTATTTATCTATTTTTTCCCTTTAAAAGTCTATTATGATCTATATGCTCTTGCGTCATTGCAGGAAAATCTTCAACAATGGCTGACTGATGAAAAAGCTCGTGATCAGTTTGTGATTCGTGCTGGTTCAGATACAGAGGTTTTGTGGAATGATGCAATGCAGCTGAAGGCTGAGCCTGTTTATGAGCGTGCTGTGAGTAGAATATATACATCTAAATCTAAATATCCTGATACTATCACATAATACTGTTGATTATGTATTGTTGGGAGGATATCTCTCTCTTTCCTGTGATAGTTTGATACTAGAACAATTAATGAACATCTACTTAAAACAATTAATGAACATCTGCTCACTGCTGGAACATTATTAATTGAAAATTTCTAAATTGGCCAATTTATACTTTATATCACTTTGATGAATGGTCCTATTTGTTTTCCTTTACAGTTCTGGACTGAAAGTTTTGTGCGGTGGTCCCCACTGGGGACTTACTTGGCGACACTTCATAGTCAAGATGCCGCTGTTTGGGGAGGTGCCAGTACCTTTAATCGTCTTATGCGTTATGCTCATCCTCAGGTTGAATTTTGTTTTTGGTTTCTCATTGTGTAACATTTTCCCCTTTATATATAATTTAATTGATATTAACTGCAGGTTAAACTGATTGATTTTTCCCCTGGCGAGAAATATTTAGTAACCTATAGCAGCCACGAACCAAGTAATCCTTGTGGTGCAAATGTGAGTTTTTCTACTTTGCCAGTCATTACTGAACTGTAAATTCATTGGGCCCGGAAATATTGATAATGTGAATTTATATTTTAGATGGTTGTGATAAATATTTTTGATATGAGAACTGGAAAAGTGATGAGAGGTTTCAAGGGAAGTGCTGATGACTTTGGTGTTGGAGCAACTGGCGGTGTTAAAGGGGTGTCATGGCCTGTTTTCAGGTGAGTTTCTCTTCCTGCATATGACTATTTTCAATATCATTCCTTAATCTAATGGATTAATACCTTTTTTCCCAGATGGGCAGGGGATAAAGAGGACAAATATTTTGCTAGAATTGGGAAAAACATTATCTCTGTCTATGAAACAGAAACCTTTTCACTTATTGACAAGAAATCCTTGAAGGTTGAAAATGTTGTGGATTTCAGTTGGTCACCTACTGATCCAATTTTTGCTCTCTTTGTTCCTGAACTGGGTGACCATCCTGCTAGGGTGAGCATTGTTGTTTAATATGGATATGATTTTTTTATTTACAAGTTGTGCTTTCTCTTCTCTCAAATGTATGAATTAAGTTACATTAATGTTAATTCATTCAAATGATTCTTAGGTGAGTCTTATGCAAATCCCAAGTAAGGATGAGTTAAGGCAGAAGAATCTTTTCAGTGTTAGTGAATGCAAAATGTACTGGCAAAGCAATGGGGATTATCTTGCTGTTAAGGTTGATCGATATACAAAAACGAAAAAAAGCACATGCACAGGTTTTGAGCTTTTTCGTATAAGAGAAAGGGATATTCCCATTGAGGTTTTTGAGCTTGAGAATAAGAATGATAAGATTATTGCCTTCGCATGGGAGCCAGAAGGTCACAGGTTTGCAATTATCCATGGTGATAACCCAAGACCTGATATAAGTTTCTACTCAATGCGCTCTGTAAACAATACAGACAAGGTCCAAAAGCTCACTACTCTGAAAGGGAAGCAGGCAAATACTCCTTTCTGGTCACCTGCTGGTCGCTTCATTATACTTGCAGGATTAAAGGGTTTCAATGGACAGTTGGAGTTTTATGATGTTGATGAGCTTGAAACCATGGCAACAGCTGAGCATTTTATGGCAACAGATATTGAATGGGATCCTACTGGAAGGTAATTTTGTGGTTTAATTGTTT
Source organism: Quercus robur (assembly GCF_932294415.1). NCBI lineage: Eukaryota > Viridiplantae > Streptophyta > Magnoliopsida > Fagales > Fagaceae > Quercus > Quercus robur. The sequence goes on along the minus strand of NC_065541.1, from coordinate 67,497,444 downwards.
GGCTATATTCAAATCAAAGTGCACTGCACAACTGCTATATATTCATTTCATGGTTAAGATATATACCTGCATTGAATTAGTTGGAAGGCAATCCAGCAGATTTTTTTCTTTTTCTTGTAATCTTGGTTGTAACATTTGACCTTTTTGCATCTATCAGGTATGTTGGAACTGCAGTGACTTCAGTACATGAGATGGAAAATGGTTTCAACATCTGGTCCTTCAATGGCATGCTACTTTATAGGATCTTGAAGGATCATTTCTTTCAGGTAATCTTACCAATATTCCATGGTTTTTAACCATGTCTTGTATATACACGAACTCAATTTGCCTTCTCTATTACAAGTGAAATTATTTGCTGTATACTTGTTCTCATACTGTTTTTGACAGTTATTGTGGCGCCCAAGACCACCGTCAGTATTGAGTCCTGAGAAAGAAGAAGAGATTGCTAAGAACTTAAAGAAGTACAGTATGAAGTACAAGGTAGAGGACCAGGATGTTTCAATGCTATTGAGTGAGCAAGATCGTGATAAGTGGAGGATGTTGAAGGATGAATGGGACAAATGGGTCAATGAGTGGAAGCATTTGCATGAAGTAGAAAAACTGGAGAGGCTGGAACTCAGGAATGGAGAAGCCAGCGATGAAGAGGAGTATGAAGCAAAAGAAGTTGAAGTTGAGGAGATATTGGATGTTTCCGAGGAGGTCCTTTCGTTTGAGGAGTAATAATAGTGATAATTTTTGTAGGGCTTTATTAGAACCCTCAATTTACAGCACAATTCATGCTCTTTCAGCTTAATGAAATTGCATTTGGTTTGAAAAAGTGTAGAATTTGGTGCACAGTTAAATCATTTTTTATTTGGATGATTATAATAAACAAAAATATACATTTGCAATAATTATGGTAGGTGGATTTCCCTAATAAAAATTCCTAGTTATCCCATGTGATTTGGTTCTTATCATTAACGAGAAGATTTCACATCAGGTTTGATGTAACCTAAGCAACCTTATCCAGTAAGATTACAACAAAATCAACTATAGTAAATATCTAGTTTGCAGCAAGACACAAGGGTGAACGACAGTATTTTAATGTCCAAAACTCTCTCTGCAAAGGGATGTAATGAAGCACTAATGTACACAAGTAATGAAGGAATGTAACTAATATATGAAAGTAACTCTGCAAAAAAAGCCATTAGTTCTAATTTTGACATCCTTTACTACATAAGAGAATTTTTAATTAAGTGATAAAGTCTCTTTGGGCATACATGCCATCCACTTTTTTCTTTTTCATTTTTCTGAATAATACTTATCACAAATTAAAACAAAAAAAGAAAAAATTGCAAATATTGGTAAATGAATCCATCTCCATCTAATTACATTACTGGTCACAAAATTAGCTTCCCTAATTGTATGAGTTACAGAGCATCAAATAAAAAGAATTTATGACAAGAATAGTTCTAGCAGTGATATTCTCAATGGAGGGCAGTCGAGGAACTTTGTAGTGGGAAGATTACATTCATGGTGTCTCCTTCACAAATTACAAATTTATATCCCAGTTCAACTGCTTTTGTTGCAGCAAATAAAGCTCCTCTTGCTTCATGCGCAATCCATTTGCATTTTAGTGGGGAATTGGCTCCAACTATTAATACTAACTAGTCGCATACCCGCGCGTTGCGCGCGGTAATTTTTTTAGGATGGTCTCATTAAATATTTTATTAATACTATAATTTTAGTTATTAACCATTTGATTTTCATTAGTTTTTAAGTTAACAAAAACCTTAAATATACCTTCTTCTTTTTTTTTTATTTATTTTTTTTATTTTTTATTTTTTTACCTTTACACACACACACACATAGTTAATCTTTACACATACCTTTAAAAAAACTCTATATATTCCACTTTTTTGGATGCGTAAAATTATAGACTACTACTCCATAATGATAGTGGCTAATTAATTTTATATTTTTTTTTAGTGATCTCATTTATAACGTTTCTTACCATTATCATATATTTACTAACTGATGATTTGCATAACAAAGACGATAAATGAGAGGTAGCATTGTTCATTAGATTTTCGAAAGTAATAGTGCATGAAAATTATATATATATATATATATATATATTATAAATAAGGTTAAATGAAATGTCAAAAAATGGATTTTTAAATTTTCTAACTTTATTTCTTATTCAATTTCTACTACTATCAGAGAACATCTCTTTTTTAGTTATGATTAATATGGTTTCCATAGTTAGAATTTGATTAGTTTTAAATTTAAATTTAATACTATGATTGTATTTAATTATTGATTGTTGATTTAATTTTTTAAGTGAATTAAACAGTTTATGTTACTACACTATAAAGTTTTTAATGTTCTCCACACAGTAATCTCTATTTTATTTTTTACTTCTCCTAACAACCTCTTTGTTTTCCAATCAACGATTACTAATTGACGTTTGGTTTTTTTTTTTTCTTTATCTACTCTTTATTACTTTGTATTGGTTTTTTTTTTTCTATACCATCTCTCTCTCTCTCTCTCTCTCTCTCTCTCTCTCCACTGGCAACCTATCGTTTTCCAAAATTTGATGATGATTCTATGACATTAAATATGCATTATTAGTTTTTTTTTTTTTTTTTTTTTTTTTTTTTTTTTTTTTTAAATTTAGTGTTTCTAACTTGATTTGTTTTGTATTTCATTCTTCCTTTGATGCATTGGGTGTGAGAATGAGTGTTTCCCTATCATTACTCCACTTAATGTGGACAATTTTATTTATTTAATTTAGGCAAAATATTATATTTAAAATTTTTAAAAATAAAAAAGGAGTGGAAATATAAATAATTTAATAATATATATGGGGGATGTGGTTGAATTTAAATGTTAAATAAAATGATATGAGAAAAAAAATAAAAATAAAATACATAACAATAAACACTAACTTATCCAAATAATTCTATGTAATATAATAATAGTACATTCTTATATACTATTTTTAATTTTTTATAATGAAATATGATAATATTTAACAATCAAAGACATAAAAAATAAATAAAAAAACTTAAAACACAAAGCTAAATCCCATAAACCAAAATAGAGCTCTAAAGAATACAAAACTTTATCAGGCTAAAATAGAGATGCAAGAAAAATAAAAATAAAAATCTACCAAAAAATTGAGGGAGAAAGAGTGGGAAATAACCACTTTTCTGTGAGATAAAATTATGTAAAGAATAAAAGAGTGAATGATAAATTTATATTAAGAGGATGATAATATAAAAAAACAAAATAAAGGAAGATAAAAGGAAAGAGGAAGAGTGATATCAAGGTAGAATTTTTGGGGAGATGAAAAGGTAAAGAGAATGAGAAAGGTTGAAGAAAGTGTAAATGTTAAAAAAAAAATGAGTACAATTTGATGAGCACAATTTTCTTTTATTTGAATTTAAGTAAAATATTACATTTTTTATTTTTTAAAACAAAAAGAGAGAAAATATAAATAATTTAATGATAAGGAGGATGTGGTTGAATTTCAATATTGAGTAAAATGGAAGAGAAGAAAAAAATAAGAAAAATTAAAAGATATAACAATAAACACTAAATTATCCAAATTATGCTATGTAATGGAATACTATTTTATTTTTATCTACTATCTTTAATTTTTTATAATGTAATCGGATAAAATTTAACAATCAAAGAGCAAAATAATAATAATAATAATAACTTAAAACACAAAACTAAATCGTATCAACATAAATTAGAGTTCTTAAAAATACAAAATTTTATCAACCTAAAGCGGAGATGCAATAAAAAATAAAAATGCACCAAAACATTGAGAGAGAGAGAGAGAGAGAGAGAGAGAGAGAGAGAGAGAGAGAGAGAGAGAGAGAGAGAGAGAGAGAGAGAGAGAGAAAATCTTTTTGTGAGAGAAAACTATGCAAAGAATGGAAAAGAGTGACAAATTTATAGTAAGAGGGAAGGGATAAGAAGAGACAAATAAAGGAAGATGAAGAGAAGGATGAATAGCAATATTAAAGTAGAGGGGAGTGGGGAGATGAAAAGGTGAGGAAAGAAGAAAGGTTGAAGAAAATGTAAATATTTTAAAAAATAAGTGAATGTAAAAAAAAAAAAAAATTATAGGAAAATTGGAAATAAAAAAGAAATATATGTAGATGTTAAAATCGACAAAGATGAATATGTAAAGTCAATAATCTATTTATTTATATATATAAAATAGGAATAAATATTAATTATATATAGATGTGAAAACCGACAAAGATGAATATGTAAAGTCAATAATCTATTTATTTATATATATAAAATAGGAATAAATATTAATTATATATAGATGTGAAAACCGACAAAGATGAATATGTAAAGTCAATAATCTATATATATATATATATTTATAAAAAAAATAGGAATAAATATTAATTATGTGGCGAATGACGTGGTGATGAGGTGGCGCAACAGGAGCTCAGCAGCTATAAATGCCACGCTTCAGCTTTTAGTAATATATTGACTAGCCACAAACCTGCGCGTTGCGCATGATAATTATTTTTATGGTAGTTTTATTAAATTTTTTTATACAATTTAAGCTAATTTAATAAAGAGTAACGTATTTTGTAATTATATTTTTATTCATTATAAGAATAATCATAAATGTAATATAGAAACAATCATAAATCATAAATTTAATAATTTTTGTCGTACTAAAATGAAAAAAAAAATACAATTTTCTCAAAAATTCAAAAGGCAATTTAACGAAAATATATATTTTTTAATAAAAGTTATTGTGGGGCACAATAGTTTGTGGGCTCGGCCCGCTCGCTTATGGGGAGTCCACAGGCCCCAAACTGAAGGAAGCCAGGGCCCAAGCTCAAAAATAGTAAGCCCAAAGTGGCCCGAAGATACAGCCGAGGACAGCTTAGTCCTCGGCAGATCCAAAGTCTCACTGATGAAAGTGGCATACAAGCAAACTTAAAAGATCAGAAAATATCTCGGGGAAATAGTCCTTAATACCCTTCATTGATATGACATTACACCTGACAGAACCGGATTCTTAGGCTTTATTGACCATCTCCAACCATTTTGGGATTAGACTGACGGGACAAATATCTGTCTTGGAAAAGTCGACCCTACACGTGGACGAAGGATAACGAACGTAGGCTAGTATAAAAGAAAACGTAAGGTAACAAAGAAGAGGATCCCATCTCACTTCCTGCGGAAAAAGCTCCAGGGATGAGAATGACCGGATAACATATGTAAACCACCACGAAAAAGTCACCGCCGGATAACCGGAGAAAAACATTAGTGCTCCTCGGACCTGATCCGAGAAGCCCAATTCCACAAGTTATAAAACTATGAGGCTTGGATATCCAGGCCGAAGCCTTTTCCTATCTGAGTTCCTTGAAATCCGGTTTGGATCAACGCCCTGTGAGGGATCCTTCACGTGCGAGCCCAACGTAATCGTTGGGCCGTTTGAGAATCGTGTCCCTACAGTTATTTATAACATTTTGTGAATCATTAAAAAGAAAATAAAATTTAGAAATTATTCTTTTAGTTTTAAACAAACTTTCTCAAACTTATTTTTTCTGCCTACAATCCAAAACACTAAAAAAAGTAACTAAAAAAATTAATAAAATTTAACTATGATTAATTGGACCAATTAGGAAAAAAAAATGTTATTTATAATCTACTAAGGTTATTTTCTTTGCGGAAATTGTAATTTCGTCCACCCAAAACATATTATCAAATAATCAATTATTAGCAAAATCTAAGAATTAAATTTCTATATATGCATTGTTATAAAATAATAATAATAATAATTAAAGTAAAATTGCGAAAGATAAAGTTTGTCTCTCATCCAATAACTTTTGTTTAGCCAACCTTTGCTTTTCTCTAAATAAATTGCATTATAGAGTACTTTTAATGCTATTAAGAGTACTTTGTCCACCACAAAGGATTAAAAAATAAACAAAAATGATTAAAGTCTCATAGTTTAACATCTAAATTGAGCACTATAAAAATCATGCTACCAAATTACAGTAACTACCAAATTAAATTATCCAAATCATGCTATGTATTAGAATAATATTATATTTTTATATTTAATCATTTATAACGCAATAGAATAACATTTAACAATCAAAGAGAGAGAGAGAGAGAGAGAAAACTGAATCGCATTAACCTAAAGTAGATTAAAGAATATAAAAAATTATCAACCTAAAGTGAAGATGCAAGAAAAATAAAAATAAAAATCCACTCAAAAATTGTGTGTGAGAGAGAGAGAGAGAGAGAGAGAGAGATAGAGAGAGAGAGAGAGAACCTTTTTTTTGTAAGGGAAAACTATGCATGGAATGAATGAGATAGTGACAAATTTATAGTAAGAGAGTGTGAATAAGAAGAGACAAAAATAGAGGAAGATGAAGGGAAAGATGAAAAATGATATTAATGTAGAGAGTAGTGGAGAGATGAGAAGGTGAGAGAATGAGAGAAGGAGAAAGGTTAGAAAAGTAGTGGAGAGATTAAAAGGTAAGGGAGAGAGAAAGGTTGGAGAAGTCTAAATATGAAATAAAAAAAAATTATAAATATTTATAAGAAAATGAAAAAAAAAAAAAAAAAGATGATGATGTGGACGTTGACGTGGCTTAACATGAGCGTAGCAGCATTAAACGCTACGCTTCAGCTTTTAGTAATATATTGATTTGGTCCGCGAACTTTCAAGACCTATGTTGGACACACTACAATTTGGACTGGAATGACATTGTTAGGATTTTGTCCTAATTAAAAGAACTCAATTACAACTTGAACCTTGCGGTTTATTTCTCTTACTCTCTCTCTCTCTCTCTCTCTATATATATATATATATATATGGTAATACCCAACCCAAATCTTGGGATGCACGGACGCGGCTCCGGACCCAGCGCACCTGCGTCTGACTCGGCGGGACACGGCGACGCGGGAGGGACGCCGCAGACCGTGCGTCCGTGCCGCATCGTGCCGCGTCGTGCCACGTGGATTTCCCGACTCGTGCCGACGCGGCTCAAATCGGCGCCGACTCGCGCGGATTTGGCTCTGACGCACGCCGATTCGCGCCGAACCGGACGGATTCGCGCCAAACCGGACGGATTCGCGCCGATTCGGGTCGAATCGGATCGTATCAGCAGAATATTGGCGTGTTTCGGTCGGAAGAAGGAAATCGGCCGGTAAGGAAAAAAAAAAAAAAAAAACCTTCTGGACTGGACTGGATATTGATACGTTGTTGTTGCCGGTGGACTGATTTGCTTCTTGTTGTTCTTCTTTGCATCGTCTTCTTAAGTATTGAGTTGTTCTCTTTTTGTTTTTTGGAAGTGTTTTGTAACTACTGTTTCTCTTTTTGATAAGTACAAAAACTTTTCTTTGTTTTTTGTGCCTCTCTGGCCAAACGTGAGAGCCACTCAGCCACATCTTCCTTTTTTTTTTTTAATGGGAAGCTACACGTGAGAGCCTCCTACTTTTTTTTTTTGTTTTTTTTTTTTACTTACTATTATCTATTTATTTTATTATTATTATTCCTATACTACTATTATTATTATTATTATTATTATTATTATTATTATTATTATTATATGAGTTTTCTATTATTATTATATAAAAAAACATGCTTAGTAATATATTAAAAATATTTTTAATAATTTTTTAATCGCCGAGTCCCGCCGCACCCGCATCCACCTTTTTCAAAAATTGCTGAGTCCCGCACCCGTACCTGCACCCGCACCCGAGTCCCAAAACACACCCGTGCTCCATAGCCCAAATCAGTCAGGATCAGGCACAAGTGAAAACCTGCCCCTGTTAGTACTCTCTAGTACAGAAACAAACAATAATCATAACCGATTTCTACATAAAGTTTTCCATCTCCATCTCGACCAAAATGAGTACCAAGTTTTGTGGTTGTGGATCAAAGGTTAATTTCTTCTATATATGATTTTGTTGGAGAAAAAAGAAGCAGCAAAACAAATATAATAAAAGCACCATCTTTTCCATCATTTTTGTTTATGATTCCTTTAAATCACCTGCTTACCTAACCCCTCTCCCACCTCAACCCTTCAACTTTTGGCCTCTAACTAACACACGTCAATTAATTAATTGTGTCAAAACCCTCCTCCACCTCCACCAACTACCTCACTCACACAATGCCCGTGCACCTAACCCCTAACTCCCAGCAGCTTACTCATCACTCCCACCCAACTCTCATTCTCATATACCTAACTAGCTAGCTCCTAATTTACAACTATGTGTATACCTACTCCATCTCCCACAACCACCATGACCTTTTCTTTTTAGAAAATGACAAAATTTAAATACTGTACTTTAGGTGCTATTTTTTAAGTTCTTTTCGTAAGATTCAGTTATGTGACTACTTAATTAAAAAATACACTTTCATCCCATGATAAAAAATTCACATGGTAAAATCTTAAAAACGAAACTTATGAAACAACACGTAAGTACTATACTTAAGTCTTCCTTTTAGAAAAACTCCTCCTATCCCTCTTCTTCACCATTCTTCTTGCTATCCTCATCTCTAAACTTCGTGGCAAGCATTTAAAGCTCCCACCTAGTCCTATTCCCCGTCCCCATTTTTGGCAACTGGCTCCAAGTTGGCGATGACCTCAACCACTGCAACCTCTCCGACCTCATTCGCAAATATGGTGACATTTTCTTGCTCTGCATGGGCCAACGCGACCTTGTTGTCGTGTCTTCCCTAGACCTTGCCAAAGAGGTCCTTCACACTCAAGGGGTCGAGTTTGGTTCACGAACTAGAAACGTTGTGTTTCATATTTTCACTGGTAAAGGCCAAGACATGGTCTTCACTGTGTATGGTGAGCACTGGCGCAAGATGAGGAGGATCATGACTGTACCCTTTTTCACAAACAAGGTTGTTCAGCAATATAGGTTTGGTTGGGAGGAGGAGATTGTTAGGGTTGTTGATGATGTTAAGAAGATTTCCGAGGCATCAACAACTGGGTTTGTGTTGAGGAAACGATTGCAGCTTATGATGTACAATAACATGTATAGGATCATGTTTGATAGGAGGTTTGAAAGTGAGGATGACCCTTTGTTTGTGAGGCTTAAAACGTTGAATGGGGAGAGGAGTAGGTTGGCTCAGGCTTTGAGTATAATTATGGAGATTTTATTCCCATTTTGAGGCCATTATTGAGAGGCTATTTAAAGATATGCAAGGAAGTCAAGGAAAGGAGGTTGTAGCTCTTCAAGGATTATTTTCTTGAGGAGAGGAAGTAAGCCTTTCTTTCCTTTTCTTTTGATGATCTTCTTTTCTTAATTACTCTTATTAATTAGGTTCTATTAAAATCGAATTATTTATATTTATCTTTTTTAAATTAAAATCCAAACAACAATATGACTTTATTCTTCTTCAACAATATACTAAATAAATTTTTACATACAATACTGATGAAGCACGAGTTCGTCAGTCAAAGTGGGTAGATGGAACTCCTTGTTGATGTGAATGTATCCTCTATAAGGGTCATCGGTGTGGTGCCTGCCACAACGCCTCCGATGCCAAAGTCAGAATAATGAAAGCACCTTATGAAATGAAAAATGGGAGAACAAGATAAAAAACCAGAGTGCTTTCTCAAAGTGTGAATGTATATCCGTACCTTCTGTTGACAATGTGAGGGCTTTATATATATGGCTTTGGGTGCGAGCTGTTGGGGTTGTTAATGCTTTACCTGGTAACGCCTCTTGTCCAATAATGGGGTTTTTAAGAGGCTCCCAACGGTCTGCCTGGTTGATTTGGTAACTGCCCAGGTTATTGATTGACTACATTGAATGACTCCCCTGCCTGTGTCAGTAATGACTAGTTTCTTCGTTATTCAACACGCCTTCGTCATGGGTGCTTTCTTTGTCATTAGTGTTAGCTTCGTCTATAGGATGTAACCTTGTCATTCCCATCAGTTGCCCCCCAGGTTCTGTGGTCGTCTATGACGTGTCATGAAGATCACAGAAGATTAAAAGTTTTCTTGAGCTGTTTGTAACTCTTGGGGTTTTGTTCCAAATTTAAAGAATCTCACATCCCAAAAGAGGACACCATTGGAGGACTTCATAAGCTCAGCCACATTGGCATCCTTATTCCTACAAAATCTGAACAAGTCAGGATATCTAACAGCAAGAGATGTCTCTCCACACCATCGGTCTTGCCAAAACTTCACTCTAGACCCATCACCAATATCATACAAAATATGGTGTGAGAAAGAAGGTCATCCCTGATTGATATTTTTCCATAAACCGACACCATAGGGGCCATTCACAGATCTAGTACACCAGCCCTTCCCCCCTCCCCCCTCCCCCCCACACATACACATCCATATTTCATCTCTATCACTTGTCTCCAAGGGGCATCTTTCTCAATCCTAAATCTCCATAACCACTTCCCAAGTAACGCTTCATTGAAAAGTCTTATCTTCCTTATCCCTAAGCCACCTGAAGAAATAAGAGCATAAATAGTAGCCCATTTAACCAAATGAATTTTAGGTTCATCTCCAAAACTGCCCCATAAGAAATTCCACTGAAGCCTCTTAATTCGGTTAGCCACACTAGCAAGTATAGGAAATAAAGATAGAAAATGAGTGGGTAAATTACATAGGGTGCTTTTGATTAGGGTGACTCTACCTCCCTTGGATAAATATAAGCATTTCCAACTAGCCAATCTCCTTTCCATTTTCTCCAGAATTAGATTACATATAGTCTTATCCTTAAATGTAGCACCCAAAGGAAGACCCAAATATTTCATTGGAGGAGAACCCTACTTGCAGCCAAGAACAACCAGCAATAGGTCAATATTATGGACTACCCTAACCAGAACCAATTCTGACTTGCCTAGGTTTATCTTTAGACTCAACACCGCCTCAAACCAGATAAGAATCATACGAAGAATCAAAATCTGTTCTAAATCAGCATCACAAAAAATTAGAGTGTCATCTGCAAAAAGGAGATGAGACACCGCCAAGGATCTTCACTCTAAGTTACCCATACTAAATCCTAACATGTGTCCTTCATTAACTACTTTATCCAACATTCTTCCAAGAGCTCCCATCACCAAAACAAACAACAATGGAGACAACATATCACCTTGTCTCAAACCTCTGGTGCTACCAAAAAATCAACAAGGAGAGCCATTAATCAAGATGGACAACTCCATATACTTTAAACAATACCTCTAGTAATCCACTCTAGTTTGGTATCTTGCAAACACACAATATCAGCCTTCCAAGATCGCAACAAGTTACGAATTTGAAGCCTCTTGTCAAATTCATTCAGGCCTCTAACATTCCAGGAAAGTAACTTCAAATTCATTGAGCAACAGAGAGAACCCAATTTCTATTAATACCACTTCGCCTAGCAGATGTAGAGCCATAATTAATAGAACTAAACAACCCCTTCAACTCTCTTAAACCTTTCACCCCCGAATCTTTTAAACCACATGTTTTCTTGTTCACCTCAACCCTCCAATTTAATTCAACTTCAACAGCCAATAAAAATTATATTGCTTGATCTTCCAAACCCTCAAGGAACGTGCCAAGGAAGCTATCAAAATTATTGAATCTCTTTTGAAACCACTCGGAATAAGGTTCCTGACTGTCTAAAGTATCCACACCCACAAACCTTTTCACATCCACAACTGACTGCTTTGCCATGGCCAAAGGTAGAGAAAAAGCAAGTGGTTCAACATTTAGGGGCTGATCAACTTCCTCCAAGTAGGTATTCGAAACCCAGTCCTCCACCAATACTTTATCCTCTTCGATAAGAGCCGATGACACATTCATAACATCAGAAGACTCAACGAAACTAAGGCCAGTTGTTTTTGTTTTTCCAATGTAGCTTCACATCGAGGCAAAGAGATCTGAATCGGAACCATAACCCTCTTCCCATCACGTAATTCAAGTACCCATTGCTTCGAATTCCCCCATTTCTTAACTATATTGCTGGAATGCTCCTGGAGAATCAATCGGACGTCACACTTTAAGCTCTCGTCATTATCTGTGGCACATGCCGACCCATTCCTAGCCTTCTCGGCCTTGTCAGAGCCGAGAAGCTCAGACTCAACTACATCGGAGACTTGATTCGAGTCAAACAGCACCATAACTCATACCTGGCTTCATCGATCTTTTCGGAGTTAAGAAGCTGAGCAGTAATGACATTGGAGACCATCGACGACATCAGCGGCATTATTGGTTCAACCATCACATCAGTGCTTACAGTATCTATAGTTGAGCATGTCGTGACCGATGGACACAATGAAGACTTCCCTGGAGGTTGGGTCTCTTCCATCGGGAAAGACTTAGTGGTCAATTCTTTTCTTTTAGGCTTCTAGACCAAAGTGGGCTTGGGCTTAAATTTGTGGACATGAGGTGGGTTAAGTGGAATAGCTTCAGCAAGTAAATTGGGCCTAAAGACAGCTTGCGTGGTCCCAACACCAAAAGGACTTACACAACCCACTTCCTTAATGTTGGAGCACTTAATTTCCCACTTATCATTCAGCCCACAGTCCAAACCTAAAGATACTTCTAGCAACAAAGGAGATATAACGCCATTAAGAGTATCGTCCTTAATTTCAAGCATGATTTCAGCCCCAAGTACCGCTCCTTCCTTCCCAGCACCCCTATCACGCAAATCATGGTTCTGATTAGTCAAGCTTGATTTGTTTGAATTTCGAATATTGGGCATTAATTGCTTTCCTTTTCCGCTTCCCCCATTGTTTTTCCGATCATCATCCACCACTACCTACAAAAAGGATTTTTGTTATCTGAACTTTTGCACTGTCAGGTTCAAGACGGATTGAGATGGCGGTTTGATGACAAATGTGTCGAGAGCAATAACCTTATGTAGATGAAATCCAAATCGTCTCCACCCGCTACCTAGCTTTCCTTCCAGCACAATGATGAAACCCTTCCGACGACCATGAACAAGTTCAGAGATCATAAGAAAGCTTCCATGTGCATTGAATCCTAGTTGCAAAAATAAAAACCTTATTACCATCCCTGAAGGTTCTTGCAAACTTTTCAGGAGGTGTATTTGTCATGAGATCCTCCACATAAGTTAGCAAACGTTTAGCATTCTCTCTACCCATGAAAACTGATTGGAGAGAATCCTTATTTCTTTCATATATACACAACATGTAGTAAGTACTTCCCTCCTCAACTAAAAATTCAAACGTTTTGGACTCGACGAAAAAGATAATGGAACCTCCCATGATAACCAAGAAAATGAAAAAAACCAGAGAATTTTGTGACTAATCCGAGGTAGCCAAGCCTCAATTACTAATTCCTTTTTTTCTTTTTTTGCATGTAATCTGATTAGAGAATGAGAAAAAAGAAGAAGCTTGGTCGTACCACTCTCTCTCTCATCCACAATTTGCATCCACAATTTGCAGCGTGCAATGTAATACTATATAACAATATAACCAACAAACCAGTAGGTAACACATTATAACCAATTGAACTTAAGAAATTGAACTCAAATAACTATTGAGACAACATCAACTTTAGCTAACATATCTCCAGCTAAAGTCAAGGGATCAGAAAATAATGTTTAACATTCTTATGTTATCCAATCACTACAAACTGATAATGTTTAAGAGTTCTTATGTAATCCAATCACTACAGTATAGCTATCTGTTGCGTCATCTAGTAAAACAGATCTTTGTATATGATTTTGTAGGGTCACAACTTGCAGCCCAAGCCCAAAGCGTATGGGTTATTGGACCAATGAGCCCAATACAATAAATTTGTAGAGGATGAGTCAAAGAACTAGGACTCAATGAGTTGAACAACTGCTAATATTGAATTACATGACAATTAAACACAAATAAAAGATGTGTTAATATCAATGGACATTCAGTCTAAGGAGGTCAGACCTGTATATAATAATCATTGTTGGATACTAGGATGATTTAGATTGTTATAGTAATTTCTCCCTATGTTTTCCCATCCCCTTCTCATGGAGGGTCTTTCACATTATAGAGCTTCCTTTAGGTTATTTTGATCGTACACTTGTTAATTATTTGAGCCCCTACTTGAGTACCTGTCCTATCAGACACCCCCTTTGGCCTTCTGTGAGATGTGGTAGCCGCAGTGCATTTAATGCGATGGTGGCAGCTTTCCCTTAGATATTTTTAGACTTCATTCCTTCTCATATGTTCAAGAGGCATATCTCTATCATTGGAGCTTTTTGGTAGATTACGCTAATTGATGGAGTGCACATTGTGAACTATATTTATCATATTCGAGGAGGAGTTCTTCCTCAGAAAACCTCTCATTTGTTCCCCATCTTTGAGACTTTAATTGGGAATGTTTAATAATTATTTGCTCCTCCTCGGACCTATCAGTGTCCTCGAACAAGGCCCAAGGCCCAATATCCTATTTTGGGGCCCTTGTCCCTACATATTTAATATAAATATAATTGGCTGTTACTTAGAATTAATTAAGGAAGTAAGAAACAAAATATTCTGTATTAGTTTCTTTAATAATTATTTAACAACTAGTTGCTAACCTGTGCAATGCGCGGGAAAATTTCAAAAATGAAATATTTATAAAACATCCTAAATAGGTTTTTTTTTTTTAAATTAAAAAAAAAAAATCAAAAGTGATAGACCTCCAACACTTACACCTACTTATTACATAGTCTAGAAACTATCCTATAGGATATACATCCTACCTATTTCACAGATAGCATGAATTTATTTTAACACATGAAATTTCCTTCAAGCATGGTTCTTGCAACCCAATTGACGCCAGCAACTATGAGTTAGCAGACTTCACAATTAAATCTATGATCCATAGTTCATGACAGGAGTGCGACACTTAATAAAGCATGGCAGCCATCCACAATGGGTTTCCTTGGCAAGAAATTAATTTAATATGGACTAAAATAGGACAACTATGACTATCTATAAAAATATTGCTCAAGCCTACATAATAGGTGGTTTTGAAAAAAGGCCAATGTCATGTCCAGTTTTGAGATAAGGAGAAACAGGAGCTGCAATTGTTGGGCTCACTTATTATTTAAGCTTATATTTTTTAGCACAGTAAAGTTTAAAGATATTTTAGGCTAGTAAACAATTAAAGTAAGGTGTGCATCATGTTTCTCTAACCTAAGGCGGCGATTAAACCCTAGGGTAGTAGAATAAGTGCCTACTCTCCGAGTGAGGCTGTGGTTCTTTTTCTCTGGTTTTGTGGCTATTTCGGTACAGGGATTCTCTCTGGAAGTCAGGTATGGACAATCTTTCTGCTTTGTGGGAGACTTTCTCATTGACGGAGTCTGAAGGAAGCATGTATAACGTTGACGATGGGGGTTTGGAAGGGAAGTTCTTGTTGGCGGCGAGGTTTTTTACAGTGAGGGCGCTGAATATAGAGGCAATCGCAAGAACGTTCAAACCACTGTGGCACACTAAGAGGGGATTTGAAGTTCGTGATATGGGCGACAACCGAATGTTATTTATTTTCTCCGAGAAGTCTGATGCGGACAGAGTCCTCGCTGGTGAACCATGGTCTTTTGACAGGTTTTTGGTCGCGCTAAAGAGAATTGAGAGACAAACGAAGATGCAAGGCTTGGTTTTTGACAGTGCACACTTCTGGTTACAGGTTCATGATCTTCCTATCAGTAGTTTGAAGTTGAGGGTGGCACAGGACATAGCATCAGTTGCAGGGGAAGTTTTAAACACAGGGGCAGAGGATGAGGATTATGAAGGAAGCCATTTTTTGCGGGTAAGGGTGAAGATTGATATTACAAAGCCGCTATGCAGGGGTAGAAAGATAGGATTAGGTTCCGATGAGGAAGGCTGGGTAAGCTTCAAATACGAGCGCTTGCCTAACGTTTGTTATTGGTGCGGGCGTCTTACCCACCATGATAGGGACTGCTCGATAGGACTGAAAAGGAAGGGTGCGTTGAGGGAGGTTGACAAACAATTTGGCCCTTGGCTGCGAGCAAACACCCCGAACTTGGCCAAGAAAACAGTGATTCGTGTTGCAGGTTATGAAGAGGAGGTAAATGAGGATATTGGGGCTGCTCCAAGTCCGGAATGGGGTAATGATGGAGATGCGGATGAGCTGAATATTCTTCACAAGAAGGATGGTAGTGACCAGCTCCACAGTAATGGAGTTGTGGGGCGGGTAGCTGATTGTGATGGTATGCATGCTCACGTTATGGCACCAGTGGATGTGGAAGTTGACAGAAATCCTAAGGTGAGTAGTCCGAATATAAATATGGAGCTAGGACAGCAAAGTGGTCCCATTGGTCAGGATTTTCAAGCTCAGTTGGATGATATAGATGCGGAGTTAGAACGTTTTGATGGTGGGGAGAATAATGGGGAGGTTGTTAGGGACAGTGGGGTTAGTGATGTGGGAGTCCGAATGGGTGAGATAGCAAGGGTGGTGAAGGATTTGCCTCTACAACCTGTACGGGGTAGTGCTTCTTCCACACAAACTTTGGAGTTTTGTTCTCTGAAACGCACTAGGGAAGATTCGAGCGAGGAAAGGGATCTTGTGAGAGTTAGTAGAAAGAAACAAGCAATTGTTCACAAAAATCAAACGGTGGAGGCTGATGCTCAGCCCCGCCGACAGCCATGAAAATCTTAGCTTGGAACTGCAGGGGGCTTGGGAACCGGCGTGCAGTTCAAGAGCTTGCCGATATTGTGCAAGCACAAGATCCCATGATTGTGTTTTTATTTTAAACATGGTCGTCTAAGGAGCGTATGAAATGGGTTAGAGATCAGATTTTCTTTGATGGTTGTTTTACGGTACCTACGGATGATAGGGGTGGGGGTTTAGCTCTTTTGTGGAAAGCAGGGATTGATGTATGGGTGGATAGTTTTTCGAACTATCACATAGATTCGATTGTGCATGGTGGTTCGGAAAATGCGTGGAGATTGACTGGGTTTTATGGAGAGCCTGATACAGGGTGTAGGATGAAGGGTTGGAATATGTTACGTATGCTTAGTTCTAAGCCAAAGCTTCCATGGTGTTGCTTGGGAGATTTTAATGAGTTGCTTGAAGTGCAAGAGAAGAAAGGTGGGGTACCTCGGGCTCACTACTTGATGCAAAATTTTCGTGATGCATTGGACCATTGTGGGTTTGCTGATTTGGGGTTTTCGGGACCGGATTTCACTTGGCATGGCAGGCGAAGAGGAGAGTGGATATGGGAAAGATTGGACAGGGGGGTTGCAAATTATGAGTGGTTGACACGGTTCCCTACAGGTAGGGTGAAGCATCTGAATTGTTTTACATTAGACCATAGGCCAATTCTTCTATCCTTGGATGCTGCAAATGAGTTCCAAAAGTGGCGCAGGAAGCCCTTCCGGTTTGAAGCAATGTGGATTTCAGATCCTGAGTGCAAAGAAGTGGTAAAAAGGGCTTGGGATTGTGCTCCTAATGGTACTCCCATGTTCGTTGCTGCCACAAAAATTAAGAGATGTAAGAAACGTTTGAAGTCTTGGAATAGGGTCCACTTTGGTAATGTAAAACAGCAGATAAAGAAAGCTAAGGACCAGCTGTGGCAAGCTGAAGCAGTTTCAGCCAGAACTGGGGAGCATGAGGATGTGGTGCGGCTTAAGAAAGAATTGAATATTTTATATGATAAAGAGGAGAAGATGTGGCATCAACGGTCCAGGGTTCAGTGGTTGCAACATGGTGATCAAAATACAAAGTTCTTTCATGGGACTGCTACACAAAGGAAGAGGAAGAATTTCATTAAGGGTTTGCGTGATGGGAATGGGGATTGGCAGGAGGATGAGGAAGTTTTTTCGGCTCTCCTTACTGATTTTTATACTTATCTCTTCACTTCTTCAAATCCACGTGATTTTGACAGGGTTTTGGATGGGGTTGAAGCTGTGGTAACTGAGACTATGAGTGAAGATCTTATGAGACCTTTTACCAGTGAGGAGGTGGGAGTGGCAATCAAGGAAATGGCTCCGCTCAAAGCTCCTGGTCCAGATGGTATGCCACCCTTGTTTTATCAAACTTATTGGACTGATATAGGTATGGATGTTACTCAGGCTGTTTTATCTTGTCTAAATTTGAGGTCCATCCTCAGGTCTATAAACCATACCTTTATCACTCTGATTCCTAAAGTTCACAATCCTGAAAGAGTTTCGGATTTTAGACCCATAAGTTTGTGCAATGTGATTTATAAGATCATCAGTAAGGTGATTGCCAATCGCCTCAAGCCTTTGCTTAATTCCATTATTTCTGAGACCCAGAGTGCCTTCATTGCTGATAGATTGATTACAGATAATATTTTAATTGCTTTTGAATCTTTGCATCATATGAAGAATAGCTGCACAGGGAAGAAAGGTTTTATGGCTATGAAGTTAGATATGAGCAAGGCTTATGATCGGGTAGAATGGGTGTTTCTTGAAAAAATTCTTCTCAAGATGGGATTTCCGCCTGCTTGGGTGGCTTTGATTATGGAATGCATAACCACTGTATCATACTCTATTCTTGTGAACGGTGAGCCTAAGGATTTGATTGTTCCTTCTAGAGGTCTAAGACAGGGTGATCCTCTTTCTCCTTATTTGTTCCTCTTTTGTGCTGAGGGTTTGAACGCACTCTTAAGGAATGCTGCATCAAAAGGAGACATACAAGGTTTCTCACTTTGTAGAAATGGGCCTAAACTAACTCATCTATTCTTTGCAGATGACTGCTTAATTTTTTGCAGGTCTACTTTAGAAGAATGCAATAAAGTTCAAGAGCTATTGGCCTACTATGAGGTAGCTTCGGGGCAAGTGATCAATAAG
This sequence comes from Quercus robur, assembly GCF_932294415.1. Taxonomy (NCBI): domain Eukaryota; kingdom Viridiplantae; phylum Streptophyta; class Magnoliopsida; order Fagales; family Fagaceae; genus Quercus; species Quercus robur. Next base: position 67,478,672 of record NC_065541.1, on the reverse strand, counting down.
GAGAAAACCACTCTTTGCTTTAGTAGAAACATAGATGAGGCAACTCAGGAAGCTCTAAAAGTGGCCCTTAATGTCCCTGCTATTAGAGATTATGAGAAATATTTAGGCTTACCTTCTTTTGTTGGAAGGAACAGGACGGCATGTTTCACTCAAATCAAAGAAAGGATATGGGGCCGTATGCAAGGATGGAAGGAAAAGTTGTTGTCTCAAGCAGGGAGGGAGGTTATGATTAAGGCAGTGGTTCAATCTATTCCAGTTTATTCAATGAATGTGTTCAAGCTTCCGATAGGCCTCTATAAAGATATTGAAGCCATGATTCGCAAGTTTTGGTGGGGAAGTGGTGATGCGAAGAAAATTCAGTGGGTTAAGTGGAGTTCTTTATGTTCTTCAAAATCAATTGGAGGTATGGGGTTTCGGGATTTCCAAAAGTTTAATAATGCGTTGTTGGCTAAACAAGTGTGGCGCTTTCTTCATCATCGAGAATCCCTTCTTTTCAAAGTGTTTAGTGCTAAATATTTTCCGAATGGGAATATTCTTGAGGCCTCAGTTCATCCTAAATGTTCTTATGCTTGGCGGAGTATTTTACAAGCTCGTGGGGTTATTGAGAAAGGGGCAATATGGAGGGTTGGCAATGGCCAACTGATTGATGTGTGGCATCATAGGTGGCTGCCTAATTTGAACCACAGCAAGATCATTTCTCCAAGAGCTAGTTCATCAGTTCAGCGGGTCTGTGACTTATTCCTCTCTGACACTAGAATTTGGGACCCGGGTCGCCTAGCGAGTTGCTTTCTTCCGTGGGAGGCAGATATGGTGCGTAGGATTCAGGTTTGCGAGGATGGGGCTGAAGATACTTTGATTTGGCCTCTAACCAATGATGGTGCGTATAGTGTCAGGAGTGCTTACTGGATGTTGGTTTCTGCTGAAGCTTCTCTTATGCCGAGCTCATCAACTTCAGACGAAAATGGTCTGGTTTGGAAGAAGATTTGGAAGATCCGGACACCGAATAAGATACGGCATTTCATTTGGCGCGCTGCAAAGGATTCTTTACCAACAAAACAAAACTTGCTGGTTCGGCACCTCCCAATCAGTCCGGTGTGTGCTGGCTGTGATGACCACACGGAAACAACCTTACACTGTTTATGGCTGTGCGATCAATCTCGCTCGGTTTGGACGTCAATCCCAGAGTTCCGCTCGCTGGTTCAGAAGAAGTGTCGGACTTTCTTTGAACTATTAGGGGAGCTTTTCAGTGGTGGATCAAGTTTCAGGATTGCTTTCTTTGCCACGGTGGCTTGGTGTTTATGGCAACGTCGAAATCGGTTGCGGGAACGTCAACCTGTTTGGCCGCTGCATGAGCTGGGTGATCGGGCCAAGGCGTTGGTGATGGAATATGAGGAGGTGAATTGGCAGGAGCAGAGTGTGTCTATTCCACGGCCTAGAGTACGTTGGTCTCCACCACCTGCAGATTGGTACAAAGCAAACTTTGATGCTGCTTTTTCCAAAGAATTGGGGTCAGCTGCGATTGGTGTTGTGTTTAGAGATCAGGCTGGGCAAGTCATTGCTGCTCTATGCCAGAATTTAGGCCAGGTTCAATCGGTGGATATGGCTGAAGCTTTGGCAGCTCGGAGGGCAGTGATTTTTGCAAGGGAGCTGAGTTTGTTTAATATTATAGTTGAAGGTGATTGTCTCCACGTTATTCAGGCTTTGCAGCGTCCAGATCCTTGTAATCTGTTGTTCGGGCATATCATTGATGAGACTAAGAGGATGGGCCAGCTGTTGAGAGGCTGTAGGTTTCAGCATGTTAGGCGGGAAGGGAATAGCTTAGCGCATAGTCTAGCTAAAAAAGCAGTTTTAACTGCAGACGCGGAGGTTTGGGTAGAAGCTCTACCTGAGGAGGTGGTTGATGTTTTTCAGTCTGATTGCTCCTGAGTTTGTTGGTTGTATTTTCTGAAGTTTGTTTTTTTTAATAAAATTTCGCTTACCTTTTTCTCAAAAAAAAACAATTAAAGTTATTTTGGTAATAAGTGGGGTAAGAATAAGTTGTTACAGGGAAAAAAAAAATGTTATGTCTACAATATTAACACTTTTACAACAAATCCTATGAGTGGATAAAAATGTAATTTAAGTTGTAGATTCAAATTAGAACTAATAACACTTTCCATATGTGATTTGTTGTGAAAATATTGCGAAAATATTATGAATATAGCACTTCAAAAAAAAAAAAAAAGGAGTGTTTTGATAGCAAACAAATTTGAACCACATAAAGTAACATGCAATAGTCCACCAGAACTAATGAAACAGTAAAATGAACATATAAAAATAGTATATGTATTTTAGTGGGTTATTGATTTGTGGAAAAGAGTAACCTAGTAGTGACATAAGACAAAGTAAAATTTAAAAAAATAAAATAAAAAGCAGTGGGTGGTGGCTATTAACCAATGGAAGAAATGAGGTCAATATTTGAAACTAATCATATATATATATATATATATATATATATAAGATGTAATAGGTAAAGAGAAGAAGAAAATTCATAGCTGAGTTAAACTTTGTTTTCACTTTTGGACACTTGAATTGTGAACCATACACATAGTAGGACAAGACTTGAAGCAAACCAATAAACTATAACTTGTAAAGGAAGCATTATCTTGGACTTATAGATTCAAAAATGAAGAAGACAAAGAAGTAAAGAAGAAGAGGAAAGAAGAAGGAAAAGAAGACCAAACAAATTATTATCTTGGTAAGTAAGTTCACACAAGTAACCTAAAGAGCATTTTTCTAAGACTGTTTGGAGATTCCCACCTTTATGCAGTTCCATTAAAAATGAAAATATCACAAGGTAAGACCCAGCCTAAATACTTAAACCAACCTCCATTTTTAGACAAACCTCATTTTTTTTAACCTCCCTCTGTTTGTGCTTTTAACTTCCCTTTGCTTTTACTCTCTCACTTTGTGTTAAAAGCTTCCATTGCCTATTTTAACACTACCTTGAATTCTCACTTACATGCTCTATATGCCTTTTTTTTTCTTTTACAGTTCAAATTTTATGAACATGCTACACTACCAAAAATAATATGAGGACTATTTTAGCAGAACATTTCATTTTATTTACAACTGACATTTAGAGATACTTGAAGAAATATTTCAGTTTTTGAACTAAACAGCCTACACAACCAAAAGATAATATAAAATTATTCAAGCATACCAAAAGATAATATAAAAATATTTTAGCATAACCTTTTCATTTTATTTATAATTGAGTGTTGGACATACTTGAAGAAACATTCTAGCTTTATACAATGGAATTTCCCAGCAAAGCAACTCATTCAACAGTGTCCTATTTTCTTTGGTTACACAAACTGTTCGGGCAACAGTGGAATTTCCCAGCAAAGCAACTCATTAAACAATACACTGCAGAAAAGTAGAAGTAATATGTTCTGACTATGTGCAATTGCATCAAGCTCTGACCACACGCATATTTGTTTTTTTTTTATCCAAATAGACTGCTACCTCTGCCTCCATAGTGGTAATAGCTCTGAATCTATATATGGCACTTGTGGACCAAGGAGGCACATGGTTGATGTACTTCGATTATTTATTGTATGTTACAAAAGCAAATTTGCAAAATCATATCCCAAAAGGCATATAGGATAGTATGGAAGTTGATGATGTGGTTCTTGCATCACAGCTTGTGGCAAGAGACAATGGTTCGGATGAAAGTTTACAGGTATAAATGATGTATTGGGAAATTTTCTTCAGCTGCTACAATATTCCCTGATTTTGCACTACATGATTGTCACACTATTTTTGGCTTATCCCTACCTAGAACTTCCCCACACGTTAACCAAACCAAATTGAACCATCAACAAATTAAGCTACAACCCAACTCAAGTTAATAAAACCAACATCAAGTTACTTAAAATGGCTATACAATTAACTCTTAACAATAAACCATAATTAGTTCCAAAAAAGCTAGCTACCAAAGCAGGAAAATGGTGTGCAACAGATTTTTACATGTAATAAATTACTTTAATGTCTTTGTAAATACATTATCATAAAAGTAAATATCTTTTGAGACATGGTCCAGGCATTACAATCCAGTTAAACATGCTAAGCACCCAGCAAATATGGAAATCGATGGAATCCACATCAATTAATTTTCTAATGCCCACAACCACCAAGCTCTCTAAGCAACTTGGATATCCAACCAACCTTGTCACCTTCTGGAAAACTTCAATTAGTACCACCACACTGAAAACTTAGTTTTCATAATCAATGAAGTTGCTCATTAAATGAGACTAAAACTGTGAGGGTAAGGGTAATTCAAAACTTACAAACCAATGTTGAATAGCCTAGTTGTTTTCCTTGCAATTTCTAAAATAATTTGAATTATTTTTAACTGAGCTTCCTCTCCCTCCAATCACTTTTCAGGCATGTTGTTTTGTCCTTCGGAGTTGGGTTTCCAAAAAGTTTATGACTGGATGGTAATAAGCCTAGTCATTGCTTTTGAAGCACTTATTGCTTATTGTTTTCTCATCTTCAAGCCTAATGTTGCATTGAATTGTGAAATTCCAAAAGAACTTCAAAATATGAGCACCTAATGATGCAAAGAAGATTTTTTTTTTTTTTTGAAAAGATGCAGTGGATCACTTAAAACTTGATATGCTTCCCCTAATACCTACAAACATCATAAATAATGAATGAACTTGGACTTTTAAATCTAATCTCTTTGTGTGGTTTTAATATTGGGAACAATGTTATAAGAATGGGAAAAAAAATGAAGTAATAGATGAAAGTGTAGGACACTTTGCATCAAGCATATAAACTTTTAATTCTACTTTAAATAACATCTTAATTTGTAAGCAATTTTTAAAGTTCCATTGAAGCAAATTTATTATAAATTATCTATGAAGGCAGCTGGTTGGCCCGTTGAATAATAATCTAACAAAAGCATTGTTATGATAAGTAAATGTTGAATTCCCTAATTCACTCTACAATAATATTAAATCAATCACAAGAACCAATCAATACAGGGGAAAATATAAGATCAATTAAGTAAAGGATAGAGTAGGAACCTGAAGGTAGATCACTTTCGGAAATATAAAACCACAAAGACCCTTTCTCATTAAAAAATAGTAATAAGCAGTATGCCAGTCAACATGAACTCAGCAATATACCAATCTTTGCTGAGTTACTGTTATCTATAAAATCATAAAGAAAAAAGAAAAAGAAAAAACATTTGAGAGGATCAAGTCATAAAGGGGGAAAAAAAAAACATTTGAGAGCAAATTAACATGGTCAAAATTACACAGGTTGTGAACATATTTATCACCTCCATATTTGTTCCTTCTTTTAATCAGCCATGGATAAAAGCAATCCGATTTCTTTTCTCCACCATGCTTTCCTCTTCCAGCTTCAAATTTTTACCAAAAACAAATGCACTTCATTTGCCATGTACAATACCCAACAATAAGTAGAAAATTTTCACAAGATAAGACCCAATAAAAAAAACTCAAAATGAACAGACCCAAAAGAGGTAGAGCTCCAATTAAAAAACCAACCAACAAAAAATTCAACACCCTAAGAAAAACGATTTAGAAAGTAAAAGGAAAAAAAAAATCAAGCAAAAGAACAAAGCACAAAAGAAACTGGGATTTAGAGATACCTCAACTCAATCATCCAGGTTTTGTCAATATTTATATAATGTGAGGAGAGTAAGACAAGAAGGAAAGGAGATAGAGAAGCTGTCGTTAGAAGGGAGAGAGGCTGGCGTGAAATAAGTGTGAAATCGTAGAACAGAAGGTGGGGAAGGGGAAGGAACAAAATATAAAACGGTGAAACTGAAACAGAACGTGGGAGAGAGGAATGAAAATTGTAACCATGAAAACAAAGTTTCAGAAAGGGTTTTAGTTGAAAAGGCTTTGGGTTTCGGCTTTATGGTGAAATTAAATTTATAAGAAGTGGGCTTTAAGTGGAGATAAGGCTGGAAAATATTTTATATTTATTAGTATTTTAAAATTGTCAAAAACTATTTAAAAATCTATATAAAAGAGGATAGAAATGACCCGGCTGCTGATACGGCTCAACGTGAGCACAGCAACATTAAATACTACAGTTCGGCTTTTAGTATTATATAGATATAGATTAAATTTATAAGAACTGGGCTTTAAGTGGAGATAGGGCTGGAAAATATTTTATATTTATTAGTTTTTTTAAAATTGTCAAAAACTGATTAAAAATCTATATAAAAGAGGATGGAAATGACACGGCTGCTGATATGGCTCAATGTGAGCGCAACAACATTAAATGCTACGCTTCAGCTCTTAGTATTATATCGATATAGATGGGGTAGGCTATGTAATTATATCAACATCTACTAAACAGTAGAACCTATATTCAAGTAACAAAGGACACTGTTAGCAATATATAATTTTACTTCAACTTAGCGACCAACATGAGTAGTATCGTACATTAGCTACAAGGAACCATCAATATTAATCTAGGCAGCCCAATCCCATGTAAAATTTATAGACATTGATATGTAAAGTTTATAGACATTGATAATAAAATAGGATACAAACTAAAATAAAGAATAATAGCTATTAAACCCCAAACTCACAACATGAATAGTATCATAAATTAGCTACAAGGAACCATCAAAATTAATCTAGGTAGCCTAATCCCATGTAAAGTTATAGACATTGATAATAATATAGGATACAAATTAAAACAATGATAGCAAATAAACCCCAAACTCATAATTCCATACCCAACCCCAAATTCCCATCAGACTTGTCTCTTCCCTAAACAAAAACACCCAAATCTCACCCCATAACAGACCTGCAAAGCCAAATTCATTATCATACAAATCTTGCAACATCAGGTGTTCTCATTCCATAATAGAATAAAACCATTTCAGGTAAGATTTGGTTATAAAAATAAGATAGATTATGGTGCCAAATCCAACATCATAAAAAGATAGACCCTTTTATTTTCAGTAAGAAAAAAAAAATACAAATAAGATGTGAAAAAAAAAAAAAAAACTTTCTTGCGATATCAGATGTTGGAAGTGGCAAGAAAGCTTCCGGCTTTGGGGGTCGGAAGCAACAAGAATAAGAGATGATTTTGGGGTTTTCTAACCAGATAAAGGCCGATCTTTTCGAAATTGATTATGTCCTGCAGCGAAGCTCCGGCAATGATGCTAGGTAGTGGCTATGGAGGTTTGGAGGAGAGAGAGCGGTGCGAGAGAAAGCAGAGATGAAGAAAAAATTTTGATTTTCAAAAAAAGGGAAAATGCCTATTGTTGTTTTAATGGTGGGCTTTGAAATTTTTAGGGGCATGTTTGTTTTTTTTTTTTTTTTTAAGTTAACTAAGTTGTTGTTCTGTAATTTTTATTACATGTGTCAATTTCTTACTGGACCTAAAAACACCATATGGATGCTGAGTTGGAGTTTCAAAAACAACATATACTTTCTCCTAAACATGCATGATCTCTACTACCAAAAGTAAAAGGTGCAATAGGAAGAAATAAATCATAATCAGCTCCACAAAATTATTAAATTTCCTGTTAGTCCGTCGATCAACCTTGTTTGTCACCTGGCTTCCATTTAACATCTTCGGGGGCTTGGAAGAGAAAATCCATGCTATTGCTACTACTGCTGCCTGAGTTAAACATTACATCAGCCATATCTGCAACCGGGAATTCAACTTCTTTGCCACTTCAGTGTGGTGGAAGGACCCGCACCACCACCACCACCACCAATAGCCATACCACTTCCTCGCCTTCCTAGGCTGTCCATTGAGAGCCAACTGCTTAGAGGAACTGAACTAGATGGTAGAGGCTGGGAAGCTATAAATTGGGCAATGTCATGTGAAATTTGATCAGGTGGTGGTGGAATTGATGGTACCGTGGATGACATGTGGCATGTGTGACTACCTCGATATGTCACTTAAACATGCAGGGATCGTCATCCAGCCTCTGCACAAGTTTCTTGGCTGGGCATTGGTATAACTTCTGGTGGGTGCACCTAAAGTAACCTCTGATGAAGACAGTCATCAACCAAAATACAAGTAAACGAATAAGAAATCAAAATTATAACAACCCTTAAGTTAGAAAAAGTCCAAAATTGAATATTCTCTCAGCTCCTATATATTTATTATTTTGAGTTATGGTTGTCTGTCTCATATGGAGGTAGGTAGACTCCACAAATGTGAGTTCTATCATCGTGATGGGAATGTTGCGTTCAATGATTTTACCTCTTCCATTTGAGTGCAAGTTATACCTGGAGGGAAAAAAAAAAAAAATAGAGAACTTTTTTTTTTTGAAAAACAAACACACACACAGGGGAGAGAGAAGAGAATTTAATATATCATAATTGATCTTAAACCTATAGGATTAAGCTTCTGAATTAAGTGGTGTTTATATATATTAAGATCTCAATTAAAGTCTCTTCAAGTAGTACAAGTCAATAGTAAGGTTGTAAACAAATCAACCCAGGCTGAGCATTTAAATTTTATGTGTATTCATTTAATTCATCACAAGCCAAGCTCAAGTTTATTAACAAACTAAATTACATATTCAAGTTTAGTTTGTTTTCTAATCGGACAAGCTCAATTTTATTTATGAACTACTTGATCAACTTCATTTTTTTCTTTTTTCCTTTTTTGCATGTATTATAAACACAATAACTAAAAAAATTTACTCCTTCACTGGTCTATATATTAATATCATTATTGAATTATAAATAGCAATTTGATATATTATAAATTTATTTACTAATATACACAATCCAATGCCATATCTATCTAAACATATTTTGCTCATGTGTGCATCTAAATATATAATATTAAATATACTAATTCAAGTCTTAGATTAATGAGTTTGTTCATTGACTCATTATTATATTTAAGCTTGATTCGTTTAATAGTTGAGTCTAAATTTGGGCTTGAGTTTGGCTCATTTTCTAAATAAACAAACAACAACAATATTTTTTTCCCAAATCAAGATCGAGCCAATCATAAATAGTTCAATATACTTACAACCCTAGCCAAAGGTGGTATGTGGCAAGCTGAGAAAAGTTATCAAGTTTCTTTTTGCAGTTGGAAGGAAAATATAGAGCATATACTTTGAGCCCACACAAGAGTACATTACACAGAAGAAGCTCACAAAGTCCATATAAATGATCTTTGGAAAAATGCCAAACTATATGGAATTCTTAATGATACGTACTAAATTATAAAAAAAATAAAATAAAATAAAAATAAATAAAAGAATGATATAGCATAAGGTTCTAATGGGCATGAACTTGCAGGGTTCTTACGGATGAAAGTAAGGGAGAGCTAGTAGGACCTATTTGTGAAATAAAAAGAGAGATCTCAAAATCAATGGAGAAACAATGACTCACATGTTTGAAGGGAAGTCCACATAGGAAAAAGAATAAAGAATTTTAAGGAATAAAAACAACATGATTAGGCACAAATTTATAGAGTTAAGTTTTTAGATGAAGTAATGTGCTTATATGCTTGTGTTAAATTAAAGCTCCGTTTGGATCACGTTTTGGCATTCACGTTTCTGCGTTTTGCCTTTTTTTTTTTTTTTTTTTTTTTTTTTTTTTACCAGCGCCTCTTGCACTGTTCATGTCATTAAAACAAAACTACAATTATCAACCGTGTTTTCAGCAGTGAACAATAACTCAGAAATTATTTTTTTATTGTTTTCAATAATAAGTTTTCAGTTTTCAACAAAATAAACGATATCCAAACACACACTACATTTTCAGATTCCATTTACCGAGGAAAGATGTGACAATACTATTTTTAGATTCCATCTCCAACTACTATATAGTACTTGGAGAGAGTAGGATTGGCCTACGTGACAATGACACATGTCAATATTGTATTTGTAGGATATAGCTTGTATTCGATGCATTAGAGTATTTGCATCCAATATTAAAAAAAATATAACATTTTATCGTTTAAAAAATTACTTTATTTATTATACTATACTATTTTACAATACACTCAATATCTTAACTTTTATTTTACCATACAATACATTAAAGTAATGTATTTATACAATAAAATAATATAACCCAATACCCAAATAAAACCCAAAACCCAATAAAATATTATTTTTTAAAAATACCATCTTGCTACAATACCATTTTATTTATAAGATGGTATTGTAGCACAATTGTAAACCTTTTTTACAATTACAATTCCGAGTAATGCACACTTTTATGGTTTTGATGCTATAAATTTACAATATTAAGGGTTTTACCATGCCCAGTGTCAATGCTCTTAGTACATTAAATATGTTGAGATACAAAAATACGTTTAAAATTGGATATGTGTCTGCATCTTAATGTGTTTGGTCCTAACGATATTTTTTTTATACCTTTTTCCCCCTAAAATTAGAAACTTAACTTGAAATAAATAATCCAACCTTAACAGTTGGAAATGGAAAGGTACCATCACTATTAGACTATAGAAGATCAATTTTGGTGTAATAATTGCAACATCTACCCCCATAATGTCCTTTTAGGAGCTAATGTTTAGAGCATTCACATTGATTGTGTTAAAATAGTCAAAAAGCTATTTTTGACACAAGAAATACCAAAAAGTATTTCAAATCAACAAATTCATTGTGTTTAGACATTCACATCACATTCACATTGTGTTTTTAGCATTCAAATTGTGTTTAGAGCATTCACGTTGTAGCAAGTTGCTACTTGCTTTTATTTATTTATTATTCTCTCTCAACTCAGCCTCTCACTCTCTCTTTTGTTACTAATGGGTGGATGTTTTATATTATTTTTGTGGGTGTTTATAGTATTTCCATTAGTTGTCAAATCGTGAATCGGTTTTTTATTTTTCTGTATCATGTATCGTATCGAATCGTGTATCGTAAGATACACAAACATCTAATAAAATTATAAAATAATTATAGATATACATATATAAAAGGTATATTCATTATAAATTTGAAATACATTCAACTAATGACCAATTTAATCATTACTTATGAAATAAAATTTAACAAAGCTAACTAAATAAATCAAATTAACTTATGTTAATAACATGCACGTTCAAATTAATTAAACTGAGAAGTGATAATACATGATATATGAACCAAAATAATAATATCTTTTCATCAGCTTGGCTAATCAGGATCCATCTAAATCAATGTTATCATCATGTTCAACATCTTGCAAAACTATTTTTCATAGACATTTTCTTCATTATTATCAACATTTGCTATTTTTTGTTTTTTTTTATTCTAATAATTTTTTTAAAAATATTTTTTCTTGTCATTCTAGTTTTTTAGACTCATAATAATAATGATAAAAAAAATTATATTTTCATTTAATACATTACTAATAGCATAGAAAATAAATTTGCACATATGAAAGTTAGTGTTATGAGTATACTCTAAATTTTGTAGGAGAAAGAGAAGGGAAGGAAAAAAAAAAAAACTAAATTAAGTTTCCCAATAATCTTGTGTTAAAAAAGTCTAACAATTTGTTTGAATCAAATTAAACCACAATTTTTAACAAAAAAACTAATTTTAGACCCACTTGTCTATGTATCATATGATACGTACGATTCACCGATACAATACAATTCATACAATATACACCTGTGTATCAGATGATTCATGAGTACTTACGATACGTAACTTTTTGTACACGATATGATACGTATCGCGTATCGTACAATACTAACAACTATGTTAATGGGTAATATGCTAAAGTAAGAGATGGAATATAGAGTGTATTTTTAAATAGTATTAAAATAAATAAAATAGGTTTTTGAAGTGTTAAAAGCTAAATTTTTTAGCACCACCGATATAAATGCAAAGAGCCCAAATGGAGGATAAAGAAATAAAAATTATAGGCACTCTTTCATGTAAATTCAATTTCGGTGTGATAAAAATGGAAGAATGGTAAAACATAAAATAGATACAAGAAGAAAGAAAAAAAAATGAAGAGAGGAAGATTGCTTAGATTTTTTTTTTAGACTTTAGATTACTAAACTTAGAATTTTATTTGTTATCTTTAGCATAAATTAGATTAACTATCAGGTGGAAGTTTGTACCGTGGCAATAAATTTAATTAGTTAATGCAAGTTTCCATCTCATTGAACATGAGTTTCCATCTCTCTCTCTCTCTCTCTCTCTCTCTCTCTCTCTCTCTCTCTCTCTCTCTCTCTCTATATATATATATATATATATATATTTGGAACCCACAAAATAAAAAAGAGTTTTCATGCCCTTCAAAAAAAAAAGAGTTTTCATGGAACCCAAAAATAAGCTGTAGAAATTTGATAAACGAGCATCTTTGGATTCACACTGCTATTTATGGTTTCGGGCTTGACATATGGCCCCATGACCCAAATCCAAAAAGGCCCATTATCTGTATGAGGTTGGACTGGCCCAAAAGTATCCATCAAGCTTCTTTACAAATCATACTCTGTGGGGGCGATTTTGGCCCATTAGCATTTATTTTTAAAATATTTAGGCCCGAAACACTGTTTGGGAAATATATAGCAATATACCACTTTTTTAGGTACTCGAGCTTGGCAAGCTCGAGTACCATGTTTTTTTAATCCACTATCGCCCCATATTCAAGGAACCCTATAGTGGCGTTTTTAAGCCCTATAGTGACGTTTTCGGGCCAAAAAACGCCACTATAGGGCCCCTTGAACCTGTTATGGGGACTTATAAAAAAATTTTGCAGGAAAACGCCGCTATAGGGACCAAAAACGTCACTATAGGGCTTAAAAACGCCACTATAGGGCCCCTTGAACCTGTTATGGGGACTTATAAAAAAAATTTTGCAGGAAAACGCCGCTATAGGGCCCGAAAACGTCACTATAGGGCTTAAAAACGCCACTATAGGGCTCCTTGAATATGGGGCGATAGTGGATTAAAAAAACATGGTGCTCGAGCTTGCCAAGCTCGAGTACCTAAAAAAGTGGTATATTGCTATATATTTCCCAAACAGTGTTTCGAGCCTAAATATTTTAAAAATCAATGCTAATGGGCCAAAATCGCCCTCTGTGGGCGCACCAAAACTTTTGTCATACAATCAGCAATCAGGTAAAACTAATACCTCTCTTTGCTTGAAAAATGTGGAAATTGTGTACATTTTATATTGTTGGCAAACAAATTAGAAACTAGGGTTTTAGTTTGAGGTAAATATATGGATATAGAAAAAGGAAAAATTGGAGATTTTATTATGGAAGGCTGATAATTAAATTGCCTTTTGGTTGTTTTGGTTGTTAAGATTAAAGGTAGAAAAAGATCTTCCAATTTTAAGCACGTGATTGTATTGATCAATTAAATTCTTTTAAACATTTTTGAAAAATATATTCCAAAAAAAAAAATGTATATATATATATATATTTATGTTCTTGAAAAAGATAACATTGTTTTTGTTATATTATTCAATACTTATACAACCATGTGGTTAAATTTAATTTGAGACCTAAGGAACTGTACATAAGTTTTACTGAAAATATATCACTAGTTCTTCTTAACAAATTTGTCTAAAATAAAGATAGTTATTGTAGTTATTGTAACGAATAAACATGAGCCTCTTGTTAAGCACAACATGTTGTTGTACTTTCTTTTAGTAGTGGAAATTTGAAACTATGAGGCCATTGGTATGATTAGCTGTGCACAAATGTAATTGAAGGACATGAACATAGCAGCTGTGTATTGTTTTGTAATGACATATTCTTGTGTCAATCATAATGTTGGATTCATGGCATTGTAGGCATAGCAATTGCTTGGAGACGGCTTGTTTTGAACAAAGTAACTCACACAAGACCATGTTTATTTTATGCAGTGAAAGGTTGGAATTCTAGAGTGTTTTTTAATGCAGTTTGGAGGGGAATTGAAACTGTGGGGCCCAATGGTTTATGGGCCAGGCCCACTTGCTCATGGGGAGCCCGAAGGCCCAAGCAAAAAAAAAAAAAAAAAAAAAGGTTATGGCCCAAGCTCAAAAATATAAGGCAAGAAATGGCCCAAAGATGCAGCCGATGACAGTTTAGTCCTCGGCAGACCTAAACCTCCATTGAGAAGAGGGGTAAAAAAGGGGTCTAGGAACAAATTTGTAAGGAGGTCTAAAATATCTTGGGTAAGTTACCCTTACTACCCTTCCCAGATAAGACTCTACAGCTAACAGAACCGGATTCTTAGGCTTTATCAACCATCCCCGACAATTGCGGGATTAGACTGACGGGACAAATATCAGTCCTGGAAAAATTGACCCTACACGTGGACGAGGGACATCGAACGTAGGCTGGTATAAAAGAAAAGGTAAACTAATCAGAGTGGGGGATCCCATTTCGCCTGAGAGGAAAAAACTCCAGGGATGAGAATGCCCGGATAATATATGTACACCACCACAAAAAAAACCCACCGCCGGGTAACCGGGGAAAGGCATTAGCACTCCTCGGACAGGATCCGAGGAGTCCAATCCTTCAGGTTATGAAGTTGTAGGGCTTGGATATCCAGACTGAAGCCCTTTCTTACCTGAGTTCCCCTAAGATCCGGCCTGGACCAACGCCCCGTGACCAAAACGATAGTCTTTTAAGCCCACTCTCTACAAATCGTATTGTGAGAGATCTTTCATGTACGAGCCCAACATCATTATTGGGCCGTCTAGAAATCGTGTCCCTACAATTGGCGCCGTCTGTGGGAAGGCTAGCGTGTTGGCGCGGCTGGCGGTGGAGTCAAGGCTATATCTAGCAGAGGTCCGCGAAGTTCCTCCATCTCCGGCGATATGCAGTTATTGCTTCGACATAAACTTCCGTTAGGGGCTACGCCCTGCAGTGCCGATGGCGCAGGCAACTCTAGGGGCTTCCGGTCTCAAGCCGACTCTCCCCGCCCTGGTCTAGGGGCTAACCTTCGAAAAATAAATAAATACAGAGAAAAAACTACTTAAAATTACAAGTTTTGGACAGAACCAAGGCCTTGCATGGTCCTCGGACTCAAGCCTATGGGGAAACCAAGTACTCAAAAGTTTTGGACAAAACCCAGGCCTTGCATGGTCCTCGAACTCAAGCCTATGGGGAAACCAAGTACTCAAAAGTTTTGGATAGAACCAAGGCCTTGCATGGTCCTCGGACTCAAGCCTATGGGGAAACCAAGTACTCAAAAGTTTTGGACAGAACCAAGGCCTTGCATGGTCCTCGGACTCAAGCCTATAGGGAAACCAAGTACTTTTGTACTTATAACGAAAAACTACATTACAAGGACCGATGCAATATAGAGCAATATGTCGCCTGAAAAGCGATCGGGGTTCCCAACTGCTCAGTCAACTCCTCGGATAGGCTATTTCGAGATTATCATTCTCGGACAATATTTTCGCACTTATTACAGAACGTTCAACCGTTATCTCGGTTAATTTCCTAAGTTTTAACTTACTATGAATTGTTATTATTATGCCTGGTAGTGTCGGTAAATTAGAATTAGTTGGATTGTGTTTCAAGGGTTTTTGCTCTAAATATTGCTGAGGAGAAACACACACGTAAAGCACACTCATTCACAAAGTGGTGCTGCCAAAAGAACAGTATTCAAAACAAGTAAATAAATTTCCATTTTTACTAAAACAAAGAAATAGTACAGCGTACAATGAAAAGCTGGAATCAGCTTATGTTAAAGCTCACTGTATAATTGAAAGGAAAGATACAAGAGAATAAGATAAAGCCGAGGAAGTGGATCAGAGGAGAGGTTGGCTACTGCTCCAAGACCTAGTTCTTCCTCAATGCTTTTACATGCCCATAACTCAGGCAGCAAAAGAAACCCAACTTGAGCCTTACACCGCTGAAGGAAAGGTGCAGGGAGCCGGAAGTTGAGGAGCTTTCACCAAAAATTTGCCTGCGACAGGGCAGAGGCGCTGATGGCGGAGAATCTTTCTTCTGACACGCCAAAATTCTGGCATGAACAGAACCTGCTTCGGATTTTGACTAAAAGGGGGAGAAACACCCTTTCCCCTCTGTCGAAGCGAAGTATTCTCTTGAATTTATGCTTCCTGTGCCCGTACCTCACTACTTTGAGTCTCAGGAGGACATGGCGCCTCCGTGGCGGAAAGAGTTCCTTTTCCTCAACCCTCGCCTCAGACATGATATACTAAGGGAGGAAACTGAAGAACTTGTGCGAAGGTAAAACACCCTTCTCTCCTATTTATTTAAAAAGGTAAGGTGGTGGCATTTAATTCTCGCAGCGTCCCAAGGGACGCTACAGACAAAATGACTCTGGCTCAACTTCCAACTCCACCTGCAACCATGGGATTAAGGGAGCCTCGTAAAGGCGCACCTCGAACACTGGGACGCCAAAAAGTACCGCGTGACCAAAGACTACAGAAATATCTCTTAACTTGTGGGCCTAGTGAATTCGCAGCCCAGGCCCGTTCTGCATGGGGGGCCCAGGGAATATGGCCCACGCCGAGGAATAGCCGTTTCCAAGGACAATCTCCTACTCGGCACCTCGTGAAATACCTGAGGAAAGGAAAAAAGTTTTGGACAGAACCAAGACCTTGCATGGTCCTCGGACTCAAGCCTATGGGGAAACCAAGTACACAAAAAGTTTTGGACAGAACCAAGGCCTTGCATGGTCCTCGGACTCAAGCCTATGGGGAAACCAAGTACTCAAAAATTTTTGGACAGAACCAAGGCCTTGCATGGTCCTCGGACTCAAGCCTATGGGGAAACCAAATACACAAAAATTTTTGGACAGAACCAAGGCCTTGCACGGTCCTCGGACTCAAGCCTATGGGGAAACCAAGTACACAAAAAGTTTTGGACAGAACCAAGGCCTTGCATGGTCCTCAGACTCAAGCCTATGGGGAAACCAAGTACTCAAAAATGTTTTGGACAGAACCAAGGCCTTGCATGGTCCTCAGACTCAAGCCTATGGGGAAACCAAGTACTCAAAAAAGTTTTGGACAGAACCAAGGCCTTGCATGGTCCTCGGACTCAAGCCTATGGGGAAACCAAGTACACAAAGTTGTGGACAGAACCAAGACCTTGCATGGTCCTCGGACTCAAGCCTATAGGGAAACCAAGTACTCAAAAATTTTTGGACAGAACCAAAGCCTTGCATGGTCCTCGGACTCAAGCCTATTGAGATGCTAATTACTCGAATGGGGAAAGTCCTCGGCTCAAATACTGTAAAATGTTAAGGCCAATGAAAGCGTTAGGATGATGGCGAGACGCCTCACTATTTGGTAGCCTAAGGGGGCTGTTCATTTTTGCGGGTGATATGTCCTCGGATGACTACTTACTATACCGCATAAAGCACCCGATTCTAATCTTGGCGTTGTTTTAGGTAAGTATCGTTATTCACAGGTAAGCATTGTTGTGTCAAACAATTCTATTAAAGTTATAGTGATATCTTTTCGTTATCAAGCATTTTGGCCTTAGTTATTATTGGTTCAAATGCTATATTATTATGCCGAGCAGTGCTTGCAAATTTGTAAAAACATAGAAACAAAACGTGCGAAGTAAAATAACAACAATTTTTATTAATATAAAAAAATTATTACAACGTACAAAGAGGGGCTTAAACAAGCCTATACAAAAAATGAACTGCCGAAGCAGAGATAACATCAGCAATACAGATAAGTAAACAGCTAGGTGTCTTTTAAACTCATCTTCAAAGTCTCCTTAATCTTTGCCTCAGCATTGCTCATATTGAGAGAAGAACCTTTTTTAGGAAAAGTTGAAGGAGAAGGAAGAAGAGGGTGAAGGACAAGGAAGAAGAGGATGGAGGAGATGAATGAGGAAGATGGAGGAGATGAATGAGGAAGATGGAGGACATGAGTAAAAGGAGGAGAAGAAGAGAGAAGAGATGAAAAGAAAGAGAAATGAGCAAAAGAGGGAGAAGGAAAAGTACCAGGATGGATCTGGTGGTGGAAAGAAGAAGAAAAAGAAGCAAAGGGGGGCGCCAGTGAACGAAGAGAGGAAGAAGCAGGGGCACTTGGTCCCTGCCCCAGTCCTGACTCCTAACACGCTGGCGCCATGTTAGATATGCTCATGAAAGAGCGGGTGGTACTGATGATGTGCTTCCTCGGCTCAGTCACGCCGAAAGTGTGACGTGACGAGTCCCTGCTTCGGATTTTGGCTAAAAGGAAGGCGAGACAAATCTTGAGTCTCCGCCATCCTTGCCCTGACCGAGCCATTTCGAGCTTCGCTGGAACATAGTGTTTCTGAGAAGGGAAAGGTTTCTTCATTGCTTAATGCTACGGTGAGTATATTTCAGGCTAAAATATAACCGGAGAGCAAAGGTAAACTCCGGAAAGAATCTAAGGGTTTCAAATTTTGTGGGGATTAAAGGGATTCATCTGTGGGAAAAACAACTCTTGTTTCTTCTCTTTATATAGGGGACGAAGAGGAGAGTACTTAATGTGTGCAGATCTCCAAGGAGATCTGCAAACATGAATACGCCCGTTTCATTCCCCCACACCATCAAAAACCATTGAATCTGGGAGATCTCGTAAAAGGAAGATATTAAAGGCACGCTTCGGATAACTGAACGGCATAAACGCATCGTGCGTAAATTGAGGGAAACATCTCGTAGACCGGTACACTCCCTGGGCTAGTGAAGAGTCGCCAGCGTCATTCAAGGGCTGAAATAAATGAGCCATAATAAGGCTCGGTATTACCAAAACCCACCTTTCCAACCAAGATGTTGGACAGCAGGGTTTTGAGGGGCTATTGTGGGGCCCAATAGTTTATGGGCCAGGCCCACTTGCTCATGGGGAGCCCGAAGGCCCAAGCAAAAAAAAAAAAAAAAAAAAAAGGTTATGGCCCAAGCTCAAAAATATAAGGCAAGAAATGGCCCAAAGATGCAGCCGAGGACAGTTTAGTCCTCGGCAGACCTAAAGCTCCATTGAGAAGAGGGGTAAAAAAGGGGTCTAGGAACAAATTTGTAAGGAGGTCTAAAATATCTTGGGTAAGTTACCCTTACTACCCTTCCCAGATAAGACTCTACACCTAACAGAACTGGATTCTTAGGCTTTATCAACCATCCCCGACAATTGCGGGATTAGACTGACGGGACAAATATCAGTCCTGGAAAAATTGACCCTACACGTGGACGAGGGACATCGAACGTAGGCTGGTATAAAAGAAAAGGTAAACTAATCAGAGTGGGGGATCCCATTTCGCCTGAGAGGAAAAAACTCCAGGGATAAGAATGTCCGGATAATATATGTATACCACCACAAAAAAAACCCACCGCCAGGTAACCGGGGAAAGGCATTAGCGCTCCTCGAACAGGATCCGAGAAGTCCAATCCTTTAGGTTATGAAGTTGTAGGGCTTGGATATCCAGACTGAAGCCCTTTCTTACCTGAGTTCCCCTAAGATCCGGCCTGGACCAATGCCCCATGACCAAAACGATAGCCTTTTAAGCCCACTCTCTACAAATCGTATTGTGAGGGATCTTTCATGTACGAGCCCAACATCATTATTGGGCCGTCTAGAAATCGTGTCCCTACAGAAACCTATGCAGCAAAGCTTGATACTGAGATTAGGGACTTTCAGTCTTTCAGAGAATTGCTTGTCACCTACACCCTTAAGCTCGAGGAACTTGGCATATTTTGCAAACGTGTATGTTATACAATTTACTTGGCATACCTTTAATATGTCTGTCTTAAGTTTAATTAGTTTTATATATTGTCTCTATGAGGCACCAATTTTTATTTTTCTTATCAAAGAATTCAATCTTTTAACCTGGTATTCACTTAATTTTGATGAATTTTTTAAACTTTTGACCCCAAATGGAAGGGGCCAAGGAAGATACAGTAGCCACCTCTGCTTGATAAATTAGAGCTAGTAATTTCTGATATTATTAGCTTGTGAATTTTATAGTTGCACACAGATAACATTGGTAGGTGATATTATTAGCATGAGAATCATGTTCAACGATCATGAATCCATTACATTTTTAAGGCAAGATTTCGATTTATGCTCTTCAGGGAGTGTGTTCCACCACTTCATAAAGGTGGATTTCTCCAAAAACACATCTCTAAGCAACTCTCCGCCTTTGATCCATATCTGTACTTGTTCTTCTAGTTTTAAAACCTCTTCCTTGACCTTGACTTGTGCAAACCCTCCTGCCTTGCTAGTTTTAATGCGCAGCTCCTCTACCTTGGCCCAAAAGCATGACTCCCAACTAGATTCAGCTGGCTTCCTCTTAGCATGCTCAAACCATCTCTGTGTAAACTTGTAGCGTTTTGGCCTGCCCCTATCCATATATGCTCCTGTGTCTTCGTTCTTCAAGTTGCGATAGTAGTTGGCAATATCTAAGGGTTCAACAAGGCGTCGGTACTTTGTTCCAAGATCTATCCAATCGTTCTGGCCTTCAAATTCATCTGGGAGTTCATACCTTTTTAAAAATTCGACGATTTCATCCCATATACTTGCTAATTCAAGTCTCTTCACATTAGCATCGAAATCCTTGGAGGATTCTTGAAGCTTGAAGGCATCATAATAAACTAGGTCCCGATACCCACAATTCAATCGGTAGTCTTCATCTAGGTATTTCATTGCTTTCGCAATGTCTGGCTTCTTGAGATCGATGCTGTTCTTGTTTCCAATCTTCCGCTTCTCTAGCTCTCCAGCAGCACGAAGACACAACCTAGCTCTTGTACTCTGAACACCTCACAAGGAAAAGCACAAAGAAAAGACAGAAAATTCTTTGGTGACCAGTACTCTAACTTCAACACATTTTCTTGCGAGTCATGTTAAAGAACAATTATTTTATTAAAAGAGTTGATTTCAAGATTTTTGAAGTTTGTTGAAACAAGCAAAGGAAATAGAAATTACCAAGCCAAGGTCGTTCAAGGCTGCATTAATTGTTGCAATATCACTAGTAGATTCTGCAGATAATGGAAGCTGTTCCAGTGGCTCCAAGCAAACCTCATTTAGCATTTGGAAGCTGTCTTGCAATTCATTCACATAGCCAAAATGTTGTTGAAGAGCTCTCTGGGCAACATCTGTACATTCTTCTTCTTTGCACAACTGAGAGGAGTAAAATAATAGTTGCAAAACAGCATCTGGATTCCTCAAGATAACTAGCTTTCCATTCCCAGTACAGAGGACATAAGTTCCAAAGGGCTTGTATGGGCTTAATGGAATGGAGTTTGTCACAATTTCCAATAGCATATTTGTGTTTCCCATGAGGCTGCAAGCAGCATGGCTTGCCACAGATGATGCATTCTTCATTACTTTCATGTAAAAATTTGAAGCATCAAAGTTGTTAATGGATGCATGTGCAAGATTTATGGATTTTTCATTGAGGAATTTGAGAACTCTCTGAAATTCCAATAGAATGGATGAGACTGGAGCAAGCAAGATCCGCGGAACAATGTCATATCTCATGACAAAATGTATGAAGTAGCGAGCCCACTTCTCACGCCTAAGAGCATGGGAAATTATGTGGTTACCAGTTAGAGGACAACCAAAAGTCACACACAGAGGTGAGGAAGGTGAAATTTTGTAGTTATCTGGTGAATCTGATCTCAAGTATTTTTCCAAGAACCAAATTGTTGCAATGTTGGCAATTGAACCACCTGTGGAGTGTCCTGTAAACAGTATTTGCTTCTTCTCTGTCACTGCCTTTTGCACCTGAATAATGTGTTCATATTTAGGAACAAGATATCTGTGTTCCAATTCCATATATATGAGTATGTTTTAGTGCTTGCATGGGATCCTTTCTATGATGTCCTAAAGTTTGTTGTCTCTTTAAATTCTTATTGAAACTATTAAAGTTCCAAGCCAATTCAAGCTGAATCAAAAATGGGTTTTATTGCAATGGCAAGATGTGATTGGCACATGGATAAATATAGCTACATATGCTTGACCAAATATGGAACACGTTTGTTTTACTAAGAAAAAAAAAAATGAGTAATGCTACAGCCACAAACTTTTTTATAACATTTTTACAAACTGTTGATGTGACTAACTTCTAACTAGTTTTCATTTAGACCCACCATTAACATTACTTTTTTATTTACCAATAATCACTCATCACTTTAGCATTTTATTAAATTTTTTTGTAAAAAAGTTTGTATATTTGACATTACTCAAAAAATATTGAGTCACATGACTCACATCAGTATTCTCAAATAGGTTTGGTATCTTCTCAATTAAGAAGGCTTTGATTGAGAAACAATTATTGAGGATATTAAAGACCTGGCCTATTAACTCTGTTGGAACTGAAATATTTTTTTTTTTTTTTTTTTTTTTTTTTTTTTCATTTGGGTTTATAGGTGTTGTAATTGAATAAAACGACTCACTGCTCAGCTAGGTTTCCCTCATGTGTTATAATGATATGTGGTTTTTAAGCTAGAACTGACCAAAAAAAAAAAAAAGGCTATTTAGACAACACAATCACAAGAATAGTCTGTTTGGATTGAGAGAGCGGGAGGGGAAATAGAGTAGAATTGGCCAGAAATTATCCTATTATCCGGTCAACTCTACTCTACTCTCCCTTGCTCCCCCTCCCTCAATCCAAACAGGCCATAGAGGACATGTAAGTCAATAAATATAAATAAGAGTCAAGCACTTGTATTCATTGAAGAATAAGGACGTGGTGAGTAATCTCAATCAAAATTCAAGTAATTCCTCAATCAAAAATTGAATACAAATGAGTGATGAAAACTAAGTTACACTACTCATGAAGGGATTAAGCAACACCACTCCTCGGATAAAAACAAAAGTGGAAGTATTTTCAACACAATGCATGGGGTAGTTTATTAGTTTTTCCTACCATGTAGGCATTCTACGATATATTGAGGTAATTTTTCCCACTATGCATGGGGAGGGTGGGGTGGATTTTGTTATTTGAAAATATTTTAAAACTCTCCTGATTTTGTTTTTTTTTTTTTTTTAAAAAAAAAAAAAAAAACCCTTTTTGAAGACTTTAAATATTTAAAAAAAAATGGTATATTATCACAAAATCACTTAACCACCCTGTCTTTTTTTTCTTTTTCTTTTTTTTCCTAAACAATTTCTCCTATAATATATATTTCTTAAGATTTTTTTATCCAAAAAAAAAAAAAAAAAACAAGTAAACTCACCTCTTCTTAGTATGAATTTTGAAATGAAAACTAATATAGAAAGAATAAACACTGGTACAGTGGTACTTTTAAGTTAATTTAAAATAAAAACATCATATAATATCTTTTCAAAAAAAAAAAGAAAAAGGAAAATCAAAGCTTGCATAGATCATTTTAAATTTTTTTAGTATATTATTATACTTTAAATACTTCTTATAACTTAATTTTTATTTATCAAAATAATTTTTTTGAATATTTTAAAATTAATATTTTAACTTCATCTATTAATGACAGCTAATCGCAAGCCCACGCGGAGCACGAGAAAATGACAAATGTAATATAATTATTTTATAAGAATATAATGTAAAATTTGTAGGATGTGTTATTTAAAAGTATTTTTTATTTTTATAAGTTTTATGTAGTGGAACATATTTATGGACAAAGTTTATCTACAAAATTGGTTGTAGCCTTAGTCTACAACCTTACTCAATATCTTTTTATTGAAGGTGAATTTTGACAAATCTACTATTGGATTACATCTTCTTCTTATATACTACATGCTGGTAAAATTTCTAGAAAATTGAAAATCAATAGATATGTCATCAATAAATTGTTTAAATTGCATTATGTATAAAATATAAGCTTATAGATCATATAGTAAATAATATCCGATTTATAAAAAATTTTGAAATGTATATTAAGAGTGTAAAGAACATGCAATTCAACGGTTAGATTTTCAAAATATGTAATAACGTTTATTTTATTGAGTAAAGTTATAGTCTAAGGTTACAATCAATTTTGTAACTAAACTTTGTCCTAATGTATTTTGTATTCAACAACGATACATAGTTTTATGTGTGTGTGTGAAAAATGTAATTTAATATAAATATTTAAATTATATAATTATAATAATGTTATATATAAATGACTAGTATGTTATTAAAGAATCTCTTCCCTTTCTTAAAATATACCATAATCGGTTGACTAATTTGAATATATTAAAGAATTTTTTTTTTTTTTTTTTAAATGAACACTCCTATTCTATGGGATACATGTAACATGTTACATTAAATTTAAATTATTATATAAGTTTAGAATTGTAGTATTTTTTTTTTGCTTTCGAAATACAAGTATAATGCCTATCTTAGGGATGACCCCAAGAAGGGGGCAAGATGTTTCATGCCCAGGATTTCATGGATACTATAAGACCCTAGAAACCACTTAGCCAACCTCTTAAGGTTGCCTATATTATTGAAATTTGAATTTCAAAGTAATCTTTTGAATATTTATCATTTTATCGTTTTTTTAGAGCTCATATCTCTAATTTCTAATGCCTCTTTGTTTGAATTTTTTAGCCCCAAACTATAAAGTTTGGTCCAAATAGAATAAAATTTCATACTTTTCAACCCAAAAATTAAGGGAAAAAATTTTTTGAGCCCAAAACTAAAGAGGTAACCTACAAAAGAATCAATTTAAGGCATAGTTAGTTCAAAATAGACCAAATAGACGAAAGAGGACCAAAATGGATCGAGGGGATTGAATTAGACCAAACTGGACCGTATTGACCTAACTGGATAGAAGTGGACCGAATTGGACCAAATATGGACAGAATGAGACTGAAATGTACTGAACGGACATAATTGGACAGAAGTGGACCAAAATGCTACGTTATTGTAGCTCAAAAATAGAATAGCAACGATACACTAAACTTCATCTTTTAGATATTATATAGATATAGATTTGTACTAATTAACTATAGTATCACCAAAAATTAATTAGGAAATTGTTTATGTTATTGATGTAAAACTAACCAATCATGTCATTTTGTAAATTTTTTTTGTTAGTAAACAATATCATTTAAATGTTCTTTTTATATTAAAAATTAAATGAAAACATTCCTAAGATGCATTATTTAAAATATCTTATTGTTTTTTATTAATATTAATCTAAAAAATGCTTAATTGACTTCATGTACTAATAGTTTTGGACAAAATAATGAACTCATTTAGTTATTTGCTAATAGATTTTACAATTGAAATAGATCGAAGTGGACGAATAGATTGAAGTTAACCAAAATGCTACCCTGATATGGTTTAATAGGAACGTAACAACAATAAATATTATGTTTCAATTTTTAAATATTATATGTATTGATTATTTTTATTTATATACTTTACTTATTTGAAATATATGCTTATAGTCATCTTAAATTATGAAATACCTTCTTAAAAAAAAATAAAGTACTTTAACATGACAAGGTATATACTATATCTCAACTCTAACATTAGACACAAAGATAAATTGACACCAAGCATAATAACGACAAAGTTTAGCTACAAAATTTATTATAGTCTAAGGCTACAACCTTATTCAATGTCTTTTTATTGGAAGTGAATTTGACAAATTCATCATTTGATTACATCTTTTTCTTATATCCTCCATGCTTGCAAAATTTCTAAAAAATTAAACATTAATAGTTATATTATCAATAAATTATTTAAATTGCAAGTTTTTGTAATTTAAAATTATACATAAAATATAATCTTATTGATCATATAGTAAATAACATCCGATTGTCACAAAATTTGACATATGTATTAAGAGCGTAAAGAACATGCAAACCAACTGTTAGATTTTCAGAATATGTAGTAATATTAATGATATTAAGCAAAATTGTAACCTTAGGCTACAATCAATTTTGTAGCTAAATTTTGTTCAAAAATAAACGATCACTTGTATAAACACTATACTTTTCATGTTAATCAATTTTTAAAAAATAATTAATTAAGTACTTTTTACTTATATTAATTAATAATTTTTAAAATTAATTTGGCTTCAACCTTTCTTTTAATCTCTCTCTGGGACTTAAATTCAAGCCTACTGCTACCAGGTAACCATTCTTCCAGACAAAAACTAGGATAAATACTGAAATTTTCAATTTCTAAACATTTCTTAATATATTTCTACCGAACTTTTACATCACAGATACATGGTTAAATTCTTAATATATTTAATTATGGTGTAAACAATGTTACCAAATCATAGATGAATCCATCGTAGGAACAAGCAAGTGATCAGGGAAAAAAAAAAAATACAAATAGTACCTTGTTTGTGAAATCTGAATTCGTCAAGACTTTGTCATCAAATCTCTGCAGAAAGGCTTTGTTGACCTCGGCATGTTCATTGATGCCTATACTTCTAAGAGAAGGAAACAACTCAGGATTGATCTTGGTTTCTCCAAAAGATTCTCCGGCATACCAATCATTTACAGACCAATTCCCAGGAAAGCCAAAGATGACAAGATCTGGTGAACCATGAATGTTCTGCAAAATATAGGGCTTATCAGCAGAATTGTGAGCCCCCACTGCAACAGAACAAGCTTTGTTGACTATCTCTGGGCTGATTTTTATGCTCTCTCCAAGGTTTAAAATGGCCATCCTATTTGGCTCAGAAGCTTTTGTTTGTTGATCTTGTTCAAACCTGCGCTTGAAGAAGTGAACCAGTTTGATTTTATAGCACATACAGTTTGGTTTTATTGGGTTTTTTCTTGGAGATCATAACGTGCATAGTGGGTTGATGGTGACCACTTTTTGTATTAAACACTAAACAATCATCCACCAAGACTTCAACTTTTGTTTTTCTGTTCTGAAAAAGCTGTGTAATTGACCAAAGACTTTGTTGTAAAGATGAAAGTTATTGGAGGCTGGGGCTATGGAAATATGATTAACCCTCCAATCAAAAAGCCTCAGCATGAGTGATGATTGGGGTAAAACATATTTCTCCTAGGAAGTTTCTTGGTTTTTGATCAAGGATGAAAATTCCACAGTTCCCACTTGTCTGGATATTCCTTTTAATTTATTCCTTTTTCTTTTGTGTTATTAAATAAATAAAAAATAAAATAAAAAAGGGCTGAAACCAAAATGCATCTGATGCAAACGCAAACCAAACAAACACTAAGCCACCCAGTTAAAAGATCTGGGGTTTTTTTTTAATTTAAAAAAAACAGTTAAAAGTTTCTCTGACAAAAATTAATTAAAGCATTAATTAGTCTACAATTAATATAGATCGTTTTCCAATAAGTAGTAAACCTTAATTGGTTTGTAGAATGAGTCAATTAATTTCTGGTAGACCCATTCACATGAATTTGATCAAAGTCTTAAAGAGAGGTTAGAGTTACAATAATTGTAATTGACAGTTTTACAAAATTTAATAAGAGACCTAATTAATTTCTAAGAAAATTCACCTATCTGATATTAGCTTTGAATTGATAGTCATATGCATTGTAGAGTACGCATGGATCCGGTCAAAGTCCAAGGAGTAAGGAAAGATAAAAGCTAGCATCAATAGATTTGATAGTACTGTAGCGTTTTTTATCAAAGGCCTTACTCGTATATTTCTAAGGACAATGCATTAATATTGAAAGTGTCAAACTAATAACAAGAATCATTGAATGCATAATCATAATCTAATTAATTTGCCTGTCACTGTAACCAATAACTAATAACGTTTTCATTTTGGTACTAATTATTTGCGTGTTTCCAAAGAAAGCGCAAAAGCAATAATCCATGAAATGGTTGTCTACTTTAGGTTTCTTCTTTTCCTTTTTGGCAAGTAAAGTTTACTTTTAGGTTTAGAGCCAGAGAGGAATGATTCCAAGTCGCCCATATTGAGAAGAAAATATTGTAACAGTACTGACCTAAATAAAAACCTGAATCACATACATTTGAATTAGATTTTCCAAAGTTAAAAATACATCTCACCTTCTTTGCTGTCTTTTTGAGGATGAATTACCAGTACCAGAATCTGATACGTCAATTGGTGGAACCGAAAACTCTCCTCCTCCTATGCTCCTAGATCGTGCAGAAGCTTCCGCATGATCTCTTCCAGCTGCAACAAGGATGTTGGACCCCAATTCCTGCTTGTCAAATGGGCTCCTTTCAGCTTGATATTGTGTATGAAATTTGCCCATTGCTTGAGTGTGACATCCCTGCAAACCACCAACTGCTTCAATCTGAGGCTGCTGTGACTCCTGTGATTGTGGTTGACGGATAATCATGTTTGTTGAAATAAAGGACAAAAAATAAAATAACAGAGAGACCTGATGCATGCATTCTGTATTTCTTGAATGCCTTTTGTACATGAATTAAATAGTATATATAGGCCTATTCCTAGTTGGGTATTTCTAGTTGAGTAAAGGGGACAAGTGATCGTTAATTGAGACTAAAATTAAGGACTATAATGGCAATTGTTCTTGATTTTAGTCAATCAGAATATATACAATAATAATAAATAAATAAAACTAATATACTAAGAGCATGCTTGGTATATAGTCATAGCTATTCCAATGGTTTAGCTATTTTATAGTTTGGTTATATTTTTATTACAAGAAATAGTTGTTCTTTATGAATAACTATTCTTTAAAATAAGGAATAATATTTCTCTCTAAAATAACTATTTCTCTAAAAGGGTTGTAACAATTATTTCTTAGTAGGTGTAATCATTTTTAAAATTAATATATTTCCAAATATACAAACTTTTTATATGCACAATTCCTTTTTGTAAATAATTAAGATTTACTGATATCAACAATTAAACACCAAGTGCACAAGTGTGCAGGGGTGAACTAATCAAGTACAGAAATTACATAAATCAAGTAAATCAAGAATTGAAGATAAGGATTAGTTTGCAAAGCTGACAACCAGTCTAATAAGGTTCTAAAGAAAAATAACTTGAGGTCTGGCATGAATATCTCTTATTATCTTCAAAGCACTTGCTATTTCTTTCCCTCCAAAGACAACATATCAAACAATGGTGAACAACGACCAAATCAACCTTGCTAGCAAACTTGGAGCTCAACAATAGAGTTTGGCATAACCCAACTTACTCCCAATAAACCCAAAACCATAGATCACATATCCTTAGCAACAATTATAAAATTTTTTAAAAATAATCATAAATAAAAAATCTCTCTCCCAAACTTTTTAAAAAATATATTCTTTTTTAATAAATATAAATGTATAAGTAAGATGCCTCTTAAATATAGATCTTAAGTTTTATTCTAATGTTACAACTTATAATCAAATATATGAATATATTTAGTTATTCCATTACAACACTATTTATTTCCAGTATTAAAGATTACCATTCTTGTCATAATCTTCATTCAATGTGCCAAATGTGCCCTAACAATGGTCATTTGAAATAGGGTCTTGATATTGAGTGAATGATTGTTCCTTTGCGAATCCCAAAACCTTTATGATTTCATCATAGAACTTTGTTATCGACTAGTCAAGTTTGGTAGGTTTACTTCAAGTTCTTTAGCTAACTTACACCCTTGAAGGATAAGAGATATTGGATTTGACTCCTCCTTGGTTCATCTGAGGTTCTATTGTTAATTTTCTTTGCTTAATGTGTCTTAGATTTGAGCATATATAGTCTGAGAAAATTTAAATGGGGTTGATGTAAGCCTTTTGGTGGGCTTCCATGCTGATATTCATACTAAGAGAGAAAGATTAAAGAAAATATTCCAATTTATGATCTTTTGAATGGTAGACCATTACAATAGAAGGAACTTGAAAAGATGACTTAGCCATGGTCCACAAAGGATTTCAAACTTTCTCCTCAGTCAATAGGAAGACCTTCCCCCAATTGAATCTAAACTTTTGGGACCCTCAGAGAATTTTCTGAGGTTTTAAGTATGACTTTTTTTTGCAAAATGAAGTAAGACCATAATAAAAATGAAGTAACTTCTAGGTTCCATTGAAGGATTAGTAGGGCTATAGATTCTTCCATGTACAATGGCCAGGGTAAATTGGTTCAAACTTTAGCCTACATCATGAATCATGACCATGTATGTGGTCTCCCCTCTAATGACAGACAACAGCCATACCCACCATAGTCAAGATTCCATGGGTCCGAATGTCCCATGGACATTAATTAAGCTTCTTAAGCTTGCATATGTACTGGAAATACTAATTGTACCAGGTTTGTCTTCCAAATTTTTCTAGATGTTAAACTCTATTGGTTTCAACAATCAAGTATAGATTTAATAAGTGTGACATACATTAATCTCCCCAATGTAATGTTACCAGATTGATTATACTCTAATAATGAAATTATAGAAGAACTAAATGCTTCGTTTGGAGGAGCTTATATATATATATATATATTTTTTTTTTTTTTTTGAAAGTGGATGAGTCTTATATTCATCTCAAAAGAAAATTTATAGTTTTAAAAGCATTACATTTTTTTCAAGATATGCTAGATGAGCTTATATTTATCTCAAAAGAAATGATGAGGAGGAGGTAATTTTCCAACTAGCATAATTGTGGGAGTCAATATAATGCATGAAAAGCATAAAGTAAACCAAAAAAACAGAGAAAAGAAAACAAAACAGAAAATGAATTACAAAGGAGAAGAGAGTTTAGGAAAAAGGGGAGAGAATCACTAGAAGTGAGTCCCCAAACCCGAGACCAGTCAAACAAAGATCCACTAAAAGAACGAAGCAGCTGATCTCCAGAACAGGTCCGCCGATTACGCTCCCTCCAAATACACCACAATAGGCACAATGGTACTAAGTTCCAAATTTTTGAGGAATGCTTCCCCAACCAATTCCATCAACCAAAGAGCAAATCTGAAACCGTACTAGGTAAGACCCACGAAATCCCATAATATTTGAAAACAAAATTCTACAATTGACAAGCCATCTCACAATGAAGTGAGTCCCCAAACCCGAGACCAGTCAAACAAAGATCCACTAAAAGAACGAAGCAGCTGATCTCCAGAACAGGTCCGCCGATTACGCTCCCTCCAAATACACCACAATAGGCACAATGGTACTAAGTTCCAAATTTTTGAGGAATGCTTCCCCAACCAATTCCATCAACCAAAGAGCAAATCTGAAACCGTACTAGGTAAGACCCACGAAATCCCATAATATTTGAAAACAAAATTCTACAATTGACAAGCCATCTCACAATGAAGTAGTAAGTGATCTATAGTCTCCCCACAACAACGGCACATAATACACTAGTCAACAAAATCAAAGCCCCTGAGCCACGAAATCCCTCCATTCTCTCTTTACTTCTTATTCTTTGTTTACTTTTTCCTTGTATTCCTTTTGGTTTGTTTTGACCTCTTTCACCTGGTGACTTTT
This sequence comes from Quercus robur, assembly GCF_932294415.1. Classification (NCBI taxonomy): domain Eukaryota; kingdom Viridiplantae; phylum Streptophyta; class Magnoliopsida; order Fagales; family Fagaceae; genus Quercus; species Quercus robur. Next base: position 67,447,449 of record NC_065541.1, on the reverse strand, counting down.
GCTGTCTAAGACTAGTGTTCTCAGCGACTTTTGGTAATCCTTTCCTCTCTCTTCTTAATTTATTTCTCTTTTGGCTGTTATTCTGGCTAGAACTCGACTTCTGTCTTCTTTGTTTCTTTCCCTCTACATCTTCTTTACTAGATTGTGTAAGTTTTTAGAAAGCTCTAATTCAAAACATCCCTCAGTTGGGCTTTTCGTGTCTAGGGAATGTCCATTCCACCATGCTCTAGTGGAATTTTATCCTGTGGCTCGTCCATCTTTAGGAGTCAATCATCTATTGAAGAACATAATCACTGAAGGCGAGCAGTGGCAAAAAGTCAAATCCAGTCAACTTGACACCGGATTATCCTCAAATGGAGAGGCTAGGGCTAGCTCTTTTGACTTAGGTTCATCTCATGGCCCTTCTAATTCTACCCGTGAGGCTTTACATTCACCCTTCCTTCCATGCCTTAAGAGTTACAACTTCCGATTTTGTTAGGAGACAAAGATCTTGCAAAGATTAGGAAGAAATTTCAAATTTTGAAGAGTGTGGTTCTACAGTTGCCTAAGAAACTAATAGAGGCTAGAAGAGTAAATTCTTGTTTGTTTATGGGCTGGGAGAACGCATCGAGTGATAATTGGACGAGGGATTCCGTTTTCTCTGTACATGGGATACCCCTAGATCTATTGGTGTGTTTTTGTGCAGTGTTAGAGAGAGTGAGGTTGAAGAAGTACCAAGATCGTTTAACTAAGGGCCTTCCTATCAAGACAATAGACTTTCATGAACTCGTCAACCTGACACACTTCACTTCCTTCCACTCATGCTCTAGAAACTCATCCTTTCCCCGTTGTTTTGCTAGAAGAATTGCCCCCCTCCTCCTAAGCCATTTGGCAAAATAAAGGGAAAGAAGTAGTTGAGTCGTCTACCCTCTTACCATTCATAAAGAGCGCCTACTAGATCAATCCTAAAGTCTACTTTCAGGATCAAATGAAAAGGACAAGAATCTAAATATAATTAAAAAATCCTTAAAGCTCCAGTAAGTTTCACCAAACAGGCAAACACGAGCTGAAAATAAGGCCAACCTCTACGACCGCTACCCTCAAATGGTCATGGCACAAAAGAAAGGGGAAAAAAGAAGAACAAAAAAAAATGTGTCAATTTATCAGTTTGAGATATAACACAAAAGGCCAACAAGGCAAAGAAAAACACCGCCATGGCAAAAAATGATGGGTGGCGACTCAAGTCGAGAATATAGCCTTGGTGAGAAACCTTTATAATTGATTCCGGGTCAATAACTTACTCCTTAGCCAATGGATGGTGCCTAGGATGAGGGTGATCAAAGAACTTTCCCTTGCCTAGCACCCTTGACGTTTCTATCGTAATGAAGTCGTCACAAGTTTCCCTATCATCTGTAATATCACCCGCTCCTGCTGCCTTAAGAACGATAGCAACTGCGATACACCAGTCCCTCTTAGCCTCCATGCTCCATTTATTCTTAGAGTAATGTCTCCCAAACCAATTTCTCCAACCAAATTGAATCTCAGACATTGTAAACACGTCACTCCACAGAGCATTCGCAACATAATAATGAAGTAAAAGATGAATCACTGTTTCCCTACTAAATCGGAATATACAATACCAACTTACTAATGCAAAACCCCTCTTGATAAGATTATCAAGAGTAAGAATCCTACCTCATGCTACAGTCCACAAAAAGAATGACACTCTCCTTGGGACCTTACCATGGCAGTGCTCTTCCATGGAAAAGAATGATCATTTGTACCACAAACGGCCTTATATTAAGACCGAATATCAAAATTTCCACTCCCATTCAATCACCATGTCATACTATCAGCCCCCCTGTCCCCTAGGCACCTTAGAATAATTTTGATCAAGAAAAGAATATACTGTTTTCATCTCCCCATCATGAAAGTCTATGTGGAACTGAAATTCCAACTCAAAATCTCCCCATCCAACTGAGAATCCAACACAATAGAAACTAAAGCGTCCTTGCCCATTGAACACTTGAACAGATTAGGGTAACTTACTTCTGTTATGACTAATTTTATTTAGTTTTGGGCATAAAGTATTGTTAAGTCCCAAAAAACAACTTAAATATTCATATGGTATGGACATAAAGAAAGGCAGGATTAATGAAGAACAAAACAAGAGGGCATGCAAGATTTACCTGGCCAAGAGAGAAGCAGCCATGGATGACACCTTCATTTGGGAATGAGGTCTTGACAGAATAATGTGCAGAATGCAGGAATTTTGCCCTGAAGAGTCTAATGGCACCTTCTTTGTATGTCTCCCCGAGGGCTTGAAAAATTACAATGCTAATAACACGTAGTTTGTCATCTTCTATAGCATGATCGTTGCCATATTTTGGATGCGGAGGCATGCCAGTCATTACATAACAAAAGCGTCTACTCCCCAAGTGAAGCAAGGTTGAGGAGGATTGCAACTGCTGAGGAACATTAAAGATAGCTTCCATACCCATCTCCCTGGAGACTACATGGAGGCGGTAATTTCTAAACCATGCACCCATCTCATGCTCCTCTTGTTGTTTTTGGATATTTAGTTCGTCTTCCTGCTTCAACCCCACCCACTCTTCTTCTTCTCCTTCCTCCATCTCCTGTTCCCTCTCTTCTCCTTCGTCTTCTTCCTCAGCTACTGGGGCTATTGCAGCTATCGTGTTGAGGTAACATCCATAAAGGGTACCCTCTATAACTTCAATCCTGCCTGAAACATTACGAAGGTTAGAAGGGAGGGCTATACCTTTTGTCCATTGATCTCTTTCAAGATCAAAACAGTAGAGGCGCTCTATTCCCCGCTGCCGAGCTATAAAGAAAACCTTCCTTCTCTTAACAGCGTGCCCCGCCCATCTAGTCTCCACATTCTCAAGGGGGGGATTTGGGAGGATGGTCCATTTATCATCTTTAGGATGGTAGACCTCAAACAAAGAAAGGCTTTTGAGTTCTGAGTCCTTTCTCCAGGATTTGTCGAAAATGTCAGTTGTGAAGTTGCTTCCAAGGACATAAATTTTCTCATCCGCCACAAAGGCCCAGGGCCAAGACTTTCCACTGTTCATCGCTGTACCGTCTAGCAGCGAGCTGGATTTGGTGGGATCAAAAATATAGACATCTCGAGGAAAAAAATCATTCTTGTAATTTATCTTTACACCTGCACCAATGCATGGGTAATCTATATCGTATTCGCCGCCCATGAAGTACAATTTGGAGCCCAGTGAAACGCAACACATGTTTCCAGGGTATTCTCCGGTTTTGAGTTCGAGGATTGGGGCAAGATGATTTGGATTGAGTATTTGTTCGTCTTGGACGTCTTTGGTTGGGGGAGGAGGGAGAGGATTTGGTACATCAATCTCATATAAGGAATACATAACTGGGCTATATGTGTGCCAAAAGTATAAGTAAAGCTTGTTCGATTGTGTATCTGTACGATACGGTTGAAACGAGGATGACACTGAAGCCATCGTCTGGTCAAAATGAAACTGGAACTGGGTTACTACTTTACTAAAAATGAAATCAAATATAAAAAATAAAAATTAGGTTACTTTTAAAAAGGACTGGCGGCGTTTGGTTACTAACCTGGAGTTCTGGATCCTCCACGATAGAAATTGCTTTCGCCTGTAATCGGAAGCGGTTAAGGAACACTTGACGAACTAATTAGATTTTTTGCTGGTTTTTCTTCAGATCGGCGAGCTGCGGTAGAGCTGTAGAAGGCGCGACTAGAGCTTGAGAGTTTTGCCTCTATTTGTTTTTTGTTTTTTTAAGGAACGCCCTCCTGTTTGTTTTAGGAAAAATTTGCCAAACAGTGAAAATTCTGAAAAATTTTAGTCGGACAGCACGCGTACAAACTTATTTAGTTAGTTAGACTGTTTTTGAAAGTCGAGTTTGGCAAACTCGACTTTGGGCTGGAATACGGACACAATAGTGGCGTTTTTTTTAGTGGCGTTTTCTATAAACGCTGCTATAGCCACTAAACAAACACCACTATAGTGTTCGTTTTCCAGCCCAAAGTCAAGTTTGCCAAACTCGACTTTCAAAAACAGTCTAACTTATTAAATAATTTTGAACACGTGCCACGCACCTAATTTTTCCCCAAAAATAGTCTGTTTGGCAATTTTTTCCATTTGTGTGTTTTAAATGGAAACTTCGGGGTGATTTTTTTTTGGTGGGGCACAGCACGTGCTTGTTGAAATTCTTCATAGAGCTTGTTTGTGTCTTTGTATTCTACGTCATATATAGTGCCATTTGATTTTTTTTCTTTTCCTTTGCCAAAGATTATTCCTTTCTTTTAGTTAATTTTTTTTCCCCTTTCCTCCCCATATATTTGATTTATTTCTTGGGTAATGTTTTGATTTTTTTTTTCTTCCTTTTCTTGATTTTTTGTTTTTGTCCAGTGGTGCTTCCTGTTGCTTTTATCAATTTACAATAACTTAAATAAGTCATGTAGTCCCAAAAACCAATAGAGCTTGGAGTATGTGTGGGTTCGGAATTTCCGAGCTCCAGTTCGAGCTGATGGTACCCATAAGCTTATCCAACTATATCGTGGGGCGTGAGACAATGACTGCCACACGCGAGTCCCCTTTTTTTTTTTCTAAAAAAAAAAGAATAAGTCATGCATGATTACTTGATTTTACAATCTGTGATTCTTATTTTGTGAACATTTGACATACCTTGGGAGGATGTTTGTGCAGAGACTGTTCTCTTAAAGTGACTTTTCCAGAATTTAATCTTATTAGTTGGACAAGGGAGTCTTCTGTGGTCATGTGTTTCTCTGGTGGGTTGATAAATTGAGACATTCAATTCCATCGTTTAGTGCATGATTGGGAATTAGAAGCATTGGCCTTGTTTATGGATATGATCTATGCCACGAATGTGCAGGATGTTGGCACTAATAAAGTTTGTTGGAAGCTAGTTCTGAGTAAAGGGTTTGAGGTTCGAGGTTTTTATCATTCTTTATTCCCTGTTTTTGTCATTTCATTTCCATGGAAAATGGTGTGACAATTGAAGGTTTTTTTTAGAGTAGCATTTTTTCTTAGTTGGCCTATTTAAGTAAGATTTTAACTACAAATAATCTTCGGAAGAGGTGTATTGTAATGCTTGATTGGTGCTATATGTACAAAATATGTGGGGAATCAGTGGATCATCTTCTTCTTCATTGTTCTATAGCATATGAGATGTGATCTATGGTATTCTATTTGTTTGGTATTCATTGGGTTATGCCATACAGGGTTGTCAAGTTGTTAGCTTCTTGGTCAAGCAAGTTCAGTAGACATAGAAATGTAGTTATCTAAAGGTTTGTGCCGCATTGTTTGCCTTGCAAACTATACCCTTAAAGTTTGGACATATTTGGATTTTACAACTTGAAATTTTAGAATTTGAGTATTATCCTCTGAAATTTTGGGGTGTTTAGATTTTACACCTTAAAGTTTCAGAATTTGAATATTACCCTCTAAAGTTTGGCGATATTTGGATTTTACACCTTAAAATTTTAGAATTTAGATTTGACTCCTTTAAGTTCTATTATGTTTGCACCAACAACCCTTCTATCCATATTTTTCATTAAGTGTCATATAAACTTACCACATATTTAATTTATTCAATAAAATAATATCACATCATTTTATAGCCTAAAAAAATTAAATAATTAAAAATGGCATGGCATAATAAAAATGACATGACATCATTTTGTTGGATGAACTAAACAAGTGTAAAAAGTTTACGTGGCACTTAGTGGAAAATATGGATAGAATGGTTGCTAATGCAAACAGAATTGAACTTCGGAAGGTAAAATCCAAATTTTAAAATTTTAGGATGTAAAATTCAAATAATCTCAAATTTTAGGGGTAAAATCTAAACACCAGCAAATTTTAGGGGATAAAATCTAAATTTTGAAATTTCTGGATGTAAAATCCAAACACTTCCAAATTTTAGGAGTTAAAATCCAAAATTTGAAACTTTAGGATATAAAATCCAAACACCCTCTAAGGATGTAATTTGCAATTTAGCCAATATTTTATTGCCAACAAAAGGAAAAGACAACCAAAAAAAAAAAAATTACAATAGTAGCTCATGATATGGTCAAATGACTTCCAGATTGATAAGAACCAATTTGTCACATACTTCTAATTTTAGGGATGTAGTTTACAATTTGGCCAATAATTTATTGCCAATAAAAGGAAAAGACAAAAAAAAATAACAATAGCAACTCATGATACGGTTAAATGACTTCTGGATTGATAAGAACCAATTTGCCACATACTAAGGGGGTGTTTGGCAGATTAATTCTAACACATTTCCACACATTTTAAATAACATTATACACTTTTTCACACACATGTATATCAAAAACACTCAAACAACATAACTCAAACTCCTCCCCCAAACACTCCCTAAATTTTTCAAAGCTTAATAATGCTGTTAGATGCAGGGCCAAACATATTCTTGCACATTCTCAACGTAAGATTAGCCGGAAGCAAGTTCATGGTTACTTTAATTCACTAATTTCATTTCTTACACATTCACAATGGGTCTCAATTGATAAACATGAGCATCCTGATCTGTGCAAGGCAGACAAAAGCCACCTCTGCCGACTGCCGGATTCTAGAATGCCAAAATTGTCTCCAGAATTACGTGCCCATGCTGTAAAAATTGAACGGCTACCTCAGAGAACTGTTGTGCAAGTCTTCTTTTTTGAACACGGGAGTTTCCTAGGAAACCGGTCACAACTCACAAGCTGCTAGTGTTTCTTTTTGAAATAAAGACCCTATTGTTTCTGTTAGAACTTACTGTAATTGGCCTTTGTTCAGTTAATTAATGTTTTGATTTTAAACTGTTATACCATAAATGGATCAAATCCAAGTGCTCCACGGCTCCACCTTCAGACTTTGTTACATAATGACAATTAATTCCTATTCTAGATTATAAAAAAATAAAGACAGCATCTGTCAACACTGTAATTACACGGGAGCATATACAAAACGTATTTGTTTTGTCTTGTCCCTAACTCACCAACACTAAGATGGTCAGGAAAATAAAAGGGTAGGAGAGGGAGAGGGGGTGAAGAACAACGAACGAAGACGCAGCCTTCACCATTTTGCCCACAAAACGATCATGTGAAATCTTGAATGAAAATGCTTAAGCTGGAATGCAATCTTTTAAAATAGAATACAAGACCTATATTTGGTAGCAGTGATATTTTATGTGTAGGTAAATGACTAGTAGTACTAGAAAATCAAGACAAGTTAAACCAACATAATTTCACTATTTAAATCAGCATTTTGTGCTCAAAACATCATTTAGGTAATGGAAAAGAACCTCTTTTAGTACAGGAATCAGCCGGTGCCATGGCTTTAGATCTCAATACCCAATTGGCATACCATCCTGTGCAAGTACACTAGAAGGAGTTCGCAAACCTCAGTAGTTTTATGTTCAATAAATTGCTCCTCTAAGTAGTCTGCCTCCGTTTGTGGATCAATTCCATCATCCATATAATGGAAACGAACAACCCTAATATATCGGAAGAGTTCTCGCGGCATTGATCTGTAAAAATTATTATAGAACATCCTTTCAAGGGGAGTATTAAAAGGAATTTTGTGATGCCAATCGTAGAAAGGAAATCTTTTGAGACAGTCGTTCATTCTTAAGTAAAGATCTTCATCAGCATGCCGAAATTGCATCCAGACTTGCTCAATGTAATTAAATCTTTTCTTCCAATGCCACAGGGACGGGTGGTCAACAATAATTGTCCAATTTCGAAAACTCATATCATCCAAAAGCAAATTCCATAGATCTTTCAAATCTTCTGGGTACTTCTTTCCAATCCCACCTCCAAGAATTTGATCAAAAATCACATGTGACATGGCTAACATGTCCCTTTGACGTAAGTCCTCATATGTGGATGTTTCTAGCTCCATTTTTTCATATGAAAGGTACACAAGTTTAATCTCCTCGTGGTTACCTTTGATGAAAAAATTCTCAGGATGGTGCAAGGAGCCATGAAAGATGCCCTTAGAATGAGAATCATAAACCGCATGGAGAATACATTGTATAAGTTTCTTAGCCTTTTCGGTTGGTCGGTCAACATTCCACTTTCGATTAATTGGACACCAATTATCTGTATTGCGCTTCAACCACTCCTTTAGTGTCAAGTCATATTTGTTATGAGTGAGAATATAACACTCTTGGCTATTATGCCTCAGAATATGATGCTTGCCGTGCAAGTAAGAATCCAAATTATAAAACCGTTTATCACCGCTAAACCCTGGTACCACCTCGAAAACAATCTGCTCTGGTAAATTAGGATGGCCACATAGAAGTTTAATGTTATTTGACCCAGAAGATGGTTCCACATCAGCACCAATTTCCTTGTGCTTTGCATTCCTAGAGGTCGATCCTTCACAATATTTTACTTTATTGGATTCTCCCCTTTTGTTCGTACAATGCATGTTTTGCTTCTCCATTGTCACTGCTCCCTCACCGAAACAAACTTTCAGTCCCTCAATGATTACTATGCAATTTGAATTTAGGCACGCATAATGTTTGCACAAATGATCATACAAAAAAAGAAAATGAAAACGTCAATCACACTTTCCTAGTTAATAAAAAATAAAAACCACAACTGGAGAAAAACAAGAACATCAAAAATAAAAAAATCTATAGCTTTCTTTTTTTAACATAGGTTACATTTGTATACTTGAACTTAGTTTCTTGATTGGATCCATTTTTTGATGAGAAAATACTGCTGCATATCATTAGCATAGAAAATCCAGTACAACAACTACATCACAGGCAATAGCAGCTTCTAAGAAACTGGGGGTTTGCTCAACCCATGCCTCAAAATCAACAACAAACTTAGCATGTTGTGCCAAAAGATGGACCGGCTTATTTCCATCCCTTTTAACATGAGAAAACTGACCAAAATACTCTCATAATCTTCAAAATGTCCCCTAAAAGTAAAACCTTCAAATAATCAAAATATCTTCAAACTCTCTAGAATGACAAAAGTATCCTTGAAACATCCAAAATAAAAAATTTACCTCTCAAATTAACCAAAATACCCCCAAATCTATAAAATGGTCAAATTAACCTTCAAACCTCCAAACTAATCAAAATGTTCTCAAAACTTCTAAAAAGACAAAAATATAATTTCAGATGACAAAAATACCTCTAAAATTTTCGAAATAACGAAAATATCCTTAAAACTTCCAAAACGTCTAAAATACCCATGAACCTATCATATGACCAAAATAAACTCAAAACCTCAAAGTGGATAAAATATCCAAAAATACCCTAAAATGTGTCCAAATGAAAAAAAATATATAAAAAAATAAAAAATCTCAAATTTTTTTTAAATAATCAAAATAACCTTAAAGTTTTCAAAATAACTAAAATAGTCCTAAACCTATAAAACAACCAAATTAACCTTGAAATTTCCATTTTTTATAAATATCCAAAAAAGTCCTCAAACATTATTGAAATACCCCCTAAAACTACCAAAATGATAAAATACCCCTAAAACCATCAAAATGATGAAAATATTAAACTTCCAAAACGACCACAATCTTAGCTTTACTTTTTTTAGAGAGACTAAGGCAGTTAATTATAAATACATGGGACGAGAGAGGTGGATTCACCCCAATTGTTATGTGTTTAGTTTAATGAATTGCATATTATCAAGAAAATAAATATATATATATATATATATTTTGAGAATACTAAGTATTTTAACACACACACACACACACACACAAGGGGAGAGAGGAGAAGGTTCTAAAGAAATTAACAGTGGTGTATATCCAAAAGGGCCTAAGAAAATAAATAAATTCACGGGAGAAGTTGAACATAAATAATATATTGTCACATGTCAACCACAACAAAAGTAATGCAATAATATTGAAATGGAAACTTAAATTTAGTAGCATGCCCAAAGTGCAACACAAACTCTGCAACACAAACTCTACTGAAATTATACAACTCACAACATACTTTCTTAAGCAATGTGGTATAATTACCCTTGTGTGTGTGTTTTTTTCTCAATAAATAATCAGTAGTATGCTTGTGCATTGCACAAATTAATTTAAAAAATTATAAATAAAAAATATTAATTTTATGCAAACCACAAAAATATTTTTTACTAATATTATTCAAACTATCATGATAATTAGTGAATCACTTGAAGGGTTATGTCTATAGTTTCACCTAGAATAAATTAATCATCTTAATAATTAATGAGTTGTATGACAAAAACACATTAAGTAAACAAAGAAGTAGTAAGTGTTAACCTTATTGTGGAGAAAAGCCGCTTGAGATGATTAATTATGAGATCTTCACATGCCTTTATCAGTTTCTGTTATTAAATCCTGCTGCATTTCATAACAAACACTATAAGGTTATAGTATTTATTTTCCACACTTAAATTCCCCAATCAATTTTGTTTTCTAAAGAATACCCCTTGCTCGATCACACCATGCACCATTAAATTGCTAAAGAAAATATTAAAAAAAAACAGCATAAATGCACACATTTTGGATTCTAAATTTTTTTATTGTCTTCAAAATACTATTTTTTTAATAAGTCAAAATACAAAACACTCATCAACTTTAACTCATGTTTGCTTGGGATTTCAGACACGGTGATAAAATTTTCAAAATCTATTCTTTCACATTACTTTTCAGTTGTCAAAAAGAAGAGAAGATGCTAACATATTGAGCAAGAATATATCCAACAATAGCATAGAATGCCTACAGCCAGGCAACCTCTTTACCAAACTAACATAATTTAATGTGTTACACATAACTTTCCTACATAATTCTTCACCTCAAATTATTTACACTTTTCAACCTTCCACTCTCTACAACCCTACCAACTTTTATAATACTACAATTCATTGCCATGCTAAGTGGGTCTCAACAGCATTTTTTTATTAAAAAAAAAATTGTAATGATCAAATAAATAAAACCCACCAAAAAAATTGAAAAAAAAAAATCAATGAGATATGACATACCCAATAAAAATCATGCCTGACCTTTTTGCTCCACATATGAAATATCTGCAAAATTAAGTATTTATGAGTCTCAATAAAAGAAATGATGAACAAAATAAATAAAACGAACCAAAACACACACACACACAAAAACACTTCCAATTAACAAACCTCGCCAAACATAGCCAATATTATGTATTATGGAGGACTGTATTTACCATTAAAATCCCTGAATATTCTCCCAAGGAAGTGTCATTTTCTTTATGCAGATTAACAAAAGTGCTATTTTTTTTTTTTAGAGACAACATCAGAACTTTTATAACTACAATAAAATAACTACAAGTATAATAGAAAGAAAAAAAAAAATATGTCTACACACATTGCAGAAGTAGTGTCTTGGTCTGATAATAAAGAGCACAATTATCAAAAGTAGATGACATAGGATGAAACTCTATTTCAAAAATAAAATAATTAAATATAATTATTTGTTTAAATTTAATTATTGTAGCTAAATTTACCCTAATAATATAACAATAACAATGAACCTCTGAAGTCTGAACCATACATTAGACTATTAGAAGCCAGTGATGATGCCACAACTCACCTCTTCTTTTTCACCAGTTTGAGAATCTTTACTGATTCGTTACTGAAAAAGAGTGAGATCCGGATTTGCTTTTAAAAACATTTGAAAAAAGAAATCCGAATTCAACTCACATCTGTAAATTGATTCTTTCAAGTGTCAACCTCAAAAAGCTTAATTTGTTCCTCCTAAAAGGAAGGACCATGAACTTCAGTTAAGAACAACTGACATTTTTTTTTGTTGGCCTTTTCCAAATTATACAACTAACCATTTTTATTTATTTTTCCATGAATTTCCTTGAGGCTCACACCTAAAAATAAGGGCTGTCCACGGGTCGGGCGGGTCGGGTTTGTGCCCAACCCGCAACCGACCCTTAAGAGATCGGGTAGGCAGGTGCCCAGCCCGCAACCGACCCGTAAGAGGGTCGGGTTTCACGGGTCGGTTTTCCGTCGGGTGGGCATCGGTTTCAGGTGAAGCCGAAACCCGCCGGAAACCACCGAAAAACGGCGAAAATCGACGAGATCTCGCCCGATCCGTCCAAGATCCGGTGAGGTCTAGCCGGATCTGACAAGAGATTTCGTCAAATCCGATGATTTTCCCCCAAATCGTGCGGTGAATCGCCGGATCTGATTGTTTTGGTTACTAACCTGGAGTTCTGGATCCTCCAAGATAGAAATTGCTTTCGCCTGTAATCGGAAGCGGTTAAGGAACACTTGACGAACTAATTAGATTTTTTGCTGGTTTTTCTTCAGATCGGCGAGCTGCGGTAGAGCTGTAGAAGGCGTGACTAGAGCTTGAGAGTTTTGCCTCTATTTGTTTTTTGGTTTTTTTTTTAGGAACGCCCTCCTTTGTTTTAGGGTGAGTTTGGTTCAGTTTAAAAAAAAAGTACATAATGAAAAAGTGGAGTTTCAAAAAACTCAGTATTTGGTAAAAACTGTTAAAAGGTGCATAATGAAAAAACTGAGTGTTTGGCTAGCACTTATAAAAGTGACTTTTTGAGGGGTAAATGACCAAAAAGGACAATGTATATATAAAGGAATTTATTTCATACTTTTTTTTTTTATGTGAGTTTGTTTCATACTTAAATCAATTACTTCATCATACTTAAATCAATTTTTCTCTTTCTAAAAAAATTATTTTTTTCTTACCAATATTAGCTAATAATAACATACCACTTAAGATTTATTGTGAAAGTATTGTAAAAATATTGTGATAAAAATTGATAGTAATTTTAATTTTAACATACTATTAAAATTATTTTTTTCTCTTTCTAAAAAAATTATTTTTTTCTCACCAATATTAGCTAATAATAGCCTACCTTAAAATTTATTGTAAAAATATTGTGAAAATATTATGATATAATTTCTTTTTTCTCTCTTTTTTTTTCTCTCCACACATGTGGCTCTACTTCCTTTTTTTTTTCTTTTTTTTTCTCCTCTTTTTTTCTCATCCACCCACGTAACCACACTCTTTTCTTTTCCTTTTTCCTTCTTTCCTCTACCATCTTCAGTCCAGAACATTCCCAGCTCTCTTTCTTTTCTTTTCTTTTTTTGCCTCTTAGCACTTCGGTCCAGAACACAGCTCTGCTTCTTTTTTTTTTTTTTTTTTTTCCCTCTTAGCACTTCGGTCCAGAACACAGCTTTGCTTCTTCTTCTTTTTTTCTTTTTTTTTTCCTCTTAGCACTTCAAATCGGAACACATCGGAACCAACGCCAGAACTCATCCTTTATTCTTTTTTTTTTCACACTCCAGAGAAGAAGATGATGATGATGATGATGATGATGATGAAGATGAAGATGAAGATGATTGAAACATAAGGATTTTGGGATTTTGGGTTTTTTTTTTTCTATGGATTTTGGGTTGATTTTGAGTTGGGTTTGGGATGGGTTTTCCGGATTTGAGTTGATTTTAAGTTGTTTTTGTGTTGATTTTGAGTTATTTTTGGTTTGGTTTTGTTGATTCTGTGTTCGGAATATCAAAGGTTGAAATGGGTTTTGTTGATTGTGGGGGTAGACCAGTGAAGAAGCAGAGGAAGATGAAGAGGAAGAAGACGAAGAAAAAAGACACAGATGAGAGATGAGGGCGTGAGAGAACTGATGGGTATTTTGGTATTTTTCAGGTTTGCAACGGTAATATACAAAACGCGCATAGCGCGTTTTCATTTATGGACCCCTGAGGGTCCATAATCCCTTCCGCGTTTGTTCTCAGTTTTTTCTCAATGCTCAAAACGCAACTTTTATAAAAAAGTTGCGTTTTGAGTTTATCAAACGCAAAAGTTGGTTGAGCTTTTTTCAAAACGCGCTTTTTGGGCTCAAAAAGCCGAAACAAACGGGCACTTAAATGGAAACTTTGGGGTGATTTTTTTTTTTTGGTGGGCACAGCACGTGCTTGTTGAAATTCTTCATAGAGCTTGTTTGTGTCTTTGTATTCTACGTCATATAGTGTTATTTGATTTTTTTTCTTTTCCATTGCCAAAGATTATTCCTTTCTTTCAGGTTTTTTTTTTTTTTATTTCCCCTTTCCTTGCCATATATTTGATTTATTTCTTGTGTAATGTTTTTTTTTCCTTTTCTTGATTTTTTTTTTTTGTCCATTAGTGCTTCCTGTTGCTTTTATCAATTTACAACAACTTAGAATAAGTCATGCATGACTTATTTTGTGCACATGTGACATACCTTGGGAGGATGTTTGGTGCTGAGACTGTTCTCTTAAAGTGGCTTTTCCAGAATTTTATCTTATCAGTTAGACGAGAGAGTCTTCTGTGGTCATGCATTTCTCTAGTGGGTGGATACATTGAGACATTCAATTCCGTCTATTAGTGCAAGATTGGGACTTAGCATTGGCCTTGCTTAAGTATATGATCTAAGTGAAAATGCACTTTTAGTCCTTACATTTGGGTCAACTCCCATTTTGGTTTTAAAATTGATTTTGTTACTAATGTCACCCTAAAAAAAGAAAATCGATTCTATTTTGGTCCTTACCGTCAACCCATTAACAGAAACCTCCTACATGGCTGACAGAATGCCCTGCTTGCTGATGTGGCACTGAGATAATTATTAAAATATTATTTAAAAATTTATTTGGCATTTTTTAAATGCCACGTCAGCATTTAAATTATAAAAATTTTAATTAAATTTGTTTTTACTTTTTTTATAAAAAAATTACTTTCTTTTAATTAAAATGATTTTTTTATTCCAATCTCTAAGATTCATATTCTTAGCAAATTAATCCTTTTTTTCTTATAATTTTCTTTGTCTTTCTTGTACTTTATAACCAAACACATCAAAACAAAAGAAATTAATTAAACATATTTCTTGTATTTTATTTTGTAGGGTTAAGGGCCTAAAGTGTATATTAGGCCTTGGGCCTGGTCTGAGGACACGAATGGTCCAAGGAGGAATAAACAGTTATGGGTAATTCCAGTCTAAAGCCTCATAAGTAGGGAATGAGTGGAAGGTGGTTTGAGGAGGAACATCTCCTCGGATAAACTGGGAACAGCTCCAGTATGTATCCTGATAATTAAGGTAACCTTCCAAGAAATTTCAATGACAGGGACGTGCATCATAAATGTATCAGGGTGATGGGAACTCAAAAATATCTAAAGAAAAGCTGTTACCACCGCATTAAATGCACTACAACTACTCTTCTGGCCACATTTATGTGGAGAAGACCCATGAACATTGCTGCTTTGGTAATCATAACTCACAAAAAGTCAAAGAGAGTGTCTAATGGGACAGGTACTTAAATAAGGGCTCAAATGATCAACAAATGTAGGATTAAGATGGTCCAGAGGGAGCTATATAATGTAAGAGACCTCCCATGAGGAAAGGATTTGAAAAATGGAGAAAGAATACTGTAGCAATCAAAATTATACTTGTACCCAACTGTTATTGATTTGTATGACAAAATATCTCCTCGAGCAGTGAATTCATTCAGCTCTATTTTCTTTGTTCTTGCTTGATCATTTTTTAAATCCGTACTAGCCGTTATTAAATTCATTAGAGCCTAGTTCTTTAACCCACTCTCTACAAATTTATTGTACTGGACTCATTGGGCCAAGATCTCATACATCTTAGGCTTGGACTGCAAAACGTGTCTCTACAATTGGCGCCATTTGTGGGAAGAACTTGTGTAATAATGAGTACGACGTTTAATTATGGTAGGATCAGATCCCCATCAAGAAGAATCCATGGGTTCCAGGCGACAAGATAACTTCCTTAACCTTGAACGCAAGCAAGATCAAGAAGGTATCATACACACCACACATACTGGTAAAAGTCATTCTCGAGTTGGGAGTCACGTCTCTCAGGAGCAGAACAACAGAGCCATGCAAAGGGAGATTGACAATTTAAAGAAGAAGTTGCGCCATGCACAACGGAAACAAACTCCTTCCAGTTCTGACATCTCCTCCAATGATGAAGAGGATGCTAGTTATAGGCAAAAGTCAAGAACTCCACCAAGTAAGTCTTTCTCCTACAATGAAGAGCACCACCACAAGCGAAGATACAAAAACCCGCCTTGTAAAGGTTTGGGAAACGACGCTATGAGCAAGGCGTTGAATCAAATCTCCAAATCACCTTTCATGCGCAAGATAGAGGGGGCAAAACTTCCTCGATGATTCCATCAGCCCACGTTCACCATTTACAATGGTCGAACAGACCCTGTAGAGCATGTGAGCCAGTTCAACCAAAGGATGGCTATCCACTCTAAGGACGAGGTTTTGATGTGCAAAGTATTTCCCTCCAGTTTAGGACTTGTGGCGATGAGATAGTTCAATGGTCTGAGGGCTAATTCCATAGATTCCTTTAAGGAGCTCACTCGGACCTTTGGCTCTCGTTTTATCATGTGTAGTAAGGTACCTCAGCCTTTGGACTCATTACTGTCCTTATCCATGCGAGAGGGGGAGACCTTGAAAACGTACTCGGACAAATACTAGGAGATGTACAATGAGATAGATGGTGACTTTGATGACATAGCCATCAGTACTTTTAAGGTCGGCTTCCCTGTTAAGCACGGTTAAAGGAAGTCTCTGATTGGAAAACTTGTTACCAGTGTGCACCAACTCATGGACTGGATTGATAAGTACAAGAGGGTTGAGGAAGACCAACAGTAAGGAAAAGGTAAAGCGAAGGTTATCCCTCAAGAGAGGAGGGATTTCAGGTCAGACCGATTCAATAATAACCGACCTCGAAGAGATTTCGCTGGATAGTCAGGGTCTACCAACACCCAGGTGATTAATACTGTGTTCCGAGAACTAGTGCACCAGGTATTGGAAAAGATTAAGAATGAGCTGTTCTTCAAATGGCCAAATAAGATGGCAGGAAATCCCATGAGACGCGACCAGAGCCTTTATTGCCACTACCACCAAGACCAAGGACACACCACCGAGGACTGCAGAAATTTGTGGAACCATTTGAACTAGCTGGTCCGAGAAGGAAAGTTGAAGCAACTCTTGCATCATTCTAGTAGCCAAGGGAGTCAGGCAAGTTCAAAACCCCAGAGAGATGCTTCTTCAAGACTTTCTTTAGGAACGATCAATGTTATCTTTGCTGCTCTAGGGAGAACCTGTTCTTGCCCCTCTAGAGTTATGTCCGTGGCTCGGCTACCCACCGAGGGCGCTGATTCAGGGCCAAAGTGGGCTAAGATGGATATCCCATTGGCATTGAGTTTCTCGGACGAGGACAAAATTGGGACCATCCAACCACACAATGACGCTTTAGTGATCACGTTTAGGATCGGGGGGTATGACATGAAAAGGGTGATGGTGGACCAGGGCAGTGCAGCCGAGATCATATACCCCGACTTGTACAAGGGGCTGAACTTAAGGCCCGACGACTTGATAGCCTACGACTCTCCTTTGGTGAGCTTCGATGGGAAGACTATCATCCCAAGGGGTCAAATCAGACTACCCGTGCAAGCAGGTTCAGAAGTGGTGGAAGTAAACTTCATCGTGGTGGATGCTTATTCCCCCTACACAACCATTGTAGCCAGAACCTGGCTTCATGCCCTGGAGGCCGTCTCTTCCACTCTGCACCAAAAGATGAAATATCCGTCGGGGGTTCGCATTGAAGAAATCGTGGGAAGCCAATCTACAGCTAGGCAATGCCTGGTGGCTGCCATCTTACATTAACCCGAAGTGGAGTCCTCGACTTCTAATCAAAGGGGCTTATAACAATTAAAAGCTCCGGAGTTGCTTATCAATGGATCAGTCGACGAGGCCAAGTGTGAAGATTTAGGAAAGGTTGTTATAGGTGATGATAAGGAGAAGTTCTTTCAAGTTGGGGCTCATCTGTCTTCATTTAAATGTTAATCCATCCATCATTCCCAAAAAATAGTCACCTCGGCGTCTGTCCAAGGAACATGCAGATTCTGTCAGAGATAAGGTGATGAAGCTCAAGTAGGCAGGGGCTATCAAGGAAGTTTTCTACTCTGAATGACTGGCCAATATTGTGATGGTGAAAAAGAAGAACGGGAAGTGGCGAATGTGTGTGGGCTTCACAGATCTGAATAAGGCTTGCCCAAAAGATTCATTCCCTATGCCTCGAATAGATCAGTTGGTAGATGCAACGGTGGGCCATCCTCGGATGAGCTTCTTAAACACCTTTCAAAGGTATCATCAGATACCACTTGCCATGGACGATCAAGAAAAGACAACTTCTGTCACTCCCATTGAAAACTACCACTACAAGGTAATGTCCTTTAGCTTAAAAAATGTAGGGTCTATCTATCAAAGGATGATGACGAGAATATTTGAACCACAGTTGGGCAAAAGTATTGAAGTCTATATAGACGACATGGTGGTAAAGAGTAAGGTGGTGTCCAAACACGTTGAAGACCTCGGAAATATCTTTGAAATTCTGAGGAAACACAAGTTGCGTCTAAACGCTTCCAAGTGCTCATTTGGTGTGGGATTAGGCAAGTTCTTGGGATATATGGTGACTTACAGGAGAATCGAGGTCAACCCCAATCAAATCAAAGCCATTAACAGTTTACAACCACCTCGAAATCCCAAAGAAGTCCAGAAGCTTACCAGAATGACTGCTACCTTGAACCGGTTTATTTCTCGGTCAGCAGATAGGTGCAGACCCTTCTTCCTCTTGATGAATAAGTGGAAGGGATTTAAGTGGGCCGAGGAATATGCTTTGGCTTTCCAACAACTTAAAGAATATCTATCTCGGCCACCCATCATGTCCAGTCCTTAGGTGGATAAGGTCTTATTTGCTTATATCGTTGTGGCCCCTCATGCTGTGAGTTTGGTATTGATACGAGTTGACAATGGCGTACAACGGCCAGTTTACTATGTGAGCAAGTCACTACATAAGGCCGATATTCGTTATCTACCATTGGAGAAAGCCATCTTGGCGGTAGTGCATGGTACACGAAAGCTTCCCCACTTCTAAGCACATACAATTGTCATCCTGACTTAGCTTCCACTCAGGGCTATACTTCGAAGTGCTAACTACATGGGAATGATTGCTAAATGAGGCACAATTCTAAGGGTTTTTAACATCAAGTGCATGCCTCGTACCTTTTTCAAGGGCCAGGTCCTGGCAGACCTGGTGGCTGAGTTCGTTGAACTCCTATTAGAAGAAATGGAAGCAACATAGAACATGGATGGAAAATCAGTTGGCACAATCTCCCTACAAGAACCTTTATTCTGGAAGGTATATGTTAATGGTGCAGCAAATCAAAGTGGCTCTAGAGTGGGGCTAGTTTGGTTTCTCCTGAACAAATCACTATTGAAAAGTCACTAAGACTAGGTTTCTTGGCTATAAATAATGAGGCTGAATATGAAACTTTGCTGGAAGGAATGTCCATAGTTCAAAGAATGGGAGGAAATGTAGTAAAGATGTTCTCGAACTCAAGACTAGTCGTCAGCCAGGTGAAGGGCGAAATAGAAGCAAGAGATGAGAGAATGTAAGGGTACTTAAGTCAAGTTAGGCATTTGCAATAAGGATTTGAATCATTCAGCTTACTGCACGTCCCTAGAAGTGGAAACACACATGCTGATTCCCTACCCACGCTTGCAACCTTCTCGACGCAGAACCTACCTCGGGTTATCCTTATAGAAGACTTGTGCAAACCCACAGAGATAAAGGGAAAGGTGGTCCATGTTCACCTAGTCAAAGTAGGGCCTAGCTAGATGGATCTCATAGTACTATTCTTGAGAAAGGACATCTTGCCAAAGGATAAATCAGAGGCTGACAAAGTACAAAGAAAGTTGCCTCGTTTCTAGCTATTCAAGGACCAAAAACTGTACAAGCGCTCTTTTTCTAGGCTATACCTACTCTGCATTCACCTTGAGGCATCAGAGCTACTCCTTGAGGAGTTACATAAAGGGATTTGTGGAAGCTATACAGGAGGAAGATCTTTGTCTCACAGAGCCATCAGTCAAGGCTATTGGTGGCCAAATATGCAGAAAGAAGCGCAAGAATATGTGAGGAAATGTGATTAGTGCCAAAAATTTGCACCAAATATACATCAGTCAGGAGGAGTCCTTAACCCCTTATCCAGCCCTTGGCCATTTGCTCAATGGGGCTTAGACATTGTTGGCTCTTTCCCTTAAGCAGCAGGAAACAAGAGATATTTGCTGGTCGGCACAGACTACTTCACCAAGTGAGTTGAAATTGAGCCTTTGGCAAATATCAGAGACGTGGATGCCAAGAAATTTGTTTGGAAAAATATTATCACATGATTCGAGGTCCCTTGTACCCTTATCTCAGACAATGGCCTTCAATTCGACAGCAAATCTTTCATGAAATACTATTGTGATCTTGGAATTACAAATAGGTATTCCTTTCCAGCTTATCCCTAAGGAAATGGACAGGCCGAGACTGTTAACAAGGTCATAATGAATGAACTTAAGAAAAGGCTGGATAATGCGAAGGGAAGATGGGTAGAAGAGTTGTCACATATCCTCTAGACGTATAGAACTACACCTCACAGGCCAACAAGAGAGACCCCCTTTTCAATGACTTATGGAGCCGAGACTGTCATTCCTTTAGAAACTGGCTTCCCAACATTAAGGACCAGCTCGTTCAATCTGAGCAGTAACAATAAGTTGTTAGAGAAGAGGCTAGACTTTATTGAAGAAAGAAGAGAAAGTGCAAAGGTTCAATTGGCATACTACCAACACAAACTCAAGTAAGGTTATAATGCTAACGTAAGGCTGAGACCATTAGTGCATGGTGACTTGGTGTTGAGAAAAGTCATGGGTACTGCGAAGAACCCAGCATGGGGAAAGCTAGGACCCAATTGGGAAGGACCATATCGCATCACCTTGGTGGCTGGTATTAGAGCATATTTTCTGGAAGACTTAGATGAGCATGTAATACCGCGTCCTTGGAATGTAAAAAACCTGAAAATGTATTATTATTATTAATAAAAGTTTCCTTTGTCAATATGTTCATTTGTTGTATAAAGGCATTGTACTTCCCTTTATCCATTCTTTATAAGTGTTAAACAGAACCTAAATTATGTCAGGCTCCTCGGACCACATACTTTGAGGAAATTAGCACTCTGTGACATCTATTCATTTTTTATAAGTGTTAAATAGAACCTTAGCTATGCTTGGTCTCTCGGACCATATACTTTGGCAAAATTAACATTCAATGGCATCTTTATAAGTGTTAAACAGAACCTTAGCTATGTCTGGTCCCTCGAACCACATACTTTGGCAAAATTAACACTCAATAGCATTTTTATAAGTATTAAACAAAACCTTAACTATGCCTAGTCCCTCGAACCACCTACTTCGGCAAAATTAACACTCAATTGCTTCTTTATAAGTGTTAAACAGAACCTAAGTTATGTCAGGCTCCTCGGACCACATACTTTGGGGAAATTAACACTCTGTGACATCTATTCATTTTTTCTAAGTGTTAAACAGAACTTAAATTATGTCAGGCCCTTCGGACCACATCCTTTGGGGAAATTAACACTCTCTGACACCTATTCATTTTTTTCTAAGAGTTAAACAGAACCTAAGTTATGTCAGGCTTTTCGGACCACATACTTTGGGGAAATTAATACTCTCTGACACCTATTTATTTTTTCTAAGTGTTAAATAGAACCTAAGTTATGTCAGGCTCTTCGGACCACATACTTTGGGGAAATTAACACTCTTTGACACCTATTCATTTTTTCTAAGTGTTAAATAGAACCTAAGTTATGTTAGACTCCTCAGACCATATACTTTGGTAAAATTAACACTCAAAGACATCTATTTGTTTTTCACTAAGTGTCAAATCTAATCCAAGAATATGCCCAACTCCTCGGATTGGTGACTTTGAGTAAGTTCAAATCCTTGACTATATATCTAAATGATGAGCAGGAGGATAATTATCTATCCCCTTTTTTTTTACAGGGTAGATTATGTATGTTCATTAGGTTCAACTTTCATCACGAAGGGTTCCGTTTTCAATACAAATATATGGCAAGCTTTTTTATTGCTGGTACTTAGTCAAATTATTTAAGCTGATAGCAGGGTGTTGTTATTGGTTTTTGTTAATCAAATTATAAAGTGAAAATACTTAGAGTTAAAAAAAAAAAAAAAAAGTCAATTCATTGATTAAAAGGAAAGTACATAACAAATAATGGCAAAGACCACAACAAGAAGGAAATAACATGAAGATAAAAATATAAAATAAAATAAAATAAAAAAAATCCTACAACTACTTCTTTTTTGATTGAGGGCCCTCCTTGGAGTCAGCTGCCTTAAGCTCAACACTCCTAGAGTCTTGGACTTAGATTCAGCTTCTTTAGCTTGGTAGACAACATCCTTGATTGTAAGGGCATCCTCAGGCGGAGTGTCTTTGGTTGAGGGCAGGGTCTCCTTACCCTTATCTGCCCCTGTGAAGGCCCCAGCATCAAGAGTAGGGTCCTGGATACTTGGGACCTGCTCAGGAGGAGGAAGGGGTATAGCAGTGGGAGGGAGGTCCGCTGGAATTTCTCGAATATGCTTAGGAAAAAATATCTTCTCAGCTTTCCTCAGCTCAGAGTCAGCAGGGACTCTCGAACTATTGAGCGCCTCTATCCAGGTCTCAGCACAGTACTCCCTACACACTCTAGCCACTTCCTCAGCCAACCTATTTTCTGTATCCTCCACCCCACGTTTGTAGGATGCTATCTCCACAGCTGCAGTAGCTTCTTTGGCCACCCGAGTTGCCTCTTTAGCTTCATCTTTTACCTTCTGCAGCTCCGCCTTAAGATCCATAACGAATTTTTTCTGAGTGGCCAACTCAATCTCTATTGTATAGAGTAATTTGCGTTGGTCCTCGACCTGGGCCTCAGTAGTTTTTAGGCCAGCCAAGGCACTCAGATGCTCCTTGTCTGCCTCATCCAGCTTGTTGGTCAGCTCTTTATGCTCCTCTTTAAGAGCTCCATGAACCTTCTCAGCGTTGGCTCAAGAGTGAGCCTTAGCATTAACTTCATCGCGAGCATTCTTGACTCACTCCTCAGCTACAAAAACTTGTTGAGTGACCTGTATGATAATAGCAAAGTGGTCAAATATATACATATGAATAAGTATGCATCCTAGCGTTGAACTCATAAGGGTATTGACTGACTTACCATAGCTAGGTCTCTCTTCAGGGACATGAAGAGGTCTTGTTGCCTTGTACGCCTAAGGCCCTCCATGTCTTTGGGGAGGAGAAGAGGCTGCTCTAAGGCCTCTGCGAGGAAGGTGGCATGCCCTCTTTGGGACTCCCAAATCGTGGCATCCCAAGGAATAGGAGTACCCCCCAACTCTAGCCAAGGAGCCCATGTGCGTGACCCTCGGCGCGCTTCAGCACCAGTCTCCTTCTTGCTCTCTATGGAGGGAGGCTGTTTGTCCTTAACATTCTTGGGCTATTTCACCCCTTTCTAAGGAATAATCTCCCCCTCCTCCCCTTCCTGTGGCTTTCTCTTCTTTTTTTAAATCAGGACAAAGGAATAGTCCCTTTGTGGTTACAGGGGGAGGAGGAGGGGGAAGATTAGGAGGAACTTGGGTTTTTGGGACTTCTTTTGAAGTTGACCCCTTATTCCAGTTGGCCAACAAACCCTTTAAGCTGGACCTTTGCTTCAACTCCATACCTTCTTCTTCCTCCGAGCTGGTATTAACCCGAGAAACTATCAACCCCAGAGAATGAGCAGCAAAAAACCTATCCAAATTAGCCTCAGAGTTCGAGAGCTTTACCGGCCTTTCTAGCACTTCACCTTCCTCTTTAAGGTGAAATTGGTTGATCTCGGCCTCGAGAGATAAATGTGTGGAGGCTGTCTCCTCTCTCAGAGCGGCTACCTCTTGAGGGGCGCATTGAATGGGCAACTCAATGGGTGGGAGGTCTCTCCAAGCCAAAAATCCCGACTTAGAGACGTTTATGCGGTTCAGCCTAGAGTCACCAGTCCTATTGCCTGGCATACGTCCTGGAATTGGCGAGACAGAGGCTCGTAATCTAAGATTAAATGAGCAACTCTTAACTGTCCTTCTTCGCTTATAAATATCTCAGATCTCAGTAACTTGTTGAGACCTGGTACTTTAACCAAACTAAGTCTCGGAGCGACGTGGTTTTTATCTACAAAAAGTATCTGAGGAGGAAATTACAGTTAGATCAATTGAGACTATTATCCAAGAAGACGAAATGTTAAGGTAGAGTTTTAAAAAAAAATTGTTAAAAAATTAAGAATACTAAAATCCCCTGCCAAAGGGTCTAATCCTAGGGTACCCCACCTGGCTCTCCCGCCTGAGTTGGGCAATGAAGATTGTCGTTCCACTCCCCGGAGACAATCAAGTAGTCATTCTTCATGCCCTTGTTAGATTTAGGGAGACACGATATTAGTTTGATGATGTCGGATCGGGACTTGAGATAGTATCCCGCGTCGGCAAGCTTGTGGCAC
The DNA here is from genome assembly GCF_932294415.1 of Quercus robur. NCBI lineage: Eukaryota > Viridiplantae > Streptophyta > Magnoliopsida > Fagales > Fagaceae > Quercus > Quercus robur. Next base: position 67,423,007 of record NC_065541.1, on the reverse strand, counting down.
TCGTACATGTGAACTACATCATGCCACGTGAGCCCCAAGCCTATCTGCTCATTGAGAGCATCTACGCAACCCATGACCCTAAATAGGTTAGGGGCGCATTGATAGGGATTCAGTTTGTGGTTAATTAGGTAATCCCTGGTTATCCTACCCATGGGAAGCGTCATCCCTCCCTCTATGAAAACGATCATAGGAATGACGACTTCACCCACTTCTCTATTGGTAAGAAGGTCTGGGGCACAATATTTCAGGGCTACTCCTTGTGGGATGTGGTATTTGGCCCTAAAACCCTCTATACCAACTGGAGAGTCCACTAAGTGCTTGAACCTATCCATCTAAACAGATGTAGATGACGCAAAGGAAGTTTTCCAAAGAAGGAAAAAGGGTCGAGGAGGTTGGCTGAGGAGAAATAGAATGTTTAAAGAGACAGATACTTACGAAAGCAAGCGAGTGTATTTAACCCTGAACCTTTAGAAAGGTCTCTTGGAAATTTTCTTAAGGAAATGAATTAGGGAGACTTAGGAGTGTAGGGAGCTTTGAGAGTTGGAGTGCTTGAGATCTTTGGAGAATTTGAAGATTCGTAAAGTAAAGGGAAAATGATTTCCCTCAAGGCTTTATATAAAGGATAGGAATGAATGAAAGTAATCCCGCTCAAAATTCCTAGAAAAATATCAACCGTTGGATCTACGTGTCACCATTGGATGTGGGGGACAGAATGCTGCCTGGAGCAATTAATGATACTTCGCGGGCTTCGAAACATCAGTAACAATTATGAGGCGCGTAGAACAACACTCCCGCATGTGTGAATCAAGGAATCAGTGGTATTAACCCTTAAAAATTAAAACCCCATTTTTCTCCTCAGATAAGAGGGAAAAAATTGAGGTTTGAGGGGCTACTGTAGGGTTAAAGGCCTAAAGTGTATATTGGGCCTTGGGCTTGGTTTGAGAACACGAATGGTACGAGGAGGAATAAATAGCTATGGGTAATTCCAGCCTAAAGCCTCATAAGTAGGGAATGAGTGAAAGGTGGTCCGAGGAGGAACATCTCCTCGGATAAACTGGGAACAGCTCCAGTATGTATCCTGATAATTAAGGTGACATTCCAAAAAGTTTAGTGACAGGGATGTGCATCATAAATGTACCAGGGTGATGGGAACTCAAAAATATTTAAGGGAAAGCTGTTACCACCGCATTAAATGCACTACAGCTACTCTTCTGGCCGCATTTATGTGGAGAAGACCTCTGAACAGTGCTGCCTTCGCAATCACAACTCACAAAAAACTAAAGAGGGTGTTTGATGAGACAGGTACTCAAATAAGAGCTCAAATGATCAACAAATATAGAATCAAGATGGTCTAGAGGGAGCTATATAATGTAAGAGACCTTTCATAAGGAAAGGATCGGAAAAATAGAGAAAGAATATTGTAGCAATCAAATTATACTTGTACCCAACTGTTATTGATTTGTTTGACAAAATACCTCCTCGGACAGTGAATTCATTCAACTTATTTTCTTTGTTCTTACTTGATCATCTTTTAAATCCATCCCAGCCGTTGTCAAATTCATTAGAGCCTAGTTCTTCAACTCACTCTCTACAAATTTATTGTACTGGACTCATTGGGCCAAGATCTCATACATTTTGGGCTTGGGTTGCAAAACGTGTCCCTACATATTTTATTTTATTTTTATTACTTTTGTTATTTTATTCTTTCTTGTTCTTCCCCTAGTGTTCTTCCCCATATTCAATCTCCAGCAAAGAAACAAACCCTAAACCCAGATCTTAACCAAATGCCAAACCCATATCTCCAGCAAAGCAAACCTGTTGACACTCTATTTTGCAACCCACATTTAACCTCACATGGAGGGTAAAATGTTAATTTCACCTTGGAAAAATACATCTTAATTCTGGTCATTAGATCCTTAATCTCATTTCACCAAAATGATCTTAATATTATAACGATCAAATCGACTAGTCATGAGCCCTAATCGGACTATCATATTGAAAGTTATCATCAAATCAAGTTTTAATAGCTGAGATGCACTATCACAAATTGAATCCGACTGTATGTGATTATGAACCATTGATTTCAATTGGTTATAAGTATAAACAATTTGAGATCGATGATGTGCCACAATTTGATTGGTTAGAACTATATTTTATGGTAGGGTTGCACACATCTAATTAACTAGATAGTTAAATATTAATTATTCAATGAGTAATTTGTGCAATTATCTTTTAATTAGAGTAAATTTGGAACCAATTAAATCTGAAATGGGAGTGATTGGAGCCATTTAATGTTAATTGGGAGCTAATTTGGGACCTATTAATGTTAATTGTGCTGAAACCATTTTCTAACAAATGACCTCTGCTCACCATTTCATCAATATCTCTCAGAATATTTTGAATCTATGAATGAGGTTAATTTTCCTAGAAACTAGACATCCGAGGCTTCAATTTGAGCATAAGAATGAGACAATTCCGATCAGAATTGAGTTAGACATGATTTTTCAAAGTTGGTTCTACAGGCTATTATAGCAATTACGGGAAAACCGAACTTTGCTTGCTCCTCACTCTCATCAATCTCCACATTTAATGCATCAGATTTCCCCAAAGGCTAAAATGAGGTCTAGGTTCATGATTCTTTTTCAACCCTCATTAAATGGCCTTCCATTCATATTTCCTCCACCATTACACAAAAAACCCCCCTCTCTTCTCTTCTCTAGAGTTTTAGTGAAGTTGAGTAGTCTTATCATATCTTGGTCTTCTTGAGACTCAAGGTATTGAGTGAGACTTACTCTCCCTCTCCTAGCTCTTCTTTTCCTCTACCCTTAGGATCTCCATCAAGAGTCCCCTCCTCCACCATATGGATTTTGCATGAAGGTATAATCCCCTTCCCTAACTGTTTATTTATGTTGCCATGATGAAAATTTAAGATTAAAACATAATAATTCCCTTGAATATGTATGAATGTTTTTAATTGTTCTTATGTGTTCTTCATATGTTCTTAGGTTTTCATTACATGTTCATGCATATCACTAGATTTAATCTTAAATCCACATTAAAAATATGAAAAACATGTTTGTTTAATAATTCTTTCAAATCGTTGAATCTAGATTATCACCATCCACACACCTTCACTAGAATTTATTTTTTAATCCAAATGCAATACTTAATAAATTGAATTAGGGTTTATCACATGCACACACATTGAATTCAACATGCAAATTGATTGATAACATATTGGATGATGTGATATGAATGTTGGCCACCATAGTCTAGAAGACTGGTTTCACTAGGTAAGGTGGGTGCCTAACACCTTCCCACCTTGTAACATAGCCTCCGAGCTTAGATCAAGGGTTAGTAGATCAAATGTTTATCCATGTAATTTTCTATTTTTAGATTGTAACTAGGAAACAAAATCATGTACTTTATCTTAGATTGTATCTAGGACCAAAGCCATGTAATTTCCTATGATCAATGTAAATTCAATTTCAAATAAATAAAATAAGGAATTTTTTAATTTTGGTTTTCTAATTTATTCCAATAATTAAATAAGTGGCGACTTCATTGTAAAACCCTTAATCTAAAGGGGAAAATATAACTAGTCAAACCTCCATTTTGAGAAGCAATAACATGACTCCACCCATTCACGTGAGTTTATCCCAACATCCTATAAAAACGGGCCGGGGGCGCGATCTCTCACAGTGGCGACTCCACTGGGAATATTGAAGGCTAAGTTTCAATTAGATTATAGTGGCCAACCATGTCATTGTTTGTTTGTTACTTTTTTGTATATAATATGTCATTATATTTGCATGTCATGCATTATTTGCTTGAATGAAATTTATTTTATTTGTGTGCTAACCCGAAAGCCCGGTAGTATTAACCGTGGATTGTGGTTTTCCTGAGACTCACATACCCAGCGGTGAACCTACCACCCACCGTGACAAGGATCATCATGGTTATGTCATGGTGGTTCATAAGGACAAACTGTACCATTCAGACCAACGCGGCGCTCCTGGCGTCACAAGTTGGGCGGTAAGACGTCCTAACTTGTGGGGACCTTTAACCTACCTTCTACCCATATTGTAATGACCCATAGAACCTACCTTTAGGTCGGTCCATGTAAATTGCATTGCATTATGCATGTGTTTGGCCGTTGTTTGAACGATGATGAGCCCAAGTCCAACGATTGAGCCCATCATAATTATTTGAACCTTGTATGCTATGAACGAACTCAAGCCCAAAGGCCTGTGATTGAACTCTACTTGGTATGGAAACCGAAAATTATTTCTTGAATCATTCTAAGCCCAATACTTGAGCCCATCAAAGGTGTATTTGCATGATCAACATCAAGGGCCAAAAGTTCACAAGATACATGCCTTCCAAGTGTAAGGTCAAGCCATTTTATCATAATCAAGGTTCAAGCACACCAAGCCTCAAGCATCCTAAATGGACCAAGAAGAAGCAAGTGGCCCAACTTTGCCTAACTCCACATTTGGTTTGCAACATCATGGTTAAGCCTAAAATTTGTGTGTCTATTTCATGTTTCTATGTTTCTTTGAATTCAAAATTTTCATGTAGCATTTAATGAGCTTTGTTTGTGTATATATATTAAAAAAAAAACAAAAAAAATTCAAAAAAAAAAAATTAAGATTTCCAAATCTTTCCCAATAAAAGAGAATTTTTCCAATGAAAAATGTCTTTGGACTAGGGGCATTGAGCCCTTAAGTCATTTTAAAAAAAAATTCTTTGAACTATGGGCATTGGACTTCCTAGTGACTTTTTCAAAAAGGCCCTTTTTTTTTTCTTCCAAAGATTTCAAGATTCTTTAAAGTCTTCTTTTCAAAATGGTACATGAGGATCCCTTGGACAAAATTTTTTCTAAATTGTGATGTTTAAAGGCTTGAACAATCAACTTGTACTAAGAAATGATTAATTTCATTTGATTCGTGTAAACACTTTTGCTAAATTACTTTGAATAAAAGAAGAAATGGTCTTACAAGGCAATCAAAGAAAATCTATCCATCAGAAAATTCAAAAAGCTCATGCATTCATTCCAAATTTCTGAAAACTCTTGTCTCCAATAGAGCATTCATACTTTTTCTTTTAAGAGTAATTTATTAAAAGAGCTTAAGTCATTGTGCCTGCAACCAAGCATTACTAGGGATAGGAGGCTGTCTTTGGTAAAACAAGATTATACCTTAATACCTAGAATGATCATTATCCATTGCTAGCCCATTTGAGCCTTTAAATACTTAGCCTCTTTTTCGCATGAACCCACTAAAATCTAAACCTAGGGTGGGAAGATTCAAAGTATGCATGCTTAAATCTCATGTTAAGGAGGAGTCGACCTTGTAGCTTTGAAGCTAATTGATAAAGCTCTCCTAGAAGACATGAAAGACAAGTAGAAAATTCAATTAAGGTAAAGATAAGAGTTCATCAAAGAAAAATTAGTTTTCACTCAATCAAGGAAAGAGAAATGAAATTCCATCAATGTGAGAGAAAACAAAATGTGCGTCAAGTTTGAAGAACCTAAAATTCATCATGCCAAGAAGAGTAGAAGGTTCATCTAAAAGAAAGTTCATCAAAAAAGGAAAAGATTCATCAAGCACAGAAAGGTGCAAGTGCATTGAGGCAAGAAAGAAGTCTAGAGAGTGCATCAAAATTACTAGAAATCTTTAAGCTAAGAAATACAAGGAGGGCAAAAGGTCCCCAAAAGTTCATTCAATCAAGATTTAAAGACCCAAAAAAGAAAAGAAACCCACTAGACTAAAAACCTAAAAGGGTGGTCTAGGAAAAAGCTAGGGCCAAAAAAAAAAAAACCCCCGCTAGGCTGAAAACCCAAAAGAGCGGTCTAGGCAAAAGTTAGGGTCAAAGAAAAGAAGGAGAAGAAAAGAAAAACTCTACCAAGTTGGAAACTTGAGGATGCAACCTAAAAAGAGAAGAATTTTACAAGATGAAAGTTTAGAGGTATGATTCAAGATGAATGAGCATAAAAATAAATGTTGATACAAGTGACCAATGAAGACTAGTGAGAAGATGACAAGAAAGAAATGAGAAAACTCCTTCAAAACTTGATTTTTGAGTAATGCATACTTGGGGAAACATCATAGGGAATTTTGAGCCTTTTTATATCATTCATTTCATAACCTAAACCCGGCCTACATTGCAACCCATGAATAAGACCTCCTTGAAGTCTTGCTAATTGTAGGCGCATCTTAAACTCTAATAATATTTTTCTCTTGAATTAAAAAGGAAAAATGCTTAAAATTGTCAAACCCCACATGATGATATGTTGAAGGACAAAAATTTTCAAATTCTCAAATCCCCAAATGGCTCAAAAGAACTTTCAAACTTGGATCACTCTCCTTGTTTGCACCCAATAATGTGATTCCTAAATATTATCACATTTTATTTCTTGATTGCTTTTGAAGACATAATCTGACAATGTTCAAAAGAAAGAAGCAAATTTTGATTACATGAGTTTAATGATCTTGATCCTTCATAATCAAAGAGATTGGTTTGGTTCTTAAACACTATGATTTTCTAAAATGGTTGTTCAAAGGATCACATCTTGTTCCCAAAAAAAAAAAAAAAAAAAAAAGGAAATTTGTTTTTTTTTTTTTTTTTTAAATTCTTTCCAAAATCCAGTTCTCTTGAACTACGTCTTGACCTGATTCTCTATGACAGAGGTATGTAGGCAGCCTTGCAGAGGCCCGGTCCCATTCACCCAGACAACCTTGGAGAACAAAGTCAAAACAATGTGACAAAATTAGGGGTGTGCAGAAAACTCACCGACCCGCCAAACTCGACCCAACCCAATCCGACCCACCGGGTTGGGTCGGTTTTTAAGGCTTGGTGGGTTGGTTTGGGTTACCAAAAAATTTTTTATAGCGGGTCGGGTTGGGTTTGGGTCATAAAATTACAAACCCGCCAAACCCGACCCGATCCACCCATATTTAATATATATTTAAAATATAATTTATATTTAATAATTTTTTTAAAAAAAAAATCAATTGTAGGGCACTTATATATATATATATTTAAATATATATTATATATATTTAATAATTTAAAAAAAAAAACCAATTGTAGAGCAGCATTTCCTCAATTCCTCCTACTAATACTAATTTAATATATATATATATATATATATATATAAAATAGATTATATAATTAATAAAATTTTTTAAATAACCTATTCTTCCTAACTTATATAAAAGCCAATTAGTTCACACAAATCCTAATAAATTACTATTGTTGTTTAGTCATTAGTGTTGAGCCTTTAAGGAGTTACATTGATACTAATCTTTAAGTTTTTTTAATATATTACTATTTATATTTTTTTCTACTCAATTTAATAATAATAATAAAAAAAATGTCAAACCCATGGGTTCAACCCGACCCAACCCGACCCATGTGGGTTGGGTTGGGTTGGGTTGGACTTATGTGATGGGTTGGGTTGGGTTGAATTTTTTTTGACCCACCATGGTGGGTTGGGTCAAAAAATCCCCTTAACCCGACCCATGCACACCCCTAGACAAAATTGTTTGGGTGCATGTTAGGTTAAGCCCATTTGTTTGCATTAAGCATGTTTAAACTTGGAGCATTGGCCCATTTATATTGTGTGCAAGTTTTCACGATAATTGGTTTCTAACAAGCTAGAGAAAGAAAGCCTTTTTGCAGGAACCAAGGATGGCGGACCATGATCTTCCTTCATGTTCCCTAATGGCCACAACATTAAATGAATTCAGCTTCAATCTAAGCATGGAATATGCCCCAAACTGGGGGCATTGGGTAAGTACTTTCAATTTATTTCAATAAATAAATCCATTGTCTAATTGAAATTATCTTTTTTGCAGGAATTAAGCAAGGACTTATCCAGCAATCCGCATCAACTCTAGCCAAAGTTATTCTCATTCAAAGGATAAGTTTTCAAAAAAAAATAATCATGAATAAATATTCAGCACTTTTACTCCATCTTTATCTTCAAATCTCAAAAAAAAAAAAAAAAAAAAAAATCATCATTCAGAATTTTCAATTAATTCCAAAAAAAAAAAAAAAATTCAAGATTTCCAATTTTTTCAAAAAAAAGTTCATTAATCAAAATTTTCAATTCCTTAAAAAAAAAAAAAAACAAAAATTCAGGATTTCCAAATTTTTTTTTTTAAAAAAATCTTCATTAAATTCTTCTTCAGGAACAGAAAGTTATGATCCTCTTCCATATTCTCCAATGGTGCAACATCAAGTCAATTGTCTACTCTCAACATTCATCGAAGCATGGAATATGTCCTAAGCTAGGGGCATTCGCCAGGTATGCCAAAGTCTTTTCAATGAATAGCTCTGTTACTAATTGAAAGTATTTATTTTGCAGGTACTAAGGTAAAAGTCCCACACACATCGGTATGAATAATGCCTTCCAATTCCATCGGACCTCTGGGAAGCATGTCCAAACTTCAAATCCATCAGACCTCTGGGAAGCACGTCCAAAATCCAATTCCATCGGACCTCTGGGAAGCACGTCCAAACTTTAAACCATTGGACCTCTGGGAAGCACGTCCAAAATTCAAATCCTTGGGCCTCTGGGAAGCACGTCCAAATTTCAAATTCATTGGACCTCTGGGAAGTACGTCAAAAATTCAATTTCAATGGACCTCTAGGAAGTACGTCCAAACTTCAAACCATTGGACCTCTGGGAAGCATGTCCAAAATCTAGTTCCATCGGACCTCTGAGAAGCATAACCAAACTTTAAACCATCGGACCTCTGGGAAGCACGTCCAAAATTCAATTTCAATGGACCTCTGGGAAGCACGTCCAAACTTCAAACCATCGGACCTCTGGGAGGAACGTCCAAATTCAAATCCATCGGACCTCTAGGAAGCGTGTCCAAAACTTCAATCCATCGGACCTCTGGGAAGCACGTCCAAATTCAATTCCATCGAACCTTTGGGAAGCACGTCCAAAATTCAATTTCAATGGACCTCTGGGAAGTACGGCCAAACTTCAAACCATCGAACCTCTGGGAAGCACGTCCAAATTCAATTCCATCGGACCTCTAGGAAGCATGTCCAAACTTCAATCCATCGAACCTCTGGGAAGCACGTCCAAAATTCAATTCCATCGGACCTCTAGGAAGCATGTCCAAACTTTAATCCATCGAACCTTTGGGAAGCACGTCCAAAATTCAATTTCAATGGACATCTAAGAAGCACGTCCAAACTTCAATCCATTGGACCTCTGGGAAGCAATTCCAAACTTCAAACCATCAGACCTCTGGGAAGCACGTCCAAAATTCAATTTCAATGGACCTCTGGGAAGCACGTCCAAATTCAATTTCAATGGACCTCTGGGAAGCACGTCCAAATTTCAAATCCATCGGACCTCTGGGAAGCATGTCCATAACTTCAAATCCATCAGACCACTAGTAAGCATGTCTTGTACTCATTTTTTTCAAAAAAAAAAAAAAAAAGGCCACATGCATGAACTATGTTTAGACCTGATCCTCCCACTAAGAGGTACGTAGGTAATCTCCCTCGAGATTCGGTCCACATTTTGATCCAGAACATGACCGTCTACATTTTTATCTACATGCATCATATATTCACCACGGTTAAATACTGATTGCAAATTTAGGTGTATCTTTCATACATTGACATTCGCTTTTCAAGCTCTGCCAATGAGGGGCATTCTGTTGACACCCTATTTTGCAACTCGCATTTAACCTCACATGGAGGGTAAAATGTTAATTTCACCTTGAAAATATGCATCTTGATTCTAGTCATTAGATCCTTAATCTCATTTCACCAAAATGATCTTGATGTTGTAACGATCAAATCGACTGGTCATGAGCCCTAATCGGACCATCAGATTGAAAGTTATCATCAAATTAAGTTTTAATGGCTGAGATGCACTATCACAAATTGAGTCCGATTGTATGTGAGTATGAACAATTGATTTCAATTGGTTATAAGTATAATCAATTTGAGATCAATGTTATGTCATAATTTGATTGGTTAGAACTACATTTTATGGTAAGGTTGCACATACCTAGTTAACTAGATAATTAAACATTATTTATTCAATGAGTAATTTATGATTATCTTTTAATTAGAGTAAATTTGGAACCAATTAAGTCTGAAATGGGAGTGATTAGAGCCATTTAATGTTAATTGGGAGCTAATTTGGGACCTATTAATGTTAATTGTGCTGAAACCATTTTCTAACAAATGACCTCTGCTCACCATTTCATCAATATCTCTCAGAATATTTTGAATCTGTGAATGAGGTTAATTTTCCCAGAAACTAAACATCCGGAACTTCAATTTGAGCATAAGAATGAGACAATTCCGATCAGAATTGAGTCAGATATGATTTTTCGAAGTTGGCTCTACAGGCTGTTATAGCAGCTACGGGAAAACCGAACTTTGCTTGCTCCTCACTCTCATCAATCTCCACATTTAATGCACCAGATTTCCCCAAAGGCTAAAATGAAGTCTAGGTTCATGATTCTTTTTCAACCCTTATTAAATGGTCTTCCATTCATATTTCCTCCACCACTACACAAAAAACCCCCTCTCTTCTATTCTCTGGAGTTTTAGTGAAGTTGAGTAGTCTTGTCATATCTTAGTCTTCTTGAGACTCAAGGTATTAAGTGAGACTCACTCTCCCTTTCCTAGCTCTTCTTATCCTCCACCCTTAGGATCTCCATCAAGAGTCCCCTCCTCCATCATATAAATTTTGCATGAAGGTATAATTCCCTTCCCTAACTGTTTGTTTATGTTACCATGATGAGAATTTAAGATTAAAGCATGATAATTCCTTTGAATATGTTTGAATGTTTTTAATTGTTCTTATGTGTTCTTCATATGTTCTTGGTTTTTCATTACATGTTCATGCATATCACTAGATTTAATCTTAAATCCACATCAAAAATATGAAAAACATGTTTGTTTAATAATTCTTTCAAATATTTGAATCTAGGTTATCACCATCCACACACCTTCACTAGAATTTATATTTTAATCCAAATGCAATGCTTAATAAATTGAATTAGGGTTTATCACATGCACACACATTGAATTCAATATGCAAATTGATTGATAACATATTGGATGATGTGATATAAATGTTGGCCACCATAGTCTAGAAGACAGGTTTCACCGGGCAAGGTGGGTGCCTAACACCTTCCCACCTTGTAACATAGCCTCCGAGTTTAGATCAAAGGTTAGTAGATCAAATGCTTATCCATGTAATTTTCGCTTTTTAGATTGTAACTAAGAAACAAAATCATGTACTTTATCTTAAATTATATCTAGGACCAAAGCCATGTAATTTTCTATGATTAATGTAAATTCAATTTCAAATAAATAAAATGAGGAATTTTTTAATTTTTGTTTTCTTATTTATTCCAATAATTAAATAAGTGGCGAATTCATTGTAAAACCTTTAATCTAAAAGGGAAAATATAACTAGTCAAACCTCCATTTTGAGAGACAATAACACGACTCCACCCATTCACGTGGGTTTGGCCCAACATCCTATAAAAACGGGCCGGGGGTGCGGTCTCTCACAAAACCTTAGCCTTCAAACCCATAAATTTTCTTGGCAAACAAACACCGGAAAACCCACATGAAAAACAAACAAAAACCTCCAAATCACCACCATCGAATCAAAGAACATGAACATCAAATCCAAGCAAAAGAATAGAAACCTAACATCCAGTATAACACCACCACCATTGAATCAAATCTTCCAAAATTTCCCAGCAACCAGCAAAGCCTTAACATCAAATCTACAAAAATCCTAAGCTAGAAACTTCCAAATCAACCTTAAAGAGAGGAAAAGAGAGATGGTGAGGTAGAAAGAGGTGTGAGAACCACTGATCTCGGCTTCACAACCACTGATCTGGGCTCCAATATTGAATCGGTGACTGGGGTTTCGTACAATGGAGCCATAATTACACAGAAACAAAACTATCGAATTGGCAACTATGGTGATTTACCGAATCGGTGAACCTTCTCTATAGGTTCGATGGGTTTTCTTTCTTTGATGGCAATGGCGACCTCATCACTAAGTCTTGAAAGAGTTCGACGGCAGTGAACTCATACCAAGTCTTGAACGAGTTATACGGCAGCGACCTCATCACTAAGATTAGAGAGAGTTTGGGTTAGATCGAAGTTTAGTAGATCGGTGGAGATGAGATTTTGAGATTAGAGAGAGTTTGGGTCTGAGAGAGATTCTGTCGAGAGTGAAGAGAGAAAGAGAGAATTAGAGATAGAGAAAGTTTAGAGATGTTTTAAAATCTAATCACTAATGAGGTTAAAATAAAAAGAAAAAGAAAAAAATTAAAAGGATAATTATTTTTGTTTTTTTAAGAATAATTTTAATTAAATTTGATTTAAGGTTTTTTTTAAAATTTAATTTCTTTTTTTTTTAATAAATTTTCTGATGTGGCTTTTAAAAAAAATTTAAATGCTGACATGGCATTTAAAAAATGCCAAATAATTTTTTTAAATAATAATTTAATGGCCACGTCAGTACCACATCAGCAAGTAGGGCATTCCGTTAGTGGGTTGATGGCAAGGACTAAAATAGAATTGATTTTCTTTTTTTAGGGATGACATTAGAAACGAAATCAGTTTTGGGACCAAAATGGGAATTGATCCAAAATATAGGGACCAGAAGTGCATTTTCACCCATGATCTATTCCACAAATGTGTAGGATGTTGGTAGTAATAAAGTTTGTTGGAAGCTAGTTATGAGTAAAGGCTTTGAGGTTTGAGGTTTTTATCAATCTTTATATCCTGCATCTGTCATTTTATTTGAAAATGGTGTGACAATCAAAGGTTCCTCTTAGAGTAGCATTTTTTCTTAGTCTGCCTATTTAAGTAAGATTTTAACTACAGATAATCTTCGGAAGAGGTGTATTGTAATGCTTAATTGGTGCTATATGTGCAAAATGTGTGGGGAATTAGTGGATCATCTTCTTTCAAGGTAGTCAATACCGTACCGGTATGCATACCGGTATCGAAACATCAACATTTCATATCGGTTTAAATACCGGCCGTACCGGCCATACCGACCAATTTCGGACAATACCGGCCGGTACAAAAAAAAGTTTTTTTATTTTTATTTTTATAAGTTTTGTAATTTTGGAATTTTTGTTAGGGTAGAATGGTAAGTTATTTGTATTAACTTATTAGTATTATTTGTTTTCTTAATATGCAATGGTAACTTTTAAGCTTTCTATTTTTTATATTATGTTTTTTTCTTTTTCTTTTAATTGATACTAAAGTCTAAAACTATGAATAATTAGTTTTGAATTGAAAAAATGTTTTATGGTAAACTTTTATATTTATTATAATACACACACACACACACACACACACACACACACATATATATATATATATATATATATATATATATTTATTTATTTATTTATAAATATAAAAAAATAGCGGTAAACCCGAAACGGTACACCGGTATTGACCGGTATCTGAAATATATCGTACCGTTGGCCAAACCGGCACAGCCTCCAGTACGATATTGACTCACTTGTCTTCTTCTTCATTGTCCTATAGCACATGAGATGTGGTTTATGGTGTTCTGTTTGTTTGGTATTCATTGGGTTATACCATACAGGGTTGTCGAGTTGTTAGCTTCGTGGTTGGGCAAGTTCAGTAGACATAGAAATATAGTTCTCTAGAGGTCTGTGCTGCATTGTTTGTTTTGCAAACTATAACCTTAAAGTTTGGAAGTGTTTGGATTTTACAACTTGAAATTTTAGAATTTGAGTTTTACCCTCTGAAGTTTGGGGGCGTTTGAATTTTACACTTTAAAGTTTCAAATTTTGGATTTTATTTCCTAAAGTTTGGTGATATTTGGATTTTACACCTTAAAATTTCAGAATTTAGATCTGACCCCTTGAAGTTCTATTTTGTATGCACCGACAACCCCTCTATCCATATTTTCTGTTAAGTACCATATAAACTTACCACACATATTTAGTTTATTCAATAAAATAATGTCACATCATTTTATAGCCTAAAAAAATTAAATAATTAAAAATGGCATGGCATAATAAAAATGAAAAGACATCATTTTGTTGGATGAACTAAACAAGTGTAACAAGTTTACGTGGCACTTAGCGGAAAATATGGATAGAATGGCTGCTGATGCAAACATAATTGAACTTTAGGAGTAAAATCCAAAATTTAAAATTTAGGATATAAAATTCAAAGAATCTCAAATTTTAGAGGTAAAATCTAAACACCTCCAAATTTTATGGGGTAAAATCTAAATTTTGAAATTTTAGGTTGTAAAATCCAAATACTCCCAAACTTCAGGAGTTAAAATTCAAGTTCTAAAACTTTAGGGTGTAAGATCCAAACACCCCAAAACTTTAAGGATGTAATTTGTAATTAGCCAATATTTTATTGCCAACAAAAGGAAAAGACAAAAAAAAAAAAAAAAAATCACAATAGTTGCTCATGATAAGGTCAAATGCCTTCTGGATTGATACGAACCAATTTGCCGCATACTAAATTTTTCAAAGCTTAATAATGCTGTTAGATGCAGGGCCAAACAGATTCTTGCACATTCTCAACGTAAGATTAGCCGGAAGCAAGTTCATGGTTACTTTAATTCACTAATTTCATTTCTTACACATTCACAATGGGTCTCAATTGATAAACATGAGCATCCTGATCTGTGTAAAGCAGACAAAAGCCACCTCTGCGGACTGCCGGATTCTAGAATGCCAAAAATTGTCTCCGGAATTACGTGCCCATGCTGTAAATATTTGAACGGCTACCTCTGAGAACTGTTGTGCAAGTCTTCTTTTTTGAACACAAGAGAGGTTACTAGGAAACCGGTCACAACTCACAAGCTGCTAGTGTTTCTTTTTGAAATAAAGACCCTATTGTTTCTGTTAGAACTTACTGAAATTGGCCTTTGTTATGTTAATTAATGTTTTGATTTTAAACTGTTATACCATGAATGGATCAAATCCAAATGCTCCGCGGCTCCACCTTCAGACTTTGTTGCATAATGACAATTAATTCCTATTCTAGATTATAAAAAAATAAAGACAGCATCTGTCAACACTGTAATTACACGGGAGCATATACAAAACGTATTTGTTTTGTTTTGTCCCTAACTCACCAACGCTAAGATGGTCAGGAAAATAAAAGGGTAGGAGAGAGGGAGAGGGGGTGAAGAACAAAGAACGAAGATGCAGCCTTCACCATTTTAAACCAACATAATTTCACTATTTAAATCAGCATTTTGTGCTCAAAACATCATTTAGGTAATGGAAAAGAACCTCTTTTAGTACAGGAATCAGCTGGTGCATTGGCTTTAGATCTCAATACCCAATTGGCATACCATCCTGTGCAAGTACACTAGAAGGAGTTCACAAACCTCAGTAGTTTTATGTTCAATAAATTGCTCCTCTAAGTAGTCTGCCTCCGTTTGTGGATCAATTCCATCATCCATATAATGGAAACGAACAACCCTAATATATCGGAAGAGTTCTTGCAGCATTGATCTGTAAAAATTATTATTGAATATCCTTTCAAGGGGAGTATTAGAAGGAATTTTGTTTTTCCAATCATAGCCAGGAAATCTTCTGAGACAGTCGTTCATTTTTACCTTAAGGTTTCTATCAGCATGCCGAAATTGCATCCAGACACGCTAAATGTAATTAAATCTAATCTTCCAATGCCACAGGGACGGATGGTCAACAATAATTGTCCAATTTCAAAAACTCATATCATCAGAAAGCAATCTGCATAGATCTTCCAAATCTTCTGGGTACTTCTTTCCAATCCTACCTCCAAGAATTTGATCAAAAATCACATGTGACATGGCTAACATGTCATTTTGACGTGCGTCCTTTGTGGATGTTTTTGGTTCCATATTTTCATATACAAGGTACACAAGTTTAATCTTCTTGCGGTTACACTCAATGAAAAAATTCTTAGGATGGTGCAAGAAGCCATGAAAGATGCCCTTAGAATGAGAATCATAAACCGCATGGAGAATACATTGTATAAGTTTCTTAGCCTCTTTGGTTGGTCGGTCAACATTCCACTTTCGATAAATCGGACACCAATTATCTGTATTGCGCTCCAACCACTCCTTTAGTGTAAAGTTATATTTGTTATGAGTGAGAATAGAACGCTTTTGGCAATTATGCCTCAGAATATAATGCTTGTCGTGCAAGGAAGAATCCAAATTATAGAACTGTTTATCAACACTAAACCCTGGTACCACCTTGGAAACAATCTGCTCTGATGAATTAGGATAGCCACATAGAAGTTTAATGTTATTTGACCCAGAAGATGATTCCACATCAGCACCAATTTCCTTGCACCTTGCATTCATATGATGTATCTTATTCGACCTAGAGGTCGATCCTTCAAAATATTTTACTTTTTTGGAATCTCCCCTTTTGTTCGTATAATGCATCTTTCGCTTCTCCATTGTCACTGCTCCCTCACCAAAACAAACTTTCAGTCCCTGAAAGATTACTATGCAATTTGAATTTAGGCACGCATAATGTTTGCACAAATGATCACACAAAAAAAGAAAATTAAAACGTCAATCACACTTTCCTAGTTAATAAAAATAAAATAAAAAAACAACAGGAGAAAAACAAGAACATCAAAAAAAAAAAAATCTATAGGTTACATAGGTTACGTTTGGATACTTGAACTTAGTTTCTTGATTGGATCCATTTTTTGATGAGAAAATACTGCTGCATATCATTAGTATAGAAAATCAAGTACAAACAACTACATCACAGGCAATACTAGCTTCTAAGAAATTGGAGGTTTCCTCAATCCATGCCTCAAAATCAACAACAAACTTAGCATGTTGTGCCAAAAGATGGGCCGGCTTATTGCCATCTCTTTTAACATGAGAAAACTTACCAAAATACTCTCATAATCTTCAAAATGTCCCCTAAAAGTAAAACCTTCAAATAATCAAAATATCTTCAAACTCTCTAGAATGACAAAAGTATCCTTGAAACATCCAAAATCACAAATTTACCTCTCAAATTGACCAAAATACCATCAAAACCTCCAATGTAAACCAAATACCCCCAAATCTATAAAATGGTCAAAATAACCTTAAAACCTCCAAACTAATCGAAATGTTCTCAAAACTTCTAAAAAGACAAAAATATACTAGAAACATTCAGATGACAAAAATATGGTCAAGATAACCAAAATATCCTTAAAACTTCCAAAACGTCTAAAATACCCATGAGCCTATCATATGACCAAAATAAACTCAAAAACTCAAAGTGGACAAAATATCCAAAAATATACTAAAATGTGTCCAAATGAATTGCATATTATCAAGAAAATAAATAAATTCGCGGGAGAAGTTGAACATAAATAATATATAGTCACGTGTCAACCACAACAAAAGTAATGCAATAATATTGAGATGGAAACTTAAAATTAGTAGTATGCCCAAAGCGCAACACAAACTCTACTGAAGTTATATAACTCACAACACACTTTCTTAAGCAATGTGGTATAATTACCCTTGTGTGTGTGTTTGTTTCTCAAAAATAACTAGTAGTATGCTTGCGCATTGCACAAATTAATTTAAAAAATTATAAATAAAAAATATTAATTTTATGTAAACCACAAAAATATTTTTTACTAATATTATTCAAACTATCATTATAATTAGTGAATCACTTGAAGGGTTATGTCTATAGTTTCACCTAGAATAAATTAATCATCTTAATAATTAATGAGTTGTACGACAAAAACACATTAAGTAAACAAAGAAGTAGTAAGTGTTAACCTTATTGTGGAGTAAAGCTGCTTGAGATGATTAATTATGAGATCTTCACATGCTTTTATCAGTTTCTGTTATTAAATCCTGCTGCATTTCATAACAAACACTATAAGGTTATAGTATTTATTTTCCACAATCAATTTTGTTTTCTAAAGAATACCCCTTGCTCACACCATGCACCATTAAATTGCTAAAGAAAATATTTAAAAAAAACAGCATAAATGCACACATTTTGGATTCTAAAATTTTTTACTCTCTTCAAAATACAAAATACTCATCAACTTTAACTCATGTTTGTTTGGGATTTCAGACACGGTGATAAAATTTTCAAAATCTATTCTTTCACATCACTTTTCAGTTGTCAAAAAGAAGAGAAGATGCTAACAGATTGGGCAAGA
The DNA here is from genome assembly GCF_932294415.1 of Quercus robur. Lineage (NCBI taxonomy): Eukaryota > Viridiplantae > Streptophyta > Magnoliopsida > Fagales > Fagaceae > Quercus > Quercus robur. The sequence goes on along the minus strand of NC_065541.1, from coordinate 67,404,785 downwards.
ATATATCCAACAATAGCATAGAATGCCTACAGCCAGGCAACCTCTTTACAAACTAACATAATTTAATGTGTTACACATAACTTTCCTACATAATTCTTTACTTAAAATTATTTACACTTTTCAACCTTCCACTCTCTACAATCCTGCCAACTTTTATAATACTATAATTCATTGCCATGCTAAGTGGGTCTCAACAGCATTTTTTTATTAAAAAAAAAAAATTGTAATGATCAAATAAATAAAACCCACCAAAAAAATTAAAAAAAAAAAATCAATGAGATATGACATACCCAATAAAAATCATGCCTGACCTTTAAGTATTTATGAGTCTCAATAAAAGAAATGAAGCGCTGGGCCTAAGTGAAGTTGTACCATCATGTGTGAGGTTCATCCCTCCACATTATGTATTATATAGGATCCGTTTGGATTGAATTTATTGTTGTTGAAACTAAAAACTGAAAACTGAAAACACTGTAGCAAAATAATTTTTAAATATGTAAATAGTATCTTGGGACCTATTTTTAACAGTAAAATCACTGTTCATGCGCAGAAAAAAAAAAAAAAAAAAAAGGACTGAAAATGTGTTGCAAAACGTAGACGTAGGATTAAATTGAATCCAAATGCCCTCTATGTAAGACTGTATTTACTATTAAAATCCCTGAATATTCTCCCAAGGAAGTGTCGTTTTCTTTATGCAGATTAATAAATGTGCCAGTTTTTATTTAGAGACAACATCAGAACTTTTATAACTAAAATAAAATAATTACAAGTATAATAGAAAGAAAAAAAAAATGTGTATATATATATACACACACATACATTGCAGAAGTGGTGTCTTGGTTTGATGATAAAGAGTACAATTATCAAAAGTGGACGTCAAAGGTTGAAACTATTTCTCAAAAAAAAAAAAAAAAAATATAATTATTTGTTCAAATTTAATTTTGTACCTAAATTTATCCTAATAATATAACAATAACAATGAAACTCTGAAGTCTCAGCCATACATTAGACTATTAGAAGCCAATGATGATGCCACAACTCAACTCTTCTTTTTCACCAGTTTTAGAATCTTTACTGATTCGTTACTGAAAAAGAGTGAGATCTAGATTTGCTTTTAAAAACTTTTGAACAAAGAAATCCTAATTCAACTCACATCTATAAATTGATTCTTTCAAGTGTCAACCTCAAAAAGCTTAATTTGTTCCTCCTAAAAGGAAGGACCATGAACGTCAGTTAAGAACAACTGACATTTTTTTTTTTTTTGGCCTTTTCCAAATTATAGAACTAACCATTTTTATTTTATTTTTCCATGAATTTCCTTGAGGCTCACACCTAAAATGTCCTAAAGCCTCAGGGTTTATACTTTTAGAGGCATCTTAGTGATGCCTTGCCCGAGCCAATGGAGCAGCAGCTTGCCTTTTACTTGTTGGAAGCACAGATAATCGGTGGAAAAAGACATCAAAACACTAATCATGATCTTCTAGATAATTAAAAGTCAAAGCAAAAATAAAATAAAATAAAAAAAACTGACCAAGATTAGATAGGAGAGGGTGGCCTGATCGACGTTGATGAATTTGACATCCGGTTCTTGAGCTCCTGTGAGGAGAAACATAAAGAAACAAAATCAAATACTGTAATGTCTATATGGGATTTAGGAAGAAAATTATTTATTACAAAATTAAAAAAAAAAAAAAAAAAAAAAAACCCAGACCAAGACGAGATGGAAGGGGGTGCTTCAGTCAACGTCGGCGGTGTCCAAGTCTTTAGCAGCTGTGTTTTAAGAGAGGCAATGAATGACAGATTAAATTTAAAAAGTAACAATAAATAATGTGGTTGAATCAGAGTAAATGACAGAGCCATCACATGTTTGAGTTAACAAAAATTTGGATCCTTTCTCCCAGATACGGACCACCACGGAAAAGTAAATTAACGGGTGAGATTAAAAGTTAAAAAGATCTTTTAATCTCAACCCTTGAATCAAATTTTATTTTCAACCTTTCAATTTTTTAATTTCTTACTACATTTTAACTCTTCCGGCACTCACATTGGAGATGTTAAAATGATTTTAAGTTAGCAACCAAAATACAAAATACAAAAAAGAAAAAGAAAAAGAAAAAGAAAAAGAAGCTACATTAGTGTTGTTAAATTTTTAAAAATTTAACAACCAAGTAAAATGTCATCTTTGAAAAAATAATTTAACAACCAAGTAAAAAATTTTACCGTAACTCCAAAGTTATTAAAAAATAAATACCATTTTATTTCATCGATGTTTATAGCTGTGGTGGTAGTGGTTGTGCCTATTATTTATTATGTTAAATATATAATTTTAATATGTTAAATATTAAAATAAAACTTTTGATGTGAGCATATTATAAAGTGAAGTATTAAAATAAATAAAATAGTGCTTAAGTTATTAAAAGCTATATTTTTAGCAATCTTATTGTTATGAATGCTCTAACATTTCAAAATTTTCTAACTTTCTTAGATAGTGTTTGAATCGAGGTGAAATGAATTCCAATAGCATTTTCTATAATGTATTTTTTAGAAAATTATTTTTTTATAATGTTGAAAATGTTATGAATTTCATTCTATTAAGATCAAAACAATCAGAATATCTTGTACCAGAATGCAAACGGAAATGGTAAACTCCCATATTCCACCTCGAATCAAATTTCTACCTGTTCTGGGTGTTTCGGTCAAAAATAGAAAAAGAACAAGATGAAATGAGCACAGATACATTGAATATATATAATAATAAAAAATAAAAATGCTATATCTATAATATTTTCACAACAAATTCAAAATGTCAGATTGTTATGGGTGAATAAAAAAGTAATTTAAGTTGTGGATTTAAATTAAAACTAATAACAATTTACCGCTTATGATTTATTGTAAAAGTATTATAAAAATATTATAAATATAACACAACTAAAAAAAAAAGAACTTAACCAGACGATGCAGGGACCAACCAAAAAAAAAAAAAAACACTAAGAACTGGAAGAATAGAATAAGAGAAGGCGAAGAAGAAAGCATAAAGTTAAACTACCAAACGAGAGAAACAAAGAAAAATTAAGTGCAGGTGGTAGGTGAGAATGAAATAGATGACAAAGTAAATAAATTGACAGTGGTATAGTGCATTAGTGCTTGCTTTCACGTGGGTGGGCTTGAAAAATGGGTAAAGTGATTTATTAGGCACTTCTAGGAAGTTTCCTTGTTTACAACTACCCCTAGATGTTAGTTTTATTTACCAAAAAAAAAAAAAAAAGTCTGGTAATAGGGTTATTCCATGGCACCTAGGGGTGGCAATTTTTATCCATATCCATGAACCCACCCATTACCCACCTTATTTGGATAAGTCTTAACCCAACCCATTTGAATATTTGGGTTAAATGGGTAAAGACCCATTTGGTTATTTAATTAGATGGGTCTAAATGGATAATCCCACTAATACCCACTAAACCCATCTAAAATTTAAATAAACAACATAAAATCTAAATTTCTAGAAAATGACTAAAATACCCCTGAAACTTAAAAAATGACCAAAATACTACCAAAACTCAAAAAATGACCAAAATACCCCTAAAACCCAAAAAAATGACCAAAATACCCCCGAAACCTAAAAAATGACCAAAATACCCCCCAAAACCTAAAAATTACCAAAATACTCCCAAAGCCAAGAAAATGACTAAAATATCCCTGAAACCCAAAAAATGACCAAAATACCCCTAAAACCCAGCAAATGACCAAAATACCCCCCGAAATCTAAAAATGACCAAAATACCCCCAAAATCCAAAAAATGACCAAAATACCTCTGAAACCCAAAAAAATGACCAAAATACCCCTAAAACCTAAAAATTACTAAAATACCACCAAAACCCAAAAAATGACCAAAAATACCCCCGAAACCTAAAAATTACCAAAATACCTCCAAAACCCAAAAAATAACCAAAATACCCCTAAAACCCAAAAAATGACCAAAATACTCCCAAAACCCAAAAAATGACCAAAATACCCTTAAAACCTAAAAATGACCAAAATACCTCCAAAACCCAAAAAATGACAAAAATACCCTCGAAACCCAAAAAATGACAAAAATTCCCCCAAAACCCAAAAAATGACCAAAATACCTCCAAAACCCCCAAAATGACCAAAATACCTCCAAAATCTCTAAAATGAGCAAAATACCCCCCCCAAAACCTCTCAAATGTCCAAAATATCCCAAAAACCCAAAAACTAACCAAAATACCCTCAAAACCCAAAAAATGACCAAAATACCCCCAAAACCCACAAAATGAGAAAAATACCTCCAAAACCTCTAAAATGAGCAAAATACCCCCCCCCAAAACCTCTAAACTATCCAAAATATCCCCAAAACCCAAAAATTACCAAAATACCCTAAAAACCTAAAAAATGACCAAAATGCTTCCTAAACCTAAAAAATGACCAAAATACCCCCTAAACCTTAAAAATGACCGAAATACCTTTGAAACCTTAAAATTAGCAAAAATACCCCCGAAACCTAAAAAATGACCAAAATACCTCTGAAACCTGTAAAATGATTAAAATACCCCAAGACCTAAAAAATGACTAAAATAACCCCAAAACCTAAAACAATGACCAAAATACCCCAAAAACCTTAAAAAAAATGACCAAAATACACCCAAAACCTAACAATTACCAAAATACACCCTAAACCTAAAAAATTACCAAAATACTCCCTAAACCTAAAAAATTACCAAAATACTCCATGAACCTAAAAAATGACCGAAATACTTCTAAAACCTAAAAAATAACTGAAATACCCTATAAACCTAAAAAAATTACCAAAATACCCTGAAACCTAAAAAATGATCGAAATACCCCCAAAAACCTAAAAAAATGACCAAAATAACCCCAAAACCTAAAAAAATGATCGATAAAAACCCCTGAAACCCAAATTATGGCCAAAATACCCCTAAACATGTAAGATGACCAAAACACACCTGAAACATCTAAAATTACCGAAATAGAGGTTTCAGGGTATTTTGGATGTTTCAAGGATATTTTTGACAAATTAAAGGTTCTAAGAGTCTTTCATTCATTTTATAGGTTTCGAAGGAATTTCGGTAATTTTTTAGGTTTCGGGGTTATTTTTATCATCTTTTAGATTCTAAGGATATTTTAGCCATTTTTTAGGTTATGAGGGCATTTCTGTCATCTTTTAGTTTTAGGGTTATTTCGGTAAATTTCTAGGTTTCAGAAGTATTTTGGTAATTTTTAGGTTTTGGGGTATTTCGGTAATTTTTTAGGTTTCGGTGGTATTTTGGTTATTTTTAGGTTTCGAGGGTATTTTGGTTATTTTTTGGGTTTCAAGGGTATTTGGTATTTTTTGAGTTTCGGGGGTATTTTGGTATTTTTTGAGGTTTTGGGGGGTATTTTGGTCATTTTTAGGTTTTGGGGGTATTTTGGTCATTTTTTGGGTTTCGAGGGTATTTTGGTAATTTTTAGGTTTTGGGGGTATTTTGGTCAGTTTTTGGGTTTCGGGGGGTATTTTGGTAATTTTTTAGGTTTCAGGGTATTTTGGTTATTTTTTGGGTTTCGGGCGTATTTTGGCCATTTTTTGGGTTTCGGAAGTATTTTGGTCATTTTTAGGTTTCGGGGGTATTTTGGTAATTTTTTGGGTTTTGGGGGTATTTTGGTAATTTTTAGGTTTTGGGGGTATTTTGGTCATTTTTTTGGGTTTTGGGGGTACTTTGGTCATTTTTTGGGTTTTGGAGGTATTTTGGTCATTTTTAGGTTTTGATGGTATTTTGGTCATTTTTTTGGGTTTTGAGGGTATTTTGGTCATTTTTTGGGGTTTTGGGGGTATTTTGGTCATTTTTAGGTTTTGGAGGTATTTTGGTTATTTTTTAAGTTTTGGGGGGTATTTTGGTAATTTTTAGGTTTCGGGGGTATTTTGGTCATTTTTTGGGTTTCAAGGGGTATTGTGGTCGTTTTAGTGGTTTTTAAGCATATTTGGTGATTTTAGAGATATCAGTGGTATTTTGGTCATTTTAGAGGTTTCATGGGTATTTTTGCTAATTTTAGAGATTTTGGGGATAATTTTGGATGTCCAAGGGTATATTGGTAATTTTGGAAGATTAGGGGTATTTGCATCATTTTAGGTATTTATGGGTATTTTGGAGGTTAAGAGGGTATTCAAGTAGTTTTAAAGGTATTTGGGTCATATTGGGTTAAATGGGTGGGTTACTAATTAAATGGGTTGGGTTGGTAATGGATAATTAATTTATATATAAATGGGTCATAAATGGATAAATGGATAATTATACACTCAACCCATCTATGACCCAACTCATTTATGACCCAACCCAACCCATTGGCACCCCATGTTTTTTTAGTGGTTATAGTATCCACCCAAATCTTGACCATTAAATCTAATGATTTTTAATCTTTACCGTTTATTCAATTTAAGTGGATACCTGTTACCAGGAAGGCCAGTTAACATATATAAGCCAAAAAAAAAAAAAAAAATGATCTTCTTCCACGCGTTCTCTCAATTCCCAGGGCCGGCTTCTCAAAAAAAAAAAAAAAAAAAAAAAATCTTGTCTCTCATGTTCTCTCAATTCCTAGGGGCGACTTCACTTGCATGACTAGTTAGAGGGAATTGGTTTGCTCTTTCTGAGGAATTACTCTTGCTTGCTCTTTCTCCGTCAATTTACTCTTAAGTGAAGGTTAGGATCAAAACAAAACCCTAATTTCACTCACGGGTTTTTTTTGTTCCTTTTTCAGTGAAACCCATTTGAATAAGTATTTTGTTTTTATTTTAAATGCTTGTTAATTGCATATTACTGCCCCTTCTATTTGTGTGCTCTTGGTTTGTTTTGTTTCCTCTTTCTGTTTCATTAGTTTTATTTCAAAACAATTGATTGCATATCTCTATCTGTCGATTCAACATTTGAGTAATTCTAAGTGGATTGGACTGAGACCTTGTGAAAAATCTGTAGCTATTACCATTTAATTGCTTTGTTTTGGAGAAAATTATTGAATACTCCAGTAGTAACATAAATGCGTACTCCCCTCTCTCACATGAATTGTAGGTCTCACCATAAATTTAATTAATGAGACCCACAGTTATGTGAGAGGAGAGAGTATGCATTTATGGTACTCCAAGAGTACCCAATAATTACCCTTGTTTTGGTAGGATAATTTTGAAACTATCCTTACTGGTCTGAACTAAGGTTATGTTTGGATTAGGCTGAAAACCCACGTCTGCGTTTGTGTTTTTTGTTTTTTGTTTTGTTTTGTTTTTTTCACACATTTGTGAGACTTGCGGCTACTGTTCATGCACTGTTCAATGAACAGTAGCCGCAAAGTTTGACTTTTCTAACTTTTTCGGCCAATCAGTGCACATCGTGTACTGTTCACGGACCCACAAATTTCACTTTTCAGCAACTTTTTCATTAAAAATGAGTCCCACGGTACTATTCACACATTTAAAAATTATTTTGCTACAGTGTTTTTCAGTTTTCAGTTTTAGTTTTTAGTTTTCAGCTGTATCCAAACGGACCCTAAGTGTGCGTTGGGTTCCAACTTAAAAAGTCAGCTTATTTTACTATTTAGCTTATTTTTGTTACTATTCATGAGTCTCATTGCACTTTTTGTACTATTTATGGGTCCTACTATATTATTTCAACTAACTTTTATCTAGACATGGCAAAATGAGTCAAAATTTTCTAACCCGACTCGAAAAATACCTGACCAGAACCCAATTTTTTTTACCTGAAACAAAAACAAGTTGACCCGTGACCTGACCCGATTTTTTTTGCGGGTTAACCTGACTCGACCCGAATAACCTGTGATCTGACCTGTTAAAAATAAAAATTCGCTAAAAAAATATTTAAATTACGTCCTAATACTAGGTGCATAAAGCATAAAGCACCAGAACCAAACCAATAGTCAATAAATTACAAGACAAGACAATAGCTTCACATGCAATTTGACTATTTGAGCCTCAAAACCATCAACCAATAAAGCTTCAGCTTCACTGCCTCCACAAACATGACACGAGAGAATGAGACAAGACAACAAGACACAACCATTAAAAAAAGGAAAAAAAAAAGAAAATGAAAAAATCTCATTCATTGACTAGCTTAGCTACAGTACAAAGCCAAAGCCCAAAGACACAATTCACAAACGTGAAAGACAAAGAGTGAAACGTGACATCCACAACCACAATGTTTATTTTATAACATGTTATGTTTATTTTTAAATCTTTTTTTTTTTTTTTGTTTAGTTTATCACTCTAAGTAATTTAACTTTACTATTATTTTAAATGCAACAGAAACATGTGCACTTAAGAAGGCCGATAACTTGACATGGTCCATGACATGTAGTTTTTTTTTTTTTTTTTTTTTTTTTTTTTTTTTTTTTTGTGGGAATGCTATTATTAGTAATGTAAACTTAAAATATACTTTTTACAAGTTTACAAGTTTGCTATCATGTGTGTGAATGTAGAAGCAAACTCTGGGTTACTAGCAAGATTCCCTTTCTAACACCCATTCTATTTTGGTGGTCTTTAAAGCTGATTAAGTTGGTCTTGCTAGCTACTGCTTGATGGCTTTTCTATATACTGGTGCAGGACAATGAATTGTATAGCTGTAAATGAAAATGAATGAATGGAGGATCTAGAGACTAAGTGCACGAATTGTGCTTTTGATGAGTTCACATTAGCGCCGTAGTGTCCTTTGGCTTTGGTGAGGAGCAAGGGAAATCCCAATTCTTTAATATTAGTGTACAATGCATGTGCATGTTATACGTGTTGGTAAATTACTAAATTTGATGTATACATTAGCTGGTTGTATTCCATTATAGTTTGTCATTTTTTACTTGCCACCTTCATTTTCTCTTCATACTTTAAATAGATCGAAGATTATACCAAGATTAGCTTCTAGAAAGTTGGAACAAAATTCGCACCAAAGTTGGGTATCAAGTGTTTAGTGGTAATTGGTAAGTGGTAACAGTATCACTAGTGAGAATCTAATCACAGTTGAGAAACTCATAAACAATTGACAGATTGCATCTATTAAAAAAAAAAACTTGTTTGAAAATACGGGTCAACCCGACCCGACCCGTGACCTAATTGACCTATTTAAAAATGACCCGTTTTGATCTGCGACCTGATTGACCTGACTCAAACCCGATCCGACCCACCCGTTTTACCACATCTACTTTTATTTTTATGTATAGTATTTTCAGCAAAAAGTTTTCAGTTTCAGCAAAATAAGCCGATTCAAAACAAACCCTAAATACCTTGATAAAAATCTACCTCATTATCAGTTATTACTAAGAACCTACCCTCCTAATCCAGGGGTGTAACCAAAGTCAAACCCTTTATGGATGGGTTTATTAAATAAGTTAAAATTTTTGCTTATTATGTTTTGTGTATTCATTGGAAACCTTTTAAGGCTATGGTTTCATTGTGAGCCATTGTTATCTAAGTTGGGTGAGGTAACCTTGCTGTAAGTTTTGCTTTGAATTTCTGTTGAAGTCTACTGTCCAATTGAACTATTTATTTCACTATGAGTTTTGTTAGGTCAGGTGAGTTGTTAACTTGATTTTGTAATTATGTTTGGACATATTGTTCCTTGTACTTGTTGTTTTGGTCTTAACTTATATAGTACTATTGTTTTGTGTAAAGGATTAAATTTTTTAAATATTGTATTTTAATAGATTCACATCTTGCAGCTTCTTGTCAATTTGTTTGTAGTAGAATGTTGCTAGCAGCTTTTTCTTTGATGTGAGTAAAAAATAAGGGCATCGCTGAATGTGACAAAAGTAGCTTGTCATCAATAGGACCAGTCATTAATATTAATTTGCCGGACAAGTCATTGATGTTATTAATTTTCCATTTGATTCTCTATATTAACTTTTCAGATTAGTGATGCTATTGCTTAATTCTAATTAGCTTTTCATAAGTAGGAGTTAACCTCATGAAATGGTCATCTCTTTCATGCAACCCTTTTTTTGGGATATAAGCATCCAACCTAAACCCATAGCTATTTTATCCTTATAATTGAAAAATTATCAATTATCTAATTATAGTTGATAATTAGATTGAAGTCCATGTAAAAAGATAACATCTAGAATGCATATGCACATACAATTGAAGTCCATGTAACAAGATCAAGCTCTAAAACAGAGCTGAAACACTGATATGCACCCGCAATCATTTACATTATTACTCAACTTTCAGATGGTAAGAAACCTCTCAAAGGTTAATTATATCCATTTTTTTAGCATGTTGCTGTTTACTTGATTTTTTTTATAATAAACTTATTACATATGATTTTGAACTTGATATTGTCAAGTTGAGCTAGATAAGCTAAGGTTCTTGAGTAATTATAGTTATCTATATATATATATATATATATATATATAACGGAAGCCTCTACTGGCATCACAATTTTCCACGTCAGCACAATATTTAAAAAATAAAAAATAAAAATAAAAACATTATAACTCCTCAAAACCCTAACAACCTTACCCCTCTCTCAAGTTAAGAAATATAAAGCCACGGTTTCTGCAAACTCTCTCTCTCCAAACGTAAATATCAAATTCAACCCCTTTAATTTCTCTTTATATTTTTGAGGCTTCTGTAGAGTTATAGTGAGTTATGTTGATTTTGTTTTTTTGTGTGTGTGTGTGTGTATAGATGGTCATAATACTCCGGTATTCCAAGAGAAGTTTGTGTTTTCGTTAATTGAGGGCCTTAGAGAGATAAGTATTGCAGTTTGGAACAACAATACAGAAGACGATTTCATCGGCAGCGGAAAGTAATTACTTTGTCTCATATTTTTGTTTTTTGAATTGATTTTATGTGCTTTTTAGACCCTTTTGGATCAATTTTGTTAATTAGGTTTTTTTTTTTTTTTTTTTTTGATAGGGTCCAATTGGGGAAGGTTCTTTCAAAGGGTTACGACAACCACACTTGGTATTTATATACTAATAGTGGGGGGTAAGTGCTATAAATTACTAACCCTTTTAAGTGTATAATCTGTTTCTAAAATTTAAGTGGATGGAGGGGTTTAATTTTGCTCAAATTAACAGAATCTTCACATGTTCTTGCAGTGGAAAGGCTTTGATAGTTTTATTGAGTTAATTCAAAGTCCTGATATATTAATAAGTTTGGATTATATAGTAACACAACCAAATTAAATTTGTTGCTACCCGTAGAATACTGTGTGAAGAAGTTGTTACAATGCTCAAATTTTAACTTAATTTTTGTTCACCATTGAATACTCATATAATCAATTTCCAATTCAGTGTAAAAAATAAAAAATAAAAATAAAAACATTATAACTCCTCAAAACCCTGGCAACCTTACCCTTCTCTCAAGTTAAGAAATATAAAGCCACAGTTTCTGCAAACTCTCTCTCTCCAAACGTAAATATCAAATTCAACCCCTTTAATTTCTCTTTATATTTTTGAGGCTTCTATAGAGTTATAGTGAGTTATGTTGATTTTGTTTTGTGTGTGTGTGTATAGATGGTCATAATAATCCGGTATTCCAAGAGAAGTTTGTGTTTTCGTTAATTGAGGGCCTTAGAGAGATAAGTATTGCAGTTTGGAACAACAATACAGAAGACGATTTCATTGGCAGCGGAAAGTAATTACTTTGTCTCATATTTTTGTTTTTTGAATTGATTTTGTGTGCTTTTTAGACCCTTTTGGATCAATTTTGTTAATTAGGTTTTTTTTTTTTTTTTTTTTGATAGGGTCCAATTGGGGAAGGTTCTTTCAAAGGGTTACGACGACCACACTTGGTATTTATATACTAATAGTGGGGGGTAAGTGCTATAAATTACTAACCCTTTTAAGTGTATAATCTGTTTCTAAAATTTAAGTAGATGGAGGGGTTTAAGTTTGCTCAAATTAACAGAATCTTCACATGTTCTTGTAGTGGAAAGGCTTTGATAGTTTTATTGAGTTAATTCAAAGTCCTAATATATTAATAAGTTTGGATTATATAGTAACAAACTCAAATTAAATTTGTTGCTACCCGTAGAATACTGTGTGAAGAAGTTGTTACAATGCTCAAATTTTAACTTAATTTTTGTTCACCATTGAATACTCATATAATCAATTTCCAATTCAGTGTTCAAGAATTAAACCAAAATTCTAACTGCGCTATCATAAAATATTATTATTAGTATGAATTTTATGGAGTTGTAGTGTTCAGGAATTAAACCAAAATTATTTTAAATTATCTATAATATTTTGTCATCCGAAAATTTTCTCTCTTTAATTTTAGTATATTGTGTTTCTTAAGCTATAGAGAGATTTTCTTTGGTTTCTGCAAACTCTCTCTCTCCAGATTTTCTTTGCTATTTTCTACTTAAAAATTGCACCTGTAGATCAATATTTATATTTCTTAACTTGGCATTTTGCACCTATGGCTAAAATTTATGTGGATCTTTGGAAGTTCAAAAATCTTTTCTCCATTCACCATGGTTTTTCATTGAGTAATTTCTTTCTCTCTTACTTCTCTTGACGAGTTTTGTTTTTGACTAGAAGAAAGCTTTTTTGCTTTGAAGGTCATGCAGCACCTGTCTCATTTTATTTGTCCTCACCACAAGGAAAACATCTAGGTAAGGCAAATAATCTATTTTAAAGTTTGAATGGAAATTACCAAGTACAAGAGGTAAATCTTTAAGGGATGAGCTTAATTGTTTCTTATTTTCAATAATAAATCATTTTATTGCAATACCGGTAATTGTTTGAGAAATCCAATATGTTCATATCTCTATAGAATAGAGAATAGTAGAAGCCAATTTTATTACAACTACTTAAATTGAGTTGACTTAATTCCATACAATTACAAAGTATAGCATGAAAGATAATGGAATTAATTGTTGTAATTTTTATTTTCTTTCCATGTTTTGAATTTCCTTTATATTATTATTACAACTGAGCAAAGATTGAGAAAGTAACATTACTACTCTAATTTGAAGTTTAATGCGTACTTCTCAAGTCATGGTCTTTATTTATATATTTGCAGTTTATATTTCTAACCGTTGATGAGAAATTAAGGCTCAGTTGCACAATATGTGTAAATTCTTCAGAAGGCTACTTTAAATAGTAAGTCAATGTGTCTCTTACATTTGGGTATTAGTTAGAATTGTTTTCAAATGATTGTACCAATAAAAGTGAATTTGTATAAATTTTGTTTAACTATTCCGTGCATCGCACGGGTTAGCAACTAGTTTAAATAATAACTAAATATCTAAGGCTCTATGCAAAGAGATGCTCTTACGAACATTTTTTTTTTTAAAGCACTAATAGTTATATCATTTAAATGCAGATATTTCAGTTGCCATTGGTGTTGCAGAATGGACAATAAGAAATTCCTACAAGTTAGAAGTTGCCCTCTTGAGAATTTAAGAATGAAATCCAGACATGTAGATGATTTTGGTTGTCTCTTTTTCAATCGTTACCATGATGGTATTCAGATATAGATGTGAATGAAACACATTGTAGCAGATATATATTTTTTTAAAATGAATTTTCCCTTTTTAAATGGATTTCTTTGTAGTTGTTTTGCTTCTTTGAGATACTTTGCAACAAGAGACCTGCTTGTAGTACATGAAAGTGAGTTACATATCAAATCAAGTTATAGATATTATGAGATAAAAATTTTCATTTATAGCTCCAAGTGCAAGTAGTTGGTCTAATTTCTTTGGATCATCTATGGTATATACAAACAGAACTAGTGAATTCTTTATCTTTTCATATGTGAATATGGAAAAGTGATTTCTTAGTAAACAAATTGCATCATATACAAATGGATAATCTAGGGTGAGTAGAAAAAGATACCAGCAAGGGTTATGTTTTAAAGTGTTAATTATTTAAAAAAATTAAATTAACGATAAGGGATCAACGCAAAGGCTCAAACTAGGGTATCCTGGTTAAAACACGCTTGTTTTACCACTAAGTTATTGCCTCTAAGATGTTTAAAAATACATATACATGTAGATAATTCTATGCATGAATGTTAATTATCTTATGCTTACCACTAAGTTAAGATATAAAGATCTCACAATTAAATTTGAATTAATATTTTATTAAGCACCAATCAAAATTAACTTAGGACAATCTTATGCATGAATGTGCATGAGAAATTTGGGATTCATGTTTGCAAGGTTGGACACACTTTGCAGTTTTCAACCATCATTTCTTTATATATGTCAATGTGATCTATTTCAAATGTTCAACCTTAATAATAGAAAATAAGTGCTCGCAAGGATATCAATATGACTCAATGTGATCTATCTCATTATGCATGTCAGTGTGATCTAGGTCACACTTTGCAGTTTTCAACTATCTTTTTAGGTTTCAGAGGTATTTTAGTAATTTTTTAGGTTTCAAAGGTATTTCGGTAAATTTTTAGGTTCTAAGGGTATTTTGGTCATTTTTAGGTTTTAAGGGTATTTCGGTAATTTTAGAGAGTTTCAGAGGGTATTTTGGTCATTTTGTAGGTTTCAAGTGCATTACAGTCATTTTTAGGTCCTAATGGTATTTTAGTCACTTTTTAGGTTACAAGGTCATTTTAATAATTTTTTAGGTTTCAGGTTTATTCCGGTCATTTATTAGGTTCTAAGGGTATTTTGGTCATTTTTTGGGTTTTAGGGTCATTTCGGTCATTTTTACGATTCTAAGAGCACTTGCAGTAGTGGAGTTAAATAGCTATATAGTTATTTTAACTCCACCAAAACATAAAAAACCACCATCCAGTAGTGGAGCTATAGCTATTTTTTTTAGTTTCATTGCTACAGCGCACATCTATACTGTAGCTGAGACCTAAAAAAAAAAAAAAAAAAATTTATTCCAGCCGGGGATTAAAATAATACAACTTGCTTCTTTTTTTTCTTTTTTTCTTTTTCATTCTTTTATCACACCGTGCCTTTCTCTCTCATCTCATCTGAAGCTCATCTCTCTCAAGCGTACTCTCTCAACTCCGGTCTCTCAAGCTCACTCTGTTTACCGCTGCCGGCCCGACTCATCGTCAATGTCACCACCATCGAAGCTCGATGTCACCGACGCACTAGCCGTCCCAAACCGCTGATCCGCCTCAGACCCACTTCTCTTCCGTTGATCCGCTTCGGGTCAGTTGTCTCTGTCTTGTTCATGTGGATGCTTAGGATTTTTGATTTGGGTATAACATCAAAGAATGTGAGATTTTTTATTTGGGTATAACATCAAAGAATGTGGGATTTTTTATATATGATATTTTATTGTTGTTCTGGATTATTGGCTTGGTGATTTTATGTTATGAGATTTCATTTTGCTTTGTATTAGCTGTTTTGAGTTGCTAGAAATGGATGAATACGGTAGTTTTTTCAGGATTCTTAATGTTCCATATCTGATTTTGGTAGATTGATGATGATTGTGGTTTGGTAAGTGTGAGTGTGAGTACTGAGTAGAGATATTAAGATGGTTTGTGATATTGTACTGGTGGATTTTGTTGGGCTCTTAATGTTTCACATCTGATTCGGGTTGATTGATGCAATGATGATGACACTTTGGTGAGTGGGGATTTTATTTTCCTGTGAGAGTATATGCTTTAGGGTACATAGGTCATGGTGTTTTAGATTTGTAGAGAAATATATTAGTATAGAGTTTGTTTAATTGGGATGGGCACTTAAAAAGTTTTGAGGATTGTTGTGTAATGAGTGTGGTTTTAGAAGTGTTGTGCTGCATTTTTTGTTAGAATGATGGATTTATGAAATTGCATTTAGCCATAGAAATCTCTTTTAGACAGTCAATTGTTTCTTCCGTATAACTCGGGGGAAGTTCTTGTCCTATTTTTATGTTCTGTTGCACAAAACCAGAAACAGAGCACACAAAAAGGATTTCTGTGGCAGCGGCAGCGGTGTCGTTGGCGGTGGAAGTGTCGGTGGCGGTAGTGATAGCGGTAGCGGTTGTGGGTGGTTGTGATTGTTGTTTATTGTAGTGGATATATTATTTATTGTAGTGGATGTATTATTTTATTGTAGTAGATATATTATTTTATTGTGATGTTTATATTATTTTATTGTGTTGAAAGCTAAAATAGATCCACTGCTGCAGCATGTGTGTAGGTAAAATAGATAAAGTAACTTTTTGTAGTGCCAAATAGCAAAATTTTTAGCTCCACTATTGTGGATGCTCTAAGGGTATTTCGGTCATTTTTTAGTTTTAAGTGCATTATAGTTGTTTTTTAGGTTCTAAGGGTATTTCAATAACTTTTTGGTTACAATGTCATTTTAGTCATTTTTTATGTTTCAAGGTCATTTTGGTCATTTTCTAGCTTCTAAGGGTATTTTGGTCATTTTAAAGGTTCTATGGGTATTTCTGTCATTTTTACGTGTATTACGGTTGTTTTTTAGGTTCTAAGGGTATTTCAGTCACTTTTTAGGTTACAAAGTCATTTCGGTCATTTTTTAGGTTTCAAGGTCATTTAGGTCATTTTTTAGGTTCTAAGGGTATCTTGGACATTTTTTAGGTTTTAGGATCATTTCGGTCATTTTATAGGTTCTAAGGGTATTTTGGTTATCTTCTTGGTTTGAAGGGTATCCTAGTAATTTGTGAGAGTTTTTGGGTATTTTGGTCACATGTGATATTGGTACTGCCCAATGGACCATCAAATGTGAGAAAAAGGAAAAAGAAAAAAAAGAAAAAGGAAACCATTGAATGTGATAAAAGTACGATAACATGTGATGTTGGCACTGCCTAATGTAGCAATAGAACTATCAAATGTAAGAAAAGAAATAAGGGTACAACTGAATGAGGTAAAAATACAATCATATGTGATGTTGATACTACCTAATGTAACAATAGAATCGTCAAATGTGAGAAAAAAAAAATTAAAGTACCACCAAATGTTAGAAAAATACAGTCAAATGTGATGTTAGTATTACCTAATGTGATAATAGAATCTTCAAATGTGAGGAAAAAAAAAAGGTAACCACTGAATGTGACAAAAGTATAGTCACATGTGATGTTGGTATTACACAATATGAGGATGGTAACATCAAATGTGAGAAAAAATAAGGGAACCAACGAATGTGACAAAAGTATAGTCACATTTGACGTTGATACTGCACAATGTGAGGATGATATCATTAAATGTGAAAAAAATAAGGGAACTATCGAATGTGTCAAAAGTACAGTCACATGTGATGGTACCATTGAATGTGAGAAAAAATAAGGGAACCACTGAATGTGACAAAAGTACAATCATATGTGATATTAGTACTATACAATGTGAGAATGATACCATCCAATGTGATATTTTGGTAACTTGGTATAGCAGGTTGCCTACTAGTGGGTACTGTACCAAAAAAAAAGGGGTATGATAGAATTACCTTGGTAATAAGTCACTTTATTTGAGAGTTTTCTAAAAAAAATTATATATATATATATATATATATATATTTGGTAACCTCAAAACAGTATAATGAAATAAGTTGGTATCGAAAAATTTTGTTTCAATAAACAAATTGAAACAAGATCTAAAACAGAATTCGTAACATTACTTGAAACTTTTACGCTAAAAAGTAATTATGCTAAATAAAATTATGTTTGGTTTGAAAAAGTGTAAAATACATTTTTGATACATTTAACAAATTTTTTTACATTTTTGAAAAAGTGTAAAAATTTACTTGTAGAGGGCTTGCTTCCCAGGCCCAAGCTCCATCCCTTGGGCCCCTGTGACATTTCCAGGCCACACAGATATAATAACAATATACATATGATAAGAATTGCTTTTCATTTAAAAAATAAATAAATATCAATATTATGATTATCACAAGAAAAATGATGAAATCACAACATAATAGGCAATTTTTATCTCAACTTTTGAATGGTGGTCTATGTGGATTCATAACTCACCATGTGAGCAAATTATGACAAAAATTGTGTATTTTATTGGAGTAATTCTAGTATCACATAAAATGTCACAACTTTTACTACAACTATCTTACGTGATAAACTATGACTAACTGCATGTCACTTTTACCATGGTTTAAAAATAGGTACGGTCAATGAACTGTTTTTGCACTTGATTCTCAGTTTTTATCGATTTTTGATTGGTTTTGACCAGTTTTTTTTACCAAATTTGGGTGATTTTAGGAGTTTTTACTGGACTGAATTGGTACTCGGTTTTTGGTTGAATCAATTCGATTGGTCGGTTTGGTCTGGTTTTTAAAACTACGACTTTTACATGGTCTTACAATTATTTATCTACCATTCACAATTTGTCATGTGGACAATTGTGATAAAAATTGTGATTTAAGTTGTGGTCCTAAATTTTTTTTTATTTTATTGTCGCTCTAGCATTTTTCTTATCTCATAAGGAATGCATCCAGCCAATCAAACTTTGTAGGTTTTTTTTTCTTCTTTTTTTTATTTTTTATTTTTATTTTTTATAAATCTTTCATCTCCATCTATTTTGTAAACTCTCTCTCAGGCTCTTAGCTAGGAGATGACCTTGGCCTCTTTCAAAGCCAATCTTGTCCTGGCCGCGATGACTATGCAATCCTCAAGTTGCTCGAACTCCTCCAAAATAATAGAATATTATATTTATAGAGATAAATGGATAAAAAAAAAAAATACTTGTAAGATTGGAAAAAAATGATATTAATTGGTGTCACAGCAATTGAGACCACATTGTGGTCAATTGAGTGGGGCATCGCCAAACTGGTGAACCATCTGGAGATCCAGTAAAAGTTACCAAATGAACTGGACACGGTGCTTGGTCCAAGAGTACAAATCACAAAGCTAGACACCCATAAACTCCCATATCTACATGCTATAATCAAGGAAACTCTCTGGCTAAGGATGGGCATTCCTCTATTAGTTCCACACATGAACCTCCATGATGCCAAGCTTGCAAATTTGACATTCCAGCTAAGAGCAAGATCCTTGTGAATGCATGGTGACTTGCTAACAACCCTGCCAATTGGGAAGACCCACAAGACTTCAGGCCTGAACCACAAGAGAATAAAACTAAAATAATAAAGTTTAATTGAAGGTGCTAAGGTTTAGGAATCCACACACAACACATCTATTGATAGTCTTAACAATATTTATTTTATAACTAAACTGAAATTCATACGAAGGATGATCTTAGTTGGATGATTTAACAATAAGAACTCAAGAATTAATTGTTTAAGATAGTTTTATGAAATTGACTGATTTTAGACCAAAAAAAAAAAAAAAAAACTAGTGAATTAGTTCGCAGGGAATACTAAACATTTAACGTACCCGGAGTCTATGATAAATCAAAGAATTATACAAAATTAAAAACTTTTCTAGATGAGTAAATCAATTAAAAACATAATAACATAAGCATTAAAACCATAAAATAATTATTAAGAACATACCAATAAACGGTTGGGTTTCTAACAAGCCATAGCACAAATAAAACACTAAAAATTGTAAAGAAACTTTAAGAAAATCTAAATTACATTCTACGGCAGCTCTTCCTGATTTTTGCTTTAAAGAGCCTTTAAATAGGTCAAGTAAATCCTATTACAAGTTGAATTCCCGTTTGGAGAAAATCTTAGGTTTTCAGGCTTCATTTAATCGACTTTTTGGCCCATTTAAATTCAGATTTCGGACTTTTGGTAAACTACAAAATTGTATCCCTTTAAGTTAACTTTCCAGTCCAACTTGAATTATCTTATTTGGACATTTGAATCGAATGTTATGCTCAAAATACTAACTAGTGCACAGGCTGAAATCTTAATCCTAATTGGACTTGGATTTGGTACAAATTTCCTTTGATTTCTTGCTCCGATTGGGCTCAAATTTAATTAGGTTGGTCTACTTTGACTTCATCATAACCCTTGTAAAAGTAAAGTCCATTAGCCTTCTTCTTTGCACAAATCCGCTCATTTAATTCCATTCTCCTACAAAAGACATATTCATGTATTAAAATTCAATTAAGCACAAAATTAATTATTTAGCATTATTCCAAAACCAAATATAAGATGCATGAATTAACTCAAAATAAGTATGATAATGCTTTCTAATAATGATATAAATATGCAAAATTAAATTATTATCAGAAGTAATAAAAAAAAAATTATAAGTGTTGAGCTCAGTAGACTGCCATAGATGGCAATCTACTATAACTCGGTTACCAAAAACTCTGGGTAATATAGTAACATTGTTGTAGTGGTGTAGTGTGTTTTTAGCAACCTTAATTAATGTGAGTGCTCTAATGCATGTCAATTGTGTCAACACCCTCCACCAACTCCCTGCTCACTTGATCACACAATGCCAATGCACCTAACACCTCTCTCGCAGCTCCTCATCACTCCCCATAAATACCCTCTCTCTCTCACTCTCTATATATTTTATAGTCTTCTTCAATTCTCCACCTACTCTCATTCATATATGCCTAGCTAGCTCCTTTACAACTACGTATATTACCTACTCGATCACCCACAACCATCATGGACCTTCTCTTCTTAGAGAAACTCCTCCTATCCCTCTTCTTCACCATTCTTCTTGCCAGTGGTGACTCCAGGAATTTTGTCCAGGGGTTCCTATTCCACTTTGAAAAAATTTCGGGTCATTTTAGTCTATTTCGAGTGTTTCGGGACGTTTTGGAAAATACCGGCCGAAATTCAAGATATGGCCGGCATGAAGTTTGTACTTAAAAAAAAAAAGTTCTTAAAACCAAAACAAATTTGCATTCTATACACCGAAAAACCTCAAAAAGAAAAAAAAATGAAAGAAAGGAAATGAACAAAGGTACCTATACAATAAACTATAAGTTCATTTGAAATATTAATAAAATTATTAATTATTGTTGTTTAGTTGTTTCATTAATTTGTTTGTCTTTTATAAACTATAATTTGTTATATTGTTATTTCATTAATTATAAAATTATTAATTGTTGTTTAGCCTAACATAATTTAATTTTTTTGTCTTTTATAATTTATTGGTTAATTATACTGCTTTAATTACTGTTGTTTAGCACAACAATAAACTATATTGCTTTAATTTGTTTGTCATTAATTATATTGCTTTAGTTTGTTATATTGTTTAGCCCCATGTGCACATTACACTAAAAGCACTAAAAGAGCCACTGATGTGCACATTATTTACACATCCCATGGCCATGTGTAGCACAATAATTAAATCACTAAAACTGTGTAATGTGCACTTGTGCAGCCCGGCCCCATCCCATGTGCCCATCCACCCCCACCTCACTCAACACACAAACACGCCTTATGATGCCCTGCCAATTAGAAAATTTCACAAATAACGCATTACACTAAAAGACAATTAATATTTCACCAACACCAACACACTACACACACACACACCAACAGATGATAAAGCCAAATTCAATTTTCAAAAAGTCAAAAACAGACAAAATTTAATAAAGCTAAAGACTAATGTTCGGCCAATCAAAAGAGAGAGATAGTTACTGAGTTGGTCTTATTAAAGAATAAAGAGAGAGAGAAAGTGAGAGTCATTTCATAATTTTCATTTCAGACTTTTCAGTTCAGATAGAGAGAGAGAGTCAGAGAGAAAAAGAGAGAGATTGAGAGAAATTAGCTTAGAAAAAAAATGAAATACCTTGAGGGAGGGTCGGAGGGAGCACCGGAGCAGTGGCAGTAGCCAACCAGAGAGCAGGGAGGCCTAAACTGGACTGGGCATGAGCAGACAAGCCGGCGGGCGAGCGATTTGCTAATCTGGCACTGGCGATCTCTGTCCTTCGATCTGATGAGCGACGACGAGCGGCGTTGGCTACTTGGCTTGGATGAGCCTCAACAAGCAGCGTTGCTCAATGCTCTGTGACCTCTGTCTGTCTTTAGGTTAGGTTAGCTTAGTGATTTCCTTTTTTTTGATAAAGCCTTTAGTGAGAATCTGTGGGTTTGTCTTTTTTTTTTTTTTTTTTTTTTGAGGCACTACACTGCACTGCTTTGTTTTTTTTTTTTTTTTTGGGCTTTTTTTTTTTTGCTTGAAAGTAGAACAAATATATATATATATATATATATATATATATTTTTTTTTTTTAAATTTGAGGGTGTTCCTAATTTTGTGATTGAGTGTGTTCCTAATACAGAGCAAATATTAATTTTTTTTATTATATATAATATTTTTTTTCAGGTCAGGGTGTTCCTGGGAACACCCTGAGCTATACGTGGTGTTGCCACTGCTTCTCGCTATCTTCATCTCTAAACTTCGTGGCAAGCGTTTCAAGCTCCCAACTGGCCCTATTCCCGTCCCCATTTTTGGCAACTGGCTCCAAGTTGGTGATGACCTCAACCAGCGCAACCTCTCCGACCTCGCTCGCAAGTATGGTGACATTTTTATGCTCCGCATGGGCCAACGCAACCCTATTGTTGTGTCTTCCCCAGACCTTGCCAAAGAGGTCCTTCACACTCAAGGGGCTGAGTTTGGTTCACGAACTAGAAACGTTGTGCTTGATATTTTCACTGGTAAAGGCCAAGACATGGTCTTCACTGTGTATGGTGAGCACTGGCGAAAGATGAGGAGGATCATGACTGTACCCTTTTTCACAAACAAGGTTGTTCAGCAATACAGGTTTGGTTGGGAGGAGGAGATTTCTAGGGTTGTTGATGATGTTAAGAAGATTCCCAAGGCATCAACAATTGGGTTTGTGTTGAGGAAATGATTGCATCTTATGGTGTACAATAACATGTATAGGATCATGTTTGATAGGAGGTTTGAAAGTGAGGATGACCTGTTGGGATAAATTCCCATCGCCTATGTGTGAATTAAATTAAATATAACCCAAACAATAAAGAAAATAGAAATCTAAGAAAGCGATAAAAAAATCAACCAACAAGAACACCAAGAAATTACGTGGAAAACCCTCCAGTGTAGAGGGAAAAACCACGGGGCAAATCCGATCAATCTACTATAATAAAATAGAGATTACAACACTCAAGTTATACCCAAAACCTGAGTTCACAATAAATTGGAAAAATACAATAATGCCTCTAGAAACAAATACAACCTCACCACAAAACCCGGTAGCAAGATCTTCCATTCTGAATACTTTAACTCTCTGTGCTTGTAGTAGAAAAATCACCTTTTCTTTTTTCCCTCAGTGCCGCACAAAACACTATTCTTTTTCCTTCAGTTGGTTTCAAAACTGTGTTTCACTCTTCAGTCTCTTTGAATCTCACTTTATATCTCTATCTATGTGAAATATACGTCCCAAACTTCATATAAAAGCTTTCAAGCCACCTGACACTCCTATTATAATTAGGAATAGGAGTCTTTGACTTCTTGTGCAACACATACACCTATTTCTAATGGAAATAGGATTCCTTCAATGCTTAAACACAAGTCTTACATGAGCTAGACTTCAAGGTGCCGTGCACCTCCCAACAATCTCCCCCTCTAGCCTATTGAGGAAAGAGATCTTCATCCTAACTCTCCAGTTGGAATTCATGCTGGCTGTTCTGACACAAAGCTCAAGCTTCTCTTTGGTCACAACCAACTCATAAGTCTTATTCTTGTGCAGAGAATTCATCTCTTCTTGCATAGCCTTCATCCAGCTATACTTGTCCTTATGAGACTCTACTTCTTGAAAGCATTCTGGCTCCCCCTTATCAGTAAGTAAAATATACTAAGAAGATGGATATCTAGTTGATGGATGATGCTCCCTAGTAGACCTCCTCACTTGAGGTTCTTCAGTCTCTGGTGGAACAGGCTACTCCCTTTGTTCAACATCTTCAATATCTTGAGCATTATCACCATCAACTCCTACTGGCTCATCATCATCAACTGTTATTGGTTCATCATCAAGATTTTCATCTTGCACCTCTTCCCTATTTGTGGCACGATTGGAGGAAGAAGAGGTAGGTGTAAGGTCAGGAACACCTACAATAGCATCCTTTGTCTTTTCAATTTTCTCAAGGTCAGCCAAATTTTCATTCTCATGAAAAATCACATCACGACTTCTAATCATCTTCTTTTTCTCAGGATCCCATAACTTGTAGCCAAATTCTGCATCTCCATATCCAACAAATATACAAGGAGTGACTTTGCTATCAAGCTTCAATCTTTGCTCCTTAGGCACATGTGCAAATGCCTTGCATCCAAATACCTTCAAGTGAGAGTAAGAAACATATTTTCCAGTCTAAACTCTCTTTGGAATATCAAACTCCAATGGAATTGATGGAGACCGATTAATTAGGTAGCACGCAATTTGAACAGCTTCACACCAGAATGACTTAGGTAGATTAGCCATTCTTAACATACATCTGACCCTTTCAACAATCGTGCAGTTCATCCTCTCTGCCACACCATTTTACTACAGGGTACCAGAAACTGTCTTCTCATGTCTAATACCTTTCTCAGAGCAGTAACTCTTAAACTCATTAGACTTATATTCACCTCCATTACACTTCAAAGGCTTCCCTTTCTCTATTTCCGCCATGGCATGGAATTTCTTGAAGTGCTCAAATACCTGGTCTTTAGTTTTCAAAAAATACACCCACACCTTTTTCTTGAAGCATCATCAATAAAAGTAACAAAATACTTATTGCCACCTAAGGACTCCTCATCAATGGGACCACATACATCAGAATAAACGAGATCTAACACATTGGGCTTTCTAGTAGAGGGAATGTGAAAAGATACTCTATGTTGTTTTCCAAATAAACAATAATCACAAGGTTTAAGTGACATACCTTTGGCAAAAGGAATGAGAGACTTCTTTGCCAAAATCTGTAACCCCTTTTCACTCATGTGAGCTAGCTGCCTATGCCACAAGTTAGGTGTAGAATCTTCCTAAGTTGCACTAACAACATCTTTGCACACCTTTACTTGTGTCTTGTAAAGTGTACAACAAATCTTCCCTCCAACAAGCACCAATAATCCTTTGGAGAGTCTCCATTTACCATCTCCAAAATAGTTGCCATAGCCTTCTTTATCCAGAATATGTGTAGAAATCATATTCAAGCGCATATTAGGCACATATCGCATATTCTTCAATGCCAAGGAGTATCCAGTGTTAGTCTCAACACAAATATCTCCAATTCCCACAATGTCAACATAACTGTTACTGCCCATCTTCACTCTCCCAAAGTCTTTTGCTTTGTATGAAGTAAAAAGCTCCTTTCTTGGAGTGATATGACAGGAAGCAGCTGAGTCAATTACCCATTCAACATAAGGATGTGAAACATTGCAGCATTCATTATCTCCTATAGAGAGTACCACATCTTCAATTGTCGAGATAGCAGTGGTATTCTGTTCTTTTGTCTTATTATGATTTTTCTCATCTTTCTATTAATTCTTCCAAGCCTTGCAGTTTCTTCTTATGTGACCTTCCTTGTCACAGTAGAAACACTTGAATTTTCCTTTTGATTCTGACTGACTTCTTAATTTACCATGTCCCTTAGAATTTCTAGTCTCACTCCTCCCCCTATTCTCTATGACAAGAGCCTGTGCATTATCCTTGCCCATGTCTTTTCTTCTTGTTTCTTCATTGAACAAGCTATCCTTGACCATTGCAAGTTGTAGCACACCATTTGGAGTAGAGTTACTAAGGGACACCACCAAAGTCTCCCAACTGTCAAGTAAGGAACTCAGAAGTAATAAAGCTTGAAGTTCATCATCAATTATCAACTTCATTGTAACCATCTGATTCACCAGGTCTTGGACCTCACTCAAATGCTCGGCAACAGATCTCCCTTCCTTAAGCTTTAAATTCACAAGCTTTCTAACCACAAAAACTTTATTTTAAGCTGTCTTTCTTTCATAGAGACCCTTCAATTTTTCCCAAAGAGCTACTGCATTAGTCTTTTGAGATACATGATGAAACACACTCACATCGATGCATTGTCTAATACATCTAATGGTTTTTCTATTTAACTTCTCCCAGTCTTTAACAGACATCTCGCTTGGCTTAGCATTATCACCCTTAATAGGGTCATGCAAATCCTTACAGTAAAGGACATCCTCCATCATCGGCTTCCAAATCGAATAATTTGATGCTGAGAGTTTAATCATAGTGCTCATATTCATATTCATATTTTCCATTTAATTCAACACAAGACAATCACATCCAATAACCAAGCTCTGATAACACTTGTTGGGAGGAAAACCCTTCAGTGTGGAGGGAAAAACTACGAGGCAAATCCAATCAATCCACTATAATAAAATAGAGATTACGACACTCAAGTTATACTCAAAATCTGAGTTCACAATAAATTGGAAAAATACAATAATACCTCTAGAAACAAATACAACATCACCACAAAACCCAGTAGCAAGTTCTTCCATTCTGAATACTT
This sequence comes from Quercus robur, assembly GCF_932294415.1. Taxonomy (NCBI): domain Eukaryota; kingdom Viridiplantae; phylum Streptophyta; class Magnoliopsida; order Fagales; family Fagaceae; genus Quercus; species Quercus robur. The sequence continues at coordinate 67,378,475 of NC_065541.1, read as the reverse complement.
CAACTCTTTGTAGTTGTAGCACCCAAATAATCGTCCTAGAGAAAACTCCAAATTTATCTTCCTTGTGTGTCTTGAGTAAAAGAAAAATCACATTTTCTTTTTTCCCTCAATGCCGCACAAAACACTATTCTTTTTCCTTCAGTCGGTTTCAAAACTGTGTTTCACTCTTCAGTCTCTTTGAATCTCACTCTATATCTCTTTCTATGTGAAATACACGTACCAAGCTTTATATTAAAGCTTTCAAGCCACATGACACTCCTATTATAATTAGGAATAGGAGTCTTTGACTTCTTGTGCAACACATGCACCTATTCCTAATAGAAATAGGATTCCTTCAATGCTTAAACACAAGTGCTATATGGGCTAGACTTCAAGGTGCCGTGCACCTCCCAACATGACTCTTTGTTTGTGAAGCTTAAAACATTGAATGGGGAGAGGAGCAGGTTGTCTCAAAGCTGAGAATAATTATGGAGATTTTATTCCCATTTTGAGGCCATTTTTGAGAGGCTATTTAAAGATATGCAAGTAAGTCAAGGAAAGGAGGTTTCAGCTCTTCAAGGATTGTTTTCTTGAGGAGAGGAAGTAGGCTTTTCTTTCGTTTTCTATTCATGATTTTCTTTTCTTCTCTTATAATAGGTTCTATTAAAATCAAATTATTTATATTTATCTTTTTTTTTTCTTTTTTTTTTAAATCCAAACAATTTTATGTCTTTATTCTTCCTATTTTAAGTATAATTGGTTGTTTTTCCAAAGTTACTATGTATTAATGGAAAATGTTAGAATTATTTACAATTTATGTAACTGTACGGCACCTAACGTCCAAGTTCATATTGGGCCTTGGAGCATGAATCAATGATATGGGCCAAGGGTCCAACCTTCACATCAATAAGGGCCCCGGCCCAAACCCACAAATAACTACCAATCAGAACTGAGTGTTGTCTGGGCACTTAAAAGGCGGACTGCGTACGCCCTACTTACAGGCTGCTCGGGAAACCATTTCAAAAGCATTATGTACATGCCCGGTCACATCGCCATTCAAGTGCCTGGCAGAACCTTAGGAAACTCCGCTGCTGAACACATTTACTGAAGTGGGAACCGTTCCCAAAGCCATTCGTACCTAAAAATCCACTTAAGTTCATCGACATTGGACCTTTCTTTGCACTAAGGGAAAAGATAATGATGATCACCCCATTAACAAAGGCTATTAATAGGAGAAACGAAGGGAGAGTAAGAGGATGCAATTCTGAGGAAAGAAAGGAGTGAGTGAGATAGAGAGAGGATAACATTGAGAAAGAGAGAAAAGTGACCTCATTGGGTCCCATAGCCTAGGATAACCCAAGGTAGGATGCCTAGACCCACCAGATAAATAAATTGTGAGCCCAAATAGTGGTTTGGCCCAGCAAGCCGGTCTTTGGAGCCTACAATTGGCGCCTACCGTGAGGCTTTACTACGACGCTGTAGTTCTAGAAGGACTCAAACTCGGGGACAATGTTTGAAAGGCATTTGGGGGACCATACGAGAACCGGATCCGTAGGGTCCTCTCGAGGGTCAAGTTGGTGAGAGTGTAGACAGAAAGAACGAGAAGATAGGGGGCATGACCAATTAGAAGAGATGTCCGGCACGGGGGAGGGGTCGTACCAAACCCAACGGACGATTTCTGGTGCTACAGGTCGTAGGCAAAGGGAGGAACGGGATGAAGAGCTCGAACGGCTCCGCATTCTAGTCAGGGGTTTGGAGCTGGAGGTGAGAGGTAGGCGCTGGGGAGGAGACAGAAATGACCGGCAACAGGAGGACCGGAATAGGGGAAACAGATACGAAGAGGGATCCAATCAGTCTAGACCATGACTACGGCGAAGTCGTTCACATTCCCGGGAATCCCATCGGCACCGAGACCGTTCGCACTCGAGAGGGTCTTGACGAAATAGGAACCAATCTCCCTCTCGGGAATCGGGGCAATGCCGAGACCGTTCACATTCTCAGGAAAATCAAGTAAGGGACTCACTCTCCCTGGAAGAAAGGCAACCTCGGAATGCTGCCATGGACGCCATGAGTCGCGCTTTACGAAGAGCAGCTCGGTCCCCGTTTTCGAACAAAATCGAGCGAGCTGAAATGCCGGACAGGTTTGCCCGTCCACCGTTCAACTGCTATAACCGGAAGAATGATCCGGTAGAACACGTCAGCCATTATATTCAGATGATGTCTTTGCATACTCATAACGATGCGCTCATGTGCAAGGTATTTCCTTTGAGTTTGGGACCGACTGCATTGAGGTGGTTTAATGGGTTACGGAAAGGATCCTTACGTAGTTTCTCCGAGTTGATTCAAGAGTTCGGAGTCTGGTTTGTGACGTGCAACCGAGTACCTTAGCCAGTAGACGCGCTTCTCTCAATGAAAATGAGGGCGGGAGAGACCCTCCGTAGTTACGCTAGCTGGTATTGGGAGCTATACAACGAGATAGGCGGGGATAACGAAAAGGTCGCGGCAAACACATTTAGGATGGGATTGGCCGAGGAATCTGGGCTATGAAAGTCGCTAACCAAGAAGCCGCCTGAAGGCATGCGGCAGCTTATGAGACGCATCGAGGAATACAAACGATTAGAAAATGATCGGCTACAGAGCAAAGGCAAAGCACCGATGATAACTCGTCCCCGGCAGGCAGGTTTCCCGTTCAGGCCTCGTAGGGGTCTGGCGATTCAAGAGCCGGCTACACAGATGGGAGAAGTGAACATGACATTTAAGGAACCGGTACACAAGATTCTTGACTGGATCAAACACGAGCCATATTTTTTATGGCCGAACAAGATGGGAGGGGACCCATCCAGAAGGAATCAGAATCTGTACTGCACTTATCACTGAGACAAGGGTCACACCACCGAATAGTGCCGGGTATTGAAGGATCACCTCGGGCAGCTAGTCAAGGCCAGGCACTTAAAGGATTTCGTGCTAGACTCGGGGGACAGAGTAGTAGGGCAAGATACCCGGCAAAGGGGAAATCCTCTCCCACCCCCTGTAGGACTAATTGAAGTAATTCACGTTGCGCCGGAGAAGCTTATTGTAGGAAGGAGGAAAGGAGTATTGACAGTAGTATCGGTAGAAGGTAACCAGGGTCTACAGTCACCGGGTAAGAAGATGAAGTTTGCACGGGAGCCCGTCTCGTTTGACGATGACGATTTGGAGGGGACGATTCAGCCACATGATGACGCATTAGTGGTCACGGCCCGGATAAGCGGCTTCTTAGTAAAAAGGGTGATGATAGACCAGGGAAGTGGGGCCGACGTGATGTACCCTGATCTGTTCAAGGGACTCGGTCTAAAGAAGGAAGACCTAATGAAGCACACTTCACCCTTGGTTGGGTTCGATGGCAAAGTAGTGATTCTTAAGGGGCAAATCTCTCTCCCCGTGATTATGGGAAGGAAAGAGGTATCCCTGACATTCACAATAGTAAGTTCATTTTCCCCGTATACTGCCATCTTGGGAAGGCCATGGATCCATTCAATGAGGGCCGTCCCATCAACATTACATGTAAAGATTAAATTCCCAACCGAGCAAGGCATAATTGTAATAAAAGGAGACCAACAAACGGCCAGACAGTGTCTCACTGCCGTAGTGAACTGGAAGCGGGGGAATCAGGTCAGTCAGGGAGAAATCACCAAACAACTGGTAGGAGACGAGGAGACTAGGCGGTCTGAACAGGGGCGTGTTGAACAGGAAGATACATCTCGGAAAGGCCTATTATAGCAATTAAAAGAGCCCCGAGAAGGAATGGGGGTTGGCTGCACTGAGGAGTTAGTAAAGGTAAAAATACTGCCGGACACTAATAAATATTTTCAGGTCGGAGCAAGCATGAGTAGCAAGGAAAGAGTCCAAGTATTACTGTTTCTGGTTCAAAATATAAATGTTTTCACTTGGGATCCCTATGAAGTTCCCAGGGTGGATCCCGGGTTTATTGTCCACAAACTTAATGTAGACCCCTCATATCCCCCGAAGAAGCAGAAGCCGAGAAGGTCAACTAAAGTCCATGTTGAGGCAGTGAGACAGGAGGTAGAGAAGCTGAAGGAGGTAGGAGCAATAAAGGAGACATTTTTCCTGGAATGGCTGGCGAATACCATGGTTGTTTGGAAGAAGAACGAAAAATGGAGGGTTTGTGTGGATTTCACGGATCTGAACCGGGCATGCCCAAAGGACCCGTTCCCCATGCCAAAGATTGATCAATTAATGGATGCCACTTATGGGCACCCGAGGATGAGCTTCTTGGATGCTTTCCAAGGGTACCATCAGATTGCCCTGGCCGGTAAAGACCAGGAGAAAAGAGAAAACAGCGTTCATATCCCCCGATGCTAATTATCATTACACCGTGATGCCTTTTGGGCTAAAGAATGCCGGGGCAACATACCAGCGGATGATGACGAGAATGTTTCGAGATAAAATTGGGCATACGGTCGAAGTGTATATCAACGATATGGTGGTAAAAAGCAAGCAAGAGGTTCGGCATGTAGAGGATCTCCGGGGAGTGTTCGAGGTGTTGCGAAGGCACAAACTGCGTCTTAATGCAGAAAAATGCACCTTTGGAGTGGGGGCTAGCAAATTTTTGGGGTACTTGATCACCAATAGGGGGATAGAGGTCAATCCCGACCAAATAGATGCCGTGAAGTGCCTCCGGTCGCTGAGCAACCCGAAAGAAGTACAGGTGTTGATCGGGATGCTGGCCGCTCTCAACCGGTTTATCTCAAAATTTTCAGATCGCTGCCGTCCATTTTATCAGCTTTTGAAGAAATGGAAGGGGTTTTGGTGGGATGATGAATGTGAAAAGGCTTTCCAAGACCTTAAGGAGTACTTAGTGCGAGCACCAATGTTGAGTGCACCAGAGCCCGAAGAGGAATTGTCCATGTACCTCTCGGTATTCGAACATGCTGTAAGTGCCGTGCTTTTAAGGGACCAGGGAGTACAACAACCCGTATATTATATCAGCAAGACTCTAGTCGACGCCAAGACTAGGTATTTGCCCTTGGAGAAATTGGTGTTGGCCCTAGTGCATGCTACCAGGAAATTGACTCAGTACTTCCAGGCTCATACCGTTTATGTGCTGACTGAACATCCCCTACAGTCATTGTTGAAAAGATCTGATCTCACGGGATGAATAGCTAAATGGGGAACAAGGCTCGGGGCATTCGACATCAGGTATAAGCCGAAAAGTGTAGTGAAGGGGCAGGTATTAGCAGATTTTGTAGCAGAATTCTCTCCTAAAGGGGAGATGGTCTGTCAGGTGGAGCACCGCCCGTGGAAGGTACATGTGGATGGAGCTTCCAGTGCCAAAGGGGTCGGAGCCGGGATAGTCATAATCACCCCGGAGGGAATTCTCTTGGAGCATTCATTCAGGTTGGGGTTTAATGCCTCCAACAATGAGGCAGAGTATGAAGCTTTGCTTGCCGGATTGAGGGCAGTTTCATGGTTAGAGGCTCGGGATGTAGAGATTTATTTGGATTCAAGACTCATAGTCAACCAGGTGCAGGGGAGTTTTGAGGCTCGAGATCCTCGGATGAAAGCATACTTAGACTTGGTGAAGTAGGTCATGGACGGCTTTTGTACGGTGAAGGTGATTCAAGTGGCCCGAGCACAGAACAGACATGCTGACTCTCTCGCCACTCTGGCATCGTCAATTGCCAAGGATATTCCCCGGCTTATCAGAGTGGAACTCGTCCCCAAGCCCAACATTAACGTGGCAGGAAATGAGGGGGCTGCGAGAGTCGAAGTCACAGCAGTTGCAACACTTGGACCGAGCTGGATGGACCCCATCATAGGTTTCTTGGCCGAAGACCGGATTCTAGACGATGAGAAGGAGGCCAACAAGGTTCGTAAGGTGGCTGCCTGGTATTGGTTGTCCTAAGACCGAAAACTCTATCGTAGGTCATTCGGAGGGCCATATTTGTCATGCTTACACCCGGAGAAAGTAGGCCAACTCCTGGCCGAGTTACATGAAGGGGTATGCGGCAGCCATGTAGGGGGACAATCACTGGCACACAGGGCAATGATTCAGGGATTCTGGTGGCCCCAGATGTAGAAGGACGCTACGGAATACGTTCGAAAGTGTAAGCAGTGTCAAAAGCAAGGCCCTCAGATACACCGACCTGCCGGGCATTTAAACCCGATTAGCAGTCTTGGCCCTTCGCACAATAGGGGCTGGACATACTCGGACCATTTCCCCAAGCAACGGGCAATCGAAGATTCGTGTTGGTGGCCATTGATTACTTCACCAAATGGACGAAGACAGAGGCTTTGGCCAATATCCGAGACGTAGATGTGAAGAAATTCGTATGGAAGAATATAATCACCAGGTTCGGGGTCCCGGACTCCCTTATATCGGATAACGGGCTGCAGTTTGACAGCTGAGGTTTCCGTGAATTTTGCAGGAATCTCGGCATCAGGAACAGGTACTTTACTCCGGCGTATCCCCAGGGCAACGGTCAGGCTGAGGCCGTGAACAAGGTAATCGTGAACGGCTTGAAGCGAAGGCTGGAAGGAGCGAAGGGCAATTGGGCTGAGGAACTACCCAATGTTTTGTGGGCATATCGGACAACTTGAAGATCCGCGGGTGAAACCCCATTCTCTCTCACTTACGGGGCTGAAACCGTGATACCAGCCGAGATCAGCTTAGGTAGCGCATGAGTTTCAGAATTCAACACGAAACAGAACAAATGTCAGCTGACGGAATGCCTAGATTTTCTTGAAGAATATCGAGAAGCAGCAACCATAAGGCTAGTAGAGTATCAACAAAAGCTTGCCCGGCGCTACAACCGAGGGGTAAGGGTGAGAGAATTCAACGCCGGAGACCTGGAACTAAGAAGGGCAGTCGGAGGCATGCGAGATACAAATGTCGGGAAGCTAGCACAAACTTGGGAAGGATCGTACAGAGTTACAGCCATCGCAGGCATGGGGGCGTATTATCTTGAAGACATGAACGAAGTACCATTGCCCCAACCTTGCAATGCTTATAATTTTAAGAAGTTTTATCATTGATCGTCCATGCATGAAAAAATGTACATTGTACTGACTCATATGATAAAGATGCAACTAGTTCGTTCTTGCTGGGCAAAGTCTTTTTGTTCACTATGTTCGGTTGATGGACACCGGGAAAGCTAAGGAAATTCAAACAGCTAAAAAACTTTTCTAAGGACAGAAGCCTGCTTCTCGGTTCGACCCTTATCACCGAGCAGGCGGAAACCTTACTCAATTTCATAAAGATAGAAGCCTGCTTCTCGGTTCAATACCTATCATCGAGCAGGTGGAAACCTTACTTAAAAACCTTACTCAAGCTTTTCTAAGGACAGAAGCCTGCTTCTCGGTTCGACGCCAATCACCGAGCAGGTGGAAACTTTACTCAAACATTTCTAAGGATGGAAGCTTGCTTCTCGATTCGATCCCACCACCGAGCAGGTAGAAAACTTACTCGAAATTCTTAAGAGCATAATCCGACTTCTCGGTTCAATCCTTATCACCTAACAAGGGAAAAACACACATGCATTTACGGAAACTTTGAAACATACACAAGAAAGATAAAATATACATGCATTATCATAATTGATCGGTAAATAACATAAATCAAAATCAAGCATGATAAATCAATTTTATCATCACCAAAACTTGGTGATATTGAGATTCAAATTCAGAAATCGAGCAAACTGTTTAAAACCAGGAAATAATTGTTTAGTCGCCACAGCCCGGTGACACGGGCAAACCAACTCGAAATTAAATAAAAACTGTAAGAATAAAAGCAAATAGAAGAAAAGTAAAGCAGGTTCGGAAATTAGGAAGAAAGATCCACGGGTTGCGTCTCGGAGGTCATCTCGGCAGAGTGGTCCTCGGGTACAGGAGGCTGGGAATGGACATCTTCACCTTAAGGGCCTTCAGTGGGAGGGTTGCTGGTTACTTCTACCCCGATCATCTCCACGTGGGCATCAATCTGCTCCACTAGCTCCTTCAAGCTATTCGTCTCATCCTCTTCGTTTGGACCGGCTGGGTTCTGAGTGGCAGGGACAGAGACTGGAGCGGGGATCTGACCAGGGTCCCTAAGAGGGGAGTCCTCGGGCACCCTTAGGGCCTGTAGAGCAGCCATTTAGCCCTCCCGGAAAGATAGCTGCCGAGCTTGCATTACCACCGGCTCCACACTCTTCTCTGCGTCGGCAAACCCCTCATCACACCACTTATTCTCACAAGCTTCAAGGGCCACCCGCAGATCAGCAACCTCTTCGGACAGAGTGGAGTTCAAGCTTGCTATTTCGGCCAACTTCACTTCCGTTTCATTCTGCCACGTCACCAGCTCCGCCGATTTCTTCTATATCGAAGCCTGGGATTTCTCCGCGGCAGCAGCCCTCTTCTCGGCAGATTCAGCAGTTTTTGTTTTTTCCTTAGCCGCTTTCACAGCCTCCACCTTACCGACTTTCTCCCAATCAGCCTCCTTGGTAAGATCCTTCACCCTCTCATTCAGTATATGAGCTAGCTGGGCGGCCTGTTAAAGACAATGTTATTCACGCACAGCAACTTGAAGTTACAACGAACACAAAAAATATAAGGACGTGCACAGAGGGAAAATGATAGTAATTACCGCGATGGTGTGCCATTAGAGTCTTCTCCCATGGACTCATCGGTCTCATCAGTAAATGCGCTCACATCCTCGGGTAGGAGGAGACCGTGGACCAAGCTTTGGGCAACACAGCCCCCTTCACCCTTCTCCTATGTCCGGACGCTTGCGCTCGCCGGGAAGGGGGTACCGTCTAGCTCATACGTTGGTTGCCACGACTGCGCCAGTCTGGAGGATGAGGCCACATTTGCTCCAACCTGGGTCGGTGGCTCCCGGATGGTGATACCCAAGAAGGTTGAAGGGGAGTTTGAACTTGACCCTCTCCCGGGCTAGTAGAGGATTGATCGGCAAGCCTTTGCCTCTTGCATTGCCACCCGGGAGCAGGGGGAGGCAGAGGATGAGTGGGAGGAGCCGGGTACCCTTGAGGTGGGGGTTGCTGCTGAACGGCTTGGCTTGCCCCAGGAATGAAACGGCTGACAGTCAAAGTCTTTCTGGTCACCATGTCTTCGGGTGCAGAATGTGTTCTAGAAGAGTCACTAGACTCCACAGCTTTTTGTGCAGCTACTTGAACTGGATTCACGAGTTTGGCTGGTACAACTTCACACTGAACGGCTTCACGCTGAACAGCCTCGTGAGCACGTTCCCGGAGATATCTGGATGCTGCTTCGGCTGATTCGTCCCTTATGGGTGTGAGTTCATCCGAACAGGTATACTGCGGGCCGAGGTCTCGGGCTTTGCCTACAGTAATGCTGAGCGGGAGGAAGTTCGCGTGCCGAACGTCTATATAAGAAAGAAGTGGGCTATCTACAATAAGGGCTTGGCTGAAAGGTAGCCAAGTGGAGTACACCGGGTCCACACCGAGAATGAGGTGAGACGCGTGGAGTTGCCCGTCCCGGTGCACGAAGATCTCGGACCTTAGCACAAAATTCAAGTCCCGGATGTGAATTGTTTTGATATCCTTTTTTTTTTTTTTGATAAGAAACGTGGATAACTTTCCAATTGACCGAAACAGAGAACATGTTTATTACATCTTTGAGCACTTGGTCTACAATATTAGGTGGAATGTCTTCCACCCAAATCTTACACGTTGATAGAGTTTTGGCCATTTTAGCCATCAAATGAGCTGCTTCATTTCCACACCTGCGAACATGAGAAGCAGACCACGCCTTAAAATAGCTAAGACTTTGCAAAGATCCCTCAACAACTTTCTGCACAGGCCACGGGCAAGACTCAAAATTCTGCAGAGCTTTTATGACTACTTAAGCATCCCCTTCAATTATGATTTCCCTTAAGCCCAACTCCCCTGCTAATTGAATACCTTCCTGCACAGCCCAAGTCTCTGCCTCCAAAGCCTTCAGCAGCAGCTCCACCCGCTTGCTCATGGCACCCATCAACAGCCCCTCTTCATTCCTTATGACCACCCCCACTCCGCAACTTCCAGACTCCTTAAAAACAGCCCTATCCACATTTATTTTATACCAGCCACACCTAGGAGGAGACCAATGAGACTTTGGTAATTTAGAAGGCTCTTTCAGGCAGAGATTTTCCTACTTAAATTCCTTTATATATATTCTACTACGTCTTTTATAATTCGGCCTGCATCTTTACGTTGCCCCCCATGTTTGAGAGCATTTCTGTGGTTCCATATGCTCCAAGCCGTGACTGCAAAAGTCTCCCAATCAATGTCAGGTTTCCTCTCTCTAATTTCCCACACTAAATCAAGGAACTCTTGTGTCTGGTTGGGTTTTGCAGGGAGCTTAAGTCTTGAAGCACCCCAAACATCAGCAGCCACCTTACACCCCTATAAGACATGCCCCACAGATTCACACATCCCACACTGTTCACAGTCATCCTCAATGTGAATTCCCCTAGCTCTCAATCGATGTTTTGTTGGAAGTATGTCTCTACAGGATCTCCAAATAAATTGCTTTATTTTGTTTGGGCATTTTAACTTCCAAATCAAATTCCATAAGGATCTCATCTTATCACTTTTTGAGGCACTTCCTGCATTCGCATTGTGGCCACTCACCTTCAAGCATTTTTGAGCAACCTTGTATGCACTTTTAACTGAAAACCTCCCATTGGCTGTCCATGCCCAAATTAAAGAGTCCTTCAACAAGCGCGGACTGATGGAAATCCCAAGGATTGTGTCGGCTTCATGAGGGAGGAAAGAACTTCTTACTTTACTTACATCCCACGATCTAGTCTCCTTATCCAGCAGCCAGGCAACCTTGCATGAATCCAAGCTGGTCCTCGGGCTAATTACTTTGAAGGAATCTGGAGTGGGCAACCGCCTATCCTTCCAAATATCAATTTGCTCACCATTCCCAACCACCCACCTTGACCCTGAAAGCACAACATCCTTCGCTGCAAAAATGCTACGCCAAGCATATGAAGGGCGTTTTCCTAGTGTAAGATTGAATTTATTCAACCATCTAATTGGCTTTATTCCATGCCAAATTTGCTTGTATTTCAGCATTTAGTAACCCTGTATTTAGGTGGGTTTGTTGTAAGGGTAGTGAGTGAGATAGAGTGAAGTTTGCTCAAGAATGTGCAAGAAAACAGAGACTCGTGGCTTGTCCTCGCGGGTGACTCGCGGCTGTAAGCCACCAAACGCAGCACACGTGCCAAGCATGCCGGAAGGTGAACAGTCATGCTAGCTGGAGCACTACAGGACAAAATAGGACAACTGGCCATACGGTTATCTCGCGACTGGATCTCACGACTTAGTCAAACCGCGAGGTCAAGCCGCAAGCCACCCCTGTTTTGTAAAACCTAACGTTTCACATTCCTCTCCCACTCCAGTATAAATACCCCTTTTACCCATAAATGTAAGAGAGCTTCCAAAGAGAATTTTGAGAGAGAAACCCTAAAGAAAAACAAGATTGATTCACCCACAATCTATACATTAGAGTCTTTTCAAATTCCTCAACTCTCTTCCTCTCTATTGTCAAATCCTTGAGAGGCATTTTACCAAACCTTGTTCTCACCATTTTCATCACTGTGAGAGAGTTGTTTGGATTTCTGGGAAGCAGTTAGGAAGGAATCAATCTTCATTGGTTGATGCTACAGTCTAGTAGCGGAATCCGGGAAGCTAGAAAAGAAAAAGGTTCGGCGCAACCTCGTTGGAGCAAGAAGCTTGGAGGGCTTAGGTGCACTGGGTAGATTAGGCTTGGAGGGTCTATTGCTGTCCATGTATCCCAACTATATTTTCTAGTGGATTTTTTATCGCTTGGAGGGCGACAGAGAGGTTTTACGCCGAGGGCTTCGGTTTCCTCTTCGATAACACATCGCGTGTTGTCTTTGTGTTTGCATCTTCCTTCCTCTTTATCTTTGCCTTTTTATTATTTGCTGTGGGTTGTGATTTTAAATTTGGCTTAGATAGTTTTACCAATTCCATATTATAGCTTATGTTAATTTTCCGCACACTAGTTGTTTGACATAATGCTTGAATTGGTTAAGTTGTAATTTGGGGGTCTAAACGTTCAAGGGTGTTTATACACATATTTGAACTTTCACCTAGTACGGCCTCCTTAAAAGGCCTATCCACAAAATATCTTGCTTTGAATACCCGGTGCACTAAGGAGTTAGAATTCTGTTGGATTCTCCCATGCTATCCACGCCATGTTCTGATATCCTGAGTGAACATTGAACCGTCTGCAGCAACAAGAAAACAAATCAAGGTTAGAGTAAATAAAGTATTTACGAATTTAGGAAACACGAGGAATTAGAGGATAGGACGAACCAACTTCGCGCCGTGACAAAGGGGGAGGGATGTCACTGGCAAACCAATTGCCGCGCACCCGGATAAATTCCTCGGCGGAATTCCTATTAGAGTCTGGCAAACAAGAAATCAGCCGTACACTGGTATCTCTAGTCTTTAGGTAGTTATTCGTTTTCTTCTTTCCACAAAGGTTGTACATGTGGTTTACGTCGTGATGGTCTAATTGCAAGCCGAACGTTTGGTTCAGCCTACCCACACAACTCACTACCCGGTAAAAGTTAGGGGGGAGTTGGTCGGCACTCAATCCGTAGTATCTAAGGGTGTTAAGTAGAAGCGGGTCTATGGGAAACCTAACCCCGCCTTCTAAGACAAACATCAACGGGAAAAAGGCTGTGCCCGCCCCTCTGTGGAGGGCGATTTCACTTTCGTGGCAACAAGCCAACTCCACATCATCAGGGATGCTAAAGGCTTGCCTAAAGGCGACTAAGGGTGCTCCGGCGTTCAAGAGGTAAGCAAAACCCATCCTAAGACTAGAAATTAAAAAGGGCTCTGGGGAGGGAAATAAAAACAAAGGAAAGGGGAAGAAGACATACTTCTGGCTCTAAGGGAGAGGAGGATTTTGTGTTAGTGGACTGGAATGCAGGAGAGTGCTCGGCAGAGAGAAATTTCGGAGTAACGAAGAGTGAAAAGTGAGAAAATGGATTAAGATGGACTATTTATAGGAGCCAAGAAAAGCATCATGTGGTGTACAATAAGTAACATTAATTAGCAATGATGAAGTAAAAAGGGAGTGACCTTAGAGGTGCCCAAAGCAATCCACACGCGCCTCAGTTTGTGAACCACCAGGTAATAATGACGGCAGAACTAGAGGGTCTAGAGCGACGCGTCTTTTGAGGAGCGCATTTATGGACTGCTGTAACCACCCAAGCACATCCATTGGATTTCTCGAGCAAAACACTGCCTCTCTAACTCCTTGATTCGTCCTCGGGGGCCGAGGATGAATCAAGGAGGGGGCTATTGTACGACACCTAACGTCTAAGTTCATATTAGGCCTTGGTCCATGAATCAATGATATGGGCAAGGGGTCCAGCCTTCACATCAACAAGGGCCCCGACCCAAACCCACAAATAACTACCAATCGGAATTGAGTGTTGTCCGGGCACTTAAAAGGCGAACTACGTACGCCCCACTTACAGGCTGCTCGGGAAACCATTTCAAAAGCACTATGTACATGCCCGGTCACATCGTCATTCAAGTGCCCGGCAGAACCTTAGGAAACTCCGCTGCCAAACACATTTACTGAAGTGGGAACCATTCCCAAAGCCACTCGTACCTAAAAATCCACTTAAGTTCATTGACATTGGACCTTTCTTTGCACTAAGGGAAAAGATAATGATGATCACCCCATTAACAAAGACTATAAATAAGAGAAACGAAGGGAGAGTAAGAGGATGCAATTCTGAGGAAAGAAAGGAGTGAGTGATATAGAGAGAGGATAACATTGAGAAAGAGAGAAAAGTGACCTCATTGGGTCCCTTAGCTTAGGACAACCCAAGGTAGAATACCTAGACCCACCAGATAAATAAATTGTGAGCCCAAATAGTGGTTTGGCCCAGCAAGCCCGTCTTTGGAGCCTACAGTAACAATACTAAATAAATTAATACATGCAATACTATCCATTTCATGTAATAGAAATGTACGGACAACAATGTTCAAAAATGTGCAATAGATCACATTCTTGACGCTCAGCAAAAGGGTGAGATTAACGAAGACAACGTATTCTACATTGTTGATAACATAAACGTTGCTGGTAAACTACTTTTTGTTTCTTTCACATTCGTTAAAACCAAAGGTATTATATGGCCGGTTAATTCTCAAAGAACATGAGAATATAGTTACAACTCTAACTTAAAGGAATATTTTTTTTTTTCAAAAGTTATAAGTACAATATTCTTTTTTAGGACGAAAATAAAATCATCCAATCAAAAAATGAAGAGGAATTTGTATCTAAGTGCACGTTTGGATAACACTGAAAACTTCAGTTTTCAGCGTTCAACATTTTTAGTGGGTCCCGTGCACTATTTATAGGATTTACAAGTACTTTTTTCAGCAAAAACAACTTTAAAACTGGGTCCCATGGTACTATTCACACATTTAAAAATTATTTTGTTATAGTGTTTTCAGTTTTTAGTTTTCAGTAATAAGCGGTATTCAAACAGATCCTAAGTTGTCATAGTATATATAATTAGATAAATTTTTTGCATTTTTTAGTGTTTATTAGTATAAGAAAAAATAAATAAAAAGAAAACTAGTTTTAATCAACATAAAAATTATGCTCTATTTTTATTTTTATTTTTTTTTATTTTTTTGTGGGGAAAACAATTATATCTCATGGCAAGCTAATTAAGGGAAATTAGGAGACCGTTTTCTAACACATTTAAGGTTGCTACCAAACGTAGAAAAATGAGATAGTTTTATAAAAAATACTTTTTAGAAGATGATTCATTTAAAAAAAAAAAAAATTAACATCAAAACAAACAGAACATTAAATAAGCTTTTGATTTAAAATTAAAAATGTAGTACATTAATTAATTATATTCCTCCTCTATGGATATTGTTGTAGGCTTATATTGTGCAAAAATTTGATTGATGGTTCACTCAGATTTTTTATTTTTTATTTATTTTTAATATTAGTATTAATTGGTGCCACATGCATGCAGGCATGCAGCAACTGAGACCACATTGTGGTCGATTGAATGGGGCATCGCCGAGCTGGTGAACCATCAGGAGATCCAACAAAAGCTACGAAATGAGATTGACGTGGTGCTTGGTCCAGGAGTGCAAATCACTGAGCCAGAAATCCACAAACTCCCATATCTACAAGCTGTAATCAAGGAAACTCTCCGGCTAAGGATGGCCATTCCTCTGTTAGTCCCACACATGAACCTCCGTGATGCTAAGCTTGGCAGGTTTGACATTCCAGCTGAGAGCAAGATCCTTGTGAATGCATGGTGGCTTGCTTACAACCCAGCCAATTGGAAAAACCCACAAGACTTCAGGCCTGAAAGGTTATTAGAAGAAGAGGCCAAAGTGGAAGTCAATGGCAATGATTTCAGGTATATAGCAATGATTTCAGGTACGTTCCTTTTGGTGTTGGAAGGAGGAGTATTCTAGGGATGATACTTGCTTTGCCAATTATTGGAATCACGTTGGGACGTTTAGTACAAAACTTTGAGCTCTTGCCTCCACCGGGACACTCAAAGCTAGACACTTCCGAGAAGAGAGGCCAATTCAGCTTGCACATATTGAAACATTCTACTATTGTTGCCAAGCCACAGGTGTTATAATTAAGAAATCATTGCTCTCTCTCTCTCTCTCTCTAGATTTTCGCATGTTGCTTCATTTATTTATGGTCCGATTGGATTGGAGGGGAGAAATGGGGAGTAGAGAAGAGTATAGTAGAGTCTCCCCATCCACTCCTCCCTTGCTCCTCAATCCAAATAGGCCCTTAATATTATAGAGATTAGTCTTTGTATGTTCGTGTAAGGTGTTGGTTTTGAGCGCTCCTTCTATTGGACGAAAGGTCTTAAGCCCAACTGGCCCAATACAATGAATTTTTAGAGAGTGGGCTTAAGAACTAGGTGTTAGTCTGAACAACAATCACTGAACATGGTTAGGTGCGGACAGACCAATGAGGAAATGGGTTCAAGCCTGAAATGTTGTCCCCGGGTGTTTCGTCTGAGGAGCTTGGTATTCTTCTTCTTCCACTTTCAGTACTAGGTTACCATGGTTTTCAAGACCATGCAGACTGCTGTAGTTTTCTCCTTTTTCTCTCTTCCTGTCCCTTTTTCGCGATCCCCCATTCTTGGAGGGTCTCTCTCATTATATACTTCTTTCCAGTCGATCTTGACCTTCCATCTGTTGATTGTGCAGGTCATTACTCGAGTACTCATCCCATCAGCCACCTTCCCAAACCCTCTGTGAGTTGCGGCAACCAAAGCCGCACTGTTCAAGGGTCCTTTCCTCATTAATGCGGCCAGGACGTTAGTTGAGCGCGTTAAATGTGGAGGTGACAGTTTTTCCTTGAACTGCTCCTACACCATGACCATACCCCCGTGTGCATCCTACTGTACTCATCATTTCTTCAGGGAATGCTCTGGGAGGCTGCCTTTGACAGCGTGCCGTTCTTCCCTTCTGGATTCTGGAATGCCGAGAACAGAATCGTCCTCGACAACATCTCTAGGCTATTTGGATTTTCATCATATGTCCTCGGACATTTTTCTCTCCTCGACGCGGGCCTTGGGCCTAGCACAAAGTGGGCCGGGGTCGCCAAGTTCTCTGGCCCCACAGTTCGATTTCTTGATCTCAGTCCTCCAATTATATATAAATTATGTTTGTCTTAACAATGTATTTTTGTAACAGGATACTTAATTAATTATCTTTTTTTTAAACCTTTATTGAAATAAATAAATAAGATAAAATAAAATAAAACTCTTTTTAAAATCCTCTTGGCCTCTTGGCCTAGGAGCTAGCTTCTCCTAAGCCTCACAGGCAGGCGGGCATGGTTAAGTATCTGATTGAGTGATTGGTAACAACTTTATAATTTAACTTTTTAATAACTTGCAGCCTTTTAATATCCAACATTTTCATTTTTTAGGTATAACTATATCTATATTACTATTTAAGAGGTTTTTTCTGATTGGAATCTTCATTTTTTTTGTTCAAAAATGTTCTTACACCTCAATGTTTAAGAAAAAACAAAACTAAAGGACAATTCGGTAAAAATACAATTCTAACCCCCACTAAAACATTACCAAAAAAATAAGGTTACTTTCCTGTTGATTTTCAAATTACTTTACCCACTTATAAATTGGATTCTAAAAAAAAATTTTATATATATATATATATATATATAAAATAGAAACATAGTTTTTTTTTTTTTTTACAAAATAAATGTGTAATATTTGTTCATTTCCTGAAACTAGCCTCGTGACACTCCTAATTATATAGGTAATTCTAAATACATAATATTAATGAGAAAACGTGTAAACCTAAATGAAAAATTATGACACTATAAAAAGTAGTTTTAATAAATTTTCAACAAATATACTCTTAACAAAAGGTAAAGCACTTTTTAGGCTCCATTTGTTTGTTACAAAATATTTTCAGCACTTTCTAGCGTTTGTTTCATTGCAAGCTCTCGGTCAACCTTCAAAACATTTTTTTGTTGACTGAAGAATGTATGAGTAAAAGTTGTAATTTGTTTTACCAAAAAAAAATTCTGGTAAAATATTTTCCAATCTTGGCTCCCCTAGAACTCCCACTCTTCCAACTTGGCTTGCATAGACCTCCCCTCCCCCCACCTCCCCTTCTCTCTTTCTCGCACATAGGTGGTGGTCTTGCACATAAACAAGCTATACTGTTTTTTGGTAGTGGGTTATGGACTTACGGTCTCTCCAGCAAATTCGACAAGGTTTTAAGGCCATTGATTTCAAAGCTGGTGGAGACAGATTGGATGGGGAGAGGAAAATAATTAAGAAAAGTGAGTAGAGAACTGATCGAGGATGTTGAGAAAATAGGTGTTTGATGATTGTTCATTTATTAGACTATTAGAAGCTATGAAGCATAGGTGCGTTTCAGGACTTAGGTGCGGATGCGGGACTCGGCAATTTTTGAAAAAGTAGGGTGCGGGTGCGGCGGGACTCGGCGATTAAAAAATTATTAAAAATATTTTTATTTATATTTTCTATATATTTTTAATATTAAAATATTCTTAAAAAACACATTACTATGCCTTGATTCACAAAACAAAGAAAGAAGAAGGCAAGAAACACATTACTATGCCTCTGAGGTGGGAATTTCGGCTGTTCCGGCTAGATTCAAGGCCGATTTCGGCTGTTTCAATTGCCGGCCAATACGGCCCAATTCTGGCTAAATCAGCTTGGTTCGGTGCGAATCGAAGTCGATTCGGCGTGAATCGAGCCGAGTCGGCACGAATTTGAGGGGAAAAAAAAAAAAAAAAAAAGCTCAGACGTGGCACCGACGCGTGGGCAACTGTGTCGAACACCGCATCCCACGTCGGACTCGGGTGCGGCACCCTCCCAGCCGCGTCCATGCTTTCTAGATTAGAAGCCAATGATGATGCCATAACTCACCTCTTCTTTTTCACCAGTTTGAGAATCTTTACTGATTCGTTATTGAAAAAAAGTGAGATCTGAACTTGCTTTTAAAAACATTTGAAAAAAGAAATCTGAATTCAACTCACATCTATAAATTGATTCTTTCAAGTGTCAACCTCAAAAAGTTTAATTTGTTCCTCCTAAAAGGAAGGACCATGAACTTCAGTTAAGAACAACTGACATTTTTTTTTTTTTGACCTTTTCCAAATTATAGAACTAACCATTTTTTTTTTCCATGAATTTCCTTGAGGCTCGCACCTAAAATGTCCTAAAGCCTCAGGGTTTATACTTTTAGAGGCATCTTAGTGATGCCTTGCCCGCTGGGATGCACAGACGTGGCAAAATGGCCGCCGCACTCGCGTCCGACG
This sequence comes from Quercus robur, assembly GCF_932294415.1. Classification (NCBI taxonomy): domain Eukaryota; kingdom Viridiplantae; phylum Streptophyta; class Magnoliopsida; order Fagales; family Fagaceae; genus Quercus; species Quercus robur. The sequence continues at coordinate 67,359,629 of NC_065541.1, read as the reverse complement.
TGGCGACGCGCAAGGGATGCCGCTGCCTGCGAGTTGAACCGCGTCTAGTTTTTTTTTTTTTTTTTCGTTTCCAGATTCACGTCGATTCGCGCCGAACCGGGCCGATTCGGGCCAAATCGGATCATATCGGCCGAATATCGGTGTGTTTCGGCCGGAAAAAGGAAATCGACCGGTAAGGAAAAAAAAAAAAAACTTAAACCGAAAATACCGGTGGACTGGACTAGACTGGACTGGATATTGATACGCCACTGTCGCCGGTGGATTGAAATCGTATCTTTGCTTCTTCATGTTCTTCTTTGCATCGTCTTCTTAAGTGAGTACTGAGTTGTTCTGTACTTCTGTTATGTTTTTTTTTTTTTTTTTTTTTGGAAGTGTTCTGTAACTTCTATTTCTCTTTTTGATAAGTACAACACTTGAAAACTCTTTGTTTTTTGTGCCTCTCTGACCAAACGTGAGAGCAATATCTTTCCTTTTTTTTTTTCCTTTTTAATGGGAAGCTACACGTGAGAGCCTCCTACTTTTTTTGTTTTTTATTTTTTATTTTTTATACTTATTATTATCTATGTATTTTATTATTATTATTTCTATACTATTGTTATTATTATTATTATTATTATATGAGTTTTCTATTATTATTATATAAAAAAGCATGCTTAGTAATATATTAAAAATATAAATAAAAATATTTTTAATAATTTTTTAATCGCTGAGTCCCGCCGCACCCGTACCTATTTTTTTTAAAAAATTGCTGAGTCCCGTACCTGTACCCGCACCCGCACTCGTGCTTCATAGCTTGCCCGAGCCAATGGAGCAGCAGCTTGCCTTTTACTTGTTGGGAGCTCAGATAATCGGTGGAAAAAGACATCAAAACACCAATCGTGATCTTCTAGATAATTAAAAGTCACAGCAAAAAAAAAAAAAAAAAAAAAAAAAAAAAAAAAAAAACTGACCAAGATTAGAATTAGATAGGAGAGGGTGGTCTGATCGATGTTGATGAATTTGACATCCGGTTCTTGAGCTCCTGTGAGAAGAAACATAAAGAAACAAAATCAAATACTGTAATATCTATATGGGATTTAGGAAGAAAATTATTTATTACAAAATTTTTTTAAAAAAAAACCCAGACCAAGACGAGATGGAAGGGGGTGCTTCAGTCAACGTTGGCGGCGTCCAAGTCTTTAGCAGCTGTGTTTTAAGAGAGGCAATGAATGACAGAGTAAATTTAAAAAGTAACAATAAATAATGTGGTTTAATCAGAGTAAATGACAGAGCCATCCCCTGTTTGAGCTAACAAAAATTTGGATCCTTTCTACCAGATATGGACCACCTGGAAAAGTAAATTAACGGGTGAAATTAAAAGTTAAAAAGGTCCTTTAATCTCAACCCCTAAATCAATTTTTTTTTAACCTTTCAATTTTTTAATTTCTTACTGCTTTTTAACTCTTTGAGCACTATGGGACTGAACAACCTCATTGTTGAGTTGGATGCATTAAGCGTTGTCAATCATGAATAATAATTCTACCAATCTGTTAATGGAACCATTGCTGATTGATTGCAGTAACCGGGTGAGAGAAATTCCCAACAAACAAATAACTCACCTCTTTCGGGAGGTCAACTAATGCGCTGATGCGATGGCCAAGTTAGGTGCAAGTAGCTTAGCATCTTTTGTTGTCTTTTTGTATCCACCGCCTATGGTGGAAAGAATTTTAGCTTCTGATAAAACTAACTTGTGTTGTAACTGACTAATTAATTCCTAGTTTTATGCTATTTCCATGGTTGACCCAAAAAAAAAAAAAAAAAAAAACCCTTCGAGCACTTGTATTGAAGATGCTAAAATGATTTTATTTTAGCAAACAAAACACAAAAAAAAGCTAAATTAATGGTGCTAAATTTAAAAAAATTTAGCAACCAAGCTATGCTAAAACGTCATTTTAGACTGGTGACATTTTAATGTAACTCTAAAATTTTAAAAAAATAAATACTATTTTATTTCATCGGTGTTTGTAGCTATGGTGGTAGTAGTTGTTGCTATCGTTTATTATATTGAAAATATTATTTTAATGCATTGAATATTAAAATAAAAAAACTTTTGCTGTTGGACGTATTATAAAGTGAGGTATTAAAATAGATAAAGTAATACTTAAGTTGCTAAAAGCTATATTTTTAGCAATCTTATTGTTGTGAGTGCTCTAACTTTTTAAATTTTTCTAACTTTCTTAGATAGTGCTTGGAAAGAGATGAAATGCATTCCAATAGCATTTTCTATAATGTATTTTTTAGAAAATTATGTTTTTTATAATGTTGAAAATGTTATGAATTTCATTCTGTTCAAATTAGAACGGTCAGAATATCTCGTACTGCAAACTGAAATGGTAAACTCCCATATTCCCCCTCGAATCAAATTTCTACCCATTCCTGGTTTTTCGGTCAAAAATAGAAAAAGAACAAGATGAAGTGAGCATAGATACATTGAATATATAAAATAAAACAAAATAAAAAGAAAAATGTTATGTTTATAATATTTTCACAACACTTTTACTAAAAATCTTAAATGGCAGATTGTTATGGGTAGGTAAAACAATAATTTAAGTTGAGAATTCAAATTAGAACCAACAACAATTTACCGCTTATGATTTGTTGTGAAAATATTGTGAACATAACACTTTTTAGAAAAATGATGCAGTGACCAAAAAAAAAAAAAGACCACAAAGAACTGGAAGAAGAGAATAAGAGAACTTAGAGAAGACAAAGAAAGCATAAACTACCAAACGAGAGAAACAAAGAAAAATGAAGTGTAGGTCGTAGGTGAGAATGAAATAGATGACAAGAGTAAATAAGTTGCCAGTGGTATGGTGCATTTAGTGCTTGCTTTCACGTGGGTGAACTTGGAAAAATGGGTAAAGTGATTTATTAGGCACATCTACTCTCCTAGGAAGTTTCGTTGTTTACTACTACCTAAATGTTAGTTTTATAAAATAAAATAAAAACCAATAATAAATGATTGGTAATAAGTCACTTTGTTAGGTCATTTTACAAATATAACTACATATGGAGTATAGGGTTAAGGGATTGAAGTTCAAATCTCCAAGAGAGTTTATTTGCAACTACTATAGATGTTAGTTTTATTTATTTAAAAAAAAAAACCAATAATAATTGTTTAGTAATAAATCACTTTATTTGGTCATTTCACAAATATAAATGCTTATATATATATATATATATATATATTGAAATAAGCTGGTATCAAAAAATTTTGTTCCAATAAACAAATCGAAACGAGATCCGAAACAGAATTCATAACGTACTTGAAACTTTTACACTAAAAGTAATTATGCTAAATAAAATTATGTTTGGTTTGAAAAAGTGTAAAATACATTTTTGATACATTTAACTAAATTTTTTACATTTTTGAAAAAGTGTAAAAAATTAGTTGCAGAGGGCTTGCTTCCCAGGCCCAAGCTCCATCCGTTAGGCCCCTGTGACATTTCTAGCCCACACGTATATAATAACAAAATACATATGATAAGAATTACTTTTCATTTAAAAAATATATAATATCAATATTATGATTACCACAAGAAAAATGATAGAATCACCACAAAATACACAACTTTTATGTATGGTGGTCTATGCGGATTCACGACTCGCTACGTGAGTAAGGTATGACAAAAATTATGTATTTTATTAGAGTAATTCTAGTATCATGTAAAATGTTACAACTTTTGTCACAACTATCTTATGTGGTAAACTGTGACTAACTACATGTTAGTTTTACCATAGTTCTAAAAATAGATATGGTCAATGAACCATTTTTGCATCCGATTCTTGGTTTTTATCGGTTTTTAATTGGTTCTGACCAATTTTGGGCGATTTTAGGAGTTTTTACTGGACTAGATTGGTAGTTGGTTCTTGGCTGAATCGATTTGATTGGTATGTTTGGTCCGATTTTTAAAACTATGACTTTTATATAGACTCACCATTATTTATCTACCATTCACAGTTTATCATGTGGACAATTGTGATAAAAATTGTGATTTAAGTTGTGGTCTAATAAATTTTTTTTTTTACTGTCGCTCTAGCATTTTTCTTATCTCAAAAGGAATGCTTCTAGCCAATCAAACTTTGCAGGATTTTTTTTATTTTATTTTATTTTATTTTTTATTTTATATCTTTCATCTCCGTCTATTTTGTAAACTCTCTCTCAAGCTCTCAGCTAGGTGATGACCTTGGCCTCTTTCAAAGCCAATCTCGTCATGGCCTCAATGACTACGCAATCCTCGAGTTGCTCGAACTCCTCCAAAATAATAGAATATTTTATTTATAGGGATAAATGGATAAAAAAATACTTGTAAGATTAAAAAAAGAAGAAGAAGATATTAATTGGTGTCACAGCAATTGAGACCACATTGTGGTCAATTGAATGGGGCATCGCTATGCTGGTGAACCATCCTAAGATCCAGCAAAGGCTACGAAATGAGCTTGACATGATGCTTGGTCCAGGTGTGCAAATCACAGAGCCAAACACCTACAAACTCCCATATCTACAAGTTGTAATCAAGGAAACTCTCTGGGTAAGGATGGCCATTCCTTTGTTAGTCCCACACATGAACCTCCAAGATGCTAAGCTCGGCAGGTTTGATATTCCAGGTGAGAGCAAGATCCCTATGAATGCATGGTGGCTTGCTAACAACCCTGGCAATTGGAAAAACCCACAAGACTTCAGGCCTGAAAGGTTTTTAGAAGAAGAGGCCAAAGTGGGAGCCAATGGTAATGATTTTAGGTACCTTCCTTTTGGAGTTGGAAGGAGGAGTTGTCCAAGGTTATATAGTGGCGGAACTAGGATATTATGAATGGAGGGCCAAAATTACAACAAATATAAACTTAAACTAATTTATATGAAGAGTTTGAGGGGTTAACCATATTTCTTTTGTGAAATTTAGGTTTAAAGGTATAATATTTGAGACGTTTGGGGGCCATCCATCCCCCCACATCTCTAAGTGGTTTTGCGCCCTTGGTATATATGTAATATTGCCACTATATGGTCAGTTATGTGGTGACGGGGGCAAAAGCTTGGATCAAGTGCTTTGGTGTATCCAACCCATTAGGGTAATTTGGAAATTAAAAGTTATTGATGATGCGGAAATCTTTAGTGAGTAGGTTCACCCAAGTGGATCAGCACGAGCTTGCCTAAGTTCCTGCAAGGTTCAAAATAGAGTTCTCTTAGGGTGGTCACTGAAAATTTTTTTGGCCCGTTTAGCCCATTGTGGAACCGCCTTTTGTGATTAGGGTTTTTTTAGTGTGGAGTCGGTTGCCGTGTTTTATATATAGAGAAAATATTGTAGTCGCATGTTGTATTGTATTTTTCCTTGAAAATAGTGAAATCCCTGCAACTCCGTGGACGTAGGCAAATTGCCGAACCACGTAAATATTGTCTTATGCGTGTGATTGTTTTTTTCTTTGACGTGTGTTTTCTCTATTTTTTTTGTTTCTCACAAGTTGGGAATTCGGCTTAATTCCCTACAGCTTTCTCTAATAGTCGTTGCTCTTCTTAAATGGTGAATTAAAGTCTGCTTAGGTAACGTCTTTGGTTTTTAATTTGGTCTTTATTGGGCCTTCAACAATATCTTTGCTGATATGTAACCACCAAGGCATTAAATGGCAGCCTTCATGACGCTCTACCCTCGTCCAAGCTGGCTCATCCTAGACGAGGATAACTACTTTGTCCATCAGTTGCCCCCTTATTCTGAGGTCATCATTACGTGTGATGATAATCTCAAGAATATGAGAGGTCTTTTTGCTCGAATGAGACTCTTGGTATTCTTATTGTGTCCGCATTTAAGGAAAAATGGCGGCGCCGTACGTGTTGTGGCCACGTGGCGCACTCTGATTAGTGGATATCAGCTCTTTATTCAAGGGACTTTTGGGTTTCCCGCCATTTTTCCGTTTTCCGAGCCCAGCTTTTTAAACCGCTTTGCTTTTTCTTTTCTCCTTTACTTTTTCTCTATCTTTATGCCATTGTTGCTCTATGTCTTCCTCCTTCGAGCTTTCTGATCACCATTTTTTCCTTTCTAGGACTGATCTTTTGAGGTACGACTTCTATTTCCTTGCTTTTCGTTCTTTGTAGAAAAAAAAAATTGTCTTTCCTTTTTCATGTTTGGGTAGGAATTTCGCCCTTTTTTTTTTTTTTTTTTTAGTTCCATGGTTCATTACTAATCTCCCCTCGTCCTTCTGAGTCAAGGTTCTTCGTATCTAAGGATGGATGGGAGACTTTTTCCGATGATTTTTGGGGCGAAGTTCCTAGGTTGCTCCGTTGTTGAAAGGCCCCGAGTCTAGGTTTTTTGTCCTTTTGATTATTCTTTTGCTAGCTTACTTGCTCCTTTCTTTTCCCTCTTTTTTTTTTATCTGATTCTTCTTTCGACTATGTGATTTTTAGTTAGGAAGCAACCCAAGCTCAAGAGCAGATACAAATCGCGTGTCCAGGCAGCTACCGAATACGCAAAGACAATCAACGATTTTGATGACCTAGTCGATCCGAGAACTTTGGCTCGTCACTGCCTTGGTCTAGAAATTGAAGAAAAGAAAAGAGTGAGTCTTCTTTTTGGTTCGTCAAGGCTTCTTTTTTTTATTTTTAATTCTTCTTCTTCACAGAGATGACGACCAAATTCAATCAGGAAATGTATGCCAAGATGAGGGCCAAGAAGAACAAGCCCTCTAGAGCCTTAGGAAGAAGGTGGTGCGAGTGGTCGAGAAGGGAACTCTGATTACCCTTGTTACCTTCGTCCCTGAGACTACGAGGGTCGCCTCTCCTACTACTTCAGTGGAAGAGATCACCCTTCATCCAAAGAGGCAACGGGTGGCGGACAAAGGCAAGGAGAAGATGGGGTCTCAATCGTCAAGCGTTTAGGACGATGCTGGTCTAGCCTTGAAGAGGGCACATGACGCCTTTATTGCTGAGGATCTCAAGGTACTTTCAGGTATGCCTTCCAATGAGATCGTGAGCCGCCACATCCACAAGTTGGTCCAAGTGTTGTACCTGTATCCCTCATTATTATTATTATTATTTTTGGTTCTGTATTTCACATAACTTTCTTCTTTAGGTACTGGAGGAGATGATTCACATCATGTCCGAGTACTTGGGCCATGAGGCGAAGGAAGTATCAGCGGGATCCAAGTTGGATGCTCTGGAAGCTGAAAATGGAAAACTGAGGAGGGATCTAATCTCTGCTATGGACGAAGCCAACACCACCAAGGAGAAGGCTAAGGTTTTGGTCGACAAATTAAAGGTCGAGAAGTAGCTGACCGTGGAGAAGGACGAGCAACTCCAGGCAGCAAACCAGAAAGTTAAGATCGTGGCTGCAAAAACCGTCGAAGCCTTTCAACAGACTGAGGAGTACAACATTGTGATCTTCAGTTAGTATTACAAGGGCTTTGAACTTCTCCAACGGTACTTTGTCAAACATACCTCTAGAGTGGATTTGGAAAACCTAGACTTTAAGGTGGTTGACAGAGAGATGGAGTTTGACAAGGCTGCCCGAGTTGTTGCTGTGGCTCCTGAGGATAGCACGCCGAGTGGAGTTGGTCGCGGGTCTGAAAGTGCTCCTTCCAATGCGGCCGGTGCTGACAAAGCTGCTACTTAGCTATTTACAAGCTTATCCAGATTTTTCCCTTTTTATTTTCCTTTGGTTTATTTTATTTTGGGTGTCCAGTATGTTTTTTGGGCTTTATATTCTATTTTCAAGACAATCCATTTTCCTAGTCTATTTTTGGGCTTTAAACGTTAATTGTGCACCAACTTTTTCATTTGGTTATATATTTATTTCATTGTTTGTTTTTCCTTACCTTTAACATTTATCCTTTCTTTGGCATTGCTTTGACGCCTTCGGTGATCACAAGATGATTCATGCCTTTGTAGGGAATTCTGCTTAGCTTCGTCAGTGATGTACACCAATCTAGGGAATCTTATCACTTAGTCATTTTCTTTGTGAGTTACATTCATTTCAAGAATTTTATCACTTAGCTTCGTCAGTGATTTACATCCATTTAAGGAATTTTATCACTTGGCTTCGTCAGTGATTTACATCTATTTAAGGAATTTTATTACTTAGCCATTTTTAGGTGATTTGCATCCATTTAAGGAATTTTATCACTTGGATTTGTTGTTGTTGTTGTTGTTGTTGTTGTTTTTTTTTTTTTTTTTTTTTTTTTTTTTTTTTTTTTTAAATTTACGCAAAATCTGTTGGAATACTTGTTGAATAATACTTTTATTGTTTTATTTCGAATGAAGATATAGCTTTCACGAATACAATGGTATTTTATTGATGATACTTTTTCAAATGCTCGATATTCCATGGCCATGGTAATTTCTTCCCATCCATTGACTTTAGGTGGTAACTACCTTGTCTCAAATAATGGATGACTTTGTATGGTCCTTCTTAGGTTGGCCCAAGCTTCCCTTGGGTTGGGTCCTTGGTTGTCAGTGTGACTCTGCGTAGGACAAGGTCTCCTATGTCAAGTCTTCTGAGCTAGACCCTTTTGTTGTAATACTCGATCATTTTCTGCTAATACTTTGTCATCTTCTGGGATGCTTCCTCTCTTACTTCGTCTAGGCAGTCCAAGTTGACCTTGAACTGGTCATCATTGTCATCTTCATGGAAGACTTCTCTTCTCATGCTGATGACTCCTACCTCAACTGGTATTATTGCTTCGGTGCCGTAGGTAAGTCTAAACGGCGTCTCTCCCGTTGGGGTCCTTGCGATGGTCCTGTATGCCCACAAGACATTAGGCAGTTCTTCCGGCCATGCGCCTTTCGCCTTTTCCAATCGAACTTTGATAACTTCCGCAGTGTTCGATTTGTCACTTCTATCTGTCTGTTGGCTTGTGGATGCCTTGGAGATGAAAACTGGTTCTTGATTCCTAGTCCTGAGCAAAAGTTCCTAAAGTCTTGACTGTCGAATTAGCGACCGTTGTATGATATTATTGTCCTTGGTATCCCAAACTTGGAAACTATGTTTCTCCACACAAAACTCTAAATTTTTGCCTCCGTGATAGTTGGTAGTGCCTCTGCTTCAACCCACTTAGTAAAATAGTTAATCGCGACTAATAAAAACTTTACCTGTCTCTTACCTTAGGGTAGTGGGCCTATGATGCATATCCCCTATTGAGTGAACGGCCATGGGGAAGTTATGGCTGTCATCTTTTCTCCTAGTACACGCTGGATATTCCCAAACCTTTGGCACTTGTCACATCGCTCAACGAACTCCTTTGAGTTTTTCTGCATGGTAGGCCAGAAGTAACCTGTCCTGATGATTTTACTAGTAGGGACCTCGGGCCTGTATGGTCTCCACATATCCTTTCGTGGACTTCTTCCAAGATGTATTTAGCTTCGTCTTCTTTGATACGCTTTAGGTAAGGCATAAAGAACCCTCTTTTATACAAGGTGTCGTTCAGGATCGTGAACCTAGCTACCTTCTTCCTGATCTTCCTGGCTTCCTCGACCTCCGCCAAGAGTCGTCCCTCTCGTAGAAAAGAGAGAATTGGAGCCGTCTAGCTGCTTTGGCTTTAAACCGCAAGAGTGTGGAATTCTTCAATGCTGGGATGCTTTTGGACCTTCATTCTCAGGTCTAGGGACATTGATCCTTCTTCTAACGATGCTTGCCTTGCGACTCCGTCTGCTTCTGAGTTCTGGTTCTTGGGGACCTGTGTGAAGTTTACCTGATCAAACTCTTAAACCAATTGCTTTGTCAGTCTGAGGTATCTCTGCATCCTGTCATCTTTTGCTTTGTATTCTCCCTTTATCTTCCATATAACCAACTTAGAATCACTTTGAAGGAGCAGGCTTCTGGCGCCCAACGCCTTCCTAACCCTGAGCCCCGTCAGTATGGCCTCATATTCAACTTCATTGTTGGTGGTAGGGAATTGAAGCTACAACCTGTACCTGAGGGCATCTCCTTCTAGAGTGATGATGATGACTCCTACTCCCCCTCTTTTTCGGCCTGACGACCCGTCGATTTGGATCGTCCATCTCTCCAACTCGTCTTGGGCTCCTTTTTCATTCAGCAATTGTGAATTGGTTGATCATTGTTCTTATGCCTTGATCGCTATTCTAGGGTGGTATTCAATGTTGAACTGGCTGAGTTCAATCGCCCATTGCACCATTCTTCCTGCAGCTTAGGGATTGTTCATTGATTTCCTTATTGGTTGATCCGTCATTACCAGAATAGGGTTTTCCTGGAAATAGGGACATAGTTTATGAGGGGCGACAATCAAGGCGAATGCAATTTTCTCGATCCGCGGGTATTTCGCCTCAGCTCTGTGGAAGTCTTGGCTAATGTAGTAAACTGGGAGCTGTGCTTTATTCTCTTCTTGAATTAGAGCCGCACTTGTGGCAATGGCTGACACCACTAAGTACAAGAACATGTTTTCCCCTTCCTTTAACGGGCTAAGGAATGGTGGGTTGCTTAGATAATGCTTCAGTTCCTGGAATGCTTTCTCCCATTCCTCAGTCCAAGTGAAAGCTTGCTTCAGAATCTTGAAGAAGGGTAGGCACTTGTCCGTCACTTTAGAGACGAACCTATTGAGAGTCGCGATCCTTTCAGTTAGTTTCTGAACTTCCTTCACTGTTCTTGGCGATGCCATCTTTAAGATAGCTCACACTTTCTCCGAGTTGGCCTTTATCCCCCTCTGGGACACTATGAACCCTAGGAACTTTCCGGATGCAACTCCAAAGGTGCACTTACTGGGATTCAACCTCATTTGGTATCGTCTGAGGGTCGCGAAAGTCTCCTTAAGGTTGTCCAAGTGTGTGGCTTCCTCCTTACTCTTGACAAGCATATCATCCACGTATACTTCCTTGTTCCTCCCGATTTGTTTACTGACCATTCTATTGACTAACCTTTGGTAGGTCGCTATTGCATTTTTCAGCCCTAAGGGCATTACCTTGTAATAGTAGAGCCTTTGGCTGGTGATGAAGGCAGTCTTCTCTTGGTCCTCTTTTGACATCTTGATTTGGTTATATCTTGTAAACGCGTCCATGAATGTGAGGAGCCTATACCCTGTTGTGGAGTCCATGAGCTGATCTATTCTTGGTAGGGGGAAGCTGTCTGTTAGGCAGGCTTTGTTCAGGTCTATGAAGTCCACGCACACTTTCTCCATTTCCCATTTGCTTTCTTCATTAGGACGACATTGGCTAGCCAATCTAGGTAGTAGACTTCTTAGATAAAATCGACAGATAGTAATTTGCTTACCTTGTCTATGATGGCATTTTGTTCAGGGGCAAATACTCGTCGTCTTTGCTGGATAGGTTTCTTCTCGGGGTCCACATTCAAGTGATGTTGGATCACTTCGGTTGCTATGCTTGGTATATCCTCGTGACTTCATAAGACGTCCAAATTGCCCTTGAGGAATTGGATTAGTTTCTTCCTCATTTGAGTGTTCAAGCTCGTCCCTATCTTCGTGTTCTTCAATGGTTCTCCGTCTACTAGTTCCACGGTTTCCAAGGCTTCTACTTTCTCCTCCTCTTTTTCCTCGATCACCCAAGTATGGTTCTCTTTTGCCGTTAGTACTACTTGGTAACATTCTCTGGCTAGTACCTGGTCTCCTTTTACCTCACCAATGCCATACTCTGTTGGGAACTTCACCTTCAAGTAGTACGTGGACGTTGCTGCCTTCCAACGATTGAGCGTGGGTCTCCCAATGATCACACTATACGAGGACAGACAATCTACTACCAGGAAGTCAAGTTGGCGTGTTACCTGTTGGGGGTGAGATCCTACTATGACAGTCAATGCTACTATACCCTTGGGGTATACATGGTCTCCGCTGAAATTGACAAAGGGAGATTCAAATGGCCGTAGTCTCTTGAGATCTACTTTCAACTGTTGGAAAGTTGAGAGATATATGATGTCTACAGAATTGTCGTTGCCTATGAGGATCCATCTAGTGTTGAACCCTTCTATCATAAGAGTGATAACCAAAGGGTCATCATGCAGTTGCTTTACACCCCTGACATCTTCTTCTGAGAGCCAAATATCTACTTCTACTTTTCTTCTTTGTTTTAGGGGTGGTAACCTGTGGACGATGTTTACCTGTCTTTGTTGTGAATTCTTGAGAGACTTGAAAGATCCACCCGTGGATGGCCCTCCTGTAATCATTTTTATTTCTCCTATCACACTTTGTGGATGGTTGAACGTCTTGGCCTTGTCCCAAGGAATGGCCTTGTTTCTCTCATTATCATCATCTCTAGGTCGGCTAGATTCCCTTTTCTTTACAAATTCCTGAAGTTTTCCCTTCTGGGTGAGTTCTTCATTCTGCTCCTTCAAGTCTTTGCAATCTTCAGTGTAATGGTCGAGGTCTTTGTGAAAGCGACAATACTTTCTCTTATCCCGCACACTAGGTGACAAGTGCAATGGCTTTGGCCACTTGACGTTATGATCATCCTTAATCTGCATCAAAATTTTACTGTTCGGGGTGTTTTATCATCTCTTCGTTTATTCTTGGCAGTATCTTGACAATCTCCCCTGTCTCTCTTACGTCCCCTCCAATCTTCTCTTTTTCCTTCTCTCAGTGGGCTTATCCTCATTCCCTATTGCTGCTAGGGCATTTTCAGCGTTCATGTACTTCTGAGCTTTTAACAGCATCTCTGCCATCGTCTACGGGGGGGCTTTTTGCGAGTGCGACTACAAACTCTTGAGATTTCAATCCAGCTTTGAAGGTGGTTAATTGCACTTTGTCGTCTGCTTCGTCGATCTCCAAAATTTCTTTGGTGAAACGCTTCACATATGACCTTAAGATCTCCTTTTCCCCCTACCTGATGGTGAGCAAATGGTCTATAGGCCTTTTTGGACGTTGTCCACCGACAAAATGGCGTACGAAGGAATTGCCCAATTGTTCGAAGTTGTCAATGGATGATGTCGCTAGCTTGCTAAACCATACTCGCGTTGCTCCCTTAAGGGTGGTAGGGAAGGAGCGGCACAATATCTCGTCTGGGGGTTGTTGCAAACTCAAAGTTGTTTTGAAGGTGGTGATGTGGTCTAACAGATCTTTCAGATCGTTGAAGGATTTGAGTTGGGGAAGAAGAAACTTCGGGGGCATGGGGCACTCCAAAACCTTCGCCGTGAAGGGTGAATTCGTCCTTCAAACCATTCCATCCAAGCTCTGATCTGTCTTTTACCTCATCGCATTCCTTAACTCATCCGTTTCTCTCCTTATTTCCTTAAGGAGGTCTGAGTTTGTTTCGTCAGGAGTATTCGGTCGTCAATGGTCATTCCTTTTGTGGCTATCTCCGTCATTATTCCTGTTAGTCCCAAAACGATTCTCCTCCTACTGTAATTGCAATCTCATCTCCTGGTTCTGCCTAATGAGCTCCTCCACACTGGCGGTAAGTGTTTGGATCTGCAATGCTAGTGCTGCAGAATCTTGTGGCGTATTGGACTCCATTTGGACCTTAGGATTTGAATGGAACTACACTTTCATACTGAAGTATGAAGTTGTCTTTCCCACAGACGGCGCCAAATTGATGATGCAAAAATCGTCAATGAGTAGGTTTGTCCAAGTGGATCAGCACGAGCTCGCCCAAGTTCCTGCGAGGTTCAGAATAGAGTTCTCTCAGGGTGGTCACTGGTGTGGTGTCGGCCACGGAGTCTCCGAAGACTTAGTCAGTGAATGGATTTCAGAGGATAGAGAATTCTTAGTAGTGAGAGCGAGAATGAGTAGAGTGTATGTACCTTTCCTGGATTTTGTGGGTTTGTATATATAGGCTTTCTCTAGTAGCCATTGCTCTTCTTAAATGGTGAATTAAAGTCTGCTTAGGTAACGTCTTTGGTTTTTAATTTGGTCTTTATTGGGCCTTCAACGGTCTCTTTGCTAATATGTAACTGCTAAGGTATTAAATGGCAGCCTTCATGATACTCTACCCTCATCCAAGCTGGCTCAGCCTTCATGATGTTTAGCTTGAACAATTAATGTGACTGCGCGCTGAGCTAATATCAAAAGGCTTTGTAAATGATGGTGCTTAAAAGTGAGATGGTGGCATTCCGTACATTATTTGTCAGTTTGTGTGGTCTCTAACTTTGTTTGTTTGTTATTTTAGTGTACATTTGGATTGATTCATTTTCATTTGGTGCAATTTATTTATTTATTTATTTATTTCATATGAGAATATTGAGTGCGTTTAGATATCACTTATTTTACTGAAAATTGAAAACAATAAAAAAAATTACTATTCACTATATGGCTATTGTTCATATGCCTTGGTGCATTGTTCATGCCCCGTGAACAGTGCACCAAGCATTGGTCCAAAAAAAAAAAAAAAGCAAAACGTGAACATGGGAAGCCCAAAACAAGCTTCCCAAATGCACACATAGTTACTCTAACTTAAAATCATCCAATTAAAAAGTGATACAGTACAATATCCTTTTTTAGGACGAAAATTAAATCATCCAATCAAAAAATTAAGAAGAATTTGTATCTAATATAATTTGTCCCGGTACAATTAGACAATAAAGCTCTTGATTTAAAATTAAAAATGTAGTGCATTAATTGATTATATTCCTCCTCTGTCGATATTGTTGTAGGCTTAATTATATTATGCAAAAATCTGATTGATGGTTCACTAAGCTTTTTTTTTAAAAAAAAAAAAGCCAAAAACCTTGTAACTGAATTGGCACATCCTCATGTACAAAGTGTTTGGGGGTCTAGGGGGGAAAGGGTTCGAACTGCGGGGTTAGCAGCATGTTGTAATTATTTCTAAAAAAAAATGATACTTATTAATTAATGTCACATGCATGCATGCATGCAGCAATTGAGACCACATTGTGGTCAATTGAATGGGGCATTGCCGAGTTGGTGAACCATCCTGAGATCCAGTAAAGGCTACGAAATGAGCTTAACATGGTGCTTTGTCCAGGTGTGCAAATCACAGAGCCAGACACCCACAAACTCCCATATCAACAAGCTGTAATCAAGGAAACTCTCCGGCTAAGGATGGCCATTCCTCTATTAGTCCCACACATGAACCTCCATGATGCTAAGCTTGCCGGGTTTGACATTCTGTAACACCCCAACCTAATTGCCTAATTAATTTATGAGTTTATATGCATGTCATTATCTTAATTACTTTTAAGTGCATGAAACTTTGATTTTGTGATATTATAGAACATGTATGTCATTTTAATGTGATGGGTATAACTTTATAAAGGTAAGGATATATATATATATATATATGTGTGTGTGTGTGTGTGTGTGTGTGTAAAATAATATTATTCTTGTAGATAAGTGTGAATGCAAAGAAAAATAAGTGTCAAAATAATGTTTGTTCTCATGCACTTATAATACACTCTGTATCATGGCCAGATGGGTCTCCATCATAAGGATCCCATGGAGGATCATAATCACAGTTCCAAAAGGGGGGGGGGGGTAAGTTACAACAAAGGGGGGAGAGTGCCATTCTGGGCAGTCTGGGTGCAAAAGCTTAAATAGGTTACAAATGCATTTCTATTACAAATGTAAGCTAGGATACAAATTGAGAAAGCCATCTGATTACAATGGTAAAGAAGAGTTTCTGAGTTCTGAGAGAAAGGAAACCTAAGAAGACCTGCCGAAGACTGAAGCAAAGGGTTCCTTTTATAGCTGGAGGAGCCTTGGATCCGTGCAGGAGATTGAGGGAATCACG
Organism: Quercus robur; assembly: GCF_932294415.1. Taxonomy (NCBI): domain Eukaryota; kingdom Viridiplantae; phylum Streptophyta; class Magnoliopsida; order Fagales; family Fagaceae; genus Quercus; species Quercus robur. The sequence goes on along the minus strand of NC_065541.1, from coordinate 67,343,962 downwards.
GAAGGTAATATGCTTTTACTCTCAGGTGAATTTCTTTTCAGCCGAAAGTAAATAGTAACTTCAATGATTTTGTCAGGGTACTGTTGAGTGAATAGTAATGGTCACTGTTCATGAACAGTGTTCTGTCCCCTTACTTTTCTGAATAGTATCTCTACACAGTGTTCTAGTACTGTGTAGTGAATAGTGCTTTGTTGGCAGCTCTGCTAGTGCGGGTACTGTTCCTGGAATAGTAATCGGGCTGCAAAGGTGGTTCTTGAGCTATTCTGGGGCTTCTGGAGCTGTTCTGGAGCATCCGGGAGCTATTCTGGAATTTTTGAAGAGGCAGGAGAGTTCTTTTCTTCTGACTCTTGGCTTCTTGATCTTTAATCAGTATCATGGCCAGATGGGTATCCATCATAGGGATCCCATGGAGGATCATAATCACAGTTATGCTCATGATACCTGGAATACTGATTACAAAATCCATAGTACAGGATAGGTTCATAATCTACCTGCTGTGTTACTAACTGCCTGGGCTCAATGTAATCAATTCTTTCTGTATGAAGAGCTGTGGAGTATGGCCTGGTGGTGAATACTGAAATCTTGCCAGTATTTCGAACAAAATGGTAATTCTGCCATAGCTCGCTAGTGACATCTATAATCTCGTTATTGAAGTAATCTCTCCAGCAATCTGCAAGGGCATCGGGGTCTTCATAATAGAGATAAGAGTCCCCTTCAAAGCATGGGCCATTATGGGTGTACCCGTTAATGAGTACAAGATGGTGCGCAAGTTGGACAATCATCCAATTGTTTCTGTCCCATTGTGGGAGAGTACTCCAGCATCTGATGGAGACAAAAGGACTATTGATTTTTGAGACAACCTGTCGGACGATCAGAGGAAATTGGTTGATCTGGTCATGGCTTGTTAGCTTGATGAGCCTAATGAAGCCATATTCAAACACCTGTGGAGGCCAGCTTGGATCTTCTTCGACGAACCAATCTTCATAATTGATTATTAGGCCGGGGAAGGGATGTTTCTTTTCATAGACCCTGTGGCTGCTTCCAAAGTATTCTTCCCAGGTTGACTGGATGAAGGCATTATCAATATCATCTGAGTCTTCACCATAAACTGGGAAATGAGTGGTGACCAATATTCTGAAATGTTTGAACCATAGGTCACATGATTCAGTCATGGCCTTGCTTCCCAAGATACGAACTTGTATGTCGGTAGGCAAGTTGGCAACAACACTTCTTAGCTGGTTTTGAGTCTTAAGACTTAAGCTAGCATAATCGGTGCCCATAATAGTCGTTTTATCCATTGAATGGATATCCTCTTTGCCAAAGAGTTGACTAAAAGAAATTTGACTTATTTCAATTTCTGCCTCGAGATTTATTAGGTGTATTTCTAGTGCTCTGAGGGTTTTTTGAAAAAGGCGATTGTTGCTTTGGGTAAAGGCTCTCTGAAGGCTATCAAGGATAATTTTGATGGAGGGTGGAAGGTCTGTGTACACTCCATTTTTAAATTGGTAATTCCTGGATAAAACTTTATGTAAGGTGATGGCCACATTACCACTGGAAAATATTATTCTAAGTGGAACAGGTTCTTGAAGGGATGTTGCTTCCCTGGGTTCTGATCCAGAAGAAGCGCCTTCATGCCTTTGGTAAGGAAAACCCTAGATAGGAGATTTTCCTTTGTTCCTACTTGAAGAAGCCATTTTCCACTTACTAGTGGGGCAAGTATAATGAGTTATTTGCTTTTCTTCTTGCCATGTATTAACAAAATGGTTATTTTTGAAAACATTTTTGTTAAAATCATGAGATGTCATGGAGCAAATACTTTTATGCTGGATGCATGAAATGAGATGTGATGAGGATTTATGAAGCTGTTTGAGGTTCAAAGAATCATCATTTTTGAAGGTAGAGTGATCAAGGTTCTTTTCTTGATTTGGATTTTCTGAAGAAATTTTGGCATTAATGAGATTAAGGGTCTTAGAGATAGAGACTTCTTAGAGACTGTTGATGTCTTTAGGCTCTGGGCTCCTAAGAAACTTAAACCTAACTGGTTGGCTAAAAGGATGGGTAGTGATTCCTTCACTATCCGTGATGAAAGGATATAACAGACACATGAATGGGTTTCCTAAGATGACCCTATCTGTCATATTTTTGACAAGAACAAATGTGGTTTTAAAACACGCATTGTCTTGGCAAACATGTGCTTTTGGGATTTTGAATTCAATCTGCATCTTTACTCCACTTGCAGAAGTTAACCTTTCTTTGGTTTTCCAGAAGTACTTAGAGGGGATGATTCATTCTTGGATGCAGTTGAGATCAGCGCCTGAATCTATTAAGGCTACTACCTCAAATTCAAAATCTCTACTGATGACAATCCTGACTTTGGAGTGCCATTTTTGGAAGTTAATTCTACTGATGGTTTGCAAGAACGTTCCATTAGTTGGTCCTTGTTCCATATCTGCAGTAGGGTTAACTGTTTCATCTAATTCTTCATCTGAAGGGTTATGTAATGAGGTGCCTTCCTCATTGCCTTGATGAGAATTATTTTCTAACTGTTTGACTCTCTGGTCAATGAGACTGTGATCAACCCTAAGGATGGTTAATTCTTGCTTAAGGTTTCTCACTTCTGATTTGGTATCCTTAATCTCTTTCTGGAGATCTTGGACAGTTATCTCTTTCTTGGATTTGGTAAACCTATTGTAGATTTTCTCCAAATCAACTTTGGGTTCCTGAAACCTAGGTTTGGATGTACTGGCTTCCTTAACTAGGGTTTTGTGGAACTCACTAAGTCTTTGAGCTTTTTCGACTGGGTCTTCGATCTGTTCTATGAGATCTAAGAGTAGCTCTTCTTGCTTGGAAAGAACACTGATAGTCTTGTTTCTGCAACAACTATCTTGGCATGCTAGAATTTCATCTGTGTCACTAGAGGAGCTAGAAGATACTCTAGAGGTTTTAGAGGATGACCTATACAACTAGTGTTTTTCTTCTTCACTGGACTCACTTTCAGGGCGGTCAAGTTCTAAGAGTTTGAAGATTTCTTCCTTGCTGTTTTGGTCACTAATAAGGGTATTGATAAGGGATTTGGCCTTAGCTTTACACTCTTTTTGGAAATGACCTTTCTTTCCACACGTAAAGAATTTTCCTGATGCTTTAGGTATGAATTTTCCCGTGGACTTAGTTTTGCCTTTTTTATAGAAATCATCAGTTTTGAACTTCTGTTTTCTATAATGCTTGGAGGCTGTTTTCTTCCTATGGGATTTCTCAGAGGGTTCTTCTCCTCTGTGTTTGGATTTCCTTTTGGGGATGATTGAAGGTAAGCCATATTGAGTACAGAAATTTCCTATTTCGTACTTGGCTTTGCTCTTGTTGGCTTGACTCTGTATTTTGAGATCTCTGCACATCTTCATTCCTTCATTTCGGATTGTGCTAGAGATGTCTCCATAGGTTAGGTTATCATAATCTATGACACCTAAAGGGCTAGCAAGAGTTTCTTTGACCTTCTGTCCAAACAATGTGGGTAAGCCATTAATGAACTTCTCCTTCCAAAATGGAGAATTACAATTGCTTCTATGCATGACACGGGTGGTGAATACATCTTCATACCACCGGTATTCTCCAAGGTTCTTACATCTAAGGTTACTCAACTGGTCGTAAATCCTAGATGTGATGTTACTAGGTTTACCTACGAAGTGTTTCATGATCGTATAGATCAGGGTATTGACTTCGTCGGGAACACCTCTTCCTATGCGTTCGTCAAAGATTGGGTTCTCATCCTCATCTTTTTGGACAGCATGTTTGATGTCTTCCTTGGATGCTTCTCTTAGGCAGTTATTCCACCAAACTAACAGTTTTCCAGTGAATCCTAGAACTATGAGCTCTACAACCTCTGTGTTCTGAAGTCCATCATTTAAGTAGTTATTGGCTACCATGGTTATATGCTGGATCTTGTTTAGGATTTCTTGTTCGGATAAACCATTTATGTTCCATTCATAGAGTTTACCACTGGATACTGTGAACTGGGTGGACCTTTCCTCATACTGGAGGTCAGGGGGTGTTGGTCTGGGATACCAATTCTTGGTAAGGCTGGTTCGGTTTACCTTGGGTTGGTAAAGCCTATTTATCTGTTGTTGAGGTCTAAAAAGGATCATAGTGAAGGAAGCCCAAAAGAATAAGTCAAGCCCAAAAGGATAAGTCAAGCCCAAAAGGAAAAATCAAGCTAAGCCCAAAGTAGCAAATGCAGGAAACCCATGAAGGAATAAAAAAGCCCAGGGGATCCTGAAGCCCAGACAAAGAAGCATCCAAAAAAATAGGATCACAGCAAGGGATAAGAAGCAAGGATCCTCAGGAACCATCAAGAGGCACAGATCCCTTCAGGCACAAAGACAAAGGAAGACTAGGACAGTTCGATAGAAAAAGACAGAAGAAGAAAACAAGAAACAAAAGCAAAAAGAACGCGAGCGACCTCTCATGGCACAGACAGAATAAGCCTCGGGGAACCAGGACAGGGAAGAAGAATGATAACAAATAACTTTTAAAAATGGCAGAACAGGATTCTGCCCAGATGGGAAAGAAAAGGGAAAACTGGAAGACGCCAGAAATGGGGATGCCGAGAAGGGCATACCTCAGCACATCCCAAAGAAGATGGCCAACCAGGAACTTTCAAAAGAATCAGAGCTGAAAGAAGGAAAGAATGAGAAAAAACGGAAACGGGACTTACCGAGACGATGGGAACAGGACATGCTCTGTTTGCAAAAGAGCAAAACAGGGGAACCAACGGTTCCCCGGGAAGACCAAAAAACTCCATTATAAAAGAAGGGGATGGGTTGTGAAGAAGAGGCAGCGAAAAAAGAGAGAAACATAAGAAAGAAGAAATTCTCTAGAAAAACTGTCAGAAAAATCTGTGGAGAAGAGAAAATACTAAGGGAAAAACAAATATTGCTTCCCGGTATCCTGTAAAAGCCACTATTGTACATACTCGGATTCAACGAGAATCAAACTTTGCAAGTTTTAAAGGCTGAAATAGCCATTCAAGATTGTAATTTTTGAGCTTGACTGAACCTTGCATCACGTCCTAGTGAGCTTTCTGTAATCCAACAGATAATGTATTAATGAAACATGCTTCATATTTCCCAGGATCCCCTCAGCATTAATTTCTTATCGCTTTGCTAATCCTGTTTCTTTCCTTTTGAATTTACCTTGTTAATCTTTGGCACTCTTCGATATCCTTGCTTGTCATTTTTTATATTGTCAGGAGCATCTTCTGCATCCCACTTGATTCTTAAACAGCTCGTTAGCTGCGGTGAGTCAAGGCCCGGTTCACCAAATCCTCCTTTTCATTTAGGCCCGGGATCCTTGGGCCTGAATGTCACGAAAAAGGCACTCTCACATTTTGGCGACTCCGTTGGGGACTGGGCAAAGAAGAAGGAAGAAGCAATCCCTTCACAGAGAATGCCTCCAAGACAAAGAAACAGCAAAGGAACTAATGTGCCACCTACGGCCTCCGAGCCCGTAGGAGAAAACGAGGTAGCTTCCAGGCAAGGAGGCGGGATACCCCTGGTAGAACAGGAGGTTGTGTCAGAACAAAGACACGCAAGGCAGGAACCAGACCTCATGGCCAGGATGACAGCAATGTTGAAGGATCTGGAGCAAGAAGTTCGTCTTCTCAAAGAGGGTAGGACACAAGAAATCAGAGACAATGTTCCCCCTACTAGCCACCAAGATGGGACGCAGCCAGAAGGAGGGTCAGCAGTGGGAGGAAGAGCCAACCCTCAGTACTTAACACTGGCAAATGTCAATGCCCTCCTGGAGCAAGAAAGGGAAAAACTCTCAGGGATCCCCAAGCAATTCTCTTGGGATCCCTCGTTCCCTCCAGAACTTCTTGGCAAACCATACCCTAAGGGGTACGAACCCCCAAAGTTCCATCCTTTCGATGGAAGAAATGGAAGTGCCGTGGAACATGTGAGTAGGTTTGTCCACACTATGGGCCCCTATGCAGGAGACAGAGAATTATGTCTAAGGGAATTCACCAAGTTCTTAGTGGATAGGGCATACACTTGGTACACCACGCTGAGACCCGGGTCCATCAAAACCTGGGATGAGATGATGGAAAAATTCTGCGCCAAATATTACCCTAGTGAAGACAAGATCACTTTCCAGAATCTACAAATGGTGAGGCAGAGACCTGGAGAAGATCCTGTTCAATTCATTAAAAGATTTGAAGATGTGTCCCTAGACTGCTATGGGGACCATGAAGAAAAGGAGCTCGTGGAAACCTGTATAGCCAACATGCTTTTTGATTACAGGCTCAACCTTGAAAATCTATGTATCACGCAGTTTGCTGACCTACTACAGAGAACCAGAAGGACGGCACAAACCATGAGGACAAAAAGGCTGCCCGCGTCCCAAGCTATGACAGCATCAGTAGGAGAGAAAAGGAAGAGACCAGATGGGAAGGTGTTCGAGGAACCACCAGTGATCCCATGTACAGCTGAGGAGTTAAACCATGTCCTAGACAAATGGATTGGAGATGGGGTTGTTAGGCCATTCACTGTGTCCAGGCCACCAACTGAAGAAGAAAGGAAGAATCCTTTATTTTGCAGAATCCATAATTATGTCAAGCACTCCACCAAGGATTGCTGGACCCTTCACAGACTCTTCCACAAAAAGTTGAGAGAAGGAACCTTGGAGCTCACTCAGAAGGAGCCGGAAGTGCAGAGGAACCCCTTGCCTAACCACAAAGGAAAAGGGGTGGTAGCAGTAGTAATACATGGGAACCCGGCAGAAGCAGGAGAATCTGAAGGATCCTTCCACCCGAGCACAGTCAGGACCTTCCAGAAGAATCCTAAGTTCAGGTCACTATTCAATCAATTAGGATTCGGACCAGAAGCAAGAAGAGTGGCCACAGAGTCTCTCATGAGCATAGCAGCAGATTCAGGGATGGAATGCTTTACAGCAAAGTCACATGCTAGTCGAGCTTTCCTGGAGACAACCAATGCAATAACCTTCACTGATGAAGACATGGAGATTGAGCACCCAGACCACCGTAGACCCCTTTATCTAATGGCCACCATAAACGGCGTTCAAGTCAGAAGAGCACTGGTGGATACGGGGGCATCACTCAATCTCATAGCCTTGAGTACCCTGGAAGCTGTTGGCTTAGTTGACAGAAGGATCTTGGGGGCTCCCATGGAAATAACAGGATTTGGAGGATCGGTGGAATCAACAGAAGGATACGTGCAACTAGCCTTAAGGGTAGGGCCAATAGTAGCCCTGACAAGGTTTCATGTGATTAATGCAGAAGTTTCTTATCATGTGTTGCTGGGACGCCCGTGACTTCATAAACATCGCCTTATTCCATCCACGTTCCATCAATGCATTAAAGGGAGACTGAATGGGAGGCCCATAAGGATCCCTGCCAACCATAATTCTTTCAGCCAGGGAGAAGTGAACTTTGCAGAAACGATGTTTTATGATGAATTGGAGCCAGATGTTGAGAACCCCGCCCCAGGGACCCCAAGGACACCTATCCTAGAAGAAGAAGGAGGGAGGGGCACCCGTGACTTGAGGAACCTTCTGGAAAGAAAAAGACAAAAAAGGGAGCCCAGCTCTTCAGGATCCCGAGAATGTGTGGTGGTGCGAGAACCTAGGGGAAGGCTAATCTATCGTTTGTGAAGGTGCGCGGGACCCGAATGTATTGTGCAGGAAGGTCCCGGACCACCAAGCTGCATGATGGCCCAAGAAGAAATTCCAGAAGAACCAATTAAGGAGGCCCAGATTCAGCCTGAGAAAGAATTAAAGGAAATAGATTTGGGAACAGAACCGGGATCCCGAAAGCCTGTCTTCATTAGCAGTCAATTGGTGGCACAAGAAAGGGAACAACTGGTAACCTTGCTTCAAAAATACAGAGATGTGTTCGCATGGACCTATGATGAGATGCCTGGTTTAGACCCAAGATTGGTAGTCCATTCTCTTAATGTGGATCCAGGGATGAGGCCACTAGTTCAACCGGCTAGGGTCTTCCACATTGAGGTAGAAGCTCAAATAGTTCAAGAGGTCAAAAAATTGCTAACAGCTGGTTTTATCAAACCCATCCAACACCCAAAATGGCTTTCCAACATTGTACCTGTGAAGAAGAAAAACGGTCAGATCCGTTGCTGTGTAGACTTTCGCAACTTGAACAAGGCATGTCCTAAAGATGAATTCCCCTTGCCCAATATCGACCTCCTTGTAGATTCAGCTGCAGGAAGCTCAATGTTCTCATTTATGGATGGGTATAGTGGGTACAACCAAATCCGCATGGCAGCCAAAGATGCAAAGAAGACGGCATTCAGAACTCCGATTGGGAACTTTTACTACACTGTAATGCCCTTTGGCCTCAAAAATGCGGGGGCTACATATCAGCGGACCATGACAGCCATTTTCCATGACATGATGCATGAGGAGATGGAAGATTATGTAGATGATATTGTGGTCAAGTCAAAAACCAGAACAGGACATTTCCAAGTACTTGAGCAAGTCTTTGAAAGATGCAGGAAATACAAGTTACGTATGAACCCCATGAAGTGCGCCTTTGGAGTGTCTGCTGGAAAGTTCCTTGGGTTCCTGGTACATCACAAAGGCATAAGTGTGGATCCAGCCAAGGTCACAGCTATCGCCACAATGAGAAGACCAACTACTATTAGGGAACTCAAAAGCTTCCTGGGAAGGGTCTCCTATATTAGGAGATTTGTGCCTGGTTTAGCCTCAGCTACAGCAGGCCTATCCAAACTGTTGAAAAAAGGGAATGAGTTTACCTGGGGGACAGAGCAGCAGGAAGCTTTTCAAAGAATTCAGGACAGAGCACCAGTACGTGGGCGACCTCTGTTGCTATACTTAGCATCAAACTCCCAGGCAATAGGAGCTTTGCTGGCACAAGAAGATGACCAAGGAAATGAGCAGCCTGTATATTATGTAAGCAGAATACTCAAGGATACCGAGACCAGGTACCCCAGAATAGAGAAAGCCTGCCTAGTGATCATTTATGCATCCCAAAGGCTGAAGAGGTACTTCTCAGCTCACCAAATCCTCTTGGTAACCAAGTCCCACCCCATAAAAGCACTCCTGCACTAGCCCCTTCTTACGGGAAAGGTAGCACAATGGCTAGTGTTGCTCTCTCAATATGATATAGGCATAAGAACTCCCAAGGCTGTCAAGAGCCAGGCCATAGCAGATTTGCTAGCTCAATTCCCAGGGAAGGAGGAAAGCCCGCTGAGCGAAGAAATCCCTGGTGAGGTAGCAGTGATGGAGATCCCAGGGAAGAAATGGACCATGAGGTTTGACGGGTCGGCTACAGCAACTTCAAATGGGGTAGGAATTGTACTAAGCTGTGAAAATGGGGATATCATGCCCTTGTCTTTCAAGCTTGGTTTCTCATGCTCTAATAATGCAGCTAAATATGAGGCATACTTAACTGGGTTGACTATAGCACTCAGCATAGGAGTGAAACATATGAGAGTGTTGGGAGATTCCAATCTTGTAGTCTCCTAAGTGAAAGGTGACTTCGCATTACGGGAATGTTGAGGCCTAAAAAAAATCACAATAAAATAAGCCCAAGAAAGGATAAGCTAAGCCCAAGAAAGAGTAAGTTAAGCCCAGAAAAAAAAAAGGCCAAGTCCAAAGGGATTATACAAAAGGCCCCGAGGATCCCGAAGCCCAGAAAAGGAAAAGCAACCAAAAAAGAAAAAGAGAGAACATCACAGCAAATTATAAGGCGCAAGGATCCTCGGGCACCATCAATGAGCGCGAAGAAAAAAGAAGACCAGGACAGATCGATAGAAAGAAAAACAAGAAAAAAAAACAAAAGGACGCAAGCGACCCTTCATGGCACAGACAGAAAAGGCGTCGGGGAACCAAAACAAGGAAGAAGAATGTTAACAAAACGATTTCAAAAGAGCAGAACAGGATTCCGCCCAAATAGGAAAGAAACGGAGAAGTAAAAGACACCAGAAGTGAGGATGCCGAGAAGGGCATACCTCAGCACATCCCAAAGAGGATGGCCAACCAGAAACTTTCGAAGGAATCAGAACCAAGAGAAGGAAAGAATGAGAGAAAACGGAAAAGGGGACTTACCGAGATGATGAGGACAGAACATACTCTGTTTACAAAAGACCAAAACAGGGGAACCAACGGTTCCCCAAGACACCCAGAAAACTCCACTATAAAAGGAGAGGCTAGGTTGTGAAGAGGGGCAGCGAGAAAAAAAGGAAAGAAACACAATAGAAAGAAGAGATTCTCTAGAAAATTATCAGAAAGTTTGGGCAGAAAGAAAATATCAAGGGAAAACAAATACTGCTTCCCGATATCCTGTAAAAGCAACTATGGCACATACTCGGATCCAACGAGAATCAAACTTCGCAAGTTTTGAAGGCTGAAATAGCCATTCAAGGCTGCAATTTTTGAGCTTGATTGGACCTTGTATCACGTCCTAGTAAGCTTGCTGTGATCGAATAGATAATGCTTTAATTAAATATTGTTCCCAGGATCCCCACAGTACTTCTCTTTTATTGTCTTGCTAATCCTGCTTTTCTTTGTTTTTTCCGAGCTTACGTTGTTAATTTCTGGCACTCCTCGATATCCTTGCTTGTCATTTTTATGTGTTGTACAGAGTATTCTCTGCATTCACTTGATTCTTAAACAGCCATTTAGCTGCGGTGAGTCAAGGCCCAGTCCACCAAATCCTTTCTTTTCATTCAGGTCCGGGATCCTTGGGCCTGAGTATCCCGAGAAAAAGCACTCTCACAGGGAACAAAGCTTAGCAGCCTACAGGACTTGGGCACAAAGGCTGGAGATGGAATTTCAGACCTTCAGCATAGAATACACTCAAAGAAGTGAAAACAGGTTTATTGATGCACTCGCCACCCTGGGATCCCAAATACCATTTAATGGGAGAGATACGCTGATAAAAATAGGAAGGCAGGAACATTCTATTGTAAGGATCCTCCAAGGGATGTACCCCAGAGAATCCAAACAGTGGGACTGGAGGGACGAAGTCAAAGAAAAGATGAAAGAGGCAGGGCCTAGAGGGAACATCAAAGAACTAATGGATTACACTCAGATAGAAGGAGAATTGTATAGAAGGCTGCCAGGAGGAATATTGTCCAGATGTATCGCCAAGAAGGAAGGAAAGTCGAAATTAGAAGAATTACACGCCCAAGCATGTGGAGTTGTAGAAAAGGTCAGCCTATATAGAAGGATGCAACGCATGGGGTATTACTGGCCAGATATGGACAAGGAAGCAGCAATTATACAGGAGAAATGCCAGGAGTGTCGTTTGGCAATTGATAAAGAAGAAAGCTACGCGGTGTTTATTGCAGAAGATTGGCGGGTTCCTTTCATAGGATACCTGGCTCAGGGGATCCTGCCAACCGACAGGAAACTGGCCCACAAGCTCAAAAAGCTAGCGGGTAGGTATTTCCTGCAAAACGACATTTTATTCAAAAAGGGATACCATGGGGATCCCCTCAGGTGCCTGGGACCAAAGGAAGCTAGAGAAGTAGTCAGAGAAGTACATTCTGGAGATTGTGGAAGTCAGCCGGGGAAGAGAAGCCTGTACAAGCAGTTACTGTTGTTGGGATATTACTGGCCAACGATAAAAAGAGACTCTGAGGAGCTGGTCAAAACATGTCATGCTTGCCAAGTCCTGGGAGATGCAATTCACACTCACCCAAATGTCCTACAGGATATGACAACGCCATGGCCTTTTCATACTTGGGGGCTTGATCTCATAGGGCCTATAAACCCTCCATCCAACGGTTATATATGGATCCTGGCAGCCATAGAGTACTTTACAAAATGGGTAGAGGCCATCCCTTTGAAAAAAGCTACTGGAGCAGTTGTAGCAAATTTCATTCGAGACCACATCATTACAAGGTTCGGGATCCCCAGAAGATTGATCAGTGACAACAGAACCCCATTCATAAACAAAGATATGAAGGGGTTAACTGAAGCATACCACATCAAGCATGGAAGATCTACCCCATACTACCCATAAGGAAACGGCCAAGCTGAAACTACTAATAGGGTAATGTTGAAGATCCTTAAGAAAATGAAGCATGAGTATGGAGGGAAATGGAGTGACCATCTGGCAGATGTGCTTTGGGCATGTAGAAGCTCTGTAAAGACAGCCACAGGATTCTCCCCATTCTCCCTGGTCTATGGAACAGAAGCCATCAGCCCCGTGAAGTTAGTCATTCCTACACCAAGGGTAGTTCTGGAGGAAAATCAAGGAGAAAGTGAGGACACAAACAATGAAAAGAGGCTAGTAGATCTGGAAGGGGTAGAAGAAGAAAGAGAGTTGGCCAAGAAAAGGAGCCAGAGATACCAACAAAGAATGACCAGAGCATATGCACAAGCAATACGTCCAAGAGTGTTCACTGAAGGGCAATTAGTACTAAGGATGGCGGAGCACGTGAGGAGGAACCTGCCAGGGCCTTCCAAGTTCACCCCAAAAATGGGAAGGACCCTATATCATCAATGCAGCTCATGAGAGTGGGTATTATTACCTTATCAAAGAAGATGGGACAGTCCTGACAGAACCCATAAACGGGAAATGGCTGAAGCAATACTATGCATAAGGACGAGGGGATCCCAGTACCTCAGGGTCCTTTTACCAGCTTCACTATCTGCTAAGTTCTTTTTATTTTTATCTTTTTTATTTCAGCCTTTATCATGAATTTTGGTCTAAGATGATTTTGTTTAGGAACATGTGATAGATTGACACTTTGTGGTCAATACTGCACTAAATGATTTTTCTTTGTTCCTTAAAAATGACCATGTTTTAATGAAGTTCCTGTTTCTTCAACATTTAAGTCTTTCTTTAAATACTGCAAAAACCAAGTTTGGATAGATTTAAGGAAGGATACCTGAATCAAAAAAAAAAAGGGGTATGTAATACCCTTTTACATATGGCCCAGGATCCACCTCACAGATAATTTCAGATATCCCACAGACAGTTCCAAGTGCATAGGTCTAGGATCACAGATAAAAGTAAAGTATCTAGGATACCTAGCCTAGCACTTGGCAAAAGGGGAACCTGTCAAAGTTCATGAACTGGGACCGTATCTCAAAAAAAAATATATATAGGAAAGGATACCAGTGTACCCAGTTCAGTACTTGCATAATAGATTACCGGGTACCTGGACCAGAACTTACAGTGAAGCCTGTGGAAACCATGGTCCAGGACTCAGGAAAGAAAAGAGTCATAGGAAAGAAAAGGCAATATATCAAAGAAAAAGGCAGATTCACATACTAAGAAATGAGAAGCAGTTTTGAAACACAAAAAAAAAAAAAAAAAAAACAAAGAGGAAAGCAATGTTCAAAAAAAAAACTTATACAACCCCAAATTGTTTAAGTAAATCTAAAATAAGCTAAGGAGTGAGGCCAGCCAATAGGGAGGCATCCGGAGGAATAACAGGCACAGTCAAAGTAGAAAGGATCCTCTGCCGCTTGACCTTCAAGTCTTGTAGAACCTTGTGAGCATGAGCCAAAGCTTCCTCAGCAGCAGCTATCTCGATGTCTATATTCTTGGATGATTGCCTCTGAAACAGCGTATGGGCCAACAAACGCAAGTGATCCAACAAAAAAGACAAATTAAACTTGGCCTCCAGAAGGTCTTGGACCACCCCTCTCCACTCCAGAAGTTTTTCTTCAGACAAAGAATCTATAGAAGAATTCCTCAGGGAAACCAACACAGCACATAGCAACTCCATCAAAATATTGCCCAGAAAAACGCCTCCCTTGAAGCCACTGGTGAAATCCCCGTGACTCTTGAGCAGACTCTCTAACAGCGGCAGGCCTTCAACAGGAACAGAGAAGCGCAGGAAACTGCCATAAGAAGACCCAAAAACATGGAAATGGCTGGCAGGAAAACTGTTAAATTCCAAGAGATCAAAGCAAGCCAGGAAGGAGGAAAGCCTTGAATCAAGATCTGAGGCAGCCAATTTCGAGGCGTCCCCCATCACTGTGTCACCACTAGCAGAGACAGGAGGACTTGCAGCCTTTCGCTCTGGATGAAGGTCAGCAACTTGAACGGGTCTCACAATTCCTTCAGGGATAACAGGCTCAGAATCTGCAAAGCCTGTATCGATATTCAAAAAAAAAGAAAAAGGAAGAACAGATTTATTCTTAAAAAAAAAAAAAAAAAGAGAAAAGGGGAGAAAGAAGGACAAACCAGTACCGGCTTCTTGGGGCAAAGTCTCCTCTTCCTGATCCCCTGACTTCCCCGAGGATTCTGGGAAAGAACATAAGGCAAGTTGAAGAAAGGGTGAAGAACCAATGGCAAAGTGGCTAAAGGAAGGAATAGATGCAGGGGGCTTCGCCATAAAAAAAAAAAAAAAAAAAAAAAAAAAAAAAAAAAAAAAAAAAAAGAGAAGGGCGAAGGGCGAAGGGAAGGAAATAAAGGAAAAGGAAACACAATGGGAGCAGCTCGCACTCACCTTCTAAACTTTCTAATTCTAAAGAAGAGGCAACACTGGGAGCGGATTTCTCACTGGTTTGACCTAAAAGGAGAAGGAAAAGGAGGAACTCAAAAAAAAAAAACTGGAAAAGAAAATAGAGATGTAACGCTATTTCAAGGAAACAAGGCTTACCTGTTTGTTTGGATAAAGGAGTGTCTCCCAAAGCGCCTTTATCTGACAAGGTTTGAGGAAACACAGTCTTGATAGGATTAGGAGTGCGTTTAAGATGGGGACTTTGAGATGAAGGGATCCTAGAGGCTTTGGGATCCTGAGAATCCTGGGAACCTTGCATCGGTTGCCCGGTTTCCCCAGCCAGACCACCAGTAGGGGGCTCCTCCCCCACAGTAGGAAAAGCAACAGAAAGAGCTGTGACAGTTTCCTCTCCCAGAGCCTTGCCAGTCATAGGAGGAGATACCTCCACCTAAAGGAAGAAGAAGAAAAGGCAGTGCCAAGTAAAAAAAAATGGGGAAATGCTAACAACACAATGTCAGAACAAAAAAAAAGGGGGGAACACACATACCACGTCGTTACCAGAAGATTGGCTTTTACCCTTCTTGTGATCAGACTTGCGCTTGGACTGCAAAGGAAACCACCACTCGTCAGCAAAATAGAAATAAGTGCAACAAGGTGAACAAATGAAAAAGAGAGAAGAAGGAAAGAAGTCTTGCCCTTCTCTCTCTCTCTACAGATTCTCTGAAAGTCTTTTGCTTACTACGAGTACGCCCAGAGGGTCCTAAAGGAGGCTGGGATACAAAACCAGAGGATCCTAAAGAACCATGGACTGAAGCAGTCACAGGAACCTGGGAAAAAGAAGACTCTACCTTGGTCTTCTTCCGGGTCCTTGAAGCCAAAGGTTCCCTGACATCCTTGCCTTCCTGAGATGCCAAGTGTGTTTGAGATTTCCCGGTTTTTCTTCTTTTTGTCTCAGAACCTATCTCCACACCCCCTGTACTTTCATCAACATCAACAGCTTTCATTTTCTTCGGCCTGACATCCTTACCTTTACTCAGAGCAGTGGCAGCACTTATCGTCTCCACTGCACCTTTCTTGATGGGCACTCTAGAGGAAGCGCCAATGATGAGACTATAACCCAGCCAAGTCTCAGGAAAATCCTGTCCATAAGTCACCCAACCTCCCCTAGAGGCATGCCACTCTGCAAACCCAGTCTTGCTGCTTGCAGCAGCAGAAACAATCCCAGCAGTAGGAAGGGATAAACGCCTATTGGATGTCGGAGCAGAAACAATGCTAAGATTCGGGGCTTCCCGAACTGTACCAGAGCCAACATAGTCAACAAAAGACTTCTGTACTCTTCTCCAAAAACTGGAGTAGCCACTAGAAGCAAAGACTCCTCTCTGGGAGTTAGGCACTGCAAATTGGGGGCTCCTCCGTGACCAATAAGAAAAGGCTTGCAGCCTCAAGAAAGGATCCAAAGAAGGAAGGGATGGCACCACGTCCTTAAAGACTGGAGGAATGTCCTGGTCAAAACCAAATTGTCGGAGCACCCGGTGTGCTGAATAATGAGTATATTTTGGGCCACTTGAAGAAGGCACAGGAAGCCAGAGGGGCTAATGCAGGCAAGATAAGCCAGACTGCCCTCATCACCACGGCACAAGTCAAAGGTATTACCTGTAGAAGATAAAAAAGAAGACAATACAGAATCACACGCAAAGCCAGGGCCAAACTCACGAGGGGATCTCCAATGTAAGTTCCCTGCTTGGTCAAATAATTCCACAAGATTGAGGCCACCACCTTTCAAGCTAATCCAACGAAAGATAATGGGAAAGGCATCAGTAGAATTGCCACAAAGACCCTTCACTATGTCGGGGGATCCTTGGAATTTGTCCTTCACAAATTTCAAAATTCCTGCACTTGGCCAAAGTAGCTGCAGAACGATCCCACATGAAAATCTGAAGGATAGCACAGTGAAGAGATGAAGTAATCACATAACAAGAATCACCCTCAGTCTCATCTCCATGAAGCTGGTCCAATTGAGAGTAAACATGACCCAAAAACAGAGGGGCCAAAGGATACTGGGTACCTCGAGCCAACTTGATTGCCAACGGAAAAAAGGAAGACTTAACTCCGTACCCAGGAAACTCACTAAACAAGAATTTGCTAAGCCAAAAAGCCAAAAAACTGGCCCACCTCACTTCCTTATCTTTCTCACGAGAGAGGGTCATCACCCATCTCCCTATCCTAGCCGGCTTACCACCAGAAGAGGCAGCGCGACCACCAAAATGACCAAACAATTTATCTTCTACCACGAGATCCTCACCAGAAAGGTTAATATCAAAGGGGCTCTCGTCACCAAACACCGGGAGGAGGAAGTTATTAACCACATCTTCTAAGGTGATCGTCAATTCACCAACAGAAAAGAAAAAAGTATGAAGGGAAGGACACCAACGACGTACCAGATGCCTGAGCCCTTTGGCGTCTCTGAAGCCCTCAAGGTTTCTGGAAATAGCCACTGCCTTTAGGATACCGGCGCGCTCCAAGCGACCCACAAACTCAGCATCAGACAGTTCCTTGTCTACCCATATAGGCCAGCCCTGAATCTTTCCCGGAACAAAATCAAAGAAGATAGGAACCACCTCTCGAATTCCTTGTCTAATCTAAAGATCAAAAATCTCTCTAGGGTCAGGAACCTGGGCGGAACCAGCGAAACCCGCTTGGCCAGAAAACATCCAAGCATGAGGGGATGGAGGAGCCTCACCATGAGATACATGAGGGAAAAATGAACTGAGAGAATACCAAGGATCCCGTAAAGGGAAGGCCGGACGTTCGGTAACCTCGCGAGAATCGCTCGGAGCAGAACCAGAAGAACCTTCACCCTCAGAAGGACTGGGGGTACGCTCTCTCCTCTTTCGGGAAGAGGAAGAAGCCATTGGAACAACACGTACAATGAGAAGAAAGGAGATTGAAAGTGCGAAAAGGGGGAAGACCGGAGTAACAGAGAAGAAGAGAAAAAGAAAGAGAAACTCAAAGAATGAAAAACTCAGAGAAGCAAAGTGATAAGATGAAACGGCTACAATAAAGGCGCAAATAGCAGTTGGGGAAGACAGTTTATGGAAAGACGCGCCAGTTGCCAAAAAATTTAATTCGAAGAAGGGATTAATCAGCGGTTATTAATGAGAAGTAACGGGAAACGAGAAAAGTGGGTAGAGGAGTTTTACCTTAAATACTCAACTGCCACGTCCCGTGCAAAGAGGAAATTGAAAAAATAATGATTATAAGGGAACGCGACACGCAAAAATGAGGTGACCAAAAGCAGCAGAAAAGGGCCGGGATCCCAAGTAAAAAGGAAGGGAACCCAGTAGAAGTTGGAGAAGGGGATCCTACGAAAATCTTAGAAAATCTAAATCACTCACGTGAGCTTCAGGCAACCCACGAGCTCGGGGGGCTAAATGTTGAGGTCCAAAAGAATCATAGTGAAGGAAGCCCAAAAGAATAAGTCAAGCCCAAAAGGATAAGTCAAGCCCAAAAGGAAAAGTCAAGCCCAAAAGGAAAAATCAAGCTAAGCCCAAAGTAGCAAATGCAGGAAACCCATGAAGGAATAAAAAAGCCCAGGGGATCCTGAAGTCCAGACAAAGAAGCATCCAAAAAAAGAGGATCACGGCAAGGGATAAGAAGCAAGGATCCTCAGGAACCATCAAGAGGCGCAAATCCCTTCAGGCACAAAGACAAAGGAAGACTAGGACAGTTCGATAGAAAAAGACAGAAGAAGAAAACAAGAAACAAAAGCAAAAAGAACGCGAGCGACCTCTCATGGCACAGACAGAAAAAGCCTCGGGGAACCAAGACGGGGAAGAAGAATGATAACAAACGACTTTCAAAAATGGCAGAACAGGATTCCGCCCAGATGGGAAAGAAAAGGGAAAAGTAGAAGATGCCAGAAATGGGGATGCCGAGAAGGGCATACCTTAGCACATCCCAAAGAAGATGGCCAACCAGGAACTTTCAAAAGAATCAGAGCTGAAAGAAGGAAAGAATGAGAAAAAACGGTGTTGAGATCTAAAAAATCACAGCAAAAAATAAGCCCAAGAAAGAATAAGCTAAGCCCAAGAAAGAGTGAGTTAAGCCCAGAAGAAAAAAAAAAGACCAAGTCCAAAGGTATTATACTAAAGGCCCTGAGGATCCCGAAGCCCAGAAAAGGAAAAGCAACCAAAAAAGAAAAAAAGAGAGAACATCACAGCAAAGTATAAGGCGCGAGGATCCTCGGGCACCATCAATGAGCGCGAAGAAAGAAGAAGACCAGGACAGATCGATAGAAAGAAAAACGAGAAAAAAACAAAAGGACGCAAGCGACCCTTCATGGCACAGACAGAAAAGGCGTCGGGGAACCAAAACAAGGAAGAAGAATGTTAACAAAACGATTTCAAAAGAGCAGAACAGGATTCCGCCCAAATAGGAAAGAAACGGAGAAGTAAAAGACACCGGAAGTGAGGATGCCGAGAAGGGCATACCTCAGCACACCCCAAAGAGGATGGCCAACCAGAAACTTTCGAAGGAATCAGAACCAAGAGAAGGAAAGAATGAGAGAAAACGGAAAAGGGGACTTACCGAGATGATGAGGACAGAACATACTCTATTCACAAAAGACCAAAACAGAGGAACCAACGGTTCCCCAAGACGCCCAGAAAACTCCACTATAAAAGGAGAGGATGGGTTGTGAAGAAGGGCAGCGAGAAAAAAAGAGAGGAACAATAGAAAGAAGAGATTTACTAGAAAAATCATCAGAAAGTTTAGGCAGAAAGAAAATACTAAAGGGAAAGACAAATACTGCTTCCCGATATCCTGTAAAAGCAACTATGGCACATACTCGGATCCAACAAGAATCAAACTTCGCAAGTTTTGAAGGCTGAAATAGCTATTCAAGGCTGCAATTTTTGAGCTTGATTGGACCTTGTATCACGTCCTAGTAAGCTTGCTGTAATCAAACAGATAATGCTTTAATGAAATATTGTCCCCAGGATCCCCACAGTACTTCTTTTTATTGTCTTGCTAATCCTGTTTAATCTTTCTTTCTGAACTTACGTTGTTAATTTTGGCACTCCTCGATATCCTTGTTTATTGTCAGGAACATTTCTCTGCATTCGCTTGATTCTTAAACAGCCATTTAGCTGCGGTGAGTCAAGGCCCAGTCCACCAAATCCCCTTTTTCTTTTTCACTCAGGCTCGGGATCCTTGGGCCTGAGTATCCCGAAAAAGACACTCTCACATTTTGGCGACTCCGCTGGGGACTGGGCAAAGAAGAAGGAAGAAACAATCCCTTCACAGAGAATGCCTCCAAGACAAAGAAACAGCAAAGGAACCAATGTGCCACCTACGGCCTCTGAACCTGTAGGAGAAAACGAGGAAGTCTCCAGGCAAGGAGGTGGGATACCCTTGGTGGAACAGGAGGTTGTGTCGGAACAAAGACACGCAAGACAGGAACCAGACCTAATGGCCAGGATGACAGCAATGTTAAAGGATTTGGAGCAAGAAGTTCGTCTTCTCAAAGAAGGCAGGACACAGGAAGTCAGAGACAACATTCCCCCTACTGGCCACCAAGATGGGACCCAGCCAGAAGGAGGGTCAGCAGTAGGAGGAAGAGCCAACCCTCAGTATTTGACACTGGCAGACGTCAATGCCCTCTTGGAGCAAGAAAGGGAAAAACTCTCAGGGATCCCCAAGCAATTCTCTCGGGATCCCCCGTTCCCTCCAGAACTCCTTGGCAAACCATATCCTAAGGGATACGAACCCCTAAAGTTCCATCCTTTTGATGGGAGGAATGGAAGTGCCGTGGAACATGTGAGCAGGTTTGTCCACACTATGGGCCCTTATGCAGGAGATAAAGAATTATGTCTAAGGGAATTTGCCAAATCTTTGGTAGATAGGGCATACACCTGGTACACCACGCTGAGACCCGGGTCCATCAAGACCTGGGATGAGATGATGGAAAAATTCTGCGCCAAATATTACCCTGGTGAAGACAAAATCACTTTCCAGAACCTGCAGATGGTGAGGCAGAGACCTGGAGAAGATCCTGTTCAGTTTATTAAAAGATTCGAAGATGTGTCTCTAGACTGCTATGGAGACCATGAAGAAAAGGAGCTCGTGGAAACCTGCATAGCCAACATGCTTTTTGACTACAGGCTCAACCTTGAAAATTTATGTATCACACAGTTTGCTGATCTGCTGCAAAGAACCAGAAGGACGGCGCAAACCATGAGAACCAAAAGGCTGCCCGCATCCCAAGCTATGACAGCATCAACAGGAGAAAAAAGGAAAAGACCAGACGGGAAGGTGTTTGAAGAACCACCAGTGATCCCATGCACAGCTGAGGAGTTAAGCCATGTCCTAGACAAATGGATTGGAGATGGGGTTGTTAGGCCATTCACTGTGTCCAGGCCACCAACCGAAGAAGAAAGGAAGAATCCTTTATTTTGCAGAATCCATAACTATGTAAAGCACTCCACTAAGGACTGCTGGACCCTTCGCAGACTATTCCACAAAAAGTTGAGAGAAGGAACCCTGGAGCTCACCCAGAAGGAACCGGAAGTGCAGAGGAACCCCTTACCTAACCACAAAGGAAAAGGGGTGGTAGCAGTAGTAATACATGGGAACCCAGCAGAGGCAGGAGAATCTGAAGGATCCTTCCACCCGAGTACAGTCAAGACCCTCCAAAAGAATCCTAAGTTCAGGTCACTATTCAATCAATTAGGATTCGGACCAGAAGCAAGAAGAGTGGCCACAGAGTCTCTCATGAGTATAGCAGCAGATTCAGGGATGGAATGTTTTACAGCTGAGTCACATGCTAGTCGAGCTTTCCTGGAGACAACCAATGCAATAACTTTCACTGATGAGGACATGGAGATTGAGCACCCAGACCACCGTAGACCCCTTTATTTAATGGCCACCATAAACGGCGTTCAAGTCAGGAGAGCACTGGTGGATACAGGGGCATCACTCAACCTCATAGCCTTGAGTACCTTGGAAGCTGTTGGCTTAGCTGACAGAAGGATCCTGGGGACCCCCATGGAGATAACAGGATTTGGAGGATCGGTGGAAGCAACAGAAGGATACGTACAGCTAGCCTTAAGGGTAGGGCCAATAGTAGCTTTGACAAGGTTTCATGTGATTAATGCAGAAGTTTCTTATCACGTGCTGCTGGGACGCCCGTGGCTTCACAAACATCGCCTTATTCCATCCACGTTCCATCAATGCATTAAAGGAAGACTGAATGGGAGGCCCATAAGGATCCCTGCCAATCATAATCCTTTCAGCCAGGGAGAAGTAAACTTTGCAGAAACGATGTTTTATGATGAGTTGGAGCCAGATGATGAGAACCCCACCCCAGGGACCCCGGGGGCACCTATCCTAGAAGAAGAAGAAGGAGGAAGGAGCACCCGTGACCTGAGAAACCTTTTAGAAAGAAAAAGACAAAAGAGGGAGCCCAGCTCTTCAGGATCCCGAGAATGTGTGGTGGTGCGGGAACCTGGGGGAAGGCTAATTTATCGTTTGTGAAGGTGCGCGGGGCCCGAATGCATTGTGCAGGAAGGTCCCGGACCACCAAGTTGCATGATGGCCCAAGAAGAAATCCCAGAAGAACCAGTTAAGGAGGCCCAGATTCAGCCCGAGGAAGAACTGAAGGAAGTAGACCTGGGAACAGAACCAGGATCCCGGAAACCTGTTTTCATTAGCAGTCAATTGGTGGCTCAAGAAAGAGAGCAACTGGTAACCTTACTTCAAAAATACAGAGATGTGTTTGCATGGACTTATGATGAGATGCCTGGTCTAGACCCGGAGTTGGTAGTCCATTCTCTTAATGTGGAACCAGGGGTGAGGCCAGTAGTCCAACCAGCCAGGGTCTTCCACACTGAGGTAGAAGCTCAAATAGTCCAAGAAGTCAAGAAATTACTAACAGCTGGTTTTATCAAACCCATCCAACACCCAAAATGGCTTTCCAACATTGTACCTGTGAAGAAGAAGAATGGTCAAATCCGCTGCTGTGTAGACTTTCGCAACTTGAACAAGGCATGTCCTAAAGATGAGTTCCCCTTGCCCAATATCGATCTCCTTGTAGATTCAGCTGCAGGAAACTCAATGTTCTCGTTTATGGACGGGTACAGTGGATACAATCAAATTCGCATGGCAGCCAAAGATGCAGAGAAGACGGCATTCAGAACTCCGATTGGGAACTTTTACTACACTGTAATGCCCTTTGGCCTCAAAAATGCGGGGGCTACGTATCAACGAACCATGACAGCCATTTTCCATGACATGATGCATGAGGAGATGGAAGATTATGTAGACGATATTGTGGTCAAGTCAAAAACCAGAACAGGACATTTCCAAGTACTTGAGCAGGTCTTTGAAAGATGCAGGAAATACAAGTTACGTATGAACCCCATGAAGTGCGCCTTTGGAGTGTCTGCTGGAAAGTTCCTTGGGTTCCTGGTACATCACAAAGGCATAAGCGTGGATCCAGCCAAGGCCACAGCTATTGCCACGATGAGAAGACCAACTACTGTTAGAGAACTCAAAAGCTTCCTGGGAAGAGTCTCATATATCAGGAGGTTTGTGCCTGGTTTAGCCTCAGCCACGGCGGGCTTATCAAAACTACTGAAAAAGGGAAATGAATTCGCCTGGGGAACAGAGCAGCAGGAAGCTTTTCAAAGAATTCAGAGCATTATGAACCATCTGCCCACCCTCCAGGCACCAGTACGTGGGCGACCTCTGTTGCTATACTTAGCATCAAACTCTCAGGCAATAGGAGCTTTGCTGGCGCAAGAAGATGACCAAGGAAATGAGCAGCCCATATATTATGTAAGCAGAACACTCAAGGATACCGAGACCAGGTACCCCAGAATAGAGAAAGCCTGCCTAGTAATTGTTTATGCCTCCCAAAGGTTGAAGAGGTACTTCTCAGCTCACCAAATCCTCTTGGTAACCAAGTCCCACCCCATAAAAGCACTCCTGCACCAGCCCCTCCTCACGGGAAGGATGGCACAATGGCTAGTATTGCTCTCACAATATGATATAGGCACAAGAACTCCCAAGGCTGTAAAGAGCCAGGCCATAGCAGATTTGCTAGCTCAATTCCCAGGGAAGGAAGAAGGCACGCTGAGCGAAGAAATCCCTGGTGAGGTAGCAGTGATGGAGATCCCAGGGAAGAAATGGACTATGAGGTTTGACGGGTCAGCTACAGCAACTTCAAATGGGGTAGGAATTGTGCTAAGCTGTGAAAATGGGGATGTCATGCCCCTGTCTTTCAAGCTTGGTTTCTCATGCTCTAATAATGCAGCTGAGTATGAGGCATACTTGACTGGGTTGACTATAGCACTCAGCATAGGAGTAAAACACATGAGAGTGCTGGGAGATTCTAATCTTGTAGTCTCCCAAATAAAAGGTGACTTTGCATTACGGGAACAAAGCTTAGCAGCCTACAAGACTTGGGCACAAAGACTGGAAATGGAATTTCAAACCTTCAGCATAGAATACACTCAAAGAAGCGAAAACAGGTTCGCAGATGCTCTCGCCACCCTGGGATCCCAAATACCATTTGATGGGAGAGATACACTGATAAAAATAGGAAGGCAGGAACATTCTATTGTGAGGATCCTCCAAGGAATGTACCCAGGGGAATCCAAACAGTGGGACTGGAGGGACGAAGTCAAAGAAAGGATGAAAGAAGTAAATCCTAGGGGGAACATCAAAGAACTAATGGATTACACTCAGATAGAAGGAGAATTGTACAGAAGACTGCCAGGAGGAATACTGTCCAGATGTATCACCGAGAAGGAAGGAAAGTTGAAATTAGAAGAATTACACGCCCAAACATGTGGAGTTGCAGAAAAAGTCAGCCTATACAGGAGGATGCAACGCATGGGGTACTACTGGCCAGACATGGACAAGGAAGCAGCAGTCATACAGGGGAAATGTAAGGAATGTCGTTTGGCAATCGATAAAGAAGAAAGCTACGCTGTGTTTGTTACAGAAGATTGGCGGGTTCCTTTCATAGGATACCTGGCTCAGGGTATCCTGCCAACCGACAAGGAGCTGGCCCATAAGCTCAAGAAACTGGCGTGCAGGTATTTCTTGCAGAATGATATTTTGTTCAAAAAAGGATACCACGGGGATCCCCTCAGATGCCTGGGACCGAAGGAAGCTAGAGAAGTAATCAGAGAGGTGCACTCTGGAGATTGCGGAAGTCACCCAGGGAAGAGAAGGCTGCACAAGCAGTTACTGTTGTTGGGGTATTACTGGCTAACGATGAAAAGAGACTCTGAGGAGCTGGTCAAAACATGTCATGCTTGCCAAGTCCTAGGGGATGCGATTCACACTCACCCAAATGTCCTACAGGATATGACAACACCATGGCCTTTTCATACTTGGGGGCTCGATCTCATAGGGCCCATAAACCCTCCATCCAATGGTTATATATGGATCCTGGCAGCCACGGAGTACTTTACAAAATGGGTAGAGGCCATCCCTTTGAAAAAAGCTACTGGAGCAGCTGTAGCAAATTTCATTCGAGACCACATCATTACAAGATTCGGGATCCCCAGAAGATTGATCAGCGACAATGGAACCCCATTCATAAACAAAGATGTGAAGGGATTAACTGAAGCATACCACATCAAGCAGGGAAGATCTACCCCATACTACCCACAAGGAAACGGCCAAGCTGAAGCTACTAACAGGGTAATATTAAAAATCCTTAAGAAAATGAAGCATGAGTATGGAGGAAAATGGAGTGACCATTTGGCAGATGTGCTTTGGGCATGTAGGAGCTCTGTAAAGACAGCCACATGATTCTCCCCATTCTCCCTGGTTTATGGAACAGAGGCCATCAGCCCTGTGGAGTTAATCATTCCTACACCAAGGGTAGTTCTTGAGGAAAATCAGGGAGAAAGTGAAGACGCAAGCAATGAAAAGAGATTAGTAGATCTGGAAGGAGTAGAAGAAGAAAGGGAACTGGCCAAGAAAAGGAGCCAAAGATACCAGCAAAGAATGACCAGAGCATATGCACAAGCAGTACGCCCAAGAGTGTTCACCAAAGGGCAACTAGTGCTAAGGATGGCGGAGCACGTGAGGAGGAACCTGCCAGGGCCTTCCAAGTTCACCCCAAAATGGGAAGCACCCTACATCATCAATACAGCTCATGAAAGTGGATATTATTACCTTACCAAAGAAGATGGGACAGTCCTGACAGAACCCATAAACGGGAAGTGGCTGAAGCAATATTATGCATGAGGACAACGGGATCCCCAGTACCTCAGGGTCCTTTCACCAACTTCACTATCTGCTAAGTTCCTTTTATTTTGTCTTTTTATTTTTTAGCCTTTATCCAAAATTCTAGCCTAAGATAATTTTGTTCAGGAACATGTGATAGATTGACACTTTGTGGTCAATGCTGCACCAAAAGACTTTTGCTTTGTTCCAAAAAAAAATGATCATGTTTTAATGGAATTCCTTTTTCTGCAACATTTAAGTTTTTTTTACTGCAAAGACCAAATATGGATAAATTCAAGGAAGGATACCTGAGTAAAAAAAAAAGGGGGAGAATATGCAATACCCTTTTTACATATGGCCCAGGATCCACCTCACAAATAATTTTGGATATCCCACAAACAGTCCCAAGTGCATAGGTCTAGGATCACAGAATAAAAGAAAATATCTAGGATACCTAGCCTAGCACTTGGCAAAAGGGGAACCTGTCAAAAGTTCATGAACTGGGACCGTATCTCAAAAAAAAATACACAGAGAAGGATACTAGTGTACCCAGTTCAGTACTTGCACAATAAGTCACCAAGTACCTGGACCAGAACTTACAGTGAAACCTGTGAAAACCATGGTCCAGGACTCAGGAAAGAAAAGAATCACAAGAAAGTAAAGACAATATATATACATCTAAGGAAAAAGGCAGATTCACATACCAAGAAATAAGAAGCAGTTTTGATGCACAAAAGAGAAAGAGCAGAGCAATGTTTAAAAAAAAAAAATTATACAACCCCAAATTGTTCATATGAATAAAAAAAAAAAGCTAAGGAATGAGGCCGGCCAACAGAGAAGCATCTGGAGAAATAGCAGGAACAGCCAAAGAAGAAAGGATCCTCTGCCGCTTGACTTTCAAATCTTGTAGAACTTTGTGAGCATGAGCCAAAGCTTCCTCAGCAACAGCTATCTCAGTGTCTATACTCTTGAATGATTGCCTTTGAAACAGCATATGAGCCAGCAGACGCAAGTGATCCAGCAGGAAAGACAAATTAAACTTGGCCTCTAGAAGGTCCTGCACCACACCTCTCCATTCCAGAAGCTTTTCTTCAGACAACGAATCAACAGAGGAATTCTTTAGAGAAATCAACACAGCACACAGCAACTCCATCAGAATATTGCCTAGAAAAATGCCTCCCCTGAAGCCACTGGTAAAATCCCCGTGACTCTTGAGCAGGCTCTCTAGCAGTGGCAAGCCCTCCACAGGAACAGAGAAGCGCAGGAAGCTGCCATAAGAAGACCCAAAGATATGAAAGTGGCTGGCAGGAAGACTGTTGAATTCCAAAAGATCGAAGCGAGCCAGGAAAGAGGAAAGCTTCGAATCAAGATCTGATGCAGCCACCTTCGAGGCATCCCCCATCACCGTGTCCCCACTTGCAGAAACCTGAGGACTTGCAGCCTTCTGCTCTGGATGAAGGTCAGCAACTCCAACAGGTCTCACAATTCCTTCAGGGATAACAGGCTCAGAACCTGCAAAGCCTGTATCAGTATTCAAAAAAAAAAAGGGGGAGAAAGAAGAAAAAGAAAAAAGAAGAACAAATCTAGAAGAACAAACCGGCTCCAGTTTCTTGAGGCAGAACCTCTTCTTCCTGATCTCCTGACTTCCCCGAAGATTCTGGGAAGGAACATAAGGCAAGTTGAAGAAAAGGTGAGGGACCAATGGCAAATTGGCTAAAGGAAGGGATAGATGCAGGGGGCTTCGCCATATATATAAAAAAAAAAAAAGGGGAAAACACGATGGAACAGCCTGCACTCACCTTCTGAGCTCTCTGATTCTAAAGAAGAGGCAACACTATGAGCGGGTTTCTCACTGGTTTGACCTAAAAGGAAAAGAAGGAACTCAAGAGAAACTGGGAAAGAGAGTGAAACATAACGTTATTTCAAAAGAAACAAGCTTTACCTGTTTGTTTGGATAAAGGAGTGTCTCCCAAAGCATCTTTATCTGACGAGGTCAGAGGAAACACAGTCTTGATAGGACTAGGAGTGCGTTCAAGATGGGGACTCTGAGATGATGGGATCCTAGAAGCTTTGGGATCCTGAGAGTCCTGGGAACCTTGCATCGGCTGCCCAATTCCATCAGCAGGGTCATCAGTAGGGGGCTCCTCCCCCATAACAGGAAAAATGACAGAAAGAGCTGTGATAGTTTCCTCCCCCAGAACCTTGCCAGTCACAGGAGGGGATACCTCCACCTAAAGAAAGGAGAAGCAGAGAAGGCAATACTAAGAAAAAAAAAAGAAAACAGCAGGAATGCTAGCAACACAGAAAGAACAGAAGAAAGGGGAACACACGTACCACGTCGTCTCCAGAAGATTGACTCTTACCCTTCTTATAATCAGACTTGCGCTTGGACTGCAAAGAAAATCACCACTCGTCAGCAAAGATAGAAAATGAATGCAACGAAAAAAAAAAAGAGAGAAGAAGGAAAGAAGTCTTGCCCTTCTCTCTCTCTCTACAGATTCTCTGGAAGTCTTTTGCTTACTACGAGTACGCCCAGAGGGTCCTAAAGGAGGCTGGGATACCAAACCAGAGGATCCTAAAGAACCATGGACTGAAGCAGTCACAGGAACCTGGGGAAAAGAAGACTCTACCTTGGTCTTCTTCCGGGTCCTTGAAACTAAAGGTTCCCTGACATCCTTGCCTTCGTGAGATGCCAAGTGTGCTTGAGATTTCCCCGTTTTCCTTCTTTTTGCTTCAGAGCCTATCTCCACACCCCCTGCACTTTCGCCAGCATCAGCAGCTTTCATCTTCTTCAACTTAACATCCTTACCTTTAGCAGTAGCAGCACTAATTGTCTCTGTTGCACCCTTTTTGATGGGCACCCCAGAGGAAGTACCAATGATAAGACTGTCACCCAGCCAGGCTTCAGGAAAATCCTGTCCATAAGTCACCCAACCTCCCCTGGAGGAATGCCACTCTGCAAACCCAGTCTTGCTGCTGGCAGCAGCAGAAACGATCCCAGCAGTAGGAAGGGATAAACGTCTATTAGCTGTCGGAGCAGAAACAATGCTAGAGTTCGGGACTTCCCGAATTGTACCAGTGCCAACATAGTCAACAAAAGATTTTTGTACTCTTCTCCAATAACCGGTATAGCCACTGGAAGCAAAGACTCCTCTCTGGGAGTTAGGCACTACGAACTGGGGGCTCCTCCGAGACCAATAAGAAAAGGCCTGCAGCCTCAAGAAAGGATCCAAGGAAGGAAGGGACGGCACCACATCCTTGAAAACTGGCGGGATATCTTGATCAAAACCAAACTGTCGAAGCACCCGATGTGCTGAATAATGAGTGTACTTTGGGCCGCTTGAAGAGGGCACGGGAAGCCAGGAGGGGCTAATGCAGGCAAGATAAGCCAGACTGCCCTCATCACCACGGCGCAGGTCGAAGGTATTACCTGTTGAAGATAAAAAAGAAGATAGCACAGAATCACATGCAAAGCCAGGACCAAACTCACGAGGGGATCTCCAATATAAGCTCCCTGCTTGGTCAAACAACTCCACAAGATTCAGGCCACCACCCTTCAAGCTAATCGAACGAAAAATAATGGGAAAGGCATCAGTAGAATTGCCACAAAGACCCTTCACTATGTCGGGGGATCCTTGGAACTTGTCCTTCACAAACTTCAAATTTCTACACTTAGCCAAGGTAGCTGCAGAACGGTCCCACATAAAAATTTGAAGAATGGCACAATGAAGAGATGAAGTAATTACATAGCAAGAGTCACCCTCAGCCTCGTCTCCATGAAGCTGGTCCAGTTGAGAATAAACATGACCCAAAAACAGAGGGGCCAAAGGATACTGGGTACCCCGAGCCAACTTGATTGCCAACGGAAAAAATGAAGACTTAACTCCGTACCCAGGGAACTCACTGAACAAAAATTTACTAAGCCAAAAAGCCAGGAAACCGGCCCACCTCACTTCCTTATCCTTTTCACGAGAGAGGGTCATCACCCATCTCCCCATCCTAGCCGGTTTACCACCAGGAGAGGCGGAGCGGCCACCAAAATGACCAAATAATTTCTCTTCTACCACGAGATCCTCACCAGAAAGATCAATATCAAAGGGATTTTCTTCACCAAACACCGGGAGGAGGAAGTTATTAACCACATCCTCCAAGGTGATTGTCAATTCACCAGTAGAAAAGAAAAAAGTATGAAGGGAAGGACACCAACGACGTACCAGATGCCTGAGCCCTTTGGCGTCTCTGAAACCCTCAAGGTTTCTGGAAATAGCCACTGCCTTTAGGATGCCGGCGCGCTCCAAACGACCCACAAACTCAGCATCAGACAGTTCTTTGTCTACCCATATAGGCCAACCCTGAATCTTTCCCGGAACAAAATCAAAGAAAATAGGAACCGCCTCTCGGATTCCTTGTCTGATCTGGAGATCAAAAATCTCTCTAGGGTCAGGAACCTGGGCGGAACCAGCGAAACCCGCTTGGCCAGAAAATAGCCAAACGTGAGGGGATGGAGGAGCCTCACCATGAGATATATGGGGGAAAAATAAACTGAGAGAATACCAAGGATCCCGTAAAGGGAAGGCCGGACGTTCAGCAACCTCGCGGGAATCGCTCGGAGCAGAACCAGAAGAACCTTCCCCCTCAGAAGGACTGGGGGTGCGCTCTCTCCTCTTGCGAGAAGAAGAAGAAGCCATGGAAACAGCACACACTCTGAGAAGAAAAGAGATTGAAAGTGCGAAAAAGGGAAGACCAGAGTAACAGAGAAGAAGAAAAAACTCAGGGAATGAAAAAAGTTCAGAGAAACAAAATGATAAGGTGAAACGGCTACAATAAAGGCGCAAGTAGCAGTTGGGAAAAACAGTTTATGAAAAGACGCGCCAGTTGCAAAAAAATTTAATTTGAAGAGGGGGTTAATCAGCAGTTATTAATGAGAAGCAATGGGAAACAAGATAAGTGGGTAGAAGAGTTTTATCTCAAATACTCAACTGCCGCGTCCCGTGTAAAGAGGAAGCTGCGAAAAGTAATGATTGTAAAAGAACACAACACGCAAAAATGAGGCGACCAAAAGCAGCATAAGAGAGCTGGGATCCCACAAAAACCTAAGGAAACCTAAATCACTCACGCGTGGGCTTCAGGCAACCCACGAGCTCGGGGGGCTAAATGTTGAGGTCTAAAAAATCACAGCAAAAAATAAGCCCAAGAAAGAATAAGCTAAGCCCAAGAAAGAGTGAGTTAAGCCCAGAAGAAAAAAAAAAGACCAAGTCCAAAGGCATTATACTAAAGGCCCTGAGGATCCCGAAGCCCAGAAAAGGAAAAGCAACCAAAAAAGAAAAAAAGAGAGAACATCACAGCAAAGTATAAGGCGCGAGGATCCTCGGGCACCATCAATGAGCGCGAAGAAAGAAGAAGACCAGGACAGATCGATAGAAAGAAAAACGAGAAAAAAACAAAAGGACGCAAGCGACCCTTCATGGCACAGACAGAAAAGGCGTCGGGGAACCAAAACAAGGAAGAAGAATGTTAACAAAACGATTTCAAAAGAGCAGAACAGGATTCCGCCCAAATAGGAAAGAAACGGAGAAGTAAAAGACACCAGAAGTGAGGATGCCGAGAAGGGCATACCTCAGCACACCCCAAAGAGGATGGCCAACCAGAAACTTTCGAAGGAATCAGAACCAAGAGAAGGAAAGAATGAGAGAAAACGGAAAAGGGGACTTACCGAGATGATGAGGACAGAACATACTCTGTTCACAAAAGACCAAAACAGAGGAACCAACGGTTCCCCAAGACGCCCAGAAAACTCCACTATAAAAGGAGAGGATGGGTTGTGAAGAAGGGCAGCGAGAAAAAAAGAGAGGAACAATAGAAAGAAGAGATTTACTAGAAAAATCATCAGAAAGTTTAGGCAGAAAGAAAATACTAAAGGGAAAGACAAATACTGCTTCCCGATATCCTGTAAAAGCAACTATGGCACATACTCGGATCCAACAAGAATCAAACTTCGCAAGTTTTGAAGGCTGAAATAGCCATTCAAGGCTGCAATTTTTGAGCTTGATTGGACCTTGTATCACGTCCTAGTAAGCTTGCTGTAATCAAACAGATAATGCTTTAATGAAATATTGTCCCCAGGATCCCCACAGTACTTCTTTTTATTGTCTTGCTAATCCTATTTAATCTTTCTTTCTGAACTTACGTTGTTAATTTTGGCACTCCTCGATATCCTTGTTTATTGTCAGGAACATTTCTCTGCATTCGCTTGATTCTTAAACAGCCATTTAGCTGCGGTGAGTCAAGGCCCAGTCCACCAAATCCCCTTTTTCTTTTTCACTCAGGCTCGGGATCCTTAGGCCTGAGTATCCCGAAAAAGACACTCTCACAAACGGAAACAGGACTTACCGAGACGATAGGAACAGGACATGCTCTGTTTGCAAAAGAGCAAAACAGGGGAACCAGCGGTTCCCCGGGAAGACCAAAAAACTCCATTATAAAAGGAGGGGATGGGTTGTGAATAAGAGGCAGCGAAAAAAGAGAGAAACACAAGAAAGAAGAAATTCTCTTAGAAAAACTGTCAGAAAAATCTGTGGAGAAGAGAAAATACTAAGGGAAAAACAAATATTGCTTCCCGGTATCCTGTAAAAGCCACTATTGCACATACTCGGATTCAACGAGAATCAAACTTTGCAAGTTTTAAAGGTTGAAATAGCCATTCAAGACTGTAATTTTTGAGCTTGACTAAACCTTGCATCACGTCCTAGTGA
Organism: Quercus robur; assembly: GCF_932294415.1. Classification (NCBI taxonomy): domain Eukaryota; kingdom Viridiplantae; phylum Streptophyta; class Magnoliopsida; order Fagales; family Fagaceae; genus Quercus; species Quercus robur. The sequence goes on along the minus strand of NC_065541.1, from coordinate 67,311,510 downwards.
GCTTTCTGTAATCCAACAGATAATGTATTAATGAAACATACTTCATATTTCCCAGGATCCCCTCAGCATTAATTTCTTATCGCTTTGCTAATCCTGTTTCTTTCCTTTTGAATTTACCTTGTTAATCTTTGGCACTCTTCGATATCCTTGCTTGTCATTTTTTATATTGTCAGGAGCATCCTCTGCATCCCACTTGATTCTTAAACAGCTCGTTAGCTACGGTGAGTCAAGGCCCGGTTCACCAAATCCTCCTTTTCATTTAGGCCCGGGATCCTTGGGCCTGAGTGTCACGAAAAAGGCACTCTCACACCTGCAATCCTTGGAATTGGTCTTCTAGGCGATCTATCTCCTTTTCAGTTTTTGAGGAGGTTCTACTAAAACTACTAGAGGTTGTTTAGGCATGTAAGGTTTCAAGCCTAGGGTCTCTACTGGCCATGGTGTGATCTGGTGAAGGGGTGACTGGTTCCTTTTTCACGAGTTCTTCAAGCTTTTGGGCCACTATTTGTAAGGCTGTTTGGTCCTTAGGTTTGAGGCTAGCTTGTCTAGTTGTGGGGAGCTTTACTAAAGGCTTTACTAGGATTTGGATAGGTTTGCTAGGGTTTCCTGGCTGAAGGAGAACCTTATTGTCAATCCTGTCTTCTATCCTATCAAGCTGTTTTCCTATGACTCCTGAACACTGGTTGGTGTAGTTGTTTTGCTCTATCACCTTCTTGACAACCTTTTCTTCTGGGGTTGCATACTTAAAGGGAGAGGCAACTACATTACTACCACGGTGGTTAAAGAATATGGCTTTTTGAGGAGGATGACTAGATCTAACAATTTTTGGTTTGCTAGAGCTTGGTGCATCATTTTTGGGGAGTAACTTCCAATTAGTTTTGGAAATGACACAAGACTTTTTATGCCATTTGAAATGTTTCTCAAAGTATTCAAAGAAAGGATAATCACTTGATACCTCTTTCATGAATAGTTTCCATTTCTCCAAAACTTCTTCTTTTTGTTCTCTGGTATGGTTGGCTCTATAGGCTTCTCTCTTGGCTCTGTTTCTTTCAGAGTTAAAATCCTTTTCAAGAGCATCCATATCAGGGGTGAACTCTTTCCTTAACACTAAGAGCTGATAATCATATTCAGTTTCTTGCCAAATAGGATTTCTCATATCAATTCCTGATGGTGAAGAAGGCTCAAGACTGTCCTGACTAGTGCTGTCTTCTTCTTGATCAGCAACTGAGTCTTACTTGGCTGTGTAACAAGGGGTACTAACCTGGGAGTGGTCTTTTACACCTTGAAACTGCGGACCTAAATCTCTTCTGGATGTGGGAAAGGGAGCTCGTGTTCTGGACGAACTACACTGGGATGCAGGTCTATCTCTAAGGTGGATAGTTAGCTGCCTAAAGGGTTGGCGTAGATCTATGGATCTAGACCTTGGTTCCTGGTACAGATCTACCGAAGATCTGGGCTTGGGTTCCTCGTATTCTAAGGGTGACCTATACCTAGATTGGTCAAAGCTAAGTCTAACCGTTCTATCGGCTAGCTGTTGGACAAAATCTAGATCTAGGCTCCTAACTGGGTTTTGGATCTGTAGGTGATGATTCTCAGTAGCTATAGTCCAATGTGCTAGGAAAGTGACTTCAGACCATTTCAAGGTTTTGGGTACTTGAACTGTGGATCTAACGTCTGGGGTTTGGATAAGGGTGGTTTCACCAGCCTTTCTCTTGTCTATGGCTTGGATAGACATGTTTGTTCTCATGCATTTATAATACACTCTGTATATAAGGACAAGCAGTCTGGCTCCATGTAACATAAGAGTTCCATGGGTCTTAATGTTGAGGGTGAGGACCTTCAAGATGTGAGGGTCGTCAAGTGCTACAGTGAGGTTGGGGAAACAGTTAAAATGAACTAGTCCGCCGCTCAAGCTGGATTCCATGGTACCTAGGAGGCTATCATCAAATCTAAGATGACGAGTGTCTCTAAAGGCCATAAGGATTGAATTGTTCAACCCTTCTCTGATCAAAGGTTTTACTCCAACTTGGACTAAACCGAGGTGAAGGAATTTATGATCATTGTCCCTGTGGGCTTTCACTGCTACAGGGGATAACAAGTAGCATGTTTCATACTCCTTGTTGATACTATAAACTTGTTCTATAGTCCTAACATGGTAGTCTGTTTTGAAAGTCTTTTTCAATGACCACGATGATGACTTATAGACCTGGTTTGTGGGTACTTTTGGTATGTTCCAATCTCCTAATTTCTGATCTAGATCTGAAAGTTGGTACGACTCCGAGTTTATCATTCCATCATCTTGAGGAATCTCAGGGAGGGTTGTACTGCTAGATCTAATGCTAGTGGATGAATCACTCCTTCTAAACATCCTATTCATCATTCTGGATTAAAGCCTAAGAAATCAATTACAATATCTTCCAATTTCTGGATCTAACCTTAGATCTGAAACAGGGTGTTCTAAGAGCTTGATGCCTTCTGTGAATACTGTCACTGCTTACTGCCGCTTTTCCCTATGTTGACGCACACGAACCTTTCCGCTCATACCCTAACGCTCTCCTGGCTACACGGGAATTACTGTTTGGCTCAGGTTCAAAACTTAACCTTGGTACTTTAGACTTACTGGGCAATAGGTAGACACAGAACCGGGCTGACACTTCTCAATAGTACACATCTGCAACAAACTTTGGGTTAAAAACAAAGATAAGAAGAAGAAGATAACTAGGAAGTAAAGGATTAGCTCGAACAAATAATCACATGATGATAAACAGAAAGAATGAACGGGAGGCTCAGCCTACCACCAAAAGAAAGAACAGTAAACACTGACTAAGATGAAATAATAGATGAAGAATGCCATGTATGGGAGTGGAAGTGCTATCAGAAAATAGATGTAAAACAAAATAACGTTTGTTAGAGAAAACATACTCAAAATATTGTATAACCACAAAATAATGGATAACTATGGCGGTAAACCCAACCAACTTGATTGAAAGCTCAAAATAATTACAGTAACTTACAACGCTTACTATCGTCCAGATGAAGCCATAGCCTGCACAAATAGTCGTTGCAAAAACAGCACTATTAATGTTCTTTCTAAGCAAGAAGAGCTCATCTTAGATCTCATAGAACAGATCACTGACCCAGTAGAGAAAGCTCAAAGACTTAGTGAGTTCCACAAAACCCTAGTTAAGGAAGCCAGTACATCCAAACCTAGGTTTCAAGAACCCAAAGTTGATTAAGGATAGGTTTACCAAATCCAAGAAAGAAATAACTGTCTAAGATCTCCAGAAAGAGATTAAGGATACCAAATCAGAAGTGAGAAACCTTAAGCAAGAAGTAACCATCCTTAGGGTTGATCACAGTCTCATTGACCAGAGAGTCAAACAGATAGAAAATAATTCTCATTAAGGCAATGAGGAAAGCACCCCATTACATAACCCTTCTGATGAAGAATTAGATGAAACAGTTAACCCTACTGTAGATATGGAACAAGGACCAACTAATGGAACATTCTTACAAACCATCAGTAGAATTAACTTCCAGAAATGGCATTCCAAAGTCAGGATTGTCATCAGCAGAGATTTTGAATTTGAGGTAGTAGCCTTAATAGATTCAGGCGCTGATCTCAACTGCATCCAAGAAGGAATCATCCCCTCTAAGTACTTCCGGAAAACCAAAGAAAGGTTAACTTCCGCAAGTAGAGGAAAGATGCAGATTGAATTCAAAATCCCAAAAGCACATGTTTGCCAAGACAATGCGTGTTTTAAAACCACATTTGTTCTTGTCAAAAATATAACAGATAGGGTCATCTTAGGAAACCCTTTCATGTGTCTTTTGTATCCTTTCATCACGAATAGTGAAGAAATCACTGCCCATCCCTTTGGCCAACCAGTCAGGTTTAAGTTTCTTTGGAGCTCAGAGCCTAAAGACATCAACAGTCTCCAAGAAGACTCTATCTCTAAGACCCTTAACCTCATTAAAGCCAAAACCCAACACCTTAAGTACCTTAGTAATGAACTAAGTTACAAAAAGGTTGATGAGCAATTAGCTTGCAAGAGTTACCAAACAGACATTAGAAAGTTTGAAGAAAAACTTAAGCAAGAAGTCTGCTCTGATCTTCCCACAGCCTTTTGGCATAGGAAACGGTACGAAGTTGCTCTACCTTATGTCAAAGATTTCCATGAAAAGAACATCCCTACCAAAGCCAGACCTATCCAAATGAGCCAAGAACTCATGGATACTTGCAAGACTGAAATAGAGGATCTTCTTAAAAAAGGAATTATCAGAAACTCTAGGTCACCATGGTCTTGTCTAGCCTTTTATGTCCAGAAAAATGCTGAGATTGAGAGAGGTGTCCCTAGACTTGTCATCAACTACAAGCCCCTTAACAAGGTCTTAGAATGGATAAGGTACCCTATCCCCAACAAAAGAGACTTAGTTAACAGGCTTAGTAAAGCAGTGGTCTTCAGTAAGTTTGACATGAAGAGTGGTTTTTGGCAAATACAAATCAGAGAATCTAATAGGTACAAGATAGCCTTCACCACACCCTTTGGCCATTACGAATGGAATGTGATGCCCTTTGGTCTTAAGAATGCACCTTCTGAATTCCAAAATATCATGAATAAGATTTTCAATCCATTCTCCAGTCATACCATTGTATACATTGATGATGTTCTCATCTTCTTAGAATCCCTGACTCAACATTGGAAGCATCTTAGAACATTCTTCCAAACCATCAGACATAATGGTCTTGTTGTCTCAGCCCCAAAGATTAGACTTTTCCAAACCAGTGTTCGATTCATTGATTTTGATATAAGACATGGTGTCATCAAACCCATAGATAGAGCCATTCAGTTTGCAGAAAAGTTTCCTGACGAAATCCTAGAAAAGACCCAACTTCAAATGTTCTTAGGATCCCTCAACTACATTTATGATTTCTATCAAAACCTTAGGCAACAATGCAAGCCTCTTTTTGATAGACTCCGAACCAACCCTCCTCCTTGGACACCCACTCATACATTGGTTGTTCAACAAATTAAGAAATATGTCAAGACACTCCCTTGTCTAGGAATCCCCTCAGAAAATTCCTTCAAGGTCGTCCAGATAGATGCCTCTAACATTGGTTATGGTGGCATCCTTCTCCAGCGTGTTAGTCCCACTTCCCCTGAACAAATAGTTTGTTTTCATTCAGGAATTTGGACTCCCACTCAGCTTAATTATTGTACTATTAAAAATGAAATTTTATCTATAGTACTATGCATCTCAAAATTTCAAAGTGATCTTTTGAATCAAAAGTTTTTATTAAGGATTGATTGTAAATCTGCAAAACATGTTTTAGAAAAAGATGTTCAAAACATAGAATCAAAACAGATTTTTGCACGTTGGCAAGCCATTCTTTCAGTTTTTGATTTTGACATAGAATTCATAGCCGGAACTTAGAACAATATTCCTGACTTCCTAACCCGTGAATTTTTGCAGAATCCAGTCCAAAATGTCCGGGAAGAAACTCGTACAACCCCAACCTCCAAAGTTGCCTAAACAGCAAACCACTAGAAGTACTAGTCAGGTAAAGAACCCTGGCCCTTTAGTACCTTTTTCCAGTTCACCAAAGACCTTACCTGTGTCACCATCTGTTGTTGCCAATTGTTATTTGGTATCTACCATTCCAAAACCAAATTACCATAGGCCCCAAGGACATCACAGTTATAGTTTTGCTTTAGTCACACCCCCTCCCCAAGCAATTTCTCCCTACACAGTTGAAGAACCCTTTGGTCCAATAGTACCCAAGCAACCTTCTTCTTCTTTTCCTCCCAGAACAGGAAAAGCCTCTTATATCAAAAAACCTTTTGTCCAGCACATCTCTTATATCGAGCCACATTTGGTTCACATAACAGATCTATTGGCATTAGCAATGGAAGTACTACCCCATGAATGGCATTTCCTTCCTAAAAGCCCAGAGAAGAACATCAAATTCTATAAAGACATTCTCACCCAAGAAAAGTCTGCCAGAATAGAAGATATCAGAGACAGAAATAACCCTTCAAAAGTTCTGTACCATAAATTCATAATTCAGAGTTTTGTAAGCTGCAAAGATTGGGGACACCCCTCCTCACTCAAAACACTTACCGTACTCAAGGGATCAGAACCACTGTATAATTATTATGATTATATGGATGCTTTTGAAAAAGTGTTATTCTTCCAGAATGAGAACTATGATCACTCTTGGTTCATTCAGTTTGACAAGAAATTCAAAGGCTAGATACCCTCATGGTTCCTCAGGTGGTGGGAAATGTTTGGATCAATTCCACAGAACTTCCCAGAACCTCTCCAAGACGCATTAACGTATTTCAGCTCTAGATTCCAAGTTGACAAACATTCTTCCCAGTTTCCATCAATCTTACACATGACAGTTATGTACAAGATTCATTGGATTAGCATGTGGAATTATGTTATCAACCAGAACCTGCTAGATAGGGAATTCTTTGTGAAATGGTGGGATAGTTTCAGAACCACTGACATCATCTCCAAATTACACAACGACTTTCCTCCTCTAGTACCAAGAGTCATTGCTCGTTGTACAAGATCACAATCCAGTCTAGACTCCGTCCAAATCACCGGAAAATCTAGCAAAGAACTCAAAGATCTTGCCCAGCAGCTGCTTCTCCAATCAGAACAGTTAGAGTCAGAAGAAAAGAACTCTCCTGCCTCTTCTGAAGCATCAGTTAATCGTGCTCCAATTGATCCATTTCAGGACTCCTAAGATTCTTATGATGGTTATAATTTGGATAGCGATTAAGCAATTCCCAGAACAGCTCCCGGATGCTCCAGAACAGCTCCAAAAGCCCCAGAATAGCTCAAGAACCACCTTTGCACTGGTTACTATTCCAAGAACAGTACCTGCACCAGCAAAGTTGCCGATAGAGTACTATTCACTACACAGTACCAGAACACTGTGCAGAGTTACTATTCAGAAAAGCAAGGGGACAGAACACTGTTCATGAACAGTGATCGTTACTGTTCACTCAGCAGTACCCTGACAGAATCATTGAAGTTACTATTTACTTTCGGCTAAAAAGAAATTCACCTGAGAGTAGAAGCATTTTACCTTCCGTGATTTCCGCAATCTCCTGAACGGATCCAAGGCTTCCCCTAGCTATAAAAGGAACCCTTTGCTTCAGTCTTTAGTAGGTCTTCTTAGGTCCCCTTTCTCTCAGAACTCAGAAACCCTTCTTTACCATTGTAATCAGATGGCTTTCTCAGTTTGTATCCTAGTTTACATTTGTAATAGAAATGCATTTGTAACCTATTTAAGCTTCCGCACCCAAACTGCCCAGAACGGCACTCTACCCCCTTTGTTGTAACTTACACCCCTTTTGGTATCAGAGCCAAGTTTGTGGCCGATAGTAAGTGTTGTAAGTTACTGTAATTATTTTGAGCTTTCAATCAAGTTGGCTAGTTTTACCGCCATAGTTATCCATTATTTTGTGGTTATACAATATTTTGAGTATGTTTTCTCTAACAAACATTATTTTGTTTTACATCTATTTTCTGATAGCACTTCCACACCCATACATGGCATTATTCATTTATTATTTCATCTTAGTCAATGATTACTATTCTTTCTTTTGGTGGTAGGCTAAGCCTCCTGTTCATTCTTTCTGTTTATCATCTTGTGATTATTTGTTCAAGCTAATCCTTTACTTCCCAGTTATCTTCTTCTTCTTATCTTTGTTTTTAATCCAAAGTTTGTTGCAGATGTGTACTATTGAGAAGTGTCAGCCCGGTTCTGTGTCTAACTGTTGCCCAGTAAGTCTAAAGTACCAAGGTTGAGTTTTAAACCTGAGCCAAACAATAATTCCCGTGTAGCCAGGAAAGCGTTAGGGTATGAGCGGAAAGGTTCGTGTGCGTTAACATAGGGAAAAGCGGCAGTAAGTAGTGACAGTATTCACAGAAGACATCAAGCTCTTTGAACACCCTGTTTCAGATCTAAGGTTAGATCCAGAAATTGGAAAATAAAGATTGTTTAGGTTGTAATTGATTTCTTAGGCTTTAATCCAGAATGATGAATAGGATGTTTAGAAGGAGTGATTCATCCATTAGCATTAGATCTAGCAGTACAACCCTCCTTGAGATTCCTCAAGATGATGGAATGATAAGCTCGGAGTCGTACCAGCTTTCAGACCTAGGTCAGAAGTTAGGAGATTGGAACATACCAAAAGTACCCACAAACCAGGTCTATAAGTCATCATCGTGGTCATTGAAAAAGACTTTCAAAATAGACTACCATGTTAGGACTATAGAACAAGTTTATAGTATCAACAAGGAGTATGAAACATGCAACTTGTTATCCCCTGCAGTAGTGAAAGCCCACAGGGAAAATGATCATAAATTCCTTCACCTCGGTTTAGTCCAAGTTAGAGTAAAACCTTTGATCAGAGAAGGGTTGAACAATTCAATCCTTATGGCCCTTAGAGACACTCGTCATCTTAGATTTGATGATAGCCTCCTAGGTAACATGGAATCCAGCTTGAGCGGCGGACCAGTTCATTTCAACTGTTTCCCCAACCTCACTGTAGCACTTGACGACCCTCACATCTTGAAGGTCCTCACCCTCAACATTAAGACCCATGGAACTCTTATGTTACATGGAGCCAGATAGCTTGCCCTTATATACAGAGTGTATTATAAGTGCATGAGAACAAACATGTCTATCCAAGCCATAGACAAGAGAAAGGCTGGTAAAACCACCCTTATCCAAACCCCAGACGTTAGATCCACAGTTCAGGTACCTAGAACCCTGAAATGGTTTGAAGTCACTTTCCTAGCACATTGGACTATAGCTACTGAGAATCATCACCTACAGATCCAAAACCTAGTTAGGAACCTAGATCTAGATTTTGTCCAACAGCTAGCCGATAGAACGGTTAGACTTAGCTTTGACCAATCTAGGTATAGGTCACCCTTAGAATACGAGGAACCCAAGCCCAGATCTTCGGTAGATCTGTACCAGGAACCAAGGTCTAGATCCATAGATCTACGCCAACCCTTTAGGCAGCCAACTATCCACCTTAGAGATAGACCTGCATCCCAGTGTAGTTCGTCCAGAACACGAGCTCCCTTTCCCACATCCAGAAGAGACTTAGGTCCGCAGTTTCAAGGTGTAAAAGACCACTCCCAGGTTAGTACCCCGTGTTACACAACCAAGCAAGACTCAGTTGCTGATCAAGAAGTAGACAGCAATAGTCAGGACAGTCTTAAGCCTTCTTCACCATCAGGAACTGATATGAGAAATCCTATTCGGCAAGAAACTGAATATGATTATCAGCTCTTAGTGTTAAGGAAAGAGTTCACCCCTGATATGGATGCTCTTGAAAAGGATTTTAACTCTAAAAGAAACAGAGCCAAGAGAGAAGCCTATAGAGCCAACCATACCAGAGAACAAAAAGAAGAAGTTTTGGAGAAATGGAAACTATTCATGAAAGAGGTATCAAGTGATTATCCTTTCTTTGAATACTTTGAGAAACATTTCAAATGGCATAAAAAGTCTTGTGTCATTTCCAAAACTAATTGAAAGTTACTCCCCAAAAATGATGCACCAAGCTCTAGCAAACCAAAAATTGTTAGATCTAGTCATCCTCCTCAAAAGGCCATATTCTTTAACCACCATGGTAGTAATGTAGTTGCCTCTCCCTTTAAGTATGCAACCCCAGAAGAAAAGGTTGTCAAGAAGGTGATAGAGCAAAACAACTACACCAACCAGTGTTTAGGAGTCATAGGAAAACAGCTTGATAAGATAGAAGATAGGATTGACAATAAGGTTCTCCTTCAGCCAGGAAACCCTAGCAAACCTATCCAAATCCTAGAAAAGCCTTTAGTAAAGCTCCCCACAACTAGACAAGCTAGCCTCAAACCTAAGGACCAAACAGCCTTACAAATAGTGGCCCAAAAGTTTGAAGAACTCGTGAAAAAGGAACCAGTCACCCCTTCACCAGATCTCACCATGGCCAGTAGAGACCCTAGGCTTGAAACCTTACATGCCCAAACAGCCTCTAGCAGTTCTAGTAGAACCTCCTCAGAAACTGAAAAGGAGATAGATCACCTAGAAGACCAATTCCAAGGATTACAGGTGTGAGAGTGCCTTTTTCGTGACACTCAGGCCCAAGGATCCCGGGCCTAAATGAAAAGGAGGATTTGGTGAACCGAGCCTTGACTCACCGCAGCTAATGAGCTGTTTAAGAATCAAGTGGGATACAAAGAATCCTCCTGACAATATAAGAAAAATGACAAGCAAGGATATCGAAGAGTGCCAAAGATTAACAAGGTAAATTCAAAAGGAAAGAAACAGGATTAGCAAAGCGATAAGAAATTAATGCTGAGGGGATCCTGGGAAATATGAAACATGTTTCATTAATACATTGTCTGTTTGATTACAGAAAGCTCACTAGGACGTGATACAAGGCTCAATCAAGCTCAAAAATTACAGTCTTGAATGGCTATTTCAGCCTTCAAAACTTGCAAAGTTTGATTCTCGTTGAATCCGAGTATGTGCAATAGTGGCTTTTACAGGATACCGGGAAGCAATGTTTGTTTTTCCCTTTGTATTCTCTCTTTTCCACAGATTTTTCTGATAGTTTTTCTAGAAAGTTTCTTCTTTCTTGTGTTTCTCCCTTTTTTCGCTGCTTTTCTTCACAACCCATCCCCTCCTTTTATAATGGAGTTTTTTGGTCTTCCCGGGGAACCGTTGGTTCCCCTGTTTTACCCTTTTGCAAACAGAGCACGTCCTGTATCCATCATCTTGGTAAGTCCCATTTCCATTTTTTCTTATTCTTTCCTTCTTCCAGCTCTGATTCTTTTGAAAGTTCCTGGTTGGCCATCTTCTTTGGGATGTGCTGAGGTATGCCCTTCTCAGCATCCCCTTTTATGGCGTTTCCCACTTTTCCCTTTTCTTTTCCATCTGGGCGGAATCCTGTTCTGCCATTTTGAAAGCCGCTTGTTATCATTCTTTCTTTTATGCTTCTCCGTTCTGGTTCCTCGAGGCTTTTTTTCTGTCTGTGCCATGAGAGGTCGCTGGGTTCTTCTGGCGTTTGCGTTCTTTTTTGCTTTTGTTTCTTGTTTTCTTCTTCTGTCTTTTTCTTTCGAGCTATCCCAGTCTTCCTTTTTCTTTGTGCCTGAAGGGATCCGCGCCTATTGATGGTTCCTGAGGATCCTTGCTTCTTATCCCTTGCCGTGGTCCTCTTTTTTTGGATGCTTCTTTTTCTGGGCTTCAGGATCCTCTGGGCCTTTCTTTTATTTCCTCATGGGTCTCTTGTATCTACTACTTTGGGCTTAGCTTGATTTTTCCTTTTGGACTTGACTTATCCTTTTGGGCTTGACTTATTCTTTTGGGCTTCCTTCACTATGATCCTTTTTAGACCTCAACAACAGGTAAATAGGCTTTACCAACCCAAGGTAAACCCAACCAGCCTTACCAAGAATTGGTATCCCAAACCAACACCCCCTGACCTCCAGTATAAGGAAAGGTCCACCCAGTTCACAGTATCCAGTGGTAAACTCTATGAATGGAACATAGATGGTTTATCCGAACAAGAAATCCTAAACAAGATCCAGCATATAACCATGGTAGCCAATAACTACTTAAAGGATGGACTTCAGAACACAGAGGTTGTAGAGCTCATAGTTCTAGGATTCACTGGAAAACTGTTAGTTTGGTGGAATAACTGCCTAACAGAAGCATCCAAGGAAGACATCAAACATGCTGTCCAAAAAGATGAGGATGAGAACCCTATCTTTGACGAACGCAAAGGAAGAGGTGTTCCCAACGGAGTCAATACCCTGATCTATACGATCATGAAACACTTCGTAGGTAAACCTAGTAATATCACATCTAGGATTTATGACCAGTTGAGTAACCTTAGATGTAAGAACCTTGGAGAATACCGGTGGTATGAAGATGTATTCACCACCAGTGTCATGCATTGAAGCGATTGTAATTCTCCATTTTGGAAGGAGAAGTTCATCAATGGCTAACCCACATTGTTTGGACAGAAGGTCAAAGAAACTCCTTCTAGCCCTTTAGGTGTCATAGATTATGATAACCTAACCTATGGAGACATCTCTAGCACAATCCGAAATGAAGGAATGAAGATGTGCAGAGATCTCAAAATACAGAGTCAAGCCAACAAGAGCAAAGCCAAGTACGAAATAGGAAATTTATGTACTCAATATGGCTTACCTTCAATCATCCCCAAAAGGAAATCCAAACACAGAGGAGAAGAACCCTCTGAGAAATCCCATAGGAAGAAAATAGCCTCCAAGCATTATAGAAAACAGAAGTTCAAAACTGATGATTTCTATAAAAAAAGGCAAAACTAAGTCCACGGGAAAATTCAGACCTAAAGCATCAGGAAAATGCTTTACGTGTGAAAAGAAAGGTCATTTCTGAAAAGAGTGTAAAGCTAAGGCCAAATCCTTTATCAATACCCTAATTAGTGACCAAAACAACAAGGAAGAAATCTTCAAACTCTTAGAACTTAACCGCCCTGAAAGTGAGTCCAGTGAAGAAGAAAAACACCAGTTGTATAGGTCATCCTCTGAAACCTCTAGAGTATCTTCTAGCTCCTCTAGTGACAGATGAAATTCTAGCCTGCCAAGATAGTTGTTGCAGTAACAAGACTATTAGTGTTCTTTCCAAGCAAGAAGAGCTACTCTTAGATCTCATAGAACAGATCGAAGACCCAGTCGAAAAAGCTCAAAGACTTAGTGAGTTCCACAAAACTCTAGTTAAGGAAGCCAGTACATCCAAACCTAGGTTTCAGGAACCCAAAGTTGATTTGGAGAAAATCTACAATAGGTTTACCAAATCCAAGAAAGAGATAACTGTCCAAGAACTCCAGAAAGAGATTAAGGATACCAAATCAGAAGTGAGAAACCTTAAGCAAGAATTAACCATCCTTAGAAATATAATTTAAATATAGAAAATTTAAAAGTGAAAAGTACAGAATCTTGCATCTTTCGATATTTTTTTAGAATCCCCAGTTTTACTAAGACTCCCTATTCCTGGATCGGATTGTAACAAATTTTTCAGGAAGTTGTAAGAAACTCTTTCTTTATTTTATTCCATTTTATGAAATTCAAATTATAAGACAAAAACAAGATAATAAAAAAGGCGATTATCATATATATATATATATATTTCATGTAGAAAGATGAAAAATTTAGAAAGATGAAAAATTATATTTATTTAGTTCGACATTCCTTGCACTTATTTTATTATATTTATATATTTTTTATTATATCACATATACTCACTTAGATATGCTTAGTATAATTCTATATGAATTAGAAATAATGATTATAAGATACCTTTATAACAATATAAATAACAATATAACAATAACAGGTAAAAATAGTAAATCCAGGTATCCATTTTATGACAAATTTACCCTATTTTTTTGTGCCTTTCGTGGGCCTAATATTGCCAGCAATTGCGATGGCTTCTTTATCTCTTCATATTCAAAAAAACAAGATTTTTTAGATATCGATATGATGGGGCTAAATCTCATCTATTTTTTTTTTTTTTTTCAAGATTTAGACTTAGACCATAACACAGATATCTATTTCTTAGAATAAAATATGTGATGTGGGTTCCCCCGAACATAAAGAAACTATTATTGTTATTCGTGTGTAAACATGATATATGAGTAAATAAATTATAGCTATTTGCAACGAAATCAAATCGGGATCGGGGCGAATGCCTTAAATGTAAAGTGAATATATCTATATGTATGTGGATATCTATAGGAAATCATACGAAATGGATATTATTATTTTATATCTAACCAATTCGATGAATTACTCCTAAAATAAAAGTTCACATCAGAATAGTGCTAGTTGATGAGAGTTATTTCGGAAACACACAAAAAGTCAAATTAATTTGGGTTATTCTCTCAATTTCAATAAAATGCAACTAGATCTAGTATGAATTGGCAATCAGAACATATATGGATAGAACTTATAGCAGGGTCTCGAAAAACAAGTAATTTCTGTTGGGCCTTTATCCTTTTTTTAGGTTCATTAGGGTTTTTATTAGTTGGAATTTCCAGTTATCTTGGTAGAAATTTGATATCTTTATTTCCGCCTACGCAAATCATTTTTTTTCCACAGGGGATCGTGATGTCTTTCTACGGAATTGCGGGTCTCTTTATTAGCTCTTATTTGTGGTGCACAATTTCGTGGAATGTAGGTAGTGGTTATGATCGGTTCGATAGAAAAGAAGGAATAGTGTGTATTTTTCGTTGGGGATTTCCCGGAAAAAATTGTCGCATCTTCCTCCAATTCTTTATGAAAGACGTACAGTCCATCAGAATAGAAGTGAAAGAGGGTATTTATGCTCGTCGTGTCCTTTATATGGAAATCGGGGGCCATGGCGCTATTCCTTTGACTCGTACTGATGAGAATTTGACTCCACGAGAACTTGAGCAAAAAGCTGCTGAATTGGCTCATTTCTTGCATGTACCAATTGAAGTATTTTAAAAAATGAATTGAAACTGAAATGAAAAGAATGAATGCTTTTTTTATTTTCAATAGAGAGATTATATCTTGTAGATTCTCTTTTTTTTTGTTTTGTCAATCAATCTTTCTTTTTATCCCTTTTTGTACTTCTTAATTACCAAACGATTGGGATGCTTATAACGATAGCTTTTTTGTCTTGTTTTGGTAGTCATTTTTTTTATCAGAATCACAATATTCTTCAGAAAATTCTCTCAATTATTCCCGGACTATGCGTCGTTTTTTTTTTCAAAAAATTGGATATTTTGATAGAAAGAGAGTTCTTTCGTTTCAAAATCTGAATAATATTTGTTACTTGAGGGGCTCTTTCATGCATTTCTTTATTGAAAGGGGTCACTCTCTTCGAATTTTAGCAAGTGATAGATTTGGAAACAATCACTTGCTAAAATTCGAAGTGGATTCTTTTTTATTCCATTTCTGTATTATTTATAAATTCAAGTACTAACTGCTGAATCATACACAAAAAAAGCGGGGAATAGATTCGTGGGCTCGATAACTTGTAATAGAACTGATCCTTGATAGGAATATTAGTTAGTATCGTATAGCGTCAACGAATGGGGTGAGTTCATTAAAAATTCAAAGACGAAAAAATGGCAAAAAAGAAAGCATTCATTCCCCTTCTATATCTTGCATCTATAGTATTTTTGCCCTGGTGGATCTCTCTCTCATTTACTAAAAGTCTGGAATCTTGGGTTACTAATTGGTGGGATATTAGGCAATCCGAAATTTTTTTGAATGATATTCAAGAAAAGAGTATTCTAAAAAAATTCATAGAATTAGAGGAACTCTTACTCTTGGACGAAATGATAAAGGAATACCCGGGAACACATCTAGAAAAGCTTTGTATCGGAATCTACAATGAAACGATCCAATTGATCAAGATGCACAATGAAGATTGTATCCATACGATTTTGCACTTCTCGACAAATATGATCTGTTTCGTTATTCTAAGTGGTTATTCTATGCTAGGTAATGAAGAACTTGTTATTCTTAACTATTGGGTTCAAGAATTTCTATATAACTTAAGCGACACAATCAAAGCCTTTTCCATTCTTTTAGTAACTGATTTATGTATAGGATTCCATTTGCCCCACAGTTGGGAACTAATGATTGGATCTGTCTACAAAGATTTTGGATTTGCTCATAATGATCAAATTATATCCAGTCTTGTTTCTACCTTTTCGGTCATTCTAGATACAATTTTAAAATATTTGATTTTCCGTTATTTAAATCGTGTATCTCCCTCACTTGTAGTGATTTATCATTCAATGAATGACTGAAAAATGATTCACTGATCCAATTAGAATGGTTGGTTATTACTTTGTACATAAGCAAAACATTCAAAACTGTACTTATTCTTTTTACTCATACAAGGGATTCGATTCCTCCTATATTCTATTCCATTACAATAAAATTCTTTTAGTACATAGCAGAATCATAGATAGGGAACTATACTAGACTAAGAACCTACCTAATTTTATTGTATAAATTTTCGATACCGATCACAGTCTCATTGACCAGAGAGTCAAACAGTTAGAAAATAATTCTCATCAAGGTAATGAGGAAGGCACCTCATTACATAACCCTTCTGATGAAGAATTAGATGAAACAGTTAACCCTACTGTAGATATGGAACAAGGACCAACTAATGGAACGTTCTTGCAAACCATCAGTAGAATTAACTTCTAGAAATGGCACTCCAAAGTCAGGATTGTCATCAGTAGAGATTTTGAATTTGAGGTAGTAGCCTTAATAGATTCAGGCGCTGATCTCAACTGCATCCAAGAAGGAATCATCCCCTCTAAGTACTTCTGGAAAACCAAAGAAAGGTTAACTTCTGCAAGAGGAGTAAAGATGCAGATTGAATTCAAAATCCCAAAAGCACATGTTTGCCAAAACAATGCGTGTTTTAAAACCACATTTGTTCTTGTCAAAAATATGACAGATAGGGTCATCTTAGGAAACTCATTCATGTGTTTGTTATATCCTTTCATCACGGATAGTGAAGGAATCACTACCCATCCTTTTGGCCAACCAGTTAGGTTTAAGTTTCTTAGAAGCCCAGAACCTAGAGACATCAACAGTCTCCAAGAAGTCTCTATTTCTAAGACCCTTAATCTCATTAATGCCAAAATTTCTTCAGAAAATCCAAATCAAGAAAAGAACCTTGATCACTCTGCCTTCAGAAATGATGATTCTTTGAACCTCAAACAGCTTCATAAATCCTCATCACATCTCATTTCATGCATCCAACATAAAAGTATTTGCTCCATGACATCTCATGATTTTAACAAAAATGTTTTCAAAAATAACCATTTTGTTAATACATGGCAGGAAGAAAAGCAAATAACTCATTATACTTGCCCCACTAGTAAGTGGAAAATGGCTTCTTCAAGTAGGAACAAAGGAAAATCTCCTATCCAGGGTTTTCCTTACCAAAGGCATGAAAGCGCTTCTTCTGGATCAAAACCCAGGGAAGCAACATCCCTTCAAGAACCTGTTCCACTTAGAATAATATTTTCCAGTGGTAATGTGGCCATCACCTTACATAAAGTTTTATCCAGGAATTACCAATTTAAAAATGGAGTGTACACAGACCTTCCACCCTCCATCAAAATTATCCTTGATAACCTTCAGAGAGCCTTTACCCAAAGCAACAATCGCCTTTTTCAAAAAACCCTCAGAGCACTAGAAATACACCTAATAAATCTTGAGGCAGAAATTGAAATAAGTCGAATTTCTTTTAGTCAACTCTTTGGCAAAGAGGATATCCATTCAGCGGATAAAACAACTATTATGGGCACCGATTATGCTAGGTTAAGTCTTAAGACTCAAAACCAGCTAAGAAGTACTGTTGCCAACTTGCCTACCGACATACAAGTTCGTATCTTGGGAAGCAAGGCCATGACTGAATCATGTGACCTATGGTTCAAGCATTTCAGAATATTGGTCACCACTCATTTCCCAGTTTATGGTGAAGACTCAGATGATATTGATAATGCCTTCATCCAATCAACTTGGGAAGAATACTTTGGAAGCAACCACAAGGTCTATGAAAAGAAACATCCCTTCCCCGGCCTAATAATCAATTATGAAGATTGGTCCGTCGAAGAAGATCCAAGCTGGCTTTCACAGGTGTTTGAATATGGCTTCATTAGGCTCATCAAGCTAACAAGCCATGACCAGATCAACCAATTTCCTCTGATCGTCTGACAAGTTGTCTCAAAAATCAATAGTCCTTTTGTCTCCATTAGATGCTGGAGTACTCTCCCACAATGGGACAGAAACAATTGGATGATTGTCCAACCTGCGCACCATCTTGTACTCATTAATGGGTACACCCATAATGGCCCATGCTATGAAGGGGACTCTTATCTCTATTATGAAGACCCCGATGCCCTTGCAGATTGCTGGAGAGGTTACTTCAATAACGAGATTATAGATGTCACTAGCGAGCTATGGCAGAATTACCATTTTGTTGGAAATACTGGCAGGATTTCAGTATTCACCACTAGGCCATACTCCACAGCTCTTCATACAGAAAGAATTGATTACATTGAGCCCAAGTAGTTAGTAACACAACAGGCAGATTATGAACCTATCCTATACTGTGGATTTTGTAATCAGTATTCCAGGTATCATGAGCATAACTGTGATTATGATCCTCCATGGGATCCCTATGATGGATACCCATCTGGCCATGATACTGATTAAAGATCAAGAAGCCAAGAGTCAGAAGAAAAGAACTCTCCTGCCTCTTCAAAAACTCTAGAACAGCTCCTGGATGCTCCAGAACAGCTCCAGAAGCCCCAAAACAGCTCAAGAACCACCTTTGCAGCCCGGTTACTATTCCAGGAACAATACCCACACTAGCAGAGCTGCCAACAAAGCACTATTCACTACACAGTACTAGAACACTATGCAAAGATACTATTCAGAGAAGTAAGGGGACAGAACACTGTTCATGAACAGTGACCGTTACTGTTCACTCAACAGTACCTTGAGAAAATCATTGAAGTTACTATTTACTTTCGGCTGAAAAGAAATTCACCTGAGAGTAAAAGCATATTACCTTCCGTGATTCCCTCAATCTCCTACACGGATCCAAGGCTTCCTCCAGCTATAAAAGGAACCCTTTGCTTCAGTCTTCGGCAGGTCTTCTTAGGTCTCCTTTCTCTCAGAACTCAGAAACCCTTGTTTACTATTGTAATCAGATGGCTTTCTCAGTTTGTATCCTAGTTTACATTTGTAATAGAAATGCATTTGTAACCTATTTAAGCTTCCGCACCCAAACTGCCCAGAACGGCACTCCCCTCACTTTGTTGTAACTTACCCCCTTTTTGAAGTGTTGTAAAAAAGGAACCCTTTGCTTCAGTCTTTGGCAGGTCTTCTTAGGTCTCCTTTCTCTCAGAACTCAAAAACCCTCTTTACCATTGTAATCAGATGGCTTTCTCAGTTTGTATCCTAGTTTACATTTGTAATAGAAATGCATTTGTAACCTATTTAAGCTTCCACACCCAGACTGCCCAGAACGGCACTCTCCCCCCTTTGTTGTAACTTACCCCCCTTTTGGTATCAAAGCCAAGTTTGTGGCCGATAGTAAGTGTTGTAAAAAAGGAACCCTTTGCTTTAGTCTTCGGCAGGTCTTCTTAGGTCTCCTTTCTCTCAGAACTCAGAAACCCTTCTTTACCATTGTAATCAGATGACTTTCTCAGTTAGTATCCTAGTTTACATTTGTAATAGAAATGCATTTGTAACCTATTTAAGCTTCCGCACCCAAACTGCCCAGAACGGCACTCTCCCCCCTTTGTTGTAACTTACCCCCCTTTTGTATATATATAAATATATATATATATATATATATATAAGTGTGAATGCAAAGAAAAAAAAAGTTGAAAAGGGGTGGGATATTTTCTTCCCTAGCATCCCACGTACCCCACCCTTAAAGTCAAATTGCCTTATCTTTCTTTTGCTGCATCTGAAGTCCAGCAACTCATTTTCCCCTTTCTTTGTTCTTCTTTCTTCTTCCTTCCTTACACGGCAACATCTCTCCCTTCCTTTCTCACCAAAAATGCTAGTTTCTTTAAAGAAGAAATTAAACAATTAGCCTTAAGGTTTCATCTTCAAAGTGTGTGCGTAAGTAATTTAAACCTCATCTGATTTTTTGTATTTGGATAGTATAATTGTTTGCTTATTTTCCCTCTTTGTTCTCTACTCTGATTTTGGAAGCTGAATTGGTGATTCTGTTTTAGTTACTTGAAATATTGATGATATTGTGGACTATTGAATGCTTATTAGGGTATTTTAATATGTATACTATAGGTATAAAAATACCTAAATGAAATTAAGACCTATTGCTATTTGTTGATGATTTTGTAAGAATATGTACTGAAGCTGTCTCTGTGACAGATTTGATGTTTACAACAAGAAAAATATGTATTAAATCATATTCTGTGAATTAGGATGCTAGGAGTAGTTTTTATGAATTCTAAGATACACATGGTTGTTATAGAAGTGGTCTCACAGCATTTGGATGAACATAAAAATAATGGTTTAATTTGTAAGTTGCAAGAAATTCTGTCAGGACAGATTTGAGTATACTGTCTTGTGTGATTTTTAATAAATCATGGGTTAATGCTTTGACTCCTAAATTTTTATGGTTTATACTGGACATACAGGGGAGTAGTTATGTAAAATTTCATGACAATTGGAGGTGTTTGGATAGCCCGTTTGTATTTTACAAATGGAGCATATGCTGCTGGAATGAGCAGTGAACAACATATGCTACACCCGACTTTGTGGATTTAATTCTCAAGTTAGGGTGTATGTTTTGAGCTATAATTTAATACGCTCATCCTTTGGTATGTTTGAAGCATATATAAATTGTATGGATTGGTTTCTCTATGGTTTGGCTGCAAAATGTGTTTGATGATTGTATCATATGTTTTGGGGAACTTTATGTGATGGGAATTAAGATTTTCTTGAGTTTGAGAGTTAGGTTGTGATTGAGGTATAAGTTTATATATTAGGAAGAGTTTGTCCGTAATAATTTTTGTTTTTTCGTTTAGGTGGCGAGAATGAGAACACGGACACTTGAGCTCCTCATGTACAATCTCTCGCGCCTTCTGTTATCAGGTAAGGGACTTGTGACGTGTGCTTTTAATAAGTATAAAAATTATCTCGAAAACTATTATGCATTAAAACTTGTTGATTAGAGATATTACATATAAGCATGATTTAAGTAAAATCTATATTCGTGAGTTGTTCAATTATATATATATATATATATATATATGATAATTTTAGTATATTAATGCTAGTACCTATATCACGAACATAATATTTCAGAACGAAGTGGATATGCAACTATTATGAAATAATTATGTAAAAGCATAGCTATCAGAAAAATATAGTGTTCGGGTTATTCCATTGTTATGATCTGAACTTAGCCAGTAGGGGTTATAGTACTGGCATTTCCATGGAAATTCTGATTGGCCATTAAAAGTGGGACTGGCTCTGCTGTACCCACCCTTGTTGGTAATAGCCAACTTGTGGAGGATGTCAACCTACCCCCATGGTTGAAAGTATGTTTTATGATATGATTCTGGAATTACCTAGCATTGTGGGGAATGTTGGATGCCTGGCACTCTGTGCTGGAAGCCTCCCAAAGTAGTGACAGACTTACAATTGGATTAACTAATATGTATTATAAAGGTATAAAGCTATTTGGAAATTATAAGAAAAGTATGATGATAAGAAAGGCATATTGAATGTGTTATAAGTCGAATGAGAAGTCAGGATAAAATATTTGATAGTCTGTTCAAAGATAAGATTTCTGAATTATATTTCTTTATTATATGAATGGAAAATGAAGTATTCTCATCTAAAGATCCTAAGTTATTTTTATGAACAATATGAACAGTATAAAGGCTATTTTATCAAATCTGGCATATCCATAAACTATTTGATTTACATGCATTCTTATTAAAAGCCCATGGAGCTTTAAAACCTTACTAGGCTTCGCAGCTCACCCTATTATATTTCAATGCACAGGTTCTTCCTGGAAGCAGCGAGAGTATTAGAGGTGGCAAGAATTCTATGTTTTCTCATTTTGTTAGAATGTAGAGTTTTGTTGTATAGCAGTTAGCTCTTTTGTTGTATAGGAGGAATCAAGATGTACTTGATCCTTTGAGCACAGATGTAATTCGGTACTTTAGTTTGTTTTGAACCCCAGTTGTATGTCTTTGGGGTTAGGTTTGTAATAAGAGTTTTGCTAAATGTTTAGCTATGTAATATTTACACGTATACCTTAAGTTTCAGCCAAGTGGTAATTTTCCAAGTTCAAAGGAAATGAAATTTCAGGGTTGCCATCATTTTTGTATATATTGTCTTTTATGCAAGAAAATAAGCAGGAAGTCAAGAAATAATTCTTGATAAGTACCTTCAATTTAGGTTGGTTCGTGTTAGTATTGAGGTAAACTTTATATTAACATGCCGGTCATGCTCTAAACTCTGGAGTACAGGTTTGGGTCGTGACACATTCCAACTGAGAGCAAGATCCTTGTGAATGCATGGTGGCTTGCTAACAATCCTACCAATTGGAAAAACCCACAAGACTTCAGGCCTGAAAGGTTTTTAGAAGAAGAGGCCAAAGTGGAATCCAATGGCAATGATTTTAGGTACCTTCCTTTTGGTGTTGGAAGGAGGAGTTGTCCAAGGATTATACTTGCTTTGCTGATTCTTGGAATCACGTTGGGACGTTTAGTACAAAACTTTGAGCTCTTGCCTCCATCGGGGCACTCAAAGCTAGACACTTTCGAGAAGGGAGGCCAATTCAGCTTGCACATATTGAAGCATTCTACTGTTGTTGCCAAGCCACGAATGTTTTAATTAAGAAATCATTGTGTTCTCTCTCTCTCTCTAAGCATTCTACTGTTGTTGCCAAGCCACGAGTGTTTTAATTAAGAAATCATTGTTCTCTCTCTCTCTCTCTCTCTCTCTATTGATTGAATTTGCATTTGTGTTTCCGTTAAATATGAAACTATGAATGCATAAATGGTATGAATTTTCCAATTGATCATCAAGTATGAGGCTCTGACCATTGGGTTAGAGGTATTATTGGAAATGGGAATAAAAAGTGTGGAGGTTTACGATGATTCATAATTAGTAATTAGGCAACTCGCTGGTGATTATAAATGTTGCAGTTTGTCCGTTGCACCATATTTTGAGGCTGCGAGACAGTTGCTAGAACAATTTAGTGATACTAAGTTAAACCATGTCCCTCGAAGTAAGAATGAGGAAGCCAATTGCATGGCATAAAGTGCTTCTGGACATAAAGAAATTAATCAGGTTGCACAAAGTCCCCCATGTTTAATTAAGTAAAAGGATACTCCCATCAGTCATTGATAAGGAATTAGGGACCCAAATTTTTCATCTTGATACCCAAGTTAATGATCGGAGAAACCCAATCATTGATTATTTAAAAACCCAAGTGGTTGTACAAATAATGCTTTAAAACTTAAAGCTAGGAAATTTTTTTTAATGGGAGAACAAGATAAAATTTTATTCAAAAGAGGAGTTGACGGTATCCTATTGAAATGCATTAGTGATGATGAATTAAAGCAAATCTTAAAAGAAGTCCATGAAGGCATATGTAGTTCACACCAATCAGGTATAAAAATTAAATGGTTGATATACAGATATGGTTACTATTGGCCAAGTGTATTGAAAGACTACATTAAATAAGCACAAGGTTGCGTAGAATGCCAAAAACACGGTCCAATTTCCTAGGATTCTTGCTTTAGATTTTCATACGATAATAAAACCATGGTCCTTTAGAGGATGGGTAATGAATTTAATTGGAAAAATCAAACCAATTTCAAGAAAGAAAAATTGCTTCATAATCGTTGCAACAGATTACTTTACAAAATGGGTTAAAGCAAAACCTTATAAAGAAGTGGGTGAGTTTGATGTTATTCAGTTTATAAAAGAAATGATAGTCCATAGTTTTGGAATTCCTCAATCTATAATAGTGGACAATGGAACCAGAGTAAAAGCCTTCACACAAGAATATGGTATTCGAATTTTGAATTCCACACCATATTAAGCACAAGCAAATGGTCAAGCAGAGGCCACTAATACGATTATCAAGAATAATTTAAGGAAAATAGTGGCTAGAAATCCTACAAGTTGGGACTATTTGTTGTCTGAAGTATTGTGGGCATATAGAACTTCAAAAAGAATGAGCATAAACACTACCCCATATTCTTTAGTTTTTGGCGATGATGTAGTTTTACTCATGGAGATTACTATGAGATCAATGAGGATTACAAGGCAAAATGAATTGACTTATTTGGATTATTAACATGAGATGTTTGCAAAACTTGATGAAATAGATGAGGCTCGTATGGAAGCTTTAGATTCTATTGTTGTACAAAAACAAAAAGTATCTAAGATGTATAACAAGAGAATTAAGGCGAAATCATTTGCCACTGGGGATTTAGTTTGGAAAGTTATTTTGCCTATAGGGGTTAAAGATTCATATATGGGTAAATGGTCTCCTAATTGGGATGGACATTTCTTAATCAGCGAGGTCTTTGATGGAAATACTTATAAGTTAATGGATATTAGTGGCAATGAGTATACGAGATCCATTAACGGCAAGTTTCTAAAATTATATAAGCCAAGTATGAATGAATTGGCTTACTCACATAAAAAATTTTTGAGATATGCATGTATGCATATTTCTAGGGGCCAAATGAATGGTTAAAATGGGCATTAGTGATTAAAATAATGGATCACAGTGCAGATATAATTTCGGAATTGAAATTGGTCTAATACAATGGGAATGAATTTCCAAATACTTCTAATTTCTACTCAATGTAGGCCACTGAGAAAGTCAAATTCTACAGATTTAGAAAGAGCCTTGCTCTTATTCAGCTGGCATTAATTCTTGAGAAGCAGCATTTACAACTTTTAAATCATGCACATCAAGATCACTACCATGCTCCAGAGCATTTACTTAGTTTGGGAACCACTTTGAACCAAGTACACTGGTCCAAAAACCAACATCACTACTAGCATTACTCAAAACATTCAAAATATTACTGATGTTGCTCTTTGGGTTTGCTACGACTGTTTGAAAGCCACCACTGAGAGGTATTCTCCCAACACCCGTACCACTCGGATGAACCCCAGAGCTCCCTGTTCCAACAGAATGGAGTTTCCTAGCTTCATTTCTCAACTCTTGCAGCCAATTGGTCCTCTTAGGATCAACGATGAACTTGAATATGTCCCCATGTATGCACCATCTCCCAACATCATGCAGAATTATGGTCGTGACGCTGTTTAAGCCCTAATTGAAAAGAATTATTCTAGAATCATGGACAACCTTCGCTTGCAGCCACCTGAGTTTTAAAGGACTTGTTGGATCAGGGGTTTGCGAATTGATCTGACTTAAAGCCTCAATTTTATCTTCTTTGCACCCTTTCGTTTTCTTGTATTAACTCATGCGCAATTGGCGTAAGTTTACACCCATCATGCACGGGGGCATGTGTTAGGCTAAAAATAAGTATTTTCATATGTGTGAGTTGTCAGTTATCAACTAGTCAGAGCATGCAGGCAATTACAATTTTCACATGAGTAATATATGGGAGATGTTACCAAATATAAGAAGTGTAGTAACTGTTTTTGGTCTACTATAAATAAAAATTAAAGGTATTATCACAAGGACACAACAAAAAAAATCTGATAAACTAGATTCACATACCCGGTCAATGCAAGGATAATTTCATATTTGTAAGTGCGTTTGCCTCGCATGAATTATCTAGGAATAGTTTTTTGTAACTTAAACTTTCAAAAACTTGATGCGACTTAAACAATGCCTATGCACCTAACCCTTCAAAAACTTCTTGTGATTTAAATAATGTTCTCAAGTGCAAGATTGTTGCAAAGTAATAACTCAGTAAGTCTGAGGTCGAATCCACAGAGAAAATGAAATTGACTAGCAAACTACAAGAAAATAAAACTAAAATAATAAAGTTTAATTGAAGAGATTTTGATGGTTTAGTAAAGATAATTTAAGTTGAGAGAAAATTGCAATATATTAAGGTGCTAAAGTTTAGGAATCCACACACAACACATCTATCAGTAGTCTTAACAATATTTATTTTATAACTCAACTGAAATGCATACAAAGGATGATCTTAGTCGGATGATTTAACAATAAGAACTCAAGAATTAATTGTATAAGGTAGTTTTATGAAATTGATTGATTTTAAGACAAAACAAAACTAGTGAATTAGTTTGTAGGGAATACTAAGTATTTAATGTGTCCATAGTTTACAATAAATCAAAGAATTATACAGAACTAGACACTTTTCTAGATGAGTAAATCAATCAAAAACATAATAACATAAGCATTAAAACTATAAAATAATTGTTAAAAACATATCAATAAATGGTTGGATTTCACACTTTTACCCCTTACCTTGGCATGGCTTTTAACAAGCCATAACACAAACAAAACTCTAAAAAACAAGCCATAACACAAACAAAACTCTAAAAATTGTAAAGGAACTTTAAAAAAATCTAAATTATGTTCTATGGTAGCTCTTCCTAATTTTTGCCCTAAAGAGCTTTTAAATAGGTCAAGTAAATCCTATTACAAGTTGAATTCCAGTTTGGAGAAAATCGAATGTTTTCAAGCTTCACTTAACCAACATTTTTTGGCCAATTTAAAGTTAGATTTTGGACTTTGGTAGACTACAAAGTTGTATTCCTTTAAGTTAAATTTCCAGCCCAACTTGAATCATCTCAATTGGACATTTGAACTAAAAGTTATGCTTAAAATACTAACTAATACACAGGCTGAAATCCTAATCCAAATTAGACTTGGATTTGGTGCAAATTTCATTGGATTCCTTACTCCAATTAGACTCAAATTTAATAAGGTTGGCCTATTTTGACTTCATCATGGCTCTTATAAAAGTAAAGTCCATTAGCCTTTTTCTTTGCACAAATCCACTCATTTAATTACATTCTCTTACAAAAGACATATTCACGCATTGAAATTCAATTAAGCAAAAAATTAATTATTCAGCAATATTCCAAAACCAAATATAAAATGCACGAATTAACTTAAAATAAAAATGATAATACTTTCTAATAATAATATAAATATGTAAAATTAAGCTATTATCAGAATTAATAAATAAAAAAAAAGTTATAAGTGTTAGCTCAGTAGACTGCCATAGATGGTAGTTTACTGTAACTCAGTTGCCAAAAATTTTGAGTAATATAGCAGCATTGTTATAGTGTGTTTTTTGTAAAATGAGTGATTAAAATAGTTTTTTTTTTTTTTTTTTTTTTTTTTTTTGTAAGCGCTCTAATGCATGTCAATTGTGTCAACACCCTCCACCAATTCCCCTGACTCAACCTGGTCCTGGGGTGAAAGGTGGCTCGTCTATAATCGTATAGTGACGGCGGGGCGGGCCAATTAACACCTAACATAAGGAACACCCTCCACCAACTCCCTGCTCACTTGATCACACAATGCCCATGCCCCAACTCCTCTCTCCCAGCTTCCTAATCACTCCCCACAAATTATTACCCTCTCTCCCTCACTCTCTATATATTATGTAGTCTTCTTCAATTCCCCACCCACACTCTCATTCATATATGCCTAGCTAGCTCCTTTACAACTACGTATATTACCGACTCGATCACCCACAACCATCATGGACCTTCTCTTCTTAGAGAAACTCATCCTATCCCTCTTCTTCACTATTCTTCTCGCTATCTTCATCTCTAAACTTCGTGGCAAGAGTTTCAAGCTCCCAACTGGCCCTATTCCCGTCCCCATTTTTGGCAACTGGCTCCAAGTTGGCGATGACCTCAACCATCGCAACCTCTCCGACCTCGCTCGCAAATATGGTGACATTTTTATGCTCCGCATGGGCCAACGCAACCTTGTTGTTGTGTCTTCCCCAGACCTTGCCAAAGAGGTCCTTCACACTCAAGGGGTCGAGTTTGGTTCACGAACTAGAAACGTTGTGTTCGATATTTTCACTGGTAAAGGCCAAGACATGGTCTTCACTGTGTATGGTGAGCACTGGCGAAAGATGAGGAGGATCATGACTGTACCCTTTTTCACAAACAAGGTTGTTCAGCAATATAGGTTTGATTGGGAGGAGGAGATTGCTAGGGTTGTTGATGATGTTAAGAAGATTCCCGAGGCATCAACAACTGGGTTTGTGTTGAGGAAGCGATTGCAGTTTATGATGTACAATAACATGTATAGGATCATGTTTGATAGGAGGTTTGAAAGTGAGGATGACCCTTTGTTTGTGAAGCTTAGAACATTGAATGGGGAGAGAAGCAGGTTGTCTCAAAGCTTTGAGTATAATTATGGAGATTTTATTCCCATTTTGAGGCCATTTTTGAGAGACTATTTAAAGATATGCAAGGACGTCAAGGAAAGGAGGAATCAGCTCTTCAAGGATTATTTTCTTGAGGAGAGGAAGTAAGCTTTTCTTTCGTTTTCTATTCATGATTTTCTTTTCTTCTCTTATAATAGGTTCTATTAAAATCGAATTATTTATAGTTATCTTCTTCTTTTTTTAATCCAAACAATATTATGTCTTTATTCTTCCTATTTTAAGTATAATTGATTGTTTTTCCAAAATTACTGTGTATTAATGAAAAATGTTAGAATTATTATCAGTTTAATTATACAACAAACTATTTAAAATTTATGAAACAATAGATAAATTAATACATACAATCTATCCATTTCATGTAATATGAGAATTGTTTTGATTGTTGATGTATTTATAGGAAGCTCGCAAGCACGAAATGTACGGACAACAATGCTAAAAAATGTGCAATAGATCACATTCTTGACGCTCAGCGAAAGGGTGAGATTAACGAAGACAACGTCCTCTACATCATTGACAACTTAAATGTCGCTGGTAAGCTACTTTTTGTTTCTTTCACAATATTGGTTGAAACCAAAGGTATTATATGGCCGGTTAATTCTCAAAGAATATGAGAATATAGTTAGTACAATAACTTAAAAGAATATGTTTTTTTCAAAAGTTATAAGTACAATATTCTTTTTTAGGACAAAAATAAAATTATCCAATCAAAAAATGAAGAGGAATTTGTATCTAATTTGTCCTGATATGATTAGATAATTTTCCGTGTTTTTCAGTGTTTGTTAGTATAAGAAAAAATAAGTCAAAAGAAAATCATTTTTTATCAACATAAAAATTATGCTCTATTTTTAGAGATTGCTTTCCTTTTTTCTTTTTTTTGTGGAAAACAATTATATCTCATGGCAAACTAATTAAGAGAAATTAGGAGGCCGTTTTCCAACACATTTGAGGTTGCTATCAAATATAGAAAAATGAGATAGTTTTATAAAAAATACTTTTTAGAAAATGATTCATTTTCAAAAAAAAAAAATTAACCTCAAAACAAACAAAGTGTTAAATAAGCTCTTGATTTAAAATTAAAAATGTAGTACATTAATTAATTATATTCCTCCTCTATGGATATTGTTGTAGGCTTATATTGTGCAAAAATTTGATTGATGGTTCACTAAGAGTTTTTTAAAAAAAATATCAGTATTAATTGGTGTTACATGCATGCAGCAATTGAGACCACATTGTGGTCAATTGAATGGGGCATCGCCGAGCTAGTGAACCATCAGGAGATAATCCAACAAAAGCTACGAAATGAGATTGACACGGTGCTTGGTCCAGGAGTGCAAATCACTGAGCCAGACATCCACAAACTCCCATATCTACAAGCTATAATCAAGGAAACTCTCCGGCTAAGGATGGCCATTCCTCTGTTAGTCCCACACATGAACCTCCGTGATGCTAAGCTTGGCGGGTTTGACATTCCAGCTGAGACCAAGATCCTTGTGAATGCATGGTGGCTTGCTAACAACCCAGCCAATTGGAAAAACCCACAAGACTTCCGGAAGAAGAGGTCAAAGTGGAAGTCAAGGGCAATGATTTCAAGTACGTTCCTTTTGGTGTTGGAAGGAGGAGTTGTCCAGGGATGATACTTGCTTTGCCAATTATTGGAATCACGTTGGGACGTTTAGTACAAAACTTTGAGCTCTTGCCTCCCGGGACACTCAAAGCTAGACACTTCCGAGAAGGGAGGCCAATTTAGCTTGCACATATTGAAGCATTCTACTGTTGTTGCCAAGCCACGGGTGTTTTAATTAAGAAATCATTGTGTTCTTTCTCTCTCTCTTGAATACTGACATGTGTTCATAATGGGAAGGATATCTAGTATATTTTCAAGATTTGTTGGAAAGTGTAATTCTCATTCTATGTCATTGAAGACCAAATCATGATACTGATTACTAAAGAAGATTAAGGAATTGATTGCTAGAGAAAATCATGGGATTGAAGCAATCAATAATATGCAATTCAAATAAAATTATCACTGATTATTGTGTGTAATCTCTCTATTATTAATAGAGATTTTATTGTAATGTATTATTACGAGGAGTGAAAAATGTACTATTTATATTGTGTGTAATCCCATTGTTAATAAGGATTTCACTGTAATATATTATTACGAGGAGTGAAAAATATACTATTTATTTGAGCTTTTGTCCCCTAAACGAAGACCAAGAGGTCAAATCATTTAGGGTGCATTTTGATACTGTTTATTTTGTTAAAAACTAAAAACATTGTAACAAAATAATTTCTAAATATGTGAATATATAGTGTCATGGGACCCATTTTTAATGAAAGTTTTAGTGAAAAAAGAGGTTTGTAGGTCCTGTGAACAGTGCACGGGACCTACTGAAAGTGCTAAAACGCGTTTAAAAAAAAAGAAAAAAAAAACTCAAACGCGCAAAACTAAGTATCCAAACGGATTCTTAAATACTCACGTTTTCTCTCCTCACTTATTTTTTCTTCCTCATATTATTATAAATTCTATAATATTCGGGACTATATAGATTTGTACCAAAATAAAATTAAAAATAAACAAACCAATAGAGTTATAAATAAGTTTCATCCTCAATTTGCAGGGTGTTAAGGTTGTGGACAAAACATGACTAACTAATAAGAACTTGAATCAAACTCAAATAAACTTGTAGAATCAAGACTATACTGAATAGGAAGCACTTATAAGCATGAAAACCTACTATCTATGAATTACAACTTACAAGCAAATCTCTTCAGGAACTATTATTGCCATTACCAAAACAAACAAACAAAAATCCTTATTTAAACAAGTTTGTTAGTGGAAATTGTCTAATTTTCTTGAGATTGAATCAGTTATTTATATTTGAAGTCTTTTGACGGTTATTGACAGTTGTTCCTTCTACATGTCTCTCCTTCTTTAGACTTGAATAACACTTATCACGCTGATGGATGCTATTTATAATTTCTTAAAACTACTTTGATGCGACCGTGCACACTTTTACATTGGTTAAAAAGCCGTGGGAATTGTAACGACTAATGCATGCTTCTCGTGTCACTTCCCACGTTATGGTGCTTTTACAAATGTAGTTTCCTAATTGTGCTACCAGTTGTATTCATTAAGGACTCTAGGAAACTTTAGATTAATATCAGCACATGCTGCCCCCGCACATATATATTATTGGAGTATTTCTAAATTGACAAAACTTAGATACAATATTTTAAGTGTTGTTCCTTAGGTTTTCCTTTTAAAATTCAGTCATGTGACTATTTCACTAAAAAATACACTTCCATCTAATGAGAAAAAATCCACATGGCAGAATCTTAAGAGAGGAACTTAAGGAACAACACCTAAATATTGTACCTAAATCTTGCTCTTTCTAAATTTCTAGGCCAATCAATATCATGCATATGGTTATGCCACCAAATTTACTAGACCATGCATATGAGGGTTAGCTCAAATACCACTTGTGCTTCAAATACTCCTTATAGCACAAACCCGACCTGATCACTTCGGGTCTCCTATACCTGGACCTATTGCCGACTCGCCGAAGGCAGCGGTTTGGGTGGTCGGATGTCATTGTTTTCCGATTGGGTCACAGTTGGTTTCGGACTGTGTGAATCGTCGCCAAATTTTGCCGAAATCTATTGATTTTTGCTAGATCTGACCGGATCTTGAAGAGATCTTGGCGGATCTCAACGAGATTAGGCCGGATCTTGAAGAGATCTCAGTAGATCTCAACGAGATCAGGCCGGATCTCGAAGAGATCAACGAGATCTCGCTGGATCTTGACAGATCAGACAAAACCAAACCGTCAAACCACTCCAATCAGCGGATAACAACAATTTCTGGTGCATTTTCTAGTCGGGTTAGTTGAAAATCAGTTTTCCATGCTCAAAGCCGTCAACCGACCCGCCGGTCATGGGTTTTGGGGGCAGAGACTTGCCGCCAACCGTTGTCGGTGTCAGGTCGGCCAATTCTCGGGCCGAATGAGTAGGGTTAGGCGGGTTGGTCAAGTACCGAGTCTAGTTGGACACCCCTAACTCCTAATATTGCTGGCAAAGATATTTGTCTAGTTAGCAAATAAGTCTTTTCCTCTACATGCTCGTAGATTGTCAGGTGGATGGGAGACTAAGATAGTGTAGAAGATCTGGTCTTGGAATTTGGAAATTATTTTTAAGATTGTAAAATCCATTGAGACATACCTATGAAATCTACCTCCATCTTTTATCATGGGCTACATCATAAGCCATAACCAACCCAAGAGCAGCTTCAACAAGTGCATTAATTTGCCTGATTCTCAACCCAAAAAAAAAAAAAAAAGTGCATTAGCTTTTAAATTAATAAACCACGTAATTGTGCTATATTGATTAATAAACCTCCTTGTTTAATATCGATGAATATGGAAAAATCAATACTGTCGTCCACCTTCCTTGAGTCACCAGCAAACCACTAAAAAAAGATAAGTAACTACTCAAGCACATTCAATATATTCAAGATTCAAAAAAAAAAAAAAATCAATATATTCAATGAAGACCATTACTTAAAGGCCTTAAACTCCAATCAAGACAACAACTATTACATTTATGGTAATAATCACTTTCAATTATGTATAGGAAGACATTTATGAGCACAACAGCTATTCAAGTCACCTATAAAATGGACAATCTGCCTCATTTGCAAAGGTATGAGAAAAATGCTATCCACAAACAAAATACATAGATTGATACTAATTTAAGTATTGGAGACTTCTTCCATCGTTGCACATCCCCATGGTCTATTTGATTAGCTCTATTTTTCTTTTAGACTAAAAGACCGTCAAAAGCTCCAAATTTGACTAGTGATCTGGCTGGCAATATTTCACATTATCATGTATAAAATACAATTCTAAAAAATTGTGGAAGCAAAAACTTATGTCGATGTTCATGTAGTCAACCATAGCTGTGAATAATGCACTTGCCAATATGATGTTCCCATGTGCCCAATGCCTTCTTCGCATTTCTCAGAGTCCGAGACTAACTTCTCCCATTTTATTTGTAGAAGTGCTACGTCCGCAATATTTTTACAATATTTTCATAACAAATTATAAATAGTTAGTTGTTATTAGTTCAAATTTGAATTTAGCATTGAGATTATTTTTTTAACCCAACAATAACAACCAGAAATAACTTGCCACTTAATATTTATTGTAAAAATATTATGAACATATTATTTCTCTTTTATTTGTACAAGTGCAATGCTTCATTCAATAACATGATTTCTACAATTCTCTTGCAGCCAATGGGAAATGCTTTTTTTTTTTTTTTTTCTTTTGTCTATTGCATGATCATATCTAATTATATACATATACTCCAAAAAGCAAGAGGTGAAGTTTATATTAAATGTCTTTATAGACTTTTTAAAAATTAATTAGTAAGTTTGACTTGACAGTTAAAAAAAGAGTTAATAGAC
Source organism: Quercus robur (assembly GCF_932294415.1). Lineage (NCBI taxonomy): Eukaryota > Viridiplantae > Streptophyta > Magnoliopsida > Fagales > Fagaceae > Quercus > Quercus robur. The sequence continues at coordinate 67,278,042 of NC_065541.1, read as the reverse complement.
AGTATTTACAACGGCCAAAAAAGTGAAATTCTTAAATACACAAAATACAAAAAAGAGACAAACCAATGAGGAAATTTAACGTTATGGACCATATGGCAGTAGTTTTTAATGAGACAGACATGAGTGACATTTTCATTTTTAACACATTTTTACAAGTCCAGCAATGCGAATCTAATCACTAACCCGTAATCTTTGACGGAGAGAGTGAAACAAAAGACTATAACTGACACATTGACAGATAGACAGACAGACAAACAGAGAGAGAGAGAGACATTGAGAACGAAGATGATGATGATGAAGAATATGTATAATACGAATACGATGATGGGTCATAGAGGGAGTGTTCCTTGTGATTTCAATTCGAATCCAAAAGGGTTTAAAGTTACCATTTTTATTGTTGGTTTAATATTACATTTGAGCTCCCATTTCATTGTCCAAGTCGGTGCTTCCATCCATGAATACCAAAACGAACCCTTTTCTCGTCGCTCCAATTCACTCTTCTTCCATGGTGGTAGTGAGGGCCTCTACGCTTCCAGAGTTCGCCACATTCCCTCTCCTCAAGATAAACCTTTCATTGGCAAGTCCTTCATCAGGTAATAATAATATCAATGTTTTTACTTTCTTTGGAACAAAACCGGGGCAAATGGGTATGTTTGATCTGTTTGATTACCATGAAAGAATGATAAGTTTTTATATTTTCGTTAAAAGAATAGGTTTTTCATTGGTAGAAACGGATTTTTCAAGTACCCATTGGCTTGACTTGCTATGATTGTGTCTGTTTGTTGGACTGAAATGTGCAATGCTACACTAAGAGATTGTTTTATTACAATGAAGATTAAAAATGGTGGTGCTACATGTCATTTAAAAAAAAAATTGATGGACTTTTTTCATGTTTGGTTGTAGGTGGTAATGAAAGCTCTTAAGGAGGTTGACAATTATGTCTGCCATAGCCTATATGAGATTGAGAAGTTATGAATACATATATAATGCTTAATATATATTTTATGTGCACAATTGAAATTGTTTGAAGGTCTTATTAATTCTATTCCATATGTAAAATTTTAGGTTTGAGTCAATCACCTTTCAAAGAACAGCAGAATCTGCGGAAAAGCAGAATGAGATGCAACAAAGGACTGGCTTGGTTGAAGCTATAATTATTAGGGTCAAAGATAGGACAAAGATTGGGGGTTCTTATTTGAATTCTGAAGCGATTTGCTGCACACCTGATCTTGCCAAGGATGGATCCTGCAAGGTAGGAGAGGTTATCATCCATCAAGAACCAGATAAGCTTGATGGGCCAACACGAATTCAGACCTTCTTTGAAGGAAAAAACAGAGAGACCAAAATGGCGCTTGAAACTATTGAGATCAATAGTACTGGAATGTATTATCTATATTTCATGTTTTGTGACCCAGAACTAGTGGGCACGTTAATTAGCGGACGAACAGTTTGGAAGAATCCGGATGGTTATCTACCTGGAAAGATGACACCGCTGATGACATTTTTTGGTTTAATGTCTTTAGCTTATATTGTTCTAGGTCTCCTCTGGTTCATCCGCTTTGTACGATATTGGAAAAATGTGATACAGTTGCATTACCACATCACAGCTGTAATTGGCCTAGGGATGTGTGAAATGGCTCTCTGGTATTTTGAATATGCAAATTTCAATTCCACTGGAAGCAGACCAATGGGAATTACAGTATGGGCAGTTAGCTTCAGTGCTATTAAGAAGACTTTCTCCCGTCTTCTTCTTCTTGTGGTTTCAATGGGATATGGTGTTGTTCGTCCAACACTTGGCAATATAACCTCAAAAATACTTCTTCTTGGTGTGTCATACTTTGTGGCTTCTGAAGCTCTTGAGCTTGTTGAACATTTGGGGAATATCAATGACTTTTCTGGAAAAACAAGACTCTTTCTTGTGCTACCTGTTGTTCTACTGGATGCCTGCTTTATTCTTTGGATATTTTCATCATTATCTAAAACTCTGGAGAAGCTTCAGGTCAACTTACTTCTTTTTTTCTCTTGCACATCCCTTCCATGCCATTACTGAGTAGACATTGACTTGTTGAATGCCTGTCTCTAGTAGTTTGTGGCTGTTAAGGAAAGGGACTAATTCATTTTACCGTGTATACACACACAAACATCAAACATGGTATGTGAAATGCAATGCATGGATATGCATGTTATTAAATAAACTCAGGAAAGACTTACATTAATTTTTTGACCATTTAGCTTGAGCTAGGTCAATGGAATATGATAAATTAGAGGTCATGATGCATCTGCCACAGAAAAATAGCCAACAGTTATATGTTCAAAGAATGCTTTGCATTTCTTAAATAGGTGGGATGCTGTGTTAATTTGTACTTTTGAATCCAAGATTAAATCATACATCCCATTGATGTTTTCCCTTTTTAATTGATTTGTAAGTTACACGTAGAGTACCCCATGGATTTTGAACCTATGACTTTTTTCTTCACCTCATTATTTAGGGGAAGGAGATGCCCTTCGAATTAGTGCTTATTGGCAAGAGGCTTTTATATTTCTGATGCAAATATTCTAATCATTCTATCTGTTTGTTTGCTTTCTTCACAGATTCGAAGAAGCGTAGCAAAACTTGAGCTCTACCGGAAGTTTACGAATTCCCTTGCAATATCAGTGCTGCTCTCTGTTGCTTGGATTGGTTATGAGGTGGCCTTTTGAATTTTTTATTTTCAGTTCTTTTGCTTTTCCTTTTCATCTTCCACAATATTGTGAATAAACAGAACTTATGTTTTCAAATCTTATTCTTTATCTTGCTGTATAAGTTTGTACTTCTACAATGGTATGGCCCTAGAATTGCACAATTTTGTAGCTCTTTGAAACAGTCACTTACATATGTTATTAAATATAGGAGCTACTCCCCCCCACCCCCCCCCCCCCCCTTTTTTTTTCTATGTAGAATTGTACTACTTGGAGTCAAGCTTCTGATTTGTGTTGGTTCAGTTGTACTTTAATGCGTCCGATCCATTGAGCGGACTGTGGCGAAGTGCTTGGATCATCCCAGCTTTCTGGACTTGTCTTGCATTCATACTGTTGGTGGTGATATGCGTTCTTTGGGATCCCTCACATAACCCAACTAGGTACATCCTTCATTCTGATACCCTTTCTTTTGTTTTTATTTATTTTTGGTAAAATACTACTTGCTGGATTTGCTTTAAATGGTTTTTGGTTCCAACTTCCAATATAGTCACTCAAAAGATTTATAGAATGCTACAGGATTTAACTGATAACTAAAGATGGTTGAAGTTACGCTTTAAAATGCTTTCCAAAATAGAAAAGGAAAAGTTTAGAAACTGCATAAAGCAGATTTGACATTTTATGGATGAGCGTTGGGGCTAGGCAGCCTAGAAAAACTGGTCAATGATTTTGTGCTTATATTTTAATGAAACAAATTTGTACATGCGGAATAGGTCCATGCTATATTTCTGGATGTTTCCTAAGTTTAGGAGAAATAGATCATTCTTGGCGGTTTCTCTCAAGTTTCTAAGAAGTCTGATAACTCCCAACTCCAAATTAGGCACACATAGAATAATGAAGGGCCATCATTTTCTTTTTTCTTCTTGTTTCATATGATATGCAAGCTATGGTTTTCTTCAGGTTATATGGAGAAATATGGGGCAGAGTTTATTTTTGAAACCAGTATTATGTTGTGAAGGATTTTGTAGTATAGTTTGTTGCGTTATTATTGAACGTATGGGGCAGCTTAGAATGTGGTCTTCAGAATTGGAAGGCCTACTATTTCCCAGGAAATTGAGTAGGACCAAGAATAATCTATTCTTAGAAAGTATGTATATTGAAAACTAGATGCCTGAACCAACCAAAGGAGTAAATGGAGCTGATCTTTGGACTGCAGGTTGGTATTTTTGGAGCAAATTTGCCACCAAAATGTGGATTGATGAAATTGAGAGCACCCATATGGATGAATTCAGGTCTATTTTATTATTAAAAGGCTTCAGGCACATGATGCACTTGCATTAACCTATTTTTTCCCAAAAAGATAACTAAATATTTTATCTTCATTATTTTAGCTTCATCTACAGGGTGCACTTGCAAGAACTTGGATTTAAGCAGATTGCTGAATGGTTTGATACATGCTAACACCATTAGATTATATTCAGTTTATGTCACTTAGCTATCTTCTTTTAATTTGATGCTGTAAATTGCAAAACTAAATAATAATAATAATAGTAAAATAGAAATGTTCAAAAATGTAGATTTCATAGCCACTCCAGGGCACTCGACCTCTTAGGATATTTTGGAGATTGATGCTCTTGCTCCATTAACCACTTAGCTAGGTTTAGAGGTGGAAAGCTTCCACTAACACCTAATATGTATTAAAAAGTGTTTCACGTGCTAACCAAATTTGAACTTCTTGTCACTTGGTATGTTTTTGCTTGTGATTTTTTTAGTGATGACAACTAAGACATCATTTTATCATTGTTTTGAACCATTTTTCTTAGAAGACTGGCCTTCATGAAAATTGGTTTGATTTGGGTTTGTGCAGATATGCATATTCAGAGGAGACAGGGGAAGACTTTGAAGATGAGGCAATCTCACTCACTGGAGGTGGAATAATGGTGGCAGGAGATTTGGCCACCAAGCTAGAGAGAAAAGAAAGGAAGGTTTCAATTGCAGCAGACCACCATGTGTTCGGGCTTGGAGAAGATCTTGAGGAGGACAAGAGAGAATAACATGGCCTCGCTTTTTTCTCTGTATTTCATTCAAACACCACAGGTCAAAAAAGCATGTTTATCATCCAGGAGTTTTGTAATATATTTTTTATTTTTTTAATTCCTCCTGCAATTTTGTATAGAGGACAGACAGAAGACAAAAAGGAGAAGGGCTTGAGGACAGACAATACCATGCCATGCCTAAATGGCAATCAAAAACCTGAGTTCCATAGATACTTTAAGGGTTCTCTTCATAGTTAAGTGACTATCATCCAGTAGTTTAGGGTCCTCTGATGTACAATGTTTTAGCAAACTTGTCTTGGGAACCTGATTTATTCTTGGAAGCGCATATTGCTTGTAACTTACATAATGAATTGGCAAGAGATGAGATGTGTTCATATTGTGGTGCATTTCAGCATTTGTATGAGCTTCTTTTTATTAGTATATTTAGTTTTTTTTTTTTTTTTTTTGGCTAGGTGATTGCGGGGGCTAGAATCCCTGAGCATCAGGTCATACGGGTACCTGGGTGCTAATAGGCTACTGAGGCCAATGGCAGTATATTTAGTTTATTGTGTCAATTGTATCTTGAAAAAACAAATGCTTTAAAAAGGTAATTCTAAAAAAATAAAGCTTTAAAAAGTTGTACATGCTCCTCTTTTAACGTGAAAACAAGCTCATCCAAACAATGTTTAGCGGCTTCTACAATTATTAATTGGCTTCAACCTCAACATGCCCGTAGTGTAGCTTCAAAGCAAAGACTATAGTCACGTTATGCTGATTCTAGCTTTTTCAACCTCCACTTACACTCAACCAGTAGTAAATGTGATAATGGAATTTCTTGAACAATAATGCAATTCAAACCATGATGAAATTCTAAAAGCCAACCTTCTTGGGATACTTAGCTTATAACCCTGAAGCCCAAATGTTGAAAATTCCATTGCATTCACAAGAGAATGAGTAGGAAATCAAAAAGGTAAAAGAAGAATAAAGGAGGAAAACATAAGAAAGAAGACAGCGAAACCTAAGACCTTCTTTCCTCTTTCAATAAAGTAAAATACCTTATTCATTTGAAGGGGTGTAGGTGTAGGAGATACTTTGCCCTTCTAAAGTGAGATGAATTATTATTCATTATATTAAATTAGGTCCAATGCTTTTTTCTTCTTAAAAAAAAAAAATGGTCCAATGCTTTTAATTTATGAAATTGTTTCAAATTAATACTTAAGACCGTTTGGTATCAGAGTTTAAACACATGTTTTTAGTTTTTAAACAACATTATACGTATTTTCACATACTTTTTCACCTACACATATTTCCAAAAAATACAAATAACGTTATTAGAATAATGTTACCAAACGGCCCCTTTTTGTGTCCTTTTTTATTATTTATTTTCATTAGTTTGGACAGTAAAGAAATTGAAAAAATTGAAAAATACTATAATAAAATTTTTAATGTTTTGCTTTTACCTCGGTCATTTTCTTAGTTTTAGAAAAGTTCTCTCTCTAAATGGAGCTTTCTCTTAATTATTTTTATTAAATGGTTATGAGCACACAACTTAACTTAGGTGAAATGTAAATTTTAATTTATGATTTCTTTGACTCCATTACCACCAAAATAATAAAGTCGGCATAGATAAAACTTTGTATATATTTTTTTAATTAATTAATAAAAATTTCCCAAAGTAAAAATAAAATGCTGTCGCGCCTGTTAAGTTAACAAATGTAAAGATAAACAGTAGACATAAAAGAATGAGTCGTTATTGGAGGACACATGTGAGTAATGGATCGATAAAAACAAAAACAAATCACAAAAAGAAGACGCAACCGCCCCACCTATAAAGAAAAAGGCGAAGGGGGAAAAAGATAAAGATAAAGATAAACAAAGCCCAACCCACCACACTGGTCTCTTCCACTTTTTCCCATTTGCTTTGTGAAGCCTAACCCTAATAAGCTTTTTCACAAAATATACCCAAAACACAATCAGAAATGGAAGCACCGACGCCAACACCAACACCAACACCAACACCAACACCGGAACTTCCAGAAGATATCATTCCCGACATACTGAAAAGGCTTCCGGTGAAGTCCCTTGTACGATTCAGGTGTGTTTCCAAATCTTGGCACTCTCTTATTACCAGTTCTTCTTTCATCCATACGCACCTCCACTTCAAAAAATCCAGGTCCCTTATCCTTCTGGCTCGTTATTGTGAGACCCTTTTGTCCATAGGCCCCCAACAACAACATCAACCCGATTTTAATATTACTACTACTACTGCTGTAGATGGTTTTCAAAAGGCTGTTGAGCTTGACTCTTTTGTTCTCGTTAAGAATTTGCCTTATTATGTTAAGGGTCATTGTGATGGCTTGATTTGTGTGGTTATCAAAGATGGTGGTGATGGTGCTCTCGTTTTATGGAATCCATCTATTAGGCAATACAAGAGGCTTCCACTTCCACGAAATTTTCATTCCACTAGGGAGGTTTTTGGTCTTGGTTTCGATTCTACCATCGGGGATTATAAGGTTGTTAGAGCCCCATCTAGTTATTGTCAAATGAAGATCAAGGATTACCATCCTCAGGTCGAGGTCTTAACTTTAGGATCCAATACTTGGAGGAAAATTCCAGACGAAGACACTCCACCTTTTTGTATTGAGCATTTCTTTCAAGCCACTAATGCCAATGGTGCTCTGTATTGGCTTGTGGCGGCCAATGATGACCCCTTCCACTGTGAAATTTTGCGTTTTGATTTGGCTAAGGAGAAGTTTAAGGTGGTGCCATCCCCTCCTGATACATTTCATAGGAATGTATCGTGGTTGGGGACTTTGGAAGGCTCGCTTTGTGCAATTCATACGCAGAGGTTGAGCTATGTTGACGTGTGGACGAGTAAGGATGATGAGACTTGGACCAAATTGATTACCATTCCGAGGATGCCTGGACCTGAAGCTTCTGTTAGACATTCTGATTATGTGCCCTTATGTTTCACCAGCAGCGGTGCAGTGGTGATTGGAATAAAATTGGAGGGCTTTGTTACTTATCACCCGATAGAGAATAAGGTTAGCAAACTGGCTGTTCAGGGTGTTGAACATTGGTTACAAGAAACCGTGTGTGCTGAGAGTTTGGTTTCACCCTATGCTGCGGATGAACCTGCTGCTGCAAGACAACACCAAATGAGGTCGGCTCACACGGCTTCTCGCAGCCTCTGGCAACTGATTCTTGGTTTAAAGCACGGTGTGGCAAACTATTTCTCTTGTTCTAGTGGTGATCCTAGACAATGATAAGGAGAGTGCCTACGCTTAAGCATGCAGAATTTGATTTCACCTTATGGTGTGGATGAACCTGCTTCTGCAAGACAACACCAAACAGGTTGGCTCACATGACTTCTCACAAACTCGGGCAATGGCAAAATATTTTTCTTCTTCTGGTGGTGACCATGGACACCAATAAGAAGAGTACCCTATTCTTGAGCGTATGAAGGTTGATCCTTAATTACAGTTCATGACTGAAAATTCCATTTCATTGCCTTCAAATGTTGCTGCAGTCTTTCTTTCAACCTTATGGTACTAATGCACCCACTGCTGCCAGGCAACACCAAACAGAGTTGGCTCATATGACTTATCAAAATTCCTCTTGTTTCTAGCGGTGACCTCGGACACTGATAGGAATACCTACTCATAAGCATGCAGAGGTTGCTTCCCAATTAGTCATGTATAAAAATTTTCATTTCATTTCCTTTACTGCAGTATTTCTTTAAAGCACTTGGTGAACAATGTCTGTTTATTACTTCTAATTACTATACTTGGATCAATGTTTTCACATCTACTCTGGTGTATCCATCTTAATGATGGCTCTAATTGCTCATTATCTGCCTATATATATAATCAATCCATAGCATGTATTCGTGGCAAGAGATTGAATGGCAGTAGCCAATAAAACAAAAAGGACAGAGAGAGATTGAATGGCAGTAGAAATGAGGTCTTATCAAATGAAAACCATCATTTCAATTATATCTCATTTTGAGAATTTCAAAATCATTCCTGATTTACAAAACTGTTCTCCTGACCAAAAAATAGGGAGTTCAAGCAATATAGACCCAAAAATATCCACTTGTGTAATGTCATTTGTGTAATTGTAAATTGTTCCTCGTGTGGTTTGATATATGTCAGCACCTGGAGTTAATGTCGGAGTGCTTCACTCAACAAAAATTGTTCATTTTCTTGACAAAGCCCTTAGGTTTCATACTTCTTCAACCTACAGTTAAAATTTATATTGTAACATTTAGAATCTCCAAAACGAGAAAAAAAAAAAATGCAAACTACAGTCATAAACTTTTATCTTCTTTAACCCAAAAAAAAAAAAAAAAAAATACAAAAACTTTTATCTTCGTTTGAACACGATTGAGTGAGAATAACCTGAGGAAGGCTCATCAACTCGAGAACAGCTTTCTTCGGGGTCAGTTCATTGTCTATAATTCGAGCAACTGCCGTCAAAACTGGCATCTTCACATTATACTTCTGGGCCAATGCAATCACAGCTCCAGCTGTTGATACACCTTCTGCCACCTATTAAACGTGGACGTTGAGTAACCACAATGACGACAATTTTTAACCAACATCAGAAGTTGTAAGTAAGAAGATTCAAGCACCTGATTCATAGAACTCAGAACATCATCAAGCTTCTCCCCCAATCCAAGGCGGACTCCAACCGTTCTGTTTCTTGAAAGATTCACGAAACATGTGAGCATGATGTCTCCAGTTCCTGATAGACCAGTAATGGTTGTTGGCTTCGCACCCATCTTCAAAAATAGATTCAAGGAAAATTTTGTAAGGTAACAACAGCAATGCAGCAACGGGCAACATAAATCCTAGGAACAACACTCTTGGAACAAAGGCAACAACCAATTAACAGACCAACCAATGAATTTATGCAGAAACCAAACAAAACCAAGGACAGGGAAGTCCATTTAAATCATCAAGGCTATCAAGTATGGCTTATTCTTCATTGACCAAAGGATAGTCACCATATCCAAATGATTTTTTTAAGAGCAGGGTTTTATGCCATAAGCATTCCATAGATAAAAACTAAGGTGTTGTCAATGGCTTACGCTATATGTATATTACATACAATAGAAGATAAGATACCTTTGTTGCTAACCATCGTATCTCAGAACAACCTTGTGCAACAAGAGCTGCCATAGAGTTGTTACCAAGATTCATCCCTACAACAATACCTGCTGCTATTGCAAGCACATTTTTGAGTGCACCTGCAATTTCCACTCCTGTAACATCACTGGAGTTATCAGAGGTTATGAGCTGAGCATGTGTACAAAATGTATGGATATGGTTGTTTACATTTTATAATGCAAACCTCTAGCATATATGCTACACCAATCTAAAAGACAGGGTATGATCAAAGGGGGACAGAAAGATAATCAAGCAGGTACATATACAAGCAACTACTAACCAAAGGGGCAGAATTGGTGGATTCAGTGACCAATGGTCAAATATGAATATCCAATAATAAATTAATAACTTGGTGGCAAAACAGAGTGGGAAGCTAGGAATGTTGTTGCATGAGTGGGAAACTGGGAAGGTTGTCATTGAGGGGCTTTCTTTTGGGAGGAGAGGAGTGGGGAAGGAGAGATAGCTAGTCTATTTATTTTAATAGAAATTTACTCGAGTGAATTTAGTGGAGATCATCTACCTTGAAGTGCTGATTCTTAAATGACTAGAAGCTAGTAACTGCTGAGTAGCACTTGCCAATCTCTGGTCCCTTGATGCTGCCACCATTGCTACCCAAAGCAAAAGAAAAGGCAAGACACAAATTTTAGCCTCCCCCAAAGAATGAACAACTTAAAGGTGTAGATTCTACAGTGGTAAATACTTGTATAAGTTATTTTTTAAAAGGAACAGAAAAATTTTTAATCAATAATGTCACCTGTTGGCAATTTATTCATCAATTCTAGTGCAAATGAAGGGCCTGATAGTGCAACAAAAGGCTGGCGAGGATTCCTCAATGCTTGGGGAATAATCTGAGACATCATTCTCAATGTATTCAGCTCTAACCCTTTGCTAAGGGAGATGAATGGCAAGCAAGGATCTACATAATCTGCAATGTCCTCAAGAAAAGATGAGGTGAACTGCAAGAAAAGAGATAAGAATCAGGTAGTGGCCTTGTTTTATACATAATGATAGACCAGGAAACATAAAATACTGTATTGTTGATGGTATAAATAAACTACTATAGCAATCTGTAGTGAGAGAGCACCAGGTTGTGAATATGTGAAATGCCGAAAAATCATCATAAAAGTTACTATCAAAACTCTGAATCACCAACAGAAACAGGAAAAATGAAAGACCTGCACGGGCACAGCATGAAGACAATAGTCCGCACCAAGCAAAGCAGATTTGGCATCAGTTGTTGCAATCACATTTTCAGGTAGTTTATGTTTTGGCAAGTACTTGCTGAGAGGAAAAACAAATAAGAGAGCATGATTATACATACACTTGGAGAGATAGGAAAATGGTCACTTTGATAAGATTGCAATGCCAAGGGTAGAGGCATGACATGATGAAGAAAAATAAAAAGTTACCAATTAAAGTTGCTCTCATTAATGGATCGGCAAACTTGAGGATCACGTACAAGCATGTGAACTTCCAATTGAGCCTTTCTATCTGCAACATGGGCAGCCATTGCTGTACCAAACGATCCACCTCCAAGCACCACAACCTAAAGACCAAAATTAATTAACATACAATATAGTTGCAAAAGGCCAATGAACTCTAGCTCAAACACAGATCCTATCCATGTAAAAGCAGGGTGGTGGGTGAGACAGAGTATCCAAGCCACTCACTGCATTTCTATTTACCAATAAAAAAAAGGTTGCAAAAGCACATGCTATAAGTTTCTTTAATTGGTACGTTACACACGCTAGTGTAGTCAAAGGGGAGTTGGGCGCTCAAGCGAGATTCCTTTAGTGAATCACTTGCCTTTAGAGTTGAGGCGAGTGAGGACCACCTTAAACAAGCTGTAAGATGCTTGAGGCAAGAGCCTCAGTGAAAAAAAAAATTTAATTTGGCCAAGAGGGATTGTTCTATACTTAATTTCAAGTTTGCGGGTGTCCCTCTCTCGTGCATTCTTTTATCTCACCTCTCTTTCTTTCTACTAGGATTTTAAAAATAAATTTCTTTTATTTAAAAAAAAAAAAAAAAAAAATCACATGATCTTTAAGCTCTAATAGTTTTATGTTTTTGTTTTCTGAATTTTTTTTGTATGATATTGTTGTAAAGTCTATTCTTATATTAATTATTACTTAATAGAGCCTCCAACCAGTTTGAAAAATTGAAATTGTGCCCAGTAAGCATTAGATGCATATTATTCGAGTTTATTACATGTAAAATAACTATATTTAGAGTAACCAGTTTGAAAAATTGAAATTGTGCCCAGTAAGCATTAGATGCATATTATTCGAGTTTATTACATGTAAAATAACTATATTTAGAGTTGGGTGTCTCAATTTACTTGGGTGAGTGCCTTTTTGGCACCTCACGTCTTAGGAAATACAAGGACTTTCGTGGCTTAAGGTCTCCTTTTGCCTTTGACTACACTGATACACACCCCATAAGTCTCGCACCCATGACCTCACCCTCCTCCCATTATTATGGGATAAGAAAGTGCCAATTGGGATGTATATAGCACATTGCGAAAGGCACATGCTATAACTTAGAACATCAAAATCAAACATTTAATTGTTTTCATGTAGTTGGATGATGAACATATGAAGATGCATATCTAAACATTTAAATACTGAATCGTTGTAATACTAAACCATGGGTCATTACGATTAAGCAAGCAAAATGGACCAATGTATGTAAAGAAATTGATTGAGCACCAAAATATGAATTGGACGTAGCTGAAAGATAAAGAAGGAAAGAAAGAAAGAGACCTTATTAGTACGTTCAAGAACATCATCAGTCTTGGTCTTGGAGCGCCAAGAGCGGGACCAACGAACCAGCTTCTCCCAGGCCAATCGAACCACTCTGCGCCTATCTTTCCTGGACCGGTCACCAGTGGTTTCCGGGTACAATTCTTCGGAGGGTGGCTGAGAATCGGAACTGGCGAGAGAGACGAACATTGAGGTTGAGGTTGAAGGAGTTCTTTGGAGTCTGGGATTGGTTGAGACTGAGACTGAGACTGGGCTCATGAACACTGACGCCATTTGTCAAACACTTGGACTGCAAGAAAAGAAACACAGCGCACTGTTTCTTTCTTTCTTTCTCTTTCTCAATTTCACTTTTCTTTCACAGGGATTCGCTTCGCTTGGTTCAGCTAACATACACGCTGTAATAATTCGTGAAATGCGACTGCGTCTCGTGGCCCTTCGGCTACTTTACCATACGAAGTATATACATATATTTTGGCCCCACCATACCAACTTTCATGTTTACATACATACTACCGTCTTTCTTTAAAATTTCGGTTTTTGTCTCTCAATTTTATCCCTGCATCACTGCATCTAGAAGCATTATCCGTTTATCAACTGCATAAAAGGACTACATTTTTTGCCCAAAAACTAAACACAACATTTTTGTAATCTAAAACTCAATGCAAAACCAAGGGGATCCTTAGGGCCCAAGCCCAACCAACCCTAGAGGATTTCTTGGGTCAACACTCACTCAAAACATATTGGGCCCAAAACCATATTTATCTTGAACAAAGTTTAGTTTCAAACTAATTTTGAGCTATCTCTTGTAGAAGAATAAAACTCCAAACTTATTTGAAGTTAAACTTTTTCTATCTATTTTATTTAGTTATTCAGTTAAATCAATGATTTGTTATTGTAACATATAGTAACAACTGTTTTATCCAAAATGTGTATTTTATTTAGGCGGAATTACAATGTTGGTCCCTCAAGTTTATTTTGTGTGTATAATTAGTCCCTCAAGTTTTAAAATGAGTTGTATTAGTCCTTTTACTAACTGTTGTTAGTATTGTTGTTTATATAACTAACGGAATAATGACTTGACATTTTTTTTAATGATGTGACATTTTTTTATTAAAAAATTACAAAATAAATTTACTCATAAGAAATTCACAAACCAATACCAAATTAAAACCAGTATTGCTACTAATTCACAATCCCATGATTCTAAAAAAAATAAATAAATAATTGGGAGTTTTATTCTAATTCCCAGTTCTTCTTCATTAATTTCCATTGATTTCCAATGCACCTTGCTCGAAATCAAACCGACACCGATCGTAGCTTCATTTTCAGGCAGAGGATTAAACGGTTTGGACTTGAATATTCTCAAACCCAACGTGATTGCGCCTGATGAGAACATACTAGCCGGGTGGATCGACACAATTGGCCCGACCTAATTAGACTCTGATACCCAAAGGACTGAGTTCAATATAAACTCTGGAACTTCAATGGCTTGTCCTCATGTAAGTGGCGTGGCGGACTTGCTTATGGAATACACATGGTCTGAGTGCAGCCTGTTATCATAACCTAGACAAACTAGTTATTGAAAATTCAAATAACCGACAAAGTAGCAAATAGCTAGACAATGAATAAATTTGTTTATAATAAACCAAAATTCCTAATTCACAACGTTGAATTTGAAATACCTACCAAGCTCGCAGGTCTTCTTGAAAAATACTCATCCAAACAAATACAAGCAAAATTGTGCATCTTTTTATTATATATAATAAAAAAATAAAAAAAGAACCCCACAAATTTTTTCCTTTGATTGGGCAACACCCAAGTTACCCTTGAGAATTGCAATCGGTGATGATAGCTTTCTTATGTCCCATATAGAAACATCAAACAGTAATCTAGATGACTAGACACTGTAGCAACAGTCTAGAAACATCAAACAGTAAGTCAATCTTGTCATCGACAAGTGGTTAGGGCTTAGGCTGTCGCCAGCGGCGACTAGGGCTTGGGTCTCCATCGGTGGTGGGTCAGTTCCCTTCTCTCTCATGGGTGGGTTTGTGATTTTTTTTTTTTTAAAAGAACCGTGGGTTTGTGAATCTATGGCAATACTGGTTTTAATTTGGTATTGATTTGTGAATTTCTTACATGTAAATTTTTTTTGTAATTTTTAATAAAAAATGCTAAGTCATTGTTTCGTTTGCCACATAAGTAACCCCACTAACGCAGTTAGTAAAAGGACTAATGCAACTCATTTCTAAAACTTGAGGGACTAACATTGTAGTTTCGCCTTCTATTTATGTTTTACCTCATCAAAACTCTAATTTTTTTATTCTAGATTGCGAGAGTTATTTATTTCTATTTCTATATTTTTATATATAATGGATCAATATGCAATATGTACTTAAAAAATTTTAAAAAAAATAATGGAAACAAAGATGGCATGATCAGTTGACGACCACGTCTCATGATATAAAGATCATCAATTTGAATCTCTAAATTTCCTTGTCATGGGACTCAAAACTCACTTATCAAAAATTAAATAAAATAAATAAGGTAGCTTCATGTTCACCTCAAAATATCATATCATTGTCATGGAAAAAGAAATTTATTGGATATTTCTTCACCCTTTATTAACATATCTAAATGAAAATGACTTAACATTAGGTTAAATATTTGGTTTGCAATGCTCGACTTGTTACAATTATTATGTATACTAGCTGCAGCCCCACACGATGCGTGGGAATATATAAATATTTTGTAATGGGGTATAATATATAAAAAGTAACAATCATTTCAAATATATATATATATATATATATTTTTTTAAAGATTTCTACAAGTTTTTTTTTTTTTTTTAATCTTTTTATATCTACAAAATACAAATATGTCATACAATTATATTTTGTATGCTTGATTAGTATTCTTTTTGAGGTGAACTATATTTTTCTAACTTCTGTTGTAGTGTGTTATATTTGATATACAACTAAACTTTATAAGTTTCAAATTTATTATTCAAATTTCTCATCTCTTAAAGAATAAGAAGATTATCATAACAATAAAAATTTTATCAAAAAACTACAATGTTATCTTAACCAAAATTAAATTGAAACAAAAGGAATAAAAGACAGACTTTATAGTAATTTATTACTCAAAATTTATAGGCATATTCTAAAAGAAAAACTTTTTAGAATGTGTTTTGACATAAACTCAAATTCCTATTTCCGAAACAAAGTTCACATTCACTGCGTGATCCAATTTTCATTGCATATAAAGGAGTATTTGTAGGGATAATATCTTGACGTGCTCTCTACTTGAAAGTTGGCCTTATTTGGAACCATTGTTTGCCATGAAAACTCAAATTCATTTTGAGTTCATACACTTTGAGACCATGAAAACTCAATCCCATTCATCATGAAATCCCAAAATTGAATTAATTTTTTTTTTTCAAGTAATGAGATGGTAATAAATAAATAAATAACAAGAATAATACAAATAACAGAACTCATTTTGAGTTCAGCCACTTTGGACCTGGGCTACTAATGTTTGCCTCTTATGTACTTCAATTTCGTCTGCAAGCTCTATCTCTTGCACTAATTTGATTGGGTTTTGGCAGATGGACTTGAGTCATAATTGAAAGAACGGGAAAAACACTCAAG
Organism: Quercus robur; assembly: GCF_932294415.1. Taxonomy (NCBI): domain Eukaryota; kingdom Viridiplantae; phylum Streptophyta; class Magnoliopsida; order Fagales; family Fagaceae; genus Quercus; species Quercus robur. Next base: position 67,261,750 of record NC_065541.1, on the reverse strand, counting down.
AAATTATCCCATTGAAGGTCATACCAATCAATTTGTGGAGAGAACAATGGAAAATTTATAAAGAAAAAAATATGACAAGTGAGGAGGTGAGGAGGTTGTTATCTATTGATGACTGTCAGAATTCCATATAATTGCGGCATGTGAAGAGTCTAGGTAAATGGTGAGACACATGGTATAATTGGAGATAAAAGTAACACTATAATTTAAGTAGAGGCTCAATAAATGTCAATAGGTAAATCAAAAAATAAAAAAGAATGAAAGAAAATGAATGATGAAATGATGCTGATGTGGTTTAACTGAAGCGTAGCAACAATAAATGCTACGTTTCAGCTTTTAGATATATATAGATGATAAATCTCACCATAGTGTCTATAGAATATCAATTGCAGAAGTTAACCCAAATTCAATGCGTGTCTATAGAATATCAATTGCACTAGTAATTAAACCAAATTCAATGCATAACTAGTTTGGTCTAGCAAAAATCACAATTACATGTACATAAATTGCACATTAGCTCGACCCTCTTCTTTTTTTTAAATCTTGTAGAAATCATAAATAAAAATTAATGAAGGCCCACTAATTTTTTTTTTACATAACAAACAAAAATATATACCTCCTTTTTCTTGAATTCTTTTCTTATTGTGATTCCATGTTAGTGTGATTTTGTTTAGGTGAGAAATCATATGAAAAGAAATGATACAATACAATGGACTCGACTGCACAACACTTTAAAAAGTCCGATTTTTTTTTTTTTTTTTTTTTTGGTGTGATTTATGAAGTTCAACACTAGTACAGGTCAATTTTTGGGAAACTTAAATTATTATTATTTTTTCTTTGATTGACTATAAGAATCAAATTGATTACATAGGGAAAATGTAATCTTGAGGGTCAATTTCTTATGAGCTATATTAATGATGGTTTAACTGTAAACCATATTTTGTTATTCATCAAATCAAATGCTTCTTTATTTATTATTTATTATTATTATTTATTATTATTGTTATTATTATAAAATGACGCTTTTAATTTATGCTACGAAAAATCAAACACGTAAAAGGACACGCTGCCAACGAGTATCAAGTTGTAGCACTTGCACCTTCAACTAGTCCCGCCTTCCTCTCCACTTTGCTTACTTGTTAGGAAAAGCCTTTTCTCTTTTTTATTTTATTATTTTATTTATTGATGAACTAAAAAAAAAAAAAAAAAATTCCAAAGAATATTCTATATAAAATATCCAATGAAAGCATCAGAAAAAAAAAAAAATAAATAAATAAATAAAAATTAAAAATTAAAAATCGAAAATGTTGTTCCTCCCCAAGGTAACACTAAATATGGAGCTATAAAATTATAATTGTTTACATGGTCATGTTAGCTACAAGTCTCTGGCCATCCAAAAGGAGAACAAAGCAAGGTATCACCAACAATTGAAGGTAAGAATTTCTTGAAACCTTCGTACAATTTTTAATTCATTCTTCATTCCAAAAATTGAAATATTAATAGAGGAAATTTTGTTATCATTTTTTTCTTCTTCTTTGGTACAAAGCTTTCGATCATAGTAGTTGTGTTATTTGATTTCTGGGTCTTGGAAATTCATTCTGATTGTAAAACAATGTTCTCTATTGAAGCATGTGCATAATCGTAGCTCTCATACATGAATTCTTGGTCCTTACCGTTTTAGGTGATAGAGGTGGTGGAGGTTGAAGCAATATATATATCTATATGGACAACCACCAACACCAACATGAAAATGAAAGGACTAGCCCTCGTCACAAACCATTTGTGGCACGTTGTTGTTCATGCCCTCGTGTTCTAGCCTCCTCAATATTCAGACGGATAGGAAGATGCATGTTTGTCTCATGTTACCCCGTTATCCAATGCTTTGGATGCGATAACCATAGACACCGTCACCACAACCATCACCACAAGCACTTCTTTTGATTCATTCTTCATTATTGCTTGTGGCTCTGTTGTGAATTACAAGCTTTGAACTTTAAAGCTTTGGTGACTTCAAAATTCTCTCTTTTGGTCCCAACCCATTAAAAGAAAATGGTTTGGGAAGTATTCTATAGGGAGCTTCACTTTGTCTAATCTATTTACATGGAAATATTTTCATCCATGATCCTCTTCCAAAGGAAGAATATGGAGGAAAATAAATAAAAGATTTTTATTTTTGAGTTATGTACCAAAAGGTTGAAAGTTATAGAATCTCACAAACTATTTTTGGGGCCGCAAGGTTCCAAGGTAATACTTCCAGAAATGTCTTTTTTTTTCTAATGGAGGTATATATGCTAATGGAGTGGCCTGCTGGGGTCATTTATAGGAAGTATATCGCAGGAACTTGATCTGAGTTAGTTTCAGAGTAATGTTCCCATTATTCCTTAGCTTTTGCTATGTCGATTAAGAAGTTAAATGTAATTATTATGTTGATTGTTGAATATACTCTGTTCATTCCTTTCTATTCTGAATTATATATTCATTTTGAGAGGATCAAGGCATAGGGAATTACTTGTTTTGATGAAAAAACAAAATTATTGATATACTTATACCATTTTGATTACTTTGTGGTGGGTGAACATGAATTTAATATTGTCAAATTATTGAATGTATTTGCATAAAAAACAATTGACGGACCTTTGTAGCCTGCATTCTGCCATGTCAAGTGGATGCTCTTTTGTTTTGGTCAGCAAGCGGAAGCTCAAAATTGAAGATATGTACATGGTTTTTTTTTTTTGGCTTATTGGTTTATTTGTTTATATAAACTGTTTTTAAAGTGCGGTTTTACTTTTTACTCGTGTTTAGCAAATCAACAAGTTAGTTAAAAAACTAATCCAAACGCAAACAAAGTATCCTTCCCTCATGAATTGGAGTAACAGGATTGTGCCTAGCATAGAAGTGAAACAAGCAATAATGCAGTATAGTTAGGCACCCACTTCTGCAGGGCTAGCATCGTGATTGCACTTGCCTAGTGATTGCTCTTCTTTACAACTAGCTAAAAACTACTCATCCATGTGTAGCAATGATCATAAGACTAAAAAGTATTTTCCCGAACTAAAATATGGCTCAAGAGAGCATTAAAACAAAGAAAATTGATATGTACAGACAATAAAAGATAATAAATTGAGGAGAGGAGAAGAATAATGATTATCACAGAAAGGAATGTCATTGAAACTATTTGGTTAACGTTAATCATACACAGCAACGTGGAGGTGGAGGGTAAGATTTTTGAGCAAAACAAAATTGATTGGTAACTGAAGCTAATTTTATTTCATCCAAGGAATTCTGGGGCTTCCTCTAGTCATAGGAATACTTGCTGCGGGTTCTAATCTCCTTAGGAATACGGACGTTTATCTTCAGGAGTTCATTAATTGACATCTTAATTTCTTCACATCTGATTGTTTTAGGGGCTTCAGCATGAACATCTGAGCTCCTTCCTCTAAGCACCTGATCAGAAAAATGCAAGTCTTTTAAAAATGAAATATGAGTGAAAAGAAAAGAAGAAGAGAACATGCATCATTTGGAAATACTTGTTAATACGAGTTGGGACGTTCTCAGATGACACAATAACCACTGGAACCTCTTTCATGACTGATGATTCCTGCTTGAAAAGAAACAAAGATATGGTCAACATTATTGTCACTGAATAGGCTCTTTCCATTAGGCATACTAATTATTGATTGTTGCAATACCTTAATTCTTTTAAGTAGCTCATAGCCTGTCATTCCTGGCATACAATAGTCTGTAATTATCAAATTTACTTTTGATACCTGCAAGATAATATTAAATACCTTTTAGCATTCAGAAGACAATTTATGAATGCATTGGTCATTGATTCATCTCAACTGAAGATGTTCCCATATTTATTCTCTTTGAAAGGGGATAATGTCCAATAGTTAAACGGATTAAAATGTTCAGAATTATCTCTCTCTTTTTAGAGTTACTTACTCTGCTCTCCAAGGTGTTATTTTGATCGTCTCCTAAGCCCAAAAATTCCAATGCCCTTCTCCCATTTTCCGCAGTAGTCACTGCAGCCACATGAATTATTAGTACTTTGAAAACAGAAGAACCATACAAAAACTCTTTTTTTTTTTCTTTTTGAGTAAGTAACACAATAAGTAGCATAAGAAAGAATAAAATGCTTATTTTATGCCCTTCTGTTAATTACTCATATATAAAAGCATTCACGTCCCACTCTTCATGTCCTCTTTTTAGTCAAATTGTAGGTACTCACACACACAAAAAATTGCTTTTAAATTCGACTAGCTACAACTCTTTCATTTGCTCCAAAAACTGTGTTATCTTTTCCAAGTACAATGCAACTGCAATATTGAATTTAATTGAGGTATAGAAGGAAGGTTAAGTTACATCACCCTAAGCAACTGTGACCCTTGTTCGAAAAAAAAAGCCTTAAAAAAAAAACCAAGAGACTATTGCATCCCAAACCAGAAAGAAAGAGCAAAAAATGATTGCAAGAGTATACATTACCTTTGCAAGAGGAGTTTATGAGTAGTTGTTCAATGAGTTTGCGATCAATGAGATTATCATCCACAGCTAAGACATGGGGTTGCTCCACATTTTCCATCACCCCCTTTGTTGAAGAAGAAGCAGCACTAGCAGCATCCATATGTTCCTGCAGATCCCTACCCCAATTATAAGTCCCTCTCAGAAAACTGTAATAATAACGAAGATGTTCTTCTAGTTATATAGCCGATCAAGAGTAATAGTCACAGTTGCAATAAAAGACACTACAAACAAATTAATGATAGAAAGACCAAAAAGGTAGATGCTTCTCTGACAAAACTATAATAAAGAGAGATTGCATACATAAACAAACTCACAAGACATGTATGAACGTAATGTGGTCGTTTATATAGAGTTAATGCATAAGAAAATTAAGGTGGTTGGTGAGCGAGGAATTTTAGAAAAGAGAGAGAGAATCACACGCTATCACAGAGATCATATCAGTCACAGATATTTCGTGATCTTTATTGGATTTCTCTCTCTTTTTTTCTTTTCTTTTTTTTTGATTTGCTTTTCTTCTTTAAACCATAACTCTCTCTCTACAAGCATCTACATTCGCATCTTTCAGCGATATCCTCACTCTGGTGAATCTAGTTATTGAGTCTGTGTGTACCAGCTACACATTTCAACACTGTTCCAAGAGTTTAGATAACGAATCAACGTGCTCTTTTGTCTTTTACGTGTACGTAATAAAAGAGTGTATATAATATGTACATTTTAATATTTTAAAAATGGTTCTATTATGAAGCAATTTTCCCATTCAATGAGTTTCAAAAAAAAAAAAAATTTCCCCATTCAATGCACATGTAGAAACAAGATTACAAGAGTCAAGAAGTGTTACATCATTTGTCTCAACTCTCAACAACAAAAAAGTGTTACATCATTTAGTTTTTTTTTTTTTTTTTCCTCGTGAAATTTCATATGGTAATATTTTAAATATTGCTTTTGTAAAAGTGTTTTTACAGAATGTTAAAAACAATTCCTTGAAGCATTAATTAGTTTAGTATTAGTTGGAACAAAATATATATAATACATATTACACACAAAATTAATTTAGTTCAAATTTTTAAAAGCATTTAAAAATTTGGAACTAAAAGAACAATTATATATTTTATATTATTTATTTAGATATATTTCAATTTAGTATCATATTTATGTTGTCTAAGATAACATAAATATCTAATTAAGTAATTAATTTTATAAGATATTATATCTTTGGATATTATAAGTTCATACAATATTATAATAAAACAACTAATTAAGCTTCTTCTTTTCTTTTTTTTCCAAATTGTGGTTGTATTTTCAAGAAAAATAAAACTCATGTGATTGAAAGAGATGATATTTAATATATTCCTTATTTCCCTTATTACCAAAAAATAAAAGATAGCAAAGTATTTTCTCATATATATGTCTATTATTTAAAATAGTTTTATTTCTTGTTTGCTGAAAAAACTAACATATATATGATGTTAAGGACTTAATAGATCAAAGAAAAAACTCAAGATTATAATACTAATTATATTTTAAAAAAAATTATATTTAATATAAATAGTTAAACATGGAAAAAATATTGATTTTTATAATTTTATTGTCGTATTTAATAACACACATTGGCAAAATAAACAATTGTATTGCCTATAAATTATCAAAAAAAAATTAATCTTTTTTATTGTTAAGGACTGGGATTGAGCACTTCTGCTACTAGATGAGTAGACTCAAGTCCAACTAGCCCAATACAATAAATTTATAGAGAGTAAGTTTAAGAACTAGGTCTTAATGAGGATTACAACAACTAGACATGGCTATGAATGGATTGAATAACAAGGATATGGACTAAAGTATGAAATTCTGTCCTCAAGCATTTCATCCAAGGAACTTAGTGTTCTTATTATTTCTTCAGTGCTAGGTTACAAAGGTTTTTAAGATCATGCAAATTGCTACCGTATTCTCCTTTTTTTCTCTACCCCTTTTCTTGGAGGATTTCTCACGTTATATATCCCCCTCCAGTCGATTTTGGCCCTCCATCTGTTGATCATGCAGGTCACTACTTGAGTGTTTATCCCATTAGCCAGCCTTCTAAACCTTCAGTGAGTTGTAGCAACCAAGACCGCACTGTTCAAGGGTTATTTCCTCATTAATGTGGCCAAAACGTTAGTTGTAGGCATTTAATGCAGAGGTAACAGTTTCTCCTTGAACTGTTCCTACACTATGCTCCCGTGGCTGTCCTACAGTAGTTGTCCTTTTTCTTGGGACGCTCTGGGAGGCTGCCGTTAATGGCGGGCTGTTCTTCCCTACTAGGATCTGGGTTGGCCAAGGATAGGATTGTCCTCGGCGATGTTTTTGGGCCATTTGGGCTTTCTTTATTCGTCCTCGGCCATTTCTTCCTCCTCGGCGTAGGCCTTGGGCTTAGTATGAGGTGGGTTGGGGTTGTCAAATTCTTTGACCCCACATTTATATTTTTAATTCTATTTTTTTTTTTAATATGGTTTATATACTAGGCATAAATATAAATATTTTAAAAAATAAATAAATTTCTTAAAAAAACACATGGATGTATAATATAGAATATAGGAAATATATCCAATATTCTCATGTGATTTCCCATAAAAATACAGATTCCCCTTGAAATTTGACTTTTGAGTATAATAATTAACTCACATGTGGTATTATTTTATGTGTAAGTCATTAATTGTGCAACACTTAACCTTGAAATTTTGATCATAACACAAAACACTTATATAATGTTGTTTTATGTGAAAATATAACTCTAAATATGAATATGTATCATCATATCAACAACAAATAGTTTATTATAATAAATATTAAACAATTTTTACATAATAAATCAATACCACATAAGGGTTGCATTCAAAATTTAGAGTGCTTTGTGTTTTACTTTTGTAGTTTTTCCCATAAAATACACGTATTTTATTGACTATGAGTAATATGGCGTGAAGTCTTGAAGTTCAAGAAGGGAAAACAATTAGAACAAAACTTATGTACAGTATCTTAGGTATTGTTCTTTAAGTTCACCTCTTAAGATTTTACCATATGGCTACTTAACTTAAAAAATACACTTCCATCTATGGAAAAAAAAAAAAAAAAAAAAAAAAAAAAAAAAAAAAAAAAAAACCATATGACAGAATCTTAAAAGAAAAAAAAAACTTAAAGAACAACACCTAAGTACTGTACCTAAGTCTTGCTAAAAAAATTACTACATGTTGAAGTGTTTTGTGTAAAAGTACTTGTGTCAGTCTTAATTGTAAACCCCACCATCCATCTTCTTTTTCTGTTCCTTCATTCCCAATTGTTAATTCAAATCAAGTAGAGGATGAGAGACATGTAACTCAACTATAAGGTTTTTTTTTTTTTTTTTAGTATTTTCTTGTGGTTAGCAACTTATCTTCATGCGTCATCCAATAAATAATAAATAAAAGAAGAAAAGGAAAAAGTGAAAACAAATCTAAACCAAATCTGAGAGAGAAACGAACATCAAATCAGATAATGACATAAAATAAGAAAGAAAATATTTGTGAGAAAACAACCTTAAATCTTTGATTGCGATTCAAATGAGAAATACAGTTATTGATATGATTTTACAAATCCATGCATTAAGCAGATCAAACTTTGGCGCGTATGCTCTCCTTGGCTCTTGGCTGTGTACAACGTTACCAAGAGCAAAGACTCTTAATTCATCAAAAAATGAAGTCTCATATGACTCAAACTTTTGACACAACTGTCACCAAATTATTCTAAATATAGGAGTAAGATGGTGCTATTTCGATTTGGGCAATGTTTATTACAGAAGAGGCTTAAGTCCAGTATATTTTATAGGTCTAGTGCATCTTGTACGTTGGACCTGATAGGATGGTGCCACATGATAATATCTAAACACATGACAACATCCTATCGGGTTCAATGCACATGACATTGAACCCAAGTCTAACCCATTTATGCACACACTATGTGCAAGATCGTGATTTTAAGTTATTCTGGCTTCTATTGCTTGCATGGCAAATCAAGCTTTGGTTTGGATGGATTTTTTTTTTAAAAATATCATTTTTAAGTTATATTGATATGTTTACACAATAAACCAAATCTCTTATGAAAATAAATTCATCCACCACACTCTCGTTCCATAGGATTTTTTGGGTGTCTCATCACGCATAGAAAGGTGAAGGGTTTGGCAACATGCAAATGGCTTTCTATCATAGTTGCAAGAGTACCAAACCTTAACTACTTCATCCAAACATAGCATAAATGTCTTAGATAACTAAAACCTGACAAACATAAATGGAACCTTTTTTTTTTTTTTTTGGGTAGTAGCCCTAATCCCAAGGATTAGTCACTACTCACTAGATCAGTTAACCCAAAATGGAATTTTAAAAAAGTTTTTTCCAAATACCTGTAACCTTGAATTTGCAACACTCCCGCTCCCCTAAAAACTTTCTTGGCACAATAGTCATTGATGTTAAACTTTTTGAAATAATTAGAAAGCTAAATTGCCGATCAACTCTAGCTCAACAGCTCCTCCCCATTAGATGCATGTGAAACTTACCAATCAAAAAATAATCGTAAAGCAAATTATCCAGTCTTTGCAAACAGCCAAACTGTCATTGGGAGTACGGTTCTTGATAAAAGAGGCTGGTTTGAGATTTTGATGCTCTCATCTACTTGGAGTGATAATTTATATCCAACCCATGCTGGGTTTTTTTCTTTTTTGGGGGGGGAGAGGGGGGGGGGGGGGGGGGGGGTGAGATTAAATAACAGGATAAAGCAAGCTGTCTCACTGAAATTTTACCAAAATAACAGTAGTTTGATATTCAGAATATTTTAATATAAGGGCTAAAGAAAAATCTCCCCTTCATTTGCTGAACTTTCTGTATCATCAGATCCTAATTGAATTGAGATCAGTATCGTCAGGTTCAAACTGAATGCAATAGCATGTGAAACCATTTGATATGACTGTAAGAGCAACATGCCACTTTAAGCAATCAAAAACCATGCCTGCATTAATGTCTTCTTATGAAGTAGAGCTTTAATGCTCAAATCTAAAAAGTGGGTTACACTGTTCTTAGAAGCCACTATACCATCTTCATTACTTTATGCTTGCCTTGGAAATGGATGATGTACATGGTCCACCAGAAGTCATAAATGGGATTCCCTTAAAAGTGGCCACACCCTTGTCATCAGTGAAAAGATGCTGCAGCGATGAAACAGTACTCAATTATTTCTCCAAATTCAGAAGCACTTATTTACAGAGCATAAAGAAGGCAATTATTAGGGTAGAGGACCATAACATGGATGTGTGTGTGTGTGTGTTTTGCTATAATTCAATAGTGACAACAATAGGGGAGGGAGATTTGAACCCTAGATGTCTCCATTGGAAATACCAAGAGGTGCCCATTGAGCTAGAAACTAATACGTCCAGATAACAATTGATAACTGTAATATCAGTGATTCATAATTCGCAAAACAGACCACAAATGTCTAGTGACTTGCTGATAGTTTCTCTATGAAAAAGGGAGTATGGCTGGTAGGATATAACCCAAAACCTAAGCCATTCATTCAACAAATGACCAGATTTTAGTCACCCTTAACCACTCATCTAATAAGACGCTATATGGTTTTCCTTTTGTGTATTAAATTTAAGATGTGGAAGGCGATTGAATAATCTGGGTAACAGATAGATATCCACTTAAGGCTACTACATAGAAAAAAAGATGCAAAACATATACATACCGGCGTTATCTTTTCCAACTGTTTCTTTTTTGGGTTAAGGACATCTTCTGGCTTTCCGTCAATCCTAGACAAAAACGCCAAATTGTGTGAGATACACATTACATACACGAAAAATGTAAGATAAACCTGCCACACTTCATTCTACACATGCTGCAATGATTGCAAACTTTGACCAACTATATAATGGGAAATATGAGATTACTTCAACCATAAAAAAGTGAGGCTGGAGAGGATCAATCCCAACTAACTCTAACAGTCCTTTTAGAAGGAGGAAATAAATGGAATAAAAAATCTTTGGATATTCCATTCCCTCCTATGCATTTCTCCCAAGAACAAAAATGGGAGGAACAATCATTCCTTTAATAAAATGGAGGTAAATTTTATCCTTATTTTAAAAATGACAAGAGGTGAAGGGTATACTAGTGGAATTATATATTTGTTTCCTTTTCATTACTTCTTTTATATACTCCCCAACACATTAGAAAAAATACAACATTTTCCATTTCATTCATTTATGATCTATTCCATTCTTTTATAAACTCCCAAACACAGTGTAAAATACAGTCAGAAACAGAAAGCAAGCTAACAGAGAAATAGCAAAACTAATCAACTAGATCGCAAGCTGTGACCATTTAATTCTCTGTCAAGGCTTCAAACCCATCTTCCTAGGAATCAATTTGTTGACAATACTCACAAAACTGCTGTTAGTCTAAATTATCCAAGAGATAAATGTATGTTAATAGCTCAACATGATTTCCGCAAGCTTACCCAGAAAATGAAATGCGCTCCCCAATTTTGGCCCCTTCAGGAGGGAGCAAAGGCTCTACAATTGTATGATCTTCATTAGAAGCACATAGCACCTGGAACAGTTGGATTTACAAGTATGCACATCAACATCAGTCCACGAGAATTGCAGTCTTCAAAAGGGGTAACTTAGACTAATGAAATAATTCTTTTCTTAAACCGCAAGTTACTCATGCATGTGATGGTGAACCCACGACCTCAATATAAGAACGGAGGAAGTGACATTTGAACTAAAGCTCATTGGCAACTCAGATGAATGGAATCTTATGGCAACAAAAGGTGAAAATTTTAAAGAACACAAACACTGTAGTTATTCACATCACAGAATGAAGTGTATATATAAGCCAAAATAGCCACTAGCAAAGTGATTCAATACCAAAAGCTTCAATCTTTTTTTTCCCCCTTTTGATAAGCCAAAATAGATTAGTGCAAAATTCTATGCTTCTTTGTATGCATGTATTCTTATTGAGGATTAAGGGAAAACAAGCAACTACATACATCAGTATATCCTTTGTAGGTCAACCATGGGTGAAATCTCAAAAATTATGGTAACCCTCTAGCAACACACAGATCATTTTATTTTATTTTTACCTTATTCTAGGCTAGTTAAGATTATCCAAAGAGAAAATTTTGAACTAAAAAAAATGAAAATCTTTGCAGAACATAGTGCTTTGTTAGTGAAGCCATTCAAGAAAAACATGAGCAGAATTTGGTAAAAATGCCAAGGACGAGTACCAGTCCTTCTGACATCACATCTCGTAGCTTTCCAGGTTTCACATTTGTAATCAATACAACACGCCGGTTCTGTACAGTACATGCAAAAACATAAAAGAACCAACAGTAAGAAATGTTCAGGTTGCAATAATCCAATATGAATCGCCTGTATTAAACAGAGAGAGAGAGAGAGAGAAGAAAGAAGAGAGGAGAAGAAGAAGAAGAAGAATCTTAAACAAATCCAACAATTAAAAAGCTAAAACAGAGCACAGGCAACCCAAATTCATCAAATTGATTTTATCTTATTAAATCATGTAGAAATTATTACCTTTAAATCATCTGGATTACAAAACTTGGCCAAACCACTAACCACCTGACGTGGTTTAGCATCTCCAACATCTATCTCCTCGACAAGCAAACTGCATCATGAATTCAAACGGAACGCTAATGAATGATTAGTATCCTACAGTTATATTGTGATTAAGAAAGTAAAACCTCAAAAAACTACAATGGGTGTAAGTAATTCAGTTGTTATCTAATGAACAAAAAAGGCTCTTGAAGAGAGACAGAAGAGCTTGTTGCCACACCTGTCAGCAGATGGATGTTTCCATGCCTTGTGAATAAGACCAACCTGTATATTAAGCAAACTGACACTAATATCTTTGTCTTTCTCAACTGCTTCTGTTTCAGATGACTTTTTCTTTTCCTGTGTAACTTCTTTATCTTGTGTGGCCTTTTTCTTAAAATTCCAAATAAACAGTGTCATTATGCAAGTATTGTACAAAGATGGAAACCAAATAAAAAATAAAAACACAAGCAATCAATGGATTTCTCTAAATCTAACCCGACCAACCCACACCGAGACACATACACATGGGACCCTACAAAATTAGCGTTTGTTACTAACATAGCAAGGTCAATTTGGATGCTTTTGATAATGATTTGCATGGACTAATCCGGACATAAAATAGATGGTAATCCCCAATAAATTATAGAGATACAAGATCTTCACAAGAATATGTGAATGTCTAAAACAATAAGGGAAGCGCCACTGAGGTTGATTATCCTGACAGCTAGCTTTATCATGGTCAGAATCTAATGTAAATATTCCATGGGGGCCTAATCTTTGACTTAACTGCATGAATTTTCTACGTGTTAAAGTATCACATTCCCTGATTCTCACTAAAACACAGGTCCGCACCCCAACAAATGCCTCTGCTGACCTGGCTGCTAAAGGAAGAGCTGTAAGACAAGTGCCAACTACTGGTTGTATGTTCTGAATATGCAACTAGTTTTTGTCTTCCTTGTTGGCTTTCAATATTTTTAATATTTTCATTTTTGAAAAATTACTGCTTTTCCATAGAAGGTAATTTAGTCATTTACAAAAATGAAACCAGACAGAGATTCAGCCATTAATAACTTATATGGTGGTACAACCTGAAAGAATTAGAAGAATATTGTTAGATTAAACGATTAAATTCACAATTTTCTAAGAATTAATGCCTTTGGGACAACTAGTAATTTCAAAAAATATAAAACAACAATTTCTCTGATCAATTTCAATTATCATTTTTTTTTTGGCTTACAACAAGTTCAGGAGAGGGATTGAACCTAGATTCGCAATGCCACCAAACCACAAGGCTCTTGGCCAATAGAAAACCATTGTACTTCTAAAAGAATTTATCTAGCACTCCCTGTCAATAGTTTTCAAGGCTAGGTATAAGCTTTCAGTAATATCCAATCAATAGCTTGCTTGTTTCATGAAAGTCTGATACTTCTTAATTATATGAATTTTAAAGAACTTGTCTCCAAGTCTTTATGCTTTTTTTTCTATATTTAAGAGAATAATCTCAGATTCTTTATGTGCATTGATATTAAATTAAAACTTTATGTTTGTTTGATAAGTAATAATATTCAAAACTTGAACTTATCAAAATCAAAAATATAAAGCAAGAAAAGAGAAAAAAGTGGGGTGGGGGAGAAGGATCGCAACGTTAACAGGGCTTACCCCAGCATCTCTTTTCTTTGGATTCATAGCTGCCTCCGACTTATCTGCACTTTTGGTATTTTGAGATTTATCTGCACTTTTGGTACTTTGCGATGTCTTTTTTGCATCTGAATCTACTTCCACCTTCACTGTATTTGTTGCTCCCTGCATTCAAAGAGTTAGTGGAACCCATATATTCCATTTGCTTCAACCCATATACTCAATCAGTAATATACAGGCTAATAACCAAACACACAAGTAAACTGAAAAGAGTACTCACCTGTGGCTCAAATTTAGCCTTTTCAAGCAATATCTTCTCAAATAATTCCCCAAAGTCCTCCTTGTTCTGTTAATAAGTGTTGCAATAATTTTTAAGCAATGGCTACTAATATGTACACGGTAAAAATACAACAATATGCGACCAAGACCGCATAAAAGGTCGGACCAATGGATGGAGCAGGGTTTTGATGCATGTATGATTCTGAGGTTAGCTACGGAATCTACTTTTGTTTGTTCCCATGTTCTGAATCTACAGTTTTCTTTCTTTTCTCTTTGAATCACAAATATGACTCACGACAGATTATTGCTCGTTGAAAAGATGTACCTAGGTTTTCAAATGCATACCCAGAACTCAAATGAGTGAGACTCAGCCTTAACATTTCCTTAGGGTAGCAGATAGTACATTATGACTCCTGACTTCATCAACAACTTTTTACACTCCCAATCATTAATGTAATGAACAAATGTTTCATGCATCAAATTGTTGCAAACACCCAAAACACATGACAACTATTTGAAACAGACCCAAGCTATACCTTAAATGGATACATAGACAAGCCAACATCTAACTAAGGAGTTAATGTCTGCATCTAATGAGAAAATTAGGAAACTACACATTTTTCATGAAAATACTAAAAACATTAATGAATAAAATAACAGAAACTAATCAGGATATGGCCATACCTGGATGTAATCCACCCATCTCAACACATGTGGTAATTTTTCCTTTACTGCATTTGGAAGGCCAATCTAGAAATAAGAACCACAGGGAAAAGTCAATAAAATTACTATACTGTAATACTAATGGCCTTTAGGGTAAATGGCACCTCCAACCCCCATTAGAATGTGATGATTGGCATCATAATAGAACTGCATGATTAAAACCTTTTAAAAGAAAAGGCAATCTTATTCTTGAGTCACTCACCATTTTAAAAGGGTTTCATTCTCAAGGAAGTTATAAATCATTTAATTTTCCCTTTCACAATCATAACAAATATATAATTTTTGGTTGCTTATTTGCTTAAAGTGAGGTAGAAACTGGCCAACCAGTTGTCGTGAAAACAAAATTTCCTCATGAGATACATAAAATACAAATATCAATTAAAAAAGGAATGAATAAAACTTAAATAAGTGTACATTCACATATATAACGGATTTGAATGAAAATTTCGGGACTAAATGAACTGTTATATGTGTTAACTTATTTCTTTTTATATATACCAATTAAATATCATACTTATGTTACTTATCAAAAAAATTATATACATCATACTTAAGTTATCTACTTATCTTGCTATAATTCCATATGATACTGATTTTTGATAGTTTTATATAATGACACACCTTGGAAAAATAAACAATTGTACTACTGATAAAACATAAAGTTTAGTCAATCATAATTCAGTTCAGAAAATAGACAAATACAATAATTGTGAACGTTCATTTGAAGCAAAAAGATTATATTTCATTTTATTCACCCCTAGAGAAAATAAAAGAAGAGATTTTTTTTTTTAGTTCTATTCTTTCCACTAGTCGGTTTGCCAACGAGGTGAGAAAAGGATTAAAAAAAAAGTGTAAGGAAACAATGTCAAACTTTTCCTCTCATGCCCAACAGCTATAAAACTTTTTTTTCTTCTCTTTATATTCTCTCCATTTTTTCTTTTATAAAATGACAAACAATAAAACTTTACAGTTTTTTTTCATTTTCCTTCTTTTTTTCTCACTTCATTTTCTTTTGTAGAATGTGAATGAAATGGAATGTCAAATTTCATACCAACAAAGGATGTAGTACTGCAAACACAATAACATCAGCTTCTGAGGGTTTTAATCCATTGCCCAAAAGTACAGACTTTTGAGCCAAGTCGTCATTTAATCCATTGAGAACTCCAAAGCATGACTTAGAATCTAAAGGAAAACTCTCTGCAAAGGTTATCCACTTCATCACCTACAACCACAACTTGAGTTTTTAAGATAAAAAATAAAAACAAAATTTAGCAATAAGAAATCCAGCAAAATTAACACCAGCAAACTAATAGGGGTCTATACATAAACACTTCATTAAGTAACTTTTTTTTCATTCTATTGTAAGTGATTTCCATAATTTAGGAAGTCACTTACAGAAGCAATCTATACATGCACCTAAGAATTCAATATGACAGAGTCTAGTAACATTATTCAAGGTGGCAAACTAAGTAGTGATGAATATTTGTACACCAAAAGGCTTTGGGCTAGTAAATTCAGTATGCAAACAGCAAATCAACTCAACTTTACCTCATCATTGTCATTCAAAGGGGCCCCAGATGACTTCAATATGTTCAAGTACAAGCTCTTGATATCATTTTCCTTGACATCATCCGACAAAATTTTCTGCATAAATCAATTTTAAACTAGGATAACTTGATATCAAATTCCCAGAAATGTGAATATTATGAGCCAGTTCAAATATCAAATTTTGAGAATGTTTATTCATGTACAAGAATATCATTTTTTTTCCAAATTACACACACAATGTCAATTGCATTTCATCAATTGATAGTACATATAAAAAGTTCAGTGAAATGACATGCAACATGAGGTAATGGTAAGAAACTATATAAGTCAAATCTCCTACAAATTATCACCCAATATTAACAACTACTTCTCCACTCAAATCCAAATGACCCAAATCTTAAAATTCCAATATACAAACTCATGCTCTAATGTTTAAGTTTTTGAAAGAAAACCCACCAAGCCACACCCCAAAAAAAAAAAAAAAAAATGCAAACTTTATACTAGAAAACAAAATTTGTGCATTGAAAAGGCTTGGGGTAAAGAAATGGAATAAGTGAAGGTGGTGCTTACAGGATCTAAGGAAAGGTGTTTACAAAGAGATAACACTATCTTTTGATTTCTATCGAGATTGAAGCTTCCATTCGCGGCCATCTTCTTCTACCTTTCCTTTCGATTCTTTCACAAGTCTTTCTGTTGTGTTGTGTTTAATTTTCCTAGCAAAATTCTCACAGAGAAACGCTCGGACAGTAGAAATTTGATAGGGTTTTTGCATTGCATGTATGGGTTTTATGGGCTTGTCATATTGCAGCCCATTCAATATTTTGGACCATAATGGGCTTGGCCCGCTTTGGGGCTCAGCACAAAAACGATAATGGTTTGGTTTCGCTTTGCCATGCTCAGATTCATGACTTGGTGCTGGTGGGTTCTCTAATTAAAGCTCTATAGTCTATACTATACCCTATACCTACCAAAGCAAATCCCTTTTTTATTTCAAAAATTACTTAAATTCTTTTTTTAGGTACACTACACACATTCATTGGGAGTTGAACTAATAGCTTTATCCTTCAATTTTAACACTTTTAACTTACAAGGATTAAGGAGAGAAAGTGTAAGTTAAACTATAGGTAAATTATAGTCGGCAATCATTAAGTTTGAGCTAATACTAATCAGACCCAAAATATTTTAAAAATAATCAATTTGATCCCTAAACCATATGCTCTTATAAATGAAATTGTTGTATTTAGTATTTGGTTCATGGACCAAATCGATTAGTTCTGAAATACTCTCCATATAAATACACTCTTTTTTTTCTTTTCTCTAACTATTTGTGCCATTGCTTAAAGCTATAACCCCATCATAATATGACTAAACTACTACAATTACCTAAGGTAAACACACTACCCACATAAACACATTCATTCATCCTATACAACTGATGCTCATTGGTGGTGCTGGTGCCGATGAGCATCTACCTTTCCCACTTTGGCTTTTTCGCAATCACAATCATAGTTGATACATAAGCCTTCTTTCACAACCTCAGCCTTGAGATTACACTGCCAATATCTCCAGGCGCCACTCCAACTTGCCAAATTGGCTTTAACAACAAAACTTTAGTTTGGATCATATTTTTGCGTGACGCCATTTATACAGATGAGGGAAGATAAGAGGGGGTAAAGAAAGCATGAAAATGTTTTAATTAGTTGAACTACAATACTAGCCAAAATTAGCTTGGAATTGTAGCTCATCAGCGTTTAGGCTAGCATAGAGTACCAGGCTCAGGGTTTAGTCCAAGTCCCAAAACCAACCTTCTGCCAAATCAAATACTAGATCTGTACACTATAGCAATATTATTTGCTTTCGTAATTAGTGTACTGTGTACATGTTATGAAAGATTGGTTCCTAGTTTTCTATGCCACATATGATATGACCAATATTTTCATATTAAAATATATTCTTTTTTTTGGGTAAAATATTAAAAAAATTATTCTTCAAGTGCGACAACAAGTGAAAGTACAATATCAATATATCATATATACATACGCCAGTTTTTCACCAAAAAAAAAATATATACATACACCAGCTAATAAATCTTAAGAGCACACTAGCACTGCTATATGCCATATGATGGCAAATTTTATCATTTTTGCACAAAAATCAAGCTTCATCCGGACTTGTATTCACTAACTATTGCAAAAAAATTTCAATAGTACTACAGTGCAATTTAGAATTGCACTATAGCACTATTCTAAAAAAAACTAATATTTTATTGTGTAACTTTATCAATTCCTCTCTATCTCATCGGATTTTGGATTTTTTGATATATTATTTTATTGTTGTAGAAATATTATTTTAAGGTATTGTATTGTAAAATAAAAGTTGGGATGCAAAATGATATGGTATAATTGATAAAGTAACTTTTTGAGATGGTAAAATATGATAAGATAGGATTTTAAGATGTGAATGCTCTAAGGATATAATTAACTTTTTGTTGCAATTTTTTCAAAATTTGTTAAAATGGCATATTTTAAATAGTGGATGGTATTTCCAACTAATATTAACGGGATTTATGTGAAAAATAATTGTACAGCTAGTAATCTTAAAAATGGTAGAGAAAGTTGTGGAAGAAATGATGTCCATAAGAGCACCCACAGCAGATGTGGGATATGTGCCAAATGCTAAATATTTGGCACATATCCCACACCAAACACCATTTGACCCTATTTATCAGATGTGTCATATCTCTTATTTTTTGCAACATGCTACAGTAAAGTCACAAATTTGCAACGGTACGAAACGCGTGTGGCAAACTGATTTATTCTTTTTTTATTCCTCTTTCTCTTTCATCTCTCCGTCAGTCTCACCTCTCTCACTCCAACCCTCACTGCTCTTCCACGCCCATGCCAACGATCACTTCCACGCCAACGCCGATCTCTCTCTAGCAATGGTTTTTCTGTTTTTTTTTTTTTTTTTTTTTTTTGCTGTGGTTTGATGGGTTCAGTTTCGACGGAGGTGGGTGGGTTCGGATGGGCTAGGCTATAGGTCGGTGATGTCGATGTGGGTCTGTTGTGTGGGTCAGCGATGACGATGACGGCAATGAAGATGGTGGGTTTGGAGTCTAGGTTGACTTGGATTATGAAGGTTTTGGGTTTGGAAGTGGGTGTGGGTGAGGGTGTGGAGGCGGTGGGTTTGTCGGGGTTTGTGGTTGAGGTGGTGGTGGTGGTGGGGCTTCCGATTTGGTGTTGGTGGGCTATGGGTTGTGGGTCAAGGTTTTGGGTCAATGGCATTGTGGGTCGAGGTTGGTTGCGACAGCGTTGTGGGTTTTGATCCGATGGTTACTTGAGTTTGTTTGTTGATGGGTTGGGGTTTTGGGTCGGTGATTGGTTAAGGCAGTTGATGGGTGGCGGAGGATTTGGCTGGATTTGTTTGGGTTGGGGTTTGGTTGGGGTTTGGTTGGGATTTGTTTGGGTCGTGAAGGATGTGGCTGGGATTTGATGGGTTGGGGTTATGGTTGTTTGTTGTGGAATTTGGTTGGATTTGCTTGGGTTTGCTTTGAGTTGTGTTTTTGGTTGTGGAGGATGTGGTGGTTGTGTGGTGGTGGCTGTTGGTTGTTGGCAGCAATGTGATGGCTGTTGATTGTGTTGATGAGTAGTAAATATTATTTTAATGTCTAGTAAATATTATTTTAATATATAGAATTGAATGATAAAATATCTGATAAATGAGATGTTGTAAAATGATGTGATAAAATAATAAAGTAAACCTTTGATATGATAAAATTGTATAATTTTTGTCCCAACTACTACAGATGCTCTAACAAAAGTGATACTGCATGCAGCACTATTTCAATGGAATCTGGGTTCAAATTCTGGGAGTTGAAAATTGTTACTCTCTCCCTGATGCCAAGTACAAGTGCGAAATTTGGATGATCTTTCTGTCAGTTACTTTTACTTGGAATCTATACCGGTGGTGTTTTGGCGAGAAATTCTTGTTACCGTGCATACTGTGTAGTCTGTAGTGCTCGAGCGGCATGCATAAAAATAAATAACTGAGGTAAAAAAACACAAACGACAAGTTAAAAACAAAGAATAGCAGTGTCGTTTTACTGTCTGGATTTATTCACCTCGGGAGTAGGGACTAGAGAAAAATATTGTAAGAAAATTACATTAATTAGTACTATAAAATTAATAAATCAGAGTGTTGGAATTCGAACCAAAGTTTACAAAGTTTTTTTTGGCGGTAAACGTCTCTCTTTGATTTTTGCCGAGAGCGGTAAACGTCTCTCAAGTCTCTATTTTATATTCTAAAGTCGGTTTGGATATGATTTATTTTGATAAAAATTAAAAATTAAAAATATTATAATAAAATAATTTTTTTAATATGTGAAAAATTACTGTTCACATGTTTGGCATTGTTTATAAGCCTAAAATCACTGTTCATAGACAATAAACGATGCCAAATGCACATCCAAGAAAAAAAAAAAGTAGAAAACACAAATACCATCTCATCTGTATCCAAACCGCACCTAAGTCCTACTCATGTGGTCTATTTTATATTAGTTCATTTTAACTAATATTAAAAAAAATTAAAAAACATGTCATGATGTGAATTTTTTGGATTTTGATGCTTAAATGGCAACATAAATAAGCAGGGAAATCCAATTACTTAGGATTGTTGTTTTATTAATAAATATTTTTAATTCTTTAATCTAATGTAGTCTATTTAAAAGGAGCATAAAATGATGATTCTTTTTTTTTATATATAATTTAATAATTACAAAAGGAATTTGAATCATAGATGTCAAAGTTGGAAATACAAATAAGTGCTAGTTTATGAACTACAAAATTGTTTTTTTTTTAAAGAAAAATGATGAAATTTTGATGCTATAAATTTGTAAACTTTGCTACTTTGAATGAATATTTATTGTACATATTTTCAAGAAAGCGAAAAAGGTAATGGATACTCTAAAAAATATCTTTATAAATTTTTTTGGGAAAATAAAACGATAACTTTTTTTTAATAAATTTTTTTTATTTCTCATAAAGTGGTATCAAAATTTTCTAAAAATGAGTTATTAACAAATGCTTTAACTATCCAATAAAAACTTCTATAAGAAATAGATTCTCAAGTAAAAGGAAAAAGCTTTTGTGTGTGTTTAATAGTGCATAATTATAACTATTAAGGTGAAAGAACAAATAGATTCTCAAGTAAAAGGAAAAAGCTTTTGTGTGTGTTTAATAATGCATAATTATAACTATTAAGGTGAAAGAACATTAATTATGTGATGTTAATCATGTTATTACTCATTTTCTTACCTTTTATTTTGTTGCATTGAGATGGGGGACGGGCATCGAATCCTAAATGCCCCTGTGCCAATTGAGGTGCCAACTGACTAAAGGATCGTTGGCTTATTTTTCTATTTTGATTTAGAGCATCATATATACTAGAGTTAATTTGTACTTGCATTTTCTTCTAAAAATGTGAAGCATGTATAAGTATAAGCATATATAATTAGACCCTTCAAATTTAGCAGAGGTCAAACCATGGGAACAGCAACTCCAGAAGAAACTTGAAAGCCAAAATTCTGTAATGCAGAATGGATATTAATTATTCCCGCGCGGGGTTGCGCAGTAAGTTCCAAAATTGGAATAAAATGTCTAAGCCACATACTACCATTACCATGCATAAAGACAAATATATTTTCTGCCCTAAGCTTCATGGGCTTGGTCCCCGCCGTATAGGGTTTTTTGTTTTTGTTTTCTGTTATTAAATAATAATAATAATAACAATATGCAACCTAGTAGAGTGCTTATTTTGAAATGGAATTAGGGTTTATACCCTATAGAAATAATGGTTGATAAATAGGGGATCGGAGTGCAAGATAAACGAGCTTGCATGAGAAGAAGCCAACAATTCAATTGGTTAATCATTTAAAATTAAGCCTTTTCTCTCTTCTGTTGTGATCAGTCAAAAAACCAATCCATGTTTGTTACTTGACAATTTTCATTATTAGTTATTTTTTATTTATTTTTTCAATACTGTCATCAGTAGTTGTCTAATATTCAAACATGGTTACGTCAAACGCCCTTGTCACAAATTAAATTCTAAATTAAGATTGAAAAGCGTATCTCTTACATATATATATATATATATATATATATATATATACAAATTGAAACCAACGAGGACAATGATATATCACCTTTTTTTGCATGTGTTTAAGATGCCGGAGAGAGGAATAAAGGTAGGAGTAAAGACAGTGTTTTTGACCAATGGATTGGCCTATTCATATGTCACAACTTAGTGGAGTAATTTACCCCAGATTCCCTCTGAATGAGAAACGTACCTTTTCCTTTATTACTTTCTAGGGCTAGGCTGAACAATGTGGAACTGGAAGGGTTAAATAACCCCACACATTTAAGACAGCAGAGAGAGGAGTTAATGAATGGGCTAGAATTGAGGAGGGTAGGGGGACCCTAAAAACTTGAATGGAATTTAAGAAAGCCTTAGCAAAAGGCCAGTCACTACTCACTAGTACTGCTCATCACGCCTGTGCATTCTGCATTCTGAATTGCATCTCACCAACAGCAACAGGACTGGAGGACAGTCACCCTTTCTTTCTTTCTTTCTTTAATTACACTACCCACCACCACCAATCACCATGCCCACCTACTTCTCTTTATTACTTTTTCCTTTTTCTTTCTTTTTCCCCGTATCTATCTATCCAACCACCTTCGCACTTGTCGCTCTCCACTTTGCCCCAATATACTCAACCTCCCATTTTCCTTAACCCTTAATTTAAGTATAAAAATTTTCACCAAACACAAAGAAAAATAGGAGTTTAAGGGACACAACATTTTAACTTCTTGTGATTTGGTTGATGATAAAAATGATAGAGTGCTAAGTTTTTGGTAAAAGTGATATTGTTCCAATTACAATAAATAATGTTAATAGTTATAAGAAAAAGAATTGTGAAAAAATTGTTTATCGAGTATTGTATTTTGGTGAAATGATTAAAGTTTTATGTATTAAAGAACTTTTTTTTAAAAAACAAAGTTTTGTTAAAAACTTGATTGTAATTTAAGGTTACAACTTCTATTAACAAAATTAACATGATTGTATATTTCAAAAATCTAACTATTGAATTGAATGTTTTTTATATTCTTAACACATATATCAAATTTCGTGTCAATCGAATAATATTTATTATTCGATCTATAAACTTAATTTTTATGTCTAATTTTAGACTACCAAAATTTGGAATTTAAAGGTTTGATTAATGACATAGCTATTGATCTTTGATTTTCTAAATATTTTGCAAATGTAAAGAATGTAATATAAAAATGTAATCTAATGGTAAATTTGTCAAAATTCACACCCAATAAAAATATATAAAATAGAATTTTAGTCTTAAGGTACAACCAAATTTGCCAAAGATTAGAAATTTTCTGTGGCGTGCAATCAAAGACACCATCCCGACTAAAGCAAACCTTAAATGGCGAAGAGTAATCCCAACAGACTGCTGTGATCACTACTTCAACACCTCGGAGAACACCCTACATGCGTTGTGGTCATGCCCAGCTCTGTCCCAGGTATGGTTACATGATCAGAGCTGGAGAAACTGCCATTCCAGGACATTTGAGGGGTTCAGGGACTTAGTGGAATTCATTCTGGAAGACGGCTTGGACCTGGCAAGCTTTGCTACTACTGCATGGATGATATGGCATAGGAGGAATGCTTTGCGAACCACCAGCAAGCCATTCCCGATCCAGCAAGTGCTCCCTGAGGTGCGGGCAGTCCGAGCAGCCTATGTCCGCTCCATTCCACCTAAACCCCCTCATCCACCCTTTAGAGCCCCAGAACGGATCATCTGGAAACCTCCACCCTGGCCGAGACACAAAGTAAACTTTGATGGAGCTGTGTTTAGGGAGGACGATTCAGCAGGTGTGGGTGCTGTGATCCGGGATGAGAAGGGTTTCATGGTGGCTGCAATGGCGGAAAAAATCCCACTTCCCTATTCGATCACTGCACTTGAAGCTCTTGCAGCAATAAGGGCTCTGAGATTGGCAGGGGACATTGGTCTTGAGTCTTTCATCCTAGAGGGGGATTCCAAGATCACTATTGATGCTTTAGCAGAAAATTTCGTGGAGCATGCTGAGTTTGGTAATCTGTTTGAGGAAGCTAAGTGGTTGGCAAGTCAGTTTGGGGACGTGAGTTTTAATCATGTAAGGAGACAGGGCAATGGTGCCGCGCATAACTGTGCTAGACATGCAAGACATGTTAGCGAGTATACGGTGTGGATGGAGGATATTCCTCCACATCTTTTTACTGTAATTCAAGCCGAGTTGGCATCTTTTGAATAAAGTTACAGTGTTTCTTTCTCAAAAAAAAAAAAAAAAAGTTTTTTGAATAAAGTTACAGTGTTTCTTTCTAAAAAAAAAAAAAAAAAAAAAAAAAATTTGTTACCAAATTCTTTTCTTTCAAAAATAGCTAAATGAAAAAAAAAAAAAAAAAAAAAAAAAAAAAAAAAAAAAAGGCATCTCCATTTATGTGGTTTTAATGCAATTCTATAATATTCAACCCTTGTGATATTCAATGACTATGATTGATTATTAATTATATCAATTCACTTTTTGTTAAAAATCATTAAGGAAAACTAATCACATGCACATAGACACTCATAATTCTCTCTCTAATGATTTTAGGAAAGAGAATATTAAAAAACTAATACTATATTTAGTAGAAAAAACTACTACATGGGGGTAGTTGTATTTGATCCTATTTCATACGTCCTTATTCAAGAGCATTGCTTAATTGTTAACAAAAAGATGGTTGGTTATGGTGGGATTGTCAACTTGCTGCTAAGCCATGGACACAAAAAAGTCACTAAACAGAGTTTCATTCTTCCTTACTTTTTTTTTTTTTTTTTTTTTTTTTTTTTTTCTAATGAGTTCCATTATTTTCTCGGGTTCGTTCCAGTAATAAGTTGACCGTAGTTTTTTTTTTTTTTTTTTTTTTTTTTTTCCTTGGAAACTTTCTCTCATGGGCTAAGGCATCATTGGGAGAGACAAGGACCTTTAAAGTCAATTATGAGGTGCCGGGTCAGGGTGGCCTCAACCAATAACCATTGTAGTTGGTGATGTTAGTACTAGGAAGCCACGGTCCACGGACACAAATGACCCATTTTATTTAATGGTCTCTTAAAGTTGGTTTTGGGACTTTTTTCATTGCCCAATTTAGCTTAAAAATTAAGTTGATAAAAAATACATAAAAATAAAGTTTTTTTAAAAAATTAAATAAGCTGAATCAATTAGTAGGCAAACAGGCTGACAGTGTAAATTTGGACAAGTTTTTTTTTTTTTTTTTTTTTCTTTTAACTTTTAAATTAATTTGTATATTTAGAGGTTTTAAAATTTTACTGTGCTTTTCAGTCTTATGAAAAAAATTAGTACTAAAATGAAAAATAATAAAAGTTAGTTAGTATTTGTACAACAAATCCTAGGGACATGGTTAGGTTGTCTTTCAAAAATGTTAAACGTTGTTTAGTGGCGTATTAGTCCATTTTATCCGTTGGCGACCACAGGTCAACATTGTACAACATAAAACGTTAATTTAGGAGTATCTTATAAAAGAGAAATTTGGACCAAAAACACAGCACAAAGGCCAAACACTCAGACTGAGACACAGAGAGAGGGAGAGAGACAGAGGCTAAAAAGTAAAGGCTAAAGCTAAAAATTGCCACTTGTGCGTATCCACGTCAAAAGTTTTATAGTGACAACGACTACGTGAATGCCACGTCGGATTCCTATCAACCGCACAGATCGTGCCACGCGTCCACATCCTAAGATTGTAAATAAATAGGCCTCAGCTACCTTCCTGCTCTGCCTTTTCCCCGTTAATTAATGCTAAATAAAATCTCACACCAAATTAGTTTCTTCTCCTCACTGTTCTCTCTCTCTCTCTCTCTCTCTCTCTCTCTGAAACCCCACAGTGAGAGTACTCGGTGTTTCACCATTTTCTCACCGGAACCCTAGCTCTCGGCTTTGTAGTGGGGGCTTCTTCTTTTACTGTTGAAATCCAAGTGGGACTTTGTTGGGACTTTCTGACTAAACATTGAGTGCCGTGCTCTGCATTTTTGGGTTCTTAGATCGAAACCTCGCAGACCCTCTTTGCTGTTTCCCTTCTTAACTCTCTGATTTGTGTTTCTGAAGCTCAAAAATCTTAGCTTTGAGAAGAAATTTCTAGGTTTTCGCTTTACACGCTTTACCTCTCAGAAAATCCTATCATTTCAGCTAGTTCTTTCGTTTTTGCGTCCTGGGGGTTTCTTTGTTTACCAATGCTACTTCTTTCCTGGTATCTAGTAGTTTCCACTTAAACATTTCTTGGTTTTCCGGAGCTACAAATCTAGCCGTTATAGAAAAAGTTGGCCTTTTGCTTTTGTTTTCTTCTGTTTTTGGAATTTCTTGGGTTGTGTATGCGTTTAGGTTAGCTTGTTGGTTTCAAAGTCTGTGAGTCTTTGAAGCTCAGAATGAGTGATTTCAGGCTCTATTTTCTTCTGCGCCGGCACTAATTTCTCATGGCTCTGTTGGGTCTTCGAGTTTCTTAGAACTACCAGCAGGCAATGCTAGCATTGTTGAGAATGAAACGCCAACTCAGTTTGTTGTCGTTGTTGTTGCTGTTGCTGTTGCTGGCTGTAATCCCAGCTGTTGTGAGATCTCTGAGTCCATCATTAAACGACGACGTGCTGGGGCTCATTGTGTTCAAGGCTGATATCCAAGATCCAAAGGGAAAGCTTGTGTCTTGGAATGAAGACGATGATAGTCCTTGTAACTGGGTTGGTTTGAAATGCAACCCTAGATCCAACAGGGTCTCCGAGCTCAACCTCGATGGCTTTTCTCTTTCAGGTCATATAGGCCGAGGCCTTCTCCAACTCCAATCTCTGCGCAAGCTATCTTTGGCCAAAAACAATCTCACCGGAACCATAACCCCCAACATTGCACGGCTGGACAGTCTTCGAGTGCTCGATTTGAGTGAGAATGGCCTATCTGGAGCTATACCAGAGGATTTCTTTAGGCAATGTGGGTCTCTACGAGTCATTTCATTGGCCAAGAACAAGCTTTCTGGGAAGATACCAGACAGTTTGAGCTCGTGTTCAACTCTTGCGTCTATTAATTTTTCGTCGAATAAGTTTTCGGGGTCTTTACCATCTGGGATTTGGTCTTTGAATGGGCTTAGATCGCTGGATTTATCGGATAACTCCTTGGAGGGTGAGATTCCAAAGGGGATTGAAGGTTCGAATAATTTGAGAGCCATTAACTTGGGTAAGAACCAGTTCTCTGGGAAGGTTCCTGATGGCATTGGAAGTTGCTTGCTTTTGAGGTTCATTGATCTTAGTGAGAATTCATTTTCCGGGACCCTTCCAGAGACATTGCAGAAGCTTTCATTGTGTAATTATCTTAATTTGCACATGAATTCTTTTACTGGTGAGGTTCCTGATTGGATTGGAGAAATGAAAAGCCTTGAAACTTTGGACTTTTCGTCCAATAGTTTTTCTGGTCAGCTTCCATCTTCAATAGCAAATCTTCAGTCGTTGAAGGTTTTGAATTTTGCCGCCAATGGTTTTACAGGAACCTTGCCGGAGTCCATGGTTAATTGCAAAAACCTTGTGGTCTTAGATCTCAGCCATAATTCGTTGAAGGGTGATCTTCCTGCGTGGATTTTCAAGTCAGGATTACAAGAAGTTTCGCTTTCGGAGAAGAAACTGAGTGGAAGCATGAATAGTCCTTTAGCTTCGTCAGTGGGGAGCTCACTTGAAATCTTGGATTTGTCCCACAATGCATTTTCTGGTGAAATTGCATCTTCAGTTGGGGCTTTGAGAAGCTTGCAGTTCTTGAATCTGTCTAAGAACTTTCTTGTTGGTCCTATTCCAGTGTCAATTGGAGAGTTGAAGGCCCTGAATAATCTTGATTTGAGTGAGAATCAGCTGAATGGAAGTATTCCACTGGAAATTGGAGGAGTTGTTTCTTTGAATGAACTGAGACTGGAGAAAAACTTTCTATGGGGGCAGGTTCCAACTTCAATTGAGCACTGTTCTTCTTTAACAACTTTGTAAGTTATCTTTACAGTCTCCGATGTTTCAAATACAAGTTCTTGCTTCTATTTTACTTTAATCTGATATTGTAACAGTCTCGATGTTGAATGGCAGCTTGTCAAGGAGATAACTATGTCAAATAGTTTAACCGTGTCCTACTATGCTTAGAGAGTTGTAATTGCATTATTTATTTTTATAGATTCAATAATACTTTTGAAATGAAAAATGGCGTCTTCAGTGATAACAGAAATGGCTCTTTTTTATGATTTCTAGCCTTGGAAAAACTTGATCGCCCACCCCCCCCCCCCCCCCCCCCAACTTCTTTCTCTGGTTCCGGTCAATTGTTTCAATATTTAAGATTATCTGGGATATACTGAGAACCTTTATGGTATTCTGATGTTGATGGCTGTTTCCTTTGAATAATAGTGTGACAATACGTATATCTTTGTGTCTATAAGATATTATAGTGTTGTATCTTTGCATAGTGTGACAAATATGAAGTTCCAAGTATCTTATATTTTTGGCTGACATAGATATTCATGCTTACACACTAATCAGTACCCTAAGGCTTCTTTCTATGGACAATTTGAACTTGGTATGGTCACATAATAAGAATCATATCTAATTTCTAGCATTTTAACAGGGGTTTAATTTCTTGTTTATGTTGCTTTGTTTTGGTTGAATCCTGCAGGATTGTATCTCAGAACAGATTGAGTGGCTATATACCTGTAGCAGTAGCCAAGCTTACAAACTTACAGAATGTGGACTTGTCCTTTAACAACCTTTCTGGAAGCTTACCCAAGCAATTGGCCAACCTTCCCCACCTTCTCACCTTCAATATTTCTCACAATAATCTCCAGGGTGAATTACCTGCTGGTGGTTTTTTCAACACCATCTCCCCTTTCTCTGTCACTGGAAACCCGTCTCTTTGTGGTTCTGCGGTCAATAAGTCTTGCCCCGCAGTACTTCCCAAACCCATTGTCCTCAATCCTAACTCCTCTTCTGATTCCACATCTAGTTCATTACCTCCAAATATTGTTCACAAAAGAATTATCCTCAGCATTTCCGCACTCATTGCCATTGGAGCAGCTGCAGTCATTGTCGTTGGTGTTATTGCCATCACTGTACTTAATCTCCATGTTAGGTCATCCGCAGCTAGATCTGCAGCTGTTCTTACATTATCTGCTGGGGATGAGTTTAGCCATTCTCCCACTACAGATGCCAATTCTGGCAAGCTTGTAATGTTTTCTGGTGACCCTGATTTCAGCACAGGAGCACATGCTTTGCTCAACAAGGACTGTGAGCTTGGCCGTGGTGGTTTTGGAGCAGTGTACCGGACTGTTCTTCGAGATGGGCACCCAGTTGCAATAAAGAAGCTCACTGTCTCAAGTCTTGTCAAGTCTCAAGAAGATTTTGAAAGAGAAGTTAAGAAACTGGGGAAGGTCAGGCACCCTAATCTTGTGGCACTTGAAGGTTATTACTGGACTCCATCATTACAGCTCCTCATATGTGAGTTTGTCTCTGGTGGTAGTTTGCATAAACACATCCATGAAGGATTAGGTGGAAACTTCCTCTCATGGAATGAGAGGTTCAATATAATTCTTGGGACAGCAAAAAGCTTGGCTCACTTGCATCAATTGAACATAATTCATTACAATATAAAATCAAGTAATGTCCTGATTGACAGCACTGGTGAACCTAAAGTTGGAGATTTTGGTCTAGCAAGATTGTTGCCAATGCTTGACCGTTACATTTTAAGCAGCAAGATTCAGAGTGCTTTAGGGTACATGGCACCTGAGTTTGCCTGTAGAACTGTAAAGATAACTGAGAAGTGTGATGTGTATGGATTTGGGGTTTTAGTTCTGGAGGTGGTTACTGGGAAAAGGCCTGTGGAGTACATGGAAGATGATGTCGTGGTGCTCTGTGACATGGTTAGAGGAGCACTGGAGGAAGGCAGGGTGGAGGAATGTGTTGATGGGAGGCTTCAGGGTAACTTCCCGGCTGAGGAGGCGATTCCTGTAATGAAGTTGGGGCTGATATGCACGTCGCAAGTGCCATCAAACCGGCCAGACATGGGAGAGGTAGTTAATATATTGGAACTCATCAGATGCCCTTCAGAAGGCCAAGAGGAATTGGAATGAATTTTTACTTATCAAGGATTGGGAGAAGGGATTTAAATGAGTTGCCCGGCGAAGAAGAATCCGGTTTTGTTCATTTATCTGAGAGAAGAAAAATTTGAATGTTGAAAAAATTGTCCTTTTTTTTTCTTTCTTCTTGTGGTTTTTCATGTTTGTTTCCTGTTTATGTTTGTGGTTTCTCCTCTTATGTAATAGTCAGGTTGCCGGATTCCTTTTCACCGGGTCCCAGTTTGGTTCCCTAACAAATATTGTTACCATGTTACTAATCTTTTGTCATCTCTCAGTGTTTCTTATGAGCTGATATTGATAAGCCCAGGAGGTAGTTTGTGCGGGGCAGTAAAATTTTCTTTCCAATTTCAGAGGAATTGGAAAGGAATGCCCCGTACGTAAGTTTAGTGTATTTAAATAACAGTTTTTAATTTTTTTTTAAAATATATATAGATAAAAAAAATCTGTGAAAAAATATGTAATGTTTAAAAAATACGTTTAATCTTGGGCACAGAACTTTAAACACAAGTTTTTAATACGTATTTTTATATATTTTGCCACTTTCACATATTTTTAAAAAATTAAATTTAAAAACATGTAACAAGCGGGTCCTGAACAACTTTAATAAGTCTCATCTGTCTAGGCACTAATACATTTTTACATTACAAATTGGTTTCCTTAATCCAGGCAACCCTGTCCACTGTACTTGTTGGTGGGTATATATCTCACTTTAATTGGAGCAGACAAATTGTGACAATTATTACTACCAAGACTGAGCATTTTATTGGGGAAACAGTGTAAATGCTTGTACTGGGACACTCAGTGCATTAATGTTTGTACTGGGAGTCTGGGACTATATGGTTTTGGCGTTTGAAATAATTGAAAAAAATTGAAATTTTTTTCACCGCTTGTCACGGAGGAACATCATTTTATGTACGAAAATCATTGACACCACCTGCATCGATAATATTTCTGAAAAGAAGGATGAAAAATTATTACTTTATTTATTTACTAATCACAATAAATCACATCAATTATAATGAAATATACAGATTTATTAAGCAACAGTCATAATAAATTATAACAATATCTGTGAAAAAAGACATGAAAATTTTGCACAAATCCTATAATTCAAATGTCTCAAAGTTTTCTTACAAATAATTATCTTATATGATACATGCATTTTTTTTCTCTCATGATCAACAGCCGTATGAGATTCCAGCAACAATACCACCTGGTCCTGAGCCCTATTTCACTTAAAAATACTATCTGGAGCCCTATATTTGACTAGCAATATGTCCCTCACAACAAAGGGCAAATCTTGACTTTCACGCTGCTGCACAAGAATGGTAGTCCCATTCATCAAAATTATGCATTTCCAATGACAGCAACGGTGAAGGTATTAAAATAAAATTGTACAAGTCAAAAGAGACTTGAGAAACCTGAGGACTCCAAGATTCTTAGCACCCACTTTGAAGCAATTTAATCTAAAGTACTGAATAGAATAATGGACAGGAGGGAAAAACTACAACGGGAAATGGGAAAGTCATGTTAAAGAAATAAAGAGTAGATGACCCAAAAGATGAAAAGATAACGATTTGTGAAGGAATAGAAAAAGAATATTACATGCTATGATGCTGTCGGAATAGAAATACTCTTTTTTATATTCTTATTACTATTACCCCTGTCCTTTTAGGTTCTAATTTCAACTTTCTTTAAATGCACTCTTTTTTTTTTTTTTTTTTTAATATACAATTTTCCTTTGTCTTACAAGTTTTATGTGAGATTGTGAGGGCTGCTTAGCTAAAGTATCTTTTGATAAATGATGGGAAAAATAATATATATTTTTGGTGTTATTAACGAAATCATTCAGGTTCAAATTTCATATTTTATTGTAAATTTATAATTATTAAATTATTTATAATAAAAAATTCATTCATTTTCTTTAAGGACAAAGTTTGACTATTAATTTTAATGTAATCTAAGACTGCAATTTTACTCAATATCTTTGTATTGGATGTAAATATTAACAAATCCACTATTAAATTACGTTTTCTTTTTATATCCTCCAAGTTTGCAAAATTTCTAAAATATCAAAAGATAAAAAAAAAATGTCATTAATCAAATATTTAAATTTCAAGTTTTTGTTGTCTAAAATTATATATAAAAAATAAGTTTATAAATCGAATAGTAAATAATATCTGATTAACATAAAATTTGATATGTGTGTTAAGAATATAAAAAATATGTAATCCAACGGTTAGATTTTCAAAATATATAGTAATGTTAATTTTTTTTAGTGAGAATTGTAGCCTTAAGTTATAATTAAGTTTGTAGCCAAACTTTGTCCCTCACCTAATAGTTGATTTCATTAATTAAATTTAGGACAAAATTTAGCTATAAAATTAGTTATAACCTTAGGTTATAACCTTACTTAATTTTTTTTTATTGGAGGTGAATTTTGACAAATTTATCATTAGATTACATTTTCTTCATATATCCTCCATACTTGTAAATTTTTTAGAAAATTAAAGATCAATAGCTATGTCATTAATAAATTGTTTAAATTAAAAGTTTTTATAATTTAAAATTATGCATAATATATAAGCTTATAGATCCTATAGTAAATAATATTCGATTGTCACAAAAATTAATATGTGTATTAAGAGTGTAAATAATATGCAATTCAATGGTTAGCTTTTTAAAATATGTAGTAAAATTTATTTTATTGAATAATGGTGTAGTCTTAAACTACAACTAATTTTGTAGTAAGATACTTTACTTTTATATATAAAAGAGAGAATCGAATTGTGAGAGAGAGAGAGAGAGAGAGAGGATCGAATTCCTTACTTATATGAGGGGGAGTACTGAATAGTTTCCTCTTTTTACACCAATGCTTACATTTTTTTTGAGAATCTACACCAATACTTACATAAGTTGCCCTTTCTAGACTTCTAGTCTTCTTATATTTTTCTTTTTATTCAAAAAATATTTTTGAGAATTGAGCAGTCCCATATATATATATATATTTTGTCACAGTTGTGCTGCACCTCAAAAGAACCACCCATTATGAAGTGGGGGAGTCGAATAATATAAATTCTCATAGCCATGTGCATAGATTACAAGCAAATGAGTTGCTCCTAGGGCAGTTAGCTATATATATAAATTATGTAAAAAAAAATAGTGTTGAGCCCGAGAGAACCCAATAGATTGGCATTGTCATCATCAAATAGCACATGGTTTCATTAATAACCTTAATTATTCTTTTAGTGATGAGTCACATTAATTATATTGGTATCCGGATGCTAGTGACAGAAAGAAAAATACCTACTCTTTCATAATACTACTTGCTAGTGCTTAATTATTGTATCTGTTATTAGTGTCCGATACACATATGATATGGCAACCCTCTCATTAGATTAACCAACTAATAATGCTTTGCAATTTGCATTCATAAACGAGATCAAGAATTTTAGAGGTTCAACTTTAAAATCTAAATCTTGCACGCAAGTACTTTACAAAGAAGAGGAGCAGCACTGAAACAGAAAGTGGCGTTTCATTCAATCTTTAGCAGAGATAAAAAGCAATAAAAAGGACATAAAGCACTACTGAGATGAAGAGAAAGTGCAGCATATGCACTCGACAACTTTCGATCCTGTCCTGTGTGTGTGTGTGTTTTTTTTTTAATAAATAGTTAATCTTGGGTCCTTGCTTTATTGAGGGACAAAATGATACCTCCTCAACTTTTGTTAAGAGCGCATAGTAATTTAGTCCTGAGAGCACATGATGTTTGGATTGATGTATGGAAGAACACAGCTCCTCTTCCAATATAATATATGCCCACTCTACTTAATGTAATTAATTATGTACATGAAGTAATTATGTAATTACCTATTTGCCTCCCTCTGTATTGGGTGCCTGGAAGTTGGACTTGGCTTCTAGTTTGGTTTAATGATTAAAGTTTGCTTTATATATATATATATATATATATATGCAGTTGCCCAGTTGCAGTTTCTTGAAATCTCTTCCAAGAAAACTATTTGAGCAGAGCTGACCATATAAATTCACTCAAAATCATCAACTTTGAATGTAAGACCTAGTGCTACTTTGGAGAATTATTTACGAAGCTAATTCAAGGATGATTGACTGCCAAAAATTACTTCACCTATGTATGTTGTAGTATTTTAATAAAAATGCTCTTGAACCTAATGTCATGAGTGGTAACTCACTTCATTGTACCCGTTGTTATAAACTCCTAATGTCATGAGTGTAATTCACTTCTTTATACTTGTTATAAACACCTACAAAGGTTGACAACCCATTTTTATCATGTTATTCAACTAATAGCCTGTTTGGATTGATATTGAGAGAGGGGAAATAGAGTGGAGTTGGTCAAAAATTAACCAAACAAGCCCTAAGTGTTGGATTTTTTTTAATAGGTTATTACTGGGTGAGTTAAGATTGTGTCATTTACATAAAACTTTAGGTTTCTTTCTCTCCTAAGCTTATAAACAGCACACACTTATCATCTCTTCTTATCACTCAAATGCAAGCTTCTTTCTAAAATCCTTCCATAGCCATGTACCCTCCTACATCCTTCCATTCATTAAACCAACAAAAAGAAAGCATTTTATTTTTGAGTATAGGATGGGTCAAAATTAAAAATTGGTGCAGCTGCCTTGTTGTATTCTGGGGACGACGTGTTAAATGACCTTTCTTCACTAGTAATACTATCAAAAATGCACAAATCATTTTAAGAGAGACAGTTCACACCTCAATATTTGTCACCCACCTCATTGCAGCTTATTTTATATACCATTGTTGGTGTAATAATTTCTCATATTCTCCAACAAAGTAAGTTGATATGAGAGAAGGGCATCTCATCGTTGCTAAACCCTTGCCTTTCCAGCTCTATATGAGTATATGGGAGACTTTGGTGAAATTCCTTTTAAATCTAATTAACAATGATAAGATGAAGAATTGGGGGCCCCGGGGGGGGGGGGGGGGGGAGGAGAGAGAGAGAGAGAGAAAGCTGACATGGTATCCCTAAACCTCATGACATTGTTTCAAATTGACGTTAAGACATTGCTAGAAAAAAGATTCAAGATAAGAAAACAAATAGTACCCTTTAAATTTCAAAGAGATGACACTGACAACTTTTTTTTATAGACCAAACTTTGCTTTCACCAATCTACCGTTTTAGGCATCGTCAAAAAGTTCGATAAACTCAACTCATATTTTAATCTCATAACCTGTTTTTCCTTGATCTAATAATCCGTTCTTTTCTAGTTTGAATTTGTGAAGCAATTGAAGAGTTTTTGAAATCATCTCAATTATTTCTCTATTTGACATGCACTTGATAGATTTAACATCGATTGGCATTTTTTTTTTCCATGTTGGATTGTTTTACATTAGTCCGAATTATTTATGTTAGACATATTATAGCCCAAGTGACCCCAATCAATTGTAAGCTCGTGTAATTGTAGAACAAACATATTAACCTTAAGTTAGTCTATAGTTAACCCAGGATTAGTCAAATACTCTCTAGTATAAAAACCCTATATTGAGTTTTTTTTTTTGTAACCCTACATTGAGATTATTGTAATATAAGTACTTAATATAATATAATATAATATATATAGCCGTCAAGGGCTTTCCGCTATGCACATAAGCCGTTAGGTTGAACTTCCACTCATCATACAATCACACAACTTTCACAATTTTTTATTTTTTTTTTCACAACTTTCACAATTTACTTCTTTGGTTGGGACTCGAATTGATTTATATATAAATTATCATAGTAAGCATAATGCATTTGGGTGTAACAAAAGCTGCTCGTGCAACCCAAACTGATCTCTTAAATTAAATCTATTTTTTTGAGCCAACGGGCCCTAAAAACCAAATTGGGTCCCTTGTGTTGGTTTTGGGCAGTGCCCTGGGGAGTTGGGGTCACCAAGCACCAATGCTAGAGAATGGCCTGGCTGGTTTGTTACCTTGGGCCGCAATCCATATTTGCACATGGTGTCCGGTGCAGTTCAAAGCAAGCAAAGTTATAAAAGACAGCCCAATCCATATTATGAAATAGCATAGCAGAAATGTTCTTCTTACTTTCTTTCTTAAACCTCTCTTTTTATTAATTTTTTTTATATCTTTTTGTTCAATTAATTAATAAGTTCCCTTCTTAAATCACCTTAGACAGGAAAGTAATAGTGAATTTTTTTAAAAAAAAAATGTTTACTTATTTTAAGAAACTAATCCAAGCACACATTAAATAAGGGATTCCATCTATGCAATTTTTATTTATTTATTTTTTTAAGTTTGGTTTAGAAATATACATAACTATTTTTTTTTTTTTTTTGAGAAAGACATAACTACTAAATATACCCCATTCCCTGGTTCTTGAATTAAAAAAAAAAACCCACATCCCCTAGGTAGTAGGTACTACGATCTAGAGAGGTGCCATTAGACCAACATAGTCATTGGCCCATCTATACAATTAAACTTTATAAGAAGAAAGTGGATTTTGATTAATTAAATACTTAGAAATAAAATAACTGAATTTTAAAACACATAATATGATGATCTTATAATTTTTACTAATAGTCTTATAGCTTAATTGACACATTCCAACATAGAGATTAGAAATATGCTTAGAATTTTCAAAATAAAAAATTCCTAAAAATTTGAGATAATTAAGGAGGTAATTATATTTTAAAATAAACCCATAATTGTAAATACAAAGAGAATGAGATAAGATAGTTACGATAACATATAAGATAAGCTTACAGCTCAATTGCCATATTCCAACATAAAGATTAGAAATAAGCTTAAAATTTTCAAAATAAAAAATCCCTAAAATTTTGAGATATTTAAGGAGGTAACTATATTTTAAAATAAATCCATAATTGTAAGCACAAAGAGAATGGGATATAATAGTTATGATAACATATAAGATAAGTTTATAGCTCAATTGACACATTCCAACGTAGAGATTAGAAATATGCTTAGAATTTTCAAAAAAAAAAAAATCCTAATTGTAAGGACACGATTACTTAACGACCCAAGAATGACATTGGGCTCGTGGGTAAAGGGCCCTAACAATGTAATTTGTAGAGAGTGGGCTTGAAAGACATGACCTTGGTCACAGGTCAGCAGTTTAGTCGTGATTTTTATGGAAGCTTTTACATGGGAGGACTTGGCTTGACTAGCTAAGCATTCCATTGGTATGGGTTGTAGGATTTAAGTCCTCGGATTGCGTTCGAGGAGCACAGTTTCCTTCCCATTCCCCCTTTTGCAGGATTTTTCCCTCCTCCCCGGGGGATCCCCTTCTCATTCTCTTTCTTTCCCTTTTATACTAGTGTTCATTTCCCCTTTTAGCGTCCACGTGTAAGTTTTACTTTATGGGGTGCAGACCTGTCCTGTCAATCTATACCTAGAGTGGTTGGGGGCGGTTGGAAAAGTTAAATAGCATGGTTTGGAGTATGGGCCTGTCAGATGCAGGATTCTGTATTACGATGTTGGCAGCTTTCTCCCTTGTCCTGCCCCTGTACTGAGTTTGTCATTTTCTTCAGTCGTTTTGTGAGGTGCTGAGCATAAGATTGTCCTCGACCATATCCTTGTGCCTTTTTTGGGCCTTCATTATGCGTCCTCAGGAATAACTCTCCTCGGCTTAGGCCTTGGGCCTTAATGTAGAGTGGGCCTGGGCCACGAATTCTCTGGCCCCACAATAGCCCCTCAAAATCCTACTGCCCGACTTTTTAGTTGGGGAGGAGGGTTTTGGTGATGTTGGGCTCTCATCATGGCTCACTCAAATTCTGTACTTTACTAATGTTTGTGTTTTTCCATTTGCATGGGAGATGTGCCAAATTAAGAGGCATCCCTTTAGTTTTTACTCACGCGGTGTCCTTTAACGTTTCAATGCTCGAGGCGCACCTTCATGAGGATCTTCAAATCTTATGGTTGCAGATGGTGTTGGAAATCGAGCCAAAACCGTCTTGTCCGTAGCATTCCTTGGAAACCTGCATAAATTAAATGCCACCACCTTGCCCTTTATATAAGTAGGATAAGAGGTTATTCCCCTTACACATAAACCCTTCGGCTCCCTTCAAAATCATAATCCTTCAGCCATAATCACAGTCTCCATATCCAGTGCTATCCACCCTTAGTGCAATATGTTTGAGGCACGGGTGGGGGTGAAGGAACTACACCCGCCACAGAGACACCAGACCCTTCCGAGACTCAAGGTGGTGTGGTCTGGACAGGGGAGACATAGACTCAAGATAATCTTCCGTTTTAATAAGGTGGGGATGGTATCTCTACCTCTTTCAGTCAAAATCCGAAGTAGGTACTGGTCGCATCAGATTCTTGGTGCGTCAGAAGTAAGGTTTTCCGCCATCAGCGCCGTCTGCTTTATCGCAGGCGTGGCTAACATGGAGGCTCATCAACTTCCGGCTCCCTGCACCTTTTCTTCAACGGTGCTAGCCCCAAGTTAGGTTCTTTTGCTGCCCGAGTTATGGGCATGTAAAAGTATTGAGGAATGATTTTTGTAGACATCGTTTTAAAACTGCTGCATCTCTCTTCTGTTTTTTGTTCACTTCCTTGTATCTTTTCTTTTGGCTTATGTAGTTAGTTTCTAGCATAAGCTTATTCAAGCTCTTTCATTGTACGTTGTACTCTTTCTTTGTTTTAATAAAAGATGAATCTGTTTCCTTCTATATACTTTTATATTTTGCAGCAATTACTTTGTGAATGGGTGTACTACATGTGTATTTTCCTTTAATGATACTTAGGGCAGGAAACCTTGAAACAAAAAACTATTAACTTGAACTTATCGACATTATCAAATATAATAATGCTAACCTACAGTATATTAAACTTGTGAGACTAACCAAGATAACAGCTGAGCACTCCGTAATGCGTGTGAGGCAGCCGTCCGAGAATGATAAATTCAAAATAAACCATCCGAGAGGGTTGCCGAGTAGTGAGGGACCTTGGCCGTGTTTTTAATAACACCTGGCCCTATCACAACCACATCAGTTCCCTTGGTATTGAGGATCCGAGGGTAGACTGGGGATTCCATTCAGTCTAGGGACTAACCCAACTATTAATGGGTAACTCCTCTCCGGGGTAGGGTCTAAGGGCCATATAACGTCCAGGTTGTGTCCAAAACTTGTATTTTTTCTCTTAAGTAGTCGGTTTCCCAGAGGCTTGAGTCCGAGGACCATACAAGGCCTTGGTTCTGTCCAAAACTTGTATTGCTTCTTCTAAGTATTTGGTTTCCCCAGAGGCTTGAGTCTGAGGACCACACAAGGCCTTGGTTCTGTCCAAAACTTGTATTGTTTCTTCCAAGTAGTTGGTTTCCCTAGAGGCTTGAGTCCGAGGACCATACAAGGCCTTGGTTCTGTCCAAAACTTGTATTGTTTCTTCTAAGTAGTTGGCTTCCCCAGAGGCTTGAGTCCGAGGACCATACAAGGCCTTGGTTCTGTTCAAAACTTGTATTGTTTCTTCTAAGTAGTTGGTTTCCCCAGAGGCTTGAGTCCGAGGACCATACAAGGCCTTGGTTCTGTCCAAAACTTGTATTGTTTTTTCTAAGTAGTTGGCTTCCCCAGAGGCTTGAGTCCGAGGACCTTTCAAGGCCTTGGTTCTATCCAAAACTTGTATTGTTTTTTCTAAGTAGTTGGTTTCCCCAGAGGCTTGAGTCCGAGGACCATACAAGGCCTTGGTTCTGTCCAAAACTTGTATTGTTTCTTCTAAGTAGTTGGCTTCCCCAGAGGCTTGAGTCCGAGGACCATACAAGGCCTTGGTTCTGTCCAAGGCTTGAGTCCGAGGACCATACAAGGCCTTGGTTCTGTCCAAAACTTGTATTGTTTATTCTAAATAGTTGGTTTCCCCAGAGGCTTGAGTTCGAGGACCATACAAGGCTTTGGTTCTGTCAAAAACTTATATTGTTTTTTCTAAGTAGTTGGCTTCCCCAGAAGCTTGAGTCCAAGGACCATACAAGGCCTTGGTTCTGTCCAAAACTTGTATTGTTTCTTCTAAGTAGTTGGTTTCCCCAGAGGCTTGAGTCCGAGGACCATACAAGACCTTGGTTCTGTCCAAAACTTATATTGTTTCCTCTAAGTAGTTGGTTTCCCCAGAGGCTTGAGTCCGATGACCATACAAGGCTCTGGTTCTGTCCAAAACTTGTATTGTTTCTTCTAAGTAGTTGGTTTCCCTAGAGGCTTGAGTCCGAGGACCATATAAGGCCTTGGTTCTGTCCAAAACTTGTATTGTTTCTTCTAAGTAGTTGGTTTCCCCAGAGGCTTGAGTCCGAGGACCATACAAGGCCTTGGTTCTGTCTAAAACTTGTATTGATTTATTTATTTACTTACTTATTTATTTATTTTTCGAAGATTAGCCCCTCGACTAAGGTGGGGAGAGTTAGCTTGATGTTGGAAGCCCCTAGAGTTGCCCGTGCCATTGGCACTACGAGGCGTAGCCCCTAGCGAAAATTTATGTCGGAGCAACAACAACATGTCGCTGGAAATGGAGGAACCTTCGCAGACCTTTACTTGATAGAGGCTCAACTCCACCGCCACCTGTGCCAACGCGCAAGCTTTCCCACAGACGACGCCAATTGTAAGGACACGATTACTTAACGACCCAAGAATGACATTAGGCTCGTGGGTAAAGGGTCATAACAATGTAATTTGTAGAGAGTGGGCTTGAAAGGCATGACCTTGGTCACAGGTCAGCAGTTTAGTCGTGATTTTTATGGAAGCTTTTACATGGGAGGACTTGGCTTGACTAGCTAAGCATTCCATTGGTATGGGTTGTAGGATTTAAGTCCTCGGATTGCGTCCGAGGAGTACAGTTTCCTTCCCATTCCCCCTTTTACAGGATTTTTCCCTCCTCCCCGGGGGATCCCCTTCTCCTTCGCTTTCTTTCCCTTTTATACTAGTGTTCATTTCCCCTTTTAGCATTCACGTGTAAGTTTTACTTTCTGGGGTGCAAACCTGTCCTGTCAATCCATACCTATAGTGGTTGGGGGCGGTTGGAAAAGTTAAATAGCATGGTTTGGAGTATGGGCCTGTCAGATGCAGGATTCTGTATTACGATGTTGGCAGCTTTCTCCCTTATCCTGCCCCTGTACTGAGTTTGTCATTTTCTTCAGGCGTTTTGTGAGGTGCTGAGCATAAGATTGTCCTCGGCCATATCCTTGTGCCTTTTTTGGGCCTTCATTATGCGTCCTCGGCAATAGCTCTCCTCGGCTTAGGCCTTGGACCCTAATGTAGAGTGGGCCTGGGTTACGAATTCTCTGGCCCCACACTAATAATTTGAGATAATTAAAGAGGTAATTATATTTTAAAATAAATCCATAATTTTAAACACAAAGAGAATGGGATAAGATAGTTATGATAACATATAAGATAAGCTTATTTTTCTAACAAAAGGAAATTAAGAAATTTTTTTTTTGAAAATTTAAAAAATATTAGATAAGCTTATATATATTGCATTTTAAATGTAATTCGGCCTTGAGGTGATTATGAGAAAGCCCATGCTAGTATTTTATATGATTTATTTACTATCACACAGCAGTAGCAAAATTAGTTTTAGATTCTAAAATTTAAGTCCATACTAAATTATATTTCTCCAAACATTTTCCCTATTAAAATTAAAAAAAAAAAAAATTACAATACAAATTTAAGTACTGTTTAAACTGACACATAGTTGACACTTGATACTCAATACCATAATAATAAGGATTTTATTCCATAATTTGAGCATAATCTTCTCTTTTATCTTTACAAAAGCCCCAATCCCATTCAATCTTCACCAAAAAAAGAAAAGAAACACAAAAAAAAAGAATAAGGTGGCGCACCATTTCCACTGAAACCCACTCTCCCTCTCTCTCTCTCACACTCGTCACACTCACAGCTCACAGCTCACAGCTCACAGCTCAAATCGGAAAACCCTAGTTCCCAAATTATCTGATTACATTTACACATCAAAAAAACATCATGCCCCCCCAATTCTCAATCCTAAATTTAATTTAGTTAATTTTTAAAATCCCAAACATGTCCTCCGAAGAAATAGGAATGGTCCCCTCTCAGTCTCACTCCAACGGTCTTAACTCCCAACTTGTCTTCGAATATTCCTCTTCCTCCGCCGCCGCCGCCGCCGCTGCCTCCGCCACACCTCAGCATCATCACCAGCGCCGCGTCGGACTCCAGGACCACCCCAAGACCACCCGCGAGCTCTCCGGTTACATCGACGACAAGCTCTTCTTCACCACCCCTCAGCCCCCCACCACCACTGACTTCCGCCGCAACAACAGCAACAACAACAGCTTGTTCGCTCATCGCCGTCAGTGGGACGGTAACGGCGGCGGAGCCACCACTCCCAGCTCCGATGAAGACGACGACGACGACGACGTTGATGATGATGACGACGACGATGAGGGCGATGACGGTGACCCTGATGGCGAGGTTGAACGACTAGTCGTTGGTGTTGATGAAACCAACAACAACAACAACAACAACAGTAATAACAATAACGAAAACGCTGGCAATAAGGTTAATAATACTAATGTTAATGCTAATGCTAATAGTGGTAGTGGCAGTGTGCACGGTGCTGCAGACAAACTGGGAAATGGGAAAGCCAAGCACCATTCCGCTTTTGGTATGAAATTCTCTTCATTTTTCACTCTTTACTTTCTAAATATGGGATTTTTGAAGTTGTTAATTGCTGCTCATACTGATTGGATACTTGGGTCGAGTTCTAAAATGCAAGAATTATTATTTTTATTTAGTCCCCTCTCCCTCCCAAAATAAAAGAAATTATGAATTTTGTTGCTTTTTATTGGTGCCAATAGTAATTGGGGACTTAAAGCTCGAGAATTTTGGTAAAAATTCTGGAAATTTACTTTTCCAACAAAAAGGGGGAGGGGTTCATTTTAGTTGGTTTTATTTCTTGGTAAGTTACACACCCACCTGGTGGGACTTAGCCATGACCTCACTCTCCACCTAGCACTTGCAAGGGGAGGAGGTGCCAGTTGAGCTAGAGCTCACTGGTCTTTTGAGGTTGCCTAAATGCTAATTGGGTGCTAGGGTCGAGTTTTTTGGTAAGAAATTGAAGAAAATTTCCAATTTTTACTTTCCAAAAACAAAGAAAATTGGGAATTTTGTTGGTATTTCAGGTTGTTAATCGGTGCTAAATGATAATGGCAATTGGTTAATAGGGTCGAGTAGAGAGATTTTGGGGAAAGATGGGAATGTGGGTCAGTCTGCAAATGACGCCATGAGCGAGAATCATCATCAGCAGCAGCAAGGAAGGCTTGTGAGTTACCAAAATGCGGTAACTATTGCGGAGCCTGATGGGGAGTTGTATTATTCTCAGTATTTGCAGGGTACTGAGACTGCTTCTGCTTCTGGGCACAAGGATGTAGTTATGGACAATGGTTGTGGGTTTAGTGGGAGAAGGGATGTTTCGTGTTCAAGTGAGTCAGGAGAGTCTCTGAGGGCTATTCTCTCAGACCCTGTCAAGTAAGTTTGCTTTTTCATAATCAGCTGGTTTATTTTGTTGCTCTACTCTATGTATAATGTATTACTGGCCATATAGAGTGATAATATTTTTTGTATTGAAAACTATTTTGTAAATGTTATTGTGTCATGCTTGTGCAAAACTTATATTCACATCCTTGGTGAAATGCCATTATATATGATTTACACTACTGGAGATTAATTTGATGGTAGAAGGGGTTCAATCATATTTTCTGGCATGTTCACTTGGGCACTGAAAACCAATTCCCTGGATTAAATTATATGGTAAAATATATCATTTTGTGAGCTATTATATAACAAATACGATCCAATTTTATTTACATTTGAATGTAGGTATGTCACACTGTGCATAAGTTTTCTGGTGAATATGTCTTTTGTCCTCAAATTAATCATGTCATGATTACTATAATAAGTAATAGCTAATGCATTATACTTAATTTTTCATTATTCAGTGGAGCTCTTATGGATGATGCAATGATATTGCCTTGTGGACATTCCTTTGGTGGTGGGGGAATACAGCATGTTACTAGAATGGTGAGTTTTCAGCAAATTCCTTTTTGAATTAGCAGTTGTCAAATATTGTTGAAAGTTATACATAATATCTGGAGATGGG
Source organism: Quercus robur (assembly GCF_932294415.1). Classification (NCBI taxonomy): domain Eukaryota; kingdom Viridiplantae; phylum Streptophyta; class Magnoliopsida; order Fagales; family Fagaceae; genus Quercus; species Quercus robur. The sequence goes on along the minus strand of NC_065541.1, from coordinate 67,217,067 downwards.
TGAAAATTGCTGTGCATTAAATCTTAATGGCATATAAGAGCAGAGAAAGTAGAAGTCACAGCAAAATGGTATTTGACTTTGAAATTCACCACTGATATGAGTGTTCTCTTCAAATTGTCATAGTGATTTATGATTATGTTGTTAATGATTATTTGCTTGCAAAATTGTTGAGCTGAGGTGTACATGTGAGCAAATGTACCAAAAAGCCTTACTTGACCAAAAAGCCTTACTTGCTCATAGTATAACAATGTGCAAGATTGACTTATTTTATTATCTAAAAGAGCCACTTTTCTCCCCTCAATAAATCAACTGCTGTCCATCTTGATCATTCTGAGCCATGTTTTATGGATACTTTTCTTTTAGTGTTACAATATTAAATTATAGAGTGATCTTCTATATCTGCAATGCTCAAGCATTTATTTTTTGCTTGCTGTTATGTGTTAGAATTATGGTTAAGTGATTAAACTCACCATTTCCTAATAGCTTAAGCTTTTGGGAGAATCGGTAATTTAACATTATGTATTTAATTTGTGTGGATTAACTAATTTTGTGCACATCTAACTTCCCGTGTTGGAGATTTTTTAAGGGGATCAGCAATACTGGCCATTTCTTCTAATTGTGCTCATCATATAGTATTTTGATTAAATCTTATGATGCCTCTTCAGAAAGTTTGCTACACTTGTTCTCAGTCAGTTTCAGAAGACTCAATAGCTCCAAATCTCTGTAAGTCTAAATTTCTGTCATAGAAGCTTGTCAAATCTCTGTTTTATTGTGCATCAACATGAATTGTAATGTTACAAACCCTCCAGTTGGACAGCCATATTTGCCTTTTTTGTGTTCTGGGAAATAATATATGCATGTCTGACTTGCCAATGGGCTGTAGCTGAGCTGGCAACTCCTCTTCTTATAAGTTCTAGGTGGAGGGTGAGGTCATGGATTCAGGACCCAGTGGGTGCGTAACTTACCAATAAAAAAAAATGTATGCATGTCTGACTTAATTGCTAGGGCAACACCTGTGTTATGGTTCCAAGTTTGCCACGTGGACACTTTTATCTGACCAACAACTATCTTTGTTGTTGTACCAATTACCAAATGAAAAGGTATATCAATGTGACTTCAGATGTCTAGATTTGCTGCTAAAGCTCCAGAGGTAGTACTTGATGTTTCTGGAAGAATTCATGATGTAATATCCACTTTGATAAAGATGATATATGATGATCCTAAAAAGGGAGGGATGAAAGGAGCCCAAATTCTAGAGGCGAGATTTGAATCCTTTTTAATTTTATTTATTAGGAGCCAGCATTAAGTTTTTGTGAAATCCTTCATGAGAATGAAACATTCACAATTCATGAGGTGGCCAGAATTGGAATTTGGTCACTAACAGTTCAAACCCAAGCATATAAAAAGCAGTGCATTTTAGTCAAGCTTAGAATGTTAGTAGGTTAAATATTCTAATTATTTTATTCTTTTGTTTTTGGTTGGATTTACATGTTCAGCTCTGCGAGCTGCTGTGCAGGCATTCCGCCGGGAAGAAGAGTTACAGTTTTATCGCTCATCCAAAAGAAGAAGAGAAAGGTTTGACCAGGTTAGTCTTTTTTATGGCTCAAATTTTATAGCATCCTAAGTTTGTGTATGGGATTGAGAGAGAGCAACATCTAAATTTCCTTGTTTTCCAAAAGGAACTGTATAAAACCATTGGCCTAGTTTTCTTTTGTAAACCTATGCAATTTGATCTGAGCTGGGTTGTAGTTTTATCATGCAAGCTTGCACCCTAATTCTGTGCTTTAACTTCTGTAATTTGATCTGGGTGGTGTGTCTTTTCAAAATGCATCTCTGGAGCTTGTTGCTGTCTTTGATCATTCTCTTGTGACTGGAGAGTGGACAGCCTGGCCTCTAATCGTTAACTTGTCCTTGAAATTTCCTCTAAAATATTTGTTTTGTGTTTTTGTAGGACAAGGGTGGTTATGGTGATTCAACTCTCATGGATCCTCCTAGGGGTAGAGGTGTACAATTTCCATTTGCAGTGACAGACAGGGTTATTATAAAGGTTCTATTTTATGGCACTCAAAGGCACAATCTTTTACTGTAATTCTTGTTTATTAGTTTCTTGAAACTAATAATTGGAGGGAAAATGTATCAGGGAAACAAAAGGACACCGCAGCGCTTTGTTGGACGTGAGGCTATTGTAACAACACAATGCTTGAATGGATGGTTAGACACTTGCCCACTTCTCAACCCTTCCATTTGTTACAGATTGTAAGATTTGAAATATTGATTAAAACATCTATCTTGATGTGACGTGTCTGAATTTCAATGCTAAAGATCTAATGGAGGTTATAGAGCTGAAGAACAAGGAAGAATTCTTTATTGACCCAAAATAGTTGGGATCGATACATTGCTGAGCTGGGAGTTTGGTATTCCATAATGTACTACTCACATAGTAGGATATAGTGTAGTGAATTCCTACTTTTATAATGTATTAATGGAATTCTGGAAGAATGTTGAGTTGGTGTTACTCATCAGGATGCAGCCTAGTGGTTGGAGGCTTGGGATGAACTGTAGACCCAGACTGGGTTCAATCCCTACTAGGAGTTCCTTTGGATTACTTAATACAAGGTTCTGGCGGGTGGGGTCATGTTACTCGTGTATCCATGGTTTACCCCCCAGGGGTGGATCCAAAGGACCCTGCCTTGGTGAGGTTCCATGTCATCAAAAAAAGAATGTTGAGTTGGTGCTGCAGCTAGCTAGTTTCAACTTTCGACTGATTTGCTGCAGGCATTTTGATGTTGAAGAAGAATTTGGTTGAGTTTGATCTTCTTTCTGCTGTGATAATTGTCTTACAATGGATAGTGTTCTTTGTACTTGTCATGGTATGATTGAAATTCAGTATCTTAAAACAGGTCACAGTTTTGGGGAACAAAGTCAAAGAAACATCATTAAAAGTAGGTCTTTTGATTGATATCTTTTATTCTAAATCAAAATAGATAGAATCAGGGTGAAGAGAAACATGGGGGTGAGAGATCAGAGAGAGAACTAGATTCCCTTGGTTTAAGCTACTTTCGGCTCATCAGTGAGCATTTACTAGAATAGCGCTTGTGTTTAAATGGAAAGAGAGAAAATAAATAAATTTGAAATTTGCTTTTGTTACTGACATGAATCTTATTTATAGGTATGTCGTGAAGACATTGGACAATGCAGAGAGTGTAAAATTGCAATATCGCTCACTTGCTAAGGTTCCAGATGACCCATCCTCAAAGACAATGTCAAGCAAGATGGCTCCAAACTGGCTCTAGAGCTGCAGCATTCCAAATGGGCAAAAGTGAAGTGTGATTCTTACTTGGTTACCAATATGCCACGTTTCAAATATTTAATCTAACTTTATCAAGGAAGAGGGTTCTGTTTGTGCTTGTATTATTGTAATTTTTGTGACAGAATATCATGATATACGGGTCTTGTAAATTATAGAAGCCATGTTACTGCTGATCTGAGAAACCTGAATGAGATTTGAGTTAGGAACGTTTAGTCATCTTTGCTTTAATTATGTGAGCAATTGTTGTATTCAAGTGAAGCCTGTGTATAAAAGGAAAATGAATGTCATATAATCAATTTTGGTTTATAAGATCAATTGCTGCTTCAGTTTGTTCGCGTGACAATCCCTCTCTCCATCTCTCTCTCTCTCTCTCTCTCACGCTTTTTTTTTTTGGTACCATTGTAGAAGAGCAAGCAAAGCGGGGTTCAAATATTATACATCCAGAAAGCATTTATACGGTTCTTATTAGCAAGTCAGCTAAGGTGTAGGCCTCCTGTAGGATAGGTGGTGGCACCAGAAATACTGTTGTTGAGAGTGCCTTCCTCCTAGCTGTGTAATGTCCTCTAGCATGCATTGGCTTCTCCTTGTGATGGTGTTCTGCAGGTCCTTTGTTGGCAGCAGTAGGATCAGTCTGTCATAGCCTGCCTTCTTGGCTTGAGTATATCCCTCTTGGATTGACATGAGTTTGGTAGTTCTCTTGCTCATTGCTCTGCTGGTTTTACTTCTGGTTAAGTTTTGTTCCCTTTTTACTCAATGGCCACAAAACCTGTTCCACACCAGTAGTTGCCTTTTTTCCATGCCTCTTCTATTTTTAAAATTAGTTGCCACTCTTGAATCTATTCTTGGGGTATTGGCGCCTGTTAGAGTGGTTATGTATTAGCATAAGCTGAGTGGCACGCTACTGCCATGCAAGGACTTTCCAGGTGGGGTAGTCGCCTTTGTAGGTAATCTGGCCAGAGTAAGGGTCGGAAGTGCCTTTGGCGGCAGAGTCTCTCTAGTTAGGAAATGAGTAAATATGACTTGCCAAAACAAAAGCAAAACAAAGTGGATGGTATTGGATTGAATGGAACAAAGTGGACTAATATGCTACATTATCGTGGCTCAAAAGGAGTCATAACAATAATAACAACAATAATAAATAAGAAGAGTGTTACGTCCACAATATTTTTATAACAAATCATAGATGATAATTGCTTAATCTTGTTCCTCAAAAAAAAAAAAAAAAAAAAAAAATTGAATCCATAACTTAAATTACTTTTTTACCCACCTATAGCAACTAGTAACAATCTGTCACTTAAGATTTGTTATGAAAATATTGTGGATATATCATTTCTCAAAAAATAATTAGGAATTTATTTATTATGTTGTTGATATGAAACTAACCAATCATGTTACTTTGTAAATTTTTTAGTTAAAAAATGATACCGGTTAAATGTTCCTTTTAGCTGTTTAAAATTTAAATGAAAACATTTGTAAGATACATTATTTAAAATATCTTATCATTTGATTAATATTAATTTTTAAAAAAATGCTTAAATAACTTCATGTACTAATAGATTTGGACAAAATAATTAAATTAACTCATTTATTTATTCATTATTAGATTTTACAATTGAAATGGACCGAAATAAATCAAAATGTTACGCTTCAGCTACTAGATATTATATAGATTGATTTGTACTAATTACAGTATCACTAAAAAATAATTAATTTTTTTTAATTATGTTGTTGATGTGACACTAACCAATTATGCCACTTTGTAAAAAATTTAGTAAATAAATGATATTGCTTAAATGTTCTTTTAACTATTAAAAATTTAAATGAAAACATTCATAAGATGCATTATTTAAAAGATCTTATTATTTGATTAATATTAATTTTAAAAGAGCTTAAATGATTTCATGTACTAATAGATTTGAACAAAATCATTTAATTATTTGCCAATAGATTTTACAATTAAAATGGACTAAAGTGGACCAAAATGCTACGCTAATATAATTTAATAAGAGTGTAACAACAATAAATACTAAATTTCAACTTATATAAATACCATGAAATGAATTTATTTTATTATTCAAATTAAATATTACAAATTTAAGAGTATCTAGATCATTTAATTTTTTTTTTTTTTTTTTTTTTGGATAATCATCATTTTAAAATTTAATTGATGTAACGTGCTACACACTATTAGATAAATGTTATAGCTAGTGTACAAAAGCTCCCACGTTTAAGAGGTTTAAAAGAAATGATTGGTAAATAAATTTAAGCCTTTGTTTTTTTGAGAGGGTAAATCTCAAACTCTAACTCCCAATCCTAAACACTATTAGATACAGGAATTGTAATCTTTAACTCTGAAATAGACTGTCCATTTCACTTCTATTCCATTTTTATATCAGTGGAGGCAGTATTTAGTCCAAACTCCTAAGGCCATTGGCCTTTGCTCTCTCTCTCTCTCTCTGCTGTGAGCTTGCATATGAGGACTCATGCAAATTACAAGTGAAAACTAGACTGATACCAGATTTAACTTTTTTCAACTGTCAACTGCAATCAATGCTCACAAGGAAACCAATAAAGAGAAGTCATGAATCTACAGAGAATTCGTGGCAAAAAGCCTCATTTAAACATGTAAGATAGAGGCATTGAGGTCTGGAGCATTTGGAATGCTTCTCAGTTTATTTGCAATGGTCTTAAGTAATTAAAATTCACAAGTCATCCATCCTGTTCAACTATATATGAGTGAAGAAGTGCCTTCGACTACGACAAGGAGCTTGCTGCTACCTAGGCCAAGATATAGAAGGATAGAGAAATGACATTCTGATATTTTGGTGAAAATTTCTTCCAAGCTATATCCCCAGCATAGGAGCCTTTCTTTATACTTTTCAATGAACATTTTGCAACAATGGATAATAATATTTGTTACCCCAACAAACACAAGAAAAGCTAGTAATTGATGAAGTAAAATTCTCATAAAAGGCAAATCCAATAAGTGAATACATTTACAGTACAAAATATTGCCAAGAGGAAGTGCATTAGAAATCTGAAATTCACCAACAGTTGTTCTCTATCCAGAAAAACAATGAAAAAAAAATATTCCCACAAAAAATTTTAATTCATTCAGTTAAGAGTTACAACTACCAGACATTGCCAAAGGATATCAAGTTAAAAAAAAAAAAAAAAAAAAAATCTCTTCTAGTCTTACACAGCTCAACAACTCAGAAGAGGCTTATCAATCTCAAAGACCTACTAATTAGCTGTTTAATGCACATGGAGGTTTATCAAGGCCTAGTATCATGGAGAAGAGTCAATATAACTAGACAGGGGAAAAGACTGTAGTTAAAATCAGAAACAGCATACATTCTCTGACAATAAAAAATTGGATGTCGAGTAAATGGAAGCTGCAGCAGCCATAACAGCTAGTTCCCTTTCTGAGCTATCCACTTTTCTTGATCTGCAAAATGAATAAAATGATAAAATTGTAAAACTAGGGACTAAAATCTTCACAACCAGAACTGACTTTTTTTTTATAGGTAATAAAAGTTCTATTGATAGCAAAAGTGCAATGTGTTTACTATTGTAAACTACTAAACTCACAACAATGCAAAAAATACAATCAAATCAAATGGAAAATCTAACAAAAATAATGAAATCAGACAAGGAAATACAATGTGTGAGACCCCAAATACAAGACCACTCAAATAAAGTCCTAGCTAGTGAAGCCTTCAACGAATCAATAGGTCATTCAATGTTCTCAAAAATTCGGGCATTGCGTTCTTTTCATACTAACCACATAAGACACACCGCTACCATATTCCAAACATTTGAAGAATAATTCCTCAACCAATTCCTCCAAGCAAAAAGAAGAGAGACAATTGTACTCGGCATCACCCACTGAACCCCAAACATAAGAAAAACCTCACTCCACAAAGCATGAGCAAACTTACATAGGAGTTAAAGACGATCCACAACCAGAACTGACTGAGATCCAACAGTTTCATTTTTTTTCGTTTGTTTGTTGTTTTTTTCAAATTTGCTGGGCCAATTCACTCGTGGACCTAAGGGAATACCCCCTGACCACAGCCACCACACTATACTTATTGGAGTAGTGTACCAATTGTAGGTTTCCCAACAGAAACTTTTTTTTTTTCTTTTAAACAGTTCTAATATACAACTCCTGTGATGTAGGCAAGAGGCATACTGACATCCTTATTTAGAATCTAAGACCGACAAATGGGGGCATAGTTTCTTTGTGAAACTTCAACGTATATAAAAAAGGAGTTGAAAATGCAAGGGTTAGACTATGAAAAAATTTAGTAATTCCCACACATGAAATGCAGTTTATACTGAAAATTAATCTGTTGACAAGTATAAATTAGATCTAGAATTATAAAGGCCACTGTTTTATGTGCTTATGATTTCCACAATACTATAATGAAATGCAAGAATAACCTATTAGGGAAAGCTTAGAACAACCCGATACAATATGGACATAAACTTGCTAGAATTACAATTCTGACTTCAATGATGAAATCATGGCATGCTAGCAAAACAAAAAATGCAATTGACCAAAGGATTCAGTTCTTTGTTAAACAACAAAGCCTTTATCTATCTTTAAAGAAAAGAAAACAACTCAAAAAAATCAGAAAGAAGAAAAAAATGTGTAAATTTAATTAAGAAAATTTCAAGGAAGCTGTGATACAACCAAAATTACTGCCATAAAGGAAAGCACATAATCACATTTTTTTATACAAGTTGGAAACAAATTGTGACTGGCTTAGCATAGGGTGAACTCTTGGCTGTGGTAATACAAATATGGTAGAAATCATTACACTTGAACTCCTAAGACTCAATTTGGTTAGTGATTTAACATGTTTGTAATAGAAAAAGAGCTTTGGCTTTCCACTGAGCACTTATCTTTGAAGTTCTGTGAGAAATTTTCTGGAAACAATATGAAGTTAAATGCATGATAAGTACAGCTCAATCTACTCTTTCAAACAGATGTAGGATAATTATGTTTGTCATATTTGCTAACTTCAAGATAGAAACATGCTATAACCTAGGAAATCTTCTCAGACTCAAAATAATTTAAAGTGGTGATAGCCTGATAGGTATTCTCCTCCTTTTAAAAATGCACACTGGAATGAGGAATACAATATATATATATATATATATATAAAACGTAATGTCTACTGGAGCTGAAAAATATGGTGTATAACGTACCACTAGTACATCTAGCTAGTAAAATAGGTAGATCATAACAGCAGCAATTATAATATGCTTTACCTGGGGTCAATTTCTGATGCTCCGAGCAGTTTCAAACCAAAAGGCACATTCCAGTGGACATGTTGCAGGCCTTGATCACAATGCAGCTGCATTTCTTTTACTTGGTTCAACCAACTTTCCTGAAATTCATGATCATAAAGCAGTTAATTAGCCAGAAATTCATTCCTACTTTTCCATTGAGCAAATTGAGGTTTTTTTTAATTATTTTACTTAAAAAGGCAAGAATTGCTAGGTTAAAGAAAAGAAAAGAAAGAAAAATAAGAAGCCAAATAGTTGGAGAAAAGATTCACATAAGGTAAATTGTGTGTCCCAAGTTTGTTGACAGAGCATACAAAGCATGCCTATGTGGCAGATAGTAAGGGTGGGAATTTCATTGTTTCAGATACGGCCAGAATAATTCTGCAAATGAAACAGAACAATCACTTTGATATACTCACAAGTTGTTTCTCTTCTTCAGTAAGCGCTTTCTCCATCTGATCAAACATTGTGCTCCATCTTGCATGATGCATGTCAGCACTTGCACTATTAGAAAATTTATCAGTAGAGTTCTCATTCTCCTGATTAAATGAGAATTCTTTTGACATCAGGAAAGGCAACTCTGTAGTAATTACAGCTCGAACTCTCTTCTTACTACGCCGCAATGCTGTATTTGAAGAACAATATACATTATCAAAAAAAAAAGTAAGTAAAGCACTCACAAACAGGTGAGGAAAAAATAATAATAATAATAAACAATAAAAAAAACTCACAATGATCCTGCACGGTGGTGAAAAGAGCATTACCTGAAAGGCGTCCTTTAATATCTTGATGAAGAAGTTCCAACCATTGAGAAGCAACATCAGCAGCTGACAAAAAAAAAAAGCATTGTTATCAGCTGAGGTGCTTTTTCTTTTTCATTGCCACATTAAACCCAACTTTAATAACTTTGAAATACTTATGCCTAATTGCTATAATATCACCTCATCTTCAATCCAACTTATAACCCGTGGAACTAACACATTTTCCTGTTGTACACTCAAACAACTACCATGCTCCCAACAAAATACAAATTTCTTCAGCAGATCATTTTCTATTTTTTCAATTAAATTTGTGAAAATGAAATAAAGAATGCAGTAGACATTTGAAGCAATCAAAGAAACAAAGTTGTAAAGAAAATTGTATACTAACCCTTTATAGAGCTGGCAAAGTTTGCTGCTGATTCCTCATTAGGCAAAGGGCCAGCATTCTCGGATGCCTGATTTGATGATGATAACTTCAGCTCTAGCATGTAGTCTTGACTGACAAGGGTGGAGTCCGAGTCACAAGTTTTACCACAAATCCTCTCTACCATACTTGGATCACAATGTCCACCTGTGCCTGATTTACTCATTGCTACAGGATATCCTCTTGTATGCCTGATCCCGGACAAAGAACATAATGATCCATCATCATGAGAAAAGCTGACTTCTTGTGTTCCTGAATCATCCACATTTTCCAGGTCCTTTCTGTTGGCAGCTTCTGTACTTTCACTATTTAGCTGAGCTGCATGTTTGCTTCCAACCTTGCCATTTTCGAGTTTTTCAGACCTCACAAGGGCCTCAATAATGGAGTGGACCTGTTTTTTGTTTCTCACATGGTTTATAATCCCAGGGTTCAATCCATTGAGCAATCCACTAGGAGCAGCAATCTTAGTGAACCGATCCACTTGTTCTCTCTTTGCAAGCTCCATCTTTTTCTTGATCACATCACTTTTGCTTTTCCTTGTCCGTTGCTTTGGCATTGGTATGCCTCCATGAGAAGATGAGAGAAAACCATTTTGCTTCATCTCCCTCCAACGCCGTAGTGGATCTTCATCTCCCTCCACGGTACTCCCACACTCAGAGACATCTCTTGACTTTGAATGTTCATGAATTTTGAAAGGATAAGATGTGTCCTGGTTCACAGAGCTAGAGACATCTTCTGCATTAAGATCCAAGCTAATGCCTCTGGAGGTTACACAAATATTGTTATTTTCTCTCCCATGGTTCTGAAGCAAAGATAGTTTGCCAGAATTCTCAGCGCATTTCTGAGAATCATTGAAGACAGAATGTTTGGCAGCACAAGCTTCAGCATTGAGATCTAGTGGTCCATGGGCAAGATTGGCTGCTATTGGAAATAAGTTATTTCCAGTTTTCTCAGCTTGAGAAGCATCCAAGTCAGATGTTATAGGCACCTCGGTAACTTGGGACATCTCTTCTTCACCAAATGGAGACTGATCACCAAACTCTTTGTTTTTCAATGATTTTTGAAAATGGACATTGATTCCTGTGGCATAAATGCAAGAATTAACTACTTTTGAACAGCTTAAATCCACTGTCCTAGATAGGAAACCAAGAAAGTAACATAAGAAACAGAAAAGGTAGGGTACATACGTTATATTTGTGTCTCAAAATCAAACCAAATGTGCAACCCATGTAACGTGCTTAAACATCATTATCTGTAATTCATAACTTCCTCTTTTCTTTTTGGATCAACTTCTATTCTAGTTTTAAAAAAAAAAAATTAATTAAGTGCACAAACTGCTTCATCAGAACTCTAAATATATTATTTAATCAGAAGAGAATAAACTGGCAATGCTCATTGTCCACCAAATTGAATACACAGCAGGGGCAAAAAATTCAACTGAAAGAGGAGTGCAAAATACTGCTACAATTTAGAAACCTAGACAAAAAATTATTAACTTAAGCAACTAAGCTTCTTTGCAATACGTTTCTGACTCAATATTAACCAATCAAGACCCTTTTTTCCACTAATTTCCAAAACCAATAAGAAAATTCAAAGATTGAAATAAGACTTGCCTTCAGACCTACACACTGATTCAAGATCTCGCATTTTAACCCGCTTACGAGAAAGATCACATTTTTCTTCGAATCCAGCACTGCCCCGCTTCTCACTCACAATCTATAACAACCCAAAATCAAGAAATAAAAAACATGTACCTAAAGAAACAAAAATAACACAAGAGCAAGAGGGAACCAACCAACCTACCTTTGAATCCGATCTGGGTATCAATAAAGAGCGCTCCCCATGATCCTTCGTTTTCATTTCAAACACAATACTTTTGGCACTCACACCCTTTTATCAAAACAAACAAATCTGGCTTGTGGACTTCAGAATTGACAAAAATATGAGAAAATATCAAATGGGTCAAGAACAAAAATGAATCTTTGTTATTGTTGTATGCGGAGATAAAGATTGAAACTTGGTTGATCTGGTGGGCTAGGGCTGAGATAATCTTTGTTTTTGGGGATTTGATTAGTAGTAAAAGTAGTGTTAATTTGGATTTGGATTTGAATTGGAGAGGGAGAGCGCGCTTTGCAATTTGCAAACGCCGAAGGTTGTCTCTCAGTAGTAGGTGATTCAATTACTAATTAGTGTTTCAGAGTTTATTATTATTAAGTCATTGTTTTTTTGGAGGGCAACAACGTGGGTGTGTTTTCAAATTCAAATAAGGTTGGAGAAGTGGAGGGACTTTTATTTCAAACCCAACAATGCCACGCCATCTCACAATTTTCCCACGCGTTTCTAATTTCTTATCCCACACCATACTCCCCCTCCACGCCACCTAAACTCGATCACTTTGATTATTAAGAGGGTTATTTACAGTTACATGTTACTAATTATTACAGGGTTGGAGTGATTTATTAAGATTTTATGAATTGAATTTCATTATAGAGCTACAAACTAATTCCTCTAGGTATGGATGAATATCTAGTTGAACTTCTTGTGAGAATTACTAAAAAACCTTCTTTTTAAGATTGGCTTACCCTTGGTGGGTTTGTCAAAGACACCCCAATAGCAAAGTCAACTAATAAGTCTTTATATTTTTATCATGGCATTGCCTAATGCTTTCAATGAAAATGACTTGGGTTCAAAATTCAAATCCCCCTCCCTATCATGTAAAAACGTTTAGTATTGAGAGTCTTTGCAATAGCAACCTTATGTAGTTAAAGTCTATATTTTTACCCCCCCAAAAAAAAAGTCTACATAAAAAGGTGGAGGTAGAAATAATAAAGAAGATCTCAGCTTGCTTGTAGAAGGTCTAACACATATTAGCATGAAACCGAACTCAGGAGGATCTGGGAAGGTAAACCAATTGCATCTTGATAAACAATTTAACATATTGCTGTCCGGATTCATACTCGAAGTTAATGTTTTGAACTAGTTATGTTGAATCCTTCTGTCACATGTAAGTTCTTTGGAGAACATGAAAGAAAACAGGTCATGCCGTCATGGTATAAAGGTTCGCAAATTGCAGTAATTGTAAATAATAGCATTTAGCATTACAACTTTACTTGTACTTTGATTGCAATAATAATGATGATGATATTATGTTCTTCATATGTAATGCAATAATAATAATGATATATTTGTTGTGAAATATCTCCTAGCATGTAGGGTTATCCTACACTATTTGGTTGCTGTAGCCTTACATTGGCAGCAAGTATCCTGGAATTGAAACTTACGTATAGCACTATACTATCAAAATTCAGCTTTTGTCTTGATGGTCATCTCATCACCGCACTGAATCAATAGCCAATTGAATAATGCTACTCATTTCTTCTTTGGAATTCTATAGACTTTGAAGGCCCTATATATATGTGTTATTGGAAAGGTTGTAAGTAGTACTTTTGATAGAGATAACTTTCGGTATAAAAGTTACTCATTGTAATTCCTGCAATACAAAAGTAAAGTGGATGACCACTCAATAGAAAAAGCTGTATTGGCTTAATGACTGCAGTGTCATAGATCGTAAAATCATTGAAAAACTACTCATCAATTCCTCTTGCAGATAATGCAAAAAATTCAATCTTTATAAATTTCCTTTTACTGAAAATAAGATCTAGGAGGGTAGCAGAAATGCCACACCAAAACAGCACCTTAAAGGAAAAAAGAGAAAAAAAGAATAATCATGAAGTTAATAATCCAGCAGCTTGAGTTAGTTTCCAACGTGATATCCAGAATTGGAAGCTACGACCTCATCCTCCATGAGCTCCATTGGCTTTAGTTTTCGACAACTACGAGGCCACACTTTACCAGGGTAGTACAAGTCCTCAAACATAAAACCTTCAAAGGTTGTCGCAGGATCGGCACTGATGGGCTTTGCCTCGAAACGAATACCATCGCGTTCGCAAGTCTCACAAACTCAAAATTTGTACTCTACACCAAATGTTCATGGTTAACGATTAATAAAGAGCTATAAAGCGTATTTTCTGTTTATAGAGTTGGGACAAGTTCTTAAATTCTTTTAATAACGTTGTTTTTATTTTTTTTTAAATACGTGTGAGTGAAAAAGTGCATAGAAAAGTATGTAATATTGTTTAAAAATTAAAAATGTGTTGTTTAATACTCTACCAAACGAAGCCTAAAGTATTTCATTTGGTATGATTATTATTATATTTTCGTATATTATAAATTAATATGTTATGTGTGGTGCATAAAAAGTGAAAGTTATTCTATTTTTATTACATAAATTATTCATCTTCATTTTATTCGTCTTTATTTTATTCATTCTAAATCTACAATTATACTTCAATATTTAATCTTCAATTTAATTGTTATTAACATAATTCAAAGGACAATTGATCGAACATGACTTAATGAAATGAATTTTTTCTTGAATTATATAAAATTGATTTAATGAAATTTTCTTATATTCAAGAAAATTTATAATAAAACAACAATAACAGCAAACAAAACCTTAATCACAAAATGTTAGGGTCAATTATGAATCGTGAACATATTAGTTAGAATTGATCATATATATTCTATACAGGGAAATAATACATACGATAAGTTTACACAAATTAGTAACTCATGCAATGCACGAGAAAATTCTAGAAAATATGATCTTTTATATATGATGCAATAAGACTTAAGAAAAATATGACTGTGTATGTATTAATAGGTAATTGTGTTTGAAATTTTGAATATAAAATTATTTATTCTTCCATTTAAGAAAATATGATGCAATAAGATTTCTAATGGAGCAATGAATATAGGAAGTTTTGTAAGGAGTTTTTATAGAATTTAAATTCAATTGAAAAACATAAATTAGACTTGATTAAAACATGAAAAATGTGCGATTTTAGAAGATTATGAAGCAAAGTAGAGGAAATCAACGAAAAGTCAAAAACTTTCATTATAAACCTAGTTTAAAACACTAATATTACTATTTTCGCGTGTGTTCTAATAAATATTACTATTTACTCAAAAAAAAAAAAAAATCAGCCTCCACCACTAACCATAATACGTATTGAGAAGGAAAAACAAACCTTCTCTTCATTGTAGCTAGGGGTATGCATAGGTCGAGTTGAGGGGATTTTTGGACCTAACCCACTGCAGTGGGTTAAAAAAAATTCAACCCAACCCACATAGGTCGGGTTGAACTCATGGGTTGGACAATTTTATTATTATTATTATTAAATTGAGTAGAAAAAAATATAAATATAAATATATTAAAAAAAACCCAAAGATTAATATCAATGTAACTCTTTAAAGGTAGACAATACTAATGACTATACAACAATAGTAATTTACTAGAGTTTGTGTGAATTAATTGGCTTTTATATATGATGCAATAAGATTTCTAATGGAGCAATGAATATAGGAAGTTTTGTAAGGAGTTTTTATAGAATTTAAATTCAATTGAAAAACATAAATTAGACTTGATTAAAACATGAAAAATGTGCGATTTTAGAAGATTATGAAGCAAAGTAGAGGAAATCAACGAAAAGTCAAAAACTTTCATTATAAACCTAGTTTAAAACACTAATATTACTATTTTCGCGTGTGTTCTAATAAATATTACTATTTACTCAAAAAAAAAAAAAATCAGCCTCCACCACTAACCATAATACGTATTGAGAAGGAAAAACAAACCTTCTCTTCATTGTAGCTAGGGGTATGCATAGGTCGAGTTGAGGGGATTTTTGGACCTAACCCACTGCAGTGGGTTAAAAAAAATTCAACCCAACCCACATAGGTCGGGTTGAACTCATGGGTTGGACAATTTTATTATTATTATTATTAAATTGAGTAGAAAAAAATATAAATATAAATATATTAAAAAAAACCCAAAGATTAATATCAATGTAACTCTTTAAAGGTAGACAATACTAATGACTATACAACAATAGTAATTTACTAGAGTTTGTGTGAATTAATTGGCTTTTATATATGATGCAATAAGATTTCTAATGGAGCAATGAATATAGGAAGTTTTGTAAGGAGTTTTTATAGAATTTAAATTCAATTGAAAAACATAAATTAGACTTGATTAAAACATGAAAAATGTGCGATTTTAGAAGATTATGAAGCAAAGTAGAGGAAATCAACGAAAAGTCAAAAACTTTCATTATAAACCTAGTTTAAAACACTAATATTACTATTTTCGCGTGTGTTCTAATAAATATTACTATTTACTCAAAAAAAAAAAAAATCAGCCTCCACCACTAACCATAATACGTATTGAGAAGGAAAAACAAACCTTCTCTTCATTGTAGCTAGGGGTATGCATAGGTCGAGTTGAGGGGATTTTTGGACCTAACCCACTGCAGTGGGTTAAAAAAAATTCAACCCAACCCACATAGGTCGGGTTGAACTCATGGGTTGGACAATTTTATTATTATTATTATTAAATTGAGTAGAAAAAATATAAATATAAATATATTAAAAAAAACCCAAAGATTAATATCAATGTAACTCTTTAAAGGTAGACAATACTAATGACTATACAACAATAGTAATTTACTAGAGTTTGTGTGAATTAATTGGCTTTTATATATGATGCAATAAGATTTCTAATGGAGCAATGAATATAGGAAGTTTTGTAAGGAGTTTTTATAGAATTTAAATTCAATTGAAAAACATAAATTAGACTTGATTAAAACATGAAAAATGTGCGATTTTAGAAGATTATGAAGCAAAGTAGAGGAAATCAACGAAAAGTCAAAAACTTTCATTATAAACCCAGTTTAAAACACTAATATTACTATTTTCGCGTGTGTTCTAATAAATATTACTATTTACTCAAAAAAAAAAAATCAGCCTCCACCACTAACCATAATACGTATTGAGAAGGAAAAACAAACCTTCTCTTCATTGTAGCTAGGGGTATGCATAGGTCGAGTTGAGGGGATTTTTGGACCTAACCCACTGCAGTGGGTTAAAAAAAATTCAACCCAACCCACATAGGTCGGGTTGAACTCATGGGTTGGACAATTTTATTATTATTATTATTAAATTGAGTAGAAAAAAATATAAATATAAATATATTAAAAAAAACCCAAAGATTAATATCAATGTAACTCTTTAAAGGTAGACAATACTAATGACTATACAACAATAGTAATTTACTAGAGTTTGTGTGAATTAATTGGCTTTTATATATGATAGGAAAAGCTGGATATATTTTTTTTAAATTATTAATTATATAATATATTTAAATATATGAGTGGGTCAGGTCGGGTTTGGAATTTTATGACCCGAACCCAACCCAACCCACTATTAAAAAAAAAATCCGTAACCCAACCCAGCCCACCAAACCCTAAAAACCGACCCAACCCACCGGGTTGGGTTAGGTCGAGTCAGTTTGGACGGGTTGATGGGTTGGCTGCACACCTCTTAATTGTAGCATGTTATCAACATTCGGGCGTAGGAAGAATATTTCTTGTGTTCATCTTCAAGAAGCTGCACAACAATGTCAACAAACAAGTTTTTTTTTTTTTTTGAGAAACCACCCTCGCAGAAGAGGGGGGTGTCAACAAACAAGTTAAGTTGATTAAACCCCATTTTTTTTCTACTACTATACACAAACGAGAGAGAGAGAACATACCTCATAGTGTTGGGCTGATAGTACTTGACACTATAACCTGATGACTCCATAAATTTTTCGCGTTGTTTTAGAGATTCGTCGGGATCAAATGTTGTACATATTGGGTCCAGTATTATATAATTCACGGGCTTAGGTTCAATTTTTTTTTTGTTTTTCAAGATTAGATTTGAGTTTGGCTTTTTCATTTTTTAAACTTGGAATCGTATTCCTCATAGTCTGAAAAGACTATTTTCTCATAGTCCACATCTGCCATAATTCTTTAAAAAAAAAAAAAAAAAAAGGGTTCAAAAAACATCCAAACATAAGTACACATAACCCAGTTAAAACACATAACATGAGCAAACCAAAAAAGCAAAAAACTTGAAATCACTGTAGCAAAATAATTTTTAAATGTGTAAATAGTACCGTGGGACCCATTTTTAATGAAAAAGTTGATAAAAAGTGGAGTTTGTGGGACCCGTGAACAGTATATAAGTTACTGTTCATGACTGAAAAGTCAACAATATGCTGCTGGAAAAAAAAAAGAAAAAAAAGGGAAAACGCGGACGCAGACGTGAGATTTGCTATCCAAACATACACTAAAACAGAAATCCAAATACTTACGTGCACAATAAATAAAAAAACACCACCTTAAATAATAATAATAGATTTAAATAGATTTTCCAATCCCATACTTAAAGGTTTTTATTTCCCTCAAAGGTCTTCACTAGAATGCATAAAAAAAAAATTAAAAAAGAAAAGAAAGGAAAGAGAGAGGATGCATTATGCATACTTTTAGCTTTGTCACTATTTTGGTTTTAATTATACTGAGAAATTATTTGAAACACTTGGTGTACAGTGTACTATGCAGTTTGCACTGATCATATATCGCACATAAGGGTAAATTGAATTATCTAACAAAATTTTATATTTTAGTAGTTGTACGGTTGTACCTAAGCTATATAAAAAATACCAATATCTCTCTCTATAGATGATAAAAACATTTATATACATTTATTTTTTTTAAAGAATATATACACACTCCTACAAAATTAGGGCTACAATACCCGTGTCTATCAAAGCATGAATTCAGATCATAGTTTGATGCATCCTAAAACAAAAGGAGAAGAAAATTGGAAAAGATCCCCAATCGCATATCTTCTTCTATTAATTAATAGATTATATTACATAGATTTGATATGATATAGGATTCCCCAATCCCATATCTTCTTATTTTATGAAAAAAATTAACTGAACGAATTATTATTAAACTGCATAGCAGAATCATATCACACAAGCAAGGTAACCATATGAATCATCAGCCAACCAAGAGAGTGAGAGAGAGCATACCTAGTGTCTGAACTCTGAAGACTCGACCAGAGAGAGTTCTAAAATGCTTTGATACAAAAAAAAAAAACCAAAAGACGTTAGCAAATTATTTTTAAAAATATTTAGCAACTATTTCAATTGAATTTAAATAGAAGTTTTACTACCGTAGACGACATTTTCACAACATATTTTAGATGGTAAGTTGTTATTAGTTTTAATTTGAACTCACAACTAAAATTACTTTTTTATGCACTAATAAAAACCTACTACTTAAAATTTGAAGTGAAAATGTTGTACACATAATATTTCTCAAATTTATATATGTAATGAATTATATACATTTATATAACATCATATTTAATCCTCATTTATGAGCATTATATTTTTCTTGGCCAAACTTTTCATAAAAGAGGAAATTATTTACTTTGACTATGCCTTTCCTTTTTTATATTACGCCCTATCTCTTTGACTGAGTGCACAAAAGATGATCATTTTTTCCCTTCATCAGACTACTGTCATCTTTCCTTTGCCTTTGAAGCTAACACCCAATTCTCTAAACTGTGGCTACAGTTTTTCCATTGTTTTGCAGTTTTGTTGAGAGCTTCCTCAAAGACGCACCACCAACCTTCCTCACCATTGATGTAAAAGCGAGTTGCAGTTTCAACTCCCAAAACTAAATCTGGGTTAACAAGAAAGCCCAATCTAGTTTAAACATGTGCCAAATCGGAAAAAGACCTCAAATGCCACTCTTTTTTTTTCCTTAACAAAAAAAGGTCTCAAATGTGTGGTCATCGACCTTGCTGATTTAAACCTAGGGTAGCTCTGGGTACATTAGGGCTATCCACGTCATAACACAGCATTTTTTCACTGAAGCATGTGACTCAAAGTCAAACATCACTCTAGTGCAATACTCATCACCCAAATTACAAAAACAACAAAATGCTTCCAAATTAGGATTGATACAAACCTTACATATATCATACATCCTAACATTATACGAAGTGAATTAAATTTGATACTTGGAAGTTGGAACATGAAATAAATTATTTGAGAATACCTATATTCGGTCTGGGTCTTGGTTTAAGAATAGGTAATTGTATTGGACTAGAGCTATCTCATTAAATATGGACAACAACGAAAGACTTTGTAGCTAAATTGACACATCTTCATACACAAAGTGCTTGGAGGTCTAGCGAAAAAAGGGGTTCAAATTGATAATTAACAGCGTGTTGTTATTATATTTCAAAAAAAAAAATGGCCAACGTCTAAGCCCACGCCCAAAATTTTATCTTTTGAATTGTGTGTTAGTAATAGCAATCCCCGGCCCAAGACCAAACCATATCCAATCTCAGTTGCAAACAAATAGAGATCAAACAAATCAATGATTTGAAACATCATGAATTTATATATATATATATATATATAGGGTCAACAAATCTGATTTTGAAGATATTTTATCAGATATTAAAAAATCCATCAAAACTTTTTCAATTCCCAACAAAATTTTATCCAAAACTAGTATTACTATTATGTGTCCTATATTTATTGGTAAGAAAAAAAAAAAAAAAAAAGCCAGGATTTTTTCCTGATGGAAAAACACCATGAATTGAAACAAATAGATCACCAAAAGAACAATAAAGTGCTTTAGCGGGTGCTTGAGGGCTAGGGCAATGTGGAGGAGTTCGAGCTGCAGGTCACTTAAATATATTCTAAATTTCTAATCATCTAAAAAAAGAAAAAAGAAAAAAGAAAAAGAAAACAAAAACAAAAGAGTAGCAACAAATAGATCAATCGAATTAATCCTAAATCGCAATTCCAAGTTGCAACAAATTTTACTTCTTGTAAATTGTAACTTATTCTAAAAGTCACAAACTAACCTTTAAAAAAAAAAAAAAAAAAAAAAACAATGCAGGCGCTCCTGGCCAACAAATTTTTTTGATGAACTTTTTTTTTTTTTTTTTTTGATGAACTCCTGGCCAACAAATAAGGAATAATAGTTATGTGCAAATATACAATTGAAATCCGAAATCATAGGGAGAAGGCAGCCTGCACCAACCAAGAATTCTTGAGCTGTGACACAGCGCTTTCCCTGAACCCCTTCACCTCAACCAAACTGAAGTGGGTGCAACACATTCCCAACCCAGACGCAACGCTTGTGGTCTTCAACAAATAACACAATGGTCCACCACCACACTCTTCCTTTCTCCCTTGCACCACTATCCCCCACACCCTCTCACTCTCTATATTCCTCTCTACCTCTCCAAGCTCTTCCACCAATATTAGTCCATTCGGCATTGGAGCCTCTCCTTTCTCCCACTTTCTCTTCACCATTCCCCACTTCTCCTCCTCCGCCTTCTCCGTCTCCAACCACATCTTACTACTATTATTCTCTGCGTGTACTTGTACCATTAGCGGTGCCGACCTTAGGTTCCTCACGATCTCCACCACCGACCTTGTCATCCATTCGTCCAGCTTTTCATGACCCAGTTTCCCTTTTTCGCTATTGTTTCTCGTTTCCACTTTCTTTGAACCAGTCTTGGCCTCCATCGCCGTCGTCATCGACATCGAAATTCTTCCTCTTCGTCTAATTCCTCTCCATACGGCGTCGTTGCTCTTGGTCGCCAAAGAACACGGCCCTTGACCCAATCGATTCGAAAATCCATCACGATTCGCTCCAAAACGAAGACCCAGATTGAGATTGGACGAAGTAGTGGAAGCCATACGATGAGAGATGGCCTACAAAGATTCTGTATTTATTAATGTGTTTGCGCTTTTGCCTCTAAGAAACGCGAACGTGTTTCTGGTTGGAGGGGTTTTATTGATTATTATTGTATCATATTTAAAGTGTGGATAATTTGGCTGTCTTGGTTGGTCAGGATTGAGTGACTTCCGTTCGCGTTGTTTTGTTCAACTCCATCAATGTTGAAGAGTCGTGGTCTTTAACGCTACGCTGGTCGAAGAAGCTACGAAATTCACATTCATTCTGGTTGCCTGCTTTGTGATGCTATTCGAATCTGATGCAACCTTTGATTTCAGCCGTTGGATACTCCAAATTATTTAGATTGACTGCCTTACGTGTGTGGATGAGAGAATGTATTGGGTGGGTTGAGTGGGTTATAGTGGAACCTACCGTATTGGAGAGAAGAGTGGCCAGCATGGACCGGAACGTGGTCTGGTTGAAATAGAACGTGTAAATAGCGTTTGTCCACGAGTTGAACACACGAACTTTGTGCACTTTGCAATATATGCTCAAGAGTGAAGATTGCGCACTTAATTATAAGAAATTATAAGTTATACGTGGACAAATGACGTGGTTCACTATTTTATTAAAAAATTTACATTTATTCAAAATTATTAAATTAATTTTTTTAAAAAAACAGAAATTGATTACCGACTCAATAATTTTAAATAAGTGGATGCTATCAAATTTTTTTTTTTTAAATAAATTGGAGTCTTTTAGTGGAATGGTAGATAAGTGCGCAATCTACTACATCAACACTTAATCAAAATCATAAAAAATATAGCTTCCCTAAAAAACTTAATGATCAAATCTAGCATGGTTTGGTGGTAAAATCTTATCACAAATCTTATCTATTCACCCCTCAAATTTTTGTGATTTTTTTTTAAAATACAATAAAAATTTGAATTTATGAGTTTTTATTTTATTTTATTTTATACTATAATGATTACTACTTTATCAAACTAAAGCATTGTCACATTTCAATTCTAAATTTCTTATTTAAAAATAAGTAATGAAATAATCACATTTTACATGAATTTAATTTAATTTTGTTAGAAAATAGAAATAACATGTAAAATGTAAGATATTAATTATACAATTGCATTGCATAAAATAAAAGTAAATATATTTGGGAAGTGGGCCCCAGCAAGTGACTAAAAAGGGCGTGAGCGTGAGTGACAAAGACAAAGACAAACACAAGCTTAACTCGTGGAAAATGCATGCAATTTGGTCGGTGCCACACCAAAACACGCCCGCGGCTCGCAATTCACAAAGCCTGGCCAATTACACATCAGCAATGTGTGCTTTACACATCAGCATATTCAATCTCTCTTCTGACGTGGCACGCATAGCTGGCCATTACGAGATCTCATTGCGTGTTAATACTCGAAAACAAATGCTTAATTTAGAAAGTTAGAAGTTAGAACGAACAGACTACTTGTAGCCGCCACAACTAAAAATATTAACAAAGTGTAGTTGGATTGACATTGTACTTACTACATAAAGTGTAAACAATTAATTAATGAGATTAAAACCTTCGTATATTTTAATAATGATTTTAAGATTCGAAACCTTTAAAAATTGTTTCAAAAAAAAAAAAAAAAAAACCTTTAAAACTAAAGCAAAGTTTGGAAAAAATAGAAGAAGAAGAAATATGACTTTTTATTGAAAGGAGAAAATGATAAAATAATCTTAAATTCTTTATGTAATAGGTTTTTTTTTTTTTTTTTTTTTTTTTTTTTTCTTGAAAATTTCGTGTATAGGCTATAGAATATAACAATATTTACATAATAAAATTTCAAGTTTAATATTAGATTCAAATTAAACGCTGAAATCTCAACTGTATATTCATAATATAGATTTAAAAATGCTAAAATTTGATCTTTTTATAAGTCAATATTAACTAAAATATCATAATTGACATGTCATGTAATTGGGGTTTGTCTGGTAACTATAAATCCTTTCACGTATCACTTTATTCAAGGCAAATTAAAACTCATTTTTAAGTAAATTAAAGTTTTTTTTAATTTATCTTTTTTTCAAAAATTATATACTTATCTATATAAACTTAATCTTGGTTTAGTTGGTATTAATTTATCAAGTTATATATTGAATTTGTGTTTGTTTTGACAAGTTGAGATTGTTGAGTGATTATATTTGATGAGTCCATAAAAATTATTAAGGTTGTCCATCTTAATGGACGGTCTTTGCGTCATTAGTTGGCCATCAAAGATAGATGAGTAACCGCTCAACACCTTCAATAATGATCATCAAAGGCCTTAAACCCTCTCATCAAGACAAAGAACGTTACAATTAGGGTAATAATCACCCTTATTTATGTCCAACGGCTACCTAAGTCACCTATAAAAGGGACAATTTGTCCATTCGCTAAGGTACATCAAAAAACTACTACAAAACACTGTCTATATACACAATATATGGGTTGGTACTAACTTAAGCATCGGAGGCTCCCCCACCGGGCACAACCCGGTGGTCTCTTCGATCAGTCCCTCCTTTATTTTGCAGGTCCTGCAAGATTGTCTAATGCTCCGGATTTGACAAGTGACCCAACTGACGATTTTGGCATCATCAATATTATTAAGTGGAATTGTAATAGTGCATTTGATAAATTAGATTATAATATTTTACTTTATTATTATTATTATTATTATGTTGAAGATATGTAGTGTTTATTTTGTATATAATATTTATTTATTATTAGAATTGTATACTAGAAATATTGAACTAGATATGAAAAATCTTAAAAAAAGACAAAGAATGATATAAAAATTAATTGAATTTACATTAGAAAGATAACAATGGTAGTAATTCAAAATTTTATTATAACGAATATTGACTATATAAGCCCAAAAAATAGTGTTTAAAAAATTGGTAAAAACTTATTACAAAATGTAGGGTAAAATACTATTTTGGTCTTTAAACTTTATCGAAAATTTGTTTTCATCCCTAAACTTTAAGAAGTTCATTCTTCGTCCCTAAACTATTGAAAAATTCATCTTTTGTCCTTAAATTAATGAAAATTTTTTATTTATGTTCTTAAACTTTACTAAAAGTTTGTTTTTTATCTTTAAACTATTAAAAAAAATTCTTTTTTATCCCTATTTTTGTCTCTAAACTATTGAAAAAACTCTTTATAAAGTTTAGGGATTAAATATGAACTTCATAATGTTTATGGACGGGAAAATATTTTTTGTTAAAGTTTAGAGACCAAAATAGTGTTTTACCCATTAACAAAACTTAAATATTAAAACTTAATTAATAATGTTATTTAAAAAAAAAAATAAGAAAAAGTTTGAATAAATAATTTATTATATAAAAAAATATTAGAGAATTTTTTTTACAAAAAAAAAAAAAACCTACTTATAAATTGTTGTTTGGCTGACTTGACGAAAAATTATTAGATAATCTTGAAGTATGGTGACTTGATGAGTGTTTGGATTCGGATGAAATGCACGTTTTGCGTTTTGCGTTTTACCTTTTTTTTTTTTTTCCCCTGCACGCGTTTCTGCTTTAAGGGATAAGAGCACTGTTCACGCACTGTTGAGTATTGTTCATGCACTATTTAGCACTGTTAACGGGTTAAAAAATATTAAAAATGGGTCCCACGGTACTATTCACACATTTAAAAATTATTTTACTACAATGTTTTCAGTTTTCAGTTTCAACGAAAATAAGTTGTATCCAAATGGACCCTTGGTACTCCACCCTCTCATATTCACGGTGAACTCAAGTATCCACTATGAATTTAATTTGTGGACTCCAACATAAATATAAGGGAAGAAGAATGTTACTATTAGTGGTAGAGCCAAAAATTTATATTTGGGGGGTTGAGTAAAAAATAAGACGATTAATATATATATATATATATATATTTTCTATGCATATGCCATATCTATACAACCAATAATAGTCTAACAATAACCTTGAACAATAAACAACTTCTCTCTCCTTGGCTCTTAGTAGTCGTGGGCAGTAAAAGCTACTAACTTGTGTTTTTTCAAACGCAAGATTCCAACCTCTTTGATCAGGTCCTTTTGATCGTAGTAGGGGATCTCATACGTTTGTTTTTTCTCCTTTCTCCTTGTTCTTTTAGACCCCCCTATTATTTACTATCACCTATTTCATAATTTCTTCCACATGCAACCCTTTCATTTTTGCTCGTTTCAGCTTACCATTCTTAGTCCCCTATATGGATTCATCTATGGAAGAACTTTGGAAGAAATTTAGTCTCTCTGAAGAGGAAAAAGGAGTATTGTCAGTCAATTCTCAAAATGTAGCACAATCAAAGGAACAAGCTCAATTTAGCCTTTTGTTTAGGTTACAGACTAATAAAGACTTTAACAAGGAGGCTTTCAAGTCCACCCTTCAACAGTTGTGGAGAGGTCCTAATTGGGTAACCATCAAAGAAGTGGGGAGCAATTTATTTTTGGCAATTTTTGTCACTAAGGAGCACATGAATGATGTTCTGGACAAAAGTCCATGGTCTTTTGACAAGTGACTGGTTTTGTTGAAACGCTTTGATGTTGATCTTAGTCTAGGTAATGTCAAATTTCAACGGTCTCCTTTTTGGATCAAGGTCTTCAATATCCCAATAAAAAGCATGAATATTTTCGTTGGTAACCACATTGCCAATGAGATTGGTATTTTGCTTTTAATTGACGCTCCTAAGAGTGGCCTTGCATGGGGCCCTTTCCTTCATATGAGGGTAGATATTGACATTACAAAACCGTTGATAAGAGGGAAGATGCTTCAAATTGAAAACGTTGACAAGAGGTGCATTTATTTCAAATACAAGAGACTTCCTACTTTTTGCTACCGATGTGGAATTCTTGGACACCAAGAGCGTGAATGTCAAAGTATCAAGAAAGGGTGTCTTTCGGCGAATGACGAGGACTTTCAGTTTGGACTGTGGCTTCAAGCAGTGGGTCCAAGAAGCAGTTGAGGTAAACAATCTTTCAACCATCCGAAAATCGGTGATGGAGTTGATGAAGACATTCTGATATTAGAAGTGGAGGATGATGAAAGAGCTTCTTCCCCAAACCAGTCACAGATGATTAAACCCTCGTTGGTCGGAAAGCTGATTTCAACAATAGCTATCTCTCAGTTGGATAACTCTTTGAGGATCTCAGAGAAACAGGTATCTTTGAATTATAGAATCCTGATTTAAATTCAAATTCCAATAATGCTGCAATCCCTATCCCTCTTTCAAATACAAATTTCAATTTGAATAAAATTCCACAATCCATAAATTCGAAGATGATCCCAATCACAATGGGACTCTATTCGGATACTACCTCTACTGAGGTTAGTGATTCAGTCAAAACCTCTTCGATACGTATGGGGAAGGAATTGCTTCCTAAGCCATAATCTTTGAGTGAAAGGAATCTGTTGTTGGAAGGAAATCAACAAAACATGGTTGGGATAAGTTCAAAAGATTCAAGTGGGAATTTTTCAAATTGTGATGTTGATATTGAATTATCCCCATCTATTATAGAGGATTATCTGGGCAAAAAATCATCTCTACACTCCTGGAAGCGAATCCTTCGATAATCCAATAATCCTTCATCAACTGAAGCTCATGAAACCCCCTCACATTCATTAAAATGTTCTCAGTCTGACTTCTCACAGCAAGGGTCACCAGTTCTCAAAAAATTAGCTGTAAAGTGTGATAATCAGGTAGGTCAGCATTTGTTCATTAGGGATACTCTCCCCTCTCCCTCTCCTACATGAGAATTTTAAGCCTCAACTGTTGTGGGCTTGGGATCCTAGAGGCAATACAAGAGCTCCATTGCTTAATAAGCGAAGAAGACCCCAAGGTTCTCTTTCTCTCTGAAACTAAGCTGGATAGGGATGATTTTAGAAGATTGAAGAGAAAAATAAATTTTCAGAATGGATTTGAAGTACCTAGAATCGGATTGGGGGCTGGCCTAGCCCTATTGTGGTGGGATAATATGGATGTTGATGTTCAAAAATCTTCTCCACACCATATTGATGCTCTGATAAATTAGAATGGTGTCATTTGGCACTTTACTGGTTTTTATGGACATCCTGAAACATCACAGAGAGGTGAATCCTGGGATTTATTGTGTCAATTACACGCGTTATTCTCTCTTCCTTGGCTCTTACTTGGTGACTTCAACGAGATCCTACATCCTGATGAGTATTGTGGAAGTGGTTCTCGACCATACAATCAAATTGCAGAATTCACAAGGCCTGTAGATGATTGCTCTTTACTTGATTTGGGTTTTAGTGGCCCAAAATTTATATGGTGCAATAAAAGGTTCGAAGGGAATCTGGTCTATGCAAGACTTGACCGCGAGTTGTATAATCTGGAGTGGCTTGATTTATTTCCTCATTCTAAAATGTCACACATTCCATTTGGTTTCTCTGATCACATGGCTTTGGTGGTAAAACTCCATACGTTAGATGGAAACTCTTCTTTCAAGAAACACAGATTATTTCAGTTCGAAGCATTTTGGATGCGTGATCCGAACTGTGAAGACATTATCAAGTCTAGTTGGGATACATTACAATGAGGTACTCCAATGTTCCGGTTAACTCAGAAGATTAAAGCCCTTCTCTAATGGGGTAGTAGTAACACAAGGGGGCTTATACAATTTATATCAGAAAAGAGGAATTTACTTACAAGTTTGGAGTTGGAATGTCAGTCAAATCCTTCCAATCAGTAGCTTTCTTATGCAAGGAATGCCATCAGAGATGAACTCAATGAGCTAATTGCTTAGGAAAATACTTACTGACATCAGCATTCAAAAATCTCATGGATGAAGGATGGAGACCACAATTCGAAATATTTTCATGCAGTGGCTTCACAGAGAAGAAGGAGCAATGAGATCCAGAAACTCTGAGACTCATCTGGAACCTGCCACACTTAACAGAAAGATTTGAAGAGGATAGCTGCTGAGTACTTCCAATCAATGTTCACTAGTGCTTCCACTAGTTCCTTCCAACAGGTAATTCATCACGTTCGTGAAGTGGTTACCCCTGATATGAACAATATGCTGTTGGCTGATTTCTCACATGAGGAAGTGAAGAGAGCATTATTCCAAATGCATCCAACAAAAGCACCTAGGCCTGACATTATGAATCCTTTATTTTTGAAAAATATTGGCATATTGTTGGTACTGATGTTTCTAATGTTGTGCTTGATTGTATAAATTCTGGAAAGATTTTGCAAAGCATTAATTTTTCACATATCACCCTGATTCCAAAAAGAAAGAATCCAGAACTCATGTCTCAATTCCGACCCATCAGCCTATGTAATGTCATTTTCAAGCTTGTTTCTAAAGTCCTAGCCAACAGACTTAAGAAGATCTTAGGCGAAATTATATCGAAGAGTCAAAGTGCATTTGTAGCAGGCAGAGTGATCATCGATAATATCCTTATATCTTTTGAGACTTTGCATTACATGAAGTCTAAAAGGTAAGGGAACACTGTGCATATGGCTCTCAAGCTTGATATGAGTAAAGGTTACGACAGGGTGGAATGGGATTACTTGCAGGCTTTGATGTTAAAGATGGGGTTTCATCCTAAGTGGGTTGATCTCATCATGGTAGGGAATTCTTCTGTATCCTATTCTGTCTTGGTTAATGGAGTTCCTTCAGGTTTTATCAGACCTTCTCGAGGCATTTGTCAGGGGGATCCCCTATTGCCCCACTTATTCTTCTTATGCACTGAAGGTTTCTCGGCTTTACTAAGGAACATTGCTCATCATAGACAGTTACATGGGGTCAGCATCTCTCGTGGAGGTCCTCAGATCACCCATCTCCTATTGGCAGATGATAACTTACTGTTTGGTAATGCTTATATATTTGAGTGTCACACTATCAAGGAAATTCTTCATGTTTTTGAATTGGCATCAGGTCAGAAAATAAATTGCAATAAAACCTCAATATTTTTTAGCACCAATACTCTTCTTGCTTTAAGGGAGGACATTAGGCGTTTCTTAAATTCTACTGCCAATAAGCCACTTGAAAAATATTTGGGGTTACCTCTAATTATTGGAAGAGGGAAGAAACAAGCTACTATCACAGACATGTAGAGAGGTTCTTATCAAATCAATAGCTCAAGCTATCCCGGTGTATGCTATGAACTATTTTCTCCTTCCCATAGGTTTTTGTGAGGATATTAATTCGATGATGGGACAATTTTAGTAGGGTCAGAAGAATGAGGAAAACAAAATGCATTGGTTGAGTTGGAAACAACTATGTTTAGCAAAAAAGAATGGCGGATTGGGATTTTGAGATCTGAAATGTTTTAATTTAGCCTTGCTGGCTAAACAGTGTTGGAGGCTTCTAAACAACCAGGACTCTTTGTTCTACAAAGTTTATAAGGCCAAGTATTTTCCCAATACTTCATTTTTAGAGGCTGCTGTTCCTAATCATTCTTCGTATGCTTGGAGAAGCATTACTCAATGGCAACATCTTATCATTCAAGGTAGCCGATGGAGGGTGGGTGATGGCTCTTTGATTAACATTTGGACAGAAAAATGGCTTCCCTCTGAAACCAATCAGAAATTTCTTTCTCCTAGAACAATTCTGCCACCTGAAGCAAGAGTAGATGATTTAATGAACTTTTTATCTCCGCACCCACGATGGAAAAAGATACTCATTGATACAATATTTTACCCTTTTGAAGCCTTTATCATCAAAGCCATTCCTTTAAGTTTTCGAAGACCTGATGACTCTTTAATCTGGACTAGGAACAAATCTGGTGAGTTCTCGGTACGAAGTGCATATTTCCTACAAACTTGAAATTGAAAGGAACACTAAAGGAAATCAAGCCTCATCCTCTAATCCTTCTCGGCTTCACTCCTTTTGGGGAGGAATTTGGGCTACCCAGATTCCACCTAAGATTAAGAACTTTATTTGGAGAGCATGTCATGACAGTTTGCCTACATGCACCAAACTTTTTGACACGAAGATTTTGTATTCCTTCTCTTGTATGTTTTGAACCGATGAAGCAGAAACTTGTAATAATTTGTTTTAAGAAGAACAGGTTTTGATGCCAAAAAAAGAAAAGATGACAGAAGTTTGTTAAGGAATAATGCTCTCGAGCCGGTTCGAGGACGCTGATTCTTAAGTATTTTTCACTTAAAGCTCTATTACAAATTTGATTACCATCCCCCTCTTCATGGAAGGTTTTTCACGTTATATAGTTCTTCCCGGACCATCTTGATCTTACACTTGTTGGCCATCTGAACCCTTACTTGAGTACCTGTCCCATCTAGCACCGTCCTTGGCTTTCTGTGAGTCGCGGTTGCCAAGGTATTACTGTTTAGGGGTCTTCTCCACATAAATGCGGCCAGAAAAGTAGCTGTAGTGCATTTAATGTGGTGGCAGTAGTTTTCCTTCAGATATATTATATTTTTCCTTTGGGGTTTTCTTCTCTCTTGCACATTTCAGGGTTACGTCATTGTCATCGATGCATCCTGAGGGGTTGCTTTGATCATTAGGTCCGGCGTTTGACCCACTCTGAGTAGGTCCGAGGAGACATTCCTCCTCGGACAACCTTCAGCTCCATGCTCTGTCCATAAAGCTTAACCCAAAACAATTTGTACTGCTTGCTTGTCTTTGGATCACTTACCTCCTTGGATAGGGCCCTAGGCCCAGTATGTGATCCAGCCCTCTACCCCATAGTTATTAATGAAATAATAGAGAGTATCCTCATAAAAATAATAATAATAATAATAGAGAGTATCACTTTGGATAGAATAGAAATGTAAAAAAGAATACATGTTGGACCCATAATTGACCCCAAAATTTTGGTACTAAGACTTAGTTGTTTTTATTGAACATATGCGATTTTAAATATAATATTGGACCATGGTTTCAAATATTATGTTAAATCCATAATTGACCTCAAAATTGTGGTACTAAAGGTTCGTTTGGTACACTGAATGTAGATTACATTAGGAATAGTAATCTTTCTTACTGGAATAAAAAATATTGTAATGGAATAACTATTACTATTCATAAGTTTGGTTGTTACATATGAAAAGCTTGTAAATGATGATGTATAAGGAAACTTTATATTTTTGGAAATATATTAATTTTAAAACCTATTATATGTACTAAGAAATAGCTATTACATCCATTTTAAAGAGGAATAACTATTTTTCAATTTAAGGAATAGTTATTCCAATGTAATAACTAATCCATGTAATAAATATGCAACTAAATGACCAAATCGCTGTTACATATGAATAACTATTCCATTACAGAAGCTATTATAGCATACCAAACATACCCTAAGATTTAGTTGTTTTTATTGAACATATGTAATTTCAAATATAATATTGGACCGTTGTTTTTTCATTGTTTGAGGTGTATTGGATTATGCCAAAAGGTGTTGTGAAGATATTAGCTAATTGGAAAGGCAAGTTCATAGGTGTCATAATGTTGAGATTTGGAGCATGATTCCCTAGTGCTTTTTATTTTTATTTTTTCCCTTGCTTTGCATGATTGATGTGCTTTTAGTGTTTAATTTCGGTGTATCGTTGTACACTTTCTGCGTACATGTGCGGTGCCCTTGATTTTTATTTTTTTTTAAAATTTTTTTATGAAATTTTATTTATAAAAGAAGTTTCAATGGAAAAATAGAAGCTAAATTTACCTGAGCGTCACACCTTAGAACTTCAAGAGCAATGTTTTTTCAATTCATCATAAACCTATTATTATTCAATCGAAATTCTTAATTTCATTCATATTTATAGGTGGCTGACCTATATATCTATTAAAATTTGAACTTCTTGAAACCATAATAACACTTTGGATTTTTACTACTTAGCAGTTAAATTCTATTAAAACCCAAAATAAGACCCAATGGGCCATTAGTACAGCCTATGTCCGGCAATCATAAAATTACAAAATTGTCCCTAACACTTAAAAATTAATAAAACCAAATAAATCTGACTAGGATTAATTATTAAATTGCATTAGGTCCACTTGCATTAATTAGTGTCTCATCGTCCTCAAAAGTTTTTTTTTTTTTTTTTTTTTTTGAAGAGAAAATGTGTAATATCATTAACACATGAAAAGGGTTACAACAGGGCCTTAGCCTACAACAAACAACAGTCATACAGCATACAACATTCAGCCTATACCCGAATGAAACAGAGAATCTAAGAAAGGTGGAGAAACACCTTTCCATACACAGCTGACATTTTTACATTTTGCATATTGGGCAAGCTCATGGGCAGCCCTGTTGGAGTCCCTTTTCACATGTCGAAATGAGCAGCTCAAGAAGCGCAATTTCGCGTTCTGTATTCCTTGGATCAAGTGGCCCGATTCACCACCACAGAGGTCTTGAGAAATGGCTTGAACGACAGAGGAAGCATCAGATTCAAGATTGCCTGCTGAACACCCATTTCTTGAGCCAAGAGGACACCCTGCTCCATAGCAAAGAGTTCAGTCCATTCAACCGAATAGTGCATAGGCAAGGCTTTACTGAGAGCAGCAAACACACCCCCATTAGCATCACGAATGATCACTCCCACTCCCGACACCCCCTGACCATCCAAGGACAATGCACCATCAACATTAATTTTGAAAAAACCTGGGGGAGGCGCTACCCAGCCACCCTTTGATGGTTGTATCGAGGACAAATGCAGCAAGTTAGCTTCTTGGAAGTCATCAACAACTCTCTTCGCCATTTCCCAGACTTGCAGAGGGGTAAGACCACGCTCATTATGAACTATCTGATTTCGGTTATTCCATATGGACCAAGATATTGCAAAAAAATATTCTAATGAAACTCCATCAGAGTTTGAACAAATTTGGTGCAGTAGACCTGTAAAGTCTTTTGTATTCAGCGGGGATATTAAAGGGCAATCTTGCCAAAGTGACCACACCGATAGAGCAAAGTCACAGGAAATTAAAACATGAAAAAGGCTTTTAGGCACTTCCCCACAAACAGGACAATCAAAGTCAGATTTAATACCTCTCTCCACCATCTTTACCTTCACTGGAAGCCCATCCACGCAAGCTCTCCAAGAGAATATTTTGACTTTTGCAGGAAGTTTCAGCTTCCACAAATTTTTCCAAAGATGAGCATTTGAGTCTCCAGAAGAACATTCCCCCACATCAACACCGTCCTGGAGATTGGCAGCTATGTGGTAAGCACTCTTGACAGTGAAAACACCCCTTTTGTTTCCAATCCAAATAAGATTGTCCTCCGGTAAATTCTGACTTAGAGGAATTTTCAGAATAATGTCCGCTTCAAAAGGCAAAAAGAGCGCCTGGATAACATTAGTTTTCCACCATTTAGTCTCTTGATCAATGAGAGAGGAGACCATGGGAAAGCCCTCGAAATCCCTAGGAGGGGTGATGACTTTGCAAGTGGAAGGGGTGGGGAGCCATTTATCCTCCCAAATGTGAATTAACCGTCCATTTCCCACTCTCCAACGAGTTCCTTTCTTAATGACTTCGAGACTATGAAAAATGCTTCGCCATGTAAAAGAGGGTCTGCTGCCAAGGCTTGCATTAAGGATGTCATCATAGGGGAAAGGTACAAGTCATTACAAGCACATATGTGCGTGGTATTAGACTGCTTTTACCAAACAGTTTTAAGAGCTTCTAAATTGATGTTCATTTTGATTTTTCACATTTTTACAAGTTTTAGGCATAATTTCGAATTTAGAATCATTAGAGCTTCTAATTTCATGTTCATTTTGATTTTTCACCTTATTATATGGCCAAACCAAAATGGAATATGTACTCTATTGTGAATGAAGACGGTTGATCTCGAATTTTGATGTATTGTACTGGTCTGAACCCTTAGGATATATGTTGACACAATTTTACACTATTTGTGTATATGTTGACTGTGAAGTGTGAACTGCTTGACTACCATGAATATGACTCGTTTCTCATATGCTAAAATGATTGCCAAAGTAACTGTCCTGACTCCTGAGCGTTTATGCCTGAAGCAAATAGCCCCTTGCATTTTTTTGGCAGTAGTCTCCAATAGCTGCTTAAGTAGAAAGCGTTTTTGTTTAATAAACTTTATTTGAAATGGCACCTCCTCACTTTGTTAGAAAAAGGTGGAGAGTTAGATTGTGGTTTTAATACATATCATGTTTTTGTATAACTTAGCAATAATAATAAAAAAAAGTTGCAGAAACAATTTTGGGTAAGTGGGCAACAGTCATCAGATGTGCATAAGCAGTAGCCCCTCTCTAGAGTCGAAAGACTCGAAACAGATGGGCATGTAAGCTGTGAATGCTTATATTATATTTTAGGGACTTTAAAATAAATTTCAGACTGCATATTTTCGCTGTGTTGATATTCGGAAGAAATGTAGAAGTTGTCATGGTCACTGTAAATATATAATCTGTTCAAGTAATGATGCTGATTATTATCTGAATACACATGCAAAGTGCTTTCAAGTCATTGAGCTCACAAACCCAAGGCTTAAGTTGCCTCTTGATATTATCCCTGTTTGTTGTTTAACAGACTTTTTAGACTTCTTAGTGCTAAACAGTTCCGGTTGTATTGTGTTACTCTTGTGTAATTACTTACTTGGACCCATGAGTCTTTTGGCACTGCACTTTTACTTTGTTTTTACTAACGTACTTAAAAAAATTTCTGAAACAGTTATTTGGGATCAGAAAGCAGATGGCTTTTCATTTGCTATTATACTTCTAGGGCTCATCTGTAAACAAGCCTTTGATGAGGAGAAGTGTGAAGATAAGAGTAAGCGAATTCCTCATGTATGGGCATTGCGTGAATACGAGTTGAAGTTGAATTCTGGCTTCCAACCAATTGACTGTCCACTTTAATTTTCATGAGAGCCTGAAGGGAGAACCTGGTTTTCATGGTCATGATGGAGTAGCAATGACAAAGTTAGCATTACGCTGTGTGGACAATTGCCAAAGAAAACGTCCTACTATATCGCAAATTCATCAGTATGTGCAGAGTTTACAACTTTTCACTGGGAATTTTGGTGTGGAAGGTTTATTAGATAAATGGGACACTGAATTAGAAAATGCAGGAAAGAAAAAAAGGAGGAGATAAATGGAAAGGATGTCTTATCCCTTGTTTGGTTACCAAGAATTAAAGAGATAGAGAAATGTTCGTGGACCCAACCCAAGAGGGATTTACTCTTCCTCTTTAACGAACCAAAAACTGAAATGTTTTCTTTCTGTAGGTATCAGCCAAATGGTATGCTACTCTGGGCGATCGAGTATAAACATAACTGATGGTGATAGATATGTTTTCTAATATTCCTTCCATTTTGCCAATGGTCGTTGTGGTAATTTTAAGTTTAATTAGTAGATATTTTAAGTGTAAAGGTTTTATGCTAGCTCTTAATTAGGGAAAGATTTCAACTATGTGTCCTTAATATGATTGAAGATTGTAGGCTAGATTTATTACATTTTGGTTGCCCTTCTGGATGGCTCTTTAAGAGCATCTAGCTATGTAATGATTTGGGCAATTTGAAATCAATAACATTTGGTTCTGCGAGGTAAATCATCTTTAATGTTTTTCTTTCCTTTTTATTTTGGTTTTTCCTGGTATTTGTGTATATACGTGTTGGATTTCTTGTTTTAGCCTTGTGCTTTTCTAACGTTGAGGACTTATGGGTAATTTTCTTTCTTCTTCCTGAATTCTTGCCTTGATTTATTTATTTATTTTGATATAAATGCGATAAATTAATTTTATAGTTTCCCTGAGTAATTGCTATAGTACTGCCCCACCAACCGAATAATCAACAATACAACTACGTGATGGGTAGTAGGTAAACTGAGCGGTGGATATACCCCCGGAAAGTCTCTTTAAATAAATAATCATACAATTAGGTAATACTACTTTTTCTTTCTCAAAAATAAAAAAATAATACTTCTTATTTTCTAAAAAAAGAAAAAGAAAAAGAAAGTATACTTTATGTGAATATGAATATGCACTGAACACATAAATTTAGATAGCAAGTCTAATTAATTAGGAGAGTCCTGGTTTGATCTGCAGTCGCAATCTATTTATTAAAGTAGAAAAAAGAATAGATCAAGAGAACCCCACTTATTTTTGACATTATTATTGAATGTGGGAATTTACTAGTTGACATTTTTTGTATATTACCTTCCAAACCATCAAATTAGGAACCTGTTTGGATACGCAGTTATAAAATCCTAAATGTGCATTTTTATCAAAATCGTCAATATAGATGTATTTCATAAACTCCAATTTGTCATTTTTTTTTTTTTTTTTTTTATTTTTTTTTTTTTATATATTTGAAGGTGATTTCAAAGGTGTTATTGACGCCCCCGTCACAGATCCATTACCTCCTTCATGGTTCTTGGCTCCTTTATTTTTAGATACGAAAACTGCCTTGCACTTTCTTTTTTGTTTAGGACTTCATTTTTGTTTAGTAGTAATTTTTTTTTAACTCGTTGGACTACTTTTTTGTAATTGGGATGAGTTCATCTATAGCTTTTCTCTTCTTTCTTGGGTGCTTGTTCATGAAGTACTTGGGGATGGAATGGGGTCCTCTTTTTTCTTTTTCTTTTTTTAATATTTATCAATATTCATTAAACTACTCACATAAGAATATTTGAAAAAAAAAAAAATTAAGATGTGATTTTTTTTTAAAGCTAAATATTTCTTCAACAACAAAAAGTCAAAAAAATAAAATAAAATAACAAGTTTGGGGATGGAAAGTGAGGTGCTAAAAATCAGAACATCAACATATATTTTGAGGTGGTGACAATCAAATTAAAGTTGATAAGAAGCGTGACAAGGACCGGGGGCAGGTATAAAGATTGTGAATTCTATATAACATTCGTAAACAATAAATTTTGTTTTTTTTGTTTGAGAGGAATAAATTTTGTTTTTGTTTTATTTGTTTTCAGAAGTGGAATTATAATAAGAAAATAAGATGAATCACAAGCTTATCAACTTGCATTACCTACCTACCACGGTCCTTAATTAGCCAGCAAGACTGGAAGACAAAGCCGACTACGTGTGTGTGTGTGTGTGTTGTGTGTTCAGTTGGCACATGTCAACCAACCAACCAACCCTTCCTTAAATATCAGCTTTAAATTTATCAAAGCTTACACAACTCAATAATCTCTCTCTCGATCGTCTCTCCATTCTTTCTCAGTACTGCATTTTCTTTGAATCCATACTCTTACTCCTACACTCCTACTATCTATCAGTAAGAGCTCTTTCCTCCTTTGTTTTTTTTATATTTTTTTTTATTTCATTGCTTTCATATGGGATTGTTTCTTCTGGAAATTCATTCCAAGCAACCATGTATTTTTAGTCTTTGCTTTCTCAGGGTACATAATTGTAATTCTAATAAGCCAGAAAGTAGTTTTAAATTGCCAAATTTAACATTAGTAATATCCTCTCTAACTATATATATCCTATTAGGTGAAAGGGTTGGAATAACGATACCAATCCAATACTTTTCACAACATGATTAGGCATAAGTTTTATTTTATTTTATTTTTTTAATAATCATAAGTTGTTATTGATTTTTACATTGACATCACTTTAGTGTTGTTTATTACTGTCAACTTGCTCATCTCAATATTCAAGAAATATGTTTTGCTCTATATATATTACTTACTTTAGTGAAAAATTCTACTTTATCTTCTTCTGTATCTCACCCAAACTTGGTTGTTTATGGTACACAGTGGGTAATGACGTGGTCATGGTGGATGAAATCCCATTTCCTCAGCAGATCACCACCGCAAAGCCCTTATCTCTGCTGGGTTACGGTACACAATATCCTCCACTTTCTTTTTTTTCTTTCTTTTTATTAAATGAATTGTCCATTTCTTTTTCATCAATTATTTTTTGAAGTAAGATTATGTCCAATTTTTTTTTTACTGCTAATCAGTAATTGTCAACTTTAAGACTGTTAGGTTTAGTTATTTACTATAAGAAGTGGGAGCGGAGGATTGGAATTGGACCATGTCACTTACCCACAAATGCTTGTTTTGTTTTAGAGAGAGTGTATGTCGTCGTTGATATATCATTTCACCTAATTTTAATTTTATGTTCAGTGGCACAACTCTACAGGTTTTGTAAACTAGTCTGATATATTCTAATTAGATCATGTTAGTGTGAGTTGTGTGAAAAATATGAATAATATTAGGGACACATAAAGTCTCACAACTTTTGTCACAGTTCGTCACGTGATGAGTTGTGACTGATGAAAATGTGGACCCACCATTTGACCTCACTTTTTGTGTTCTTAGCATTTTCCGAAAAATATAGGAGTGAACCAAAGTTATGGTTTAGGCCTTTAGGGGTGAATCTACTTGAAGAGTTGGATATATGCCTAGTTGTATCTTCTGGACAAATTTGAAGTAAACTTCTAGCAACTCATGTGTGGGGACAAATATAATCTAAGGATAGTGATTTCATACTTCTAAACCATTAAAGTTTGTTCATTAATATTTACTTGTTTCTTTCGTTGTTTACTCCTTTTATTCCCAACTGATTTTTGACTCCACAAAATTACCGTTAGTTAAGCACTCACTGTTATTAATATAACTTATTAATATGATGATGTTCTACTTTGTTTAGCTCAACAGTAGCTTAACCTGCCTGAATTCTTGGAAAATCACACCTTTTCCTCTCCTGGTGTAACAGGAATTACGGACATTGAGATACACTTTCTCCAAATTAAGTTCACAGCAATTGGAGTTTACTTGGAACCTGAAATTGTGGGGCATCTGCAGCAGTGGAAGGGCAAACCTGGCAATGTCGTAGCTGAAGATGATGACTTCTTTGAGGCCCTTATTTCAGGTACAATAATTTTTGCTATCCAAAACTATGGTTTGCTGCTACAAATGAAATTAGGACTGTGTCTAGTCCTACTTGCCCAAAAGGTTAATTTTCCTAGTACTAGTGAGTCGTGGGAATGAACATATCATATTAGTCACTTGGTTATTGCTAAGAACAACTTCTTCAATCTATATATACAGCTCCAGTGGAGAAATTTCTGAGAATTGTGGTGATTAAGGAGATCAAGGGTTCCCAATACGGAGTGCAGCTAGAGAGTTCGGTGAGGGATCGATTGGCTGCTGATGACAAGTATGAAGATGAGGAGGAGGCAGCATTGGAGAAAGTTGTTGAATTCTTCCAGTCTAAATATTTAAAGAAAGATTCTGTCATCACATTTCATTTTCCAGCAACTTCTGGTACCGCTGAGGTAAAATTAATTAGTATCATTAGCTCATTTAGGTATATGTTAATGTTGATGCCCATGGCCTTGTCTGTCTTCAATTTTCTTTTTCCTGATGTGGGTGCCCAAATCTCTTAAGAGCACCAGACTAATCCGCCATTGCATTTTTGTGTATGTGTCAGATTGCTTTTTCGACTGAAGGGAAGGAGGACTCAAAAATCAAGGTGGAGAATGCAAATGTGGTTGAGACAATCAAGAAATGGTACTTGGGAGGGACTAGGGGGGTGTCTCCTTCAACCATAACCTCATTGGCTAACACCCTTTCAGCCGAATTATCTAAATGAACATCTGTTGTCTAAATATGAACTTTGTGGTGCTTGTTTGCTAGTCTAATTTGAGCTTTGTCAATGGAAAAATCGTGCTTGCTATGTTTCTCTACCAATAATATTGCATATAATATGAGTCTCCTTTTTAAGTTTTTAAGAATATTATGAACTTAAAAGTTGCTTACTTTTTGTTCTCGATCTGTTCTCCTCTTGCAACAATTTATAAACATCATAGCGAATGAATTTCTATGCTTCTTTGATGCTTACATCTATCGATATTTGGGATAATTACATTAAAAAAAAAAAAAACCCTGAAATTTGACCTAAGGGTCCGTTTGGATACAGCTGAAAACTGAAAAACATTGTAGCAAAATAATTTTTAAATGTGTGAATAGTACCGTGGGACCCATTTTTAATGAAAAAGTTACTGAAAAGTGAAATTTGTGGGTTCGTAAACAGTACACGATGTGCACTGATTGGCTAAAAAAAGTGAGAAAAGTCAAACTTTGCGGCTACTGTTCATTAAACCGTGCATGAACAGTAGCCGCAAGTCTCACAAACGCGTGAAAAAAAAAAAAAAAAAAAAAAAAAAAAAAAAAAAAAAAAAAAAAAAAAAAAGAGAAACGTAGACGCAAACGTGGGTTTTCAGCCCAATCCAAACATAACCTTAGTTTCAAAACAAATCCCAAAATTTCACTGGTATGAATCTCAGCCTTTATTGAGAGGCTGTTGCATTGCCTGCACTAGGATTGGTAACTTGGAATGGCTAAATGAACATTTACCAGTAACTAATTTCTAACAGCTATTTCTAACTGACCAATGACTCATTACTGCCTCTGCACTTTCTGCAGCTAATGCCTCTATAGTAGCACTTGTGAGCTTGGTGTCCCTCGAAGCTAGCTTAAGATGAGGCACATGACAGATGTGTTTTTCTCTTAGGGCATATTCGGATTTAAAACTTCATGTGAATCACAGATGGTTTTTTGACATTAAAAAACCTTATGAAATGGCTTACAAAACCCCTAATAAACAAGCACAGTTTAGTGAAGTTGCCATCACTGTATGATTCCCCCCCAACTAAAATACCCCTTAATGAGTTGACGTTCATATGATAGTTCTTTAAATATCTAGAAATGTTCTAAGTTTAGCATTAAGTATCAAATTAAGAATCTTATGTGCAAAAATACATTGTATGATATGTAGCACTTATGTTGAGTCACTTGGCACAAGCATAAAATATAATACCATTTATGTAAGGTTTATTTATTTATTTATTTATTTATTTATTTTGGGTTCATATGGCTCACTGATTGAAGCAATTTAGAATTTTGATTAAAAACTAGTAAAGTCCAAGTTAATTTGGAGGTCTTCTCAAATTATAGGGGAATTATGTAATATTTAAGTTTTTTTTGCTAAAAAAGAGAGAAAAATAAGCAATTTATCTTTTTCAATTAGGTCTTGCACTAGACTAGGCTAAAAGTAGAACCTTATTTCATCTTACAAATTTTTTGTTAAGTAAGTCTGTTATGTGATCATTACTAAGGTCCAATTGCTCCAAGGCATTGGACCCAAGCCAAATCCTCATAGGTAATGGTTGCATAAAGCATACACCCCTCTCATTTGGGGTGGACCCATTACTTAAAATAGTAAATCCTTCATCTACTGCTTTCCTTATTCTTAATTATTTAGAGGGAAAAAAAGTTTTTTGTGGTCTGTGGTGGGGCCATTTGCTTCTCTCAGAGACTCAAAAATAAAATTGTATTGGCCCAGCCATAAAGAAAGTTGTTAGACTGGAAACATAGCCCATTAAAACTATAATTGGTATATGGTCCAAGCTCAACCACGTTGGAGGTTATATTTCTCAAAAAAAAAAAAACGTTGGAGGTTATAGGCTGCTTGACAAGGCATGTCATATATGTTTAATTATGGTGGCCCAACCCAGCGTAGCCCCACTTCGCATATCTTTGCTACCTCTAATAACACATTAGCCCACCAAAATCCATGACCAAATCAAAACAGAAATTTAAAAAAAAAAAATCAAGAAATATTTTCAGCGGAAATCGAATTATACAAAGAAAGAATTCCAATCATATGATTTAGACCACCGATCTAATGATAACCATAGGCGAGTGTCATGTCCTATTCTTTACCCATTGAAATTTAAACAAGGAAATATGTTCCACTGGCTATGGCCACTGGAAATATTCGATTAAAGCTTAGCTCCCATCTGATGTAACTGTTACAACCTACAATTAGAGTACTTAGTCTGTAGCTGTCCAATGTCAATTGGGCGCAAATCCTTGACAAACTTTGTACCAAAGTGGTATGTGTGTGTCCTTGTACGATGTAGTTGCTATGAGTCTCATAAGATAACAGTACCTAGTGGCACAAAAATGTATAGATATAGTGGACAATACATGTAAAGGTTAAAAGGGATTTGAAACATATTGATGTTAGTCATCATCGTCAGGTTGTTCCATAGGAAACCCCAAGATAAAATTCTTAGCCGCAATCTTACGAATCAAGAAAAAATCTGATATTAGTCGATCAGGGTACAAAAGGAGAAGTGGGGGAGAGGGGTCCAATGATGAATGATGCTTTTAATAAAAATATCCTCAATGCACTACAGGAATCCTCATTGCTCGAGACATCGTCTAGAGGTAGTGCATGAATAAATTAAATTTCTTTGATTGTGATGTGGGCCTAGCACGATAGTAGTCCCACAAAGTAATTTTGAAAAAAACAAGAGTTTAGGATTCCATTCCTCAAGCACAAAAATGATGATTCTTCTGTGTGTGTCTTTACGCTTCTACTCAAATGGCTATCAAATCAAACAGGGTTTAAAAGGAAAGTTAGGAAGAATAAGTTTAACTCCTTCCTGGGCTAATTGAGAAGTGCTTCCTTTTCCATCAGCTTTTCCTTTCTTTAATTTCTTCTATAATTAACAAAGTTTGTATGCTATATTGACACAAAGGATAAAGCAAGATATCCTTGGGACTTCTAAGTGGAAATTAGAATAATTTCTCTTTCTGACTTCCTTAATTAACTGATCCAAATCCCACCTCGAACTTGCTCTCTCCAAGATTTAGGCATGCAACATTAGACAAAATCCAGTTTTAAGTGCTCGACTCTTTCTGCATCAACATTAACAGAACTGAAACTCTCACTGGAGAAATTTTGTAACATTTGCCATGTGTGATGATGGAGAATGAAAAATAGTTCACTTCAGAATGGTGTCAGCGTGACAACTATCAATTGTCATGCACAAGGTGGCTAAGATGCCCACGGATTCTATACAAGAGAATATAGAAATAGAAGTTCAAAGTTTTGAAAAGCAAAAAGAGAGATTATGTGTTCGTTTGGAACCAATTAAAATTATAAATTATTTTACTATTCAGCTTATTTTTGTTATTATTTATGGCTTCATTGTACTTTTTGATATTATTCATAGGTACTATTTTAACTAACTTTTACCTTTATCTACAGTACTTTTAGCTATAAGTATTCAATTTCAGTCAAATAAGCGGTATCCAAACAGACCCTATATGCTTTTCTTTATTCCCAATAACTCTACTTTACCTTTTAACTTACAACAAAAGGGGAATCGAAACCTTTGAACCGTTCTCACTCCTCAGTTGGCACTTGGCAATGCAAACCACTTTGAATAATAATTGACCAGAGGGTTGGCACATGGAGAAGTGTGTTTAAAACTATAATTTGCTTTTAGGGCAACAATTACTACCTGCCCAATTGAAATGAAGTCTACAGCTGCTTTGATTTGTATTGTCAAGATATCCAATTTTGCTCAAGGGTCAATGGTCTTCTTAATATTTTCAGTTTAAAAGATGCAACACTTCCAATTTGTGATAGAAAGTAGAAACTTGACATGATTTCATATCTTTGTGGAGTCCAAAAGCTGATTCTTTTGTACTAGAAAACCAAATTTTATCTATTTAACAATTTTCTCATTTCCTATATATATATATATATATATATATAAAAGTTAAAATTGTTGTGTGGTTGTGTGTAATGATTAAATGATGTGTGGAAGACAAAAAAGAGAACAAATGAAAGTTTACGCAATTTGGCCTAACGGCTTATGTTCACGGTATGAACGCCCTTGAATGACTACATATGG
This sequence comes from Quercus robur, assembly GCF_932294415.1. Taxonomy (NCBI): domain Eukaryota; kingdom Viridiplantae; phylum Streptophyta; class Magnoliopsida; order Fagales; family Fagaceae; genus Quercus; species Quercus robur. The sequence continues at coordinate 67,172,937 of NC_065541.1, read as the reverse complement.
ATATTAAGCAATTGTTTACAATGAACCCAATGTAGAGTTTATATATTAGATAATAATTGACTAACCCTAGACTAATCCAATATTAAGTTACTTGTTGTGAAGTGGTAGGCTGTGCTAGTGGTGTTGGGCTGCTTCCTACGGCACTAGGCTCAAGTTTTTTGGATAAGGGAGTTGGGATCGGTCTAGCTACAACTCAAGTTGGTCCGGCTTGTGCGCAAACTAAGCTAGGTTTGCCAGGAACGTGCTTGTGGCAGGCAGAGCTGTTTCAGACAAGTTGTAACAGACAGACATAATAATAATAAAATAAATAAAATATCTAGCCACTCAGTGGGAAATAACCAAACAACCCTCAAACATAATTATAGCAATAATAATCACTTCTATAGAAGGAAAAGAACAAAACAAAAGTGAACAAATATTAATATGTATGGGTTAATCAGAAGATGAAGAAATCAACTAAAATCTGGTCCGTAAGAGCAAAACCGGAGAGGAAAGAACGTTCCTTCTCAACGCAATTAATCTCTCAGGAAAAGTCCTGCCGTGGAGATTAACTGCCCTAAGAGAAACAGACCTGAATGGTTTATGCACAGAGGCTCCTTGTGGTTTTCACAGAGAGCAGGATTTCGTGAGGGAGAGAGGAAATCAATCTACCGGTGCATGCTTGCCGTTCTAATTCTCACTTTATTTTCTTTCGGGTTGTTTTCTTTCTTTCCCTCCCACTTGTTTCTTTTCTATTACTGGGTTTCTCTTTTCAAATTTCTATTTTTTAGTTAAGGTTCCCGTTGTTGCTCTGTTTTTCTGTTCACTGCAAGATCCTCTTTTTATAGTGCTTGCCATGACCGGATTTTACTGTTTTAGCCCTTAACCTCATTTGTCTGGTCTAGATGTACTGGCCGACCATCACTGTTCCGTTTGTGTGCCACCTCCCCATCACCAGACAAAAAAAGGTATTTTGTTTGCTTGTCTGCTGTGACACCCTTTCCTGCTACGGTCTGAGTTCTTTCTTTCTCCCTATCCCTCATGGCATGCACCTAGTGGTTCCAATTCAGTTTACTTCTTTTGGGTAGTAAGTCATCCAAGCAGGACACTTCCCCGAAAAAGCCTGAGCCAGAACCTCAAAAATAGATTTTTCCCCTCTCCCCACCACCAAACCACGCCCTCTGAATTTTTGACCCCCGACCTTTCCATGCTCTGTATTGGCTGGGTACAGGCTGGTAGTGCCTGGGCCTTGCTCGTGCCTTCCTTTCATATGTGTCCAAAATTTGTCTACTACCCATTTGTCTGCCATGGTCTGGAAGCTTGCCTACGTAGCCTGCCGTCCGTTTTCTTTGACCTTTTATGTGGGTTACTTTTCGATTTCCCGCTCCTCTTAGGAGCTGGGCCTTATTTGATGATGGACCTTATATTTCTTTGGCCTACTTCTTGATTTCTCTAATTTCCTACCATATTATTCTGTTATTCCTACTGTAATGACTCAATCCTACTGGGCCTCTTTAGGCCAGCCGTTTACTTTTTCCCCTAGTGGCTTGGTATGACCATTGGTTTTCCTACTTATGGGCTCCTGTGTCCCTTTTGTCTTTTTCTTGGGCATCCTTGGCCCACCTGCTTTCTTTGGGCTTCTTTGACCCTTTTACTAACTTTGCATTCCCATAGGTTTTTACTAACTTCATTGGGCTTTCCTGGTCCAATTATCTTATTCTCATCCTTGGGGTTCATGGGCCTGTTATAAACCCCTTACTTTCTTTGTTTGCATTACTTTGGATTTGCGGCGACACTTTCTCACTTTTCTACATCATATATTGCCCATGGGTATGCTATTTCTCTCTTTCTGGGCTTCTTTAAACCCACTTGCCTCTTCAAGACCTATTTGTTTATTTCATGGGCCTGCGATCCATTATTCCTACCACTTGGGCCTTAATGGTTTTGCCATCTTCTTGCCAATTCTTTGCTGCCCTTGTTGTTGGGTTTTTCTTCTTTCTACTTGGATTCTCACAAATGACCCTCAACACTTGTTTTACAAGTATATGAACCTACAATTAATTTGAGTTACTTGAACAATAATATTGCTAATATCTACCCTCAAACTAAAGATGAAAGCTCAAGTTTGAAAGGTCTTAAATATATTGCTTGATGTAGCACCTATACTACTCTGACATGGCAATATCAATATGTCTTAACCAAAAAAAATTATAATAAATAAACCACTCGTTTACAAAGAATTACTATGAGAAACCATTTTTTATTTTGCTCGGCGTTAGATATCAACTTACGTTCTGTTTGTTTAGTTGGAAAACCTTCTATAAAAATAGTTTTTCACATTTTCCAGTGTTTAGTAGCATAAAAAAAAATTGGTTAACGGAAAACTATTTTTAGTCAACGGAAAACTCTTATAAAAATAAGGCTTATTTTCTGTAAGCTATTTTCTAAAATTTTTTTTGGAAAACAATCTCTCTCTCACGCAGTGCATAACTTCTATAAATACTATCTTCTTCTCCTAGGAAAAAATATTTTCTTTCGCTCATTCAGCATTTCTTACAATAGTCTCTCTCACTTTTTCTCCTCCCTTTGTTTTTTTTTTTTTGTTTTTTCTCTCTTCTCACACCCTCACTATCATCTCCTTTAGCCTCTTCTCTTCCCACAGATTTCTCTCTCTATCTGCCTCTCTTCTCTTTTTTTCTCCCTATTTCTTCTCCCCTCTATAACACCATTCTTTAATAAGTTTTTTTTTTTTTTTCTCGCAGATTGGTCAACGGTTCTATAACAATTTTTGACATATTTATCAAACTATTTGTACTAGATTAGTTTGCCTATGTGGCATTTTAAACTATTTAAAATGGAACTTAAAGTTATAATGGTTATTTTGAATTATGATAAATGTAAGGACTCAATTTGTAACGACCCCAAACTGATATTGGGTTCGCACGTTAAAGGCCCAAACAATAAAATTTGTAAAGCGTGGGTTAAAAGGCTAGGTCTTGGTCACCGGACAGTGGTTGGTCATGGTGCTCATGGTAGTCGCACGAGGGTGAACTTAGCGTATCTTATAAGACTTTTCCCCCGGCACGACCTGAGCGGCTCTGGTCCTTAGACCTCGTCCGAGGAGTTTCATGTTCTTATTATTCTCCCTTTTTTAGGATTCAATGGCCTGGGAGACGATATGTCCCCCCCTCTTCCTTAATTGCTTCTCTTTCCTTTTTATACTAACCTTTACCTTTCCTCCTACATCCTCGTGTAGGTTCAACTTTCTAAGGTTGATACTTGTCCTATCAGCCCATACCCAAAGTGGTTGGGAGTGGTTGCAAAAGCTGAAAAACATTGCTCTGTCAGGCGCAGAGTACTTAATTGCAGTAATGATAACCTTTCCCTTATCCTTCGTCGCCACACTATTCAAGGGTCCTTTCCACATTAATGCGGAGGTGTTTGGCTTTTCCATGCACCGCTCCTATACCATACTCGCCCTTTTTTCTAGGAGCGCCTTGGGATGCTGAGGACAGCATCAACCTTGGCTTTATCTCTAGGCCATTTGGACTTTCATTGCAGGTCCTCGACAATGTCTTTCCTCGACTCGGGCCTTGGGCCCTAATGTAAAGTGGGTCGGGGTCACAAATTCTCTGGCCCCACAATAAGTATGGCTTATATATATATATATATATATATATATGATGGTGAACTGAAAATGGAACCAACTCCAATTCGTCCATGAGAGTTGTCCAAGTCAAGAAGACAAGGATGGTCATCCCTAGTAGGACAGTCGTCCATAGGCATGAGGGTCGTCCATCAGGAAAGCGCCTGGACGACCTTCGGCACTTGGGGAAGTTCTAGAAAGATTTATCTACAAAATCTAGTGAATCGAACCACATGTTACTATTTTGAAACATGAGCAAGATCTTAGTTCATCGCTATAACTTTCTACTAAGTACTTAATTTCCAACGACAGTTGTAGAAGATAAGATTGAACATTCTAACTCCTATAGCGGTTGTGGAAGTTAGCCCTGAACCTTCTGACTTCCTCAAATATTGGAGAAGTTACGAGACAAGTAACTGCTTCAAAAGCACACTATATAAGCACACATCCACATCAAATGGAGGTAGGTTTTTCACGACTCCAAAAAAAGTTGAAATTCTAGAATTTAAGAAAGAAACTAATTTTAAGTATCAGAGAGTCCTTGGCCGGTCCACCCCTATCACCTTTGATCATGTGTTTTTCTTTTCAGGCCTTCCAAGCAATTACTAGTTCATTGAAGCCCAGAGCATTTAGCTTACTGATTTTCTTTGCATAATCAATATATATATATATATATATATTATGTACGTTACTGTTTATATACATGAGCAAGATGAGTATTTGAGATCATGAAAATTGGATAGCTAATTTTGATTGTATTCGTTGTCAAAATTTTAGTTTGAAAACCAAATTCATTCTTGGTTATTTATTTATTTATTTATTTAAATTGATTACATTAGGTGAGTTTACAAAATACACATATTATACATGTTTTAAATTATATAAGAAATGTTATAAAAATTGTGGATACCAAACACCAGAAAACATTCTCAAGTCCATTTTGAAGGTTATTACCAAACACCAGAAAATGAGATAGTTTTTCAGGAAAATATTCTCTGAAAAATAAATCATTTTTCAGAAAACGTTAATGCCAAAACAAACAAAGCATTAACTTACATACGTTACTTCTGAACACATTTTTGTAGTGGACATACATTCTTAAAATGGATTTTTTTTTTTTGGGAAAATATCATTCATCAAATGATTAACATTTTGACTGCCTAACAAATATAGAAATGGCCCATGACTTTTAGGTCAAATAGTATTTCAACAGAAACACTCGGGTTTTGAATCTCTCTTATGATTAAATTGTATAAAAAAATCATTATGCTGATATTTCTCACACACGCAAACGCTGAGAGAACACAATAGTAATTAATTTCTTCATCCCACTTAGCATGAACATCAACACACACACAGACAGTATTGCCTCATAAACCTTCATATATATAGGTATTCAAATCGTAACAACACATATCTCTATGCATAATTACATGACTAAAACTAAGCTAACAGTATGAAAAGAAAATACCCTATTATACTATTTCAAAATAAATAAATAAAGCAACCAAAAAAAAAAAAGGAAGAAAAAGTACTCCCCACTATTTCTTTAATTTTACAGTTTTACAGTTTACTTAGGAGTTGTGAAAATGAGAAATCTTTGGAATTCAAGATTTAGCTAGCTAGCCTACCTCATCCACAGCTATTGCCACATCCCCTTGTCCTTCTGATGCAATCGAAGGATGTCTAATTTCAACATCAGCAGCATCTTCATCCCCAGCATCATGAGAACTGGTTGGTTGTTCTAGCAAAGACTGGCGACAAGTTGGACATGATGAGTGTGACCCCAACCATGTGTCTATGCACTTTACATGGAACCCATGATTACATCTTGGTAACACTCTCACTTTCTCACCATCCGCAAATTCCCCAAGGCAAATTGGACATTCTGTAGCTGGAATATTAAGCACTGAAGATCCATATACAGCAACTGGGATTTGCCGCAATGCACTCTTTTTAAGCCCTGTGCCAGCTAAACGCGCAGCAGTCTCATCTGGGGTTTCGAAAGCAAATCTACGGCTACACCTTAGAGCACAACGCACAATTGAATTTAGTCCAAGTGCACATATTAACGCACAAAGCAAGGCTGCTAGGATAATCACCATGTTGGTGTCAAAGTTTGCCTCGCTACCATACCCTCTACTCGCCTTATTACCTTCATTTGCTGGTGGCGCAATACTTGTTTCTGCATCGAGGAGTAAACGGTGTGGACCATGTGGAAGATGATTTATCACCATTTTTCAAATGATCTAATATGGAATTTCAAGAAAAGAAAAAATTCTTAACTTGTGGCTTCTAGCTTAAAAAAGGTCGTACGCAGTATACAAAACTTCCCACTTCTGTAAGATTTGAGAAAGGTAATTGGTAGGTAGTCTACGAAACTAATTATTTAAGAAAAGAGGCTTGACATCTCGTTCCTCCACGGTTTTTTAGCGGCAAATCGAACCACAAAGGAGACTGAAAGAAGGGATTTCATGTCACTCATGTATAGAACAAGGCCTTGCCTTATTAGTTTCAGCTTCTTTAGATGCAGGAGGACTAGTACTCTAGAAGCTGGACTCGATGTGTGATGAAGCTTGTGAATAATAAATAATAGATATAAAGCAGGAAAGGAAAAGATTTGAGTAGGGGTATGTGGTTTATTTCCTTTGGTTCTTCTCTAACCTTTGATCTGCTTTCAACTAAAGGGAGATAGATGGGCTTTTTGAGTTAAAACACTGCCTGTTAGGATTCCAACTAGATAAAAAAAAATTAAGACTTTTCCAAAAAGCATCTTGTTGGTCACTGGGATAAGGAAACGGTGGGTGAAATACTAATAGTCTTTGAGACCTTTAAAGGATAAGAATCAATAATCTTAATTGGCAAGCATGAATGGCAAAAGTTATGGCTTCTTAAATCACAAACAGGCCAACTCTAACCCATTAAAGAAGAAATGATAACCACTAGGAAGATGAGAGAGAGAGAGAGACAATTATTTAGCCTTACCGTGGCGTTGAAGTTCCTAAACTTATCCCACACGGGGGGATGGAAATTTTCTAGTAATTTCAGTGAAGCAAATGGAGAAAGAGAGAGATAGAGAGGGATGGTTTGGTTGGTTCTTTGGTAGACTATGAGGGGGCTGTGTTTTAAAGTGCTTTGTCGTCATAGGATGTAAGATAAGGTTTCGGCTGTCTTTTCACTTCATTTTTATGGTGGAGAGAAATGACACATAGAGGGGTGAGCTTCAAAACAAGTTGCATAAAAAGGATTGTTAGATTTTTATTTTCTTACTGATAAAGTTGAAGAAAAAGGTCACCTGGACTGGAATTTTGATTATGGTACCTGATCCCACCAAATCTCAATTAGCTTATTAAATAAAAATGCTTATTCTGGGCACCAAATCCTTCACCCACTCTACTACTCTTCCTTTAATTTAAAGGTTAAGTAAAATGTTCGTTGGTTTTTGGCCAATGATCATCGTTGGATCCCTATATGAGATAATGCGAATGTCGCCATGTGTTTGTACAATTTTGCATGACACATTCCATTATTTCTGTAGCAATAATAATAGTAAAACTGTAAAAGTACTCCTCAAAAAAAAAAAAAAAAAAAAGTAAAAGTAATAGTAATAGTGATCAACCACTCTTACTCTTTATTGACTTAATGATCCGATGAGGACAACGAAAAGGAAAGAAGGTAAGCTTAGGCCGCCTTGTCAATTTAGGTACACAAAGAGCTAAATCTATGGCAGCGGTTATGGAGTTCCTGTCAATGAATTGACAGTATCCTATTGAGATATGTCTGTGAGTGTGAGTCGGTTTAGTTTAGCCCTGTGTGGCGTGTGAAGAAAAGATTGGGACATGGAAATCAATCATGTGGCATAGGCAGACACTCCCTCCATGGCCAACCAAGAGCGTGTTGATAGGTCCACATTTTGTCTAGTCCCAATTCACTCTGCTAAAACAATGGACCCCTCAAATTCACTGAAATTTCCCCCTGTCCATCTAGATTGACTATCTCCATACCAGTTCCATCAGACCCATCACCCACGTTTAATGTTTTCACCTACTATGCTACCTTCACAATAAATCTAATACCTTTGTTAGGTGAAGGATATAACTTAATATGAGGGGAACACTTTAGAAACAAATACAAGAAACAAAACACACCCAAAACACAGACACAGCCGACTCTCAACTCAATAAAGATGGTTCTGAGTTGCGTGCAGCCACTGCCCACATGGTAGAGGTAATTGCGTACAGCGTAGTTGGGCATCAAATATATCAATACCACACTCGTTGTTGTTGGGTTTAACCGTTCAAGCATGTTTTAGAACTGTGAAGCCCACGAAGCACGATTATAACACGGCCTGCAGGCCCCCAGTAGCATAAACATAATTAGGTTAAATTGCAAAACATACTCATGAAGTTTATAGATATTTATATTTTATATTTTGAAATTTCAAAATTTTGATTTTACCTTTGAAATTATATTCCATTTACATCAACAATATTTTCGTACAACACAGACTCCATTATTGGATTTAACCATTCAAGAATGTAAATAAAAAATATTTTAATGAAAGAAAAATAAAAATATATATTTTCAAAATATATAAGAACAAAACTTATACTATCCATTGAGTGTTGTACTTTTAAGTTCTTCAATTGGATTCAATCACATGCTCGTATTGAATAATACAACTAATTAAATTTGACAATATGGTTCATTCGATCAATGGAATCACATGAATGAATTTAATTGAGCATTGGATAATTTCAAATAGACATTATAAACATGGTCCACCTAATAAGTGCATTCTCAAAAAAAATTCTTAATTATTTTATTTCATATAGCATCTTACTAGTTTCTCAAAAAAAAATAGCATCATACCAACCGTGGGAGGTATGAACTATGCATGAGGGTATAAGTGGAAGCACGCCAAAGGTAGGACTGGCCACGATATGGTACACCTAACCTCACAACGACACTATGCATTAAGATCAACCAAGAAAGTCATGGCCAATCTATACTATCTCATTAGGAGGCGTCCCATCATCCAGGGCTAGCCTTATAGGGCAATAATGCCTTCCTTCCATGAAGAATTATACACTGTATCAGGTATATATATTATCTCTCTCACAATAGGTGGGCACAACTTGTTGTAAGGGAAATGCTGCATATACCCAATATAGGGTATACTTTCTCCCTTACTAGGCCTCACGTGTAGGTAGGTGCCCAATGTGGCAAAGCTCTCCCTATGTGCGAGACCCATGTGGCACTAGGTTTCAGTAGATCTCCATCTCCCACCAATTCTCATTTTATTGACCTCATATGCATTGTCTTCACCCACATGGGAAGGGAATCTCTAGCAAGCTCTAATATCGAACAAGCTCCAATACTAGACTCGGCTCATGCATAACCGGATTCCCTAGTGTACCAATCATGGATTTCATGATACTATTACCAAATCGTTCTCCCTAAAGTCCTAGCACTTAAACCAAGTTTCTTGTCTTATGAGATAGAGCAATTATATATATGGGTCATGTTAATGAGCGCCCTTAGAGAATTTGTTAATGCACAAGTTTAGAAAAATTTTGATACTATTTTCATAGAAATATAAAAAGTTGTCATTAAAATCAATTACTTTTTTTATTCAATAAAAATTTCTAAAAATATTTTCTAAACAAATGCTTAATTGCTTTGGCATTTGTTAACTTTTTCCTATATAATATAGCAGCAGTTAAGTACATTAGCCAAGGAAAGTACAACGAAGGGTGGTGCTATTTTCATGATTATAAAAAAAAAAAAAATAAAATAAAAAATAAAAAGATACTGATAAACTGTGTTGGGCATCTCTTTCTACATCTCCCACTAGTGACAAACTGACGATTATTAAACATGGATTGGGGCCATTGGGCCATGTACCAATGAGTTAGGCTCAGTCCAGTCTTCTTTTGTGTTAAATTGTTAATAAGAACTTAAATTGAAGCCCAAGTTATATAATTACACAATTTAAACAGTCAGCAGGTCTTATTACAATGAACCCAAAAACATGGAGACCCAAAATTAGTGGTGTCCCAATCCCAAAACACAAATTTTCCCAATCCTCTGCCAAATGCCAGTTCGGATGAGACATAATAATAGGCGGATTAGCCGGTTGATAGACAAAAAAGGAAAACGACATCGCTTTATCTGGGGTCCACACTTTTGTAATAAAAACCATGACCGTGTCCAAAAGCATGAAAATGTGACGATGATGAGTGTAGAAGACGAATAAACACTCTAAAATCACCCAACCCCAAAATGGATCATCCGACTCCGAAAAACCCGCCAATCTCTCAGACCCAACAACAACAACAACAACCCGATTCCGATATGGGTTTATCAAACCCGTTGCGTGCCGGGCACCACCGCCGGGCCCACTCCGAGGTCCATTTCCGGATCCCAGACGACCTCGATCTGGGCTTCGATGGTGGGCCTTCCTCCGCCGCGGGTTTCGACGAGGATGACCTGTTTTGTACCTACATGGATATTGAGAAGCTTGGATCCAGACCCGACGGACACGGCTCCGTAACCAAACCCGACAATGCGGGTGAAGAAGGAGAAGCAGAGCAAAGCTCGAGGACGAGGCATAGACATAGCAATTCGGTGGATGGGGGTGCCCTCAATTTGATGGATAGCATAGAGGCCAAGAAAGCAATGGCTCCTGATAAGCTCGCTGAATTGTGGACCGTTGATCCCAAACGAGCCAAGAGGTTTCTCTCTCTCTCTCTCTCTCACACGTTTTATCCACCTCTTTTAACAACATTGGCTTTCTGGGTCACACTGAATTGCTGTTTTCACTTCTCAAAATTTTGACTTTTTTCATTTCAGAATTGGGTTCTCATTGTTGGGTTGGGATCTTTTCTATTTTGCTGCAATGATAAAGTCTAGGCCTTTAGGCTAAAGGGTTCCTTATGAAAACTAAAAGTTGGGTTTCTTTCTCTTTTTTTTCAATGATACATTCCAGCTAATATTGAAGTCACAAGTTTAATAGGGGTAATCCAAGTTGATCTCAACGTGGAATTTGTAGGTTTTTGTTTGTTATCTCAAAGTCAATGTGGTAATATCTATTTTGGAGATTTGGCCTATTTTGAGTTGCTGACTCGCTTGCATTTATGGTTTACTAATTACTACTTTACTTGCATTTACTGGAATTTGAAACATGTAGCTGTACATGCAATTAAGATGAGCCAATGGGATCGGGTTGACACTTGGAACATAATCATGTGGTTTCTTCATATATTTTGAATGCCGCAGTCTATGACATATGAGTTGGAACTTCTGAAAATGTTCCATGTTTGTAGCCAATAGCATAAGTCTTTCTAAAACTTGAGCAAAATAATGAAGAGCATTGATTACATATACCTTGAAAGTGAAATTTGGTATTTCGGAAAGTCTGCACTGTCCTTCAATAAGTCATTCAAATGGCTGACTGATGTTATTCTGGTCACTGCTTCTGTTGTTCCTTTGTTTGAAGGCCCCATTCTGCCATAAGAGAAAGGGAACCAAAAAAAAAAAAAAAAACTAATTTTTATGACCAGGTTTAATGTTGTGCACCAGTTGTTGAACTTTGTTTTGTCCATTCAATATTTGAACAATTGATGAAAGTTATATTCCACAAAAGCTTACAGAACTATATTTTTAGGCAGAGCTTTAAGGGAAGAAATCCTAACATTTGGTTCTCTAGGAAGATTCAAATACTGTTTTATAAAGTTAATTCACTTGTACACTAAATGAAATTCTCTTTTATAATCTTAGAATTTTTGAGCTGGTGCTTGATGAGAATAAATTAAAATATCTTGTTCTTTAGTAAGGTTAAACATCTCTTTCATAGTGTTGATTGTGATTTTTGTTTGAAACACCAACATCTGTTTTATTTGGGTCTACACTTAAAGCATACAATTTAACAACATTTTTTGTACAGGATATTGGCAAATCGACAGTCTGCTGCTCGCTCAAAAGAGAGGAAAGCTCGTTACATATTAGAACTTGAGAGAAAAGTTCAAACCCTTCAAACGGAAGCAACGACTCTTTCTGCACAACTAACTCTGTTTCAGGTTCTTATTGAAATACTCTGACCTGCTCAATGACAATTTTTTTCCTGTTCACATGGATGCATAGACTCCCTTCGCCATGATGCACGAACCAATTTGTAGTAGTTTTGTACTTTTGCCCTTTTTTTTCTTCCAGTTGTATGCATATTGTATGCTTTAAATTCATGCATAAAGTAATCCATCAAGGTGCTTTATGTTCATCATCATGAACATAAAGTAATCCTTTTCATTTGCAATAAAATTCTATTACTTTTCAAAAAAAGTTAATGCATAAAGGCTGATCAAGGGGGCTTTAGCTCAAGTGTTAAGTTGGTAACTGCTAAGAGATGGGGTGCGGTTTTTCTGGTCTTAGGTTTATGTCTTACCAAGCAAAAAAAGGAAGAAATAAAAATGGTCATTATTGGTACCCTCTACTCTAGTTTCATTGCCTAATTTATATATCAACTGATGGGAATCTAAAAGGAAATGTGTTGACAACATAGTTATAAACCACAAAACGATACTAATGTTCAAGCTGTGTCCTATAAATGTCCCGGAGTATTTCAGAAATATTTGGTACATTGCTAAAAGTTAAAAGCAATATGCTTATCTAGTTTTGGTCCTATTGGATATGCAAATGGAAGTATCTGAAGAAGTATCACATCAACCATGGATATGGAGACAACTTGTTTTTGACTTTGTGCCATACCAGTATGTGTGATTGGCTTTGTTGCTTGGTCCTAGATGCAAGTGCAACTGTGTGACAAACAACAGAGAAAATCAGGGGGTGGGTGGAGGATTTGACCACAACAGAGGCTTTTTCTTTATTAACACATCTAACTTTCAGGGTGGGGAGATTACTACAAAGTCCCTCTCATGAAGGTTATATGCCCCAGTGAGTTATTTATCCTTCTGTAGTATCTTTACATGATCCTACAACAACAACAAAGCCTTATTCCCAACAAACTAGTCAGTTTTGGCCGCATGTATTCCTTTCATGATTCTAATGATCCAAAAACTTTTGTTTTAGGTTTTGTTGTCTATGTATTTTGTCAGAGTTCTTTTTCATGGACATTTAACTGTTGGCTTTGTGTCTTTTTTCTTTGTGTTATCTTTTAGAGAGATACAACAGGCCTGAGTACTGAAAATACAGAGCTTAAGCTTCGGTTACAAGCTATGGAACAACAAGCTCAGTTACGTGATGGTACGCATCATTCATGGTAGTTTTGAAAAATAAATGTCTTCCTTTTCTGATAAAAATTATATCCATGCTAGAGGTCAATCTATGTTCTCTTTTTTGTGCACCTTTTCTTGAATATTTAGTATTTCCACTGATCACCTGTATCACAAGTGAGCGGTGCTGCCAGTGCATTATTATCTTTGTTTGATGGTTGATGTTACAGAAGTGCTGAAACTGGCTCTATGTTATTTTCTCTTTTGATGCCTGCTAAAGATGAAGTACCTTTGGTGCTGATCCATGTTATATACCAATGCAATAATTTACTTTCTATGGATATTTAATTGGTCCCTCTTTTTCCTACTATTACCTCACATTGCTAATCTAATAGGTGCAAAGGATCTTACCAATCTACTTCTGACTTCTAGCCATCTATTATTGTCAATGTGTGTTACCTGTTCTATGTAAAATGGCAAGAAAATTTGCTAAGTGGCAATGCACTTTGTATGACTGTTCCCAAACAGCTTTAAATGAAGCATTGAAGAAGGAAGTTGAGAGGCTCAAGATTGCAACCGGAGAAATAATGACACACAATGATACTACTTACAATTTGGGAATGCATCATGTTTCATATCCTTCATCTTCCTTCTTTTCACATCAGCCACAACCTCAGCCAGGTGACCCCCAGAACGTTCAAATGCCATCACCATTTCATCAATTCCAGTCTAATTCATCAACAGCCCATCAGCCCCTGCTTGCTGCAGCCCACTCACACGCCTTCACAGATATGTTGCAGCAGGATCCTCTTGGCCGGTTGCAGGGGCTTGATATCAGTGGAAGAGGGTCCCATATGGTTAAACCTGAAGGCACTTCCATTTCTGTAAGTGAAAGCAGCAACTCATTTTGATGCAAATTTTGCCAACCTCCACGTGGCCGTATTTGTTGGATTGTTCATAGACTGACATATTGACAGCCGAAGGTATTATTTATTTGAATTTAATTCTTTTAAATCAACTGGCTTTTAAATTTTAGTAGCTTTTTCAGGTCTTATACACTCATGAGTTCTCTCCCATTCCATTCCAAATCTTGAGTTTTTGGGGCTTTTTCTTTTGGAAATAGAGGGCTTTCCAATGATTAGAAAGATGCAGCATTTCATGCCAGGCACTTCTCAATATTCTGTTCTTTATGTTGTTGTTTAAAATCATATTTCTAAGGGAAAAAAAAAAAATCTGTTTGTTATGCAACCTGTGATCTCTCTCTCTCTCTCTCTCTCTCTCACACACACACAATTGCCATCATCATGGCAGAGAAACATTTTGTTTTAGGTTAGAGTTATAACAGTTATATGATGTTGGCCCTGAAAGTAACTGACTCGGTTGTGAACTTCTATGGCTATCTATTGTGGTCATGTTATAATGTTGTGAATTGTGGTGGTTTTCTCACCCTAAAACAAAAGGGAAATATGGTGGACGTGATCCCCCCTCTCCCCACCCCAAAAAAGCAGAGTTAAAACTTAAGAACCAAAGCAAATAGAGATGGATTGAATAGCAAATGCGAGAGGCAATTCTGATGTATCTGAATGCGTAATCAGTGCCAATAAAAACTTGAAGAGCAAGGTAGCATGACTGTTATTAAATCCTGATGTATTTATAATCAATTGACTTCGAGCTGAAGCACTATATGGTGTCAGACTTTGAATATAAGCTGTACTTTTTGTTTTCAATTTTTTAATCCTAAATTAATTTGGAGATAGGTAGGAGAGGATGAAAACATGAATTCCGTTAAACATAATCCAAACCCAGTTTCGGAGGGAAAGGTTGTACTCTTATTTTGTCTCTTGTTTGGCAGTGTCAATGACAAAAGTACAGTATTGAATGAAAATTTTGGAACTTTGAATTATGAATATATTATATGTGTGTTAATATATGTTACATATATTTGAATAAAAATTATGGATAGAAATATGTATGTAATCACTGCATAATACGCGCCATCAAAAAAATAAAAATAAAAATAACTCACGTAAAATATAGATCGACTAACGACTAAAAGGAATGTTAACCTACCATGTGTGCGTTTCCTTTGAAAATCACATCCTTTTTGTTGGCCATGATATACAAATTCAAACCTGATGGTCCACAACTTTACAAACTTTCCAAAACAGTAAATGTTAACTTTCCACAACTTAACAAAATTTCCCAGTCTTCACGTTGGAAAATCAGCATTCCTGAGAGAAATAAAGCAGCTCCCATAGAAAAACAAGGCAGCTGCTTTTCTAGCTATTAAGACTAGTGGAGATCAAACCCAGATCAGGTTTTCAAAGAAAATGACCTTCACAGTTCACATTCATATTCAACGGAAGGAAGAGCTTCAACTGGTGAAAGAAGTCAAAAAGCATACTGTTTATCTTCATAGGAAAGAAGGGTATCCATCAATAGTCCCATAAAGATAAAACTTTTTACTTTATGCAATATATCCTTTCAGCAGGTGCATGTACCTACAATTGTGGGACACCCAAAAAAAAAAAAAAACTAAATCCACTGCTTAATATGGACTACTACTAGACACTACACACTAGTCACTTTATGATGTAAGTCACTCCGAGTAATTGGTAGTTTGAATTAGGAATGGCAATGTGTCAGTTTCATATGAGAGATGTGATAAATATTAATTTAGAACTTTAACATTTGTGTCATTTCAAAATTGTTGATGATATGTGCACGTCACATCTCACATGATTAATCCATTTATTTTTTACTGGACATACTAACAAAATGTTTGATTTATCAGAAATTAATTGAACATATCATCAACAATTTTGAAATGACATTATTGTCACGTGTACATGTGATCAAGTTTGTTTGGCTTTAAGGAAAATGCTAATAAACCTTATAAAAGGTTTGAATCATTGCAAATTTGATCTTCAGTGGTTAATTGTTCAAATCAAAAGTCCACTTATTAAATTAACACTCAAGTCAATTTCTAAACCCTACCCCTCCCTTCTCTCTCTTGGGAAAATTATTTCTAAACCTTAACCCTCTAAATATTTTACATACTAATTATTACCAAACCATAATAAATTCTAGGACTCTATCCCAAACAATACTATTTATATTTGGGAAAAAAAAAATCTAAACTTGTCTCAAACCTACACATTAATCTAATCATAAGTGAAATTTAATAAGCGGAATTACATTTGATCTATTCAATAGTAATTAACCCTGGAGCTGTAATATTTGCACTACAAGTAGGGTTATGATTAGTTGCTCTACATGTACATGGATACATAGGCTTACAATGAGTTTGGGCCTCTTGGATGATAATGTCACATACATCCCCTTAAACTCAATGTGGAAGTTTGAATTTGGAATCTAAGATTGTGAACCTAGAACGTTACTAGGTTAGAACACATTAGATAAATGTTGGTGGTATCAAATGACAATAGTCGGTGATGATAGTTGACACCAATTGTTGGAAAATGAGTTAGCAAGTTAAAATGTCATAGGTGGATGAAAAATGCATCGATGCACTAATATCTCGAATGGCTATGCTAACGTTAGTGGTTGTTTAACATGAAAAAGCCAAAATTAACATGGTTCAGCTTGATGACTTACATCCACAGTGGAAAGTCCTTGAGCGGCTACATAAGGATGCATGGGTCTCTTGGGTCATATTATCTCTAACACCAACAATTAATTAATATTAAATAACAAAAGGGAATCAAATACTTAGGATCTTTCTGAACTTCTTGTTGACAATGAAATAAGAAGAGCAATCAAGAGGAGCTTGATTTTCCTCTTCTATTGCTCTTTTTCCTTGGAACTGTTAGAAGGAAAGACCTGCACATTTTATTCAATAAAAGTGCTTCAAAGGTGAAAGAAATCAATGCAGTTTGTTTCTCCCTTCACTTTCGAAAAGGTTATCCATCAATTCTTTCAGAAAAGTAATTTTTTTACCTTGTGCAACAAATTCTTTCATCAGTTGCATAAAAGTAGAGCTAAATGCATGCATCACATATGATACCTAACCAAGATGTCGCCTTACAAGGGTCATGAATGGCCTACACTCTGAGCAGACCATTTAAATGCACATGGAAGGGGTTGGACCCTGCAGTCAGAATTTGCATCATATTGGAAACTCATGTGGGAACTGTGTGTGGCTATTGTACGTGACCAATATCATTAATTGCCATTTGAAAGTGACCATACGAAGCCCCTCTTGTCGATGGTCCTTCCTATGTCTAGGGGTTCTTAAGTCTCTCACTACTGGGACTACTAGACAATCCCTTGTGAAGGGCACTTTCATTTGTGCCTAACAGACAACATTTTGGATAAAATATCCACATGCCTTTTGTGGATCTCATTTCAAGTTTGATCAACCTTGTCCCCATACAAGTTCTTTTGGAACTATTGGACCCAAATTTTGATCCTTTTTATTAGTGTGTGTATATATCATAGCAATAAATCTGCTTCATGCGGCTCAAATTGCTGGTTCTTATAAAGCCACCCAACAACAAAACACATAAATGAAAAAAAAAAAAAAAAATTGTAATATATATAGAACGAGTTTGGCCCAAGCAAAGTAGATAGGAGATTTGTTTCTCCAAAAAAAAAAAAGCAAAAAAAGAAAAGAAAAGAAAAAAAAGATAGGAGATTTAAATAAATAAATAGAACTTTAATCTTTTATAATTCAGTTGTTATAACAAGTAGAGAATCCATAAAGAAAGACCAAATTACCATTAATTGTCATTAAACAACTGCTGTCGGCAAAACTTCATTTCATGAGATGTTATCCTTAATCAATTGCGTGTATTATTTCTTGGATTGAACTCTTTTTCGTCTCAAATCTCTAAAAGGTAAGAGCATTACAGCAGGCTTTATATTCTTTAAAATACCTTAAAATTTAGACCTTATTAACGTAAGGTGTAGCTTATTCTTTCTTCTTTCACACATAATTAATATTTCTCCCATCATCCATCAAAGTAAGAAAAGGTGTGTCATTTTGATTTTATTTGAGACTTTGACATATAATAGTAAAGCCATAGATTTTGACTTGACACCGAAATTTGGTGGAATCAAATCACGTTGGATCTTCTTCATTTTATTGCATATTTAATATTCAAAATAGAGAAAGAAAAAAAAAATAATAAAAGCCTTGCTCATATTATCTTCTAAAAAAAAAAGGGAAAATATGATACTTCATAAATCATACAAATCGTTGATTCTACCCAAAAAAAAATCCCACCTCTATAATATTCCCATACATAAGAGACAAGTTGGAAGATTTGGAGAGGGAGTAAAATGTAATTAAGGGTGAAAGAGAAATGCTTCATTTTTTCTCCACGTCCCATTTTCTTCTGATAATGTGAAGTAAGTCTAGTGTCACAAACTTTTTCACAATTTTGTCACAATTTTGCTATGTTGTAACTCATGATAAAATAGTGGGTCTGTGTAGATCCATGATTTCACCACTCACGAGTTGTCACGTAACAAAATTGTGGCAAAACTGAGGAAAAGTTTGTACCACTAGACTTACTCAATAACATGATATTAACACAAATTAAGGAGAAAAAATTGTAACCGCAGCAGCCTGATTGTTCATTTTGATTTTATTATCTGCAAGTCATAATCTACTATATATATGTTTTGTTTGTTTATTCCAACTTTTATTTTTTTAAATATTGGGTTAGAAAACGAAAGCATCCCAAAGTTTATTTGAAAATGATGTGCATGGATACAGGGGACCGCGAAGATCGGGACTTGCATGTGCTACTAACATGGTAGGCCCTATAGATATTCAAACCCTCCTTACTTTGTCAAATAAGAACAAAGTATTGATTAGATGAGATATAAAAAAGAATGTTAAATTATTGTGGAAAAATAATTATGACTAAAAAAAAGGTCATATGATATGACATATGCTACTCCCATAATTAATCTCTAAAAATTCTATAATGAATCATTAGAATAACTAACTAACAATCACTTCTTAATTTATATCAGAAGTAACCACGTGTCCAAGTGACAACCCCATGACACTAGTCAATAGACGTGGCAAAACGGGAGGATCAGGTCAGGTCAATTGGGTTTGCAAGTTAATCGGGCCGTCGGTCAAAACAGGTCATTTTTAAACGAGTCAATTGGGTTGCAGGTCAATCGGGTCGCGGGTTGAGTCGGGTCGCGGAACGGGTCGAATTAACTCATAATTTTCAAACAAGTTTTTTTTTTTTTTTTTTTTTTTTTGAAATAGATGCAATCTGTTAATTGTTTCTGAGTTCCTTAACTGTGATTAGATTCTTACTGGTGATACTGTTAGTATTTACCAATTACCACTAAACACTTGATACCCAAATTTGGCGCAACTCTTGTTCCAGCTTCTAGAAGCTAATTTTGGTATAATTTTCGATTTGTTTAAAGTAGGAAGAGAAAATGAAGGTGGCAAGTAAAGAATGACAAACTATAATAGAGTACATAACATATAAAGTAAAGAAGAATAAGTAAATATTTTATAAGAATTACACCTCAATCTCAATCTAATCAACGTTGGTAGACATGGCAAAACGGGCGGGTTGGGTCGAATTCGGGTCAGGTCAATCGGGTCGCGAGTCAAAACAGGTCATGGGTCAAAACACGTCATTTTTAAATGGGTCAATTGGGTTGCAGGTCAAATGGGTCGAGTCAGAAAATTCTAACCCGTTTTGCCATGTCTACTAGTAATCAATATGGTTTTGCATTGACAATTCACTGTCTTGATGCTATTCATGACATATATAATAATAATAATAATAATAATTTACTTACAAGATAGTTCATTAGTTTAAGTAACCGACAATCGAATCTAGAAACCCTGATGATGATGAGCTATATGTAACTACTAGATAGATTAATATGGTTGGTAAGTAAGTGAGATTATTATTACATTATTATTTAGGTATGACATATGATATATGATTCTTTTTGGAGTTATTCATGGCACATCAACTCTTATCAGATTCCGTATCTCATTAATTAACACAATCAGATCAATTATCAAACTCGTGGAACTGAAAAATTCGACCTCTTGGTTTAAGATAGCTCGTGTGGTACCTTTTTACCGAATGTTACTTTAATTTGTTGTTTGGTTTTCACTTTTCAGCAATGAGAAAGTAAAACATTTACAAAATGGCTTTAAACACCAGCAATATTTCCAATTTAGTAAACATCTAATGAGCTACTTGTTAATCTGTTAATTGTCATTCTCAAACGGAGTAATTGGTGCAAAACATGTGTAAAATAGCATGCACTATTCCTTTATGTATAAATGACCCTTATTCTTCTGTTCCGTTTGGTATATCAGTAGCCCACCAAGTTGGACTTCTGTGACCTCAAGAGCTCCTCAATCAAAGGCCTTGAATAGCTGAATTGTTGGCTAACTGATTGCATAATCTCAGGCATTGAAGAAGTAAATACCACAAAAACCACACGTAACAAGCATAAAAATATTATAATTATAAGAAGGAAAATATTAAAGGATAAAGAAAACGGTTGAGAAATGCATGTGCATGTGGGGTCATATGGCTAAACAGTTGGTAGTCTAACCAGAACATTTGCATGTGCACTTTGATCCTTGTATTATGTATATGACCAGAAAATATGAATACGCTTTTGTGGTTCTTGGCTCTTTTGTCAAATGTGAGAATGAATAACTTGTCTTGTTCTAAAACATGACCCCACTTCTCTAACGCCTCAAAGGTCCAAACTTTACGCCCCCACACCCCCCCCCCCCGCCGCTTTCCTATATAAGTATATCCCCATTCCCCTTGGTCTAAGCACTAAGCACTTTCCATTCAAACTTCAAACCCTCTCTCTAGTCTCTTCCTCTCAACACAAGCATAGACACAATGGCCATCACAGCATTCTCCACCATTTCTCTTCTAGTCTTTGCCCTATGCCTCCAAAGCACTTATGGAGATGATGGAGGGTGGGTAACTGGTCATGCCACATTCTATGGTGGGGGAGACGCTTCTGGCACAATGGGTAAGTTTCAGTGTTTATTTGACAACAACTTTTACTTTTAACTTTTTAACTTATTTGTTTATGTACAACTTTTTAGAACTTCATCCTTTTTTCAGATACAAAGATACATTAATCAACTTTCAACAAATATACAAATAAATTACACTTTTTAGAATTTCTCTTTTTAGAAGAAAAAAGTTGGGAGCAAGTAAAAGTTAGTTAAATTATGTTGCTTTAGGGCATTGGTATACAAGTCAACATATTACTTAGTCATAAAGTAACCATCAGCGTAAGTTTCATTTAGAATAGGTTGCTTTGGGGTGTTGGTATACAAGTCAAACATATTACTTGGTCATAAAGTAACCATAAGCATAAGTTTCATTTAAAATGAGTGTTCTATGGAGAGTGGTTTCTCATGGGGCTATATATCTTGGTATTACTTGCAGGGGGTGCTTGTGGGTATGGCAATCTTTATAGCCAAGGATATGGGACTAACACTGCAGCACTCAGCACTGCTCTATTCAACAATGGCTTGAGCTGTGGAGCTTGTTATGAGATGCGATGCAATGATGATCCCAGATGGTGTCTCCCTGGTACTCTCACCGTCACTGCCACTAACTTCTGCCCTCCTAACTCTGCCTTGTCTAACGACAACGGTGGGTGGTGCAATCCTCCTCTTCAACACTTTGACTTGGCTGAGCCTGCTTTCTTGCAAATTGCTCAATACAAAGCTGGAATTGTTCCCATAGCATTTAGAAGGTAATGAACACAACAAGAATGAATCATTAACCTCTACTTCTATCACAACAATCCATGTCAACAATAGTGAAAAATGTTGTCTAGCATTACTCGTCATGAAAATGCTTGGTATGCTAATCTCAATTACTTGCTTGTGTTGGTAAAAACAGGGTCCCCTGTGTGAAGAAAGGAGGAATAAGGTTTACCATCAATGGTCACTCTTACTTCAACTTGGTGTTGATCACCAACGTTGGAGGCGCAGGAGATGTTCAATCAGTGTCCATCAAGGGGTCTAACACAGGGTGGCAAACCATGTCAAGGAACTGGGGCCAGAACTGGCAGAGCAATAACTACCTCAATGGACAAAGTCTCTCATTCCAAGTCACCACCAGTGATGGAAGGACTGTCACTAGCTCCGACGTGGTTCCAGGAAATTGGCAATTTGGACAGACATTTGAGGGTGGTCAATTCTAGATTTTTTTTTTTACTTTTTTTTTTTTTTTACTGATATATGTATATGTTCAATTGGTATTTATGCCATTGTTTGTGACAGTGAGGGTGTGATACACAGGGTAGAGTAGAGGGGTCTTGGCCTACATGGCTGTTTATAGCTGAGGTGGCCTTACTGGCACCCGCTAGGCCTATTATATATTTAGTGAGAATTTGTGACTTTGTGGGCTATCACTCATAAAGAAAACATTGTCATTCTATCAAATTGCCTTTTATTTAAATCAAGGCCATCAATTTCTCTGTAAGTTTCTATTTTCAAGTTGGTACCAAACTCTGTTGGGGTTGGTTATTGTCACTTTTTGACTATCCTACGTAGATTCCTGTGGAGGAAGTCTTCTCCAGTGTTTCAAAGATCAAAATTACCTGCTTCACTTTTATGTTTTTTGAGCGAATACTACCTAAAACCAAGCAGATAAGCCAAGGAACAAGGATTAGCGGTTTGTGCAGTTTTGTAAGAGCATAACTACTCCCAGGCTCTTATGTCAACTTCTACCCATATATTTACATACTAGTCTAGTTTACTCCGATTCATAGTGCATAACTTCTCCAAGGCTCGTATGTGAATTGCTAGCTAATAAATTTGCGTACCTCTCAGTCTACCCTACTTGTATCCAAATTAAATAACAGTACTAAAGCCTGTAGGCGGCTGTAGCTTACATTATTAAAAGGGGGAACCAACAACATAAACTCAACAAATATTTGCATAAGGTCGGCATCAAATAATAACTTGTTGAACTATATACAGAGAATATTTATTTGCCAGCAAGAGCCGTGAACATTTTACATTTATTTTGCCAGCAAGAGATGTGAACATTTTACATTTAGTGGACAAAAACCATAACTCCAAAAGGAACTTAAGAAACCAGACAGGAACATAAGCAACAGCATACAATACATTGACTTTTTATCAGAAAATATAACCGTGGGCCACCATTTATGTCTAATAACAAGCTCAGATTTATGGAAGACATCATTAAATAGCATAATGCATAAATGAAATCTGCAATAGTAGCGTTGGGCAGACCAAACACCAAAGGCCAGTACCACTGAATCTGTGGCATCTATAGACACCATAATATTTCACACGGACCCATAATTTTCTTTTCACAAAAGAAATTGTGAATAACAAATTTGGTTGGCTCACGAAAGCCAGCTCAATTCTTTCTGATTAATCATTCTAAATGTCTTTCTTGGTATCTCATGCGCCTAGTGAATGAGACTTGTCTCTCACAAGTAGGTGGGTCCCACACTGGCGCATAAGACCTGCCTCTTACAAGCAAGTGGGTCCCACACGTGTGGGGCCCACCTGCCTGTGAGAGGCAGGTCTCATGCACTTTGCACATGAGAGATTTAATCATTTTTTACGACCTCAAAATTAGTTATACCAGACACAATCCCATGTGACGTATGAGAAAATGTAATATAAATATGCGAAATGTTAACGAATGCCCTTAGAACATTAATTAATAATCAATTTAAAGAATGTTTTTATGAAGAAAAAAAAAACCATTAATATTTAACAGATTTTTTTATTTTTCATAAAAATTGTGTCAAAATTTTCTTAAAATAGATTGTAAACCAATGACCTTAAGGGACTCGTTAGCATGACCTTATAAATATTTTATAAAAATATAATATAAAATTTGTAGGTTAAATAATGCATGTGTTATTTAAAAATATTTTCTATTTTTATAAGTTTTAAGTAATGGAATATATATAAACGTAATTTAAGAAAAATATTTAAATTATATAATTATTAGAAACGTAACAACAATAAATGTTTATAGTATCACTAAAAAATATTTTAATTATATTTTTGATGTGAAACTAACCAGTCATGTCACTTTGTAAAATTTTTAATTGGTGAGCGATATCGTTTAAATGTTCTTTTTACTATTCAAATTTTAAATGAAAATATACATAAGATGCATTATTTTAAAAAATCTTATAATTTGATTAATATTAATTTAAAAAAAAAAAAGTTTAAATGACTTCTTATACTAATAGATTTGGAAAAAATAGTTAAATTAACTCAATTAGTTATTTACTAATAAATTTTACAATTGAAATGAACCGAAATAGGACCAAAATGGATTGAATGAACTAAAGTAGACCGAAGTGTTACACTGATGTGACTAACAAGTGCATGTTATATAGATGCTTGGTTAACAGAGCTTGAATATCCTCTGAAAGAGCAATCTAGAGAGTTGTCGGTAGCCAAGAAGACCCTGCAATTTTAAAGCAATGTTGATATTGATTAAATAGCAGCATGCTACTATTAAATGGGAAGTAACATTTTCATACATAAACTTTCGACAAACTTAACCTGATCCACAGATCAGAGCTACAATTTACACCAGTTCAAACCATTATCAATAAGTAAGTCATGTGCATTATTTGAGCCTCTCTCTGCGTAGTCTCTCCAGTTCCTTTACCATCTGCCAGTGTTCCAATGACAGGCAGTTTTCACCAAAACTAACAGACATTAGCCGGCCCATTGTCAGCCATCTGTTACACGAGAAAGAATATTACCAATGTGCAACAAATTTGCAAATTTGAAATGAAACAATTTACTAACATCACAGAAGAAGTCAGCCTCTAACCTGTTAAAATCTTGGCTCCCTATGCTCCGATCAGATTGCCTTGCTTCAACCAAGTCATTTTCTACCACCTATAAAGTATCATCCAACAACATTAAGTTTCTAAAGGTATATTTCAGCCATATACAGAAACAAAGGCAGAAATGAAACTTCAAATTCCAAAATGCATCTAATACATCACTTTGTGGAAACAGGGAAGCGCAAACAGTGCTGTAACACACTAGCATAGTTAGGCCACATAAAATGACCAAAGAATAATTTAATGGAAGGTGCCTCCAGAAGATATTGTTTAAATCAGATTTGTTACATCAGCATGAATGCTCCAAGATGTTCTAGGACCATAAAATGGAAAGGTCTTTGAATTTTTTTAAAGACTGAATTCTTGAGCCAGAGCCCCTATCAATAAGTTACATTACATTTCCAGTTCTAGAAGAAACTTGTTAATCAAAAATGACATTAAGCAAACTCATACCTTCTGCATTTCTGACTCAATAGAATGTGGCAATGATTTAACAGTAGCCAAATACCATCTCCAAGCTTCTAGTGCTTCTGCAGCCACTACTTCAGAGGAATCCACTGAAGTAGGCTGGAATGGTATAACTATATCAGCTGGCAAGATGTTTGATTTCCCCTCAGAAATAATTAGCAACTGGACATCAGCTGCCATCTCCATTTTATAGTACTTAAAATCATATTCCACCTGAAAATAAATAGAGTTTTAGGGGTCTGTTTGGTATTGTTGTAGTAAGTAGAACTCCATTTATAGAGCATTAGCTGCAAATTTTTGTAATAAAGAGTTTTGACCTTTAAAGCATTTGGCAAACAACAGTGATAAAGTACTTTTGAGTTGTTACTCCCTTTGGTAAGCGAATTGATAAAATAAGAAGAAGAGCTTTTAGATGTGAGAAATGACAGGAGAAGACATAATAAGTGTTTTATATTTTCAAACTTTACTCTAACTAATGGTCGATATTTATTTAATTAATAACAATGTCAATAATATTAATATTAGTAGTAGTATCACTCTCTCTCTCTCTCTTAAAATGAGTGGGAATTAATGTTAATTCATGAGTTCTATCAAAAGTTGGCACAGTGCACTAAAGAGGTTTCACAATAAAGCTCGGATATCAACTTTAGCTTAAAGCTATTTCTCAACTTTTAGATGGTTCTTAAAGCTCTTTAGCAAAATTGCCAAGCAAATGGTAAATTTTGCTAGAGAGCTTAAAGTTCTTTAAGCCCCTCCTCAATGCAAAGCTAGACAGACAAACAGACAGACAGGTGATTAAATATATCAAGTTCATATATTGCAAATCATGTCTATGAGCAACACCCATCCAGTAGCCCCATGAAGCAAAGGCACAGGTAATATTTCTTGCAACATAATCTGACTTTAGCAGAAAAGGTAATGCAGATTTTTCCTACTATTGTGCACTAAGCAGTCCAGCACATCTCTCTCAAGTCTCAATTCATATAGGCCAATATACAAGGAGTAGGGGATATATACATGTAAACATGCATACATATACAAATGATGAAGTACCTTCTGCAGCTCCATCAGATTTTTTAACAACCTTGTATTATCCACTCCAACAGAGTTGAGGGTCCCTGCTTTCAATTGGGTCTCATCAACGATTAAGTGTGAACCCTCAGCTAGCTGCAGAACTCCAGTAATCAGCCTGGAGCATCAAATATGGGAAGTCGAGAAAAATCAATGAGAAAGAATTGATTGTAAATTCAAGTCATTAATCAAAATCAAAATCAAAATCAATTCCTAGTGACAAAATGAAAAATCCCATTACCTGTTTGTCTCATAATCCTTTATTGGGGCAAGTGAGGCAGAGTTAAGATACTCCACTGTAAGGGGTATGCAATGTGTGACAGGTAGGAGGTCTTTAACAGCAAGGCTAAGTCGATGGCCAAACAGAGACACACTTTCTTTGCTAAAACCAGTGAGATTTAGTGAAAGCTTTCCCACAGCAATATTTTCTACTCTAGTATGCACCTGCTCAAGAAAAACTCATTAATGTCAACTCATAGGTACAAGAGATTTGGAGAAGCGACTTAATTAAGACTATAGAGATGAGATATGGACAACTGACAAATCATCATTATCATGAAAGAAAACCACTTACCCTGGACAGAAGATGCAACAACATGAAATGAGCAGCAACACTATCATCACCCAGGACAGCTGTAAGATGCCTCAACAGAGCCTCCCTTATTTCCTTAACCACATGGGGCTTTAGCTGTGGGAACAAATAATTAATGGCAATTAAACAATGTAAAGGAATTAAAATAGAAGAAGGAGACCTTAAAGATCAGAAATTACTGCAAAGGTCACAAAAATTAATTCATAGGGATAAGATGAAACTAAGGTGTATAAAGTCACCTCTATAATAGGGGAACTATGAAGAAAGTCAGGAACTGTGAGCTTCCTGTGAATAAGACAATGGAGGCGTGGCACCTTCACCAAAAAACACAAAATAAAAAGAAATAATAAGGTGAGGATTTAAGAAAACAATGAATCACAAAACCAATTAGTAACTAGACTAATACATGACAAGTTGTTGACATTCACATTACTAATAATGAATCTAATGAGAACTTACAGAAGCACAACTCAGCTATTACTTAGAGTATAGTTAGCTGCCATCAACAAATACAATGAAGAACCAAAAATAAATTGGAGCAGCAAGGAGTCAATACCTTGTGAGGGGGTAAATGGACCAAGACATCTTCACTAAAACCATTAGATAACTCATCCTGGTCATCCTTGTCCATTGAAACCTCTGAATCAAATGTGAGGACTCCAATGAACTCAAAAACATCATTCAGTTTCAAGTCAGACTCTGGAGAATCATATATCTGTATCAAAAAAAAAAAAAAATCATCAACAAAAATTGTTAATTGAGAAACCAAAATAAGTTCAACACCATTAATATTGGTAAATAGTCTTAAATTAAATTAAGAAAATGACCAACCACTTACCTTAACAAGACAAGGAAGAGAATCACTGTCAATGCTGGGTACCATACTCAAATGAGAGCAAATGCCTTCATTTATAGGCTCTGTAGTCTGAGAAGACATGGAAGGGTGTCCATCCTCTTTCTAGCATAGAAAAAGATATTCTAATAATTAAAAGTATACATATCAATGGCAAACAATTGGTTCGTTATATCAGATGCGCAAATGTTGAAAGGAATCAAATGACAGAAACTACAGAATTTGTCACATCCCTATATCTGTCCAGGATGAAATGCAATTAACGAAGTGAGCCCATTATGGCCCCTAAGATCAAGGCAGTCCATGACACCTTTCCTTTTAACCAAACAACCCAGAATTTTCATGGTTCCCAACATATTTGAATTAAGGTTAGGCATACCTGGTGTTAATAACATTAATTAACTATAGGACTCAAAATATCAGCAGATTCTTATCCAACCAATGGAAAGAAAGAAAACCAAAAAAGAAAACAATTGATCATCATCTCTACTTACCATCTTTTTGGTACTAGGGGAACCTTGAAATCCCTCATCTGAGACCTGACATTGAACATGCTATGTCAGTTAGATAAATCAAGGACATACAAAATCACATTTTTAAAGCAAAAGGAAGTCGAGTACTTTAAAACCCAAGAAATCATCCAATATCCAAAGAAAAGCCCAAATAAAAAGTGAGTGTGATTAGTGTATAATTCTATCACATTAACCCCATAGAACATTGCAAACTAAAACATTGACGTATAACTACTTTGGAGCCAACCTAAACTAGGAAGGTAATACGCCCTCAAAGTAATGAAAGGGGAAGCACATTGCAGTTAGTAGTTACCCTTTCATACTTAAAATCTTAAATCAAGTCCTTTTTTCCACAACCGCTGACATTACCTATTGTATTAGTACATACTAGATTAGTGGTTTCAGTGTGTGTGAAAGTAACAGTGCTCCAATCACAACATGTCGCTTTAGAAAGTTGTGAAAAATTCTGTCTTTAGCATTTGTTCTTGATACTCATTAGCTCATCATTCTTGAGCAGCTACTCAAATGAAAAAAAAACAATTGCAGGGATGGAACTCACAAGCATATCCATGTGATCAACGGGTTCATCATCCATTCTCCGACGCTTCTCTCTCTGTTGGGATGAGCAATCCACACATCGATTCACCAACGATTCAGATGATGGTTCAGTCCAAGAATTCCGCCCCGGAACCTTAAGACAATCAAAAAAAAAAAAAAAAACATCAAACCAAAAGAAAACTTAGTTAGAAACAAAAGAAGCTAGGTGGGCATGTTTTATATATATAAGAAGAGAACTCACAGGAACGCAATAAAGTAAACGGCGTTCCCAAACTCGCATATGAGGGGAAGAAGTGGAAGCCATAGGCATAGGGAAGTGAGAAACATCCATAAACTTGTTGGTTCTCCAAACATCACCATCCTTAAAAGCACCAACGTAAAATTCATTACCCAACATGTCTTGTATCATTCCTCGGAACCGAACCAATGTATTGGGCTGAACCCATTTGATAGTTTCACCATTCAGAATCGGAACCTAATCAAATTCATTTACCACACATTAAAAAAAAAAAAAAAAAAAAAATTAAAAGACGTTTTGTTTTTGTTAACCTTAAAACCTTAACAAAAGAAATGTAAAAATGTACCTGAGAGAGGTGGGTTTGGTCGGAGAGGAATTGGCGGAAAAGATCGAGTGCGCCCCAGTCCTTGCCGTCCAGTGAGGCTGGATCGAAATCCAATCCTGATGAAGCTACTGCTTTCTCGAATGTTGATCGGACGGCTCCCTGTGGATTTGCTAGCAGATCGTACGCTAATCCCACCATTTTTCTGATTCTGATTCTGATTCTGATTCTGACGTTCTTTCACTGTGTCTGTGTCGATTCCGATCGTTCGCGCTAAACCTAAAAGCGGTGGTTAAATAGAGTTAGGGTTTTCCCGCCAAAAATTGGGAATTGGGTGGTGTGTGTTCCCGCCATATTATATACCGTAGTCATGGTCCGGAGTTCTAGCTGGACTCTCAAATCAAATGGGCTTCTTAAGCTACCAGCCCAATTGTATCATAAATCTAATCTCTTACCTGCTCTTTTTCTTCATCAACGGTCTTTTGTCAATACAATAGTGTTTTGATTTGATTTGATTTATTTATTTCTTATCTATAATTTATATTGGCTTTTATCGAATCAATACAATAGAAAAATTTTATATTCTTATACCAAAGTGATTAATCAATAAGATAGTTTAATATTAGCCTCCCAAATAAAATATTTTGGTTTCGCTCGTAGTAATAAAAAGTCTCTATCTTACGTTAACTTGGTTTGTCTTGCTTTTATCCCACATGAGTTTACTTTGACCTAAAAAGAGTATTGGACTCAAATGGGACACCCATAATTTTCCCTTCTCAATTGCCATCCTTAGCAATTCATTCATGGAATTAAGATTTGAAAATACTTAATCATTTAAGCAACTTGCTAATTATTTTTTAATTGAAATTTAAATCCTAAAGAACATCAAAGGAGTAATTATAGTGCCCTTAATCCTTTTAAACAATGTCCACTAGGGGTATTCGACTTTATACTCCATCAACAACTTTGGTTTTTTTATAAGGAGAGAAAAATATTTGTGGCAAAGTGTTGTTGGTGGAATATTGAATGAACCTTCCATTTTGAGATATGAGATTTTTATTCAAAACCGTTTAATAAAAAAATAAAGCAGAGACCTCCTAATTTAGCTAACTTTGTATTTGAAAATGATAATTAAGTTCTCTTATCATAGTTATGGTGGCAGTAGTACACTCGTTTTCAATGAGGTTACCTTACAACAAAACAAGTGTGAAATCCAAACGCATTCTAACATGAAATTAATGGGGTAAGCTAGTGACTTGTTGGGATAAACAACCCCCAGTGTCTCTCCACTGCAGCACCACCCTTGAAGTCCTCATATTAAACATAGTAAATATGCATGTTTCAATTGGATTTCCAGGCCGTTTTGGAGTTCCACCATTTGAGAGCGCGTGCTTTATTAGGTTTGTATTGTACACTTGTGCATTATGAATGCTTGCCACTCCTGCATCGCCGTCTGAGGGCCACCCTGACTCCGACACCACCACTGGGACTTGGGGCGCTCCAGCTTTCTCTAGTGAAGCATGCAATGCATCAACTATGGCATCAAAAACAGGTTAATATAACTTAAAATTACCATCCCTTAAAACCACACTTGTGGAAGTGAACAATGCATAAGCTAGTGAAATGTTTATAGGATCTCCAATGTAGCTAAAATAAGGGTACACATTTGCTAAGAGTGGACCGCGGCTTAATATATTTAGGGGGCTAAGGCGAAAATTGATTATCTTGTTTTATATGCAAAATTACTACTAATTAACAAAAACTACATAGAGATTTTTCTTTTTTTAGAAATTTTATAAACAGAAAAAATTTGACAAAATTTTCCATACTTGTTGATATGGTAAATTTTTTTTTTTTTTTTTGATAAGGTTGATATGGTAAATTGATAATAGTAAGTAAAAAAATGGTGTTAGTGGTAGACTTAGATGAGAACTAGTAAAAATTTGCTAATTAAACTCTTATTATTATTTTTATTTTTTTAGAAGTACAACATTCACAATATTTTTTTACAACAAATCCTAGATTTTTGAAGTTTTTTTTTTCTCTCTCTCTTTCTTTGAAAATATCACTATAATTATTTTTTTACCATCAATAACAGGTTGTAACAACCTACTACTTAGTATAATTGTAAAAGTGTTGTAAAAAATATTGTGGACATTGCATTTTTCTCTATTTTTTATTTGTTTTTCATTTGAAAAAAAAAATATCATTTTATTTATTGATTATAAATAACCTTATTGGTTAAAATTTGGGGTCTTTTTTTTACTTGGGACCTTAAACGACTGCATTTCTTGCTCCATTGTTCAGCCAGCACTCTTGGGATAACTTCATTTCCAACAGCTATATATCGAAAGTGGACATCAGGCCAATAAGACCTGATGTTCTTTTGGACCCAATCTTGTGCCGCACTATAGGAATTTGCAAGCCTTTGAATATCCTGATCTGCCACTCCAACCAGGACTCGAATGCCAGACCCTCGAAGTTCTTGTAATACTATATGATTTGTACATGGCCACTACCTCGTTTAGTCTCATTCGTCCAATATTATATGATTTGTACATGGCAACTACCTCCCTTGGTGACGGTAAATTGTCACCAATCAATCCATTGCATACTCAAATAGAAGAACCACCTTAGGACAATAATTAAAAATCAATTTAGCACTTATTACTTAACACTTAAGGTATCCCATTTAGCTTCGGGTTCAACCTCCTGTTCATTTCATTGGGAAAGTGTGTGGACTCTTCACCTAGTCAATAGAATAATTCTTTTTGAAAAATATTAAAATTATTATCAATTTTACAAAAAAAAAAATTATAAATTGAAGTAATAATGAACCTGACTGGTGCTATATCAATATTATAATAAATAAATTTTCTACCTTCTCCTATTTGAATTATAAAATTATTGTAATAAAATTTATAATATCCTTAATATTGCTTGTTACATTTATATCTTTATTGCTTGTTCATTGTCATTTGTCTTTCCAAAAGTGATTTTTGTATTATTTGGCAATTTTGACATGGTTTGCCTTTTCTATTAATTGTATCGCGTCTGTATAATCCTAACTTTAGTATAAGCTTTCAACATTGAAGCTCTCAGATACTAATATAAAAACTTGTGAGAAATGAGCTCTGACAACTCAATACATGAATGAAATGAAAGAAAATGAGCATTGGTCAAATACAATTTCACATTGGTCATATTTTAGATTATAAATATACAAGTATTTAGAAGGTAGTGAGTATATAGTACAACTAAAATACATTCATTGAATAAGAGTTTATAAGAACTCACTTGCTAAGTCTGGTCCGACTGCTAAAAGAATGAAGAAGCCAGGACGTAGCAGTCGAAAGTTGATGGCCATTATTGGAAGGATTGTCGTATGACTTTGAAGCATTATACTATTTTTTTTTTTTTTTTTTTTGTTGAGAAAGTTGAAGCATTATACTTAAATCTGCAACAATAGCTTAATTAAACCATATATATATATATGGACAAGGATATATAACCGGGCAGGTTTAAAGCTTGTGCAGCTGAAATTATTCAAGTCTTGGGAGTAGTTGGCAATGCAATTTGTGTGCTCTTCATCTGGTTCCGTCCTTTTCTAAATACTAGTGATTGACCCGTGCTTTGCGCGAGTTTTTTTTATTTGTAAATGCGTGCATATTAGTCTCTAGACAACTATAGGTTTTTTTTCTTTACATAAATTTTATAAGAAATATTATATTATTATAGGGTTGAATTTGTTTGCTTAATAGAAGTTTACATTTGAAAATTAAATAACTGCTTAGCTGACGTTCTCCTTCTTTAGCGAGTCTACCTTCAATTAAATGTTCTTTTTTCATTGTTATTGATGAGTCTAGAAAAATCATTAAGGTCATCCATTAATATGGACAACCTTGCATCATTAGCAGGCCATCAAAGAGAACCACTCAACACATTCAATAATGACTATCAAAGGTCTTAAACTCTCATCAAGACAAAGAACGTTACAATCAAGGTAATAATCACCCTAATTTATGTACAACAGCTACCTAAGTCACCTATAAAAGGGACAATTTGTCTCACTAGCTAAGGTATGTCAAAAACTAGTACAAAATACTACAAAACACTACCTATATACATAATATATGGGCCGATACTAACTTAAGTATTGGAGGCTCCCCCACCGGGCACAACCCAGTGGTTTCTTCGATTTATCTCTCTTTCATCTTGCAGGTCTTACAAAATCGTCTAATGCTTCGGATTGGACGAGTGATCCAACTGACAATTTTGGTATCATCAGTTATTTACCCAAATAGTTAGTGGACATTTTTAAAAACATAAATAAACGTATGTTCATGCAATTTATATGTAAACTATCAAACATATTTCATAGAAAAGAGGAAAGAGGAAAGAGAATAAAAATTAACAACTCAATTACAATTTTGAATTCAATCTAAAATATGTAGGTGGTAGTAAACTATAGTTTCCACTTTCCATCACAATTAATTAACAACACATACAGGGGCGGCCCAACATAATTAGGGGCCTAAGGCGAAAAATTTATGCAGGGCCTTTAATAGATAAATATTAATTAAATAAAATTATTTAATACTAATCAAATTAAGGTTAATTTGATACATTAAATATATAAATAATACCAACTAGACTAATGTTAATTTCATATAGAGAATTGAATATCATAGTTAAATTATAAATATTAATAAAAAGAAATAAAAATATATTGCGATTGGAAAAGATACTTTATTTTGGATATAAGACGATGTATAGTTAAATAAAGTTGTAATCTAATTTTTAATTTTATATTTTGATTTTAAGAGAGAGAGAGAGAGAGAGAGAGAGAGAGAGAGAGAGAGAGAGAGATATTATTTGGTGTATGGTTTTGTAGGATATTAGTTTACAAAAATCAAAGTCTCAAACTATTAGGGGAGATTAATCTATAATTGATGATTTAACACATTTGCAACATCTTTTTGAAATATTTTAGGGTTTCAATTGAGTTAAGGTTGTCTCGTACTTTGAGAGTCTTAATAAAAATGAAAAAGAAAAATGCGCTAATTAAAAGTACTATAAAATGTTCAAAATATAATGTGATATTGTTTCTCATTGATGAATTTCATCAATTTAACTAATGAATGTTTATATTACATTTTTTGTGATTAATAACATGGCAATTTGTAAGCTAATAGTAAAATTTGTACATCACTAATAAAAAAAATGTACAACCTTTAGAAAATATATATAATTTTATAAAAATTTGGGCCTTTAACTATAAAAAATGGGGCCTTTTTTTTCAAGAAAAATTTTGTTTTTTAGTGGGGCCTTAGGCCTAGGCCTAACTTGCCTAGGCCTTGAGCCGGCCCTGAACACATATTCTTGTGTAAATGAAATGCAATTGCTTTTATGAGCGTGCTCGATCGATCAATGTTCTCTAGAGTTCAAACATTTAGTTATTGATGAAATTAAGCATCAGATGGAAGGGCCACAACACAAGAACTAAAGAACCAAGGGTGCTCATAAGATGAACAAAATTCTGAATTGAAATGTCTATATATATAGAGTTTCTAGGGTATACAACGGAAAGGCAATTCCAATTCTCTCCCACCATGCATGTTAAATGAAGTACAATCACTAGAAAAGAAAATTTTTAACCCAACCATCATCTTTATCTTGAGAAAAGTCTGGTAAAGAAGTTTCCTGATTTTGACCTCTCCAAACATGCTACATGAACATATCTTCCAAGCTTGTCCACTTGCCTTGCCTCACCCTTTGTATCTTTCTTGCAAACCTTACACGTTTTGTCAACCCAACCATCTTCAACATATTGCCCATCCACTAGAATCAAATAGAAAGAATAAAGATTATTGAAGATTATGAAAATTACCTCTGTGTAAAAGATTTATCAGGGTACTAACATATAAGGTAGACCTTAATTAGTTTCTGCCAGTAATTTAACTTTAGGTTGGTACTAGAACACTAGTATTAAAGAAACCAATATATGGGCTTATTTTCGGTAATCACAGGACTAAACTCATAAAAAACCTCTAAAAGAGACACAGTCAAGCTCAAACTCAAATATAAAGTGGTAAAAACTAAATAAATTTTGATTTAGGAATTATGAATTGACTTCATTGGAGGCAGATATTAAGCAAAGAATTAGTCACACAAATTGATGAGTCCAAAATTATTACATTGCTAAAGCAAAATTGTAAAGTTGTGGTTCATACCCTCAACATAGGACTTGAAAAAATCCTTGTATGTCCCTCCAATTTTCCTTCTTAGAGCCCCATACTGCATGAATTGAAAGACCCAGTTAGATCATATAGGTTGCATGCACACATAGCCCTATAAGTAACATGCAAATTAAATCAAAATACACAAGTGCTAAGTAATTACACACACACACACACACAATGGCACACAAAATATATCACAAATGATGAGTTTTAATAAGCCAAAATCACCTGTTCCCTATTCATTCTCCCTCCAGACCTGGTGAACTCTCTAGCCTCGTCCAGAAGCTGAGCATCCTCAGCAGATCTAACTTGAGAAAAATCGAGAGCTTCGGTTATATTACCAAACAAAGATTGGTTGCTCTCCTTGGGTTCTTCCTTCTGATCATCCTTCTCTGATTTAGCTGAAACTGTGAACTTAAAGCTCTTGTTGAACTTGACCCTGTGGTTAGACAAGCTTTGTGCAACTCCAAAATTTGAAGGGAGATTGACATGTGGTGTCAAGGGAAGAGTTCTCAGTCCCATGTTTATGTTTACTACCCTTAGCAGAAGCTGTTGTACTATGTTCTCTACGCAGCTATGCTACCTGCTCCTTAAATGTTTGTGTAGGGATAATTACGTTTTGCTTGTTTGGACCATTAAATTACGGCCACGTAGTGTTCAATATAGCATGGCCGCCACTCAGCAAATCTGGTGGCTAGTACAAGACTACGTGGTGCTCTACCAGACTATTATAGTTTGAGAGGAGCATTTGGTTTTGCCCTTGGGTCAGTCATCGGTTGATGACAGAAATATCCTGGACTAAAAGTCATGTGGCTATAATGACCAATCCAGAATAAATAATAAAATAATAAAAAAAAACCCAAATTAGTTTATGAACTTTGGGTTTTATTATTACAGCCAAGTGATTGAATCAAAGTAATTGTGACTCAATTTTGTCCTAAATTTATACTGTATTATTGTCTTCCTTTCATTTCTTTTAGTTTGGTATTAAAAAGAATCAAAAAGAAGGGGAGAGGACAAAATTCGTTCCTATTCAATTCAGTTTATGAACTTTTTCGTGTTTAGTACGATCAATTGTTGGTTAATCGGGTTGATCACAAAAATAAAGACACTTTTAGTGGAAAACGTTTTACATTTTCATTTGCGGTCCTTTTATTTTCCTTCTGACTATGATTTATGAACAAGGTCATTTTGGAAAGTTTCGTTTATTTTTCCAAAAAACCAAATCCCAAATGGCTTGTTTTGCATTTTACCCAATAAAAAAGGTGAAATTCAGTTTAAACCTTAAAACAAGTTTATAAATAATAGAAGAGCCAAAGTATCTTTATTTGCAGTGACAAGTGTCTATGAGTATACATCCGAGCAAAACTATTTAAAAAAACAAAACAAAAAAATTCTAGAAACAAACATTCCCTTCTAGGACCTTAGACAACATATTCTGGCTAGATCTCTCAAACTCCTAACTCAAAATGTTTCTCAAATTTCTAATCTCATTGAAATCCTTTCCATTACTTTTTTTTTTTTTTTTTTTTTTTTTTGAGGAACTTCCTTTCCATTACTTGATGTAATCATAAGAAAAGCTTTTTGATGGTCTTTAATGTGTAGCTTTCAGTTTTGACAACAATGAATGTTGTTTTGTTGGGCCAGCATTCCACTTTTAATTCAAACAAGACTAACATAAAATTCGGTCCAGTTCTCTAGAAGCTTCAAAGTGTCTAGGGAGTGTTTACTTGAGTTTTAAGTTAGTCTATGAGTTTTATTATTTTATGTCCAAATTAGGACTCCAAAGGGTCCAAAACTTAGAAGAATGATTAAAATTTAAAAATATAAAATCTATATAATATGATCCATCACATTCAAAGGAAAGATTTTGACTAGTGGAAAATCAAGTGTTTTGGTGTATCTAAGTCGTAAATGCCTAGAGTTCTTCTTCTAAATACGTAATTATCCTATAACTCTTAAATAATGCAAACATCTGTACATGACAAGAGCATGATAGAGCACTAGGTTCTTAAGCAAAAGGTGACAATACGTAATAATCCTATAACTCTCACGTGATGCTTCCCCCAGGAAATTCATGGTTTCCCCACCAGTCCAATATGAGTTTCATCACCCTGTAAATAAAAGCAACAAAACTAGTGTAACTCTCTTATATGCAAGGAAAAATAAATCAAACTTTCCAAAATGCTTCACCACTTTGTCAACTTTTCCACCCCCACCCGTCACTGTTAGCCACCCCTCCATCGCTCCCACTAACGTCTCCAATCTCCGGTCACCAACCATTGCTGCCGCCACCACCAGTCGCCACTCACAATTTTTTTTAATCTAAATTAAAAAAAAAAAAAACTTTAAATATACCTGGGAGATGAAAAAATGTAGGAAAAGTAGTAAAAAATATGTTTTCATAGCATTTTTAGAAACGCTATTAAATACTTGATTTTTATTTTTTTTTCTGACGATCAAAATTATTTCCGTCAAACCGCTAGATTCTACATCAACTACCTTTAAGTTCGTTTGGAATAGCCTAAATTCATTGGTTTATTTCACTTAGAATATATATTGGATAAAACTACCACTATAACTAGGACAAAAAAAAAAGGTAAAAATTTAAGAAATTTTTACATAAATTGGCTTTAAAAAGGATGCCATCTACATTCCATAGCCAAAAGCAGTTTGGAGTTGGAAATCTTATTTACAAGAATTGCTAGTCGGCCTTCAACTTTCATCATCAAGAATTTATCCAAGAATTTCTTGACAGCTTTTAATAGAATTTTTAAAATTTTATAGTAGCAATTTCATTTTTCCATAGAGTTCAATGAATGTGATGGCAATTGAATCATCTATGAAACCAGAAAGCTAGCTATGAAAGTAGAGTTAATATTTCTAAAATCCTCATTAATCCGCACAATCACTGTATTACCTTACATTCACACCTCTTCCAGGTTTATCTGTATGTGACATTGGCAAACAAAAGAAAGCTAGCTACATATGAGGCCTACACTACATAAACCATGCCAACCTCAAGAAGAGACACTGTTGGCACCTTGAGTGCCACATCTGGCCCTCTACAATTCCTCCTCAAGAAATTATATCCAAAGTCAATGGCCAGTCTCTTGAAGAGAGAAGAACCTTGCTTTGCTCGGACATGGGAATGCCCCAATATGAATGCAGTACCTGCTTGTTGAGCGGCATAGAGATATGCAAGCTCTTCTTGCAATTGTGCTTCCACTTCAGTTTGCACATCAGTTTCAGACTCGTCGTCAATGGCAAACCTCACTCTTTTACCTACTGGTTCCATCT
The DNA here is from genome assembly GCF_932294415.1 of Quercus robur. Classification (NCBI taxonomy): domain Eukaryota; kingdom Viridiplantae; phylum Streptophyta; class Magnoliopsida; order Fagales; family Fagaceae; genus Quercus; species Quercus robur. The sequence continues at coordinate 67,134,061 of NC_065541.1, read as the reverse complement.
CAATAACATCTCTAACACTTTCTACAGTTGGGAACTCAATGGATACACTTTCTGGCTGCACATTCTCCTCAATCTCATAAGCTGGTGGCCCAGAGAATGCCACTGTTCCAATCACAGCTAATTTACTCTCACTGGATGATTCATTTGATCTTGATGCATCATCCCCATTGCAAGAATTAGTCCAATTTGTTTGATGCCAATCATAGCGAATGAAATCCGCTAGTCTTTCAACTAGCTCAGTTTCAAAGGAATGGACATCCTGATGAACATCACGATATCCATACCGGACAATACACCTATAGGACCTATGAGCCGTAGGACCAACACGGCCAACAAGATACCGCTCAGCAGGGGGCACATGTGGGACAGGAACTGATTTTACACACACAAAGATGAGTATACGGTGGAAGGCAGGGAGATTAGTCACAAAGCGTGAGAAGTTAGCTGGAATACCAGAGGTGAGATCACTGAATACTAGACCAATTCCTGGAACCCGAGCAATTCCTAAGCTTGGTCCTAAGGCTAAAAGCCACTCTAATGAAACCTTGTTGTGAAGGTCGTATTCATATTTCTTGATGGTTGCATAGTGCCAAACAAACATGACAGTCATGAGGATCAGGGCTAGAAGGATGGGAAGCCAGGCACCCTCTTTGAACTTGGTGAGCGAAGCTGAGAAGTAGAGTAATTCAATAGAGCCAAAAAAGAGCAGGAAGGTGATAGCTATAATAGGGGGCTTTTGCCAACAAATGATGATAACCAAGGATGTGAGGCATGTAGTCACTAACATCACAGTCATCACTGCTAACCCTGCAACAAACAAGAAAAAAAAAATTGTTACTCTTATAATTGGAAGTAATTTAAATTAACCCATCCCTTCCTTTTAACCCAAATACACTACAAACATCTTCTCAACAACTATATATCATCCGAGTAAATGAAAAGTTAATTGAACTTTTGCACAAGGTTGAAGACTAAAGTGATGAATTTGAAAGTCATAAATGTGATGCAATGCTTTCCCCAGAAGATCTCAGTAGAAGTTGTCAATGATCCTTACAAAGAAGATGACCTTCCAACAATTCTCTCTGATGGTTCTGAGGGTTTTCATGATTTAGTTCAGGCTTAAGCTTAGGTAGAAATTTATAGAATTTAATGATAAGTTTTCTGTTAGGATCCTGGCAAAAAAGATATAAAAGCATAACTTACCAGATGCATTCCCCATGTGTTTTGTGTCTCTGAATCCTATGGTCACAGCAATGCAGAGGATCATGAGCATCCAGTTGATCTCAGGGATATAAATCTGGCCATGTATCTTGTCAGAGGTGTGAATGACCTTGACTCTTGGGAAGCAACCAAGTGATTGGCTTTGGTTTATGATAGAGAATGTTCCACTTATGATTGCCTGGCTTCCAACAACAGAAGCAAGAATGGCAACTACAAGCACCGGCCACCTCACGGGTGCTGCACCCAAAAACTTTAAACCATTAAGCCTTCCATAATAAGTAAAAATCCTAGACAAGTACATGATTTTGGGTTGTTCGTAAATAATATAAAATGGACTTGTATGCAGGTTTTTAATTGCCTATCCCATTCCACGTGTTAAAATACAGGCCCAACGGGCTTTAGGCCTATTGTGCTTTACTAACTTGTATTGCACTCCTATTGCTTGTACAGTACTCATAGCTTTACCTATATAAAGGCAGTCCCTTGTACAATATTTTACACAATTCAATGCAATAGACCTTTCAATTTTTAACACCATGCATAATAAAATGCATGAATGATTGAGGTATACCAGGAACTGAGACATAAAAACTGATGACGTGGCTGGAGTGGTGATGCTGTGACAAGTAAGCAGCTTGACCCATATAAGCCAATATAAGTGCTGGATAAACCAGAAAGGTAAAAGCAATCTGCAATAAGAAGAGTAGTTAAACTCCACTCATTCATAGGCAAGTCAGACATTTCCATGGGTGGACACTGGACAACATTACTAGAACCAAAGCTTGAAAGGATAAGTTTTTCACCAAAAGAAGAAGTCAGAGCTACCTGAATTGCAGTGTATGAGAAATGGCCAAGATCAGCAAACATTGCCTCTGAACCTGCATAATGTCATGTATACTTTTAGCTTAGCTAGACATGGTAAATTAGATTGCACCTCAAGTTGGAACCAGTTCTTATAAATAACAAACAGATTAGTTACACCTGAGAATTTCTACCTTAACCATCACTGAGGTTTCAGTCAGAAATATATCTACACGTAAAATTGCTTATATTTTGCCAGGGAAGAGAAGGGAAGTTTTTAGTGTTACTTGGCATGTTTCCCTGTTGAGTGTTGACATGTCAATTTCAGATTTTTAGGCTTTTAGAGGCTGATAGTTGGAGGCCTTAACACAGTTCATACCATAGCCATCATCTAGAACTCATAAAATATGCAGGGGGGAATGGGGGGAAGCACTAGAAGAAATGTGAATTTACCATGTGTTTGTGTTTTCAAATTTACCTGTGATGCACAACAATGTTCCACCCAAAGACATCCATCCACTTATCCTTGTCTTCTTCAAGAATATGAACATGTAATATGGGGAAAGAGCTTTGTAGATATGCGGATTCCAGTGAATTATATTGTATAAGCCAAGGGCACTGATGCATAGTAGCCATGTCAACACAATTGGTGCAAAGAAAAACCCAACACGATGTGTGCCGTAGTGTTGAAGCGCAAATAGACACAATAGTATGAAGCAAGTAATTGGAACCACCGCATCTGCAAATGGCAGCATAGTATAAATGTACAAGATAAAATAGATCATGTAAAACACACAATTTACTTACTGTTAGAATTTAACATAGTAAAATCTAACGCCATATATACCAAAACAGAATTTCAGTCACCACAATCATATTATACTTTGAGACATCCAAGCAATTTGGACGGTTCCCCCACCTCAGGCCAAATAGCTATTGTTCACTAGGCCAGAATGACGAAGTGGATCCCTATATCCAATTATCACTTTCAAAGATCAAAAACAGAAGGCTGCTGATTGATTAAATAGTATTATCTCAACCAAAAAAATTGCAGACACGAGTACAATCAAATACAAAGTAATAATGCTATAAAACTATAAAAGCAGATTCTCATATAACACCCAGAAGGATTAAATATGATTGAAACAAGCAGAATTAGATATGCAAGAGAGTACAGGCTCATAAGCTTACACTGGTGGTGTTCCTTGGACATGGATAGCTCAAGGCCAGAAACCGCAGAGAAAACTACATCAAATAGAAACTAGATAGTCAGCAAACCAAAATAAAAAATAAAAAACTATAATTAAATATTATCAGCACATTTATAACCAGAAAGTCTACCTGAAATGGCTGGAGTGAGCACTCCATCTCCAATTACCATACAAGTCCCAACAAGAACCAAGATTAGCAAAGCAGTGTGCAACCATTTGTACTTCTCAAGCACAAATTTCACCCTTGAACTGTTTTTCTTCTCTGGAGGCTGTTCCAGTTTATATGTAGAGAGTGCTTCATCTGCAACCTGTCTATTGGGTAGAAGGCTCACTCTGGCGTGCCTACATATCAATGAATAAAGGGCAAAAGTACCACCTGCAAAATTATTGTTCATGCATAAGTTACAAGTGACAACCTAAAGACTGGATGATATAGATATGGCTCATTTCTTCTTGTACTTACCCTCTCCATTGTCATCAGCTCGAAGTACTATAAAGACATACTTGAATAGAGGGATTAGAGTGAGAGTCCAAAAGACAAAAGAAAGAACGCCAAAAATCTCTTCATTGGAATCTGAATGTTGAATATCTTCTGCAAATGTGCTTTTGTAGACATATAATGGGGAAATGCTCAGGTCCCCATATACCACACCAAGGCTTTGGTAGGATAAGAGGAGGGCTGTCTTCCAAGACTCCTTCTGAAATGCATTAAGCCACCAACATTGCATGAATTCAGTCAATTAAAGTAGTATATTATATAGCTACTGACTGTTTTTATGAACAAAAATTTCTACCAATAATTTTTGCCAAACTCTATTTGCCCCAGAAGAAGAAGAGAGGGACAAAGCCAGAGCAAAAAGAAGACACAAATTACACCAATACAAGCAACAAACTGCACAAACCTTTGGAGTTTTCCAACACTTGCTATAATCAAGATCCATTTTTTTTCACCCCTCAAGTTATGATGTTGAGCAAAGTCACCTGCAGATCTGCACTTAAAAAATAGAAGCTGAAATGGCACTCTCAAATAGAATCAACTTTTTTTCTAGAAAACAAAATTGAGGAATTTCAAGATGACACTTCCAATGACACTCATAAAGCTCTCCACTTTAAATGTGCAAAAAGGAGATAGAATGACACATTCACCCACTTTTCAATGAACCCACATGACATCCATTCTTCTTATAACACGCGGGTCTTTATCATAGAAAATGGAGCACAATATTCACCATTCACTAGAACCCAGGAAAAGCAACAAGATAACTCAAGGAGTTACCCCTACAACTAGTGGTGAAATTGTAAATTTCCAAATGATTGAAGCTCAACTACACTGAATTATTTAGACAGAGCAAAATAAATGTAGAAGGGCCCTCATTAATTTGCCCGGCAGTTTTGTTTTTTATTTTACCTTTTTTTTTGGTTGATGAAAAGAGAAAATAACAAAGTACCTAATACCTCACCTTCATCGAGACGACTAGTCCAGCACGAAAGTTTGTAACATGTCCAAAGTTTTAACTCATATAAAGGACAAAGACGCTAAAAAAACAGGAAAACTCTAATGAACAGTTTTATATGCATATATACAGAAGAGTTTCAGTTCTCACACGGAAAATAAACCGAACGGTTCTATTTTAATTGATGACAATGAAAAGGCACATTCACGTGATTCAACGACAGTTACATGAGCAAAACAATCACACCAACTACAACTCAACTAGTGCCCTCGAAAATAAAGCTGGTTCCAATGACCGTTTATCTTTTATCATACCCACCCTCTCTCTCTCAGTCTCTCTCTCTCTCTCTCTCACACGCACACACACATGAACAAGTTTACAACTTTTCCTAATTTAATAGTTTTATTAGGCAGCATTCTGTGAATGAAAGATGATACATCACTTTCCACGTACCCACCAATCTTCATTCTCTTTCCTCTAAAGCTTCTTGGGTGGATAAGAAATAGAAAAAAAAAAAGAAAAGAAAAAATGAGATTTAAGTAACTTAAAAGGAGTGGTTAAAGGTGGGAAAAAAAACAGCTTCATGAAACGTGCTAAAGTCTAAAAGAGAGCATAATCATATATTTCTTTGAAAACTTACCAAAGCTTATTTTGTCTGAAATGGCGTGATTAATGAAGAATAAGATTAGGTCCATAAACGTTTCCAAAAAAAAGATTAGGTCCATAAAAAAATAAAAAATAAAAATAAAAGATTGGGTCCATAAAAAATAAAAAAGAGTAGGACTATCTTACAGACAAAACCATGTGAATCACAAAAGGCCATGAGAGCTGAACATGTTTCCATACCAAAATGTACTGAGCACCAGCTTTTCCTAAAACCTTTATCACAACATGCATAAAAATCTCTCTATGCTTATTAAGCCCTGCCCCTTCCACTGCCTCTGCCAGTGGCCTACCCTTTCTGACCCACTTTGTCCTTTTTAGCTTTTCGGCTCCACTCCATTATCATATTTTTTTCATCATTTCGATCAGAGCTGGAAGATAGATATTTAGATATATAGTGGCTAGTGAGGAGTGACGTTCAATTTTTCACATTTATCTGGAAGAATCCCAAGCACATTATTATAGCAAATTCTGTACTACTATACCTTCCATTTCCACCTTACATTTTGAAGCACCAACCAAGTCAATCCAGAAAAAGGAGAAAAAGAACTCCATCATACAAAAATTAACAGGCCAAGTTGGTACCCAAGAAAATCTTTTTCCTCAAATAACAATCTAATACCAAAGTAACGTAATTATGGTTATATTCATTTTTTATATGGGGTTGCTTACCTCCTATACTTTTTACAAAGGTATATAGTTTTATTTTAACGAAAGACAGTCCCATCATTCACTAATTAAATAAAATGTGTAGATTAAAACCCACTACCACTTATTATTGTATATTTAAAATAAAAATATATATCCAGTTAAAAAAGTACTAAAGGTAAATTAAACCATTTTATATGTATACTAGTAAGCAAATCTCTAAAAAAATAAAAAAAAAAATTAAAATTCAAAGTCAAAATCTTTTTATAACATAAAATTTGGTAATTATGACAATTATTAATGAACATTTATTTTGATTTTATTTTTATATGAATTATTAAATATTAAATATGAATTATGATAGTTATTAATTGGAATTTATTATTATTATTATTATTATTATTATTATTTGAAACTATTTAATAAATAATTATGGTTTTTTAATATATATTTATTAACAATTGTGTTTGTATATTAGACTATTATTTTATCATTTAATTTAGGGATTAAATTTAGAATAGAATTTAAGTCCAAGTAAAAACATATATTAAACTATTGACATGTAAAATTTTGATGACACAAAATTTTATGTGGCGAAATATTATAAGATCAATCAAAAGTCCAATATTTTTGGTTATATATGTAAGGACACGATTCGTATCGAACCACAACAGTGTTGGGTTCGCACGTAAAAAGGCCCAAACAATATCATTTGTAGAGCGTGGGTTTGAAAGGTTAGGTCTTAGTCACCAGGCGGTGAGTCTTTCGTGGTGTTCATACATGATTAGGTCATTTTCGCCCTAGGAGTCTTTCTCTAGGAGGCAGGCTGGGAGGCTCTGGTTTTTGGCCATTTTTCCCAGCCTCCTCTTTTGGCGCACCTACCTTTTCATTATATAATCATTCTTGGTTGATCCTAGCCCTCCACTTGTTGGTTGGGCAGGTGCTTACTTCTGTATCCATCCCATCAACCGTCCCCTCTTACTTTCTGCTAGTTGCGAAGATCGAAGTTACACCGTCCAAACGTCTTTTCTCATTAACCGGATCTGGACGTTGGCAGGTGCATTTAATGCGGAGGGGACGCATTTTCCTTAATCCAATTTTGCACCCTGCTTCCCTGTGGGCCCCATTCCACTCACATCCCCTTCAGGGGGCTGTTTGGAGATAGCCTTTACCAAGACGTTGATCTTCCCATTGAAGTCCTGGAGTGCCGAGGACAGTGTAGTCCTCAGCCGTTCCCCTTGACACCTCAGCCTTCGATCATTCGTCCTCGGCACGGGCCCTGGGCCCAGATAGAGTTTGGGCCAGATTGTAAACTTCCCGGACCCACAATATGTATTATTATAGATTATAAATATGAAAAGAATTACACAAATAATGGGTACTAAGAAAGTAAGGATACAAGTGGGTTTTTGTTAGCTCAATAGGTAAAATATTTTATTCTTAAATAAGAGATCTCGGATTCAATCTCTACCTATATAAAAAAATTAATTGATATTTTGTTCCGATAATAAAAAACAATCATTAAGAGTAAACGTCATAAATTGAAATTCTATCGTATATATAAAAACAAAAACAAAAACAAAAAAAAAGTTAGGATACACAACACAATGATTCTTGAAAATTTAAGACCAATGAGAATATGACAATTAATTAATATCTTTAAATATATATTTTTTATAAATATTTTTTTTGTATATTATAAGTTTTCAAAATAAATAATAATTTTCAAAATTTTAAAATACATTCATAAAATCAATTTTTTTTTAATATTTTATAAATGAATATATTGTTTCCTCCTATTACACACATGCTGGATATTTTGGTGTGTTCAACATGGACACACTAGTAATTTTGAAGTGTCCATATTTCTTAGATGGTATGACACTCTTATGATATTACTACACAAGTATAAGTTAATTTTATTTATACAAGTTACCAATATTAGTACTTCCTTGCTTGGACTTTTGATTAATGAATGTTTTCAGATCAACATGAATATGTGAACATGAGGAAGTTCAACCTCAACATTTATTTAGTGATCAATCCTCTGACCCCTTGATAAGCTTTAAGATATAATTCATATACGTAAGCTTGAAGATCTGAGAATGAGCATGAGCCTGCTTAATTTTTTAACCTTTTTGTTTTTTTAGATATACTATAGTTTAAGAGTTAAAAGACAGTGGGGAGAATGATAATTTTGGCTGTATTTTGTAGCAGATTAAATGAACGGTTCAGAGAATGACTTATAGTCCTCCACCTAACCGACAGCACTGGATGTCCTAAGCAAAAATCATTACATTGTTTTACTAAAAATTGAACAACAAAGGAGGGAGCAAGAGGATAAGTCAAGGATTTTGATTCCTTGTGTAAAATGCTAGCAATATAATTCACATTCACATGAGGGGGAATATTGCACTTTAAAATATTTAATGTCTTTTCTAAACTTTTTTTTTTTTTTTTTCCTTCTGATTGATTTTTTTTTTATTTATAAAAATAACAATAACAATAACAATAACAACTTTTTATCTTTAATCTTTAATATTTGTTTGTTATAACTTATTTTCATTGAAAAAGTACAATTTTTTTTTTAAACTTTTATGGTTTCCTAATTAATGATGGTACATTGATAATGAATCTGAAAAATATGTTTTATTATTATTATTATTATTATTATTATTATTATTGCTGAATATGTTTTATTACTATTTATTTAAAAAAAAAAAAAAAAAAAAAAACTTGGACCATATATCCTTCGTGTCATTGCTATTCATTCACTCTATGTGCCATGCCTAAAAACCAACCACATAAATAGGAGTATAGTTTGCGTAAATAATCAATTATGTGTCCTAGACTAGACTGCCCACGACAATCTGTCGTCATTTGTGGATCAAAATCCTCTATTTTTATTTATTTTATTTTCAACAGAAAATCCTGTATCCTTTGAAGGGAATAATTAATGAGAGAAAAAAGAAAAAAGAAGAAGAGACACGTGGTTGGTTTGTAGGCTTTAGAACATAAAGGACGTGCAAGGTAATGTGACACAGGATTTCACTCATAAATTATCTTACCTAACCTTAAGTACTGTACAAAAATAGAATAATCCCAGCGTAAGCACTAAGCCTATCATATGGGCAAGTTTCCACTACTGAACTAGTTCAGTCATTAGTGGGACTTCTATTTGAAGGAAGAGAAAATATAATATCATATCATATAGTGTGTTTTTTTTTTTTTTTTTTTTTTTTGAGAAACATCATTTCATATAGTTTAGTATGAGTAAGTCGCAGAATTTTGTTACCCCATAATTGGGACTAAGATTCAACCACTAACTATATAATAATTATATATTGGAAAGAACAAGAAGTTCAATCTTATTACTATGCAAAACCAAAACCACCAATATTTTATAATTATTAAGTGTGTTTGGCAAAAATTAAATAAAACCAGCTTATTTTACTATTTAATTTATTTTTGTTATTATTTATGGGTTCTTCTGCACTTTTTGGTACTATTTATAAGTCTCATTGTATTATTTTAACTAATTTTTATCTTTATCTGTAGTATTTTTAACAAAAAAAAAATTAGTTTCAGTAAAATAAACGGATTCCAAACAAACCTTAAGCATCAAATTTAGCCATCACCCTATCTTATGGCCTGTTTGGATGGAGGGAGAGTGAAGGGAAGTATAGTAGAGTTGATTAAAAATAAACTAATTTTGTGTTAAATCTATTTTATTCTACTCTACTCTTCTCTTTCTTCCTCAATCTAAACAAACCATTAATCTTATAAGTTATCCAAACAGACCATTAATCTTATAGGGACTATTAATCTTATAGTAGAGGCGGCAGCCCCGGGGGGGGTTGGGCCGCTACCTAATGTGATTGTCTTATTAGACTAAGTTAGGTTAGGTTAGGTTCCACAAAATTTAAAAAGAAAAAGAACAAAAGAAAAAGGCAATTCAGCCCATTTCAATTTTGAATGATCCGTAATTCTCTCAAAGCAAAGAAACAAAAATCCCTATTTACAAAGACAAATAATAAATAGTTAAGTGTTATTGGGAAGTGAACTTGTTTGACTTCTCCATTTCGGATTACTGTTTATTTTTTTCAAATCAATGTTGCCGTGTTTGGTTGACTAATAAGTGAGCGTTTGCGTAGGGGCAGAGTGGCGTTTTGTCCGTGTTTGCGTTTCACTTGGCTGAATGTTTATAGACCAACCATGTAATGAAAAATGCGTGAATAATATTTTTAGTAATAAAAAAATGTTTTATTACGGTATTTTTAATAATAAATTTTTAATTTTCAGTAAAATAAATAGCGTCCAAGTAGACCATAAAAGATTGGTTAGCTTCGAACTTCTGTATTCTATGACTGGGTGAATTTATTTTTATTTTTATTTTAACTAATTTTTTAGTGCAAAAAAAAAAAAAAAAACACTTGACATATAATAAGATAATAAATATGACTTTTATTTTATTTTTAAATAATGAGAAAATAAGCTTAAATATTTGACTTTTCCAACAATAAATATTTTTAAAACTAAACTTCACTCCTAAAATAAAATAAAAACTAGACTTCATGACAAAATGGAAACTTATTACAAAATTTAGACCAAAAACAATCATAGATAATTTCGTTTTGAAAATGGCGTCGAAATATTTTTAAATATATTATTGTGTTAAAAATATTAACAGCAACATTTACTTTAGTATTTTTATTTGTTTTATATTTTATTAATACTTAATTCTCAAAAGAGAATAATTTGAATCTTAGTATATATTTAAACAATTTTGATCTTTACTTTAGATTCCAAGAACGGAATGTTATATTCATTTCATTTCTACTCAACCAGATTATTCCATATATATTATTCGATATGTGTGGAAGAGAGAACTGCAATCACTTCAAAAATTAGTCAATCTCTAAAGAGTAACATCATCCGAAATATCAAAATCAACAAAACATTACAATAGGGGAAGAGGAGACGAGAACAAAACAAAACCCTCCAACCGAGACTCTTCCTCATACCAGACCAACCAAGGCATTAACAGTACTAAACACATCTATTAACTTTCTTCTAAGCATGTTTGAGTAGTTCCGTATGAGCAATCTCCTGCAACAAAAACCTTTAATCATCCACAAGTAGGCTTAATTAGTCCAGGATATAATGCACTTTAATTAAGTAAGAAACCATCACTAAAACATCATGCAAGTTTAACCATCAAATTAGTAAACCCCAGTGTTGAAATAATGATAGATAAACCATCTCTTAATTAATCTCAAAGTTCAGCCACCATCCTAATGGTCATGAATAATACAACCCCACCACTATAGAGGGTATCTAATCTTTGTTTTAAATTGACATCTAGAAAGTCCTGAGTTAGGACCATTTTGGAACTTTCTTTCTTTTACTTTTCTGGTTAGATTTGGCACCTGGACTACCGTATCCTATTGCATTTTATGCCAAGATGAACTAGGTATGGCTCATAGCATTAATCATATTCAACTTAACTCAAAATTGGTCCCATAACGTTTGCAAAAAAGTCAGATTAGCCAGTAGTTCAATAGTTGTGTAGATTGGTTTTAGAAATGTAAGAACATTTATATCAGCTTGTGCAAAAATTCATGTCCATTTTAGTATAAGAACCTGTTTTTACTATTTTCCACAACCATATTTCAAAAGCATTAACATCAAATTATCTCTTTTACACTACATTTCATTAAAATATTATTTTTTACCAATTCTCTCTCTCTCTCTCTCTCTCTCTCTCTCTCTCTCTCTCTCTCTCTCTCTCTCTCTCTCTCTCTCTCTCTCTCTCTCTCTCTCTCTCTCTCTCTCTCTCTCAGAGTAAAGAAGTACTAAAAATTGGCTTTGCAAGTGAATAGTAACTATATATATTTATACAAAAAATCGATTAATGTCTTGATCTGATAATAAAAAACTATTATTAGGAACGAACATCATAGGTTAAAACTTTGTAAAAAAAAAATGTAGATTCCCATACTTTTAAACTGCCTTATGTGGGTAAATTTTGAGCTCAAAATGTGTAAAATTAACATCTTACGCTAATTTATACACATTAGTGTGAGTGCGGCTTAATACGTCCTTCCAATTTAAGATACTAGTGGATTTAATACTGGGTCTATGATTAAATAGAGCAACCTTCAAAGGCCCATTAGTGGATTTACATCAGACTCACATAATTAGGCCTCTCTAGACTATGCTAACAAGTGAGAACTTACCGGAGGGCAACAACTAAGTGGGCTCAACTGGGACAAACAAGTTTTGGTCCAATTGTTTTTGACTTTGAAGCCAGTGATCATGTTCCTTTACTTATTACTAGTATTATTATTAAAGTAGTGCCGCGTTGTGTAATCTATATACCAATTTCCTGCTTGAGCATTAGAATAGAATGAGCCAGCTACTAAACTATTAGTATTTTGATGTGGCCAATCTCAAATTAGGAGGACAATAGAAAATGAGTGATTAAAGCTGAAATAAACTGAATTTTGTAAAATGAACGCCTGTGATGCCATGAAGATGGATTCCACATCTTTTCAGCAGTCTCATTTGCGCGAGAGTTGGGATGCCCAAAATAGGTTGTCTGTGAAGCGTGTCAGTGGCTTGAAGTATGACCATTATAATGGTATAAACTTTCAGTAAACTGATGTTATAGAGAAATCACAATATAGTTTATAATGGTACAATTTTCATGGCTTTGGAAACACTTGTACCATGTTAAAAAAAATGAAAAGACGAAGAAGAAAAACACTCACTTCAGTGACCAACTCCAGGGCTAGGGGCACTTTCATACTTTCCATAAACATCATAATCATCACCCACAGCATCATCTCCAGGACCAGCCTCCATGGTTAGAGGCTTCCTTGTTGCCCATACTTCCAAATGGCACTCTGGACTACTACAAACTTTGCTGTATCTCGCTGTTGCTGTAGTTGTTTGGATTGTCAAAGACACAATAACCAACACAAGTAGCACAGCAATGGCCTTCAACGCCCACCTAGACATTTCACAAACTAACTAGTCTCAGATTTAGTAAAACAAAGTTTAAAAGGTGGTCTTGAACAGAAAATGCCAATTTGACTTCTTTATATAGGGCATCATCATGGTGATAGCATTAACTTTTGAAAAAAATAAAGTAGTTTTATTAGGCTTGTAAAAGTAAGGCCTGGAGGGCCATGACATAAAATTCATGAAGGAGTAAATGCATTTGAAGTTTGTTTATTAATTTTTTGGTAATGAGCAATGAATGTCACTGACAACTCAGAGGCATTTATGTTTTTGGTTATGTTAACATATGACTTAATTATTAATAAATTATTTTAAGAAAGTTTTAACACTATTTTTATAGAAAATATAAAAAAAAAGAAGTCAAAAATTTTAATTTTTTTTCTTTCCCAATAAAAAATTCTCAAAACTAATACTCTTAGGACATCCATTAGTTTTTCCCTTATACTTTAAAGTCTTTGACCACATCACGTATGAGAAATGCTACGTGCATAACAATTTAACAACAAATCTTATGTGGCAAATTCAATTACTAGTAGACAGAAAAATAATTTCAATAATGGACCTAGATTAGAATCAATAAAAACTCAATATTTGGGATTTGTTGTAAAATTGTTATGACTACTAGTGGACAAAAAAATAATTTTAATAATTGACCCATATTAAAATCAATAAAAAATTGATACTTAGAATTTGTTATAAAATTGTTATGAAAATGTTATGGAAGTAACATTCTTTCACCATATACTCTCCTAGAGACTCCATTACCTTTCCTTGTTTGTATATCCATTACTACTAGGCAACATCATGCATATGATTTTTGACAGTTGAAAAATAGAAAAAATCATAAAAATTCTAAAATTGCTTGAAATGCCAAACCAATTCAAATTAGGCTCACTAAAAAGAGATTTGCCTACTTGTTTAGACACTTGCAATATACGAAAAGATGTCCTTGCCTATACAGAAAGCTTTGGTAAAGGCATTGATTACACCAAAAGCTTAAAAATATTATGTTGTCCAAAATAATTCACAGTTACAAACTAGTACATGAACTAGTGTTATGTTGTAGGGGATGAGAGGTATGAAGCTATTATATTTGTTAGAAACTTAGAATTGTGTAGTTAAATGATTAAATTTATTAAATTTTAATATTATAAACTTTTGAGGCAATGGTTAATTTAACGTGGTTTTAAATTAATTTAAAAATATTGTATAATTTATATAGAGGTGAAATTCCATGGAACCTTATATTAACTATATATGTGGCCATGGTGATGAGTTTCTGTGTAAGATATAATTAAAAACTATATATGTCTGTTAAAACGGTTACAAGGTTTAATTTGCTCTAATTAAGGTGGTCTGAGCTTATTAAAAGTAGCTTCATGTCTTCATGTGTCGGTAAACTAAGCCAGTGTCAGATATTCTAAGGAACATGCAACTACTATTCACTACTTGGAAATTTGCATGGCACAGGGGGGTCTTGTGAAATTCATACCAAGAACTGAAAAACATGCCAAGGAGTCTTGTGAAAATCATGGCAAGAACTGAAAAACATGATTTATTCATATCGATCAAACCAAGAACAATAAAATTTAATTTAATTTTTCTACTGTATGAACTATGCTCTCTCTCGGAAATTGGTACTCTCAAGTCTCAAAATCAGAGAGAGAGAATTTTCACTGCTTATGAAACACATGAACTATGGTATCAAAAAAAAAAAAAAAACACTTATGGTAAACTAATTATTGATGTTTCAGCAAAAGCACGATTACCCAGACATGTTTTGCATCCACCGCGTGTATTATTTGTTAACAAACATCAACATGTTACGCATAAGTCATAACATTATTTATTTGGCCTAAAAGCATAATGGCATGGCATGATGCTATATATATTGCTTTAGCCAGAATTCCCCCAAAAAACTTTTGAAAATCAGTCTCCATATATCTCTGAGGAAAGTTCTGTTGCATGTAATTCAAGCCATAACAATATTATATATAGGATCATACCCAATTAAGCTTAATTAATTTGTATTAGCCCAAACAGTACTAACCCAAGCTCATCACAAAACTTGCTCCCTCATCTTTCCACAGTTAAGTCCGTCTTAAAGCTCACTCATAAGCCCACTTGACCCTTACATCTTAAGTCTTAATGAACCCATCAACCCATCAAGTCTAAATCCGAGACGTTAACGCCTCGTGCCACCATTAATATACCTCTGACATGTTTATTGCATCCACTGCGGGTATTATTAATTTGTTAACAAACATGTTACACATAACATTATTTATTTGGCCTAAAACACAATGGCATGGCTTGCATGATGCTATTGCTTTAGCCAGGATTTCCCTTGAACTTTTGACAATATTAAGCACATATTCAAAGGATAAAACTGATGGATGAAGAACAAAATCAAGAAGGGAATCATCCAAAAGATGAAGTATGTATCTATAGTATGTACAAAAAGGAGAATCAAACAAGAAAAAGAAAAACCAGCACCCACTTCAGTGACCAACTCCAGGGCTAGGAACATCACCATAATGTCTAGAAAAATCATAATCATCACCCACAGCATCATCTCCTGGATCAGTAGTCTCCATATCTAGAGCCTTCCTTGTTGCCTTTACTTCCAAATGGCAAGCTGGACTGCAAACTTTGCTATACCTTGTTGCAGCTGTGATCCTTATTTGGATTGTCAAAGACAGAGCAACCAAAACAAGTAGCACAGCAATGGCCTTCATCAACACCCTCCTAGCCATTTCACAATTGAAGAAGTCTCACATTAAGTAAAAACAAAGTTTAAAAAGGAGGATCTAGATCTATAATTAATATTAGGCAAATACCAAATTTGACTTATTTATACGGCATCATCATGGTGATAGAATTTTGGAAAAGATAAAGTAGCTAGTGGTAGGTATATAAGGCCTGAGGGCCATGCATGATATAGAATTCATGTAGTGCATTTCCAGTTTTTTTATTGGTAATGATCAACGAATGTTATTGACCAAATTTCATTTCATCACTTTTATGTTATAAAAAGTCTTTTGACCACACCATACGCTCCCTTAACTTTATTTCTTGTTAATATATCTATCCGTTATTACTTATTACTCGGCAACATCATGCATGCGTCAAATTAGGCTCACTTGTTTAGACACTTGCAATGTACGTAAAGATGTCATTACCTATACTATATATAAAGCTTTGGTAAAGCCACTTATTACACTAAAGCTTATAAGTATTATGTTGTCCAAGATAATTCAAAGTTACCTAGTACCCTCCAAATTACCAATAACCTTGAGGTTTAATAGTACTTTCTTTGTTAAAAAGAAGAGAGTTTGAGGTTTGACCCCTCATATGTATGAGAATTGTAGATTATGATGAGGAGTGCTTTCTATAATTTATTAAAAATTAAAACACGAAATTGACTCCAAATTGGCTGTACCAGCATCATCCCTTATTCCTATATTCATTCTCAAAGCCCATAGTCTATGCTTATCAATCATTGTGAGTTGTGATGTAGTAGAAACTAGAGTGAATTATTCATTACTTCTAGAGCAAATTAATGCTCTTATTTTACATAATAATGAATGCTTCGCAATGTGCAATCTAACTTTGCTCAAATAGTGGTTTTTAAAAATGTTTCCTAAACGAATGCATTTAGAACATCTATTAACAAAATTCATAATGAATCTTACTACACTTATAGTAAAATTAATTCACCGTTAATATAATAGAGGAATAAACATTGTTCCTAAAATAATGAATAATTTTCCATATAATTTACATCCATTATAAAAAATAAAGAATCCGATTAATAGATGATTTGTTAATTAATCATTTTTAAAAAGTTTTAATATCACTTCTATGAGAAACATTAAAAAAAAAAAAAAAAATTTAAAAAAAATTTTGTCAATACCTTTAAGTCATTTGTTAACTTTTTCCAAAAATAAACACATCCCATGTATGCAATGATGAGAAATTATTAGATCCACCAGGAGGACTGCTAATGTAGTCCTTCTAACCAATGAGACAAAACCATCTATACAAATGTGTGAGTGAGCTCCCTAATCAGCACAAGGAATAGAAAATAAAAATTATCAAGTGATATCAAATTTGCATAAATAATAACATTTTATTGGTTGGGAGGTCAGGGAGGACCACGTCAGCAGTCCTCTTGGTGGACCTACAGCCATACGTACAGGTGTGCCATGAACCTTGCATTAACTATATATGTTGTCTTGACTCATGAATTTGTGTGTAAGATATAAAAACTATGTCTGTCAGGTTGGGTATAAGCTTTTTTTTGTTGGGATCATGTTAGCGGATGCCCATTATTAATAAACCATAATAGGAAAAATTTGACGCACACCACTTTTATGGGAAATATAAAAAACTGTTAACAACATTTACTATTTGGATTTTACTAATGTGTGCCACATTAATTTCCATTTTTGGAAAAAAATTTCTTGGGAATTGAAAAAGTAACAACAACTTTTTTAATTCTCGAATATTTTCAAAAATACTTAAAAAACATAATGTGTGCAGGGCACACATTAACCTGACTTCTTTTCTTTTTTTTTTTTTTTTTTTTTTTTTTTTTTTTTTTTTTGTGTGGAGGGTACAAGGTTGCTGTTTAATCATATTAACGGCAGAGGAATTACAAAAAACAAGAACACTAGGTTTTCCTTTCAAAAAAAAAAGAACACTAGGTTTTATGAGCTCTCATTAATTAAACGTAGCTGCATGTGTTGGGGCACTAAGCCTGCAGTGTCAGATATTTATAGAAACAACTATTCACTAGTTGAAAAATTCCATGGCACATGGGGGTCAGATTGTGAAAAACATGGTTTCTTGACTTCTTCAGGTTGATCTCTACGCATCAAAGAAGAACAATAAATTAAAGTCTGTATGAACTATGAAGCTTCTGCCTAGCACTCTCGGAAATTAGTATTCTCAAGTCTCGACCGCTCTGCCGTTTACTCTCAAAAAAGAAAAAAAAAAAAAAAAAAGTCTCGACCGCCAAAAAAATAAAAAGGAGAAGAACACGCATATTCTTTTTTTCTTTTTGGAGAAGAGAACACGCATACGGAATATTCATCTAGCAGAATTTTCTTTTATTATTATTTGTCATTAATTTGTAGAATGCATGCGATTATTATATGTCCAGTTGTTTAATTAGACAAGTGAAAATGATACTTGGTTCTGATTAAGATTTGAAAATATTTGATAAAATATATTACGACATGATATCACAATTGTCAAAAGCAAAATATAAAGATGTGGGGTAAGCGATCATAAAAGAATGGTTTATGAATGAAAATTTGGAAGAATTTGTATTCAAGAGATCCTTCTGGAGTGGATAAGAGCATATGGAAACACATGGTAAAGGATTGTGTGGGGTCGCCATTTTGGGTGTCTCCTCCAAATGTCAGATTTTTGAGACTTTGCGTCTCTTACTTCTTCACCTAAACAAGAGATATATTATGAAATAAATTAGATCAGGAGAGAGGAATCCCAATCTTTTATACACTTTCGGTTATCATAGGCAAATATAGTGGGGCATGGAACCGCCAATTGAGAAGGCTTTACCCCATAAACAAATTAAAAGCAGGGATCAGTGATTACTGTGCTTATCTCGATCTCAACTAATCATCAATTTTATCATCTAATTACTTTGCAATGTGAAAAAAATAGTGATATTTTATCTAGTGGACGTGATCCATCAGACCATTATAATTAAGTACTTTTAGATTATCAAAATATTCCTTGAAAAAGAAATGTTCAAGTAACAAACGTTAAAGGTTAGGGTTTTTTGTAGTTTAATGATATTACCCAATTCTTCAAAATCTCAGTTTCTCCTCTATAACTTAATTCAATTCTCTCCAATAGCAATTACCTTTTTTGTGTGAAATGGGCAATTGCATTTTCATTAGTTCATGACTTAAAGAGCGCAAGACTTCCCATTAACCTAAAACTTACTTAACTAACTAAAAAAATAATTAAATGACTGGGATCTTAGTATGAACAAATCGATTCTTGAATGATGATTTTAGATTGGTAGTTGTAGTAGTGTGGGTTGTGCCATTTTTGTTAGAATGTCTCAAACATGTACAATATGATGGCCCATTAATGGCGTATAGCTGGGTTGGTCGTTACTAGTTATTAATCAAATCAGCTTGACCTCCGACTAAAAATGAATTTAGGAATCAAGACTATTGACTGTGGATAACTAACAAGTCAAAGCACCAACACTACACGTTTTGTAAACAAAAAACTAATTGCGGATTTGGTTAGAAAATTAATCAATAATCAAATCAATCTTTCAATTGGGAAAAAAATATATACATATTATATTTTACCCACCGACACCTATGCGTGTCAAGTTTGATATCCTTTTGAACTTTCTTTTTCAGAAATATCCTATATTATATATCCAACTTAGTACAACCACAGAAATTGAACTTTAAAATACGAGGAACTACCCTCACAATATAGTTTTGATACTCATTCTATATACATAATACTATATATGATTAATGAATTTACGTTTCAATTGCAATTATTTCCAAAAAATTCTATGAGTCAATTCTTGGAAGACAGAGAAGATCTGACATCAACACGGCTGAACAAGCCGGTGGGCCGGTGGCTGTGTCTAGTCCAAATTCATTTAATATGGTAGGTGAGTACTTATATACTATTTTTCCATTATTTATCTTCTTCTTCTTCTTCTTGGTTATTACATTCTTTACATCTGGCTGTGCCTCAAACACCTGTTATTGGTCAGACCTGGTCCAATACAATTGAGTATCATTTGAAAATTACAACACAATTTTTGACAGGGGGTGCCAAGAAATTCCAGTTGGGCCTTCCAAGTACATTCCATTTTCTACATTGTCATTGTTGAATGTTTTCGGCCTCGATCACCATGTGTTACCAACCACACATTTCCTTGTGTAAAGTATATCATTAGAAAATATATTGTTATATTCTTTTGATCCAATTCTAATGATCCAAGTTAAGTCAGAAAGAGATTATATAAAGAAAAGAAATAATCGTGTTTATATTTCTATTTTCTATTTATTACTTTAGGAAAGGAATTATTCGAAATTAAGCCTATCTAAGTAATTCTTCTAGTCTGTGGCCACTTGATGAATTCAGCAACAACCAAACTCTACAAGCAACCACTAGATAGGTTGAAGGTCCCTCGATCTGACCCAAAATACAAATAAAAAGAAACACGCACAATATTGAGAGAGGGTGGTAAAACAGAAAAAAGAATTACTTCAAATATAAAAGATGGAAGAGGAAGAAGAATAAATAACCCTTTTAATTCACTTTCATGTAAATTATATCTATTTTATATAGGGATGACAAAACATCGCTATCCTACTTTTTTATCTCATGTATATTTTTTTTCTATCACAAAAAGAGGGTGGACACGTCACGATCCAAGTGCATGCTAGCATGTGTGTTTCATGTTACATCCCAGGTGCATGCATGTAACACACATATATTAATATCCATATATTTATTAGTATTCTCACCGTCACTCATTCCATCTCATTAGTTTTAGTTTTAGTTTTATATATATATATTTGATCTCATTAGTTTTTAATGATGTAGCATTATTTTACATCTTTTAATTCCATTAAGCACATATAATATTAACATTTTTTTCACTTCATCATTATTTTTTTTAGTTTTTATTTTTTTTATAAATCAGTTAAAAAGATAATTATGATGATTTTTTTATCAGCATAAAATAAATTAACGTCAACAATTTTGGATTAAATTATGTTTAGTGTTATCTAAACAAAAAATAATATAATAACATTGCATCTTTTTACAATTGTTTCACATACACACACATATATATATATATATAGAGAGAGAGAGAGAGATTTGAACATTAGACATTTCAATTGAAAACAT
Organism: Quercus robur; assembly: GCF_932294415.1. Taxonomy (NCBI): domain Eukaryota; kingdom Viridiplantae; phylum Streptophyta; class Magnoliopsida; order Fagales; family Fagaceae; genus Quercus; species Quercus robur. The sequence continues at coordinate 67,113,105 of NC_065541.1, read as the reverse complement.
TAAGAGGAATTAGTTGACATTAACACCGTTAACTATTGTCCATTAACTTCCTAAAAAAAAATATTAACCCAAGAGAGGTCAAATTAAAAAAATTAATTTTAAAGTTCATTTTAATTTCAAAGTTCAATAAGTTAATTATAAATTATGAATTTGAGGAAACAAAATGGCAATAATCCAAAAGTTCACGAACTTAAATAATTGAAAACTTAAAAATTTTAAAAAGCAAAATGGCAACAATACAAAAATAATATATCTTAGCTGATAAACCATTAGTATTTAAAAGGAAAATGGAGGGATTCTAACTAATTTTTTTTTTTTTTTTTTAACTAATTTCTAATACACAAGATGTGTTGTTACTTGTTAGATTAGATAGTTTGTGTGATGAACTTAGTTAACGTAACGTGAGCAAGAAGTCATTTCCACACCGCGTACTAAAACAAACAATAGTAGTTTCGTTTCATTGATCTTTGGAAGTCCAAATTCAAATACGAAAAATATGGAGTTGGCAATGTAAAATGGTCAAACCCGTTACGTGTTGCCCAAATCAGCTCATGTCAGCTGCCCCTCTTCCCACGCTCAATTCCACCTTTTACAAGACACCGCCTCCCTCACAACAGTGGTTCGTGTACCCCACCAAGCCAACAAAGTTTCATCAATATTGTTTTAAAAATTTTGACTTTTGATTTCTTCTTTCTCGTAGTTGAATGTCAAAGTTATCTTTGGGGGAAAAAATCTAAGTAAGACTCTGCCTTGTTTTTTTGATGGGACTCAAATCTTGACTAACAAAATTTATATTTTAGTACTTAAATAAGATTTGACTTGGTTTGTTTATTTCATAAACTTTCCTTCATTCTCAATAAAAATTCAGTTGATTTGCTCTATTTTTTTTTTAAGTGTTTCAAATTAGTTTTGTAATTCCACTTTAATTTTGTGTCGAGTGTCTCAACAATTGAGATTTAAGTAAGGATAAAATTTAATTACAAAATTGGTTGTAGCGTAAGGCTACAACTTTACTCAATATTATTAACATTACTACATATTTTGAAAATTTAACCATTGAATTGCATATTCTTTATGTGCTTAATACGTAGGTCAAATTTTGTGTCAATCGGATATTATTTACTATATAATTTATAATATTATATTTTATACATAATTTTGAATTATAAAAACTTGCAATTTAAACAATTTATTGATGACATAGCTATTGATATTTAATTTTCTTGAAATTTTGCAAGTATAGAGGATATAAAATGAAAATGTAATCCAATTGTGGATTTGTTAAAATTCACCTCCAATAAAAAAATATTGAGTAAGATTGTTGCCTTAGGTTACAACCAATTTTGTAGTTAAATTTTGTTCTTTAAATAATAGTTTAGTGATAATAACATTTTTTAAGGAGCCTCATGTCTATGATTCAAACTCCACCAGTTCACCTCTCCTTCCCCACTATTAATCTATTGAACAAAATGTCTAAATGAATTTATCATTAGCTCAAATATAAATTTCAATGAATTTAACCAAAACAAGACAATGGAGTCATTAATTAATCATTTTATCTTAAAAAAAAAAAAGTGTGATGAATGCTAAAATAAAATTTGACTTGATTTATTTTTCCTCATATATATAGTTGAAAGTCAGTGTGGGTATAATAAGATCAAATAGATTGGGCATTACAAGCACTATAGACATCATCAAGGTTGTTATGGAGCCCCTAATACCAGAAGATAAGCATAAGCAACTTGGAATGGAGAATTGGAGAAGAACCCAATTGTGCAGTTATTGCTAAAAGGCAAAAAGAGAGAATTGTGGATCATTGGCAATACCTCCCTCCAGGTATAATAAAATATAGGTGAAAAGCACATTTTAGTCCTTACATTTTCAAGCGATTCCCATTTTAGTCCTTATATTTTATTTTTACCGCTCTTAGTCTTTATCTTGAAAAACGCTTCCCGTTTTGGTCCCTGCTGTTACTCATTTAATAGAAATATCCTACGTGGCAAACGGTCCAACAGTAAATGCTAACGTGTATATTAAAATAATATTTTAAAAAGCCACATCAGATAAAAATAATATTAAAAAATGCCACGTCAGTAATTTAATTTTTGAAAAAAGCCACATCAGATAAAAATAATATAAAATTTTCTAACCTAATTATTTCAAAAAAAAAAAGAAAAGAAATTAGTTATTGTAAGGACACGATTTGTAACGACTCAACACGATACTGGGTTCGCACGTAAAAAGGCCCAAACAATATCATTTATAGAGCGTGGGTTTGAAAAGCTAGGCCTTGGTCACCAGACGGTGGATTTTTCGTGGTTTTCATACATAATTAAATCGTGTTCGCTTTAGGAGTTTTTCTCTAGGAGGCGGGTTGGGAGGCTCTTGAAACCTAAAATTTTATTAACTCTCACTCCCGATTTGTCATTCACGATGTATTTATCTCCCTTGACAGGCTCTCCAGGCCACCTATAGGATGGAGGAGGAGGTGAACAATCAGAGTAAGGCGGCCGAGAATGAACGCTCCAAGCGCTTACTGGCCGCGCAAACTCTTAAAGCTTCCGAGGACGACCTCGCCAAGGCCAAGACTGCCCTAACAGACGCTATCCGAGACAAGGATAGCGCCTCGACGAGTTTAGCCAACGCCCAAAAACAGGCCGATGATCAAACAAAACGTCTGCTAGAAACCGAGGATCAGTTGCAAATAGCTAAGGAGCTGATCAAGGATTTAAATAAAAGACTAGTCACAGCAGAGCATGACAAAGGTGTGGCGAAATATGCCCGTGATGAAGCCATAAGGGCCAAGCGGGAGGCCGAGTTTGCCAGAAATGAGGCTGAGGCTGCTAAGGAAACGGCCGAGGATGACGGTTACAACACGGGGGTAGCTGACAACCAAGCCTCCCTCAAAGCCCAGATTCCTGGAGTATGCAGGCTTTATTGCTCCCAGGTTTGGGAAGAGGCCTTGAAGTGAGCTGGGGTGGATGCCTCTTCCGATTTATGGAAAACGGAAAACATATTCTACCCTACAGCCATCCGTGAGGCCACCTCCACCAGCTCCATGACTGTGAGCGAACAACATGAGGAAGGGGTCACTCAGTCGGAAACCGTATAGGTCGGCGCCTCTCCTGGAGAGCCGCTCAAAGAGGGAGAGCTTCAGGAGGTGATTGAAGCATCTCAGCGTACGGATCCCGAGGTACCCAAAGAGGTTGCGGAGCCCGTGGTTGGCACTCAGATGCCTAATGCCGAAGAGCCAGCCATACCTGCCCAGCCCCTACAGGCAATTCCCCTTCCTATGGTCCCCCAAAGCACTGACGCCGATCCTACTCAGCCTTCCCCAAAAGGGACTGTCCTCCAGGGCACCGAAACTGTTCCTCCTTCCCAGGACGTGGCCGATGCAAAATTAAAGAAGTAGAAACCCCGGCTAGGCTTCATACTTGTTTTTAGTTTAACGATTAACTTGTTTCTTTTTCATTTTGAAAACTTTGCAATCTGCTAGTAGATTGAACCTGTTGAACACGTATATGAAATTCTTTTCTTCCTTTTTCCTTTTGGTTATTTGTTAGTTGCCCATGCCGATACTTACTATTATTTATGAATTTTGAACTAATCATTTTAACACGTATGAGTAGTTGTGCATGCGATATATTTAAAATCATGTTTCAGAACGTTAGCTTACCTGCACTTGTAGAGCCTTGAACTCATGTATGACCCTCATTCAATGGAGATATAGGCATCATTCGAGATGTCACGTGTAGTGTTAGGTCCTGCTTAGTATCCAGGTTTCTTTAAAGTAGTTGGTTCCCTATAGGTTTGAGTCCGAGGACCATACAATACCTTGGTTCTATCCAAAACTTGATTTTGATAAGTAGTTGGTTTCCCCATAGGTTTGAGTCCGAGGACCATGCAATACCTTGGTTCTGTCCAAAACTTGATTTTGATAAGTAGTTGGTTTCCCCATAGGTTTGAGTCCGAGGACCATGCAATACCTTGGTTCTGTCCAAAACTTTGATTTTGATAAGTAGTTGGTTTCCCCATAGGTTTGAGTCCGAGGACCATGCAATACCTTGGTTCTGTCCAAAACTTGATTTTTAAGTAGTTAGTTTCCCCATAGGTTTGAGTCCGAGGACCATACAATACCTTGGTTCTGTCCAAAACTTTGATTTTGATAAGTAGTTGGTTTTCCCATAGGTTTGAGTCCGAGGACCATGCAATACCTTGGTTCTATCCAAAACTTGATTTTTAAGTAGTTGGTTTCCCCATAGGTTTGAGTCCGAGGACCATGCGATACCTTGATTCCGTCCAAGACTTGATTTTGATAAGTAGTTGGTTTCCCCATAAGTTTGAGTTCGAGGACCATGCGATACCTTGGTTCTGTCCAAAACTTTGATTTTGATAAGTAGTTGGTTTCCCCATAGGTTTGAGTCCGAGGACCATGCAATACCTTAGTTCTGCCCAAAACTTTGATTTTGATAAGTAGTTGGTTTCCCCATAGGTTTAAGTCCGAGGACCATGCAATACCTTGGTTCTGTCCAAAACTTTGATTTTGATAAGTTGGCGGAATTATCCCCTCGGCTATGGTGTGGGACCTTGGTTTAAGGGGATTAGCTCCTCGGCCAAGCCCCTATAACCATCCGTGCTGCTGACGCTACAAAGCGCAGCCCCTAGTGAAGAAACGTAGCCCCTAGTGAGACTTTACTCTAAAACACTATATCCGGCTATTGAAAAATGATGTGAAGGATTGTATCAACCCACCACCAGTGCCAAGACACAAGCCTTTCCCATAGACGGCACCAATTGTAAGGACACGATTTGTAACGACCCAACACGATATTGGGTTCACACATAAAAAGGCCCAAACAATATCATTTGTAGAGCGTGGGTTTGAAAAGCTAGGCCTTGGTCACCAGATGGTGGATTTTTCGTGGTGTTCATACATAATTAAATCGTGTTCGCTCTAGGAGTTTTTCTCCAGAAGGTGGGCTGGGAGGCTCTGGTTCTTGGCCATTTTTCCCAGCCTCTTTTTTTGTGCATTAACCTTCACATTATATAGCCCTCCTTGGTTGATCTTAGCCCTCCACTTGTTGGTCAGGCAAGTGTCTACTTCTGTACCTGTCCCATCAGCTGTCCCTCCTTACTTTTTGTTAGTTGCGATGATCGAAGTTGCCTTGTCCAGGCGTCTTTTCTCATTAACATGGTCAGGACGCTGGCGGGTGCATTTAATGCGAAGAGGACGTATTTACCCTGAACCAGTTTTGCACCGTACCCTTACGTGGGTCTCATTCTACTCGCATCTCCTTCAGGGGGCTTTTTGGGGGTGGCCTTCATCAAGGCGTTGCTCTTCCCCCTGAAGTCCTGGAGTGCCGAGGACAGGGTCGTCCTCGGCTGTTCCCCTCGACACTTCGGCCTTTCCCCATTCGTCTTCGGCACACACCCTCCTCGGCATGGGCCCCGAGCCCTAATAGAGCGTGGGCTGGATCATAAGTTCCCTGGCCCCACAGTTATATTAATTTTTTTTCCTTTTTTTTGGAAGAACATGAAGAACGTGTTCTTCATTTTTCTTCCCCAACTAAGCTTGCCCAGAAAATTAAAATTAAAATTTACTTTTCTTTTCTTGCATTTTCTTAGCAACCAAAACCATAAAATCACTCAGATTTACAAAATAAAAAGAGATGCCCATAAAAATTTACAAAACACAAACATTCAACAAGATTTTCTTATGCTTTGAAACCAAACACAAAAAACACAAAACTCAAACCTAGATTTTCGGCCTCCATGCACAACTAAACCCAGCGAAGCCTAAATAAGATCTTAGAGAAAGCGTACACCTGATTCCACTCTGGATTCGAAATCTTCTCCAAATGAGTAGTTGATTTGGATTCAAACAACATACACCACAAACCCATAAATCAAACCACCCACTGCCGAACAATTCAAACCCAAACCCAATACCTAACTCACCAAACACCTAAACAAAAAATCACCAAACACCCAAACAAAACCCAAAGGCACGACCACCACCACTTTGAACAGAACCCAGCCACCACCAAAACCCAGCTACCAACGAAACCCAACTACCAAAAAGACCATCACGAAACCCAGCCACTAAACAAACCCAGCAAGCACCGAAGCCCACCACCAAATGGATCCAGTAAGCACCGAAACCCACCACCAAATGGATCCAGCAAACACCGAAAAAAAACCCACCACCAAAGCCGGCCACCGATTCAACTCCACAACTGAAACCCACCACCGAAACACCACCACTAAAACCCAACAACCACCGATTCGATCCAACCAAAACTTAGTCAGATGAAAAGAGATAGATGAGTGAAATATGCTGTGAATAGAGAAAAAGGAATGGGAAACGTAGAAGAGAGATATAGAGGGAGAGATGGAGAACTGTGAATAGAGAAAGAGGAATGGGAAACATGCTCTTGGCATGTTCTTCATGTTCTTCCAAAAAAAAAGGATAAAAAAATTAATTTAACTAATTTCTTTTCTTTTTTTTTTTAAAATAATTAGGTTAGAAATTTTTATATTATTTTTATCTGATGTGGCTTTTTTCAAAAATTAAATTACTGACATGGCATTTTTTAATATTATTTATATCTGACGTGGCATTTTTTAATATTATTTTTATCTGACGTGGCTTTTTTTTAATATTATTTTAATAGATACGTCAGCATTTACTGTTGGACCGTTTGCCACGTAGAATATTTCTGTTAAATGAGTAACAGCAGGGACCAAAACAGGAAGCGTTTTTCAGGATGGAGACTAAAAGCAGTAAAAATAAAATGTAGGGACTAAAATAGGAATCGCCTAAAAATGTAGGGACTAAAATGTACTTTTCGCCTAAAATATAATGTTGATGCTACTGTTAATCCCTCAAGCACCACCATTGTAGTTGTGGTATCCTAGAATAGTAATTTTCAATACATTTAAAGTTATTTCAAACGTATCTATATAAAATACTTTAAAATATAATTTTATCTATCTATAGAATAAAGACGTAAAAAAAAAAAAAAAGTGTCTCAATGTTTTAAAATTATTACAAACTCAGTTCATATAATTTTAATACATTTAAAATTAATTCAAAGATAAACTGATCATTTACTGAAATATAAATTTCAATGACAAATATAAAATATTTTCAAGAAAGTGATTTTCCATTCTTAATGATATTTGACTTGATTTATTTTTTTCTCATATAGTTGAAAGCCAAGGTTATGTGAGGGAGAAATCTAGGAATACAAATAAGGCCTAACTTCACTTGGGTTATTATTATTGTTCAAATCTTGAATAAGCAAACGTTTCAAAAAAAAAATTGTTGATAAAGCAAAATTTACATTAGTTCTTAAATAAGTGTTGACTTGATTTGTTTATTTCATAAACTTTGGCTCATCTACGCGTTGAAGCTCAACTACTCGATAAAAATTAAGTTAATTCGCCCTTATTTTATTTTATAGTAATAAAAATTGTTGGACCTGATTATTTATTTATTTATTTATATCTCCCTTTTAATTAAAAGCTTCATTTTATGATTAAAATCGAGGAAAATTATTAGGTACTCCGAAATATCATAAATGCGTACTCCCTTATATCACAGGGTTTCATCATGAATTTAATTAGTAAAACTCACCATTCATATGAGATGAAGAAATACACATTTATGATATTCTGAAAATACACAATAATTTTTCTAAAATAAAAAATACATGAGATTGGTTTAATAATTTTTAAGGTCTATAGTCTAACAACGTATAGAGTACGATGTAAGAACAAAGAATTACGAGAAGTCTTCGGCCCAAGCACAAGCTTGTGATAGAATAGAAGTCAAGAGTAAATTGGCTAATTCCCTGGTAATTGAAATTGAGAGTCATAAGTGCGTGTGACGCTAACGCGTGAGTCATGGCTAAATGTCCTATGACTTTATTTTTAGCCGTCGACCATGTCAACGTAGTGACGTACCTCCCATAAAAAAAAAAAACAAAACGTAGTGACGTACCCAACCCAACCCTTTTGCTCGCATCCTTTATAAAAACCCACGTAAACCTCCTCAAATTTCAAACACAACACAAATACAAATTTTTTTCATCCCTCTCCTCCCAATTCATCAAAGAATTCCACCAAAGCGTTCATACTAGATCTCTCTCAAAATGGCAAAATCTTGCTATCTTACACCAATACTAGTCTTCTTCTTCATATCTCTCATCGTATCTTTCCCATCTTCTTCTTCAGCTAGGCCCTTGAACAAGCCACTGAACCTTGCAGCCAATGAACCACTTTTGGAGCTTGAACTTCCTCAAGAAAACGTGGTTGTTGTGGCCTACTCTTTGGACAAAGATTCACACCATGCTTTACCATGTGACATGGAACCCAGCAAGCCCAGCAAACTAGCCTTCCCTTATAAGGCTCCAAGACTTTCCGGGAAATATGGACCATTGCTTTTTAGTGCTCTTCCCAGGGAGGTAAAGACTCCACCATCTGGAACGAGCCCAGGTAATAATTAAACGACGATAACAACTAGAGAACTACACAGACTTCTGCTGCCGGAGCTCAATATCATCAAGAATAACATTGGCCTGTATTTATATACTCGATAGTTAATTACATATATAGATAATTTTTTTTTTTCTAGGATGTTAAAATAGTTATTACACATACAGGTTATACAATGTTTTAGATTTTCTTTATTATTTCATTAATAGAATATGGTTTATTTTCTTTATTTTATTAAAATGTATACCGTGACCATCTCTGTTATGTTTGTCAAATTGGCAATATAAAAAGCTTGTTTCTTCCTTATACAATAAATATGGAATTTACTTGTAATGGGATGGATGATACATATATTCTAAAAATATAAAATATCCTCTTTACACATGGTAGCTTCCAATTATTCACATTCATAGAAACTTTTATAAAGATAGTTGTTCTTAACTCATTTCGAGGTGATTGGTGATCTTTGGGATCATTTCTGCAAATCAATTCAAATAAAACATTGTCCAGGACTCCAAACCATCAATTAATATAAATCAATCAATATCAATTAATCAATATATATATATATATATATAAAAGCAGAGATCTCATGTGGAAAAGCCTGAAGTTCTACTAAGTGGCACATTGTATAACATCCTTCTCATTTAGGCTTCCATCTCATCTAAATTTAGCATTTATGTTAACCTATTAAGTACTGGCAAATGCATTTATTTCAATGTATTAATAAAATTCAAAGAATTTGTATATATTTATAACTTTACATACTTTGAATTGATACGGATGGATTTAAAAAGTCACAGGAAATGTAATAATAAAATTCAAAGAATTTGCATACATTTAAAACTTTATATGCTTTGAATTGATACGGATGTATCTAAAAAGTCATGGAAAATGTAGGAATCAAAAAAACTTTTCAATTTTCTACATAAGACTAACTTCAATGCAAAATTGCAAGAGTTGAATTCAATGAATAGGGCAAATATTATTTGTCTCTAGATCGATCGATCAATCAATATATATATATAAGCAGAGACCTCATGTGGGAAAGTATAATGTTCTGCTAAGTGGTACATTGTATGACATCCTTCTCATTTAAGCTTCCACCTCATCTAAATTTAGCATTTATGTCAAACTATTAAGTAATGATAAATGCATTTATTTCAATATATTAATAAAATTCAAAGAATTTGTATACATTTATAACTTTACATACTTTAAATTGATATGGATGGATTTAAAAAGTCATGGGAAATATAAGAATAAAATTCAAAGAATTTGTATACATTTATAACTTGTTTTGAATTGATACAGATTGATCTAAAAAGTCATGGAAAATGTAGGAATAAAAAAAAAAAAAAATCAATTTTCTACATAGGACTAACTTCAATGCAGAATTGCAAAAGGCGAATTCAATGAATTGCGCAAATATTATTTTTCTCCACATTTGTCCAATATAAATCTTCATTTCCATTGGACTTAATAAACTTTCATAATTTTCTCACAATATCTTTGTTTTTCTTTTTGAGAGGTATGTTAATCTTCAAAATATTACATTCATCTTAAATATTTTGTTTAAATTTTATGTATATGGTTTTACTTATGTAGCATTGTAATTTATTTAGGCTTATTTTTTCATATTATGTGCCAATTTATATTTTTGGTTTTTTGTATAATGCGTATACCCGATAAGGATATATTTTTTGGCTACTTTTAGTTCAATTAAAATTTGGAGATTAAATTATGATATTATTGCATCACTATGACATTATTTTTTCTATTATTGTTTCATGAAATTTTAGAAGTTTTTATAGCTAATTGATATATAAAACATAAATAATACCAAAAAAAAAAAAAAAAACACTTAGGAACCAACAGGTTTGTAAGAGATAATTTCACTATGATATGGTGACATTTCTTAGTTGCATGAATTAGAGGAATTTTCCCTCCATTGTATTTAGTTTGAATTTAGTTTTAGTAGAAACCCTCATAGATTAAGTGTGACTAACAACAATAGTATTCGTGAAATCAATAGGTCATAAATAATTTCTTACAAAATTTATCAAAATGCACTATGCATCGTGCGGGATATCAGCTAGTTATTTTTTTAAACACCAGATTATTTTAGTGCCTTGTCTTTTAGCAGCTGGTTGAGTCCATTGGCTTTTAAAGTTCTGGTCCTGCTCATTTTCACGGGTACCTTGAGGCGAATTGGCAAAAAGGCTATTAGTTTCACTGGTTCTTCAACCAAAGGTTCGCTCCTATTGATAAAGCAAAATTTACATTAGTACTTAAATAAGAGTTGACTTGATTTGTTTATTTCATAAACTTTTGCTCATCTATGCGTTGAAGCTCAACTACTCAATAAAAATTAAGTTAATTCACTCTAATTTTATAGTAATAAAAATTCTTGGACCTGATTAATTATTTATTTATATCTCCCTTTTAATTGAAAGCTTCATTTTATGATTAAAATCGAAAATACATGAGATTGGTATAATAATTTTTTACGGTCTAGTCTAACAACATATAGAGTACGATGTACGAACAAAGAAATACGAGAAGTCTTCGGCCCCAAGCACAAGCTTGTGATAGAAGTCAAGAGTAAATTGGCTAATTTCCAAGTAATTGAAATTGAGAGTGCGTGAGTCATGGCTAATTGCCCTATGACTGTCTTTCTTTTAGCCTTCGACCATGTCAACGTGGTGACGTACCCAACCCAACCCTTTTGCTCGCATCCTTTATAAAAACCCACATAAACCTCCTCAAATTTCAACCACAGCACAAATACAAATTTTTTTCATCCCTCTCCTCCCAATTCATCAAAGAATTCCACCAAAGCGTTCATACCAGATCTCTCTCAAAATGGCAAAACCTTGCTGCTATCTTACACCAATACTAGTCTTCTTCTTCATGTCTCTCATCGTATCTTTCCCATCTTCTTCTTCAGCTAGGCCCTTGAACAAGCCACTGAACCTTGCAGCCAATGAACCACTTTTGGAGCTTGAGCTTCCTCAAGAAAACGTGGTTGTTGTGGCCTACTCTTTGGACAAAGATTCACACCATGCTTTGCCATGTGACATGGAACCCAGCAAGCCCAGCAAACTAGGCTTCCCTTATAAGGCTCCAAGACTTTCCGGGAAATATGGACCATTGCTTCTTAGTGTTCTTCCCACGGCGGTAAAGACTCCACCAGCTGGAACGAGCCCAGGTATACACGACAATAAAAACTAGAGAACTACACAGACTTCTGCTGCTGGAGCTCAATATCGTCAAGAATAATATTGGCTTGTATTTATATACTCCATAGTTAATTACATATATAGATAAAAAAAAAATTTCTTGGGATGATGTAAAATACTTATTACACATACAGGTTCTACAATGTTTTAGATTTTCTTTATTATTTCATTAATAGAATATGGTTTATTTTCTTTATTTTATTAAAATGTATACCATGACCATCTCTGTTTTGTTTGTCAAATAGGCAATATAAAAAGCTTGTTTCTTCCTTATGCAATAGTCTCACATAAATATGGAATTAACTTGTAATGGGATGGATGATACATATATTCGAAATATAAAATATCCTCTTTACACATGGTAGCTTCCAATTATTCACATTCATGGAAACTTTTACAAAGACAGTTGTTCTTAACTCATTTCGAGGTGATTGATGATCTTTGGGATCATTTCTGCAAATCAATTTAAATAAAACTTTTTCCAAGACTCCAAACCATTATTTTTTTAAATACCAGATTATTTTAGTGCCTTGCCTTTTCGCAGCTGGTTGAGTCCATTGACTTTCAAAGTTCTGGTCCTGCTCATTTTTCACGGGTCCCTTGAGGCGAGTTGGCAAAAAGGCAATTAGATTCGCTGGTTCTTCAACCAAAGGTTCGCTCCTATTGAAGAACATCAGAATTCTTCAAACTTTGTTCTTCACTTGGTTCAAAAAGACAAAAATCCTCCAACTGCTTTGATAAAAGGTCAATAACCAAAAAGCTCTTATGACTTGCTACATGCATGTATTGTGAAAATCGAGTGACAGTTTCATTCCCAGGTTTTGCTTTCACACCAGAGAATAGACTCGGCCGCCTGCTCTGACCAAAACATTGTTCCAATTGACGTCAATTCTTTCCACTTTCTCATTACCATTTACCATATCATGGGCATATTTTGAATTAACAAATAAATTCTCACCTAATCATTCCAGTGATCCCAATAAAATTAAAATTCATTTTGAGATAAGAATAATAGCTATGCCCAATATTGCTATTGCAAATGGAGGGGCTAGAACTTGGCAACCTCACAACTAAATTTGAGCCCATCTGGCCTAATATAGGGAGCCATCTAGCAGGTTTTAGAACCGGACCCTTACTCCGGTCCTCGAGTTAAGGATCTAGGTCAAACAGGAATTAAGTTCGGTAATAGAATGTACATAACATTATAACATTAGTGCAGTATCGGAGTAGGAGGCACTGGACCAACATGACATCATGGCAACGAGTTTAGTGTACTTGATCATTAGACCCAATTTGTGCCCTATCGGAGTAGTCTATACAATACTAAGTCTCGATAGCTGTCTAGACTGATCAATCTTTCTATTCTTGACAATAAGCCAAACTCCTCTAAAACTTAACCCAACATCCAAGAAAATTGTACGTTTTTAGACCCCTTAAAATACAAGTTGTTTAACCTAATTATTTAGCCAAATGATTACTTAGATAAATTATTCAGATCTAGGTTAACACAAGTAAATCATATCATGTAAATAATACGAAAAAGTAAATAACACAACGATATGATAACCCAGGAAAACCAAACTGGTAAAAAACCTGGGAAGGATTTAACCTAGTGTTGATGGCCATTTTGGAAGCCCAAGTGGAAAGGAGAAGCCCATCAACACGGACAGAAAAGAGTTGACAAATGGATAGGAAACTCATTAAACCCAAGCGGCAGGAATAATGAATCACAGGCCCATGAGATAAACAAATGGGTCTTGAGGTGTAAATGGGCTTAAAGGAGCCCAAAAAGAGAGGAAAAAAGCAAATCATGGGCAGTATATGATGTGAAAAAGTAAGAATGGGTCATGGTAAGCCCAAAGTAACGAAAGTAAAGAAAGTAAGGGGTTGATGGCAAGCCCATGAATCCCAAGGATAAAGAATAATGTAATTGGGCTAGGGAAGCCCAAAAATCTCAATAAAACCCATGGGAATGCAAAGTTAAAGAAAAAGACCGAGGAAGCCCAAGGAAAGCAAATGGGCCCGGGACGCCCAAGGGGAAAACAAATGGGACATAGGAGCCCACTAGTGATGTAATAAAAGAACCAATGGCCATACTAGGCCATTGGGAAAAGAATAAACGGCAGGCCCAAAAAGGCCCAACAGGATTGAGACAAACGACTTTGCAGCAGGAATGATAAAGTAGTATGACAGGAGATAGTAGCAGAAAAAAGAGTGGGCTAAAGAAAAGCAAAGCCCATCGTCAAGCAAGGCCCTGCCCCTAAATGGGTTAAGTCATAAAGAAAAGGGGAACCAGAAAATAGTCAAAGACGGACGGTAGATTGTGCAGGCCAACCACGGTAAACGCATGAGCGGCAGGCAGATTTTGGACATACATGGAAGAGAGGCACGTGCAAAGCCCAGACCTCAATAGCCTGTATCCAGCCAATACAGGACACGATGAGGTCATGGGTCAAAGGTAAGAGGGCATGGTTTGGTGGTGAGGAGAGGGGAAAAACCTATTTTGAGGTTCCTGCTAGGGCTCTTTTGGAGGAAGTGTCCTGCTGGGATGACATACCACCCAAAGGAGCAAAGCTGAGTTGGAACTACTAGGTACATGCCATAAGGGATAAGGAGAGAAAAGGCACCCACACCATAGCAGGAAAGGGTACCACGGCAGACAAACAAAAAAATAGTTTTCTTTTGTCTGGCAATGGGGAGTGGCACACAAACGGACCAATGGTGGTCGGTAGGTACACCCAGACTAGACAAAGGTGGTTAAGAGCTAACATAGTAAAATTCGGTCACGACAGGCACTATAAAGAGGCCCTTATCGTGTACAGGAAGAGGGGGGACAAATACCACAACATTAGAAATTTGAAAACCAAGAAATAGAAAACAAGTATTAAGAAAAAGATGTAGAAAGAAAAAAGATAAGAAAGGGGAACATTAGAAAAGAAGGAAAGAAAAAGATAGAGAGTTAGAGTGGCAAGCATGCACCAATAGGTTGATTCCCTCCCTCCCTCTCAAAGTCCTGCTCTTTGCCGAAAACAAAGGGTTCTTTTGTGCACCAACTATTCAGGTCCGCTTCCCTCAAAGTGATTAATTTCCACAGTAGGATCTCCCTAGGAGATTATTCACTTTGAGAAGAAATGTTCTTCCCTCTCTGGTTTTAGTCTTGCGGATCAGATTTAATCTGATTTCTTTCCTCTTTCAATCAACCCATATACTGTCCACTTGTTTCCCTTACTTTTCTTATAAAATAATTGTTGTTAAACTGTGAGTATCTTTTCTTAAGTATGGATTATCTATTTACTTTAATAAAGAAGTCAAAGTACTTTCTTTTATTTTATTATTATCATATCTGTCAGCCACAACTCATCTGAAATAGTTCTGCCCGTCGTAAGCGTACTCCTGGCAGACGAGGCATAGTTTTGCGCACAAGCCGGATCAAATTAAGTTGCAATTGGACCGGTCTCAACTCCCTTACTCAGAATATTTGGGCTCAGTATCGCAGGAGGCAGCCCAGCCCAATTTAACCAAAAAAAGGCCCATTACACCTAGCTATCCTCAAGGTAAAATAGATCCACTATGAAATAATTGAAGTTTATACAATAGCGACTTAGACCACTAACATCTTATCACTACCTCGAGTAGAAAACTTACTACCACGACCACATGACAGCTCCGAGTCCACAGACTACTTCTTTCTTTGATCCACAGCAACCACAAGTACTCTCACTTGTGTTTTTCTTTAAGCTTGTTAGGATATATGTGATTCAATGTTAGGAACATATGTCACTATTTTTTGTAATTAACTAAGCTTTTGACAAAATACACTTTACTTGTAATTGGGTAGATCTAGGATGAGTTTAATACTTCAAGGAATAAGGTTTCAAGTTCAAGTGTGTTGAGGTCTAAAAAATCACAACACCCAGGCCCAAAAAAATAACACAAGGGGCCATAGAAAGTGAACCTAAGAAAAGGTGGTAAGCCCAAAAGGCTTGAAGCTCAAAGCCATAAAAGGACAAGCCTTAAAGCTTATGACAAAAGAAGGAAGAAAAAAAAAAGAAAAAAGACCCAATCTGTCAAAGATAGGAAGATTGAAAAAAAAACCAGTGTAAAGAGCTGAGTCGGGGTCTCCAGAGGCTACCAAAGGCTCGGGATCCCCGAGACGTGTAACACAGCTAAGATAGGATTAAGACAGCTCAAAGGAAACGCCAAAAGAAACACAAGAAACGAAGGGTAAAAATGTCCTTTTCAGGCATCAGAGATGCAGAAAGAAAAGCAGAAAACTTAGAGTAACCACTCAAGATGCAAGGGAACGGTACCTCAAGAAACCAGAATGAGGAGTTATAAAAAAAGGAAGTAGTAGCAAAGACCTTCGAACCAGCAGAGATGGATTCCGCTCACTTGGGAAAAATGACAAAGAGGAACGACAACTAAAAGCTAAATCATAAGGGGTAAGAGGTTTTAAGGAACGTGAAATTAGGAACAAGCGCACTCCGGAATGGAAAGTCAGCTATGGGCTTTCAAAGAAACAGCACCAAAAGGAGGAAAATATGAGAAACAAGGAAAGGCTCAACCTTCTGGGTGATGGACAAAAAACGGGCTCTGGTACCCAGGGAGCAAAACGGGGAATCAATAGTTCCCCGGGACCCTAGAATGACATTATAAAAAGGGGGAAAGCAACCGGCAAAAGGGAGTAATTTTTAAGCGAACAATAAAAAATCTCGACAAGAAACCATTAAGAGAACTCTATCAAATTTAAGGGAAAACGGTGAAATATCTCCCGGTATCTCAGAAACAACCACTATAACACATATTTGGATTCAAAAGGGTTCAAATTTTACAAGTCTTAGAGGCCTGAATAGCCATCAAAGTCTATAATTTTTGAGCTTATTTGAACCTCGTATCACGTCTTAGTGAACGCATTGTAACCATAATTAAGGAAAAACTAATGAAGTATTTCTTATTAATTTGAGGATCCCTAACAATTGTTTTCTAAATTTCCTGATTACTTTGCACTCCTTTGCTGTTTTCATTGTTGTTCAATACAAATATTCTCATTTTGCTAGCTTATGTGTATTGTAGGAAACATGCCATGTGTGCCACTTGGTTCTTAAACAGCCCCTTAACTGCGTGAACCAAGCCCAGTCCACTAAATTACAACTATTTGGCCCAGGATCCTTGGGCCAGTGTGCTTAAGAAAAAAGCATTCTCATATTTTGGCGACTCCACTGAGGACTGGGTAAAGAAGAGGGAATAAGCAATCCCTTCGCAGAGCATGCCTCCAAGACAAAGGAACAACAAAGGTACTAATATGCCACCCACGGCCTCTGCGCCCGTGGGAGTAAATGAAGTAGCTTCCAGACAGAGGGGCAAGGTGCCTCTGATGGAGTAGGAGGTCATGTCAGAACAAAGGCACGCAAGGCAGAAGCCAGACCCCATGGCTCGAACGACAGCGATGTTAAAGGATTTGGAGCAAGAAGTTCGCCTTCTCAAAGAAGGCAAGACACAGGAAATTAGAGACAATGTTCCCCCCGTGGGCAACCAAGACAGAACCCAACCAAAAGGAGGGTCAGTAGTGGGAGGGAGAGCCAAGCCCTAGTACCTAACGCTGGCAGTTATCAATTCCCTCCTAGAGCAAGAAAGGGAAAAACTTTCGGGGATCCCCAAGCAATTCTCTCTAGATCCTCCATTTCCACCAGAACTCTTTGGCAAGCCATACCCCAAAGGGTATGAACCCCCAAAGTTCCATACTTTCAATGGAAGAAATGGAAGTGTCGTGGAACACGTGAATAAGTTCATTCACACTATGAGCCCCTACGCAAGAGACCGAGAATTGTGTCTAAGAGAATTTGCTAAATCTTTAGTGGACAGAGCATATACTTGGTACACCACGCTAAGACCTAGGTCCATTATAACCTGGGATGAAATGATGGAGAGATTTTGTGTGAAGTATTACCCCAATGAGGACAAGATCACTTTCCAAAACTTTCAGATGGTAAGGCAAAGGCCGGGGGAGGATCCCATCTAGTTCATTAAGAGGTTTGAAGATGTGTCCCCAGATTGTTATGGGAACCACAAAGAAAAAGAACTCGTAGAAACCTGCATATCCAACATGCTTTTCAATTACAGACTCAACCTTGAAAATCTATGCATCGCACAGTTTGCTGACCTGTTACAGAGAACTAAAAGGACAGCACAAACTATGAGGAAAAAAATAATGCTAGTATCCTAAGCCATGACAGCATCAGTAGGAGAGAAAAGGAAGAGGCCTAACGGGAAGGTGTTCAAGGAACCACTGGTGATCCTATGTACTGCAAAGGAGTTAAACCATGACCTGAACAAATAGATCAGGGATGGAGTTGTTAGGCCATTTACTGTGTCCAGGCCACCAACTAAGGAAGAAAGGAAGAACCTTTTGTTTTGCAGAATCCATAATAATGTCAAGCATTCCACCAAGGATTGCTGGACCATCCGTAGGCTCTTTCACAAAAAGTTAAGAGAAGGAACCCTAGAGCTCACTCAAAAGGAGCCAAAAGTGCAAAGGAACCCCCTGCCCAACCACAAAGGGAAAGGGGTGGTAGCTGTAGTAATCCATGGGAATCCAACAGAAGCAAAAAAATCTGAAGGATCCTTCCACCCAAGCACAATCAAGACCCCCCAGAAGAATCCCAAGTTCAGGTCACTATTCAACCAGTTGAGATTTGGACTAGAAGCAAGAAGGGTGGCCACAAAGTCTCTCATGAGTATAGAAGCAAATTCGGGAATGGAATGTTTCACAGCAGAATCACATGCTAGTCGAGCTTTCTTGGAGATAACTAATGCAATAACATTCACTGATGAGGATATGGAGGTTGAGCACTCAAACCACCGTAGACCCCCTTTATCTAATGGCCACCATAAATGGTGTCCAAATCAGAAAAGCATTGGTGGACATAGGGGCACACTCAACCTCATAGTCTTGAGTACCTTGGAAGTCGTGGGCCTGGTTGATAGGAGGATCCTGGGGGCTCCCATGAAAATAATAGGATTTAGAGGGTCAGCAGAATCAACTGAAGGGTATGTATAGCTAGCCTTAAGAGTAGGACCAATAGTGGTCCTAACAAGGTTTCATGTAATTAATGCAGAAGTGTCCTACCATGTATTGTTGGGACGCTTGTGGCTCTATAAACACTGCCTTATTCCATCTACATACCACCAATGTGTTAAAGGGAGATTGAATGGGAGGCCCGTGAGAATCCCTACCAACCATAACTCTTTCAGCCAAGGAGAAGTGAACTTCATAGAAATACTTTTTTATAACGAGTTAGAACCAGATGATAAGAACCCCACGCCGGGGATCCCAGGAGCACCTATCTTGGAAGAAGAAGAAGGAGGAGGGGGCACCCATGACCTGAGAAACCTTTTGGAAATAAAAAAACAAAAGAGAGAGCTTAACTCCTCAAGGTCCCAGGATTGCGTGGTGGTGCGAGAACCCAAGAGAAGGTTGATTTATTGCTTGTGAAGGTGCGCGGGACCTGGATGCATCACACAGAAAGGTCCCGGACCACTAGATTGCATGATGGCCTAAGAGGAGATCCCAAAGGAACCAGTTAAGGAAGTCCAGATTCAACCTAAGGAAGAATTAAGGGAAATAAACTTAGGAGTCGAGCTCAGATCCCAGAAGCCTGTTTTTATTAGTAGTCAACTAACGACACAAGAAAGGGAGCAATTAGTGGCCTCACTCTAGAAATATAGGGACGTGTTCGCATGGACCTATGATGAAATGCCTGGTCTAGACCCAGGATTGGTGGTTCATTCTCTCAACGTGGACCCAGGAGTCAGACCAGTAGTCCAGCCAGTTAGGGTATTTCACACCGAGGTAAAAACTCAGATAATTCAAGAAGTCAAGAAGCTGCTGGCAGCTGGTTTTATCAAACCCATCTAGCACCCTAAATGGCTTTCTAACATAGTACCTATGAAAAAGAAGAATGGGCAAATCCGTTGCTGTGTGGACTTTCTAAATCTAAACAAGGCATGCCCAAAAGATGAGTTCCCTCTGCTTAATATCGACCTCCTTGTAGATTCAGCTGCAGGAAACTCTATGTTCTCATTTATAGATGGGTATAGTGAGTACAACCAAATTCGCACGGCTGCCAAGGATGCAGAGAAAACGGCATTCAGGACTTCAATCGGGAATTTTTATTATACTGTAATGCCATTTGGCCTCAAAAATGCAGGGACCACATACTAGCAGACCATGATAGCTATCTTCCATGACATGATGCATGAGGAGATGGAAGACTACGTGGATGATATTGTGGTCAAATCGAAAACTAGGACAGGACACCTTCAGGTGCTTGAGCAAGTTTTCGAAAGATGCAGGAAGTACAAACTACACATGAACCCCATGAAATGTGCCTTTGAGGTGTCTGCTAGAAAGTTCCTTGGGTTTTTGGTACATCACAGATGCATAAGTGTAGATCCAGCCAAAGCCACAGCCATTGCCACAATGAAAAGATCGACAACGGTAAAGGAGCTCAAAAGCTTCCTAGGGAGGGTCTCCTATATTAGGAGATTTGTGGCTGGGCTGGCTTCAGTCACAACTGGTTTATCCAAACTGTTGAAAAAGGGAACTGAATTCACCTGGGGAATGGAACAACAGAAGGCTTTCCAAAGGATTCAGCAGATCATGAATCATTTTCCCACTCTCCAAGCACCAGGAAGATGATGACGGGAGTGAGCAACCTATTTACTATGTAAGTAGGACACTCAAGGATGCTGAAACCCGGTACACCAAGATAGAGAAAGCTTGCCAAGTGATTATCTACGAGTCCCAGAGGTTGAAAAGGTATTTCTTAGCTCACCAGATCCTTTTGGTGACTAAGTCCCACCTCATAAAAGCACTCCTACATTAGCCCCTTCTAACA
This sequence comes from Quercus robur, assembly GCF_932294415.1. NCBI lineage: Eukaryota > Viridiplantae > Streptophyta > Magnoliopsida > Fagales > Fagaceae > Quercus > Quercus robur. The sequence continues at coordinate 67,092,467 of NC_065541.1, read as the reverse complement.
GGAAGAATAGCACAGTAGCTGGTCTTGCTCTCTCAATATGACATAGGCCTCAGGACCCCCAAGGCTGTCAAAAGCCAAGCCATTGTAGATCTACTAGCACAGTTCCCAGGAAAGGAAGAAAACTCACTGAGTGAAGAGATCCCGGGTGAGGTGGCAGTGGCAGAGATCCCAAAAAAGAAATGGACAATGAGATTCGATGGGTCAACTACAACGACTTCAAATGGAATAAGAGTCGTAATAATGCAGCTAAATATGAGGCATATTTGACCAGGTTAACTAACTATAGCACTCAATATAAGAGTAAAGCATATGAGAGTATTAGATCTACTAGCACAGTTCCCAGGAAAGGAAGAAAGCTCACTGAGTGAAGAGATCTTGAGTGAGGTGGCAGTGGCAGAGATCCCAAAAAAGAAATGGACAATGAGATTCGATGGGTCAACTACAACGACTTCAAATGGAGTAGGAGTCGTAATAATGCAGCTGAATATGAGGCATATTTGACCGGGTTAACTATAGCACTCAATATAGGAGTAAAGCATATGAGAGTATTGGGGAACTCCAATCTTGTAGTTTCCCAGGTGAAATGTGACTTTGTGCTAAGAGAACAGAGTTTAGCAGCCTACAGGACTTAGACGCAAAGGTTGGAGCAGGAATTCCAGACCTTTAGCATAAAGTACACTTAAAGGAGTGAGAATAGGTTTGCTAATACACTCACCACCCTGGGATCCCAAATACCATTCAAAGGAAGGGACATGCTGGTAAGGATAGGAAAGCAGGAACATTCTATCATAAGGATTCTCTAAAAGATGTACCTCGAAGAGTCCAAGCAGTGGGATTGAAGGAGCAAAGTCAAAGAAAAAATGAAAGAGGCAGTACTCGGAGGGAGTATCAAAGAGTTGAGGGATTACACTCTGATAGAAGGGGAACTATACAGGAGGCTACCTGGAGGGATCCTATCTAGGTGTATCAACGAGAAGGAAGGAAAATTGAGATTAGAAGAGTTACATATCCAAGCCTGCGGGATCGCAGAAAAGATCAACCTATATAGAATAATGCAACGCATGGGATACTACTGGCCAAATATGAATAAAGAGGCAGCAACTATACAGGAAAAATGTCAAGAATGTCAACTCTCGATAGACAAAGAAGAAAGCTATGCTGTATTTGTTACGGAAGATTAGAGAATTTCCTTCATGGAATACTTGGCTCAAGGGATCCTACCAACTAACAGGACGCTAACCCACCAGCTCAAGAAACTTGCGGACAGGTACTTCTTGCAAAACAAGATCCTATTCAAAAGGGGATACAGTGAGGATCCCCTAAGATGCCTAGGGCCAAGGGAAGCTAGGGAAATAGTTAGGGAGGTCCATTCTGGTGATTATGGAAGTCACCTAAGAAAAAGAAGGCTCTATAAATAGTTACTACTATTGGGGTACTACTAGCCAACAATGAAAAGGGACTTTGAGAAACTAGTCAAAACTTGCCACGTCTGTCAAATCCTTGGAGATGTGATCCATACTCACCCAAATGTGTTGCAGGATATGACAACACCATGGGCTTTCCACACTTGGGGGCTTGATCTCTTAGGGCTTATAAACCCCTCATCCAATGGTTACATATGAATCTTAACAACCACAAAGTACTTTACAAAATGAGTAGAGGTCATCTCTTTGAAAAAAGCTACTGGAGCAACCGTAGCAAACTTTATTCGAGAACATATCATTACAAGGTTCGGGATCCCCAGGAGATTGATCAGTGACAACGGGACCCCGTTCATAAACAAAGACATGAAGGGGTTGATTGAGGCATATTACATCAAACATGGAAGGTCTACCCCATACTGCCCACAAGGAAACGGCCAGGCTGAGGCCACTAATAAGGTGATGCTGAAGATCTTTAAAAAGATAAAGCATGAGTATGGAGGAAAATGGAGTGACCATTTGGCAGATGTACTTTGGGCATGCAGGAGCTCTATAAAGATAGCCACGAGATTCTCGCCGTTTTCCCTAGTCTATGGAACAGAAGCTATCAGTCCTGTGGAATTAGTTGTTTCTACACCAAGAGTAGTACTTGAAGAAAGCCAGGAGGATATCGAGGACACAAACAATGAAAGGAGATTGGCAAATCTGGAAGGGGTAGAGGAAGAAAGAGAACTAGACAAAAGGAGAAGCCAGAGGTACCAGCAAAGAATGATTAAAGCATATGCACAAGAGTAGTACGCCCAAGGGCTTTCACTAAGGGGCAGCTGGTACTGAGGATAGCAGAGCACGTAAGAAGGAACCTCCCAGGATCCTCCAAATTCGCCCCAAAATGGGAAGGACCCTACATTATCAGAAAAGCTCATGAAAGTGGGTATTACTACCTTACAAAGGAAGATGGGATAGTCCTAACAGAACCCATAAATGAGAAGTGGCTAAAACAATATTATGCATAAGAAAGAAGGGGTCTCAATACGCCAGGATCCTTTTGCCAACTCTCTAAGTGTTTTTCATCATTTCTTTACTTTTGTTATGAATTCTTGTTTAAGGGATTTTGTTCAAGAACCCATGATAGAAGGACACTCTATGATCCTTACCATCTTTGATGACTTTTTTCCGTGTTCCTTAAATGGTAATCGTATTTTAATTCAATGAAATCTCTTTTTCTCCTTCAGCCTTTAAGTTCTAAATATTGCAAAGTCCAAGTCTGGACAGAATTGAGGGAGGATATCTGGGCCAAGACAAAAAAAAAAAAAAAAAAAAAAAAAAAAAAAAAAACCTTTTGACACATGACCTAGGACCCACCTCACAGATAGTTTCAAATGCATGGTCTAGGATCACAGGCAAAAATAAGTTCTCAAGATACCTAGCCCAGCACTTGACAAAAAGGGGACCTATCAAGTTCATGAATTGGGACTAAAAAAAAAAAAAGGGCCCAATGTACCCAATTCAGTACTTGCGCAACAAAATAACCACCAAGGTAATTGATCCAGGACCTACAGTAAAACTTGTAGGAACCATGGCCCAGGACTCTGTTTAAAAAAAAAAAAAAAAAAAAATCAATGTACCAAAGGGAAACAAACAAATCCACACGCTATTAAGAAAAATTGGAAGCAGTCTTGAAACACAAACACTTAGAAGCAGCCTCGAAACACAAATACAGATCTACGCAAAAAATAAAAAAATAAAAAAGAACAGGAGTAGTGTTCAAGCAGAAGAAAAAATAGAAACTTATACAACCTCAAATTATTTATATACATCTAAACTAGCTAAAAAAAGAGGGAGAGGGGAAAAGCTAGTGAATAAGGCCGGCCAACAAGGAACCATCTGGGGAAATAGTAGGGACAGCTGAAGAAGAGAGAACCCTCTGCGTTTTAACTTTCAAATCTTGCAAGACCTTGTGAGCATGAGCTAGAGCTTCCTCAGTAGCAACAATCTCAGCATCTATACTCCTAGAAGCCTGCCTCTAGAATAGCATATGGGCTAGTAGACGCAAATGCTCCAGTAAGAAGGACAGGTTGAACCTGGCCTCTAAAAGGTCATGTACCACTTCCCTCCACTCCAAAAGCTTCTCTTCAGATAAGGAGTCTATAGAACAATCTCTCAAGGAAATCAGCACAACACACAGCAGCTCCATCAGGATGTTGCCCAGAAAAAGACCTCCCCTGAAACTACTGGTAAAGTCTCCATGACTCTTGAGCAACCCTTCTAGCAATGGCAGACCCTCCACAAGCACGGAGAATCGCAAGAAACTGCTATAAGAAGACCCAAAGGAATGGAAGTAGCTAGTAGGGACGCTGTTGAACTCCAGAAGATCAAAATGGGCCAGGAAGATGGAAAACCTTGAATCAGGGTCTGAAGCAACTACTCCTGGAGCGTCCCTCATCGTTGTATCCCCACCTGCAGGAGCTGGGGAACCTTCAACCTTTTGGGTAGTTTGAAGATCAGCAACCTGAACGGATCCCACAACCCCTTCAGGAACCACAAACTCAGAATCCCTAACATCAACACTCACAAAAAAAAAAAAAAAAAAAAAAAAAAAAGGAAACAAACTTAGTTAAAAAAAAAAGGCTGCAAAAAAAAAAAATAAATAGAAAGAGGAAAAAGGGAAACTAGTATCGGCCTCCTGGGGCGGAACCTCCTCCTCTTGCTACTCTGGCTTCTTAGAAGACTCTGAGAAAAGACACATAGCAAGTTGAAGAAAGGGTGAGGAAACCTTAACAAAACGGTTAAAAGAAGGTAGAGACATAGGGGGCTTCGCCATAGGAGAAGAAGACAGGGGAAAGGCATAAAAAGAATGAAAGAAAAGGGAACACTGTAAGAATGATCTACACCCACCTTCAGAATCCTCTGATTCCAAAGAAGAGGTAGCGCCAGGAGCAGACCTCACACTGGCTTGACCTAAAAAGAGAAAGGAAAGAAAGAACTCAAAAGGGGGAGGAGAGAGAAAGGGGACAAAAGAGAAATAGAGTTAAACACTATTATAAAGAAAAATAAGGCTCACCCGTTTGTTTGGACGGAGACGGGCCTCCCAAAATTTCTGTACTTAACACCGTCTGAAGGAACACAGTTCTGATGGGACTGGGAGTTTGCTCAAGCTGAGGACCTTGGGACGCAGGAAGTTGGGAAGCCTCAGGATCCTGGGTAGTTTGGACACCCTACATTGGCTGCCTAGCCTCCTCAGCTATGCCACCACTAAAGGGCTCCTCTTCCACACTTGGAAATGCAACAGAGAGGGCTGCAACCGTTTCCTCCTCCAGAGTCCTACCAGCCATGGGAGGAGGTACTTCCACCTAAAAAAAAAACAAACAAGCAATAATAAGTGTAGGTAACGAGGTGTCACAAACACACAGTACCAGAGAAGGGAATGAAAGCAAGCAAAAAGAGGCATGAATGAGGAAAGGTCATACCACATCATCACCAAATGACTGACTTCTACCTTTCTTGGAGTTCGATTTACGTTTGGACTCCAAAGAAAACAGCCACTCATCAGCTAAAAGGGGGAAAGGGCTGCAACAACAATGACAAACATAAAAGAGAGAAGAATGAAAGAGGTCTTGCCCTTCTCTCTCTCTCTTTACAGATTCTTTGATGGTCTTTTGTTTACTATGGGTATGCCCAGAGGGTCCTAAGGGGGACTGAGATACAAAATCAGAGGATCCTAAAGGGCCATGGACTGAAGAAGTCACAGGAACTTGGAAAAAAGAAGACTCTATAGGGCCATGGACTGAGATACAAAATCAGAGGATCCTAAAGGGCCATGGACTGAGATACAATCACCAATTGCTTCTGGGATTTCCCAGTCTTTCTCTTTTTTGCCTCGGGGCCAGCCTCTGTGCCCTCTGCACTTTCTTCAACTTCAACTTCTTTCAATTTTTCCTACTTAATCCTTTTTTCCTTGCCTTTACCTACGGGAGTGACAGCACCTATCGCCTCTACTGCCCCCCTCTTAATGGGTACCCTGGAAGAAGTACCAATGATAAGGTCACATCCCGACCAAGTTTCTAGAAAATCCTGTGCATAAATCACCCAGCCTCCCCTAGAAGCATGCCATTCTGCAAACCCTATCTTGCTACTCACAACAGTAGATACAATTCCAGCAGTAGGGAGAGATAGGCGCCTATTGGATGTCGGAGCAGAAGAATGCTAGGATTGGGGGCTTCCCGCTTCCCTAATCGTGCTGGAACCAACATAGTCAACAAAATATTTTTGTACTCTCCTCCAATAGCCAGCATAACCATTGGAGGCAAAAACTCCTTTCTGGGAATTGGGCACTAAAAACTGAGGGCTCCTCCGCGACCAATAGGAGAAGGCCTAGTGTCTCAAAAAAGGGTCCAAAGAAGGAAGAGATGGTACTATGTCTTTAAACATCGGAGGGATATCCTGATCAAAACCAAATTGCCAGAGTACCTAGTGTGCTGAGTAATGAGTATACTTGGGGCCGCTTGAAGAGGGCACAGGAAGCCAAGAGGGACTAATACAAGCTAGGTAGGCTAAACTACCTTCATCACCACAGCGCAAATCAAAAGTGTTTCCTGTAAAAGTAAGAAAAGAAGACAACACAGAATCACAAGCAAAGCCAGGGCTGAACTCCTGGGGAGACTGCCAATGTAAATGTCCTGCCTGATCAAACAACTCAACCAAGTTGAGATTGCCACCTTTCAGACTAATCCAGCGGAAGATGATAGGAAAAGTATCAGTTGAATTACCACAAAGACCTTTAATTATATCAGGGGATCCCTGGAATTTTTCTTTCACAAACTTCAAATTTCTACACCTAGCTAAAGTAGCTGAAGAATGATCCCACATAAATATCTAAAGGATGGCACAATGAAGAGATGAAGTGATTACATAACAAGAGTCGTTTTCGGCTTTGTCTCCATGAAGCTGGTCCAGTTAAGAATAGACATGGCCCAAGAACATGAGGGCTAAAGGATACTGAGCGCCTTGGGCCAACTTAATTGCCAATGGGAAGAAAGTAGACTTGACCCCGTACCCGGGGAACTCACTAAATAAGAACTTACTAAGCCAGAACGCCAGGAAACCGGCTCGCCTGACTTCCTTATCTTTCTCACTCGAAAGGGTCATAACCCATCTCCCCATCTTAGCCGGCTTCCCATCAGGAGAAGCAGTGCACCCACCAAAATGGCCGAATCACTTGTTTTCTACCTTGAGATCCTCTTCAGAAAGATTAATATCAAAATGATTCTCATCCCCAAACACCGGGAGAAGGAAGTTGTTGACCACATCCTCCAGGGTGATCGTCAACTCACCAACAAAGAAGAAAAAAGTGTGAAGAGAAGGGTACCAATGGCATACCAGATGCCTGAGACCCTTAGCGTCTCTGAAACCCTCAAGATTCCTGGAAATCACCATTGCTTTCTGGATCCTATCACGCTCCAAGCGACTCACAAACTCTTCATTAGAGAGTTCCCTATCCACCTAGATAGGCCAACCTTGGATCTTCCCAGAAACGAAATCAAAGAAGATAGGAACTGCCTCTCGAAGTCCTTACCTAATCTGAAGATCAAAAATCTCTCTAGGGTCTAGAACCTGAGTGAAACCAGCAAAACATGCCTGACCGAAGAATACGCAAGCATGAGGGGATGGAGGGGCCTTACTATGGGACACCTGAGGGAAAGATAGACTAGGGGTGTACCAGGGGTCCCGTAGGGGAAAGACTGGGTGCTCAATGACCTCATGAGACTCGTCCTGAGCAGAACTAGAAGAGCCTTCACCCTTAGAGGGGCTGGGAGTACGCTCTCTTCTTTTTCGAGAAAAAAAAGAAGCCATCAAAACAATGGGTATGTAAGGAGAATTGGAAGAATGGAAAAAGAAAAGGGAGTAGCAGACAGATTGAAAGAGAGAAAAGAGACCTAAAAGTAGAAGATTTAGGGAAGCAAAGAGATAATATGAAGCATCCGCAATAAAGACACAAAGAGCATTTCGAGAAGACAATGTATGGAAAGACGCGCTAATTGCCAAAAAAATTAATTTTAAGGGAGAGATTTATTAGCAAATATTAATGGAAGTTACGTGGAACGTAAAAAGTGGGTGGAGGAAGTTTTTACTCCAAAAATCAACTGCCATGTCCCGTGCAAAAGGGAGAAATTACAAAATAAGGAAGCACAACACGCAAAAAAAACCAAGATACCCCAAAAGCAGCGGAAAGGCCAGGATCTTGAAGAAGGAAAAAAGGGAACCCAGGGATAATCAAAATAGTGAAGAAGGAAATCCTACGGAAACTAAAACTCTGAATTACTCACGCGTGGGCTTCAAGCAACCCACGAGCTCGAGGGGCTAAATGTTGAGGTATAAAAAATCACAACACCTAGGTCCAAAGAAATAACACAAAGGGCCATAGAAAGTGAACCTAAGAAAAGGTGGTAAGCCCAAAAGGCTTGAAGCCCAAAATCCATAAAAGGACAAGCCTTAAAGCCTATGAGAAAAGAAGGAAGAAAAAAAAGAAAAAAGGCCCAGTCTGTCAAAGATCGGAAGATTGAAGAAAGACCAGTGTAAAGCATTCAGTCGGGATCCCCAAAGACTACCAAAGGCTTTGGATCCCCGAGACGTGTAACACAGCTAAGATTGAATTAAGATAGCTCAAAGGAAACACCAAAAGAAACACAAGAAATGAAGGGCAAAAATGTCCTTTTCAGGCACCAGAGATGCAGCAAGAAAAGCAGAAAGCTTAGAGTAACCACTCACGATACAAGGGAACGGTACCTCGGGGAACCAGAATGAGGAGCTATAAAAAAAGGAAGTAGCAGCAAAGACCTTCAAACCAGAAGAGATGGATTCCGCTCACTTGGGAAAAATGACAAAGAGAAAGGACAGCCAAAAGCTAAATCATAAAAGGTAAGAGGTTTTGAGGAACATGAAATTAGGAACAAGCACACTCCGGAATAGAAAGTCAGTCATAGGCTTTCAAAAAAACAGCACCAAAAGGAGGAAAATATGAGAAATAGGAAAAGGCTCAACCTTCTAAGTGATGGGCACAAAATGGGCTCTAGTACCCAGGGAGCAAAATAGGGGAATCAATAGTTCCCCGGGACCCTAGAATTACACTATAAAAAGGGGAAAAAATAGCCAGCAAAAGGGAGTAATTTTTGAGCAAGCAATAAAAAATCTCGACAAGAAACCATTAAGAGAACTCTGTCAAATTTAAGGGAAAATAGTGAAATATCTCCCGGTATCCCAGAAACAGCCACTATAGCACATACTTGGATTCAAAAGGGTTCAAATTTTACAAGTCTTAGAGGCCTGGATAGCCATCAAAGTCTGTAATTTTTGAGCTTATTTGAACCTCGTATCACGTCTTAGTGAGCATATTGTAACCATAATTAAGAAAAAAATAATGAAGTATTTCTTATTAATTTAAGGATCCCTAACAATTGTTTTGTGAATTTCCTGATTACTTTGCACTTCTTTGCTGTTTTCATTGTTGTTCAATACAAATATTCTCGTTTTGCTAGCTTATGTGTATTGTAGAAAACATGTCATGTGCGCCACTTGGTTCTTAAACAGCCCCTTAACTGCGGTGAACCAAGCCCAGTTCACCAAATTACAACTATTTGGCCCAAGATCCTTAGGCCAGTGTGCTGAAGAAAAAAGCACTCTCACAAAGTGTTAAAACCATGCAAGTCTGTCCCAGAAAAAAAGTGAAGAAATGTTGGATTTTAAAGTTCGACAGCTAGCATCTATCGAGGTTAAAAACTATCGAGGTTTAAAATCTACTGAAACCCGTGGCCTGATAGCTAGCTCGATAGATGGCTATCTATCGTGGTTTATGAAACTCAATTTTTCAAAGCTGTTTTTCATCCAATCCGTGAATATGTGTTTAGACTTTCTTTTCTCACAACCCTAAACATATATAAGGATTATTTTGAGGGCCGTCAAAGGTTGCACAATTACACAAGTGTGAAGCAAAGTTGTGTTCATGCCAATTGTAACCGGAGACAGAATTTGCCTTAGTTCATCTTTTTCTTGAAGAAGCTGCTACTAAGGAGCTTTGTGATCTTCATCGTGTGATGAACTGAAAAACTTTGCAGCCAACATCCTTCTTAAGTTGGTGATCAAGTCACGTACTAGGATCCGCACATCTATTAGTTAGTCACATATTGGGAGCCGTACATTGAAAATGAGAGATTGTCACTACAAAACAAGTCCAATTAGGTATTGGGGTAAGGGTTCAACTGTAAGTTGGTATAAGGTACTAGGATTCTTTTACTTGTAACTGCTTGTTTTGATAATAGTGGATTCTCGGAAGTGGTGATCTTAAAATCACCCGGTGGGGTTTTTGTCGTGTAGGTTTTCCCCATTCGTAAACATATCACCACGTCAATTTAATTTCCGTTGCACTTTAGTTAATTGGTGATTTGTTTATGCTACCACACATTTTGTATGTTAATTTGATTAATTAATAAACTTGGCTAATTAATCAATTAATTCATAACAAGGGATCAATACATTCTTGGCCTATCAAAGCTCTTGAAAACAACAACCGAAGAGATCACCAAGCTCTTGACATTAATCTTGATCTTGATAACCCTAAGTGTGTATAAAGGTAAACACCTTTAGATCTCACAAGAGATTCACACACACAACATATAAACATCATCTAAAACGTGGCTAAGGTTTTTCTTTTTATTCTTAAAACAATACATAAAACCCTACACGTCATATAGGCTTAGGCTGAGTTGGAAATTCTGCAAAAAAAAAAAAATCTACACGAGTTTCGATCGATTAAGTCTAATTTTCGATTAATTAAGCCTTGCAGAAATTGAATAGTAATTTCCTGCAATTACTCGATTCCAACTTTACACATAACCACACTTTGAGCAGCCTAGATCTAGACTTAATGTTTTGATCATGGTTTGCCAATATTACACATTGAAGTTCTAATACATTTAGATCCTAAAGTCTTAGAACCTAACAAAAATCTTCACACAATCGGACTATATCGTTCTCTTCAAACCTAGATCTTGTCGACCAATATTAGCATCCTTCACATCAACATTAACTGTACCTCATAAACTTTAATGAGATTAAACTTGTCCCTCATATGCAGTCCAAGGCATGCAGCCTTGGAGTACATCTCATTAGTTGACTAAAGTAATCAGTCTCTAGCATATTGAAAAGTCTGATTTAAGCATGATTCTCTTAAAATGACTAGCCTCATTTTTCTCTATAAAATTTTTTAAACCAATTAATTTCATTGGTCAACGTATGTATCTTTTGTCTAAAATTAAGATTACCATGAGAATTTGAACCTACAAAAGTTTGTAGAGAGAAGTATCTTTAGCCAGTCCACATTCCAAGTCGGCCCAAGTTACACTAAGGGCTTTACTCTTCCTTGTGAAATGGCAATAATTAGGCAGAGGCTATTTTGTCAAGACAAATTGAGGCAATCTCCTTTTGCAATTCCATCGGTTGTTTTTATTCCACCCACTTACAGTACTTTTTTTTTTTTTCATAATTCAGTAGTTACAATGGAGAATGAGAGATTTAAATCATGAATTTCTCTATTGGAAACACTAAGAAGTGTCAATCAATTAAATTATAAAATTCTTGGTATGATTACTTAGAATATGTTTATATAGATTGGCTGGGAAATCAAACCATGAAAATGGCTTCCATCTCTCTTCCGAATCATGATAAAACTATGAATCAGGCTCCCCTATATCCTCCGAATCATGATATACCATGCCACCTACAGTTCAAGCTAGACATAGGATAATGCATACTTCTTTGCTGCTGCTTTAGAGGCTAGGGCGCCGTTTGGTCACCATGTTTAAACACTAGTGTTTAGTGTTTAAACACTAAACACTAGTGTCTAAAAACCAAAAAATTGTGTTTGGTGTATTAGTCCTGTTCCTTGTTGTTTGGAAAATATTGTTCAAAAAACCAATGTCAAAAAACCCATTTTTGAAATCACCTCCGGACAATTTTTAAACAACAAATACTACTGCTCAATAGCAATTCCATAATTATATTAAACAACAAATACTACTGCTCAATAGCAATTCCATAATTATATTAAACAACAAACACTAGTGCTCAGGTCAGCTTTTTCATACTTTGGTCAATTTTTTTAAAAATATTTTGGTCAGCCATGTTATCTCTCCTGATTTAAAATATATTTATTTTGTACTTTCGTCAGCTTTTTTTATCATTTAAAACACATATACCAAACACGTATTTTATATTTTTTGAATACTAAAAAATGTTGTTTAAACCATGATATTAAACACATTTTTTTGTTTTATTCACACTAAAAACACATTTTTTAACAACACTTTTTAAACTACAGTTTTCACATCTTTTTAAACAACAATTTTTGAAAACTATGATCAAACGGGCCCTAGAGCTTTCTAATTGTTTTCTGTATCTCAAAGGTGAAAATGCTCAATCCAATTTCAATTGTTTTTTTTAACAAATTCTATTGTAAGAAGCAGAACTTTTCGTCTTTTATTTATTCTGTTTAATTTTTTTTGGCGTTTGATGTTCTTCAAATCAAATCCCAAATAAGTATGGGATTGGGATGTCAACATGTCTGCATTAACCTTCCATGATTCTTGATATTAATAGATCAGAATGTCTCACCCAATTTATGCAAATACTAGTAGTTTAAGTTTGGCAGAATGATTTATGTGCTCCTTATAAGCAAAGATCAAATGAATTTTGGGATGCTAAGCTAAAGACTGCGAGGTTTGAGCAACTCAAATGACATTGAAAATCTGGTTCTCAAAAAAAATGACATGTGAAATTTTTCATGAAATTAGTCTGTGAGTGATATTCACTGTAATTTGAGATAAAATAGAAAAGTGATTGATCTCCTTTATTCTATGGGTAGATATCCTTTTGAATTTTCTTCTTCAGAAATAATCCCATATCCAACTTAGTACAATACCACAGAAATTGAACTTCAAATACGAGGAACTATCCTCACAATGTAGTTTTGATACTCATTCTATATACATAAGAGTATGATTAACGAATTTGCGTTTCAAATTGCAATTATTTCTGAAGATGGTAAGATATAAGGCCTACCTGACGGGACTTACGGGCCCACCTGACGGGACTGACGGGCCCACCTGATGGGCATGACGGGTCCACCTGAACGGCCTGACGGGCCTCCCTGACGGGCATGACGGCCCTGCCTGACGGGTATGACGGGCCTACCTGAAGCGACGGGTTGGGACTGTTGGGCCTGTGCAAGGATTATCCCACGCGCTTTGAAGGCCCATCGCTGACAGGCACAGTAAGGGCCCATGATCCAAAATCTCTATCGCCTAGAAAAGCCCTATGATCCGAAAACGGAAATCTTGACTCACTACGCTCAAGGGAATTTGTATGAGAGTCCCACATTGAAAAGATTTGGAAACCAATGAGAAAAGTCAACCCTTCATCACTATAAAAGGCCTGCCACCCTCAGAAATCGAGGTACGCTTTAATTGACCCACTCTAACGCTCTAAGTAAAACAGAAGAATTCTAACTTGATCGTCGGAGAGCCTTTGGCCGGCACCACACCAGTGCTCTCTGAAGGATTCTTTCGATTGCTTCTGTCGTGCAGGTTCGATTCGAGTCACGAGTACGGTGTGACCCATTGGTGACAATTTTCGACGTCATCAGTTGGCGCCGTCTGTGGGGATCAAGTGACATAGCGCACTATCGCTTCCTAGACAAAGGAGTTACATGGTACTCACATGCTCGATGGCAACCACTAACGACGTTCAGGAAGGGGAAGCCCCTACGACTGCCCTTGAGAGACAGGTCAGGACGCTCGCCGCAGCCGTGGAGCGCCTCACAAAACAAAACCACGACCTAGAAGAGCAGCTGAACCAAAAGAGTGCGGCCGTCAATAACCAAGGAGCGGATCAAGAAGGAACCAGCGCTGAAAGGAGGAACCATGATGGACCACAGGAGAGTAACGCCCCAAGCAAACAAGTGCGACGGGACGCTAGCATCCCTTCAGTGACGGATACAGCTCCACAACCCATCATCGCGGAGATGCAGGCGATGAAGGAACAGATGGAAGTACTGATGAACGCTCTCAAGGGGCGAGTGTCCAATGATCTTGACGACCTTGTCAACCGGACTGACTCGCCATTTACAGCATCCGTCAATTCCTTCCCCCTGCCAAGTAAATTCTGCATGCCAAGTATGGATAGTTATGACGGAATCAAGGACCCTCTCGATCACCTAGAGACCTTCAAGACCCTGATGCACCTTCAGGGAGTGGCAGACGCAATTATGTGCAGGGCGTTCCCTACAACCCTAAAGGGCGCAGCAAGGATTTGGTTCAGCCGGCTAACACCAAACTCCATCGGCACCTTCAAGGAGCTGAGCGCTCAATTCACTACGCACTTCATCGGAGGACATCGGTATAAGAAATCCACGGCTTGTTTAATGAACATCAAGCAGAGAGAGGAGGAGACGTTACGGGCCTACATATCACGCTTCAATAAAAAAGCGCTCTCGATCGACGAAGCCGATGACAAGATACTAGTGGCAGCGTTCACGAACGGGCTGAAGGGGGGTAAGTTTTTGTTTTCCCTATACAAAAATGACCCAAAGACCATGTCGGAGGTGCTTTACAGGGCCACCAAGTATATGAACGCTGAAGACGCACTATTAGCCCGAGAAGATAGACCCAAGAAAAGAGACAGACAAGAGGATCCCCGACAGGACCAGGGGCGGAAGAAAGGAAGGATGGGAGACCGAAGGGAGGAGAGACGCCCAAAACATATGGGCGCAAGGTTCACAAGTTTCACCCCGTTGACTGCTCCGATAGACCAAGTCCTAATGCAGATTAAGGACGAAGGATCCCTGACGTTTCCGGGAAAGCTGAAGAGTGATCCCAACAAAAGGTCCAGAGACAAATATTGCCGCTTCCATCGTGACCATGGCCACGACACGGCCGATTGCTACGACTTGAAGCAACAAATCGAAGCCCTTATCCGACAAGGGAAGCTGAAGAAGTTCGTCAGCAAGGAGAGAACGGAGCAACACCCACAAGAACAACACCCCCGTCGAGAAAATGAGCGACCAAGGCCCCCATTAGGGGAAATAAGTATGATAATTGGAGGAACAGCCGCGGCCGGATCGTCAAAAAAGGCTCGCAAAACATACCTTCGGATGGTACAGAATGTCCAGTTGGCGGGTACAGTGCCAAAGATGGCAAGAAGGGAAGGCCCCATTATCGGGTTCTCGGAAGAGGATGCAAGACGCCTACACCATCCACACGACGATGCCCTCGTCGTCACCTTGTGGGCAGGCGACTACAATATCCACCGAGTGTTGGTCGACAACGGTAGTTCGGCCGACATCTTGTATTATCCGGCGTTCCAACAAATGAGGATTGACAGGGAGCAGCTAATACCGACAAACGCCCCGCTCGTTGGTTTCGGAGGGAGTAGGATATTCCCTTTGGGCGCAGTCACGTTATCGGTGACAGTAGGAGATTACCCCTAACAAATCACCAAGGACGTAACATTCTTGGTGGTCGATTGCTCGTCAGCCTACAATGCTATTATTGGACGACCCACGCTCAACTCGTGGAAGGCGGCAACATCAACTTACCACCTGATGATCAAGTTCCCAACGAAGTATGGGGTAGGAGAGCTACGCGGAAGTCAAATTGCCGCACGAGAATGCTACGTAGCTATGATGGAGGTGGAAGACCAGATCCAGGCCTTGAACATAGAAGAACACCAAACGACGACAGAACCTACAGAGAAGCTAGAGGAGATAACTCTCGACAGTTCCAATCCAGACCGAACCACCAAGATCGGAACGCTTGCCAAACCCGCAATCTGTCAAGAGCTCGTAGCTTTCTTGAGAAGCAATAAGGATGTGTTCGCCTGGAGCCATGACGATATGCCAGGAATCGATCCCTCGGTCATGGTACATAAGTTGAATGTGTTGCCCTCGTTTCCACCCGTCCGACAAAAGAAAAGAGTATTCGCCCCGGAACGAGACCAAGCAATAGCGGAAGAGGTCCGCAAACTCCAAGAGGCAAGCTTCATCAAGGAAGTCTACTACCTCGATTGGCTGGCGAATGTGGTAATGGTGAAGAAAACGAGCGGCAAATGGCGGATGTGCGTAGACTTCACCGATCTTAACAAAGCATGCCCCAAAGATAGCTATCCCCTTCCAAGGGTCGACATCCTAGTAGACTCGACGGCTCAACACCAATTGCTAAGCTTCATGGATGCTTTCTCGGGTTATAACCAGATCCGCATGCACGAGGACGATCAGGAGAAGACTTCGTTTGTAACCAGTCAAGGACTCTTCTGTTACAAAGTAATGCCATTCGGCCTGAAGAATGCAGGGGCAACATACCAGAGATTAATGAACAAGATGTTCGCACAGCAAATCGGGAGGAATGTCCAAGTCTATGTCGACGACATGCTGGTGAAGAGCCGGAAGGAGGAAGACCACTTGGAAGATCTCAAGGAAACATTCAGCACACTTCGATCCTACAACATGAAACTCAATCCGGGAAAGTGCGCATTCGGTGTAACGGCAGGCAAATTCCTAGGATTCATGGTATCTCAAAGGGGGATTGAAGCTAACCCGGACAAAATCCGAGCCATAATGGAGGTGGCCCTCCCGAGAAACGTGAAGGAAGTGCAGAGCCTTAACGGCAAGGTAGCGGCATTGAATAGATTCGTGTCGAGAGCGACGGACAAGTGTTTACCCTTCTTTCGAACATTGAAAAAGTCATTCGAGTGGACGGACGAGTGTCAGCGAGCCTTCGAGGAGTTAAAAACCTATCTATCTTCACCACCTCTACTGAGCCCCTTGCAACCAGGTGAAGAACTCTTCCTCTATTTGGCTGTCTCCACGGTGGCCGTCAGCGCGGCCTTAATCAGAGAGGAGGACAGGGCACAGAAGCCCGTGTACTACGCCAGCCGGGCGCTCCGCGGTGCCGAGGAAAGATACCAACCTATGGAGAAACTCGCTTTTGCGTTGGTCACGGCGGCTCGCAAGCTCAAGCCCTACTTTCAAGCCCATACCGTGAACGTAATGACCGACAAGCCCTTGCGAAGGGCACTAAGTAATCCTGAAGCCGCAGGTCGACTGACGCTGTGGGCAATAGAATTGAGTGAGTTTGACATCAAGTACCGTCCACGTGTGGCCATTAAAGGACAAGCTGTAGCCGACTTCATAGCAGAGTTTACGCATGACGCGGACAAGGGGGCAGAAGAACCCCCCCAGTGGAACATCTACACCGACGGATCATCCAATAAACGAGTTGGAGGAGCCGGCATAGTATTGCTGTCACCTGAAGGAGACAAGATTGAATGTATGGTCCGTCTCGACTTCCCCATTACCAACAATGAAGCAGAATACGAAGCGGTGGCAGCAGGACTCGACCTAGCCAAAGCCGCCGGAGCTGAAAGTGTGGTCGTGCATTGCGACTCTCAAGTCGTGACCAATCAAGTAAACGGAGATTATGAATGCAAAGGGGAAAGGTTGAAGAGATATCTTGATCAAGTAAGGGCGAGAGTCGACGGGCTAAAAGCAATGTTCGTCCAGATCCCCAGGGGAGACAATGAGCTCGCCGATCGGCTAGCCAAAGCCGCTTCAGCAGAACATATGATGACACCGGGTAATGTACTTCCCTTCGTTCAAATCTTTCCGCTAATAGACCCCGACAACATGCAGGAGATATGCTCCAAAAGAAACTGGACCACGCAGATAACTTCATACTTAAAGGACGGGATATTGCCAGAAGAGAAGGAGGCAGTGAGAAAGCTAAAAGTCCGAGCGGCAAGGTTCGTCTTGATAAAAGACATTCTTTACAAGAGAGGTTTCTCCCGTCCTTACCTAAGATGTCTCGGGGTTGAAGAGGCAGACTACGTGATGAGGGAAGTACACGAAGGAATATGCGGGAACCATTCTAGATCGCAGCCGTTAGTGCACAAACTGTTACGAGCTGGGTATTACTGGCCGACCATGCAGAAGGATGCTGAGTCCTACGTTAAAAGATGCGACAAATGCCAGAGGTTCAGCAATTTTATCGGACAGCCAGCTGAAGAGCTAACCCCTATAACGGCTCCATGGCCGTTCGCTCAGTGGGGACTGGACATCATGGGACCTTTCCCAACGGCGATAAGGCAGCTAAAGTTCTTGGTAGTGGGTATTGACTACTTCACAAAATGGGTAGAAGCGGAAGCCTCGGCCACCATTACAGAAAAGAACATTAGAAGTTTTGTCTGGCGGAGCATAGTATGTAGGTTTGGTATTCCTAGAGTCCTTGTCTCAGATAACGGGAGGCAGTTCGACAACGGCCACTTTCGGGATTTCTGCACACAGTTAGGAATAAAAAACCACTACTCATCACCCGCCCATCCTTAGGCTAACGGCCAGGTTGAAGTCACGAACCGATCCCCGTTAAAGATTATCAAGACTCGGCTCGAGGGGGCAAAGGGCATATGGCTCGAAGAATTGCCGAGCATACTGTGGGCATACAGGACAACGGCGAGGACTCCGACAGGAGAGACACCATTTCGACTGACATACGGGAGCGAGGCAGTCATCCCGGCAGAAGTGGGGCTCACAAGTTACAGGGTTCACAACCATGACGAGAGCAGGAATGACAAATCAATGAGGCTACAACTGGACCTGATAGATAAGGTTAGGTCGGCGGCGGAGCAAAGGATCGCTAGATACCAGGATCGGATGTCCAGACATTACAACTCCCGGGTCCGACACAGAAACTTCCAAGTAGGAGACCTCATACTCCAGAAGGTCATGGGTGCAACTAGAGACTCTACACAGGGAAAACTCGGCCCCAACTGGGAAGGACCTTATAGAGTTACGTCATGGAAAAGGAAAGGAACATACCACCTGGAGACGACAGACGGAGAAAAGCTACCGCATCCATGGAATGCTGAGCATTTGAGGAAATACTACCAGTAATAGAAACACGGCGAACAACAACCAATTTTCTTTCGGTTTAAGCTTTTTATAAGTTTTTCTTTTAATTGTTTCTCTTTGCTACAATCTTGTCGTGCCTTTTTTAAGCCCAAGGGGGCAGGCACTTTTCCTTTACGCATTTCTATAATCAGATGCAATTTTGATCTTCTACTTGAATGTATGTCATTGCAATTGTCCACAAAGTTAACGGAAACAAAATGAAGTCCACAAGATGGACGGATTATCCTACAGGGACGATCACTTTAAGTCCACAAGGTGGACGGATCATCCTACAGGGATGATAACCTTAAGTCCACAAGATGGACGAACACAAAATAAAGTCCACAAGATGGACGGATACAATATGAAGTCCACAAGATGGACGGATTATCCTACAGGGACGATCACTTTAAGTCCACAAGG
The DNA here is from genome assembly GCF_932294415.1 of Quercus robur. Lineage (NCBI taxonomy): Eukaryota > Viridiplantae > Streptophyta > Magnoliopsida > Fagales > Fagaceae > Quercus > Quercus robur. Next base: position 67,073,636 of record NC_065541.1, on the reverse strand, counting down.
TGGACGGATCATCCTACAGGGATGATAACCTTAAGTCCACAAGATGGACGAACACAAAATAAAGTCCACAAGATGGACGGATACAATATGAAGTCCACAAGATGGACGGATTATCCTACAGGGACGATCACTTTAAGTCCACAAGGTGGACGGATCATCCTACAGGGATGATAACCTTAAGTCCACAAGATGGACGAACACAAAATAAAGTCCACAAGATGGACGGATACAATATGAAGTCCACAAGATGGACGGATTATCCTACAGGGACGATCACTTTAAGTCCACAAGATGGACGAACACAAAATAAAGTCCACAAGATGGACGGATACAATATGAAGTCCACAAGATGGACGGATTATCCTACAGGGACGATCACTTTAAGTCCACAAGGTGGACGGATCATCCTACAGGGATGATAACCTTAAGTCCACAAGATGGACGGACACAAAATATAAGTCCACTAGATGGACGGACACAATATAAGTCCACAAGATGGACGGATCGTCCTACAGGGACGATAACCCTAAGTCCACAAGATGGACGGACACAATATAAGTCCACAAGATGGACGGACCGTCCTGCAAGGACGATCACTTTAAGTCCACAAGATGGACGGATCATCCTGCATGGACGATCACTTCAAGTCCACTTTAAGTCCACAAGACGGACGGATCATCCTACAAGGACGATCACCACAAGGTGGACGGACTATACTAAATGGAGATAACTTAGTCCATAAAATGGACGGATACAAAATGAAGTCCACCATATGGACGGATCACCTCAGAAGATGACCACTTAAAGTTCACAGGTTGGACGGATCATCCACGACGTGGACGGAAATAAGATGAAGCAAACAAGACGGACTGATCATTTTAGACAATAAAGTAGTATCCACAAGGTGGACGGAACATTCCACAGGTTTTGCAAAGAATAAATTTTTAAGATCAAAAACATACCTATACATGAACGGATATAAACAGGTCAAGCAACGGCAAAATTCAAAACATATAAAATGAGGTGCACGGATTCATTTAACAAAATAGGCCATTAAAAGGCAATGTTTACATATCATCAACAACGGATGAGAATTGTTCCAAAAAGTTAAAAAAAAAAAAAAAAAAAAAAAAAAAAAAAAAAAATCCTTCTACTGAGCCTTGTCCGCATTATCGACGGGCTGAGGAACCGTCTCCGTGTCAGGCTCAGCTTGATCAACTTTCGCTGGTGCAGACGCCCCGTCACCAACTGCGTCGTCGACATCAAAGAGGTCGTCTGTATCCTCGGAGGCAACAGGCACGACGGATGACTGAACCGGGTCTTCAACTTTGAACTTGGAAGGGTCCACGTCTGGATAAGCTTGCTTGACTTGACGGAGGGCATCCATGAAGCCCTGATGGAAAGAATCGCCCAGCTCAGTGATTAGGGCGTCGGAGTCACGGTATTCACGAACCGCCACGTCCTTAGCCTGACGGACTTCATTTTTCAGCTCGGCTATCTCTTTGTCCTTGCTCTCTAGAGCCTTCTTTGCCTCCTCTGTCATCTGTTCAAGGCTCTTCCTTGCCTTCTCCGACAGCTCAAGCTTCTTCTCTATCTTGGGTCTCCAGTTTCGCAGTTGGAGGAGCTCTTCCTCCGTCTTCTCCGCCTTGGCCCGTACACGATCCAAGGCCGTCTCTTGGCTGAGGCACCATCCCATCAGCCCATTCATCATGACCATTGCCTAAAAAATAACAACACAGTTATAAAACAAACTTTCGGCAGATGATTTAAGTTGTATTTGAGTAGTAGACGGACTATCTTACCTGTGTAATTGCAAACAAGCCCGTCTCGCCCATGGCCTCCGTCGAGTGGTTGCCTAAATCTTCATAATCCTCCGCCGAAATGATGGAGGAAATCTGTTCTAAGGCATGCTTAGAATCCTCTCGAAGAAGGACGGGCGGCTTCTCGTCATCCTTCGACGGACCTTTCATCAAGCCCTTGCCTAAACCCCGTGCTTGGTTGGAGTGACCGTCTTCGGAGGCTCCGCCATGAGTCCCACGACGGGATCTAAAGACACTTTGGCCTTCTTGGCCTGGCGGTCCGCTTTGGGCTGAGTCTTCCGCTTCGCAGACGGATTGCTTGGGCCCGTCGCAGGGGGAGCGTCGTCAGCAGTCTTCTTTGCAGCCTTTGACCGGATCAAGGCTCTTCTCTTAGCATCGTCCATCTCTGAAACATGGACGGGGGAGTTAATTAACAAAAAATAAGATGCATAATTTTTTCAAGTAAAGGGTGACGAACTTACGCCTCCTTATCTGTGTTTTGTACTTGACGGCAGCCGCTGTAGGTTCCGGTCAGTCGCAATACCAGTGAATGGTATTTAGTGTTACCAGCTTCGCCCAAGTCCTTTCCTCCGGCTTGGTCTTTGAGAGAATTTTCTCAAGGAAAGCAAACTCCTTAAGGTCAATTTGGGGCCGTCGTCTAACTACAAAAGAAGAAAGAGGACGGTTAGATTATATTCAAAAAACTTAGTAATGTTAAAGTTTGGAGGATAGTCCATACTAGACGGATCCAATATGCCCCAAGTAGTGTCGACGGGCATGAAATCCGTTTCCCCAGGACGACCCATCCAACCGTCGCTTCTAGGAAGAAGAACCGACTCTTCCAATCCCTATTTGAGTCCGGCGTGTCATAGATGACTTTCAGCAACGGACTCCTGGGGACGAAGCTATAAATTCCCCTGGATTTGTCAATTTCGTCCGGACGGTAGTAGTGGAAAAACTCCCCAACCGTCAGCCTCTTTTCTCCGTTGGACATGGCACCGTACAAGACCTCCATCGCTATAAAAACCCTCCAAGCATTAGGGGAAATCTGGTTCACGGATAACCCCAGCTGACGGAGGAGCAAACGGTGAAGCGAACTCAATGGGAATCTAAGTCCGGCCTTCAACATTTGCTCATACACCCCGACTCCCTCTACCCCGTCATAGTAACACCTCTCTGATTTGTAGGGTAGACGGATCGTAACATTTTCTGGAATTTGATAATTATCCCTAAATGTCTTAAAGTGCTTTTCCTTGATAACGGACGTGAAGAAATTCACCGTCCACTCCGGTAGCATGACGAACTTCCTGAGCCCATCAGCACCAATGACGGATCTGACAACTTGATCCTCACCAACACCAGGTCCCTCGTCTGGATCAACCACCTCCAGATCCTCATATGTTGAGGATGAGGAGGAGGTGGACGGACTACTATCATCTGGACTACCTTGTTCTCGTTGACCGGACGGATATACTTCCTCGTAATCCACCCCGTCACGAATAACTGACTGATTACTCGACGCACTAGACATTTCCTACATGAAACGACAAGAGCCTAAGACTCTGACGGTCTATGTGTCTATAACGGGTGTGGATTGTAAGGAAAATTAAAACAAGTATAAGTTTTAAGAAGAGCACTTACCAGTTTTGCCAACGAAGTGATGAAGGATGGCGTTGACGACTAAGGTAAATGAACGGATCAGCAGATTATGACGGGTGTGCTCTGACAAGGGTGACGGGTGCGCTCTGACAGCTTGATTTCTACTGAAACTGAAGAAATGAGAGGAATCACTCCCTTATTTATAAGAGAGATGCACAGAAGTCGAAGCGTCGCTTCGATCCGAGACAAGGTCCAATAAGCTTGTAACACGTGTCATCGGCATTAATTACCTTCGTACAGCCTGTCTGTAGTTGGTGTGATCGACGGACTCCTCATTTGAACCGTCATCCTATCTTGCGTTGATCCGTCAACCCGTTATGACAACTTAAAAACTTCCCGTCTCATGAGCCTCCTTCCGTCATAAAAATACCCGTCATACCCTCACATTTGGATCGTCACCCCATTGATCCTTTATCCTAAAAGCTGACGGACCATTGGGGTGAAGGGGGCAACTGAAGATGGTAAGATATAAGGCCTACCTGACGGGACTTACAGGCCCACCTAACGGGACTGACGGGCCCACCTGATGGGCATGACGGGCCCACCTGAACGGCCTGACGGGCCTCCCTGACGGGCATGACGGCCCTGCCTAACGGGTATGACGGGCCTACCTGAAGCGACGGGTTGGGACTGTTGGGCCTGTGCAAGGATTATCCCACGCGCTTTGAAGGCCCATCGCTGACAGGCACAGTAAGGGCCCATGATCCAAAATCTCTATCGCCTAGAAAAGCCCTATGATCCGAAAACGGAAATCTTGACTCACTACGCTCAAGGGAATTTGTATGAGAGTCCCACATTGAAAAGATTTGGAAACCAAGGAGAAAAGTCAACCCTTCATCACTATAAAAGGCCTACCACCCTCAGAAATCGAGGTACGCTTTAATTGACCCACTCTAACGCTCTAAGTAAAACAGAAGAATTCTAACTTGACCGTCGGAGAGCCTTTGGCCGGCACCACACTGATGCTCTCTGAAGGATTCTTTCGATTGCTTCTGTCGTGCAGGTTCGATTCGAGTCGCGAGTACGGTGTGACCCATTGGTGACAATTTTCGACGTCATCGATTTCCAAAAAATTCTGAGTCATTTCTTGGAGGACAAGAAGATCTGACATCAACACGGCTGATGAAGCCGGTGACCGTGTCTGATCCAAATTCATTTAATATGGTAGGTGAGCTTATATACTACTTTTCCATTATTTATATTCTTCTTCTAAGTTATTACATTATTTACATCTAGCTGTGCCTCAAACACTTTGTTGTTGGTCAGACCTTAATATGGTCCAATACAATTGAGTATTGCTTGAAAATACAACACAATTTTTTGACATGGTGTGCCAAGAAATTCCAGTTGGGCCTTCCAAGTACATTCCATTTTCTACATTGTTGAATGGTTTAGGCTTAAGCCATGTGTTACCTGTTAGTGTGGCTTGAATTTTGCCACAAGCCCATAAGGCCCAACCAAGCCCAATCCGGCCATAGAAATTGACCTAATACAAGTTGTATTAGGAATCCCACTCAGCCGACTTTATAAAGTAACACATATATATATATATATATATGTGCGCTTTATTATATGCGGCTAGAATTAAGAGAATTGATTTAAGAAAAATTCCAATTAACCTAATGAGCAAGCCGCATGAGAGAAAATAGAGAAAAGAGAGGTAGCCAGCTTCTATTCTTATTTTTTCTGTGAGAGAGTGCTAGGGTGTAATTGGGATTTGGGTTTCTTGAGAGTGTTTCTGTACACTATTGTATTTTTCTTGATAATAGTGAAATCCCTGCAACTCCGTGGAGGTAGGCAAATTGCCGAACCACGTAAATATTGTCTTGTGCGTGTGATTGTTTTCTTTGGCGTGTGTTTTTTCTATTTGTTTTTGTTTCTCACAGGTTGGGATTTTGGTTAAATTCCCTACATTACCGACCACATTTCCTTCTTGTGTGAAGTATATTAGAAAATATATTGTCATATTCTTTTGCTCCAAAGCTAATGATCCAAATTAAGTCAATGAGAGATTATATAAAGAAAAGAAATAACCGTGTTTATCTTTCTTTTTTCTATTTTGAAACAGTTTATCCCAACAGGTTTTAGGAAAGTAATTATTCGAAATTAAGCCTATTTGAATAATTCTTCTGGGCTACGGCCACTTGATGAATTCAGCAACAACCAAACTCTACAAGCAACCATTTTATAGGTTGAAGGTTACTTTATCTGCCTAAAATAAAAATAAAAGAGGAACACACACAATATTAAGAGAGTGGTAAAATAGAAAAAAGAATTACTTCAGGAATAAAAGATGGAAGTGGAAGAAGAATGGATAACCCTTTTAATTTGCTTTCACATATAATATATCTATTTTATATAGGAATGACAAAATATTTCTATCCTACAACTTCAATTCATGTAGGTATTTTCTGTCACAAAAAAAAAAAAGGTGGACACGTCACATCCCAATTGTGTGTCAACATGTGTGTTTTATGCCACAGCCCAAGTGCATGTGTGTAACATACACATAATTGAATTTTTTAATGCATATTCCATATTTTTATTTAATTGTCTATACATATTTCTACTATCGATCTCATAGCATTCGTATTTCTTTCTTTTTCTATCTATATATCTACTTGCATTCTCACAGTCGCTCATCCTATCTCATTAGTTTTTAATGATGTAGCATTACTTTACATCTTTTAATTCCATTAAACATGCATAAATGTTAACATTTTTATCACTTCATCATTATATAATTTTATTTTTTATTATTTATATGTCAGTTAAAAAGATAACCATAATAATTTTTTTTATAAGCATAAAATAAATTAATATCAACCATTTTGGATTAGTGTTATCTAAACATTGCATCTTTTTTACAATTTTTTCATATACATATATAATAGAAGAGAAAAAAAAAAGATTTAAACATTAAACATTTCAATTGAAAACATTAAGAGGTGTTAGTTGACCTAAAAGCCGTTAACTATTGTCCATTAACTTCCTTAAAATAAAACACATTAACCCAAGGGATCAAATTAAAAAATTAATTTGAAAGGTCAAGAAGTTAATTATAAATTGTGATGAATTTGAGGAAACAAAATGGCAATAATCCAAAAGTTCATGAACTTAAAATAACTGAAATTTTTTTTTTTTTAATTTAAAAAGCAAAAGGTCAACAATACGAAAATAAAAGAGTCTAAGATATATTTTAGCTAATAAAGCATTAGTTTAAAAAAAAAAATGGAGGGATTCTAACTAATTTCTAATACACAGATGTGTTGTTAAATTAGATAGTTTGTCTGATGGACTTGGTAAACGTAACGTGTGCAAGAAGTCATTTCTACACCGCGTACTACAAACAAGACAAGAGTACATTTTTTTATATATATGTCCTAAATCAGGGACTAATAAGTTACTAATCTACCAATGAGAGACTGAAACATGGATTAACAGCTGTCAACAACAAACTAAACTAACTGTGTAAACTGGCTGTACAATCAGTGTAATATGACATGTAATTTAACAACCACTTGTACTAAACGACTGTAGCTTTTTCAATTCTTCAGCTTTCTCTTCTGTACTCTGCAGTTTAGCTTCCTGTTCTTTGTCTTCTTCTTTATTCTTCAGCTTCTTCTTCTTAACACCACTTCTGTCTTCCTTATCTTTGTTAAACTTCTTTTCAGAACCTTTACACTTCCCCTCAAGATGAAAAGGGGAATGAATATTAATAGTATTCTTCTTGTATAACAGTAGATGAAACTGATGTGCACTAAGTGCTTTGAGAAGCAAGTCAACCAGTTGAGATTGAATTCTGATATACAACAAACGGGCAAAAAGGGCCAAATAGCATTATTTGGCGAAATATTTAGCAATTTATCACTGTTTGCAAACTATTTAGTAATTTACTACTGTTTTGTAACTCGAGTTCATCAAAAAATCGAATTCCTTAAAAATGTGTCACGGTGACACCTGTTAATCTAGCATTTTTTAATTAAAAAATTCACGTGAAACTCATATTTATGAAACTCAATTTTTAATATAAAACTAAAGTTGTTTGAAAGTTTTAACATAGAACTCAAGTTTTATAAACTAAAGTTATGTGCTCAAGAATTCTGCACCAGGCAGCTTGCAACATGTGTTTTCTGCAGAATCAGTGTTTGGGATCCTTCCACTTGAAAGTGTCAAATCATGCGAAATTTCATCTAGTGCCATCTCTAGGCCGTGTACTCGTGACTCTAGGGAATTGATTCCAATCTGGGAGCTCCCAATGAATCTCTGGATTCAAATAAAGCAGGAAAATATGAGTACAAAATTCTTAAACATTTATCAGACACAATATTATCGACAAAGCCTTCACGAAGTTGGCAAAACGGACATTTGTGGAGTACAACCGAATAACATTGAAAAAGGTACCTATGAATATCTTCAACATAGGGTTGCATTCCAAAGCAGATAAGTGTGCATTTTAATGTCTATTTGGGAAAAGGAAACAAAATTTAGTCTAGCTTATAAAGTAGAGCTTTAAGCCCTGAATACACAGGCACTAGAGTTTTATAAACTTGAGTTCTATGTTGAAATTTTTAAATAACTTGAGTTTAAAGAGCTCAAGATTTATATTACAAGGAACTCAAGTTCTACATGAACTTTTTAATTAAAAAATATCAAATTAGGGGTGTCAGAACTCGAGTTACATGTAAAACTTGAGTTTTATGAACTCAAGTTACAAAATAGTGATAGATTGCTAAATATTTCACAAACAATAATAGATTGCTAAATATTTCGCCTAAACACGCTATTTGGCCATTTTTGCTACAACAAACGAATTACTCCTTCCAACACCTTGTTTCTCACAACATGAGAATCTATTTTTATGTGTTTTGTTCTTTCATGAAACACAGGATTTGCCCAAATGTGAAGTGTCGATTAACTGTCACTGAATAGCAAGGCTGCTTGAGTGTGATTAACTTGAATATCCTTCAAGAAACTAAGGATCCAAACAATCTCACAAGTGGCAGAACCACACACAAGGGTCCAAAATTTTAAAAAATCATTTTATAGTTAGTATATTATTTACATTTTAAAAAATGTTTGAAGTTGGCACCCTAAATTTTGAGTTATTTCAATAGTGCTCTAAAAAGAAAGAGAAATTATATTTAAAATCATATAAGTGAAGATGTTTAACAAATTAAACTAAGTAGAAAATGATAAATTTCGGCATATGTCTAAAATAAGAAATACGCAACTTTTATATTCTCATTAAAATTTAGAAGATGATAAATTCTCTTATTAGATTAATTTGTATATATGTGTCAACTGAAGAAATTAAATTCTCTTATTAAGTTGTACAAATACATTAGTACAACTTGACCTCTCTAAACTAAAATTTCGGGCTCTGCCCTGCTCACACACTGCCACTGCCTTGGATTTGTATTCTGCTTCTGCTAACGATCTACTCACTATTGGCAGCTTCTTTGACTAATTTCCTAGTAATTGAAATTGAGTCATAAGAATGTGCGACACTTGTGCGTGCATCATGCTGACTGTGCTATTACTTTCTTTTAGCCTTCGACCTTGTCAAATGAAGACTAAGATTTTGAAATCCGGACTAGACCAGACAGTCCGATCGAAAAAATCGAGAATCGGATTGAAATCCAATTTTTTAAGTATAGCAAACCGAGTATACGTGAGGTCTGAGAGAACCAGACGAACCGGGGTTCAACCGGAAAAACCAATCATAGAATAGGGAAAAATTAAAGAAAAATGCGGCAGCCAGGATCTGAATCTGAGCTCTCACACCTTGTAAGCAAAGATTAGTAATGAGAAGACTGATACCTGATGAAAATGACCCTGAGTATGCAATGGCATGACTGAAAATGACCCTAAGTATGAAAGAAGTTGTTGACATAAAAATAAAAAAAAGGAAGAAGGAAGAAAAGAACAGAAATTCACAAGCACGCGGCGGAGGATGCTCAAGTGAAGAGAAGAATAGAAATTCACTTGAGGTATTGAGCACTGCATCTGAAACTTTCAAAGAAAGAAGTAAAGCGAAGTTTTGAACGGTAAAATGCCAACTTTGAAGCACTTTGCATGGAGGAGGTGCTGCCAACGCATTCTTGGAGGTTGAGCACTTTCATTTTATATTAATACTCTTTACTTTTCTTTATTTGCTTTATTGGTCTGTCCACCCACCAAAACAAAGAGACTCTAGTTAGGAAAAAATATCCAACATATAATAATGGGTTAAAAATTTTAACCGATAAAAATAAAATAAAAAAAGGGTTAAAATGAAAAAATATCATAACTTAACTGAAAATTATGATATAATAACTTAAGTTACATAATAACTTAAGCATGATCTTGTAACATAACTGTGAAAATTATGATATGAAAAAAATACATTTGAAAAATAGATTTTTATATTTAATTGGATTATTTAATTTAATTTTTCTATGAATACTAATTCAATATATTTATTTATGTTTAAATAATTATTAAATTAATTATAATGTCATCATAATTTGACCCGGTTCAACTTTGATTTTATCTTAAAAATCTTGAACATTTTTCTTTTACGATTCAATAAACTGTCTGGATCTGAAAACCTTGCTGAAGATTGATTATAAAAACCCCCCATCAACCTTCGCAAATTTCAAACACAACTCAAATACAAATTTTTTTTTCATTTTTTTCATTCTTCTCCCAATTCTTCAAATCAAAGTATTTCACCAAAGCGTTCATACTAGATCTCTCTCTAATGGCAAAAACTTACTGTCTTACACCTATACTAGTGATCTTCTTCATGTCTCTCATATTATCCTTCCCATCTTCTTCTTCAGCTAGGCCCTTGAACAAGCCACTGAACCTTGCTGCCAATGAACCACACTTGGAGGTTGAGCTTCCTGAAGAAAACGTGGTTGTTGTGGCCTACTCTTTGGACAAAGATTCACACCATGTTTTACCATGTGACATGGAACCCAGCAAACTAGGCTTCCCTTATAAGGCTCCAAGACTTGCTGGGAAATATGGACCATTGCTCCTTAATGCTCTTCCCAAGGGGGTACCGACTCCACCATCTGGACCGAGCCCACGTATACATGACGGTAACAACTAGAGAACTACAGAGACTTCTGCTGCCGGGCCTCAATATCGTCAAGAACAACATTGGCCTGTATTTATATACTCCATAGTTATACATATAGATAATATATATATATATATATATATATTTCTTGGGATGATGTAAAATACTTATTACACATACAAGTTATACAATGTATTTAACCCAAAAAAAAAAAAAAAAAAAAAAAAAAATTATACAATGTTTTAGATTATCTTTATTATTTCATTAATAGAATATGGTTTATTAAAATGTATACCATCTCTGTTATGTTTGTCAAATTGGCAATATAAAAGTTTGTTTCTTCCATATATATACAATATATTGGTCTCAAATAAATATGGAATTTACTTGTAATGGGATGGATGACACATATTCAAAACATAAAATATATATCCTCTTTGCTCATGGTAGCTTCCAGTTATTCACATTCATATATGGAACCTCTTATAGAGATAGTAATTCTAACTCATTTCGTGGTGATTGATGATCTTTGGATCATTTCTGCAAATCAATTCAAATAAAAGTAAAACTTTGTCCAAACCATTATTTCTTTAAACACCAGATTATTTTAGTGTCTTGCCCTTTAGCATGTGGTTGAGTCCATATTGACTTTCAAGGTTCTGGTCCTGCTCATTTTCACGGGCCCCTTGCGGCGAATTGGCAAAAGGCTGTTAGTTTCAACGGTTCTTCAACCAAATGTTGGCTTCTATTGAAGGACATTAGAATCCTTCAAAATTTGTTCTTCACGTGGGTCAAAAAGAAAAAAAAATCCTCCAACTGCTTTGATAAAAGGTCAGTAAACCAAAAGCTTTTATGACTTACTACATGCATGTATTATGAAAATCCAGTGACACTTTCATTCCCAGGTTTTGCTTTCACACCAGAGACAGAGAGTAGACTCGGCCGCCTGCCCTGACCAACACATTGTTCCAATTGACTTCAATTCTTTCCCCTTTCTCATTACCATATCACGGGCATATTTTGAATTAATAAATAAATTCTCACCTAATCATTCCCCTGATCCCCAATAATATTGCTATTGCAAATGGAGGGGCTAGGACTTGGCAACCCCACAACTGGATTTGGGTCCATCTGGCCTAAGATAGGAGCCATCTAGGTTTTAGAACTGGATCCTTGCTCCAGTCCTTGAGTAACAGATCTAGGTCAGGCAAGAATTAAGTTCGGTAATAGAATGTACATGACATTAGTGCAGTACTGGAGTAGGAGGCACTGAACCGGTATGTTTATTATGTATTGATGTACGTAAGTGCCCAAAAGTAACAGCCCAAGAGGTCCAATTATATTGTAATTTGTAAGAACTTAACTCATATGGTTCCTCTATAATCTATATACAATATTAGGATTCTTCGTAACATAAAGAGCATGTAGTAAAAATGTGGGGGTTAAGAGTCTCCTCATCAGTTGTAATTTATATAACTTTTTTTTTAAATCAATAAAAATAAGTCTCTATTTCTCAAAAATAAATAAAAATAAGTCTCTTCATTCAAACTAGTAATTATCTAATTATATATCTTAGTTATTAATCATTGACAATCAACTCTCTCTACTTTTATATTCTAGGCTGCTTATTTTATTCTAAGAAGTGTTAAACTGCCCATAACCTAGAAATTGGGCCTTTATTCAAGGATCTATTAACGCGAAACAAAGTTTCTTTCCAAACTCTTCAAACTTTTTATATATTTCTTTTTTGGATATAAATTTTGAAAATTTAACCGTTGAATTTCATGTTCCTTATATTCTTAACATGCATATCAAATTTCATTCAAATTTAACATTATTTACTATTCAATCAATAAACTTATTTTTTATACACAATTTTAGGTCCCAAAACTTGAAATTTTAATATTTGTTTGATAATATAACAATTGATCTTTGATCTTCTTGAAATTTTGCAAGCATGAAGAAAATAATAAGAACATGCAACCTAACGGTTAGATTTTCAAAATTCACATTCAATATAAAAATATATGAGAAATTTAAAAGGATTCTCTCTAAAAGTAGTTTAAAAAAACTTTGTTCAATGAGCTCTACTCCCGCTGCTGATTCATTTCATATTTGGACAGTTTGAACTTTGATTTGCTTTTTCCAACTTCATACCCCCCCCCCCCCCCACCCCAACCACCCCCAAAAAAAAAAAAAAAAAAAAAAGAAAAAAAAGAGGGTCGGCGAGATGCAAATTAAGTTTGAAAGAGTCAGTGACCGCGTAAGTCCACTGAGTAAGAAACTTCAATTTCGTGTATTGAATTGAAAGTTCAAACCTTGTTCATTAAGTTTCTAACAAATCAATATATATATGAACCTTATGAATCCCAAGTTCTCATCCATTCTAAAAACCCCCCATAAACCTTCGCAAATTTCAAACACAACACAAATACAAATTTTTTTTCATTTTTTTCATTCTTCTCCTCCCAATTCATCAAATCAAAGTATTTCATCAAAGCTTTCATACTAGATCTCTCTCAAATGGCAAAACCTTGTTGTCTTACACCAATACTAGTCTTCTTTTTCATGTTTCTCATAACATCTTTCCCATCCTCTTCTTTAGCTAGGCCCTTGAACAAGCCACTGAACCTTGCTGCCAATGAACCACTTTTGGAGCTTGATCTTCCTCAAGAAAACGTGGTTGTTGTGGCCTACTCTTTGGACAAAGAGTCACACCATGTTTTACCATGTGACATGGAACCCAGCAAGCCCAGCAAACTAGCCTTCCCTTATAAGGCTCCAAGACTCTCCGGGAAATATGGACCATTGCTTCTTAATGTTCTTCCCAGGGGGGTACAAACTCCACCACCTGGACCGAGCACAGGTACACACGACAATAAAAACTAGAGAACTACACAGACTTCTGCTGCCGGAGCTCAATATCGTCAAGAATAACATTGGCCTGTATTTATATACTCCTGGGTTCTAGATAATTTTTTCTTTTCTTTTTTTCTTGGGATGATGTAAAATACTTATTACACATACAATTTTACAATATTTTAGATTTTCTTTATTATTTCATTAATATTTATTTTCTTTATTTTATTAAAATGTATACCATCTCTGTTAATTTTGTCAAATTGGCAATATAAAAAGCTTGTTTCTTCCTTATACATTGGTCTCATATAGATATGAAATTTATTTGTGATGGGATGGATGATACATATTCGAAATATACAATATCCTCTTTACACATGGTATGGTAGCTTCAAATTATTCATATTCATATTAGGGACAGTTGTTCTTGACTTCAATTCTTTACCCTTTCTCATTACCATATCATGGGCATATTTTGAATTAACAAAGAAAAGAAAATATTAAGGACGTCGTCCCCTTCCCCTGAAATCAAAACAAAGATCTGAAGAACACCCAATATCCAAAACAAGTAAAACCCAAGAAATTAAACCAGCCCACGAGTTCTCAAAGTGTTAGAAGCTCTAAAACAAGCCTCGCATGAGTTACAAGCCCACCCGAGTCCCAACTCGGACGAGCTCAACTCGTCTTCCGCCATTAACGCTCTCCTGGAGCTTGAAACCGAGTCCGACACACTTCTCTCCAAAGACCCAAATCTCTCTACCCTCTCTCAAGACCTTTCCAACCTCAAAGCCCTCGTCGAGACCCTCAAGAATTCACGCCGCCACCACAGCATCCAATCTTTCTTAACTCGCCGAGTCTCTACTCACTCCATCTCCCGAGTCGCGGCTTCCATTGAGTCTGAAATCCAAGCCTGGATCGACTGCGAGAGCATCGGGACCTTGACACGTGTACTACGTGAGCAACCAAAACTCAACAATGAGGACGAGTTTATCAAGCTCTTGACTCAACCGTGAGTTAAGATTTGGTCCTAAAGTCCACCCTTAATGTTTTTTTTAGTTTATATATTTATTTTCTGATTTTTCTTTTAATTTCGAATTAAAAAAAAATACAAAACGACGTCATTTCAAGAGTTCTAACAGCAGCCACAAATTGAGTTGTAACAGAGTTTTATATTGACAAAACTTGAAAGTTAAAAAACTGAAATGACAAAACTGAAAGTTAAAGGACTAAAATAGAAAAACATGAAAATTACATAGGGTCAATTTTGAATTTTTGCTTAAAATTAAAATTCATTTTGAGATAAGAATAATACCCATCTGGCCTAAGTTATAGGGAGATTTTGTGCGTTTGAGTAGGAGGCATTGGACCCGTTGTAATGGCCACGTGCCATCATGACAACGGGTCCAATGCACTTGATCATTGGACTCAATCTCTGCCCTATCGGAGTAATCTATACAATACTTAGTATCAGTTGTCATCTAGACTAGTCAGTCTTACCATTCTTGACAACAAGCCAAACTCCTCTAAAGCTTAACCTGACATCCAAGAAAATCTTCACACAATTGGACCTTATAGTTCTCCTCAAAAGTAGATCCTGTCTACCGATATTAGCATTCTTCACATCAACATTAATTGTACCTCATAAACTTTAATGCGATTAAACTTGTCCCCTGTCTGTAGTCCAAGACACGCAGCCTTCAAATTCATCTCATTAGCTGAGTAAAGTAAGCAATCTCTAGCATATTGAAAAGCATGATTCTCTTAAAATGACTAGCCTCATTTTTCCCTAAAAAAAGTTTAAAACCAATTAATTTCATTGGTCAAGGTATGTATTTTTTCCTAAAATCAAGATTACTATGAGAATTTGAATCTATAAAAGTTTGTAGTGATTGACTTAACAAAGAGAAGTATCTTTAGCCAGCCCAAATTCCAAGTCGGCCCAAGTTACACTAAGGGCTTTACTCTTCCTTGTAGAAAAGGCAATAATTAGGCAGAGGGTATTTTGTCCAGGCAAATTGAGGCAATCTCCTTTTGCAATTCCATCTGTTGTTTTAATTCCACCCACCTACAGTAAAATTGACAAGTGATTACTTGGAACTTTTTTTTTTTTCATTATTCGACAGTTTATATATATATATATATATATACATAAATCATAATCTGATAGTTATAATGGAAGAGGGAGATTTAAATCAGGAATGTCTCCATTAAAAACACTAAGAGGTGCCAATCAATTGAATTACAAAATTCTTGGCATGAATACTTGGAATATGGTTATATAGATTGGCTAGGAAATCAGACTACGAAAATGGTTTCCGTCTCTCTTCTGAATCATGAATATAACTATGAATCAGGTTCCCCTCTATCCTCCAAATCATGATACACCAAGCCACCTAAGGTTCAAGCTTAGACATAGGATAATGCATACTTCTTTGCTGCTGCTCAGAGGCTAGAGCTTTCTAATTGTTTTCTGTATCTCAATTCTCGAATGTGAAAATGCGCAATCCAATGTCAATTGTTTTTTTAGCAAATTCTATTGTAAGAAGCAGATCTTTTTGTCTTTTATTTATTCTATTTAATTTTTTTTGGCATTTGATGTTATTCAAATCAAATCCCAAATGAATATGGGATTGGGATGTCAACATGTCTGCATTAACCTTCCATGATTTTTTATATTAATAGATCAGCATGTCTCACCCAATTTGTGCAATCACTAGTAGTTTAAGTTTGGCAGAATGATTTATGTGTTCCTTAATCCTTATAAGCAAAGAAACATGATCAAATGAAATTTGTGATGCTAAGCTAAAGACTGCTAGGTTTAGGCAACTCAAATGACATAGTAATTTTTCATCAAGTTAGTGTGTAACTGATTTTCACTGTGATTTGAGATAAAAGTAATTGATCTCCTTTATTCTATGGGTAGATAAGTAGTCATTATCTTCTTCATGACCCCGGAAAATCCTCATTCTCAATAAAGAAGAGGTGCGAGTATAATATATTAACTGTTCACAGAACCATAAGTATTATAAGCAGACAAAGATACATTTTGCTAAAATGGTATACAGGTGATTCATCTCAACTCAAAGCAAGAATTCATTCTTTCTATAAAGAATTCAGAATAAATTAGGTATTGCATTAATTTATTGTACAAAAAGGGAGTCATGTAACAAGGGATCACTATACAAATAGAAGTAAAATATTATGACTCCCATTTGCAAATTCCCCAACCAAAACAACAATTACAGGTGTGAAAAAAAATACAGACCTAAAACATATAATCCCTGTAACTCTCATTAACTTGGCTTCAACCTAATAGATTTGAAATCAGTTGTGAATATTATATATGCTTTATCACCTACCAAGGCAAAGGGTGTTGAAAGTCATGAAGGATAAAGGTTACCTGTATACTGATGATCTTGCCACATTAATTCACGGATGGTCTCTTCTTCAAGTCCTAGTAAAACAGATTGATCATACAACAAAGTTTCAGCTGGTTTGTAAGCTCCTTAATGAATATCTCCTTCCTCTTTATCTCAAATCAGAATCTAAATGATAAAAATATAAGCAACGGCCCAAGCCTGCTAATTGTATTCAGTTGTTAATTGGAGACAAGAAATTATCTAATCTTTTATTGCAAATTTAATATATCATTATTGCAAACAAGGACAACTGTCACTCAAGGAACTCTGTTCATTATACATAGCTACCCAGGCAACTAACAAGAATATCCACTACTGAATTATTTTTACATAAGAAGAGAATACATCATGTTTGGTGAGAGCCATCAAAATCATTGCTTCACATTCACAGCATTACAACCATGGTCAATTCATAGAGCAATACTGTGATCAAAGTGCCAGCACAAAAAATTTAAACCTAACCCAAAAGATAAGCATAGAGAGGACAGGGAAAGATAAATTAGACAAGTGTACTTAGAGCAGTGTGCTGAACTCTTCATTTCCCGTACTTCTTTCTCAATCTTTCCTTGACGAAATCATTCCGAGCTTTAGTTCGAGCTTGTTGAGGGGCAATGTTGACATAAGAGAGATGCACACCAGCAGCAAATAGAGCAGCACCAGAGACAAAGCATGCCACAGTCATCAACAATTTCTTGGGTGTTGAAGGAAAGCACAGCACCATTTCCTCAATTATCTACGTGCAAAAGGAGAAGATTCAATCAAAGCTAACCAGCTCACATACACAAAGCCACAATCTTTCATTGATTGAAAAGAAAATTATATCGATCAATTTCATAAATCTTCAAGCCACATTAAAACCTTATCTGATACAACATATACTAGCTAAAACTTGCACATCAACTGCACCATATTCGTTCCAGAAAATACAAAAACAAAACGGCTTCATTTGAGGATAAAAACATGTAGATAACCCATATGGAATACAACATTAGAATAGGAAACGAAAGATAAGAACTTCTAAGCGGCATTTGATCATACACATAGAACGCATTTTTTTTATTTGTAAAGAAAAATGACACAAAGCCCTCACGCATACTACTAATCCTAAAACTGATCAATTACAAATAGTTTGAGCTCGAAAATGCAGAATATTAAGGATGATCGAAAAGGTAAGCATTGGATAATAACTCAACGAGAAGGAAGGCTTATACCTCAGGTCAGGAAGCTCTGCTTTTAGAGTAGTGAATAGTGACCTGGCCACTGGTTCATATTTTTCAAATATGGGCCTGGGCCATTTGCATTGTAGCACATCTAATAAGAGTTAGCCCATTTATAGGCCCAAAGTAGGTCAAATAGATAATGAGAATTTGAAAGAGCCTGATTTTTCTTATTAGCATGAGCTGAAAAATAAAGAAAACTAAAAGGGAAGTTGGAAAAATAAAAAGAGAGAGAGCATGAGTATGGGTTTCCCATTATTCTTCTTGGATTGGAAGTTTGGAACTTGGAAGAGTTTATAAATGAGAATGTAAAATCAACGGATGCCCAAAGGGCATTTGATAAATATTTTTTAAAAAAAATTATGAGAAAAAAAAAAGTTTTTTTATGATTTTTTATATTTTTCATAAAGGTTATGTCAAAATTTTTCTAAAATAGTTTATTAAAAATGGGTGGCACTTGTGTCCGATGGTCAGTTTCATTGGACACGTTGCGATGCGGACACGTGTATAAGATTAGACACGTGTCCACATCGCAACATGTCCAATGAAACTGGCCACTAGATACAAGTCTTTCTCATTAAAAATTGTCCTAAAGGCTCCCTATAACATACTTATTAAAGATTTCTTCTTCATTTTTTGAGAAGATACTTATTAATGATTTCTAATTGAATGGGATGGGTGACTTGAGGATCATGAGTTTCTTATTTGTCAATGCACACTTTGAAATTTGAGGCAGTGTGATTAACCTACCCTAAGTAACACTAGTCTCTTTTAATTTGACACTTGGATCCACTAAATTAAAAACCCTACCAACCAGTCAATTATGAAATCATTATTATGAGTATTATTATAATATCTAATTACTCAGATGACTAATACAGTATATGAGAAACTATTGCACCGAACTTTTTTTTGAGAAAAATTGCACGGAACTTAAACATGTGTCTGGTCGGCAAAATACATTTTATTATATCTACATTATCCATCTAAAAGTTGAAAGAGATTTCGTGTTGATAAAGTAACTGTGGGGTTGGGTATATTGGATTAGATCAAGCTCACAAAACAACAATTATTCATATATTTAACAATGAATTGTATGAATTTTTTTTTATGTCCTTATGATTTAAATAATTGCCGAAGAGTGCTAGTGAATATTCGTTTAAATTGTTGAGAATTATCATGTGATGGAATTAAAACAACTCATTTACTATAAATGATTGAGCAAAAGTACAATATTTTTTGTATTGTAGGTTAAGTTCCTCAATTAAATTAAACCATAATTTTTGTTTTGAAATTGTAACTATATACAAGAAAGTTTAAGCTACATTGGTCAATAAAGCTACATGGTTGTATTGTATTAGTTAACAAGCCACAATGTTGATTTAATTAGAATTACGTATGTAAGCGCACGATTTGCGTGGAACCGCAGTTGGGTTGGGTTCGCACGTAAATGGGCCCATACAATATCATTTGTAGAGAGTGGGATCGAAAGGCTAAGTCGTGTTTACCCGGCTGTGGATTTCTTAAGATATTTATGCATGATTCCAATTTCTTTTCCTTTGAAGCACCTCCCCTTTTTCCGTAGGACTGGAGGCCCTTTGTTTAGGTTACATATTTTTTCTTTTATACTCGCATGCGTTCAATTTCCTTCGTCCACGTGTAGGGTCGACCCTTTCAAGACTGATACTTGTCCCATCAGTTTTAGACCTGAGTTGTTGGGGAGTGGTTAAGTAGGCTAAAGGAACACGACTCTGTGAGAGGCAAAGCTCTGTCTAGGACAGGTAGTATGGGCAGCCTTTCCTAGATATTTCAGATTTCTTACAAGATTATCCCTATGCCACTTTTGCCCCTTTCCTTAGTGTAGTTCTGGGCCAGCCGAGGGCTATACCCTCCTCGGCGGCTTTTCTGGCACATGGATGCTTTGCGTTATTGGGCTTGGACTACTATCTTCTTCGGCTTGGGCCTTAAGTCTTCCTGTGAACAGGTGGATCTGGTCCATCTGTTGTCGGGCCCTACAATAGCCCCTCAAAACCATGCTGTCCGACTCCTTAGTTGAATAGGAGGGTTTTGATAATACCGAGCATTTATAGCGGCTCATTAAATTCGGCCCTTGATCAACGTCGGCGACTTTTCACCTCCCCAAGGAATGTGCCGGTCCACGAGATGTTTCCCTCGATTTGCGCGTGATGCGTTTATACCGTTCGGTTATTCGTAGTGTGCTTTTAATATCTTCCTTTTACGAGGCCCCCCAAATCTTACGGTTACTGATAACGTGGGGGAATGGAATGAATGCGCATTTATTCGCAGATTTCCTTGAGGATCAGAGCGGGTTACGTGCCCATGCTTTACTCCCTTATATAAAGAGAGAGATCCAGAGGTGATTCTTGCATATCTGAATCCCTCAGGCCCTTTTTGTGGTTTACTTCTTCCCTTTGGTTACTCCTAATCCAATAACACATCCACCATAGTAGTCGGCCATGAATGAATCCTTCCTTTCCCAGAAACGCCATGCCCTAACAAAACTTGAGATGGCTCGGTCAGGGCAAGGATGGCGGAGACTCAAGATTTGTCTCCCCATTCTTTTAGCCAAAATCCGAAGCAGGGACTCGTCACACCTTACCTCCGGTGTGACTGGGTCGGAAACTTCCCTTGTCATCTCCATCCGCTCTCTCATGAGCATACCTAATATGGCTCCCCTTCTCCCTCTTTTGCTCCTTTTACTTTCTTTTCATTGCTTCCCTCTTCTTCTCCTCCTTCCCGCTCATGTCCTCCATCTTCTTTTTCCCTTGCATTCTTCAGTGACAAGAGCTTGCTGAAGTGCTTCCATGTCTTCTAATTCTTCTTCCTTCTCCTCCATTATTTTTGTATAAGGATCTTCTCCTGATATGAACAGTTCTGAGGCATAGATTTCAGAGAGACTTTGAAGGCGAGTTCAGAAGACACTTGATGGTTTACTTATTTATGTTACGGATGTTGTTACTGTTTTAGCAGTTCATTTTTTTTTTTTGTATAGGCTTGTTTAAGCCCTTCCTTGTATGTTGTAACAATTTTTCATATTAATAAAAGTGATTGTTACTCTATTTCGTATGTCTTGTTTATATATTTTAACAAATGTGAAAGCGCTGCTCGGCATAATAGTATAGCATTTGAGTCAATAATAACTAAGGCCAAGGTAATCGTTCCTAAAAAGATGCCCCGATAACTTTAACAAGATTATTATTCAACATAACAATCCGACCAGTGAGGAGTGAGACTTATCTTAAAATTAGCCGTGATGGGCATTAAATGCTCGATAAGGTGTAAGAAGTAGTTATCCGAGGACACGTTACCCACCGGATGAATGGCCTCCTTAGGTTGGCAATCATTAGGTCGTTCTGCCATCTCCATGATACGCGAGCCTTAACCTTTTCCAGTATTTAAGCCGAGAAATTTCTTCATTCGGGTAGTTGACTTCCCAAGCAGCCTGAGTCCGAGGACTTTGCAAAACCTGAGTTTTGTTCAGGACGTATGCGTTTTATCTTATGTACTTGATTTTTCCCCAGAGGCTTGAGTCCGAGACTTGGGTTTTTATCGGTACTGGGTTTCCCCTTTTAGCTTGAGTCCGAGGACCATGCAAGCCTTAGGTTCTGTCCGAGACCAATGTCTGCACTAGTACTTGGTTTTCCCTTTTTTTTGAGCATTTCCCGAGGTGCCCAACAGTGATTGTCCTCGGCCATGGCCGCTGCTTGGCGTCGGCCAAAGTACCTGGGCCCTTACACAAAGCGGCCCCGGGGCCATGAATCCACCTAGCCCATGAATTAAGAGATATTTCTGCAACTTCTGGCCACGTGGTACTCTTTGATGTCACGATGACCGAAGTGCGCCTTTACGAGGCTCTTTAATCTTGTGGTTGCAGTTGATGTTGGAAGTTGAGCCAGGACTGTTTTGTCTGTAGCGTTTCTCGGGACGCTACATGAGTTGACTGCCATCACCTTGTCTTTTCCAATAAATGGGAAGGAGAGAAAGTTGCTTTATATACGCACAAATCCTTCAGATTTTCTCCCACATCACAGCTTCCATATCCGGAGTTCTCCCTTCTTGGCATAACATGTTGAAAGTGAGGGTTGGGAAGAAAGAAATGTCTCCGCCGCAGAAGCGCCGTGTCTTCATGAGGCTTATAACAGTAAGATATGGGCATAGGAAGCACAAGTTCAGGAGAGTTTTCCATCTCCACCGAGGGAGAACGGCGTCTCTCCCTCTTTTAGCCAAAATCCGAAGCAGGCTCTGTTCATGCCAACACTTTGGTATGGCAGAAGAAGGGTTTTCCTCCATCAACGCCTCTGCTTTGCGGCAGGTGTATATTTAGAGAAAGCCCCATCACCTTCAACTCCCTGCACCTTTTCTTCAACGGCGTCAGGTTCAAGTTGGGTCTCTTTGGCTGCCTGAGTTATGGGCATGTAAGGGTGCGGGGGAAGAATAAGGTCTCGGAGCTGTAGCCAACCTTTCCTCCGACATACCTCCTCGGCTTTCTCCAGCTTTCTTGTATTTTCTTTTCTTGCTTATGTAGTAAGCTTTGACGTGGGCTGATTCCAGCTTTTCATTTGTACATTGTACTATTTCTTCATCGTAATAAAAATGGAAATTGATTTACATGTTTTAAGCGTTGATCTAATGGGCAACACGACTTTGTGAACGAATGTGCCCTATGTATGTGTTGCTTTGAGAATATTTGTGATAAAGCTACTTTGAAGCATAATCTAATCGAATCTCATCTGTCAGCACTATCAAGCATCATACCGATAATTTGTAATGAATCAAACTTAAGAAACTAACCGGGATATCAGTTGGACATTCTGTGATAAGCGCGTGAATGTCGTCCCAGGCTGATGATTTATAAATAATCCATCCGAGCAGTCGACTGGGAGTTAGGGAGCTCCAATGGCGCTTTTGTGTAGTTGGTTTCCCCCTATGATTCTTTTTAAGTAGTTGGTTTCCCCAGAGGCTCGGGTCCGAGGACCATGCAAGGCCTTGGTTCTGTCCAAAACTTATGTGATTCTTTTTAAGTAGTTGGTTTCCCCAGAGGCTCGGGTCCGAGGACCATGCAAGGCCTTGGTTCTGTCCAAAACTTGTCTGATTCTTTTTAAGTAGTTGGTTTCCCCAGAGGCTTGGGTCCGAGGACCATGCAAGGCCTTGGTTCTGTCCAAAACTTGTCTGATTCTTTTTAAGTAGTTGGTTTCCCCAGAGGCTTGGGTCCGAGGACCATGCAAGGCCTTGGTTCTGTCCAAAACTTGTCTGATTCTTTTTAAGTAGTTGGTTTCCCCAGAGGCTTGGGTCCGAGGACCATGCAAGGCCTTGGTTCTGTCCAAAACTTGTCTGATTCTTCTTCCGAAGGTTTTGCTCCTCGAATAAGGTGGAAGAAGTCGGCCTGATGTTTGAAGCCCCTAAGCTTGCCCGTGTCGTTGACGCCGTGGAACGTAGCCCCTAGCAGGAGCCTATGTTGGGAATAACGACAATGCGTCGCCGGTGATACGGGCATCCTCATAGTCTCTTGTTCGACAGAAACTCAACCTCGCCACCGCTCGAGCTAACACGCAAGCCATCCCCACAGACGGCGCCAATTGTAAGCGCACGATTTGCGTGGAACCGCAGTTGGGTTGGGTTCGCACGTAAATGGGCCCATACAATATCATTTGTAGAAAGTGGGATCGAAAGGCTAAGTCGTGTTTACCCGGCTGTGGATTTCTTAAGATATTTATGCATGATTCCAATTTCTTTTCCTTTGAAGCACCTCCCCTTTTTCCGTAGGACTGGAGGCCCTTTGTTTAGGTTACATATTTTTTCTTTTATACTCGCATGCGTTCAATTTCCTTCGTCCACGTGTAGGGTCGACCCTTTCAAGACTGATACTTGTCCCATCAGTTTTAGACCTGAGTTGTTGGGGAGTGGTTAAGTAGGCTAAAGGAACACGACTCTGTGAGAGGCAAAGCTCTGTCTAGGACAGGTAGTATGGGCAGCCTTTCCTAGATATTTCAGATTTCTTACAAGATTATCCCTATGCCACTTTTGCCCCTTTCCTTAGTGTAGTTCTGGGCCAGCCGAGAGCTATACCCTCCTCGGCGGCTTTTCTGGCACATGGATGCTTTGCGTTATTGGGCTTGGACTACTATCTTCTTCGGCTTGGGCCTTAAGTCTTCCTGTGAACAGGTGGATCTGGTCCATCTGTTGTCGGGCCCTACAACGTACATATATAGTATACACGATAGGTTTTAAATTTATATGATTCAGTTTATGCTAATTACCCTTTGTCATTAAGTTAATACATCAATTGATTGATTGAAAATTTATTAAAAAAAATTACACTAATTGATTTTATTTTTGTATAAGCGTAATTCAAACTCATCTATATTATTCAACAAGTGAAGTTTATTAGAACCCCCTTAATTAAGAAATTTAAGATACAATGCCTAAGAAATTGTGTCTATAAATTTTGTACAAAAATAGCATGGGTTGGAAATTACTAAAATCACTATCACTTTTATTATAAAAAAAAGGTTACAAGTTGACATGACTATGAATGTGATTGATGTTGTATCAAATAAATTTATTGCATAAAAAAATTTACTTACTTTTTTATTTTTATTTAAAAGTTCATCTTTGTAAGATCTATATAATAAGCAAAGTTTATAATATTTCTAGCATTCAAAATGATAAAAATAGTTTTAGATTTCATGAGACTTTCATCCATTCCTTTTATAAAAATTTATAAAAACAATAAAATAAAAAGGGTAAAATTTCAATCAACGTTCTTAGGTTTAAGTTTATGCCAGCTAAGTTCAAGACATTTCAAAATTACCTAACTTAGTCCCAAAATCCAACACCATTAGGAATCTTTTTTTCTTTTTTTTCATTTATCTCATGGTGTTTAGACTTTAAATACCAAGTTGGTCAGTTTTGAATCTGACTGATATTAGGCTATTAGCTCTCAGGGTGCTAGTAGGCTATTACCACTCGAGCTGTTGAATGTATTTTACCATGAAATATTTGGATTTGGTTAATATTAGTTATTAACTCATGGGGTGCTGGTAGGCTATCAGGTCTCAGGCTGTTAACTGTATTTTGCCCGGTAAAAGACAAAACAAAATGCATAGATAATCATTCTCTTTATAGACAAGTACATAGATAAGATTGCGTGATGAGTTGGAAATAGCTTCTTCATTTCAGAATTGTACAAATAGATAAAGCCCAAAAAAAAAAAAAAAAAAAAAGGTTTCTTCCTCACCTGCTATCACGTGCATTGAAAAAAAAAACAAAACGGATAAAGAACAATTCCAAATGTTGCCTCGTTGGTTTTTTTTGTCTCCTCCTCCATCTCACACTGTACATTTACATAGATTTGTAGTACATAAATACATCTCCTCTCGATGTTTCCTTTTCCTGTCCAAATATTAACGTTACTGAAGGTAGAGAACGCTGATCATTCATTCATTCATTAATGGCGATGAGGAAGAAGAAGAGCTGTGTTTTTTCATTGAGTTTTGTGGCTGTTTTTTGGCTATGGATGTTGTTTGTTGTGGCAATCGAAGGAAAAGTGGTGCCTCTATTGCAGAGCTATGAGAAATCCGGGTTTGGACCCAGTTTTAGTACGATTTATGATACTTCCAAATATGGTATTTTCAACCTCAACAACGGTTTGGCTCAGACGCCTCAGATGGGGTTTGACTCTCTTTGCTTCTCTCGCGTTTTTAGCATGTCTTTCTTCATCGTTTTGCTAATGGGGTTCTGTCAATTTTACATCTTTGTTTGTATTTAAAGAAGAAAAAAGAAGATCATTCTTTTCTTGTGTTTGTGGGAAATGGGAATATCACAGCGAAAAGAGTAAAAGGGAGCTCTTTAATTTTTTTATTTTACTACAAAATGTTTATAACATAATTAATTAATTTCTTAATTACTTTTTTTTGTCTATGTTTAAAGGTCGACACGTCAATTTGTAAAGCGAAATTAGTGAAATTTGTCGTATGCCTAGCGAATGAGTAGGAATTTGATTTTGTTCATTAGGCAATACTGCTGATTCAATGTGTCATTAAATTTTTTTTTCTTTTAGAGGAGAAATTTTTTAATTATTATCAGTAGTAGTTTTGGTAATGCATATATAATATCTGTTTGTTGATATGTGTGGGCAGATGGAATAGCTGGAATTTCTTTGCCTGCAATATCAATGAGACAGTCATCAAGGAAACAGGTATTTTATTCTTGCTATCATGGTTCATTACTCAGTAGCTTTTTATGGATATCTGGTAAGACCAGTTATATATTTACATATATTACTTGCATTTTGTGGCATTATTGTCTTCTTGGTAGTGAGTGGAGTCAAGTTTCTTGCTTCTTGAATTCCAAACCTCGCATCTATATGGTTTAGTCTTAGAAGCGCGTTACTTATTTGGGGTCCTCAAGAATTTGAAATTGAGGATTGTATGAGGAATGATGACTATAAAATTATGCAGGGTCTAATAATGTTACAAGATTTCGTAACTGTAGAAGGAATAAGTATGATTAGAGGACAAACAGTCCTTGTAGATAAATGGAGTATTGTGTTTGTTCTGGTGTTAATTTTGAATAAATTTGGATTTGTATACAATATGGGAACCCTCTTATTTTCAGTCTATTTTATTTCATAATTTTTAATGTTTTCTATTATCAATAAGAAGAGAAAACCTGCATGTCTGTTTTTTTGCTATACATATTGTTTTCCTTGTAGAAGTTAAACCTAACAGATTCTTGCCTAGCATACATTCAAGCTGCTGCATGCCTTGTTAACTCATAATTCTTACTCTTTAAAAAACTGATGCATGCATGTAGAGGACCATATTTAGGTGCATCTGCAACTACAGTTTGATTTATATAACAACAACAACAAGAAGCCTTAGTCCCAAATTTTTGGGTCAGCTATGTATCCTCAAAAGATTAGTTGGCCACATGTATTCTTTTTCTCTATTCTATTATATTTGAAGTCATATTCTTTGTTACTTCCTTAATTGATAAGTCATTTTTTATCACTTCTACTAATGTTAATAAATATATATATATATATATATATATATAAAATTTAAATCAAGTGGAGAGAATCCTCTTCCTTGACATCCTTGTTCTCACTTTTTGGGTGTGTGTGTTATGTATATATGTATGCATTGGCATAAATATATGGTGTATGCTTGTATATATTCCCAATTTCTCATCATCTTTTTGGTCATTGGCAGCTGATGCACTTGTCTCAACGGGTTTGGCTGATTTAGGCTATGTGTATCTCAATATAGGTATTTTTCTGGCATGTTTCAAGTATTTAACTTCAATTTTATCTGTTTTAGACTTATTTATTTTCATGGACTGCAGATGATTGCTGGTCCAACACAACTCGGAATTCAGAGGTCAATTTCATCCTTTAATTTCACCTAATCACAACTCTCATTGACTTTGTACTTTCTGACATCAGTAGTGTAGATCACAATTAGATAAGTGATTTTCTTAACTTTAAATTCATCTTGAGTTTCTTGTTTTTGGTGGGACAGATCAAAATTGTTCCTTATTATAATAACTGTACTTTCATCTGTCTTGCACTCTATTTATATAGCTTTTCTTCATGTGTTTAATTGTGGAGCAAATTATTTGCACCACTTCATTTCTCCATTTGAAGAAACTTTTTGCCCAAGAAGTGTTCACTACTAAATATTGTGCAATTACCCTAAGATTTAATTTCCTATTGAGGCCTTTTTAATTGTGCAGGGTCAATTGGTCCCTGATCCAAAAAATTTTCCATCAGGAATTAAATCTCTTGCTGATTATGTGCATGCAAAGGGCCTCAAGCTTGGGATATATTCTGATGCTGGGTAGGTCAAATTCCCTACAGCTGGCCAGAAGCTTCTAAAGTAATCTATTTCTCAGTCATCTACTTACCTAATTGCATCCCACAGGGCTTTTACATGTGAAGTTCGACCAGGATCACTATTCCATGAAACTGATGACGCAGAGTCGTTTGCTTCTTGGGTTGGTTTCTGTTATCACTTACTGAGTATTACTAGAAAGTCTATCAAATATTCATCATTGACTTTGAGATCGTTTGGAACTGTTTGGCATTGCCTCTATATGTTTTACAGTTCTTCCTATGGCATATTAAGAATCAAATCCATAATTGGGGAATGGAGTTACCACAATGCAATTATGAAATTGGACAACTCATGTCTAAATATTAGTCATCAAATACGTTGATTAACTCAAACTCCAAACAATTTCATTCCTCCGCTAATTTAGATAGGTTTTTTTTTTTTATAAAGGAATTTGGGAATGCTTTGAGTGTCACATAAAAACAGTCCGAATTGCTTTTCTAAGTTAATAATAAGATAACTCAAAATCAGAAATTAGGATCTTTA
The DNA here is from genome assembly GCF_932294415.1 of Quercus robur. Lineage (NCBI taxonomy): Eukaryota > Viridiplantae > Streptophyta > Magnoliopsida > Fagales > Fagaceae > Quercus > Quercus robur. The sequence continues at coordinate 67,045,211 of NC_065541.1, read as the reverse complement.
GATTTAGTGAGGAATTCTGTCAGTTGTACAGCCATGGTCTTTTTACTTCTACACAATGTTTTTTTTATGTTGTCTTAACAGGGTGTGGATTATCTGAAGTATGACAACTGCTTCAATCTAGGCATCAAGCCAAAAAAACGGTAACACCTTTTATGTTAGTCTCGTCTAAGCCTTCAAATAATCATTTCCAAGTAGCTTCCAATTGACTTGATGTGGATTGATAATTTCCAGATACCCACCAATGCGTGATGCTCTAAATGCAACTGGACGCACAATATTCTACTCACTTTGTGAATGGTAATACACTTTATTGATCTCTTTGTTTAGAATCCTGATTAGTGAACATTTACATTAACAGAAAATGTTGCCCTTTTATTATTATGGTTTTACAGGGGTGAGGATGATCCAGCCTTATGGGCAGGCAGGGTTGGAAATAGCTGGCGTACAACTGGTGACATCAATGATTCATGGGCAAGGTGAGATTCTTGAATCTACTGAAAGAATACTGCCTGTATTATGTCATAGTTCAAAATGCTATGCGCAACAGTTCATATAAACTCAGAATAGCTTTTCTAGCCTCCTTCTAAGTTGTGTGGAACATAAGCCTGCTCTCCATTGAAACATCAGAATCACATTTTGCAAACAGGTCCGTATTCCATTTTCATACATTAAATTGACAGCTCATCCAGCCAATGAGCTCTTGCTCAATGGCACATTTTCCCCCTTGTAAGATGAAGATGGAGGGTGAGGTCATGAGTTCAAGATATAATGTGTAGTGTGTCCACTCACCCCCCCTACAAGCAAAAAAGTTAAAAGAATTGACAACCTGACTACTCCTATTGGTAACATTGCTACTTGATGACCTGACCTGCACCCTGATATCAAGAGTAACTGAAGGCATTAGATACAACATATGATGGGGATAATATCTCATTCCAAAAGTGAATAGTGAATATCCTTAGGATCACCCGTAGTATCAACTTTCTATCCTGATGGAAACTGTAGTGAGTTGGGTTACGTACTTGTGTTCTATAGGTAACGTTGCTACTTGATGACCTGACATGCACCCTGATATCAAGAATCACTAAAGGCATTAGATATAGACTATAGTATATAATGGGGATATATCTTGTTCCAAAAAAGTAATTATCCTTAGGATCACCCATAGTATCAACAACTATCATGATGGGAACATTAGTGAGTTGGGTATGAGAGTATCCATTTAAACAAATTAAAGAGTTGGCTGATATGATATCTGACCCCTTTACGTGTATAGAGATTTCTTATTTCTCCCAAGTTTATTATTCTTTTGAAGTGCATTTCTCTAAAAGAGATATTCCCATTTGAAAAGTGTGTGTTGCATTTGCAGGTTTGGTTGCAAATACTCTTATTATTTTACACATGATGTGCTAGTGTTATTATCCACTTAAGAGAAGAAAGAAAAAAAAAAAAAAAACCAGGGGCAAAAATGTAGATTTCTTAGTGTGTTGACTGTCATATTGATTGAGTTTTTGTTCTTTTATTGATAAGCATGACTACAATTGCCGATCTGAATGACAAATGGGCAGCCTACGCTGGACCTGGTGGATGGAATGGTAAAAATTTGATCTTTGTAAAATAAATCAATTATGCTAGTGCAGCAATCAACTCCAACTGTGAGCTAGTTTTTCTTATTCTCCATATTATCTTTTCTGGGTAGATCCGGATATGTTGGAAGTTGGCAATGGAGGCATGACATACCAGGAGTACCGTGCTCATTTTAGCATCTGGGCTTTGATGAAGGTCTCTTTTGATTTGTTCTACTTTCTTACTGGTCTGAAATTGTGGTGTATTCTTTTCTTTTCTTTTTTATGTACATGCATGAGTTCATGGTGAACTCTATTTAAATACTCCTAGTTCTCAGAAAGTATGTATCTGTCGTCTGTGATGCATCTATGATATTTGGACATCGACATTCACTCTCCTACATAGCCTGAATTTTTAAATTATTTGTCCCCTATTGGGCTAACTAATGCTGCTAAAATTTTTACTGTTATGGGCATTATCTTAGCACACACTAATTAAATTACTTCACTTCAAGCTTGCACTGGGGAGGATAGCATAAGAGATATATGCTCCATCTAACTGACCTTTACTTTACTCAATATTAATTTGACTTTTTTAACACTTCACAAACGTGCAGGCCCCTCTTTTGGTTGGTTGTGATGTAAGAAACATGACTGCAGAAACTTATGAGATTTTAACAAATAGGGAGATCATTGCCGTAAACCAAGGTGAAACATACTCTCTCTCTCTGCTTTTCTTCAGCTGTTTTAATATACTTTTGCAGTCTGTCTTCATTACTATGCTGTTTACATGTCACAAAACTAATCATTGTAACAAAACTAAGGAAGAAGCAATTTCGTTTTGCAGACTCACTTGGAGTTCAGGGAAGGAAAGTTAATGTTACAGGAACAGATGGTTGCCTACAGGTTTTCCTCATTTGCACCTCTTTTTGGCATATTTAAATGATGTTACTGCCGTGACATGGGAAATGTAAATACTTCTAAAGCCAATGAGCTTAGCTCAGAAGTGCACTTCCTTCCCCTGTAACAATTGTTTTGGGGGGGAGGGGGTTGTAAATACTTTTGAATTTTTTGCAAGCCAAATGTGCTTTAGTCTGAATGCTCTTTAATTGAAGACTTGAAAAACTTTCACCACTATCCCATACGGGGCTTTAATGGAAAAGGAAAAATTAACTCCGTACTCACAATTAAAAAGCTATGCTAGACTGTGAATGTGTAAACAAGTTTGTGTTGACTTTAATGAGAATATAAAAGATGAAATGCTCCCAGTTTCATAAAATATAGTTATTTAATATTTTTGCAGACCAAATTATCTAAAGCAATAATGATTAAGTAGAAAAGTTTGATGATGTATACCTCGTGAGACTTGGTTCATTAGTTATATGATTCTGTTGTTCAGGTTTGGGCAGGTCCTTTGTCTGGACATCGCTTGGTTGTTGCTCTTTGGAATTGCTGTTCTAAGGGAGCAATTATTACAGCTCTATGGGAAACACTTGGGCTTGAATCCGGTACTAGTGTCGCAATCAGAGATTTGTGGCAGGTAAGGAAATTGACCTGTATGAACCAATTAAATACTAAGCTGCATCAAATAGGCCCTGCCAAACAGAACATTTTATTTGACAGAGAACCTGCTTGGGGTTAACACGGTGGGCATTGGGTCGAGATGGTTTATGTGATTCGGAGCTTGATCAGTTTAAATTCTCTTACCATTTCTCTTGTGACAAATTGTAGATTTTTTAGTCTAAGCTACTTATCAAGCTTAGAGTTGAAGCACTTTAGTTAACTTCTTAGTTGTTTCAAGGTTTTGACTTTCCAAAATTATTCTATGCTAACTTGTTCTCACTGCTGCTTGCAGCACAAAAATGTTACGGGAAATGCAGTGTCATCATTCAGTGCCTATGTGGATGCTCATGATTGTCTGGTTTATATTTTCACTCCCCTGACATTGTCTCAATCTGCGATTTAAGCCATCATACTATTAGTGGGGTTCAAGGCTTCAAGCTCATCCATTGTTCTGTTATTTTAGGTTTCATCATTTATGCAGCCTGTTGGATCCCTTTGGAAAAAAAATAATACGAAAGTGTCATATCCGTTGTAATTGCATTGAAATTTCTGTCTCCAAGTTGTGTTACCGGTTGTCTATAAACTTTTTGATGGTAACATTAAACAGGTGGTATCCGACCATCTGTAATATATTGCTCAGACAAATGAAAATTATATTGTCTAACAGTCTGAAGTGCAAGGCTGTAGAGAATATCTTAGTGGTTAGAATACACGATGTGTCTAATGGATTTGGTGGAATATTATAAGTAATGCTTCGTGCGTTATCTTTTTTAGAATCGCAAAAGCTGGTTGACATAATGGTCAGCAACCAGCATGAGACACAGAAAACTCTAGTAAAGGCTTTGTTAGAACCCTGAAAAAGGGGTCAAATTACATGATCCTGCTTACCTTTCCTGCAGAGACCATGTATGTCAAAAAGGCTATATGTCTTGAGTTAACGGCTGTGATTATCGAAAATGCTGTGTATTTAGTAAAGACTAGTTTTGGTAGCACGTGCAAGGCACGCATGGCCCCTTGATTATGAAAATTAAAATAGAGCTTCTATCTAAATAACAGCGAGTAGTAAGGGCTCTTCATCCTTTTATGTAGGTGTTGCGGGGTTTTGGGTCTTTTAAACTTATTTGGCAGCATCTGTTTTGGTTTGGACAAACTTCCAAACCAAACTACTGTAAATAAACCTCTTCACGCTTTTTATATGGATAGTAGATTAGAAAATATTTAGACTCAACGAGAATTTAATTGATTTGATATGAAGTACACCTTTATATTTGAAAAAAAAAATAGAAATTTCTTTATGAAATTGATTATCTCTGTTTTTCAAAATGACACAAATAAAGAGTTCTAGTACGAGAATGTTTTCATTTGTAAAGACCAAGCATTTGTCATGGTTGCACTTTCACCCAAAAGGGCTACTCAAGTTACAATTGAGACTCTTCATAATCACTTATAAATCTAAGATCCACAGAGTAAACACATGATGTGGACTCAACACATGTCCGCACATCACACACTCAAACAATCAAAGTCCAATCAAATCCCCACAATTTGGGGTATCACGCGGATCTAAAATGTTGTGTATATGAAGACCAGGAATGAATATAATGCAATTATCTTAGCAAGAGCTGATACTAGGCATATTAGATCCTCATTTATAAAGTACATGTAAACATATTATGGCTACATAATCATCTAGAAGGGGATGGGAGGGATAAAATTCTACCCAGAATCCATCCTTAATAAAGCTTTCTAGACTACTAGATTAGAATCCAAATTAAAGGAAGAAGGCAAAGAAGAATTCATAGTATGGCAAGACGCAAGAACATCACCACAGAAGCAGACTTTTTTAACTTCAGAATAGTCCATTGGTCTTCACATTGTTCTGTTAGTGTGGCCTTCATCATTCTTATCTGAAAAGCAGTCACGTGGTTAAAGGGGGGAACTCCTCGTCATCTTTTAGATGGTATCGATGCATGAGAATCCTGCAATGCCAAACAAGCAAAGGAAAGAGTTTAGATGGTATCTTATTTATTTTTCAAAGCTTCAATAGATTAGGGACTATCAGACAAGTTATCATTGCTTTCCCAAAATTGCTGTTGCCTCTGCATTCCCATTGTTGGATTAACTGGCATAAGGTCTGAAATGCCTGACATGGAAGAATCTGCCTGCTTGCTCATTACCTGCAAAGGCAATTTCAATGGTGATGGTGAACACCTGTGAGTCCCAAACCGAATACTCCCGGAGGGAGAGCAGTCCTTGGCTTCCGGGGACTTCACAGTTAGCTGACCAGACTGGTTCATCTTTGATGGTGGGGACTTCCGAATGCCTGTAAGCAATGGGAATTCTTCAAGTGAAAGATTGAGGCGACAGCCATTTTCAACCTTGTCTGTCACTGAGGGAACCTCAATCTGGTCAATGAGCTGACCAGTCTGGCCCATTTCTGATGGTGGAGGCTTTTGAATGCCTGCAAGCAGTGGGAATTCTTCATGTGAAAGATTGTGGTCAAAGAGCTGACCAGATGGGTCCACCTCTGAAGGCGGGGACTTCTGAATGCCTGCTTGCAGTGGGAATTCTTCATGTGAAAGATTGAGGTCAGTGAGCTGACCAGTCTGGTCCATCTCTGATGGTGGGGGCCTCCGACTGCTAGCAAGCAGTGGGAATTCTTCATTTGAAAGATTGAAGCAGCAGCCATTTGCACCTTTGTCTGCTACTGAGGGAACCTCAATCCGTTCAATCCTTTTAGGTGATCTCATAAAATCTTGAGTTCTATGTTTTGAATACCTTCCCCTCACCCTTGGTATGTCCCTGTAAGAATTATGGGTCTGCAATATACGGAAATCTTAAGCTTATGACAGCAAGATCAATCATTTTAACAGTTCACAAAAAATAAGAGCAGCAGAACTAAAATTGCATATAAGGCTTTGCATTCATATACCACGTTAGGGATGTATGTGCCTGTTCCTCGTGAATTCTTCATGTCTTCAAAAGGAAATATTGCAGCAGCTAGTTGGGAAGCATCATGACGGTGGAATGGAAGCCTTGGATAATATACCTCCGTACCTCTCTGAGAAAATAAATTCCAGTTGTGTTGCCATGACTGAGCCATGGATTCCCATCTAGTCTTGTTCCAGATCTGGGAAAGTAATGATGGAGAACCGGACTGTCCAGGAATGGATAATGTATAATCATGATACTGCTGACTATATTGTAGATCACCATAGTAGCTATCATAGTCTCCGCTTAGGTCAGATATTTGAGATCTTCCAGTACCAAATGTAGGGATAGGAACTTGTATATCTGACCTTAGTCCCCTTCCATTCCTATCTAAAATGGTAGTGAAAAAGTTCTCTAGTCCCTCTCCCATGCTTTCTCCCGGAAGCATAAGGACCTCTCGAAGCTTTTGAGCTCCATATGAAAGCGCACATCTTATCCGATAGAAATTGCCTGGATGAAAAGAGGGCATTATAAGCTACATAATTTACAAAACTAGGAGTTCTATGAGATAATTCTGCCAAAAGATGTAATTGTGAGCTGTAACTTGTAACACCAATTTCCTTACTTCCATAAAGATTAGAAATCTTTTGAGACATATTGAACTTATTATTAATATCAAAGGGAGATATCAAGGTATTTGTTCTTAGACTTTTAAGTTTTTAATAGGATGACCCCCCCAACCACCCCCCCCCCCCCCCCCCCCCCCTCCTTTTAGTTATCATGAATCATGATAAGTTCAAAGAAAAGTGGAAGGGTATGCATTTTCTATGGTTCTTCCAAGTCCAATCATAGGAGTTGAACCCACAACATCCATTTAAGAGAGGTGTTTTTAACAAGTCCCAGACAGAATCAAATAATGCAAATTCAGTGCATAAGCCTTTAGAAATTAGCCTTGTTAAACAGTGAAGAAAATCTGCTTCAGTAAGTGAAATTGGTCAAAAACCTTTACTGACACTACGTCCTAAATTGTTGTTGTCTTTTAGAGGATCCACTATGTTGAGGTGCTTGATGGGAAATTCATGGATTCTAGTCTCATGTGCCCTTATTGGAACAGAAAATATTTCTCTGCAGTTTCTCAGGAACACTTCAGTGAGCAATAGTTCATCCCTATTATCTTCTGTTGTTCCTGCTGCAAAAAGCATCCACAAAGAACAAAAAGTAAAAAATAAGGATCTTAAGTAGACAAGTAAAACAATCAGGTTACAGAAAACAAAATAAAATACAACTTACCCCCAATTCCTGGAAGGGATATGGTGAGCGGACCACTTACACTGACACAGTAACTGTCCCAATCAAATGTGCTAAAGTACACCAAAAATCTATACAGAACCTGTGAGTAGAATATGAAAATAAGTAGAATTAATGCTTTTAAACTCAAACACAAATGCTGAGCAGACCTTTGAGGACTTAGATAGCTCTGGAGATCAGCTGCTTTGTTCTTTTAGTGGATCTTTGTTTGAGTGGTCTCGGGCTTGGGGACTCGCTTCTAGTGATTCTCTTCCCTTTTTCCTAAACTCTCTTCTCCTTTGTAATTAATTTTCTGTTTTGTTTCTTTTCTCTGTATTTTTGGTTTTCTTTATGCTTTTCATGCATAAAGTAGCTTCTTGAATATACATCTTTCTTACTAATCAAAAAAAAAAAAAGCTGAACTGAAAGAATCTCACCTCCAATGGACCACGTATTGATGAATGATAGCGATTGATAATACACAATACCAAAGTTTCTAATGCATATGCTGAAAACAAGCCATGGTGAGCACCAAGAATTCTAGCCTCATAATAGCACCAGGCTTTTATCAAGATAATGCTGCGTTTGAAAAGATGGTCTCTTCCAATAATTTGGTCAACCTAAAAAATAAGCAGCACCAGAGAAGTCAAGTATGTTTTCTCAAAAATTACATTACAGTCAATATCTATTATAATTTGGTGGATGGAGAGAGAAAAAGAGTGGTTTCACACACTTCTTAGGCTAAGATAGGGGGAAATGCAAGAAATAGGGAAAAAATTGAATGTGCAATAGAAGCTGAACAGAGCAAGAACCACATACACAATAAATTCTAGAATAATGAAAAGGTAAAAATATACCTACCAACAAATTTAAACCTTATTCAGTTAAAGGACGACAAACCATTGTATTGATACTGCACATGCTTTTCAGTGCCATGTCAATGAAATTCACAATAGTACATGTGAAGTTGCATGTTGGGGGATAAGTAAAATTATACTAAGATTACAATGCATACATATGAAAATACTGGACCATACCTGCTCAAGAAAGCACAAACTAGAGAGCCCAGCCAATTGATTGAAAGAAATGTCCACAGCTATATTCTTCACATTACATTTCACAACTTTAACCTGCCATTCAAAATCCCATCATTATCCCAGATAAAGTTGGGGTCTATTAATTTCACAGATCAACAAAATTTTCCACAACTTAAAGTAAAATTTTCAGTATATGTAAATTAATCACTGGACTAAGAAACAACAAAGTTAACGAAGCTAAACCTGTGCACAAATGTATTGGACATCTTTTACTTGAAACTTGGAGTCTTTATCTCCACCTTCAAGGATGCTGCAGACACCTCTAGCCAAATCTTCCTCCACATTTTGATCACTGATGACAGTCAAATCAATGTCTCCGTCAGGAAGGTAGGTTTTTAGTGGCACTGAGCCAAATGGGAAGACCTGTAAGTGCATAGACATGAAAAAAGACCTTCACATTAATTCAATCTCACTATAATAGCATTATATACAAACTGAAATAAAATCATCATTAATCCCTTCTAGCAAAGATTTTTTGATACAATAAACAGTCAAACCTATAAAAAAATAAATTAACTGAAATAGATACACCTCATAGGATCAAGCAAGTGGATTTGTAAATGTTCCATAAGATTATAAATAAATAAAGCATGTGAAAACATGAAAGCATCTCCAGTATATAAGTTACAACTTCATATGTCTAATATTGAAATATTCTGAGCTATGTAAATGATTTTTTAAAAGAAATATCAGTTTTATCACTGAGCTAGATGTTCAAATATTAGTTGAAAATATATGAAAGTAAAGAACTATACAACATATCGTAATTGAAGGTATCTTTGTCAGTTATAAAATACATAATCAAGTCACAAAAGATAAAACATTTGTAAAGAAAAGCTCCAGGAAGCTAGTTGTCATCTAAAGGACTAGACAAAGTAGTATGACAAGATCAAAGTTGCAAAAACTTTGTTTGCCTCCCCATCCGCCGTTAAGGCCTTTCGTAATCTATGATCTCTATTAAAATTTTCAGCATAAAAAGTACCCAAAAAATACAAAATATCAATCAACATGCCTCAGTTCCATGTGGTGGTGCCAGTAATATAAATCAAAACTCAAGAGTGATCCCCCCCCAACCTCCCCCCCCCCCCCCCCAAAAAAAAAAAAAAAGAACAAACTCAATTACAGACTTCAAAGAAATGGGATTGCCATGTATTACAAAGAGAGGTCTGCAACATGCAAACTATTTAAACAAATAAGCCAAACAATCTCAAGCAGATCTAACCAAATAACAGGAAAGAGGGGAGAGGGGGAGCTACATTTAAAAAATGTATATATTATATTGAACTTTCAAAAACCTAGAGAACAAAACAAAGTGAAGGGGAAGGGGTCCAGGGGGAATTCTCACCTCAGTTGCATAATAACGTTGAATTAGCCACCGGACATAATCAATAACCTCCTTCCTTGCCTTCTCAGAATCCACAGTAGGTTGAATGGCACATAAAATTTCCCGGGTCCTTTTCTCAGCCATCAGCCAGATTTCCCCATCAATTGACAATGGGTCTGGGTTAGGTAAAGAGGAGGAAGAAGGTAAAGAGGAGATAGTTGACAATGTCTCTTGAAAATCTTCCATAGCTAAAAAAAAAATCTAGGATAATTCAGGTTCCGAAAAATAAACCCAGGAACACACAAACCGGGCAGGCCAGTGCCAGCTCAACAATTGATCACAGAAAAGGCAGCATCATAGCCTCCGGAAGTCAGAGTGTTATAAAGTAGCTTTGGGGAGAAACTGAAATGAGTTGTTGATGTTGGTCAACACTAGTAATAAATACAGCCTAGGAATTGAGAAGGATGCCAGGATATTGTCATCTAGAAAAATTATTTAATAAATGTGCAGACATAGAAAATATTATGAAAGTGGTCGAACTTAGTCCCGCAGTGTAAATTGGGAAATATGTAGAAGAAAACCGGCTACTTGGATGCTTTCAAGTGGTCCAAATTGCTTCCATATCTATTGCAGCCTCAGATACTATGTTTCCATATGCCTCCTTTTATGTTAATAGCCAAAATGCTCTACCGTAGAAGAACGGGTGAAAAACAACTATAAACAAAATATTGGCACTATTTTGACAATGTCGGTTGTCAAATAAGGGAAGAAAGAGCGAAATAAGCATTTTGAAATAATTGGAGACAATATTTTCAAACATGGAAAGGAGCAGAAGAAAGGACAACGGTAACATGAACCAAAAATTTTATAAAAAAAAAAATGTCCCCACCAACCCGGCAATCAAGAGCACGCACTGTTGCGTGGGCGCCTTAAGGGAAGCTTTAAAGGCGGATCAAATAGAACACTGCTTCCATATGCCTCCCTTTATGTTAATAGCCAAAATGCTCTACCGTAGAAGAAAGGGTGAAAAACAACTATAAACAAAATATTGGCACTATTTTGACAATGTCGGTTGTCAAATCAGGGAAGAAAGAGCGAAATAAGCATTTTGAAATAATTGGAGACAATATTTTCAAACATGTAAAGGAGCAGAAGAAACGACAAAGGTAACATGAACCAAAAATTTAAAAAAAAAAATGTCCCCACCTACCCGGCAATCAAAAGCACGCACTGTGGTGTGGGTGCCTTAAGGGAAGCTTTAAAGGCGGATCAAGTAGAACACTGCATAGGAGAACTTATATGGTAGAAGAAAGGGTCAAAACTACTATAAGCAAAATATCGGCACTATTTTGACAATGACGGTTGTCAGAGAAGGGATGAGAGAGCAAAATACGTATTTTTAAATCTAGGCATACATAGGACTATGTCATCAGGAATAATTGGAGAATCTTTTTAAACATGGAAAGGAGCAACAGAAAAGGACAAAGGTGATATGAACCGGAATTTAAAAAAAAAAAATGTCCCCGCCTACCCGGCACTCAAGCGCATGCATGGTGGCGTGGGCGCCTTAAGGGAAGCTTTAAAAGCGGATCAAGTAAAACATTTTTTTGATAAGTAATAAGCTTTATTGATATAAAAAAATATATTAAAAAAAAAAAAAAAAAAAAAAAAAAAAAAAGGACACCCTGGTACACAGGGAGTGTACAGGGGTCAACAATCAAGAATAAAAATTACAAGAATCTAGAAAAACAAGAAGAGAAGAGAATGATTGGTTTCGCAAAACAGACAACCAATCCAATAAACTTCTAAAGAAAAAAAGATTAAGGTCAGGTACGGATCTCTTAATATCTTCAAAACATCTACTATTTCTTTCCTTCCAAAGACACCACATTAAACAATGAGGAATGATTCTTCATATATTCCCAATTCGATGACGGCCAAACCGGCCTAGCCCGCAAGCTAGGAGCCCGACAACTAATTGTGGCATAACCCAACTTACTCCAAATAAACCAAAAACCATAGACCACAAATCCATAGCAACCGGACAATGAAGAAAAAGATGGTCAACCAATTCACCATTACACTTGCACATATAACACCAATCCAATATCCAAATCTTCCTTTTTCTCAAATTGTCAATTGTCAAACATTTTCCCAAAGCAGTATTTTCCTAAAACATTGTCACATTCATAGAGTCTCACTAGACAATGTGGATTCTATTTCATTAATGAGCCAACAGAGTATAAGACCAAATCAACAATGTTATAACAGTAAATTTGTGTATCTTTCTCCATTCATAACATGCCATGGCGAGTTTTTTTTTTTTTTTTTTTTGGGATAAATAACATGCCTTGGGCTAGTATCAATAAGATGATTAATAAATTCTAAGCTATTTCACCTTTTTCCTCAATAATTGTTATCCTAATTCATTCCAACTATTTAGATTTTTTTTTTTTATAACTATTTAGATAATTAAACATTTAATAACCTTCTTTAATATCACATCTCAGATTAGCTTCCCAGATATCAATGCTAAAAGCATTTATTGCAAGGAGATTTAATGTTAGTTCTCTTGCTAATGAAAATGTCAACCAGAAGAAGCATTTTTTTTAGACGCCCTGAAATGTTTGCAAAGCACAAAACATTCTTAATAACGGGAGTTGTTTCCGTTAAGTTAACAGTACCAAATGATCATTCAGCAACAACAACCAAAAAAAAAAGGCAAAACAAAAAGGAAAAAGGCAAGTCCAAAAGATCCTTGCTACCTAGTTAATATGTTTAGATATTTAATAAACAAGTGATATTTCCAAATAGGGCATAACCCCAAATAACACCCAAAAAATAAAAAAGAAAGGAAAGAGGAAAAAGAAAAAATAAAAACAGGAGAACTTTAATCTTTTGGTCAGATAAATATGACAAATGTGTGTACGAGAGTCCAAGCCTCAAATATTAAGCTTAGTTACTAAGCCAGCCAAGCTTGGACACACACATCAATTAGCCGTGAGTGAGAGGGAGGCATGTAGAGGAGAAAGTACATGCACACACTGTGCATGTGGCCTTGCAAATCACATTACAGATGGTATAATCTACATAATGACATAAGCAAAACCAGTTCATCAAATATCAAGCTTGGTTACTAAGCCAGCCAAGCTTGAACAAACACATCAATTAGCCGTGATTGGGAGGGAGGCATGTAGAGGAGAAAGTACATGCACACACTGTGCATGTGGCCTTGCAAATCACATTACAGATGTTATAATCTACATAATGACATAAGCACAACCAGTTCATCAATAAATACCTATTCCTCTAGGCCTTACCCACTCCTATATGACATATCCCACTATAAGGAACAAGGACAGGCCAACTGGAGTTCATTCATCCTCCACAATTGCTGAATAAGGTTAACATACAAAAAAATAATTGTCAAGCCAAACATAAATGGGGCTTAAAATCAACCTAGGCCCAGAATAATTCTCTAAGCTCGTTTCTTTTTCACATCCCGGTACACTAATTTGATATCATACATACCTTTATGTGAAATCCAAGGCAAACCAGATGGCCAACTGAAGATTCTATTCATCAAATATGATTAAGCTACCTTGTATCAATTTCAACTTTACCACAAGCTGATGCAAATTGCCTTTTTCTTTTAAGCCATATTGTGTAACACTTACAACCAAAATCAGTCACTCCAGATGCCACTCCTATCCTCACTCCACTGCATGTGGCATGCTGTAAAACATTTTACAAAAGACACTTTCAGTGTTTTCAGGTGTTTGGCATGACGTAAAATCCTGGTAAAACCAAAAATGTTTTCAGTTAAGCAGAAAAAATGCAGTTTTGAGAGGTGTAAAATGTCTTACACCCAAAAAAAAAAAAGTGTAAAACATTTTCCCTTCTTGACCTTGGCCATCAACCCCTCCACAACTCCCCCACACCCCCCCCCCCCCCCCCCAAAAGGGGAACTAGCCAACACCTTCACCCAAAGCCACCCACCGGTGACACCACCCCTTCCGCAAAAGCTACTCACCGGCCATCTATCTGCCAGTATTTCACAGGAGTTTAGCTAGTTGCATCAAGTAAATCTGACGATTGAGCTTTGTGAGTTTAGTGCCTAGAGAACATTACCTGCCCAAAGCTGAAATCTTTGCAAAGAAGGATAAGGATTTTTGTAACTATTAATTTGAAAATTGGAGAGAATTGGGGTGCAGAGGTTTGTATATGACTTGGGACTTATATCTACACAAAGACATTCTCTCTTATTTCGTGGACTGCTACCCTTATGAAACTTTAGCTGTTTTGGTTAAGGTTACTTAATAACTCCTACTTACCATATAAGATTTTGGGGAAAATAAACAAAAACATTGGAAAATTGTTTTCCAAGCATTTTCAAGAATGGACCAAACACTGAAAAAAAAGTAGTTTCCTTCCATCGGAAAGTATAAAGCCGAAAAAAATTGCAAAGTTAGAGGAAATCATTTGCCAAAACCCACTCCATATGGTATAAAACTGATTAGATTTTCGAAAATATTTGCCATTCACATAACTAATTTTTTATGTTTTTTATTCCTTTGTCCATGCTGTGAACATTTATGCATGTTCTATTTCATGCAAATACAAAATTTGAAGTGAAATCAAGAATCAAAATAAAAGTTCCACTACGGCAACAGAAAGTAACAACGTTATTAAACTTTTGTACATTGGCATATGTTCAGTACAGATACATGATGACAGAGTTGATCAAATGGACAAAATTTTGAACTCGATTGCAACCAGTTTTTCACTTGAAAATTTCAGCACACAAATTGCAATATGTTCTTCATTTGGAAAAATGTGACAAATAAATTTCAAATATAGTAGGGCCCTCAGCAAACATTGAACTGACATGTGCTCTGAATCTAACAATAGACAAATAGAGAGAGGTCCAAATATTCCTTAACATATTAGAAATAGAAACGCTAATCTCTAAAGGGTAATGTGCTGCATTCTCAAAATAGTAACTCACCTATGTATTGGCCTTTTAGAGATGGCTCTAAAAGCTCATCTCTAGTCATACCCACTCCCAAAACATAAATAAAAATAACTATAATTTTAGGAGGGGATGACCACAAGCTCAAAGTGAGGCATTGGAAAAAGAAAATGATAGCCAAAATGTCAAACATCTCTCCAAACTCAACCTTTTGCAACCGGTTGAGGAACAAACCAATCCCAGTTTCAAAACCACATGAATTGACGAAACTCTTACAACCCCAATTTACTGCATTCATATATCAAGCTTGAAATAGAAAGCACATAAGTAATCTCAATTTAGGCAAATGTGACACTTATTCACCATAATCAAAGTATTAAAAACCCATAAAAGGTTGAACCCAGAAAAAAAAAGTTTTTACCTTTAATGGGTGCCACTAATCACAATGGCTTCTTTCTTCTCTTCTTCTGCTTTCCTTTCTTGCTATGGCTAAAAGCCCACTTCATTGTTGGAAACACTGAATCCATGCAGCTATTCCCACTTTCCACAATCCAAAAAAAAAAAAACCCTAACCTCAAACCTCAGTAACAGGACACAAACAAAAGTCACAACCTAGGAATGAAGGAGAATAACCGCTCAAACAACCAACCGTTAAAATCCAACACCTCCAGAAACACGTAGTAGTCATCCAATTCCAACCTAACCAGTAACCATGTAAAATTTCATGGACCCACACGCTAACGTGGCAAGATCAATGTCGGGTAGTAAACAATCTCAAACCCAACATCAAATACATCTGGGTCGACCATCTTAGAATTATAAATGCACATAAGTTTTTTCTTTTTTTCTGGTAAAGTTTTTTCTTTTTCTTTTTCTTTTTTTGAAGACAAGTTTTTTCTTTTTTAAGAGGGGATTAACCCATAAATTTCTTTTTCCAACGAATATTATATACTTATATAGCATTGACCATACATGTATTTTTTTTTCCCTACCAACATAACTTATTTAATAATCATTTGCTTAAATAAGGTTGATCATTTTTATTTTTATTTTTATTTTTGAGTAAGACATTTATTGAATGAGAACACAACATTAAATAATTTAATTTTAATGTATTTCTTATAAAAAATAAAAATTAACATGGGTCCCATTCTTAAAAAGAGAGAGAAGCTAACATGGGTGTCAATAAAACATTACCAACTTTTATGCTACAAAATTAGCAACAGAACCAACATTGGCAAAATATACATGATCTAAACTGAGTACAGAGTATCAGTTAATGTCCTTTTAAAGAACATTGGCAAATATATACATGATGTTAACTGAGTAGAGCATCAATTGAAGTCTTAATGTTACTAAGTTACAACTTACAAGTCTCTTAGCACATTCATCATTTGAATTGTCATGAGATGAGTTGGAAACAATAAGTCAACTAACATAATGCTTTCACAACTTATTAAGGTGTTAAATTATGATTAATGCACAATAAAATGGTAACAATAATTGCCCATGTAAAAAATGGTATTACATCAATAACAACTTATCATTTCACCAAATTTTAACCCTATAAGTTAGGCGTGTAATAGGTTAATTAATGTAGTTTCAAAGGTAAGTAATAAATTAATCATGAAAATTCAAAAGGTAACAAATTAAGCAATGAGATTACAAAAAGAAACAAATTAATCATGAAAATTCAAAAAGGAACAAATTAAATAATGACGTTACAAAAAGTAACAAATTAAAGCCTCGCCTTATATTAAACCTCAAAAATAATTTCATTCCACTTAAATGAGATGAATTTTAATTCATTACTTTTTGAAACCTCATAGTTTATTTTGTTACTTTGAAACTATAAAATTTAATTTATCACATATTGTGGTGGACCTTTTTCGCAATTGCAAGCTGAGCTACCTCCTACCATGTTATGGCCCAATGGTTCTAGGTAGGAGACTCAGGACTGACTTGACTGCAACACACCCCAAGTCAGCTTGTGCACAAGCTAAAGCCCCTTTACTAGAACCTTGGACACGTGCCCATGGCAGAGGAAACTATTACAAAAAAAGTTATGGCAGGCAGGTGTAATATGATAATAATAAGGAGAATATGCTTACTGTCAGCCAAAAGAACGGAAAATACTAAATCATGATCTTAATAAATGAAGAAGTAATGCAACAATATAAATGCAACATGATTAGGATGATAACAATGAGGAAATGGAAATCACACTAATGCTTGATCAATAAAATAAAAAGGGAGAATGGTCAGTCTACCATGCTTGATTTATTTACAGAGCTAAGTCTAAGAAGGGAACCACTCTTCAATGTGAGCAATCTCACAAGGAAATCTTGCCACGAAAATTACCCACTTTGAGAGAATGGGCCTAAATGGCTTATCCTCAAATTCCTTAATTCTCACTAGAGAGTAAGCTTTTAGAGGGAGGGAGGGAAGGGAACAGTCTATTGGTGCATGCCCGCTATCACGCTCTTGCTTACTCTCTCTATTTTTCTTTCTAATTCCTTTTTATTTTCAAAGTTTTCTGTTCTATCTTTCACTCCATTTCTTGCTTCCTTTTCTCTTTATTCTCTTTTGCTCTCCCCCTCCCCCCCCCCCCCCCCAGTTGTTGTTTTTCCTATGCACGGCTAAGGCCCCTCTTATACTGCCTGTCATGACAAGTTTTTACTATTTTACCCTTTAACTGCTTTTGTCCTAGCATAGGGGTCCTTCCTAGACCACCCACTAGTCTGTCAGCTGCTTAGTCATCACCACTTACCTGTGCTGGTCGTGCCATATTCCATTTCCAAACAAAAGAGTCTCATTTTGTTTTCTTGCTCACCGTGGCATTCCCATCAGGATAAGGGTGGACATTCTCTCTCACTATCCCTCATGGCATGCACCTAATGATTCTAACTCATCTTTCCCTCTCTTAGGTCGTATGTCATCCCAAAAGGATATTTCCCCCAAAAGAGCTTGAGCGGGAACCCCAGAATAGGCTTTCCCCTTCTCCCCACCGCCAAAACATACCTTTTCTTACCTCTGACCCATGGTCCACCACTCCTGTATTGATTAGGTACAAGTTGGTGGTGCCTTAGCCTTGTGCGTGCTTCACTTCCATGTGTGTCCATGGCTTGTCTGTTGTTCATGAATTTTCCATGACCTGAGAGCTCATATGCACATTTTGCTGCTCATCCTTGACCTCTAATGGCGTGAATGAGTCTTTGAGCTTTCATTCTTTATGTCTTACTTCTTTCCTGGGCTAGGTCTTGCTTGATCGTGAGCCTTTCCTTCTCCAATCTGTTCCTTACCCTCTTTTACAGGTCGTTTAATACTTCTGTCATGCCATCCTGATGTTCCTGCCATGCTATTATTTGACTTATGCTTGCTAGGCCTCTTTTGGGCCTACTATATGCTTTCCCTTTGCTCAATTTCCAGTAACCCAGCACTATCATTGAGCTTGTACTTATGCTGTTTTGGGTTTCCTTGGCCCATTTCATTCATCTGGGAATCCTCGGCTCGTTTTATTTCCTTGGGCATCCCCAGCCCATTCCTATGGGCTTTTGCTAATTCTTTTTAGCTTCTTGGGCCCAAATTATCATATCCTTTACTTTTAGGGTTTATGGGCTCTTCCACCAACCCCTTAATTACTTAGTTCCTTTCTTTGGGCTCCTTCGACCCATTTTTGCTTGCTTTCCATTTCTCATAATGTCCATGGGTTTACCACTTCTTTCTTTAGGCTCCTTTAGGCCCACTTGCTTTCTTTGAGGCCCTTTTGCTATCTTTTAGGCCTATGATCCATTATTCCTGCCATTCGGAATTAATGGTTTTCTTCTCAATTTACTAACTCTTCTTCTTTACTTCCCTCCCATATTGTTGGGCTTCTTTCTGCTATTGGGCCTTCTCGCCATAGTGGGCATCAACACATATTAAAATCAAGGGTTTAATTTATTACACCCTTGAATTGTATGGTTTAAAATAGCTTTTTTCCAAAAAAAAGTGGTAACAAAAAGTTAGTGAGGAGGGTTTGAACCTTTGTTATTTGTATAAAGAAGATTAGTTAATGCCACTAAGTTACAAGTCTCTTGGAATGTTGATCTTCATTTGAATTGTCAAGTGATGAATGTGAAATAATAAGTCTACTAACAAAATATTTTCATAACTTATTAAGGTGTTAAATTATTGTTATTGCACAATAAAAATAGTAACAATAATTGCTCATGTAAATCGTATTTCATCAAATTTTAACCCTATAAGTTAATTGTGTAACAAATTAAATCTTGTAATTTCATAGGTAACAAAATTAATCATGAAATTGAAAAGATTAACAAATCAAACGAGGTTACAAAAGGTAACAAATTAAAGTATCAACCATGGTTGTCAAAATCCCGATCTAGATCTTACGATCCTACAATTTTACGATCTCACCTACCCAAAACGATCTAAATCTTTCAAAGATCTTTGCAATCGTTCAAGATCAGTAGGATCGTACGATTCTGACGATCCCAAACGACATTGGTTTCTTGTAATCTTCTTTAACTTGACAGAAGGCTCAGTTGGACCCAAATGAAAAATAAAATTCCAATAGATCAAGTTTTTTCACTCTAATATAGAGAGAGTGTCAGTTAGACTCAAATAAAAAATATTCCAATAGAGTGTCACATTTTGAGGTTTTTGGCATCTTTAAATAATGCTTACAAATGAATGTAGTGATGTATGGTAATTATATCAATGAATGTATAATTTATGTGATTATTTAACATACCAATGTGTATTTTTTGTTTTTTTTTCTCAAATAATGTAAGATCTTACAATCCACGATCCCACCTACCTCCCACGATCCCACCTACCTCCCACGATCTTATGTAGGATCCCGATTTTGACAACCTTGGTATCAACTTATATTAAACCTCAAACATAATGTCATTCCACTTAAATGGAATGTGTTTTAATTTATTACTTCTTGAAACCATCGTGCTCAATTTGTTACTTTCGAACTATAGGGTTTAAGTTGTCACATTTTAAAACCCCAGGGTTTAATTTGTTACACTCATGAAATATATGATCTCAAATATCATTGTCCAAAAATAGGAAAAAAAAAACCCTAATTTTACTCATTTAGAGATCATGCATAACTAATGCACTAATAGCAAACATAACAAATGATGCAAAAATATTTAGAAACGGACAAAGTTTATGTATATTTTCATAGGTGTTATATCTTAACTTCTCCAATTAAATTTATTCATGCGATAGAGTTTGCCAGGAGATGAATAGAATTATTTTTGGAGAAAAACTAAGTTACAACTCCTAATAAATTGTGTGTAGGTTTTTAAGACAAGCCGAAGGACAAGGCTCATGGATTGCATTACCAACTGATAAAAATCCCAAACAAATGAATTTCATGGCAACTTCCTCTTAATTAATGGCCCATTTTCTTTTGGGTCCTAAGCAGTGTTATCAAACCCAGCCCTATTAGTTGGGCCGAAACCCAATTACCAAACACATAGATCGGTCTGGGTCATTAATTAGATCGGATGTGCTTTAGACCCAGTCAAAATTGGTAAAACTTGACTAGTTTTAAGTAGCTCGGTTTGTTAATTATGTAAATTACATTAATAAGTCCACTTCATTGACTTATTTATTGTTTAATGTGTGAAAATATGGTAATTTAAATAAGAGAAAACTTAAAAGAAGAAAAAATGCATTGTTCTCTCACTTCTCTACCGATTCACGCTACTTTACCCATCGCTTTATCACTTTTTTTCACTATTTTAGTTCTCCAAACTTGCAACTATGCATCAATTTTTTTGCTCTAAATAGATCATTTTTTAGTTTCACACGGCTAATTAGCATGCAGGTATGAGTATATCAGTATATGTTATATAGTTTATTGCTTAAACATTGTTTTCTCTTCTTTTGTTTACGTTTTTTGTGCTTTCTTTGTTTATTACTTTAAGTTTAAGCCTTTAACATTTTTTTGTGCTTTATTTATTTGATTCTCCAAAAAAAAAAAAAAAAGGTTTAAGCCATTAACATTTTTGTTCTTTTCTTTTGTTTACATAGTTTGAGATTTGCCTCATTTAAAAATATATATATATATATATATATATATATATATTGTAAGGACTCGATACGTAACGACCCCAAGATAATATTGGGCTCGTACGTAAAGAGGGCCCAAACAATATCATTTATAGAGCGTGAGTTTGAAAGGCTAG
Organism: Quercus robur; assembly: GCF_932294415.1. Lineage (NCBI taxonomy): Eukaryota > Viridiplantae > Streptophyta > Magnoliopsida > Fagales > Fagaceae > Quercus > Quercus robur. The sequence continues at coordinate 67,024,260 of NC_065541.1, read as the reverse complement.
GTCTTAGTCACCGGACGGTAGTTCGGGTTGGCTCCGATCAGTGAATCTCGTCCGAGGAGTCTGGGGAGCTCTATGCTCTTCTTATTCTGTTTCTAGGACACCATGGCTGGGAGGACGGGTTGTCCTCCCCCCCCCCCTCCCACACTGCCTCTCTTATCCTTTTATACGGGCATTTATCCTCTTACTAGCGTCCACGTGTAAGCTCAATTTTCTAGGACTTAAGACTTGTCCTGTCAGCCCATACCTAGAGTGGTTGGGGGTGGTTGTAAAAGCTGAAGAGCATGGCTCTGTTAGGTGCAGAGTATTGAATGGCAGTAATGACAGCTTTCCCTTTGTCCTTGGTCGTTATACTATCCAGCGTCTCCTTCTCTATTGACATAGATATTTTAGATTTTTTCTCAAACTGTTCCTATACCGTTTTTGCCCTTTCTTCCAGGGGACCTCGGATATGCCGAGGACAGAATCATCCTCGGCTATGTCTCAAGACTATTTGGACTTTTATTACACATCCTCGGCTATGCCCTTCCTCGGCTCCGGCCTTGGGCCCCAATATAAAAATGGGCCAGAGCCACAAATTATTGGGCCCCACATATATATATATACTAAATTTTCAGACACATAACAAGATTTCATTTAGCAAAAACTTTGTTAGAATCTTATAATATTCGTTTATTTTGCTTGTGAATTTTATTGAATTTCTAATGTTATTGCTTGTGAAACCTTGATTTTGAATTATAATGACAAATTTAATTTAGGCATATGCCTTCTTCCTTTTTTAATTTACATATTCATGTTATAATTTCTCAAACTTACTTTTTTATGTATTTAATTTTTAAAATATTTTTATTTGACCATGCAGTTCAACTTGGTTGAACTTAAGGGTGACAAAATTTGACATGACCTACAAAAATGACACAATTTGACACGAAATTAGCAAGTTATGGGTTGAGACTTAATAAGTTTGTGTCATATTCGGGTTAACACGACTAACCCGTTTAATAAACGGGTTGGGTTAGTGTCCAATATATGGAATCCCTTTGACCCGTCTGACCTGTTTAGTTAAATGATATTTTACCAATATACCCTTCAAACCCTAAGTATATAAACATATTAGTTGTTGTGGTTTATTTTCTTTAACATATTATGATTTATTATTTATGATATTGAGATATGTTTTTAATTTTAAATGATTATTTGTGATACATTTATTCTTTAGTTCTGAATTTTATATATATAAAAAAATTTATGTTTTTGGTTTTGCATAATTTAGTACTAAAATTTGTATATTTTTGTTTCGTTTTGATAAAATCTGATAAATGGGTCGACATGACTAATCCATTTAATAAACAGGTTGTGTTAGAGTTGAGCAATCTTGACCCATTTAATAAACGTGTCGGCTTAGTGTTAACTTATATAGTCGAATACTCATTAGTTGACACAACACGAATCCGACACGCAAACACAAATTACCACTCCTAGTTGAACTAGTGACCTAGTGACTTGACTCATAGACATGGTCTTAAGTATTTAAATGACACGTATTAAGGAATAAAAAATATATAATTATGAAACATAATTCACTTTTTATTTGGGGAAGTAGGGAACACTTATTATAATTCATTGGTTTGCATGTAAACATTGATTGTGATTTGTGTATTTTTCTTGATGTTTGTGCAAATTTTGACTTTCATTTTTGAAAAGTGTGCACAAGTATCATTTAGTTTATAATTAATGCACCATAACCTAAACTCTTATATCACTCATCATGAAAGTTTTTTTTTTTTTTTTTTGCTAAGATGAATAAATATTGAGGGGGAAGTGAGATTCAAACTACAAACATATGACATTATACATGATGTCATTACAACTAAATTAACACTTGGATTATGCCCTTTTATATTTTCATGGTATCTTGAAACGATTCCAAAGTTTATTCCCATGTGCATGTGGTACATCAAACTCGCTTTCTACAAATCTAGAGAAACAACAATTGTCATAATGTTTTCTTGATGGTTGTGCATACATGACTTCATTTTTTGAGAAGTGTGTAAAACTAAAAGTAATATTTAATGGAGTATTAAATACACATTAATATCTCTCTCTCTCTCTCTCTCTCTCTCTCTCTCTCTCACAGATAGATAGATAGTGGAGGAAAAGTGGTGAGATTCAAACCATAGATATGGGGTGCTACAAATGATGTCATTATTAGGGATGACAATTGGGCGGGGCGGGTTCGAAGGATGGGATCTTTGCCCCCGCCCCACATGGTTTTTTCTTACTCCATCCCCGCCCCGCCCCACCCCGCATGATGGGGAAAATTTTCTTATCCCATCCCCGCCCCTTAAGGCCTCGCAAAACCCCATCCCACCTCGTAAAACTCTACTTCTTGTTAATTTGCCCACAACTATTACAATTATTTTTAATAAAACTTGTTTTGTTAATAAAAATATACTTAAAATTACAAATAAATTTATCCCATCAAATCAAATTAAATTTTAGCAAAAATTGAATAATATTATTAAAGTGTTTAACAAGACAATATCACAACAAAAACAAAAATCTCATAATACAAAATTAATGATTCAATAGTATATAAATTTGCTTATGATAAAGACAAAAGAAAACGTTAAAATTGGTACCTTATTTCCAACCTAGCTAGAAAAAAAAAAAGGTGGCAGAAAGCCTTGTTGGGTAGAATAAAATAAGTTGATGACATGTTTGTTTAAATAGTAGAGTTTTAGGGTATGAAAAATTTACAATTTAACCCTTATCAATGCGGGGCGAGGCGGGGCGGGGATGGGGTGGAGCAAAGCAGGTTAGGTCTAAAAAGTCTAAACTCATCCCCGCCTTACCCTGTGGTGCGGGGCTAAAATCTTGCTCCATCCCCGCCCCACCACCTTTGCAAGGCGAGGAAAATATGCCTGGGACGAAGTGGGGAAGGACGAGTCAAGCGGAGTGGGGGAAATTTGTCATCCCTAGTTATTACCATTGATTTATCACTTAAATCTCAAAAATCTTTTTTTTCCTAAGCCATGGTAACTTGAAATGATTCCAAGGTTATTCATAGGTATATATGAGGCTTTCGTGTATTTTAAAGTGAATCATTGAAGTACTAACCCCTCTAGGCTTTGTCTCATTGTTTATTTCGTAAGCATTCTATTTTGTACACCAAACTCACCTACCGTAAGTGTAGGAACACAACGATTTGCATAACTGATGTGATTTATCGTGATTATTGTGTAATAAAAATAATATCAATAGTAAATTAATGTAAAAGTGATGTTATTTCCATCAAAATTTATCAATTTTACCATATTATAAAAGAAGATTGCAAAAAATATTGTGTCCCTCCATGTGCCACTGGCTAAAGCAAGCAATCAATTATCAAAAAGACAAAGCTAAACCGTCAAATAATCTTTTCACAATACACATCTAGTAATCCAACGACTGCCCTTAACAAAATCAGTGAGATTGTGCACTCTCAATACCAATTAAATCAAAACTATAATGTTTTATTATTATTATTATTACTATACAGAGATGGACCCATTAAAGGGCTGGGGGGCCATCCCCCCCCCAATTTTTTGAAAAATTTAAATAGCATATAGGATGACTCATATTTTAGAGTTTGGGTGTGAAATTGTTATAGTTAGCCCCCCTCAAATTTTTGGATTGGTCCAAATAACCCAAAAGAAACTAATCACCTAACCCTTTCTTTGGACCCGTGGCCCCTCCATCATCCAAATACAACACAACATAAACTTCCCAAATTACCAATATCATAATTCAATAATTCAAAACCAAAAAAAATCTCATAGAAAACAAATTCCCTTACGGGGGTTACAATAATTTATATGATTTTTTTTTAAATTGATTTATAAATTAGGGGAAAGTCAATTACAATATTTAAATTTTTTTCAAAAGATAAAATGCAAAATTCTTTTAGAAGCCAATATTGATGACGTAGCATTGCCAACTCTTAATATTAATAATATCCCAATTTTTTAAAATCCTCAAACAAAGTTTTGAAAACTTCATTAGTGTGATTTTTAGTTGCATCCAAAAGTATGGGTTTATCATATTAGTGAGTTGTTCAACATGATAAAATCAACATATTAATTCCAATTACTTAAAATCTGGAGATCCAAAGTCCTCTTTTTTTTTTCTTCTTCTTCTTCAAAAAGATTAGAATATCATATTATAACTTTCAACATTTTTGGTTCATATTATTTCCTTATTGACTTAAATATTTAGGTAATAATGTGCAATTGTTTTGTCTACCATGATTTTTTTTTTTTTTCAAATAAATCATGTCACTTAAAATTTTTTTGGTTCATGCTTTGGCCCCCCTAAGTTCAAATCCTGGTTCCATCCCTGTATGTATACAAATCATTATCATAATATGAATCCAAGAAGTAAATGGCAATGCTACCAACGTAACTTTTTCACAATTTATTGAAATACTGTCAATTACACAGGCTAAATAATTATAAGAAAGAATCTATCTTGAGAGATGGCATTTTCAACCCAAGACCTTATGAATATAGAGTATTCCATTCATTTTTACATGCATATATTAGATGGATCAATGTTTATTCAAACTAATTATTTAAATAGGAGTGGGTCATATAGATAAGGCCTTTTTTATAATTTAAAAAAAGAAAAAAATAAAAAAATAAAAATAAATAAAAAAGATAAAGCCTAATTTATGGATTTGGGTAAAATTTGAAACCCAGAGGTTTTGTCCAGTTCGGGCTAGCTTTACAAGCCCATTTAACCGGATAGATTTCATTTAAGTCCTAATCCAACTGCTTTATGATTTGTTGCTTTTATTTTTTCATATTCACAAATGGGAAAGATGCCATCACTAGGATGCATTAATGGCTTAATGTAATATTTTTTTTTTATTCAGTAATATATATATATATATATATGTTTTATAATTCAGCAAGAAAAATTGTAATATGTATTTTCTAAAAGTAATTTTTGTTTTTTTTTTTTTTAAATTGATTATTATCTGTCTATTTGATTAAACTAGACCATCATCGAAACTAGTCTAGTTTAAACTAGGCCAACATTCAAAATTCAATTTCTAACATATACACAACTTATTAAACTATTTAAATAAATTACATAACTTGTCAAATAAGTCATGTGAGTAAAAGCACACGTGAATAGTTATTCGAATCGTCATGTAAACTTGGAGGAATTTTAGAGGTAAACTTCATTCTTAAATTATTTAAATAAATTATATATCTAGTTAAACTCAGATGTCTTGCTTGACGACAAAAAAATTTACCAATTCACCCAAACAATATCCTCTCTTACCTCTGACCCATGGCCCACCACTCCTGTATTGGCTGGGTACAAGTTGTTGGTGCTTGAGTCTTGTGCGTGCTCCACCTCCACTTCCATGTGCATCCATGGCTAGTCTATTGTTCATGCATTTTCCATGACCCGAGGGCTCGTCTGCACATTCTACTACTTGTCCTTGACCTCTTGTGGCGTGAATGAGTCTTTGAGCTTTCATTCTTTATGTTGTACTTCTTTCCTAGGCTGGGTCTTGCTTGATCGTAGGCCTTTCATTCTCCAATCTGTTCCTTAACCTCTTTTGTGGGTTAGTTAATACTTTTGCCATGCCATCCTGATGTTCCTGCCATGCTATTATTTGACTTGTGCTTGCTGGGCCTCTTTTGGGTCTGCTGTATGCTTTCCCTTTACTCAATTCTAGTAACCCAGCACTATCATTGGCTTGTACTCATGCTGTTTTGGGCTTCCTTGGTCCATTTCATTCTTTTAGGCATCCTCGACCCGTTTCATTTCCTTGGGCATCCCCGGCCCATTCCAATTCTTCATTCCCATGGGCTTTTGCTAATTATTTTGGGCATCTCGAGCCCAAATTACCATATCCTTCACTTTTGGGTTTTATGGGCTTTTCCACCAACCCCTTAGTTACTTAGTTCCTTCCTTTGGGTTCCTACGGCCCATTCTTGCTTGCTTTCCATTTCTTATAATGCCCATGGGTTTACCACTTCTTTCTTCGGGCTCCTTTGGGCCTGCTTGCTTTCTTTGAGGCCCTTTTGCTATCTTTTAGGCCTATGATCCATTATTCTTGTCATTCTAGCTTAATGGTTTTCTTTTCAATTTACTAACTCTTCTTCTTTTTTTCCCTCCCATATTGTTGGGCTTCTTCCTACTATTGGGCCTTTTCACCATAGTGTGCATCAACACATATTAAAATCAAGGGTTTAATTTATTACACCCTTGAACTATATGGTTTAAAATATCTTTTTTCCAAAAGAAAGTGGTAACAAAAAGTTAGTAAGGAGGGTTTGAACCTTTGTTATTTGTATAAAGAAGATTAGTTAATGCCACTAAGTTACAAGTCTCTTGGCATGTTGATCTTCATTTGAATTGTCAAGTGATGAATGTGAAATAATAAGTCTACTAATATAGTATTTTCATAACTTATTAAGGTGTTAAATTATTGTTATTACACAATAAAAATAGTAACAATAATTGCTCATGTAAATCGTATTTCATCAAATTTTAACCCTATAAATTAATTGTGTAACAAATTAAATCTTGTAATTTCATAGGTAACAAAATTAATCATGAAATTGAAAAGAGTAACAAATCAAACAATAAGGTTACAAAAGGTAACAAATTAAAGTCTCAACTTATATAAAACCTCAAACATAATGTCATTCCACTTAAATGGAATGTGTCTTAATTTATTTCTTGAAACCTTCGTGCTCAATTTGTTACTTTCGAACTATAGGGTTTAAGTTGTCACATTTTAAAACCCCAGGGTTTAATTTGTTACACTCATGAAATATATGATCTCAAATATCATTGTCCAAAAACAAAAACAAAAGCAAAAAAAAACCCTAATTTTACTCATTTGGAGATCATGCATAACTAATGCACTAATAGCAAACATAACAAATGATGCAAAAATATTTAGAAATGGACAAAGTTTATGTATATTTTCTTAGGTGTTATATCTTAATTTCTCCAATTAAATTTATTCATGTGATAGTGTTTGCCACGAGATGAATAGAATTATTTTTGGAGAAAAACAACATATAGTTACATAATTAAATTTAATTAGAAAAACTAAGTCACAACTCCTAATAAATTGTGCGTAGGTTTTTAAAACAATTCGAAGGACAAGGCTCATGGATTGCGTTACCAACTGATAAAAATCCCAAACAAATGAATTTCATGGCAACTTCCTCTTAATTAATGGCCCATTTTCTTTTGGGTCCTAAGCAATGTTATCAAACCCAGCCCTGCTAGTTGGGCCGAAACCCAGTGACCCAACACATAAATCGGTCTGGGTCATTAATTAGATCGGATGTGCGTTAGCCCTGCTAGTTTTAAGCAGCTAGGTTTGTTAATTGTGTAAATTACATTAATAAGTCCACTTCATTGACTTATTTATTGTTTAATGTGTGAAAATATGGTAATTTAAATAAGAGAAAACTTAAAAGAAGAAAAAATGTATTGTTCTCTCACTTCTCTGCCGATTCACGCTATTTTATCCATCGCTTTATCACTTTTTACTATTTTAGTTCTCCAAACTTGCAATTATGCATCAATTTCTTTGCCCTAAATAGATAATTTTTCAATTTCACACGGCTAATTAGCACGCAGATATGAGTATATGAGTATATGTTATATAGTTTATTGCTTAAACATTATTTTCTCTTCTTTTGTTTACGTTTTTTGTGCTTTATTTGTTTATTACTTTAAGTTTAAGCCTTTAACATTTTTTGTGCTTTATTTATTTATTTATTTATTTGATTCTCCAAAAAAAAAAAAAAAGTTTAAACCATTAACATTTTTGTTCTTTTCTTTTGTTTACGTAGTTTGAGATTTGCCTCATTTAAAAAAAAAAAATATATATATATATATATATATATACTAAATTTTCAGACACATAACAAGATTTTATTTAGCAAAAACTTTGTTAGAATCTTATAATATTCGTTTATTTTGCTTGTGAATTTTATTGAATTTCTAATGTTATTGCTTGTGAAACCTTGATTTTGAATTATAATGACAAATTTAATTTAGGCATATGCCTTCTTCTTTTTTTAATTTACATATTCATGTTAAAATTTCTCAAACTTACTTTTTTTATGTATTTAATTTTTAAAATATTTTTATTTGACCATGCAGTTCAACTTGGTTGAACTTAAGGGTGACAAAATTTGACACGACTTGCAAACATGACACAATTTGACACGAAATTAGCAAGTTATGGGTTGAGACTTAATAAGTTTTTGTCATATTCGGGTTAACACGACTAACCCGTTTAATAAACGGGTTGGGTTAGTGTCCAATATATGGAATCCCTTTGACCCGTCTGACCTGTTTAGTTAAATGATATTTTACCAATATACCCTTCAAACCCTAGATATATAAACATATTAGTTGTTGTGGTTTATTTTCTTTAACATATTATGATTTATTATTTGTGATATTGAGATATGCTTTTAATTTTAAATGATTATTTGTGATACATTTATTCTTTAGTTCTGAATTTTATATATATAAAAAAATTTATGTTTTTGGTTTTGCATAATTTAGTACTAAATTTTGTATATTTTTGTTTCGTTTTGATAAAATCTGATAAATGGGTCGACGTGACTAATCCATTTAATAAACAGGTTGTGTTAGAGTTGAGGAATCTTGACCCATTTAATAAATGTGTCGGCTGAGTGTTAACTTATATAGTCAAATACTCATTAGTTGACACAACACAAATCCGACACGCAAACACAAATTACCACCCTTAGTTGAACTAGTGACCTAGTGACTTGACTCATAGACATGGTCTTAAGTATTTAAATGACACGTATTAAGGAATAAAAAATATACAATTATGAAACATAATTCACTTTTTATTTGGGGAAGTAGGGAACACTTATTATAATTTATTGGTTTGCATGTAAACATTGATTGTGATTTGTGTATTTCTCTTGATGTTTGTGCAAATTTTGACTTTCATTTTTGAAAAGTGTGCACAAGTATCATTTAGTTGAGTATTAATGCACCATAACCTAAGCTCTTATATCACTCATCATGAAAGTTTTTTTTTTTTTTTTTTTCTTGCTAAGATGAATAAATATTGAGGGGGAAGTGAGATTCAAACTACAAACATATGACATTATACATGATGTCATTACCACTAATTAACACCTGGATTATGCCCTTTTATATTTTCATGGTATCTTGAAACGATTCCAAAGTTTATTCTCATATGCATGTGGTACACCAAACTCGCTTTCTACAAATCTAGAGAAACAACAATTGTCATAATGTTTTCTTGATAGTTGTGCATACATGACTTCATTTTTTGAGAAGTGTGTAAAACTAAAAGTAATATTTAATGGATTATTAAATACACATTAATCTCTCTCTCTCTCTGAGATAGATAGATAGTGGAGGAAAAGTGGTGAGATTCAAATCATAAATACAAGGTACTACAAATGATGTTATTATTAGGGATGACAATTGAGCGGGACGGGTTTGAAGGATGGTGTTATATCTTAATGATGTCATTATTAGAGAAACAACAATTGTAATAATGTTTTCTTGATGGTTGTGCATATATGACTTCATTTTTTGAGAAGTGTGTAAAACTAAAAGTAATATTTAATGTAGTATTAAATACACATTAATATCTCTCTCTCTCTCTCTCTCTCTCTCTCTCTCTCTCTCTCTCTCTCCTGATAGATAGATAGTGGAGGAAAAGTGGTGAGATTCAAACTATGGATATGGGGTGCTACAAATGATGTCATTATTAGGGATGACAATTGGGCGGGACAGGTTCGAAGGATGGTGTTATATCTTAATGATGTCATTATTAGAGAAGCAACAATTGTAATAATGTTTTCTTGATGGTTGTGCATACATGACTTCATTTTTTGAGTAGTGTGTATAACTAAAAGTAATATTTAATGGAGTATTAAATACACATTAATCTCTCTCTCTCTCTCTCTCTCTCTCTCTCTCTCTCTGTGTGAGATAGATAGATAGTGGAGGAAAAGTGGTGAGATTCAAACCATTAATATGGGGTGCTACAAATGATGTCATTATTAGGAATGACAATTGAGCAGGACGGGTTCGAAGGATGGTGTTATATCTTAATGATGTAATTATTAGGGAAACAACAATTGTCATAATGTTTTCTTGATGGTTGTGCATACATGACTTCATTTTTTGAGAAGTGTGTAAAACTAAAAGTAATATTTAATGGAGTATTAAATACACATTAATCTCTCTCTCTCTCTCTCTCTCTCTCTCTCTCTCTCTGAGATAGATAGATAGTGGAGGAAAAGTGGTGAGATTCAAACCATAGATATGGGGTGCTATAAATGATGTCATTTTTGAAAAGTGTGCACAAGTATCATTTAGTTGAGTATTAATGCACCATAACCTAAACTCTTATATCACTCATCATGAATGTTTTTTTTTTTTTTTTTTTTTTTGCTAAGATGAATAAATATTGAGGGGGGTGTGAGATTCAAACTACAAACATATGACATTATACATGATGTCATTACAACTAAATTAACACCTGGATTATGCCCTTTTATATTTTCATGGTATCTTGAAACGATTCTAAAGTTTATTCCCATGTGCATGTGGTACACCAAACTCGCTTTCTACAAACCTAGAGAAACAACAATTGTCATAATGTTTTCTTGATGGTTGTGCATACATGACTTCATTTTTTGAGAAGTGTGTAAAACTAAAAGTAATATTTAATGGAATATTAAATACACATTAATATCTCTCTCTCTCTCTCTCTCTCTCTCTCTCTCTCTCTCTCTCTCTCTCTCTCTCTCTCTCTCTGAGATAGATAGATAGATAGTGGAGGAAAAGTGGTAAGATTCAAATCATAGATATGGGGTGCTACAAATGATGTCATTATTAGGGATGACAATTGGGTAGGGCAAGTTCGAAGGATGGGATCTTTGGCCCCGCCCTGCATGGTTTTTTCTTACTCCATCCCCGCCCCACCCCGCATGACGGGGAAAATTTTCTTACACCATCCCTGCCCCTTGAGGCCTTATGAAATCTCGCTCCACCCCATATAACTCTACTTCTTGTTAATTTGCCCACAACTATTACAATTGTTTTTAATAAAACCTGTTTCGTTAATAAAAATATACCTAAAATTACAAATAAATTTATCCCATCAAATCAAATTAAATTTTAGCAAAAATTGAATAATATTATTAAAGTGTTTAACAATACAATATCACAACAAAAACAAAAATCTCATAATACAAAATTAATGATTCAATAGTATATAAATTTGCTTATAATAAAGACAAAAGAAAATGTTAAAATTGGTACCTTATTTCCAACCTAGCTAAAAAATAAATAAAAATAAAAAGAGGCAGAAAGCCTTGTTGGGTGGAATAAAATAAGTTGATCAAATGTTTGTTTAAATAGTAGAGTTTTAGGGTATGAAAAATTTACAATTTAACCTTTGTCAATACAGGGCGGGGCAAGGATGGGGCGGAGCGAAGCAAGTTAGGACTGAAATGTCTAAACTCATCCCCACCCCCACCACCTTTGTGGGGTAAGGAAAATCCGCATGGGGCGAAGTGGGGAGGGGCGGGTTAAGCAGAGTGGGGGAAAATTATCATCCCTAGTCATTACCATAGATTTATCACTTAAATCTCAAAAGCCTTTTTTTTCCTAGGCCATTGTAACTTGAAATGATTCCAAGGTTATTCATAAGTATATATGAGGCTTTCGTGTATTTAAAGTGAATCGTTTAAGTACTAATCCCTCTAGGCTTTGTCTCATTGTTTATTTCATAAGCATTCTATTTTGTACACCAAAATCACCTACCGTAAGTGTAGGAACACAATGATTTGCATAACTAATGTGATTTAACATGATTATTGTGTAATAAAAATAATATTAATAATAAATTAATGTAAAAGTGATGTTATTTCCATCAAAATTTATCAATTTTACCATATTATAAAAGAAGATTGCAAAAAATATTGTGTCCCTCCATGTGCCTCTGGCTAAAGCAAGCAATCAATTATCAGAAAGACAAAGCTAAACCATCAAATAATCTTTTCACAATACACATCTAGTAATCCAACAGTTGCCCTTAACAAAATCAATGAGATTGTGCACCCTCAATACCAATTAAATCAAAACCATAATTTTTTTGTTTTATTATTATATATGTACACACAGAGACTGACCATTAAGGGGCAAGGGGCCATCCCCCCCACCCCTCCCACCCCCCAAATCTTTTTAAAAATTTAATAACATATAGGATGACTCATATTTTAGAGTTTGGGTGTGAAATTGTTATAGTTGGCCCCCCTCAAATTTTTGGATTGGTCCAAATAGCCCAAAAGAAACTAATCACTTAACCCTTTTTTTGGGCCCGTGGCCCCTCCATAGTCCAAATACAACACAACATAAAATCCCCAAATAACCAATATCATAATTCAATAATTCATAACCAAAAAAATCTCATAGAAAAAAAAAATTCCCTTACAGGGGTTACAATAATTTATATGAATTTTTTTAAATTGATTTATAAATTATGAGAAAGTCAATTACAATATTTAAATTTTTTTCAAAAGATAAAATGCAAAATTCTTTTAGAAGCCAATATTGATGATGTAGCATTGCCAACTCTTAATATTAATATCCCAAATTTTTTAAATCGTCAAACAAAGTTTTGAAAACTTCATTAGTGTGATTTTTAGTTGCATCCAAAAGTATGGGTTTATCATATTGTTGAGTTGGTCAACATGATAAAATCAACATATTAATTCCAATTACTCAAAATCTGGAGATCCGAAGTCCTCTTCTTCTTTTTCTTCTTCTTCTTCGAAAAGGTTAGAATATCATATTTTAATTTTCAACTTTTTTTGTTCATATTATTTCCTTCTCGACTTAAATATTTAGGTACTAAAGTGCAATTGTTTTGTTTACCATGATTTTTTTTTTTTTTTTTAATAAACCATGTCACTTGAAATTTTTTTGGTTCATGTTTTGGCCCCCCCTAAGTTCAAATCCTGGTTCCGTCCCTATATGTATAAAAATCATGAACATAATATGAATCCAAGAAGTAAATGGAAATGCTACCGACGTAAATTTTTCACAATTTATTGAAATATTGTCAATTACACAGGCTAAATAATTATAAGAAAGAATCTGTAGAGATGGCATTTTCAACCCAAGACCTTATGAATATAGAGTATTCCATTCATTTTTACAGGCATATATTAGATGGATTAATGTTTATTCAAAGCAATTATTTAAATAGGAGTGGGTCATATAGATAAGGCCTTTTCTCAACAACAACAATAACAACAACAACAAAAAAGAAAAAAAAGAAAAAAAAAAGAAAAAGAAAAAGAAGATAAGGCCTAATTAATGGATTTGGGTAAAATTTGAAACCATGTGGTTTTGTCTAGTTGAGCTAGCTTTACAAGCCCATTTAACCGGATAGATTTCATTTAAGTCCTAATCAAACTGCTTTATGATTTGTTGCTTTTATTTTTTCGTATTCACAAATGGGAAAGATGCCATCACTAGGATGCATTAATGGTTTAATGTAATATATATTTTTTATTCAGTAATATATATATATATATATAAATTTTTTATTCAACAAAAAAAATTGTAATATGTATTTTCTAAAAGTAATTTTTGCTTTTTAAAAAAATTGATTATTATCTCTTTGTTTGATTAAACTAGACCATCATTCAAAGTTCAATTTCTAATGTATACACAACTTATTAAACTATTTAAATAAATTACTTAACTTGTCAAATAAGTATGTGAGTAAAAGCATACATGAATAGTTATTCGAATCGTCATGTAACCTTGGAGGAATTTTAGAGGTAAACTTCGTTCTTAAATTATTTAAATAAATTATATATCTAGTTAAACTCAAAAAAATTTACCAATTCACCCAAACAAGACCAATGTTTACTTGATTTTTTTTTTCTCTTTTTGAGAAACATGTTCACTTGATTTTTATTTTTATTAATTTTTTTTTCTTTGAATTGTCAATAAGTTGTAAATTACCACTTTAGGAAATTATAAAGATAAATTGTATGTCTCAATTCTCATTATCCCATATAATAAATGCCGCCAGATTATCTAACAGTCTAACCCAACCCATTTCCCGCCATGTTAAACCTTACTCCTAAAACCCTATCCCCTTCCCCGTTTCTCTTCAACTCTATTCCCATTCCCATTCCCCAAAACCCTAGCCCTAAATTCCTCACCCAATCGAGGCCGAGCTTCAAATCCGAGTACCAAACCGAAAGGGGTCATGAATTCGAGACCGGCGATACCTTCTTCCGGCACGAGAGCGCCACAGGCCGAGACCTCAGCGTTCTCGCCGCCTCTCTCTACAAGAAATCCAAATCCAAACTCCGTGTTCTCGACGCTCTCTGCGGTTGCGGGATTCGGTCTCTCCGGTACCTGGTCGAAGCCGAGGCCGATTTCGTGCTCGCAAACGATGCGAACGAAGAGTATCGGAGAATCATATCGGAGAACCTGTCTCGCGTCGAGAGGGGTTTCGGAGAGAATGAAGGAAGATGGGAAGTGACGCATTTCGATGCGAATAGAGTAATGGCGGAGTGTTATCTGCAAAGGGATTTCTTTGATTTGATAGACGTGGATTCGTTTGGGAGCGACTCGTCGTTTTTCCTGAGAAATGCGATGAATGCTCTGAAATTGGACGGTGGATTGCTTTATGTTACTTGTACCGATGGTTACTCATCCGGTGGTCACCGCCCTCATCAGTGAGTCACTTTCACTTCTCTTTTTTTTTTTTCCCAGCTATTTGGGCTGAGCTAATTTGAGTGACGCTTAAGATATTTCAAAATTTACTACAATTTCAAATTTTTTTTTTTTTAAGTTTATATAATAAATTTGTAATAGTTGTCTCTAATTTTTCATAACTTCTGACAAGGTAGGTGAACAATTTTTCACAAATTTTTTTCTCCTAACGGCTAGTAACTTGTTAATAACATCACTTTTAACATCAATTACAATATGACAAATGAATATTTACGTTTAGACTTTTTGCTTTTTAATAAAAGAGGTAGAATATTATTCCATTGTAAAAATAATAGGGTAAATTCCACTAATATACCATGATGTTTGTGCTAATGCTAACACAAAGTCCAAAACTTTTTAAAATTAGCTAATTTAGTCCCTAAATAATTAGTTATTTTTTCTCAACTATTTTAGGGACTAAGTTGGCTTTAGAGACCAAATTAGTTAGTTTTGAACCTAGTTGGTATTAGCCCAAACCTCAAGGTATGTTAATGGAATTTATCCAAAATAACAATAACAATAATACAAGGTGTAGGTGTCATCAGGGTTCGATTCTCGATTTTTACTAGTTGAACTAGTGGTTGTTACTATTGAACTTTTGGTTTTTACAGTTTTAACCGGACTGGTTAAGGGTCTGGTTCTCGATTGAACTGGCCACTCTGATCTGGTTTTTTAAACCATGTTGTCATCCTCATAATTGTGGGAGGATCATATGTCACTCGTGCTTAAGGTTTGATGCTTAATGTTCATTCACACATGTCACTCGTGCTTAATGTTCATTCACATGTGTTACTCATGCTTAAATTTTGCTTATACATGTCACACATACTTAATGTTCATTCACACATGTCACTCATGCTTAATCTTCATTCACACGTGTCACTCATGCTTAGTATGAGCAAACATTAAGCATGAGTGACATGCGTGAATGAACATTAAGCATGTGTGACATATTTGAGCAAATGTTAAGCATGAGTGACACGTGTGAATGAACATTAAGCATGAGTGACACGTGTGAATGAACATTAAGCATGAGTGACATATGTGACATGCTTAACATTTGCTCACACATGTCACTCATGCTTAATGTTCATTCACACATGTCACTCAAATTTGTTCATACATGTCACACATGCTTAATGTCCATTCACATGTGTCACTCATGCTTAAAATTTGTTCATACATGTCACACATGCTTAATGTTCATTCACACATGTCACTCATGCTTAACGTTGGCTCACTCATGTCACTCATACTTAATGTTCATTCACATGTGTGAATGAACATTAAGCATGAGTAACTAGTGTAACATGCTTAACCTTTGCTCACACATACTTAGTGTGAGCCAACGTTAAGCATGAGTGACATGTGTGAATGAACATTAAGCATGCGTGACATGTATGAGCAGATGTTAAGCATGAGTGACACGTGTGAATGAACATTAAGCATGAGTGACAAGGGTAACATGCTTAACCTTTGCTCACAAATGCTTAAAATTTTCTCATACATGTCACGTATGCTTAATTTTCATTCACACATGTCACTCATGCTTAACGTTTGCTTACACTTGTCACTCATGCTTAACGTTTGCTCATACATGTCACACATGAGTGACATGTGTGAGCAAACGTTAAGCATGAGTGACATGTGTGAATGAACATTAAGCATGTGTGACATGTATGAGTAAATGTTAAGCATGAGTGACACATGTGAATGAACATTAAGCATGTGTGACATGCTTAATGTTCATTCACATGTGTCACTCATGCTTAACATTTACTCATACATGTCACACATGCTTAATGTTCATTCACACATGTCACTCATGCTTAATTTTTGCACTCATGCTTAACTTTTGCTCACACATGTCAGACATGCTTAATGTTCATTCACACATGTCATTCATGCTTAATGTTTGTTCACACCTGTGAGTTTGATGTTCATTCACACGTCACTCATGCTTGAAACCTGTGATGACTTATTGGTTTCACTAAGATGACTCTTTATCATTATGTCAATAAATCAATAAGCTTATTTTCTGTATAGTAGAATTCAAACCCAAATTTTTAATCGGACATTATCAAATTGATATAACTAAAAAAAGTAAAACCCATGTGTAGGGACACGATTCGCGTTGGACCACAGTAGGGTTGGGTTCACACGTAAATGGACCCGTACAATATCATTTGTAGAGAGTGGGGTCGAAAGGCTAAGTCATGTTTACTCAGCCGTGGTTTTGTTGAGTTGTTCATGCATGATCTAGAGGTGTTCACCCCTTTAGGTCTTTTTCTCTCCGGAAGAAATCCCCCCCCTTACTTTAGGTTGTATATTTTCCTTTTATATTAGCATGCATTCAATTTCCTTCGTCCACGTGTAGGGTCGGACTTTCCAAGACTGACACCTGTCCCATCAGTTTCAGACCTGAGTTGCTGGGAGTGGTTGAGTAGGCCAAAGAAACACGACTCTGTGAGAGGCAAAGCTCTGTCTAGGGCAGGTAGTATGGGCAGCCTTTCCTATATATTTTAGATTTCTTACAAGATTATCCCTATACCACTTTTGCCCCTTTCCTTAGTGTAGCTCTGGGCTAACCGAGGGTTGTACCTTCCTCGGCGGCTTCTATGGCCCATTAGTGCTTTGTGTTTATTGGGCTGGGACTACTATCCTCCTCGGCTTGGGCCTTAAGTATCCCCGTGAATAGGTGGATCTGGCCCATCTGTTGTCGGGCCCCACACCATGTCTTTTAGACTTACTATAAAATCTTTTTTTTTTTTTTTTCATAAAAAAAGTTTTTACTAAAAAAAATGCTATGTCTACAACATTTTCACAACACTTTATAACAAATTATAAGTGGCAGGTTATTATTAGTTGTTATTAGTTGTTACGAGTGGGCAACAAAGTAATTTATGTTGTAGATTCAAATTAGAACCAATAATAACTTACCACTTATAATTTATTGTAAAAATATTATGAATATGATACTTCTTTTTTCTTTTACTGTATGACCAATTTACTTTTCTTAACATTTGGGCAATTGGATTTTTTTTTTTCTCTTCCCTTTTTGTTTGATAAATTTATCTACGTAGCTAGTTAGTATGTTTCGTTTGTGGAGTGGAAACGGTTATGACCCAAATTTTCTCGCTAGTTCATTAGCTGCATATGGAGCTTATGTTCGTCCAATGCCATTTTCGAATGAGGTTGGTTTGCGAATGCTTATAGGTGGTGCTGTAAGGGAAGCATCCGTGCTTGGTTATAATGTCACACCGTTATTTTCATACTATTCATACCACGGGCCTGTTTTTCGAGTCATGCTCCAGTTAAATCGTGGGAAGCTTGTTGATGACAGGTAAGATATATAATTGTGTTCGTTCATTTTTGTTAAGGCTTTGGGATTTAGGCATTTAGTCATCAATGTGGCTGATAATCAGTTGCTTAATGGTTTATTACAGGTATTATGGTTTCATCAGCTACTGCCACCAGTGTGGAAATTCTGACACAATTTCTTGGGATAAACTTGGTCAGATCAGTTGCTCCTGTAGTGATTCAAAGGTATGTTCCACTATGCTCTATTGGGATCTAGTGCTTTTTCTCGCTACTACTATATCGTAGAATAGAGTTGGTGTACTGTGTACATACAATGTTATGTTGGTTCTTTGACTTCTTTCCAGGTTTCTAGCTCACCCGTGGTTTCAGGGCCTCTTTGGACGGGACCTCTTCATGATGCCGCCTATGTAACAGAAATGTTGAACTTGGCGGAGCAATGGGGGTGGGTGGGCAGTGGTAAAGGAACTGACCTTGAAAAACTTTTGAAACAAATGGTGGATGAAAGTGACCCCAGATTACCATTTGGTTACATCAAGTTGGATGAGGTACTCCTGCAAAATTGCTTCCACAAATTAAATGAATGCGACTTAGCATAATTACTAGTTTATTTCCCAGGTGGCAAGCCGTGCAAAAGTAAATTCTCCACCCCTAATGACCATGTTGAGCACCATTCACAAGGTAACATACCCAGTATTCTCTTTGGTAACCATTTTCTTGCTCTCAGCTAAGTAACACACGATACTGGTGTCTTTATTGCATAAAGGAGAATTAACCCTCTGGAAAATCCAAAGACAAAGTTCATTGTGAGTTGGTTTCTTGCAGGAGGGGTATGCTGCGAGTAGGTCACACATTGCTTCCAATGCAATCAAGACAAACTGTCCCATGACAGTATGCATCAGAATTGCCAAGAATCTACAGCAGTGTCATAGTTAAAAATCTGTTGAGTGATTTGGCATGGTGCAGTACTGTTGGTGCTCAACACAGTTGATTTGAAAGGTACCTCATTCTGTTGCCCAAACTTGAAAAAGAGTGCAATGCTCGATCAGAGGAGTGATTCTAGATTTTGCAAATGATATACTATATTAGTTCTTGTTTGAGACTCGGTAGATTAAAAGCGAATGAGGGTAAAGACGTGGCTAAAAAAAAGCGTCTTAAATTGTGTTGGAGGAATGATCTACCAGCTTACTGCGAGGCAAACTGTATTCTTTCTAGAAACTTTCAATCATACAAATACAACCGGGCCTAATCTTTTAAAAGATCATCATTTTAAGAGAAAAATAAAAGATTCTCATATTTTTTTCATGCTCAAAAAGATTCTCCTTTTCCAACGTAACACAATATCAAAAGCTTAAAACGTATTCAAATGGGGGCAGCTTAACACAGTATCGGGCACTCTTCTGAACATTGTTATTCAATTGTCCAAGACATATCACCTTTATCATATAAGTTTCATCAAAAACTCAGCTCAGCGCTGCTTAACAAAACTTATATATTGAATGTGAAGACCATATTCTCAAGGTCCTATATTACAATATAAACCTGTAGAGAATACGTCTTTTTGAGTTCAGTTTTTTAACTTTCTATCACACGGTCACGCTATTTATGCAATGACCTATACCTCAGCATTGCACATGGTGGAGCAAATGAGGGGGGAGGCGGAAGACAATTGCAAATAAAACTGATATGTCAAAACTCAATTAAGTACATAATCATGTTTTGAAAATTAAATTCATGGATTGCCAGGTTTCATACTCATCGAATCAAACATCCATAAAGAAAACAGTAAATTAAACCATTAAGATTTCCTAGACAAAACTGAAAGGTCCAGGGACAGCAATGACTGCATATGTGATAAGCTTAACAGCTTTTTATGTTCGGGCAGGATTCCCAGCTCCAGCAGGGCGGGGTGCTTGACCAGGCTGACCAGGCCTTGGCTGATCATCCTGAAAATTCACAGAACGCAATGAACCAGTTTAGGAAAAGCAGACTAAGTAATAAGGGCAGACAATTGCAACATAAGCCAAAGAATCAGTTAAATTCAAAGGGCTCATCCTCATAATCTCATAAAAGACAACAAGAATAAATTCATATGGCTTATTGCTGACTACATATTAAAAAAAATAAACAAACACTACTAGATATTTCCATGAATGTGCAGAGAAAAAGGAGGAATCAAGTTTTTTTCCTAATCCAAGAACTAGTATTACAATTTCCTAATTTCACAGAAGAAATAGCCAATCTAAGGCTTTATTTCCGCAAGCCCATTGATGAGAATCACAACCTTCACAACAGAAAACATAAAATGCTAGCAAAAAATTAATGTCTCCAGAGTAGATTATGGCTTCCTACTGTGAAATGCTACATAAAGTACAATGGATCCATTTTATGTCCAATAGAAGTCCCCAAAAGCAATTCTGATAGAAGAGAGAGAATGAAGATTTCAGTTTAGATAGGCTCAAAGGAATTAATTCCCATAGATTTAAGGTTCAGTTCAGCAGATTTTCAAAACTAACCATTTTCAGCATGCTTAGCAGTTGTTTTGGGACTCAATTAAGCAGGGCAAGGTTCGGAAGTTCAACAATTTTGGCAATTAAGAGACACAACTTCCAATTAGTATGACATAAAAACAATAAACACCAAGTCTCCAGTTGAATATTTCTTATTTGAATCTTGAAGCATATAAAGTGAATCAATGGCAAAACCATTGGCATAAAAGGCACTAAACAGATGCAAACATACCCTACGCCTGAGGAAACGCTGTGGTGGGTCACGCTTCCTCCTATCAGTGCGAGAGCGAACCCTCACAACATGTGAGTGAATAGCACAGGAAACACAGTACTGCATCTTTGCATACAGCTTTGGAAGAACATACTCTGCAAGAAAAGAGTACATTTTCAGCAAAAAAAATATAAATGCAGGAGATAAACACTGAAAAATATAAAAAGAAGTGAGGAAAAAATATATTACGGTCATAGACGCAAGCTTCTTGAACATCCCTAACTGCAGCTTGCTCGACAATGTTCCTCACAAGAAATCTCTTGATAGCCTTGTCCTTTTTTCAAGAAAAACCCAAATCGTCAAGATCTACAGTTTAACCAACTTGCATACACCCAAAATCATATACATAATCGCACTTTCAATAGCCAACACACAAACAAATAACCCGAAGATAAGCACGCATTTGTAAACTCAACACAACTGAAAAAATAGACAAATATCACACATGAAAAACAGCAAAAATCTCACGTTGCCCCGCATGGTTTTGTAATAACGATGAAAAGCACCCGCATATTGTAAACCCCACTAGTATTTGTGGCCAGTATTATATATTTTGTTCATAACCCATGTAACTGGCCCTGATTTGCGGAGACTGCAAAGCAATATGGGACTAAGGCTTGGTTGTTATTGCATCTACATATTGTAAACATACAATCACAATCAAACCATATTTTATTTTCTTTAACATTTTCATAACAAGAAATGAGTATTATACATATTCATACAAACACAATCACATACATATCCATCAATTCCACTCATCCTTACAAACCCATCAATAATAATCATATAAATCACAATTTACACATATCACCACAGTTTAAACTTGAAGAACACACACAAAACGGTACAATTTATAGATTGAGATGAAATGGAAAACGAAAGGAAAAAAGAGGAGAAAAACCTTGGGGCAGCATTTGCCGCAGTTGGAGCAGCGGATGAACTTGACGTGACCGCGGCCGTGTTTGTTGCGACCACCATTCCTGCGCTTGAAAGTCTGCAAATCAGAGACAAAGACAAAGAGAGAGAGAGAGAGAGATTAGAACAGTGAATGAAACAAGCAGAAATGAAAGACGGAGATAAAGAATTGAGGATTGGAAAAGAGATCTAACCATGGTTGCGAAGGAGATCTGAGGCGTTCGGAGTCGCCGGCTGTGAGTACCAGCTAGGGTTTATGCCGCTAGAGAGAGATATGTGGGCGCTAAGACTAAGCTAATGAAAAAGAATGCGCTTTTTATATATGCCACGGTGCCCTAGCCAGCCAACTATTGGTAAATGGTAAAAACCCTCCTCCTATTTCCAGCTATTTCTACTTTCTCCCCTTCAATTCCTCTATATACATGTATTCACCTATTTGTTATTTTTTTCTTTTCTTTTTTTTTTTTCTTTTTTTTTTTTCATAACATTTTAATAGAAGGAATAGAAAACGATGTGTTCTACTAATTTAAGGAAATTTTTTATAATTAAAATTGAATTGTTTTGGATTTTATAAAATTTTTAAATAAAATATGATATTTATCAATAACATAATAGATTATAAACGTTCTTATGACTTTTTTTTTTTTATTCTTACTTTTAACTATTTATAATTAGTTAAAACTATATAAAATTAAGAATGAACATCAATCATATATATATATATATATATATATGATATTTATATATTTACTTTTGAACTCTTCTATATTATGCCACATAAGTTTTGGTAGTCTAACAAATTTTCACATAATTTTTATTTTTTTAATTCTTTATTTATCTAACACATCATTTTTATTTTTATTTTATTCCTTATTTATTTGAGAAAAAAAAATATTAATCAAATGTCAATCATTCCTTTTAATATCCAATATGTAGCTTGTATTTAGATTCAAATTAGGATTTATTTTATTTTATTTTATTTAAGTGGCATGTAAGTCTTTGACTTACTTCCAAAGCATGTTTGTATGCAACACAAATTCCTTCACAGTAAAAGATGTGTAGCCAATTTACACTCCTAAAAATTATATAAGATTAAAATAACTAGGCTAAGCTTGACTCATACATCTATACAGGAAGCAAGAGCCCTCATAGAAAAATGAAATAACATTATAGTAGTAACTTCAGCTTTCAAGCCTTTGGAAACCCGCTAGAAACATCATGAAGACATATAGAAGAAGAAACATACCATGACCAAGTACAAGAAGATCATCCAATCTTCACATGCCAAATATGCATAGAACCCATGTTATCAAACCATAAATTCAACTACAATAACAAATATGTGCACCATCTTTTTATGAAGCCAAATACATCGAAACCCATATTGACAATAAGGTGCCAAATACTGAATATCCTATATTTATTTATTATGCATGAATCATATTATTAAATAAGAATTAATAAATAAACTGTACCATTGAGGGGTGTGGTCTAGTGGTGTTGGGTGATGCACAAGATGCGCTGAGTGCATAGTCCTAGGTTTGACTCCGAATCTGGAAGTGCTTGGGTTACCTCCCTCAACAGCTCAGGATCATTAGTTTCTCTTGTGGGGTTGGGAAGCTATGGCTCACCATAGTCCCCCTATACCCTAGTAGGGTCTCGAATCCAGCGGGTAGGATGCTACTATGGTAAATTGCCATGTTAATCGCCCCCTACCCATTTTTTGTTTAGCAAAAAAAAAAAAAAAAAAAAAAAAAAACTTAAAATCATATATATTCTATATCTATATTTGCTACCACACTTTGAAGGCTTCACAACATCATTATTTATTTATTGGATTGTTAAACCAAATTTGACAAATACAAATGTGTTTCTCTTATATTTATGTTGTGTACTTCGGTTCACTTTGGTACTAATCAATCTTATTTGGTACATCCTATCAACTTCGATGCTATTCATTCCACATTGGTCTTATTCAGTCTACTTTGGTCTTATTTAGTCCACTCTGGTCCACATTGTTCCTATTCGATCAATTCTATCTAATTTGGTCCTATTCAATCCACCGTGGTCCTATTCATTTCACTTCAATCCAAATTGGTCCTATTTGGTTCATTCTATCAACTTCTTATTGGTTCACTTTGGTCCTATTAGGTCCATTCAGTCTTATTCGGTCCACTTTGGTCCTATTCGATCCACTTTGGTCCACATTGGTCATATTCATTCCATCCTGTCTACTTCGGTCCTATTCGGTCCACTTTGGATCTATTCGGTCCATTCGCTCTTATTCGGTCTAGTTTAGTCCATTTGTTCCTATTCGGTCCATTATGTCAACTTTGGTCTTATTCGGTCCACTTTGTTCCTATTCGGTCCACATTAGTCCAATTCGGTCCTATTCGATCCATTTTTCAACTTCGGTCCTATACAGTCCACTTTGGCCCTATTCGGTCCATTATATCTAGTTTGATCCTATTTGGTCCATTCAATCCACTTTGTTCCACTTAGGTTAACTACTCCAATACAAATCTAGACAATCTGATATCATATTAGATGCCATAACACATGCACCATGCAGCACTACTTTGAAGTTTGGACAGAGCAACCACATTATTTCCGCCAAATTTTTCCGTCTATTTTACACTAACAACCTACTTTTTCTATTTTACAAGACTATTTTTACAAAACTCCCACATCAGAATATCTTTTATACACTCTAACTTATTTAAATAATATTTTTTATTATTATTTTATTAATAAATATCTCTTCATTAATATATATATTTTTTCCACTCCACAAGTCCCAACCGTGGCTCTCTCTATCAATTGTCCTTTGCCTCTACTTTCTAGTTCTCCCTAAACTCTCTTCCTCACTTAAATCTCAAACCCAGATCAGTAACAGTCGGCAGCAACCTCACGGTAGCAGATCGGCAGCAACCCAGATCCAATGGGTTTTTCATGTGGGTTTCTGTTAGATTTTTCATATGGGTTTTTCCAGTGCGTCTATGTGGTTGGCGCTATGTTGAGTTGTAGTGATTGAGTTGAAATAATATTAAAATAATGGATAAATGATCTATAGTAACTGTGCATATTTACACAGTTACTATAACTCATGGAAATATTTACACATTTTTACACCCACTGATGTGGGTGTTTTTTCTCAAAATGTGTAAAATTTGTACTTTTTTATATTTTAGAAGACTATAGATGGACTGATGTGGTTGCTCTAAATGGAAATCAGAGTAACCATTTAAATAAACCAACTCGTGAATAATGAGAGCAACCAATGGGCCACAATGTAACAGGCATAACAAAGCCTGCGTAACAGTGAAGGTAGCACATCTATAAGAGCACCCACAGTAGATGTGGGATATGTGCCAAATGCTAAATATTTGGCACATATCCTACACCAAACACAAAAAATAGCTCCCCATCAGATATTGCATATGTTGTAAAATTATACCATTTGTGTCCGTACCGTTGCAAATTTGCAACGGTACGGACAGATGTGGTAAACCAAAAATTATTATTTTATTCGACTTTTCTCTTTCCTCTCATTTCTTTATTTGATTTTCTCTCTCCCTTCTCAGAATCTGTCTCTCTCTCTCTTTCTCTCTCTCTCTCCCAAGTTCCCAACCCGTTCTTCCTCTTCTCACAATCGGACGTGAGCAAGAAGAAGGTGGTGCAGAAGAAGGTGGCAGCGACGGCGGCCAATCATCGTCATCCTCCATAACCACCACCTCAGCCAACCACAACCACCATCTCAGCAACAAAACTCAAATCCAAAAAAACCCAACAAACCCACCACGGCACCACCATATCTTAACCCACAACCATCGGAATCCACCACTCCATCGGAACCCACCACTCCATCGGAATCCACAACCACCCCCACTGCAAATCAAACTCAGCCCACAGATCCATTACTTGAGACCACAACCACAAACCAAAACCATAAACCACCGTAGACCCACGCTCTGTGGAGACCATCGCCGACCATCGCCAACCACCGTGGAGACCATCGTCGACCATCGCCAACCATCGCCTTCAAGAACGTCGCTACGACGTTAGGCTCGGTGGAGATGGGTTTAGCCGATGTCAGGTTTGGGTTTGGTAGGTGATCTCACCGCGAGGCCGCTGTCAATCTCACCCTCTTCCCTCTCCTCTTTGTCCACCTTTCACTCTGCCTCTCTCTGGTTGTGGGTTTTTTTTTTTTTTGGCTGCAATTTGGGTTGATCTGATATTGGTGAGTAATTGTGGTGGTTGGTTTGCAGTAGAGGTGTTGTTGCAGCAATGAATATTGGTGGCTGGTGGTTGTGCCGTTGATGGTGTGGCTGCTGTTGATGATAATGGGAATGAGATAATATATTATTTTAATGTGTAGTAAATATTATTTTAATATATAGAATTGAATGATAAAACATCTGATAAATGGGATGTTGTAAAATGATATAGTAAAATAATAAAGTAGGTTTTTGATGTGGTAAAATGACAATTTTTGCAACATCTACTACGGATGCTCCATAAGAACTGAACTGCTAGAAGCCATACAATTACAAACAAAAGCAACATTATCAATAAAGGGTAATGGCAAGAGGGGCGAATTTTCATATTTTGGAATAAGCATAAAGCTACAATGAGCATATAGCTCTACGTAAATAGAATTTTCATACATGAGATACAATATTAATCAAACACCTCAACAGAAACAATGTCCCTCAATGTTTTGACCATATCATTTTATTTCACGAACCAAACTATCCGCAAAGCCAGCTGGACGCCCATCTTGAAAGATGAATTGGAACTCAAGGGCATTCTTTCCCATACACTTCAATGGCATATTTCCAATTAATAACTTTCCATATGTTCTTTAGATAGTCAGGTCTGACATTCTTGTACTGCAACATGAGTAAAACAGAAATGTCATTCATGATAGAGAAGTAAATCATGGTTAAATTTTGCATTTTAAAGAGAAACATTATACATAAGGCACCAGTCAACAATTTAGTATAAATTGTAAAATAGATATAAAGCAGTCTTCTTACAAGTAACAACAGCTTTCATAAACTGTCACCCAGTCGCCAACCATTTACCTCCATAAAATAATCTAGCTCAAGGTAAAATGAGAGCAATGCAATTAATTTCTGATATATCAACAAAGGCAACCCCATGTTGATACCCTCTTAGTCTCATCCACTCCCACCCTAGAAAGGCGAGTATATTCAACACCTTGGGGCTTAGTAATCATGGGAGTAGATTTTATTAAACTAAAGCCTATGACCACGTCTCTAACAAACTCACGAGTCCAAAGTGGCAATGCCGAAATATAATAATTCAAGAAAAAGATTATCAAATTGTCATTATAAACCATGTACTCTTGCAAAATCCTGGTCATCATGTAGAAGCCATTTCAAACCAAACATCATAATTAAGAGTTTCAATCATCATGCAACCACATTTGAGATATCATCAAGCAATCTAAAGTAATACTAATTTACCTGCAAGTAGTAGGCATGCTCCCAAACATCTATACCGAGCAGTGGAACTAAATTTGCTCCTTTAGTTACCAGTGGGTCCTGCAGAAAAAATAACTTCAGAATTTAAGTAATATAGTTTTATCTGCATGTTAAGACAATCAAAGACTTTTTGACAGATAGATATTACACAAAGAGTGGATGAACCGTGTTCAAAAGCAACTTCAGCACTATGTTTAACATCAATATTTTTGAAATATTTTTGAATCATGGGAATTCCTAGTAATTGCAAACCTCCTAAAATTGAGGGTTAAGATAGCAACATATATCCAGGCTCCAACATTAAAATTATGCTAAGGTAACAAGCTTAAGAACCAATCCAAACCAAACAATATCAAAGTTTGACACCAAAAGTCCTACTAAGGGTTACAAAATTCAACAAAAATGGAATAAAATTACGGTCAATTGAAGAGGAATTAGAAATACGAATGATCATTGCTAGATAACTTTCTGATTGCATATTTATAAATTTTACCTGATTTGCGGTTGTATCAACCACAAGTTTCTTTGAGTCCTTGTCCAGACCAAGCCACTGCCAAGACACAAATATGTCAAAAGTACCATACAAACACCCCCACCCCCAAAAAAAAAGCAGAATTCACTGAATGAGCCAGCCAATGATTAGGGGCATGAAATGAATGTTGGAAACTACACAAGCTGCAAAACCTACCACCCATCCGGAGCCCTGTAAAGCAGCACCTTCCGCATTGATCTTTTGCACAAGTACTTCCATGGAACCAAAATGAGTGTCAATAGCCCAACCTAAGGAACCATGTGGGGGCTCACCACCTCCTTCCTGCCATGTATAAAAAGCACTTGGTAAAAGAAGTTTCTTAAACATTAAAAAAAAAAAAAAAAAAATTACTTGAAAAAAAAGAGAGCTAAAGACATAAACTTACAGAAACAGGAGATAGATTCTTCCAGAAAATTGAGTGGTTGATATGACCTGCAAGGAAAATAAATCATTCTAGGTGAAACAAAGTTAGGTATGACTAACTTTTAACGGTAACATGATGATATAGACAATGCCCATGAGGAAAATTAAATTGGGTTAAGTTTTGATCATCTAAAGACATGAAAATGCAATAAAAACTGGCAAATTCTTGTACAAAGAGTTTGACTTTTACTCTTTAGCTACAAGAATCAGAAGGATGAAACAAAAGCAAAGCCCCCAGGAAGATCTCAAACTGTTAATTACTCACAGCAACAATTTCACATTATGATTTCATTGCATCAATATCCTAACACTCTTACGTTTCTTTATTAAACTGATTGCATCAATAGTCATCAACATCCATTAATAACAATTTTCTCAAAAGATATACTCCATTAACAACATAGGGTGTGTTTGGAAAACTGTGTTTTGAGTTTAAAATGAGCATAATAAAAAAGCAACTAGGAGTTGTGGATGCAAATCAGAGTTTTGGGTAAAAGAGCTCTTTTAAACTCCCAAAACGCCTAACCAAACCGACCCTATAGTCAAGGAATTAATTTACATTTCACAATCCAATTCTCACAACAAAAACTCCATAAATTCACAACAGTATTATTAAAATCAATTAAATCATCCAAACATATAATAGCATCAAACCAACACAGTATCCTAACATTTCGTAAAGAAATCAAAACAAATAATAAAAAAAAAAAAAGCGAGAGAGAGAGAGAGAGAGAGAGAGAGAGACCTCCGCCATTGAACTTGATGGCGCTCTGCAACTTGACGACGGAGGAGGAGTCGCCTTTAGCGATGGCGTCCTCGAGCTGCTCGAGAGCCTTGTTGTAGTTGGTAATATAAGCCTGGTGGTGCTTCTGGTGGTGGAGCTGCATGATTTCGCCGCTAATGGCCGGCTCGAGAGCGCCGTAGTCGTATGAGAGATCGGGAAGAGAGAAGGTTTGCAAGCCACGGAGCTGACTCAGATTGTGAGAGTGAGTTAAGGTTTGGGTTAAACCTAAGGTTCTGCTCAATAAAGGCCGGAACGCCATCGGAAAAGTCTACACAGAGAGAGAGAGAGAGAGAAAACAACAAAAGCAGATTGAAAATGTGAGTGGGAATTGAGAATTGAGAATTGAGAAAAGAGATGTAGAGGTTTTTATATATATATTTTATATGCAGGAGAGAGAGAGGAGGTGAGCTCCTGTCTCACTGTGTGTGTGTGATAAAAAATCAAATCGAATCGATTCGAATCTGGGTGCGGAATTCCGAAATGCGACCCACGGGTTTGGACACGTGTCATCTCCTTTAATTTTGTATAAAGATAGCTTTTTTTTTGTGTGTATTTGAGCCCATGTTTAACCCAACTCCATATAGGCTTTTGCAAGTTAGAGTGGGTTCTTAATAAGTTTGGGTTATAAATGGGTTGACCTAAAGTGACACGATAAGAGACGTGTTATAAGTGGGTCTACCCGCATAACTTGTAATAAACACATTTAAAACATCAATTTATTTGTGTCAACCCGAAATGATCTACTTAACACAACTTGCTTAACTCGTATAACAAATAAATATTCATTTTATTTTAGATTTATCAAATACTTTTTATATTCAACATATGTTTTAAATTTAAAAAGAAAAGTGAGTAATTACAAAAATTTACAAAGGGATATAATTGGAAATTGAAACTTTACAATGGAATATAATTAGATATCCAACATATATCTAATTTTATTTTTTATTTCAGTTGTACTACTTACTCTACTATCTTATAGTCTTACGCCCAATTCTCAAACTCAAAATCTTAAACCGGTTATTACTCTATCTTTCTAATGTGTTTAGTAAATTTTAAAATTAAAGAAAACTGTTTTCTTGGTGTTTCAAAGTTCTGCAGTAATTTTTTTTCTGCATAATGTTTTTGTTCTATAAATTTTGAACCCATGTGCCGTTATTAATATATGAGATATATTAATTGTTAATTAAGGGCACAATTGTAGTTTTTGTCTTGTGCCATTGTTTTTGTGTGTGTGTGTGTGTGTTAGACACTGTCGGCATATCTTGCAAGTGGGTTTGTTGAAATAGTTTATAAACCATATCAGATGGGTATTGCTTTTGAAGATTACAATTACGTGTAACGTTGTAGTACTCCCTTTTGATATCGTATGAACAGTTTTATGATTGCATGATATTGCCCACTTGTTTTAGTTTCTTTGAATGATAATAAGACAACTTGACGTTATGCTTGTTGGCCATCTTATAAACACGTGTTAATTCCCTTGGATTTGTATGTTATTTTTTGAAGAAAGTGTGTTAATTCCCTTGGATCTATATCTTATTTTTTGAAGAATTGAAGTGTATTTTTGGGATGTAAAAAAAATATATTTCTAGATGGATGTTATATTTAATATTATGTAAGTTGAAATGAGTTGTGTTATATTCGTGTCAATTCAACACGACTCGTTTATTAAGTGTGTTAAATGAGTTGGGTCAGGTCAACCTGCCTTATTAACAGGTCGGGTTAGGGTTGAGCCATTTAGTCGAATACTCCTACCTCGACACGACATGAACCCGACACGCTAACCCGAATGGACACCCCTATTTTAGTGTAGTATCAAAAAAAATGAATTAAGGGAAAACTATTTTCGGTCAATTAAAAAAATATGACTTATTTTTAGACATTGTTTTCTACTAAATTGTTTTTTTTTTCTTTTTTTTTTTTAAACAACTCTATCTAAATGAGTTAGTTTTATAAAAAATAATTTTGTGAAAAATAACTCATTTTTTAAAAAACATTATCGCTGAAACAAAAAATATATTGATTTCTTCTTTTGTCTTTTTTTTTTTTTTTTTGGCTGGTTTGCCTTGCATTTATACATATTTAAAAATGACCACGTGTCACTCTCATGTCCTGTCTAATACAAAAATTTGACTCTTTTTTGTTTTATTGCCTCAACAATTTTGTTTCAAATATAATTAATTTATTTAATATTACATAGAATAGAAAAATTTATATAATCCAAAATCTTTAGGAATCAAATTATGTGTGGGTTTGGATCCACGTTTGAGTTTTGCATTTGCGTTTTTTTTTTTTTTTTCTTGCTGCACGCGTTTCAAAGGGGACAAAATTCATTGTTCCCGTACTGTTTAACATTGTTCACGCACTGTTCTGGTATTGTTCATGGGACCCACAGTCACTTTATTTAGGACAAAAATATTAAAAATGGGTCCCACGGTACTATTCACACATTTAAAAATTATTTTGTTACAGTGTTTTCAGTTTTCAATTTCAGCAAAAATAAGTTGTATCCAAACAGACCCTATAACTAACAAAAAAGGAATCTAGACCAAATTTCATGCGCAACAAGTTCTTTTTCAATTTTTTTAGGGAAGATGACAATTATTTTCATTTCCCACATATAAAAAATGTCATTTGAAAAAGAAAAAGAAAACAAAAAAACATGTCTAAGTTTGTTGATAAAAGCACAAAAAATGCTTGCAAGTTACCATCAAGCACGAGGACTATACATACAAGTGAATAATTAGGGGCTCAAAGAGCTATGGATTATATATATATATATATATATATAAAGGAAACATAACCATTTGAGAGACATTATTTCGAATTCTTGGTCTAAAAGTTAAAGGAGAGACGTTGATGAACACAAATCAATTAAGTTTAAGGTTTTCATTTCAGGATCTTCTACTATTAAGTTTTAAGACAATTGCATACAATTGGGCCATTCCTAGCTGTAGGAGCTCAGATTTAGTAGAAAAGAGCTAGAGCTCTTATTATCTCTGTGGGCATAGTTTGAGTGAAACGAGTGAGAATGAGGCCCATACAGCCAAATTGTTGTCATACCAATTGCAGTAGTTTACCCTGTCCCTGTGGGAAGCATTAGCCACCATAGAAAAAATCATTTCCAAATACAAAACAAATGTTTAGGATTTGCAAGTCAGTATCAATTGGGTGGAATTTCCTTTGGGCTTGGTTTGGTAGGCTTGAACTGAAACTCACACGTAATCAGTATTAATTGGGTGGAATTGCCTTTGGACTTGGTTTGGTAGATTTGAACGGAAACTCGCACATAATTATATTAAGGCACTCAATTCCAAATTGAATTGTACATTTTGTTAAATCAAGGGGAAAAAGGTTTGTACTCCAAAAATAGGTTTAAGATTCACAGGCCTTATTTGCTAACAGCCTTGTAACTTCGCTAGTGTTCTCAATAAAAATATCCATAATTCAAATATTTTCTCTCGTTGTAATATGAAATTATTTTATTATTAAAAAAAAAAAAAAAAAGATGAGGCAAGGGAGGAACAAATGCCACAAGTATTCCAATCCCATATAATTAGAATTTAAAATGTATCTACAAATTCATGTATTTATATCTACTTGAGTTGTTGATCAAATTGGGGTTAGTTGAGTAGGATTTTTCAATTTCTGTCAGTTAAACTCACCTCCCTCAGTTCCTTTTGGCCCAAAAAGGAGTGAGTAGTGTTCTACCAACCGTTGTTTTGGTTGCCTTTCTTGAGTGAACTGGATAGGCAGTCCAAATCAAAAGCTACAGTGCTTGTCTTGAAGCAAGATGCCAGCTTAGGTTCATATTTGAACTAATAACAACTTCCCACTTATGATTTGTTGTGAAAATATTGTAAAAATGTTATGAACGATAAAATCTCTCTTTGTTCAAAGAAAAATGATATATCTACAACATTTTCACAATATTTTTACAACAAATCTTAAGTGACAGGTTATTATTGTTGGGGCAAAAAAGTAATTTTAATATTAGGTTCAAATTTGAACCAATAACAACTAACATAACAACTAACTATCTATGATTTGTTGTAAAGATATTGTAAAAATGTTGTGTATGTAGCAACTCTCTTTGTTCAAATATGTTTTCTGACAAACTTCAAATTAAACATACCATTTTGGTAAAAACAATTGGACACTAACCAAAAAAGGCTTGAGTGCCATTTCAACTGAATCCTAGTGCGGTGTAACATGGTAACTTTCAAACAGTGGTGATAAAAATGGCAGTGTCAAATATATTTTAGTATTATATTTCCTCTTAAAGTCCGGGGGGGATGGCATTGGCAAATACAGAAATGCTTTTAAAATCTCTAACATAGACAGTAACTTGGGTTGTCAATTAAATTTAGCAGAAATGGAGATTAACACTGGAAGATATGGTATAATTTGCCAGCAGGATAAGAGAGTGACATCTTGCTTAATATGATGGACAATGAGCCAGCCTCTCTAACTCACACCCTCTCAGTTAAAACTATCATGCAAAAATCTGAACTTTCTCAATTTGCACCAACAGGTTTCTCATAATTGTTCCTGATAATGCTGAATCTATGGACAGACTTGAGAGGATTCTAGAGGCGGATAAACTTTCGACTGCTCCAGATATTAGCAAAGAACAGCCTCTTGGATCACTACCGGAAAATTCCGAAGTACCCAATCTGAATGCCTCATAAAAATTCTTGTTTTAACAGAAAATTCTTTATTTGCTAAGTTAAATGTTTTTTTTTTTCCAGGTCTGGAAATTCCCAAGCAAAAAGGGGGGCATTGTTCCCTCTAAGCAGAATTCTCTCCTCCTGGTTTTGCAACTTCCAAGCAATTCTTGCCTTGATTTTCACCCAGTTTCCAGCAAATGGGTAGCCATGACCACAAGCAATCAAGCAACCTCAATTTGGGCGTTTCTAATTCTCAGGCTTCCCTGCATTTTCTTCTGGATATGGATCAATCATCAATCAGCTTTATAGAATAGCAAATACAAGGTAAAAAAAAATCCAGTCTGAAGTACAAAATAGAAGGTGTTTGTGGTTGGTCATTGTGACTGGAAAAAGCATTTCCCTTTGTTTAGCTTCACGAATTTGTCTTCCTCTTTTGTAAAGTAGAATCTGGATACAACCCAAATGATGTACTGCATAATTTGTTGTCCAGAACTGTGGATCTATTTTGCAGATAGCATATGAGTAAATGCATATGCAAAATTTAGTTATAAGCTCATGACCGACAATCAAATCCTGACAGATTCAACTAGACATGAAGTCAACTATACAGTAGACCACATTTTTGCCAAAGTTGGTGGAATCCATTGCATTTCAACTAAAAGCTGTCCAACATGAATGAACAACTCAAAATTTCCATGTAAGCTCCATAACTCTTTTGGTAATAGTGTTTTTCCTTTTATTTTTTTTGGATAAGTGGTAATAGTGTTTTTCCTTACTTGAGAACCAACTATGATTTTCTCATCAAATGCTAAAAAGCACTGAAAATCAAACTACTTGTATAATAACTACTAAAGAAGCACCAAACACTCATACCAGAGGCTAACAAAGCTTACTAATTGATTCACTAGTCATCTAAATACACCAAAAAAAAAAAAAAATCCACCAGGGTCCAAACACTAATTGACAGTAATGCATAATCAGAGAGCGGTGTTGAGGTTAATACTCTAATAACATGATCAAACTAATAAATGGTACAATTCAACTATAAAAAAAACCTAATTGATGCACGATTCACAGCCTGGATATCCATTCAATTGCAAACTAGGATTTCTACCCTTTGAAAGTCATATATGGTAAACTTCAAATTGTAAAAGAGGGAAAGTACAAATAAAGGTGATGCCATTATATAAAAATCAAATCGAGGACAATTAATGGAAACAATTCCAATCACTTGTCACCAGGTTGGCAAATACAGATGGGACATCTTTCCAAACAGATGAAGCAAAATCACTATTTCATCTCACCAGAAAGACCTCATCAAATTGACACATGATTGTATGAACGAAAATTCCGGGAGTCAAAAGTTAAATCCAACTACCACATTTGTCAGTTTCCGCAACTGCCCACCACGTGCACAGCATCGTGACTTGTGCCTCTCCATTCATAATAGAGAACCAATTTGTTGATCAATACTATCACAGTTTTATAATGAATTTGGTGGGTGGATACAGAGTATGTTGATTTACGGAAGGGTTTTACAAGCTCTTCATGGTGCGGGAAATAAGGCTCTGCTAAGAGATGGTTCTGGGGTTACAAGAGTATTCTAATTTGGAGTAGGTGTAAACCAAGAAGCCAAGAAAACCCTAATCCTTTCAAAATAGTGAAAAGATTGTTCATCCCACCTACAGGCAAAATCGACATAACAGTGTGAATTTTTCTGTGTGGCTATCAGTTTTCTTAGCATTATGGTAAATCATATTCTGAACTTTTTTTCTTTTTTTTTTTTTGATAAGTAATATTTTGAACAGATGTCTTAGTATATCTTGAATTACCTAATACTGTGTATGAATTTATGCAGGTAGCAGAGGAGCTGACATCACTCTGTAAAATTGCATGGCCCATAGTAGCCTCAAGCTTGCTTTTATATCCCAAGGCAATCATCTCCACAGTCTTCTTGGGATATCTTGGGGATGCTGAATTAGCTGGGGGCTCACTTTCAGTTGGATTTGCAAATATTACAGGCTACTCTGTTCTGAAAGGCCTGGCGTTGGGGATGGAACCAATTTGTTCTCAAGCTTATGGAGCAAAAAAATGGGAAGTTTTCTGCCAAACATACAAAAGGACTCAGTATCTCCTCTTTCTTGCAGCCATTCCAATTTCTCTTTTGTGGTTGAACATGGAACCCATCCTTCTATGGTTAGGTCAAGATCGAAACATTACGTCTGTGGCCAAGGCTTATATAACATATTCTCTTCCTGATTTACTAGCCCAAGTCCTCCTCCATCCCTTAAAGATTTTCATAAGGACACAAAATCTAACCAAAGCCCTCACTATATCTGCTGTTTGTGCAATAATTCTCCACCTCCCTATCAACTACTATCTTGTAACATATTTGAATATGGGGATAAGGGGTGTTGCTCTAGCCTCATCCTGGACTACCTTAAACCTGTACCTTGCTTTGCTAGTTTACCTTTTCCAATCAAGGACAGCACTAAAACCTTGGGATGGGAAAGCAAAACATGAATGCTCTCAAGGCTGGCAACCATTGCTAGCCCTTGCAGTGCCAAGCGTTCTCTCTGTCTGTTTGGAGTGGTGGTGGTATGAGATAATGCTCCTATTGTGCGGTCTACTTAGTGATCCACAGGCAAGTGTGGCTGCAATGGGAATCCTCATACAAACAACAGGATTGCTCTATGTGTTTCCTCACTCTCTTGGCTTGGGTTTATCAACATGTGTTGGCCAAAAGTTGGGGGCTGGGCAGCCTGCGCAGGCTCGACAGACAACAATAATTGGACTCATTGTGGCGATTGTGTGCGGTATACTGGCTTTTGCTTTTACAATTGCAGTTAGAGATGAGTGGGGCAAGCTATTTACATGTGAGCCAAATGTCCTTGCTCTAACATCAACTGCCCTTCCTGTATTAGGCTTTTGTGAGCTAGGCAATAGTCCCCAGACAGCTGCATGTGGAGTCCTCACAGGCTCTGCACGGGCTAAGGTGGGTGCTTATATTAATTTTGGCTCCTTCTATCTAATTGGTATGCCAGTTGCAGTTCTCATGAGTTTTGGATTCAGAAAGGGCTTTATGGGGTTGTGGTTTGGTCTTGCGGCAGCTCAGATATCATGTATGTGCATGATGATCTACACTTTGGTTTCAACTGATTGGAAGCAGCAGGCTATAAGGGCCAAGGATCTGGCTTTGGCCACTGAAGGTGAGAATAATGATTTGGAAGTCAATCTCCTTAGCTGAGTTTGGTCCCTTGAAGCTGCTAAACTACTTGTACTGGCACCATGATATGCGATAGTCCTAGACTTTCTAATGGCAAAAACCTCCTGTTTCATTCCTCACATTCCCCCCTCGCCCCAAAAATAAAAATCATTCATTTCATTCTATTTTATTGTCAGTTTTTTTTTTTTTTTTTTTGATAAGTAAGAAAAAATTTGTTAAACAAGGAGCATGAAGTAACAAAAAATATAAGAAAATTATTGTCAGCTTTTTTGATAAGTAACATAAAAATTTTATTAAATAAAAACACAGCCCAGGACATAGGAAATGTACTAAAGAGGCAAAAACATCAAGAAACCAAATTACAATGATCAAGCAAAACAGGAAGGGAGAGACAAGAAAAAGATGGTAAAACTAAACACAATTCGAGAAGAGTAAAAAAGAAAAAAAACTTAAACTCAAGAATGGACTGTTCGCATCCCTCAAAACTTCTAGTATTCCGTTCCTGCCAGATACACCACATCAAGCAGTACGGCACAATCCTCCACATAGCTATATTGCGATGTCGCCTGAAATTGCATGACCAAGAATCTAACAAATCCACTACCCTTTGCGGCATCACCCAACAAATACCAAACAAGCAAAAGACCATACTCCACATCTCATATGCTATAGGACAATGAAGGAGGAGATTAGGGGTGTGCATGGGTCGGATTGGGTCGGGTTGAGGGGATTTTTTGACCCAACCCACCATAGTGGGTCAAAAAAAATTCAACCCAACCTAACCCAACCCATCACATAAGTCCAACCCAATCCACATGGGTCGGGTTGACCCATGGGTTTGACAATTTTTTTTATTATTATTATTAAATTGAGTAGAAAAAAAATATAAATAGTAATATATTAAAAAAACCTAAAGATTAGTATTAATGTAACTCCTTAAAGGCTCAACACTAATGACTAAACAACAATAGTAATTTATTAGGATTTGTGTGAACTAATTGGCTTTTATACAGGATAGGAAGAATTGGTTATTTAAAAAAATTTATTAATTATATAATATATTTTATATATATTAAATTAGTATTATTAGGAGGAATTGAGGAAATGCTGCTCTACAGCTGGTTTTTTTTTTTTTAAATTATTAAATTTATAATATATATATATAAGTGCCCTACAATTGATTTTTTTTTTTTAAATTATTAAATATAAAATATATTTTAAATATATATTAAATATGGGTGGGTCGGGTCGGGTCGGGTTTGGCGGGTTTGTAATTTTATGACCTAAACCCAATCCGACCTGCTATAAAAAATTTTTTGGTAACCCAACCCAACCCACCAAGCCTTAAAAACTGACCCAATCCAGTGAGTCGGGTTGGGTTGGGTCAGGTTTGGCAGGTTGGTGGGTTTTCTGCACACCCCTAGAGGAGATGATCTACAGATTCCCCACACCTTTTGCACATATAACACCACTCAAGAACAACAAAATGCCTCTTTCGAAGATTATCCGTAGTTAGAATCTTGCCTAAAGCAACAGTCCAGGAGAAAAAAGCTACCCGAGGAGGAACCTTCGATTGCCACACCATTTTCCATGGGAAAGAAAGAAACGACAGTAGAAGGGGATAGAGAATGATAATACCCACTCACCTCGAAACCTCGACCACTATTGTCAGCTTTTTATTTGAAGAACAATTAGATAAACAAGGAAAATACTGAAAACATTAGGACAGGTTGGAACAAAAGATCATACCAGAGACCAAGAATCAGATCCTAAGGGTGGGAGAAGGCTACCTTCTATATTAGCCCATAGGCCCAAGCAGACTTCTATGGAAAAGGGGGGGAAAAGGCTAATATCCTCATCTACATAATAATAAATAACCCAATTTGAAACTTATATTTCATTAAAGAACGCAGAGAATTCAAATTTTCCATATATAACAGGCAATAAGATTTCATTAAAAAAATGATTACAAGGCTGAACCATATTTGTTTGGCCAGGAAAACAACAATACCCATTATATGCAGTCATCGTTTGAGCTAACTGGTGGGATATCAACTTAATATAATGCTAAACCAACACTAATAAGGAAAAGGAAGGCTCACACCTGGGCAGATTGCAGATGTACCACATGGAAAATCTGTTTATGCCACAGATATTGCCATTGCTCTCACAGTAGCACTATTTCCCCCCCTATTTTCATTTAAGTGACTTTCTCCTTTAGTTTGATCGCGAATTTGAGATCTGATTCTCTTCAGTGTATGAACAATCTTTCATGCATGCAAATCTTTGTTTGAATTCCACACAGGGGCTTTTGGGACAACAGCATCAGTTAATCCTCCTTTCCCATTTTCCGCATTCAGCAGAGGATCAGCTTCACCTTCCACTACCTGGCATCATTCAGAATTGTTTTTAGAAAATAAATAAATAAATAGAGAGAGAGAGAGAGAGTTCACAAAGCATGTTAGCATTAAAATTTAACAGTAAATGAAATTTCTAGGAAGTAAAGCGTGCATATTGATAGAATAAGACAAGAATTGACAAAAGTGGACAGAACCTGAAATGGTTGTGCTGCTGTTTCATTAGCCTTTTGCTGACTCTCACGAGTGCAAAAGTAGGAATATAGAACCATCCCAATTAGTGCAATCAAAATCCCTAAAATATTCCTCCAGTTAAATGGGTCATGAAGTAAGACATAACCAAATGCCAATACCAAGCAAGTCTTCAGATGTCCAAGCACCTGATAGGTGACTGGGGATGTCTTTCCAATTACAAGAAATGTGCTAAAATTTACAGAGACAGATATCAGGCAGGATAGGATGATGAATGCCTGTAATAGAGAGAGAGAGAGAGAGAGAGAGAGAGAGAATGAGAATAATTTCAAAGATAAGGAGGGAAAGAAAAAAGGGGTCAGTCTCAGAAATTTTTTGATTCTCACCACTACTTGACTGGTATATTTGAAAGCAAATACATTCTGATCAGTCAAAAGCCCATCCAAAAATGGGCCAGTGATCAACAAGGTGCCTGCTTGATATGGGCAAGATTGATATAGAAGTTGGGTTGAAGAAACCTTAAACTTCTTCTGGATGGTATTGGTCATCTGAAATGAATTAGTTAAGTTCTTAAACAAGGCAAAAATAATAGAAGTGTGTTGTCCATGCAAGACTATTGCCAGCAAAGATAAACAAGCTAAAGCATCAATGCCTAAGCTCAAAAGATTAAATTCTTTTTAATTCAACATGTCTCAACGATTCTTAACAAAAGGTGGTGTGCACGTGGATTTTCAATTAAGGTAACTTCATCAAGGATACAATTTGAGCAACACATGTTGTAACAATTGCAAGGAGAGATAGGATAGAGCCCAAAGCATTAAGTTGCACATCTGTGACTGTTGCAATCCCAACACCCAGAAGGAGGATAATGAGTGTAAGCTGAATAGTCCTACTGCAACAATAATAAAAATAAAGAACATATAAGTACAGTTTCAATAAATTACAAATCAGAGACCAGATTATTTCATAGCTGAAGAAACCAAAATGCATTTAAATTGGTTCAGAAAAGAGGTCACATGTTTGCAAACTTAATAAAAGACAGCAGCAGTTGAGGAGACAATATTGGCAATCCATGCTCAAAGAATTAAAAGGATAGAAAAGAAGCGCTTGATGCACTGAGATGCATATCCATAACAGTAGCAATCATGTTCTTTAGAACACATATAGTTTCAGGACAATGTTTGCCAGACGTGAGCAACAAAGACTGATCATCACTAAAAATTTAATTCAGGTGGGAAGCATTACCACAACAAAAAGTGCTAAACCACAAGAGAGTTGAGGTGAAAGCAAAGATGTGACAGCATAATATGATAAGACCCTAGATAGCACTAAATGCTAAAGAAGGATTTAAAAACTATAGCAAGTGGTTGGTACTTATGCCTTGAAGAAATGCAATATGTCTCCCCAAAGGGAGGGGAAGACAATTTGATATCCAGAAACCATAATAATTAGCTTGAGCACAACTAAAGAACTACCTTTTTACTTGTAACCTTACAAATGATTTCTATGGTATGTAACCTTATAGAGAATGCCAAGACAGTTATACATCAAATTCGAACATGAGTGACCTTGAAAAATTAGCAACAGATAGTAGTCTTATAATAACTGAAGATAACCATGACATGCATTGAAAACAAACACAAATTCACAAAAGAACCCCACAATACATGCATGAAGAATTTGAGTTACTGTTGAATCAATAATGATATTGGAATAATATAGTGCTCCACAAGAATCACAACAATTTTACAATTTCAGTGAAAAATGTCCTCTTTATAAAACATCCATCGGGCTTCCAAATCATATGGCCTGAAAAGTTGATAAATCAAACAATTCTGGTGCTAAGAAACTCATCAACATTCTGTTTTCAACCCCATTCCTTGGGATGAACAATCACAACTAGAAGGTTGCAATACAGTTTGAGATGACATGTGCAACTAAATGATAGGACCTTGGAAAGCATCCCATAAGGTTACTACTTACAAGTACACAATCACAGAGAGTAGCCAAATTAGGGAATTTTACGTTCAGATGAAAATAATGTAGTTGACAGAGCATAATGTTCAAGTTCATGATGAACTAATAATTATTTTAGGTGAGTGCATCAGTATATCAGCATCTTAGTCATAAGAGTGTAAAAGTGTCTCGAGAAACCTGAATCTCTTGCCAAGGAAAAGGGTCTCCAAGACTACAGTGCAAGGAATGATTGCCAGCTTGGTCATCTGGATTTAAAAAGGAGTAGTTCAGAATTTCTTAAACTTAATAAGAAAGGCTAAAAGAACACAGGACACATATATATGTAAAATTCAAAATAGAGTAAGAATAACAATAGTACCTGATAAAATCCAACAGAATTGAAACCCAGGCTCAAATTCAAAAGCCCAATGGAGATCCCATTTAGAATGCCAAAGCCCATTACAGCACTTTGGTCAAAAGCTTTGTGTTCAAAGAATTTCATCTTTAAAGCCACATGAAGAGAACAAAAGGTGACTAGAAGATGCCAGCTTGTCAAAGTTGTAGCTGCAGAAATATGAGAGGATAAAAGATGTTAATACACCTTAAGTCGTAAGGTCTAACAAAGCAAACCATTATCATCATGACTGTAACAATATGATCAGAATGAGACTAATCTTCTTCTTTTTTGAATTAGTAGAATGAGAATAATAATTCCAAACATTTTTCTGGAAAGGATAATCTAGTTGAGGGCTTTACATCACAATTGGCATGTCCAACGGAAGTGCTAACGTCTCATATGCTCATAACAACACAACCGGGACTACGTGTGTGACTATTGAACAGTCGCTCAAAGTCATTAGAGAATTG
Organism: Quercus robur; assembly: GCF_932294415.1. Classification (NCBI taxonomy): domain Eukaryota; kingdom Viridiplantae; phylum Streptophyta; class Magnoliopsida; order Fagales; family Fagaceae; genus Quercus; species Quercus robur. The sequence continues at coordinate 66,981,867 of NC_065541.1, read as the reverse complement.
CCAAGTCATTGCCCGCCCATAATTACCCCCACCTTTGTCTGATTCAGGCAACAGGTGATCTAGACCAACAAAGTGGTCTTAAATTTATTGGGAGACGGGATACCATCCTAGTGAACAAATCAAGGCAACAAAAAACTGCAGTGATAACCGGATGTGTCAACTCTTGCTTCAACAAGAAACTACAAAGATGAACCTTGTGATTTCTTCATATTTAGATGGTAAGAAACTGGTCATCCACTTATGTCTTTCATTCTATATAGGGGATCCCAAAGTATACCAATTATGAAAATATGTGAACTTATCATTCAATAATCTTGTTTTGGCAAACAGTGGAACTAAGTCAAGCTAATATGCTATAGTAAAAATCAAAATCAAATTTATTAGACTAGGTCTAGTAAACTCATGGACTCCAAAATGCACAACAAATACTGATATGGATATACCAGGATATACTAAATTATAAATCTGATTATTTTAGATATGCCAGAATATGTCTCTAATACATCCAAGATACTTGGGTCGGCATGAAATTTTCATAATAAAAATATGAGGGATCCTTTGAAGATAACTTGGGCTAAAAAAAAATACTAATTCATCAGAAAATACCTTTATTCATCACTCATCGGGAAAAAAATCCCTAGTCACCATAACCTAGTAAAAAATTTCTACTATGAATTAGTGAAGTCTAAAATTCAGTAATTTTCTTATACATATAATTGAACACAGAACCAGATGGCTCATCGGAGATTATATATCAGTTACCAATATATCACCAAATGAGATTAGCTATTAGAACTTTAAAATTCTTCGATTTATAATCATCAAAGAAGAGGGGAGGGATGCTCTAATTCCATGGAGCCACTTCGAATGTCCCACCGTCACCATTAATAAATACAGTTAGCATGAAAGATCTCCCATTTTGGTACTTCAATGCATAAATTACAACAATTTAGATTGATCCCTTTCTACTTGATATACTATTATTTATAACTCGCCAACCTCATATCCCCACTTAGACACTTAACTACATCAATAAAAATCAAATTACAAAGAAAGAAACATACCCAATAAGGTCAAAACTAAATGAAACACAAAAGCACATATCTTAACTATAATTTATTAACAAGATTGTAACTTGGCAAAAGAATCAGACAGAAAACTACAAATGCCACGTTTGACCAAAATATCTAGCAGAAAACGAGGTTGTGAAACAAAAAACCTTAAACTTACCGAAATGAAAACCCAATGAGCTCATTAGAGCCTTGTTACAAATCACAATGGACACAGAAGAAACTACGGACAGAGACAACGCCCCAACTGTTCCCAGCTGGAATCGCTCACCCTCACCCATCCTCTTTGATTTCCTGTTACTGGGCTCTCTAATCACAAACCCACCTCAAATTCCACTAACTGGAAGTGGGTGTTTGATAAAAACCAAAGCTTTCGATCTGATCCGATCTGGGTGTGAGTAAAAATGGGATTGTGGGGTGGTCTTTGATTTTTGATAAAAAGAAAACTTTCTTGGTTAGGCAAGCAGTCACTTTGTGAAGAAAAGAAGTGCCACTAAAGTTAAAACAGACTGTATGTGTCTGGTTTGGTGAATTTGTACTAATTTGATAGTAGTATACCAAACCAAACTAAATTTAATAATTATGAGGTATTTGAAAAAAAAATAAAAAATAAAAAATACAATACAATGTCGGAACTGGGTTTTGTTGTTTTGTTTTTTTGCTTTGCTTTTTCAGAGGTGCAAGGACGACCAGTGGGGTTGAAAAAGTTGGGTGATTGTAAAGAATAATAGTGGCAAATGATTCTAAAAGATATTTAGATTCAGAGAATGAATTGAGAGGAAAGAGAGTAAGAAAAGAAAGAAAGGTAACGCGGTTTTGATCAAAGATGGAGGTTGGGTTTTATTGTTTGTGTCGGTGTCCAGTCATTCGGGTCCTACGGTCTCGTAGAATGAATGAATGAATCTAATTGCTGAATTTTCAACCCGTTAATTTTTTTTTAATATAATATATATATATATATATATTTTTTTTAGTTTATACTGTGATTGATGACCACATCAATCTATAATTTCATCTAACAGATTTTTCTTTTCTTTTCTGTGATTGATAATTTGATACTATCTATGTAATAAAATTTATATCCTAGAAAGCTTGAGTCCTTACCATATAGGGTAAGATTCATTTTTTTTTTCCTATCTGTTTATAAATGGAAGCTCATTACATTGTGGATATATTTTGTAGGGACACGATTTGTAACGATCCATGAATGACGTTGGGCTCGTATGCAAAGGGTCCCAACAATATGATTTGTAGAGAGTGGGCTTGAAAGGCATGACATTGGGCACAGGTGGGCGGTTTAATCGTGGCTTCTATGGAAGCTCTTATATGGGCGGGCTTGGCTTGACTAGCTAAGCCCTCCATTAGTACGGGTTGCAGGACTTAAGTCCTCGGACGGCGTCCGAGGAGCTTTATATCCTTTCTTTTTTTCCTTTTTTAGGGGATCCCTTTTCTTCTGGGGGGTTTTCCCTTTTATACTAGTGTTTGTTTCCCCCTTTAGAGTCCATGTGTCAGTTTCACTTTTCTGGGGTGCAGACCTGTCCTGTTAACCCATTCCTAGAGTGGTTTGGGGTCGTTGGGAAAGTTAAAGGGCATGGTCTAGAGTATGGGCTTGTCAGATACAGGGTTTTGTATTATGATGTTGGCAGCTTTTTCCCTTGCCCTGTCCCTATACTTAGTTTGCCCATTTCTTCAGGCAGTTCGTGAGGTGCCGAGCATAAGGTCGTTCTCGGCAATGGCTCTCCTCGACTTGGGTCTTGGGCCCTAATGTAGAGTGGGCCTGGGCCGCGAATTCTCTGGCCCCACATATTTCATTTCATCAATATCTCTTTGATTTTTTTTTTTTGTTCTAAAAAAAAACAAAAAAACAAAAAAGATTCGTATTCCTTTGGATGGATAAACCAAAGGCAATTTGCATATTATTATTATTGGTAAGTTTTATTTCCTCTCTCTTAGGTCTTATCTCCTTCAATCTCTTCCTCTCTCCCATCTTTCATACTACTACTACTAGTATTACACAATTGGAATGAGTACAACATCAATTACAACACCAATACTTGGAGAGAGATAGAATAATTAAATGAGAGAAGGAAAAACATAAAACATAGAGAGATATAAAGCTGGTTCAGAGAGAGAGAGAGGGGAGTGGAATCCGAAAGTTCAAAATTCATATTTTCATTAAAAAAAAAAAGTGGAATCCAAATATTCGCTTTCTGAAAAAAAGTTGGAACTCGTAAGTTGAAAATCCGTGTTTGCTTTGAGAGAGTAAAAAAAATATATAATCCAAATCTTCAACATTTAAAAATAAAAAAGGTGGGATCCAGATTGTGAAGATCTGGATTCCTCTTATTTATATTTTTTTCCTTTTGAACCCCAAAATTTTAATTTATTTCACCATTAATAATAATTTACTAGTTGTCTTGAGTGATTACTTGTCAGGCGTGGATGGAGGCATGGAGCAGACACCACCTATGCTTGTGCTCGTGCTTGTGCACAAACTTTCTAATCAGAGCTTCTAAAAAAAAATTCTTTGGACTAGATGATTATTCATAAAATCATATTGATTTTTCTTCTTCAGTTTTTTTAGTTTATTTTAGCTTATGTATGATTTTTAAATATTTTATTTTATTTTTCTAGGTATAACAATACATTTGAGTAGTATTTTTAAGCTCAATGAACCAATGAAAATAAGCTCTTCCAAACACACTTTAATTTCAACAATAAAATAGAGTTGAAGTTAATATAATATAAATACTTGTGTGATGTTTTTGACCAATCAAAATATATATATATATATATATAAATATAAATATATATATTTGAGATAATACAATGAGTCTTTAGAGTTTAGAAGGGATGTTAAGGTGCTTTAAGAATCTTAAAAGCTTTTTTTTTTTTAATAAAAAATTGTCAAATGTTTACAATAGCCTTATAATTTAATTAATATTTTTAAGTATTTTTAATACAAACGTGACACGTCTAGGGTTTAAATTCTTTCCACCCCATTGTAACTATAACTATTGAATAAAAAAAATAATAATAATAATAATTTGGTCATTTTTTTTTAAAGAGTTTGAAGGAGGTTCTGAGTAAAACCGAATTTTTGAATTTTTTGTATAAAAAAAAATTCAACAATTCTTTATTCTTTATATAAATTCATAAATTTAGTGCTTTGTTCATTGTAATTTCTCTCTCTCTCTCTCTCACATATATATATATATATATATATTTTTTTTTTAGAATCATGTAATTTGTCAACTTTCAAACACCAAAAGAGTTTTTTAGTTAAGCCTTTATATTACAAAAAACTCTATAGTTAAAATCCAACTTTAAAAAGTAATGTCAAACGGACATTTGTAGATGCGGTTATAATTATCAATCAATTTATTAATGTATCAGTATTACTGTGCGTGTATTGCCTATGAGAACTCATCAAGCAGTTAGAATTTAACAAGATGTAACAATTTTCTTTACAAGGAGATCACCAACAACTATGTATTATGAGTATTGCTTATAAGGACTCAATGAGAAGTTAAAATTTAAATGGAAGCAACAAATTTCTTAAGTAAATTATCAACTACTGAGTATTATGTGTAGTGCTTGTGAGAACTCATTTGGTAATTAGAATTTCAATGGAAGTAACAACTTTCTTTACAAGTAAATTAACAATAAAATCAAGAGTTTTGTAGATTAATTGTTAAATTAGCATCTAGCTTATCAAATACTGTGGTTGAAAAGAAAAAAACAGAAAGAGTAAACTACAAGAACCTTGAAACCATCTGTCTGCTAGTTGTGAAACAAGGGGCATTGAAGCCGGATCAAGACCACTACAAAATCATCCATTTTCCACCTCACATTTGGCTCTCCCCAACCCCCCCAAAAAAAAGGCCATTACCACCTTTATGCCAATTTGAGAAACACCAAAATTATTTTTAACCAAAACTGGAAGAATGCAATAGATCAGCCAGAAAGTGAAATAAAGAAAGGTGTTTAGGGTATAAAAATAAATGTCAGTAGTCTCCTCCAAAAAGATATTAAAAAAAAGAGAGGGAAAGACCAAGTACATTACTCCAATAATCGTTGAGACGATGATATGTGTTTATTTGCTGTCACTACAGTTTACAATGGGTGCAAGATATACGTGTTGAGTAAAATAATTTTTATTTTTTTGTGTATTGATGTCAGATGTTTGATTCATTGCACATAAGTATGATAGAGATTTTGATTGTGAAGGTAGCGATAGCACAAGTACTTTTGCAAATATAATAATCTATATATATATATATATATATATATACAATAATAATAATAATAATAATAGGTAAATCTGAAAGAAAATCCAATTAGATTTTAAATTGAAATTAAATTATAGTATAATTTTATGTCATGTGTCCCATCTAATTTAAGATTTTAAATTTTTGTGTCAAGTGAGTTAATTCAATATAAAAATTGGATTTCAATTAGAGTTTAATTTTGTGCCATGTGTCTCATCTAATCAAGTTTTTTAATTTTTGTGTTAAATGAGTTAATTTAGTGTAAAAAACAAGAAGTCCAATATAAGTAAACCATCAAAAATATAATTATTGAATGATTTTATATTTATGAGCCTTTTTTTTGTATAACTAAAAACAATTCAAGAGTATAAGTCATATATATATATATATATATATTAATAGCCAAAACTAAGAGAAAATCCAATTAAATTCTAAACTGAAATCTAATTTTGCGCCACGTATCTCATCTATTTTTTAAATTTGTCTGTCAAGTGAATTATTAGGTGCAAAAATTGAAGAGTCTAAATTCAATTAGATTCTAAATTGAATTTTAATTGGAGTTCAATTTTGCGCATGTGTTCCATCTAATTTTTAAATTTTTGTGGCAAGTAAATTATTGAATGCAAAAACAAAAGAGTCTAGATCTAATTAGATTCTAAATTATATATATGTAATTCTAATTGTTTTTAAATGTATCATTGCATATGCACGGGGTTACACATTAGTATATAATAATTGACAAAGATTTGTAAACTAATTATAGTAATAATGATAAATATAATAATTGAAAAGGTGAGTTCAACCTCTCCTATATAGTATTTTCTTTATTTTCTATTTTACACTATAGACCAGCATGCTACCTATACTAACTTTGTATAGTTTTCAGAGATGATTATTTTTCTAGACTTTTTCCCCCCTCTCTAATGGGAAGTATTCAATTTGCTTCAAGGAGAAAATGAACAGATTTCAGGTGGCTAAGAGATTTCCATTTAAGGCTAAAAAGTTAGGGTGATATATAGTAGTAATAATCTTATCTTATAGAATAATGGACCAAAAAAAAGACATTTTATAACCCTTTAGTGTTATTAGCATAATTCAAACATAAAGTTGTTAAAAATTTATCCTTCCATAGTCAATGAAATTGATTTAATCTTAACTGGTCAAACAATTTGATTATAACGATAAACTATTAATTAATTAGTGAAGGAGGAAGCATGAAAGCTAATAATAGTATAGAAGTTGAAGTGTAAACAGGAGAGTTCTTAGCAACCATGCATAAAATTAGTTAATATCAGTTGGATAGCTTTAATGGTGATGAGGTCAAGTACTGTATTATAAATAGCTTCAAACCAAATAGGGAAACCATCATACCGTACAACAAATTGGCAATGGCAGCGAAATAAAGAATAATATAATGGGAAAGAATTTGAGCATTGTAACAATTTCCTTGCTATTGTTGTTGGCATCCACCAGTGTCGGGCAAGTATTTGATGTTAAATCGTATGGAGGACAACCTAATGTTGATATCACCCAGGTATAAATATGTGTAGCACAATTAACTATACCTAATTAACATGAAAAGTGAGTTCTAGTTAACTTAACTAGTAAAGTCTTTTAATGTCAAATAAAAGTACTTGAGTTCAAACTCTGCTTACACTAAAAACTCTTTGGTGTCTTGACCAGATGATAAAACATTAACATGAAAAAAGATTGTAATATACTGATTTCGATTTTTCATAATGTGTTTATCAGGCTTGGACAAAAGCTTGAAAAGCTGCATGCGCAGTAGCAGGAAGTAAAGTTGTGATTTCAGTAGGGACATACAAACTAGGTGTAGTGACTTTATTAGGTCCATGCAAAGGTGCTATTGAGTTTCACCTTCAAGGCACCCTACAGGCCCCATCAGACGTTGCCTCCTTCAACGGTAAAGACTTTTGGGTTTCTTTTCAACGTATCAACAATCTCACTGTGTCAGGTGGTGGAGTTTTTGATGGCAAAGGACAAACGGCATAGCAAAAAAATAATTGTAACAAAAAGTACAGCTGCAAAACACTTCCTATCGTAAGATTTCAATCTTAATAATTAGCATTTAAATTTCCATTATATTTATGTAGATATATATAGACACTACAACTTTAAGAACTTTAACCATCACGAAATACTAATTCAAGCACTTATTTGTTTAATGATGTTAAGGATATTATCATATTATTAATAATTTGATGTAAGCTTTATATAGTGAGGTGTCACAACTCACCAAAAAAGATAATTCCAAATTTATATATGAGAAAGTCCAAATACGGAATATGGACACAACTTCTATGCCATGACCCTAACCTGTGCAACTGTGTGTAATGGAGAAAAAGTGGTAGTTAAAGGTGAAAGCGATGGTTCACCAATCATACTCGCATGTAACATCAAGCTGTGACAAATTTTTTTGTCCAAAAAGAATTTTTTATTATTATATAATATTGTTAAAGTAGTACCAACCACATTCATTGATATATATTTGTAATTTTTTTAATATAGTAATTCAAAGAAGCGTTAGCATTTTACTATAATATATTTAAATGAAAATATTGTTAGGAGAATATTTAAATGAAACCATGGTATTAATATTTGATGTTTTGATTTTTCTAACTTGTAAACATGAACAGAATATAAGGTTCAATTTCGTCACAAATTCAATAGTCCGTGACATTAAATCGAAGGACAACAAATTTTTCCACATAAACGTTATGGGATGCAAGAACTTGCAAATCCAACATGTTACCATAACTGCACCCGGAGATAGCCCCAACACTGATGGAATTCACATCGGACATTCATCTAAGATCATCATCACCAATGCCAACGTTGGAATAGGTGACGATTGCATCTCCATTGGTGATGGAACCCAAGATGTTGTTGCTAACCAAGTAACTTGTGGACCTGGCCATGGTATCAGTGTTGGAAGCCTTGGAAGGTACTAGAATGAACAACCTGTTTTAGGAATCAGAGTAATTGGTGGCACCCTTAGCAATACAAAGAAGGTGTTAGAATCAAAACATGGCCTTCTTGCCTTCCTGGGAGTGCTTCTGATATGCATTTCGAGAATATTATCATGAACAATGTTGCCAATCCTATCCTCATTGATCAAGGCTACTGCCCAAACAATCAATGCTCAAACAAGGTTATTACAAACATCACAAATATATACACTCATTTTGATGTTAAAAGTTAAAAAAAGAAAAACAAATTACAGACGCTAATATCAAATTCTTGTGTGGGTTTTTGTTTGTTTGTTTTGCTTTCAGTCTCCCTTGAAAGTTAAGATCAGCAATGTTAGCTTCAAGAACATTAGAGGCACTTCTTCAACAAAGGAGCTGTGAAGCTTATTTGCAGTAACAGCGTACCATGCCAACAAGTGGCGGTTGCTAACATTGATCTCGCATACAAGGGAGCAGGAGCATCTGCTACTTCCACTTGTGTTAATGTCAAGCCCACCGTTTCGAGCAAGCAGAATCCTCATGCTTGTACCAGCAAACAATAATAAAATGCCTCCCAAGCTATTGTAACTAATGCAAAATGAGGAAATACTATTTGCAAATAGGTTATAGGAGTTCTATTCTAAGTAGAATTTCATTTACTTCAGTCTATCATGTTCCCTTTTTCTTTATTTAAATGAAATTGTGGAATGTTGGATAGTAATTTTTAGATTTGTTTGAGTTCAGCCTTTTACTAAAAGCTGCTATGATCTAGAGTGCTGTTGTAGATAGTTGTGGGGCCAGAGAATTTGTGATCCCAGCCCACTTTACATTAGGGCCCAAGGCCCGCGCCGAGGAGAAGCGTTGCCAAGGACATGCAACGGAAGTCCAAATGGCCTAGAGATATAGCTGAGGACGATTCTATCCTCGGCATCCCAAAGCGCTCCTAGAAGAAAGTGCGAGTACAGTACAGGAGCGGTTCAAGGAAAAGCCGAACACCTCCGCATTGATGGGGAAAGGACCCCTGAACAGTGTGGCGACAAAGGACAAGGGAAAGTTTGCCATTACTGCAATTAATACTCTGCGCCTGACAAAGCCATGCTTTTTAGCTTTTACAACCACCCCCAACCACTTTGGGTATGGGCTGATAGGACAAGTATCAGCCCTAGAAAGCTAAACCTACATGTGGACATTGGAGGGAGGAGAAAGGCTAGTATAAAAGGAGAAGGAAGCAATCCATAAAAGGGGGCTGGGACCAGGGCCAAGAACCAGGGCCGTGCCGAGGAGAAAGTCTTATTGGGCAAGCACAGTTCACCTTTGTACGATCATCACGAACACCATGACTAACGGCTGTCCGTTCACCAAGGCCTAGCCTTTTAGCCCACTCTCTACAAATTTTATTGTTTAGGCCTTTAACGTTTGAATCCAATACACCAATTTGAGGTCGTTACAAATTGAGTCCTTACAATTGGCGCCGTCTGTGGGAAGGCTTGTGCATTGGCGTAGGTGGCGGTTAGTCGTGGAAGGATCAAGCCCCTGTCAACAAGGGCCCCTCGAGAGAAATAATTTTGGTAGTGGTGCAAGCTATGCGAAAGCCACTCCATCATTTCCAACAACACGCGGTTGTTGCCCTAACTCAGCTCCCACTCAAGGCTACACTTCAAAGCGCCAGTGGCACGGGCAGTTCTAGGGGCTTCTAACATAAATTTTAAGGCCCACACATATGCCAAGGGGTTAATCCCCAAGGGATCAAAAAATATAAGTTTTGGACAGAATTAAGGTCTTGCATGGTCCTCGGACTCAAACTTATGGGGAAACCGACTACTTCAAAAAATATAAGTTTTGGACAGAACCAAGGTTTTGCATGGTCCTCGGACTCAAACCTATGGGGAAACCAACTACTTCAAAAAATATAAGTTTTGGATAGAATCAAGGTCTTGCATGATTCTCGGACTCAAACCTATGGGGAAACTAGTCACTAGAAAATGGCTTAAGTCCTAGACAGAATGGAGATCCCGCACGGTCCTCGGACCCCCAACTCTAAGGAAACTAACACAACCGAATGTTTAGACCCGGTACAGTCATACCTCGGTCCTCGAACCGGATACCAAAAGCAAGTTAAGGTTATGAATGTCGTCAGGAACGTGGCAAAGCACCTTAGTGCCCGGCGACCCTCTCGGATAGTTCATTTTAGGTTACCCATCCTCGGGTGATCACCCCATATGCAATACAGAACGTTCAGCTATTATCCCGGTTAGTCTCATATGGTTAACCTACTTCAAGTCGACATTATTGTGCCCGTCAGTTTTAATAAGTTCAAAGTGATAGCTTTTTGTTAACAAGGGTTTCGGCCCTAAGTACTGTTCGAAAGAAAAGGACACCAGCACATCCATCACAAAATAATTAGTGCGGAAAAGAAAGAACACACAAAATGGGATAAAGTCATCTTTTATTAGACAAAGAAGTAGTACAGCGTACAATAAAAGGGGTTTAAACAAGCCTATACCAGAAGTTAACTACAGAAGCAAAAAGAAAAAAAAAAGGGGGGGGATACATGGGAACGATAAATCCTTCAATTTTGCTCTAGCAGCAACTAAGCATGTCTGGATGGCACCAGTGATGGAAGAGAAGAAGAAGCAGAGGCGCCTGGGTGGCACCAGTGATGGAAGAAAAGAAGAAGCGGGGATGCCAAATCCCCATACCAGCCCTAACTGCAATATAGCAAGCATCATATTAGCGGCAATCGAGCGAGAACGGATGGTATCGGCAATGAGAAATCTCAGTGCTGTCGCACCAAAAATCTAATGCGACCTCCACTTGCTTCGAATTTTGGCTGAAGGAAGAAAATGCTCCTTTCTTGCCTTATCAGGGGGAAGAAGTGTCTTGAGTCTTTGTCTCCTTTGCCCTGACCAGGCCATCTTGAATCTCGAAGAAACCCAAGGCTTCTGGAAAGGGTGTGGTCCCTTCACCCTCATCCTGGCCTTGACCATATCACTCCCTAGGGCTCAGTCACACTAGTGGTGGGGACTTTGAGCACAATTGGAGGGTTAGGGATTTGAAAAGCTTAAAGGGTCTGTACATAAAGGAAATGACCTCCCATCGTGCTTCTTATATGGAGGGCAAGCCTGACGGCATTTAATCTGTATAAATCTCCAAGAAAAACTACAAACGAGATAAGTCCCGCTCAATTCCCAAAGCAGTCTTTAGCCGTTGGATTTGCGTCGCCTCGTAAAGAGACCTTATTAAAGGCGCGCCTCGTGTACCGAAACAGCAGGAGCGCGGCGTGGGTAAACCAAAAGAATGTCTCACAACTAGGGGCATGTCCCAGGCAAACGACAAGGCTCCAGCATTGATAAAGGACAAGTCTTGGCAAACCATGACATAGGCCTGACGTCACCAAAATCCTCCTCTCCGTCCGAGGAGTTGGACAACAGGATTTTGAGGGGCTATTGTGGGGCCAGAGAATTTGTCATCCCGACCCACTTTATATTAGGGCCCAAGGCCCGCGTCAAGGAGAGGCGTTGCAGAGGACATGCAACGGAAGTCCAAATGCCCTAGAGATATAACCGAGGACGATTCTGTCCTCGGCATCCCAAAGCGCTCCTAGAAGAAAGGGCGAGTACAGTATAGGAGCTGTTCAATGAAAAGCTAAACACATTCGCATTGATGGGGAAAGGACCCCTGAACAGTGTGGCAACAAAGGATAAGGGAAAGACTGCCATTATTGCAATTAAGTACTCTGTGCCTGACAGAACCATGCTTTTAAGTTTTTACAACTACCCCCAACCACTTTGGGTATGGGCTGATAGGACAAGTATCAGCCCTAGAAAGCTGAACCTACACGTGGAAGTTGAAGGGAAGGGAAAGGCTAGTATAAAAGGAGAAGAAAGCAATCCAGAAAAGGGGGCTGGGACCAGGGCTAAGAACCAGAGCCACCCAGGCCGTACCGAGGAGAAAGTTTTCTTGGGCAAGCACAGTTCACCTCTAAACGATCATCACGAACACCATGACTAACGGCTGTTCATTCACCAAGGCCTAGCCTTTTAGCCCACTCTCTACAAATTTTATTGTTTGGGCCTTTAACGTTCGAACTCAATACACCAATTTGAGGTCGTTACAAATTGAATCCTTACAATAGTATTTGTTTAGTTACTGTAGCTGGAATATTTTGGAATAAAACAAAAATTGTTATTAAACTCTTTGTAATTTTTTTTTTCTTCACCAAATACATGCTTGTGTTCATGATATGGTAACATTAAATTCATCTACATGCATGTTTTTAATGCCAAATTAACTTGCGCTCATACTTTTCGACGACGGTAAGATATAAAACTCATAAAACGAACGCCATATATTCAAATTTGCTGTGTCTCTAAATATTGTATATTTTTAATATAGATTTTTGTAACAACTAAATTTTAATCACTTTTGTTTTTAAAAATATAACACATATTATTGAAGTTGATTATACCACCAACACAAAAATTAAGATAGGAAATAAAAACCAATTACATAAATAATTTAAGAAACTTACTTAAATTTCTTACTAAAATGAAGCTATTTTGGATGATTAATCTACATATTCTAACAAATGATTAACAACGAAATTAAATGATTTCAAGTACCTAAATGGTTTATTGCATTAACTGTTGTCTTTTATCAATAATCTTGTAGTTCAATGATGTAGGCACCTTATTTTGTCCACCCTCAATTTGTGTACTAGACCTTGAAAATTCCAAAAATATTATATTTTCTCCATGGGTACGGGGAAGAATCTAGATTGACGTGGCACAACCCGTTCGGACATCGGAGCACTCAAAGTGTTTTTTTTTTGTTAAATTGACCAAAATGCCCCTAGTCAACCCTGGGTTGACTGAAAGTCAAAGTCGGTCAAAATTATCCCAAAACAACATTTTTCATGTTTCTACATCAAACCCGAGCTACTTGGTCATTTTCGTCAACTTTGACCAAGTTTAACCCGAGATTGACTCCCAAGGGCACTAGAAACCTTAATTTTGATTTGATTGATACAACAAGTTGGGACCAATGCCATAGCGAAGATTATCAAATTCCCTTTCCGACGACTATTCATGGGTGGAAATCGGAGTTAAAATGGTTAAAATATATAGAAAACTTGAAAAACACATTAGCACGCTTCCCGAGGCCATAAATTTCCGCCACGAAAATACGATGAAATGCTGCCAGATTTTCGCTATGGAAATTTGGTAACGACTTCAAATACACTTAGAAAGCATTGATCCAGACCATATCCATTCCAAAATCAAACCTGAAATCCCAACACGTTCAAAGCCCCATAAGCTAATGCCAATAGCTCGTTTTCAATTGGTAATGTCTAAAAATTACAATTTTACCAAAACAAAGGACGGTCTTTGGACAGGTGTTTTGGGGTGCCTAACACATTTCCCACACGTAACCAGACTTCCGAATTCAAGAATCAAGATTTTTTGCCCATTCACATTAGATTAGGAAAAATGCCATTTTTCTTAACCTAGGATCGGTAATAAAATCAAATAAAGTTAGGTGACTAGTCATACCTTAGAAAAACTCAATGATTGGTGGTGACTTCACTTACCTTTGGTAATTTTCTTAAAATCGACTCATATTCCAGTCGCATACCTGAGGTATGACACACCTCCATATATCATCTCTTGCACTGAGGCCAAGATGAGATGAAAGGCGCGCAGGCGTCGCCGCGACAGGTGGTGGAGCAGCCGTAAGGCATTGGCAAATGACATAACACGCTGTCATTTATTAAGAGAATCATGGTTCAAATCCTCCTAATATTAACTATAAAATTATAAAAATAAAACTACTACTTTTTTAAAAACCTAAATTAAAAAATTTTCATTCAAAATGACAAATATTTACATTTTTTTTTTTTTTGCTTTGGTAAAAGATAACTAAGTACGAATTAATTTTAACTATTCAATCTTGACCTGTGCATGTGCATAAAGTTTACTTAAATAAAATTGGAAAATAAGAAACATATTTTAAATATGATGGTATCCCCATTGATATAATCTCTTGTACACACTTTATGTTGTAAATAATATTATGTACTATTTACATATTGGGCAAAACTTAGGTACAGTACCATAGCTATAGTACATTAGGTTCCCTACTTAAAATTTTGACATTAGTCCAATTTAACAACTACTTCAGATTTCAAATGGCATAAATGCTCTTTTCGTCCCTACATTTTGGGGTCATTTCTATTTTGGTCCTTACATTTCTATTTTACCACTTTTAGTCCCTAATCCAATTAACGCGTGTTATTTTAGTCCTTTCCGTCAGCCAATAGATGGAAATAGCTTATGTGGCTAACAGAACATTCTATTGGCTGACGTGACGCTGATGTGGCACTGATATAACAATTAAAATATTATTAAAATAAAAAAAAAACCTTAAATCTAATTTAATTTTTTTTAAAAACATATTACTTATCATTATTAATTTTCATTGTTCTTCCCAATCCAACCCAGCAACGAAGAACTCAAACCCAGATTACAAGAACACAAACCTAGCAACCAATAACTCAAACCCAGATTACAACAACGCAAACGAAAAAGGAAAAAAAAAAAACAGAGATCAAACACTCAAACCCAGATTACAAGAACACAAACCCAGCAACCAATAACTCAAACCTAGATTACAACAACACAAACGAAAAAAGAAAAAAAAAAAAAAAAAAAAAAAAAGAAGATTAAACACTCAAACCCATATTACAAGAACACAAACCCAGCAACCAATAACTCAAACCCAGATTACAACAACACAAACGAAAAAAGAAAAAGAAAAAGAAAAAACAGAGATCAAACACAAACACAGACCCAAATCACAACAACACAAAACCCACACCCTCTTAAACGCACACTCTCTCTCTCTAACCTACCTCTATAAAAACCCACACCCTCACTTCCTTCCTTTCCTCAAACACTGTTTCTGACTCTTTCACTTGTTCCAAACAAATCCAAATCTCCAAAACTTTTACAAACCCAAATGGCTCCCAGAGACAGATCTGGCTCCATCAACCTGAATTCGAACTCCAAGGAGATCCGATACAGAAAAAAGAAGAAGAAGAATGCGTTGGCTGGATTGTCGATGACGGCGATGGCGAGCAAACGGCGCGTGGCGGAGATGAGCGTCGGTGAGCCACGGTAGGTAAGGACGGTGCCCTTAGGGCGAGTGACGTTGACGGAAGGATTGGCATGGACATACACGTTGTAGGGGTTTTTGGAAGGGGCATTTTGGAAAAACTGCTGCCAGAAAGGGGCGAAGTGGAGGTCGGAGTTGGTGAGGAAGAGGAAAGCGATCTTGAGTTTGGGATTTTTGCTATTTGGGTTTGCTTGGGTCTGTAAATTTGGATTAAGGCGTGTAAAGACTTGGGTTTGTTGAAGGTATTTTGAATCCTTGAAGGTCTTTGTGTAATGGGAACGTGAAATAATGATAGAGTAATTGTTGAATGTGTTTGTGTTTTGTAAATTTGTGGGCATGTCTTTGTGTTTGTAAATCTGACTGATTTTATGGGCTTTGTTGCTAAGGAAATATAAGAAAAGAGAAAACAAAAAATATTGATTTTTTAAATTTCTGGGCAAGGTTTGCTAGGAAGAAAATGAAGAACATGATTGACGGGAAGAATACATGTTCTAGATTCTTCATGTTCTCCCCAAAAAAAGAGAAACAAAATAAATTTATTTATTTTCTTTTCTTTTTTTTTTAATAAAAAAAATAAGATAGTTAGAAATTTTTTATATTATTTTATCTGATGTGGCTTTTTTAATAATATTTTAATTCTTCCGTCAGCCACGTCAACTATTTTTGTCTGTTGGCTAACGGAAAGGACTAAAATAACACGTGTTAATTAGATTAGGGACTAAAAGTGGCAAAATAGAAATGTAGGGACCAAAATAGAAATTACCCCAAAATGTAGGGACGAAAAGAGCATTTACGCCATATCAAATCTTTCGAATTCTAGGATTTGTGCCTTCCGCTGAAGAATAAAGAGATGAGCTATGCTTTCTACTCCAAATAAAGTAAAAAGCCAAAATCACCGTGGGAAATCCAAATAAATCCAATAGTCACTGGCTCACTACAACTAAAACCATATAAAATAATAAAAATAACCATGAAGATGGTGGATGTGGAGGTACTCCTTTTGAGAGAACAAAAAGGAAAACAAAGAAGTCCATCAGCTGTAAACTTGTTCTCATCTCAGCCCATCAAAAGCTAAGCTTTCTACTTTCCCACGGTGCTCACCAAAAGCGAACAAAAAATCTCCAGCAAAAAAATAAAGAAGAAAGGAGAAAATAAAGAAGCCAACGGTTTTTTATCGCCGGAGAAACTATGGAAACCCTAACTTTAACTATTCTAACACTAGATCTAGCCGGAAATTGGTAGTCCGGTAGGAGAAGAAAAGGTATGTCACCACAGTGGAGCCATCGGTCTTGAAGAGGTTGAGCTCTGCGGACGATCTGAGAGTGGTGAAGACCGGTCCGGCGATGGAGAAGGTGATGATTTTGAGAAGAGGCGAGTCGTTGGGCTCAAAGATCAAGAGCGAGTCTAAGAAGGAAGCTTTCTGCTTTTTTCCCCTTTCTTCCTTATTTTTTTACTGTGGCTTTTTTGTTTGCTTTTGATGATGATATCTATTTATTCTTCAACAGAAGGCACAGATCCTACAATGCCAAGATATGAAGCCATAGGTTCTCTTGCAGTTGCAGTACAGGAAAAAGAAGAAGAAGAAAAAAAAAGAAAAGAAAATAATTTTTAGTTTTAACGCCGTTTGTTTGGGTTGTAAATTGGACAGATGTCAAAATTTTAAGTAGGGAACCTAATGTACTGTACCTAAGATACTATATCTAAGTTTTGCCCTTACATATTATTGAAGTCTATTATTACTATATCATGTATTGTAAATATGAGTGTTACGTCATTCTAAGGCGAACATAACTTTTTTTTCAACTACTACTAATGATTGTGACTGAAAATAATAAGGGTACGTTTGGTACACTGAATGAGGATTACGACAGGAATTGTAATCTTTATTACTAGCAATAAAATGCGTTGTAATGTAATAACTAAACATATTCATTAGTTGGTTATGAGTTATAATATTAGAATGAAACTTAACATTTATTTTAGGAAAAATCTTACTCATACAATTATATCTCTTTAAAAATTCTTATTTTTAAATTTAAGAGAGATATGTATTATTTTTTATGATTTTTTATTTTTATAATTGTTAGATATATGTGGAAAGTTTGTTTATTTGGAAATATATTAAGTTTTGAAATTATTGCACTTATTAAGGAATAGCTAATACAACCTTTTAAATAGGAATAGTTATTCCTCATTTTGAAGAATAGCTATTCATAAGGAATGACTATTCTTTGTAATAAAAACAGAACCAAACTAAAGAATAACTAAACCATAGGAATAACTATTACATTACAGCACCTATTACAATCTACCAAACATGCCCTAAAGCTTTAATTTGCAAAATGCAATAGCAACCAATGGGTCAATTTTAATACAATATTAAGAAATGAGGCTAGATCCTTAGAATAGCTTAATAATAATTTTAATCAAATATTAACTGGATAGTTAAGCAATCAAAATTCAAGTTTGACATTGTTCATGGACAAACATTTTTGATGCAGTGAAGAATATACACACCCATACAGAGACCTTATAGGACAAAAACCCAAACTGTAAAAAACACTAAGAAACTAAGCCCAACTCAATAAGTCTATTATTAAACAATGGTACAATACATTATATACTCATACAACAATCCCATAATAGTAGCCGGTTTAGGAACCTTAGCTCCTTGCTTCGCTCATACTCGTAGTCGGTTTAGGAACCTTAGCTTTTCGCTTCGGCTAGCTATTGCTGATGCTGCTGTAGAAATCAAAATTTTATGATGTATTCACGTTCGTCTGATCGATCATGATCAAATATTTGTGATCCAGTTAATTTCCATTTGATGATGTGTCAATAGCGGACAATCAACAAACAAAATCAAGCCACATGGCAAGCCCATGAGTTACTATGATGCACATAGAAATGACATGTGTCCAAGCCATGGGGTTGTGTGAAATATGAAAGCCATGTGGCAATGTCAGAATAAAAGATGCACATGGAAAGTTCTTATTAAATACACGACCAAAATTAAATTCAAATTCAAAATTTGTAATTAAATCTCAATAAATACTAAGTGAAATTTCCAAATCAATGACCATTGAGTCGCCTATAAATATAGGCCTTTCGTATGAGAAGAAAAAAGATATGCGTTTGTTTCACATGATTTCAATTTTAGGAAACTGTTTTACACCCTTGTGTGTGTTTGGGCACCCACGGAAAAAATGGTCAACAGAAAATCAGCAATCCGTTGACCGTAAAATAATCCACCAAAAGCATAAAATCGTTTATGCTTTGATTTTACCTTCAACCATTTTCTAGAAAACACACCTAGAAGAGAGAGACTGAGACTGAGCTCAAGCACACACCACCTGAAGCTCATCCTCACCAGTCAGATCGGTGTCCTCGTCCCATCCACACAACGATGAGTGCTCTATTCCTCTTCCTTCCTTTTTGTTGCTTGTGTAAACCCATCTGTTCAAACCCACCCTCGTCGGAAGTCCCCTCCATCTTCGTCGAGCAATGCCCAAACCACAAGGCGTCGTCTGAAGTCCCCTCCAGCTTCATCGTCCCCTCCATTTTTTCTTGTTCAAACTCAACCCGATTTGGTTGCATCCCACCACACCCATCCCTGAAACCCAGAAAACCCATTCCTTAAACCTATTCCTACAAACCCACCACTCCGACGAACCCAACACTTTGACGAACCCATTCCGCAAACCCATTCCTCAAACCCCCACTGGCCGCCACCGACCACCAGCCCACTCCACTCCACCCCTAAACCCACCCGATCTGGCTGTCGCCGCCTCCATCCACTTCGATCCTCTCTTTCCCGATCTATCTCTCTTTCCCTCAATCTCTCACTCTTTCTTCCTCCTCTCACCAAGTTTGTGAATAAAAGATGTTTTTATTTTGATTTTTGGTTGTGTTAAGTGTATATTTTGAATTTTTCTGTTATAAAATTTGTTTGGGAGCTAAGATAATGTGAAAAATTTGTAGGAAAATAGCATTTTCAGAATGTTACCAAACATCGGAAATCATTTTCTGGACTATTTTCCATTACAGAACCAAACACTCGGATTTCATTTTCCTTACGGGAATTCACTTTCCCCTGCATTCATTTTACACTCAGAATTCGATTTACATTGAACCAAACGCAGCCTTAGAGAGAAAAACCCTTTTGACACTCTGTCAAAATAAAGAGTCATCTTTAAGTCCAAAAGAGCATCATAGCTCCCTCAAAATCAATGCTCATTCCTATTTCTTTAAATCAAAGTAAGGATTTTCCATCATGTTCCTTTGATTTGGTACGAGATTAATCCAACATCTCTTGCATCAAATCAAGTACATACGTTCAACTACTCATTAAACTCGAAGACAATAACGCAAGATTCAAGATCATGCTTCATAGCTCTTTGGATTGTAAAGCTTCTTAGAGATCAAATCAAAGGAGTTTATTTTATTCTATCATTTTAAAGAGTTATATAGATAACTGTACTCACTTCCATATCAATCAATATAAATTGATCATTTGGTACACTGTATCGCAATGATGTTATTTATCTCTTATGAATTTTTTATTTTTTATTTGGTACAAATGTCAAGAACACTTGGTTGGAGTCCATCCTAGAAATCTTCATGTCTCCAATCCACCCAGATCAATGGCCTCAAAGAAGTCCAAGATACCCACGAATGCAACCAAAAGAGTTGGAGGTTTAATAAGCAACAATACTTCCACGAGTCCCAGTTGATTGCTTAAATTTACACTATTATTTTAGTTTCAATAGGCAATATCACAAAAATTTTATTTTTAATTACACGTAAATATATGAGTTTAAAAGATATCTCTTTTATATATATATATATATATATATTTATATATATTCTTAATGTGTATTTTCCCCTTAAGGGAGATTAAAACTAGCCAACTGATCATGCTGACATGGAACCAAGAGAATCCAAGGGTCAAGATCAATTGGGGCATGACTTTTGAGCATTAAAGAAGTTTAAAAAAAAAAAAATGTACTGGAATTAAAAAGGGAAGAAAAATATTCGTTCAAGCCAAAATTGTAAAAATCCTAACATGGATACATTTTGCACTGTTTTAGTATTTTTGCCATAACTTGTTACACAAATGTCCAATAGTAGAAAATCTTCAACTTTTTAGCTTAACACAAATTCCAAAAAAAAAAAAAAAAAAATTCGTTTTGGAGGCCAAAAGTGGGATGGAAGTTGACAGCAGATACAATTCCAAAAATCACGGATTTTACATCCTAAATTTGTGGGATTTTCTCTTTAGCTTTCGGAGGAGGTTGACACAATAGAAGAGGAAAAGTCCTAGAACTCTTTTTAATATTTTTTTCTTCTTCTTTTAGAGGTTTAGCATTGATTTCTTTTGCGTAACTATGTGTGGCTAAATCTCTAGCTAGGATTAGAGGTGAAACCTAATATTTTTAACATGTGTTCTTGGGATTATCCATGTGCTTTCTATAGATTGATGATTGAATTTTGAGATTAATTTACTATTTGGAATCATTGCATGTTGACAAGTTCTTAAGATTTAATATGATATATATATTGTGGGGCCCGATAGTTTATAGGCCAGGCCCACTTGCTCGTGGGGAGCCCGCAAGCCCAAGCTGAAAAAAAAGTTATGGCCCAAGCTTAAAAGTATAAGGCTGGGGATGGCCCAGATATGCAGCCGAGGACGGTTTAGTCCTCGGCAAGCCTAAAGCTCCCTTGACAAGAGGGGTAAAAGAGAACTATAAGAACAAATCCGTAAGAAGATCTAAAATATTTCAGGGAAGTTGTCCTTAATACCCTTCACTGATAAGACTTTACACCTAACAGAACCTGATTTTTAGGCTTTATTAATCATCCCCAACAATTCTGGGATTAGATTGACGGGACAAACATCAGTCCTGGAAAAGTTGACCCTACACGTGGACGAGGGACAGCAAACGTAGGCTAGTATAAAAGGAAAGGTAAACTAATTAGAATGGGATCCCCATCTCACTTCCTGGGAAAAACTCCAGGGATGAGAATGCCTGGATAATATATGTACACCACCACGAAAAATCCACCGCCGGATAACCGGAGAAAAACATTAGTGCTCCTCGGACCTGATCCGAGGAGTCCAATCCCTCAAGTTATAAAGCTGTGGGGCTTAGATATCCAGGCTGAAGCCTTTTCTTATCTGAGTTCCTTAAAATCCGGTTCGGACCAACGCCCTGTGACCAAACGCTAGCCTTTCAAGCCCACTCTCTACAAATTTTATTGTGAGGGATCCTTCACGCGCGAGCCCAACGTCATTGTTGGGCCGTTTGAGAATCGCGTCCCTACATATATATATATCAAATGTTTCAACTCTTTGATTCGTTATGATCTTAGAGTATATTGAATGCTTAATCTCTCCTGTAACATGCCAATTAAATTACTTGTTCAATCACTCATATTCAATCTAGTTTACACATTAACACCTAGGGAGTTCAGAAAGCACTATGTACAAATCATCAACAACCTAAAGAACAACTACCATTATAAATATGGAGATGATGCTTTTGGACTTAAAACTCTTTAGCCCAAAAGAGAGTGTGAATTCTCTTTTAAATCAAAATATTAGAAACTACACTTTTC
This sequence comes from Quercus robur, assembly GCF_932294415.1. Lineage (NCBI taxonomy): Eukaryota > Viridiplantae > Streptophyta > Magnoliopsida > Fagales > Fagaceae > Quercus > Quercus robur. Next base: position 66,959,766 of record NC_065541.1, on the reverse strand, counting down.
TACAACTATTTTTGGTAGGAGAACTTCCATGTTGCTTTTGAAGTGTTTAGTGCAAACCATGATCATCAATTGGATTATGGTCGAGCCAATTGGACTTGGACGTTACATGAGAATGTATTCAACTTTTATCAAATAAAATATCAAGAGAATGTGAAACAGCATGATTGAGAAAAATAAATATGAAGGTGATGAAAAGATTGCATATCATAATAAATAAAACAGGTGATTTGATGAAGGAAGCTTAACATGTAATTTGTAACCTAGCTAAAATGTTAGTCTTATTGACATCAATATTGGCATATATTTTCTATCATTAAAAAGAAAAAGAAAAAACGAAATATTTTCCTCTCATTTGATGTGAAACATACTATTGTTCAAAATTCATATTTGTTGAAGTTCAACCAACATCTAAGCCATATTCAACCAAAGTAAGAATAATCGTGGGTTGATACATGAACAATGATATATTTTATGGCTCATCATTGTTGATAATCGGTATTAGTATTAAACACTTCAAAAGTTGCGTGGAAGTTCACCTACCAAAAATAGTAGTAGAAAAGTGTCATGTTTTAGAAATTGATGAAAAAGGAGAATTCCCACTTTCCTTTGGGTTGATGAGTTTTAAGGCCAAAATCATCATCTCCATCTGCTAGTTATTTAAAACCTCTACTTTTAGGTCCGGTCAAAATTTGAATTTCATTATCTCTACATTCTCTTTCTCTTTACTATTCGTAACCTGATTTCTTTATCACAAATTTGTCTTTGAACAACACAATTTTGTGGAGGTTGATGGTGGTAATATGTCACAGTTTAGGGGGAGAAAGCAAGCAAGTTTCATGGTTGGAGAATTAAGGAGGGTAAGTCGGTGGAGCTTCTGTATTCTACATACTAATATCTCATAGATAGACAATCTTAGTCTCTTAGTCTCTACTTTAAGAAACGAAAAACGCTTCCAATTTCAAACTTCTAAAATCTAAGAAAGACCGTTGAAAGTATTTGTTGATTTCGTTTGTTTATAATTCGATAGTTGCAATAGAAAAGAGAGAATTTAAATCCTAAATATTTTATTTAAAAATACTCAAAAGGTGACAAAACTACAATATTCTTGGCATTATGATTATAATAAATGTTCGTTGGTTATCATAATTATCAAATTTCTTATTTAGACAAAAAGGATTATGTCTAACTTTCTCAAGCATTGCTCTAGTTACCGACTAGTCTATATATATATAATAATAGGTAAAACTAAGAGAAAATCCAGTTAGCTCAATTGGTAAAATCTCTGATGGTTGTATAAGAGATCTGGGGTTCAATCCCCGCCTACACCAAAAACTGATTGGTGTCTTGGTCTGATGATAAAGAGCTATTATCAGGAGCGGAACCCATAGGTTGAAACTCTCTAAAAAAAAAAAGAGAAAATCTAATTAGATTTAAAATTGGAATTAAATTAGAGTATAATTTTACGCTATGTGTCCCATCTAATCTAAGATTTTAAATTTTTGTGTCAAGTGAGTTAATTCAATATAAAAATTGGATTTCAATTAAAGTTTAATTTTGTGCCATGTGTCTCATCTAATCAAGTTTTTTTTTTTAATTTTTGTGTCAAATGAGTTAATTTAGTGTAAAAAACGAGGAGTCTAATATAAGGAAACCATAAAAAAATTATAATTTTTGAATGATTTTATATTTATGAGCCATTTTTTTTGTATAACTAAAAACAATTCAAGAGTATAAGTCATATATATATATATATATATATATAAATAGCCAAAGCTAAGAGAAAATCCAATTAAATTCTAAACTGGAATCTAATTTTGCGCCACGTATCTCATCTAATTTTTAAATTTGAGTGTTAAGTAAATTATTAGGTGCAAAAATTGAAGAGTCTAAATTCAATTAGATTCTAAATTGAATTTTAAATGGAGTTCAATTTTGCACATGTGTTCTATCTAATTTAAAAATTTTTGTGGCAAGTAAATTATTGAATGCAAAAATAAAAGAGTTTAGATCTAATTAGATTCTAAATTATATATATATATATATATATATAATTCTGATTGTTTTTAAATGTATTCGTGTATATGCACAAAATTACATACTAGTTTTCATAATAATTGAGTTAACAATATTTTATTATGAACATCACACTGTTATCTATCATTCACAACTTTCTATATCGGTATTTATGAAATTTTTTGCGAAGTTTTAGGGTTTGAATTTGACCCAAGTGAAAGTATAGGGTTATTTTTTGGTTATAAAACCCATCCCAAAAAAAAAAAAAAAAAAGTTTATAAAAATTATCTTGGCTATTCGTAGCCTTTCAAGGCGACCAAATATAGTATCGCCTCAACAAAACCTTTCAGTTCAATATTATCACCGCGGAGCTTGTAAAGTCGACTTTGACCATTTCTTAGTTTCTTTTAGAACTGGCCACGTATTCACCTCGGAAAGCGTGAAGTTGACTACTCCAGGATTCTGATCCCAACTCGGAGTCTCTTACACAAAATGAAAAGTTATTCTCAGCTTTCAAAAATTTTGAAACCAACTTGAAAAATTCTCAGTTGCCCAATTCAAGTTATTGCCTCATCTTTCTCCTTCTGGGGGGTTCAACTTCTCTGGGGTTGTATTAGTTCTGGGTTTTCATGGAAAGTCCAGAGGACTTGTGTAACATTGAGGATGATGGGGACGCAAGAAAGGCCACAGCTTGCACATCTTCAACATCTTCAGGTAGCCCAGGAGAGTCAGCTTACCGAGGCACAATCCACAGTTTTATGGGTGGAGGTAAAGGTAAAAAAAAAAAAAAAGATTTTTGACTGACTTTATTTCATTTTCATATGTTAAAGTTGCGTCCTTTACATTTGGGATTTATGATTTATAGTGGTTTTAAGATGAAGGGAATTTTTGATTACTTCTAATGAAGAACAGATTTGGGTGTTATATGAAGTGGGCTTTCGTGCATTTTCAATTTTAAACACAACCGTTGATGCGATCACTCTTTGCAAGTTTGTGTCTTTTTTAGTGTGTTATTGCGGCTTAGACAATTTGTGCTGGAGTTCAATTCCTTCCCTTAATGTAAGTTTTATGAATTGAAAAAATTGGTGATTGCATCTTATTCTCTAATTAAGTTAGTGGGTTCTTGACCAATGTGAAAAAGGAACATAATTGGGTATCATGTTGCAGACTTTGATGGATTAGTAATTGTTTCCAAATTTTTTAACTTTGTGTTTTGTGCTATCATGTCTTTCTTTAATTTATCATTCAGGATGATGCACAGGATTGAGAATTGGAAACTTTTAATGGGCAAAACAGTTTTAATTAAAAATATGAAAACGATAGAAGAGATGGTACCTGTTAGGTAAAATTGGATGGGGGCAATCATGAATGGAGAAGGTATTTGTGCAATAGATTGTTTTGTTTGAACGTACTCAAGGGCCTTTTGCAGTGGCTTGTTCTGCCCGTTAAAAGTTCCCAATTCTCAATCCTAACATCTGCAATCATACCATGGTGTTAGACCATCAATAGAAGGCAACTGGATTTTCTGAAAGTTATGTTAAAGAGGAGTGGTGCCACTTTGGTTCATTATTAATTGTATGTGTAGATTGCTATGGTACCCTCACCCTGGTATAGGAAATTTAGAAATTAAACAATGCAAGACTGGCTGAAATCTAAACAGATGGTGATAAATACACATCATATGAGAAGATAGGAAGAAAAGAATAGTACTGGAAAAAAGGGGTAGAATGTAACTCCTAGTTATGGATGATATTGTAGTAGCAACCACCATTTATGTTATGTCATACGAGTCCATTATATCACAAAGTTTGCCTTACGGGCCTGTGTGTTGTACCTAGGTTTAATTGAAGTTGTCTTCTTTTATTTCTTCCAGTGATTCACCTTGGCAAAACTCTTCTTGATGTATTCTCTCTAAAAGTGATAGTATTAATGATGTGTAGTAAATGCCATTGTATCAATGATTATATATCACAGTTTTTGCTTATAGAAAAAAAGAAAAAAAGAGAGATTATACGGAGTTTCTATATTTTGAATCAATGTTTTTAGCACAACTTGGATTTATGTTGCTTCCTTCTTTGCAATCACAACTGCTGTTGGTTTTCTCTTTTAATCCATCATGTACAGGAAAATTTTTTGCTCTCCTCTGATTGAAAGTTTGTATTTATTTGCTGAGACCAGCCTTTTCATCTTCTTCTTTTTTTTTTTTTTCCTCTCTCTCTTTCGGCTAAAAGATACCAGCCTTTTCGAATGGCTTGACTGTTTGCTGCATTTTTCTTTCATGCAAAAGCAGTTGGATTTGCATTACAGTACTTTAAATATGTAGGAGATAGAAGGGGTGCCTGATTTGAGATGAGAACAAATCCTGTGTACCTTACCATTGAAAAACTTCCTATCCTTTACAGACCAACTCTTTTTCTGGGTCCTCTTTTTTTTGTTATTTGGATTTGACCTTTACATTATCTTTATGTTTCTCATCCCCCTGCCTTCAATCCATTTGAATTTTTTTTATTACCAACTCTAATTAGCTGGATTATGACGTGTTGAGCATTTATAATATGTACCACTTTCTTTTATTAGCAATTACAATTTGCCATCAAAACCTGCAGCAAACTAGTAATGTAAATTTTCATATTATTTTTCACCAGCTACAGCCTTCTGGCATATATTTAAATGTGTTCTCTAGTTGATATCATTTTACTTGACTATCTGTATTTTTATTTTAGCTGCTGATATTCTATTGTGGAAGCGGCGGACTGCTTCTTTTGGTGTCATTGTTGTTGCTACAGTTGCATGGCTCCTATTTGAGCGGTCTGGATTATCATTCTTATCAATTTGTTCAGATGTGTTGCTGATTTTAATCATACTATTATTTCTTTGGGCCAACTATAACGTTATCAGAGATAGGTAATCTTACCCTTGATCTGCTAATTGATTATATCTCTCTACTATTATAGAGCCAAAACTATTTTCATCATGAGAACTGTTTCCATTCTTGAGCAGACAATTACAAACATTACCGGAGCTAGTATTATCAGAGGAAATGGTTAATAATGCTGCAGCATCATTTCGTGTTAAAATCAATAATGTTCTGCATATGGCTCACGACATCACTCTTGGCAAGGATTTTAGACTTTTTTTCAAGGTCAGTCTAGATTTACAGTATAATTATTCAAACATGCTAAGCTGTATGGCTGAGGTGTTGCAACCATAGTGGGGCAAATATGAGGCAATCATGATTTGTAGATGACAATTATTCATCCATTGTCAAAATGATAATCAACCTACATTTATTGGTGCCCAAAAAAAATGGTTTAAATATGCCAAGAGGGGGCAGAGATGTGGGGAAATGTCCAAAAATGGGCAGGGGTGACCATGAGTACCTGTGCAGAGCCTTTCCCCGAAGAAAGACAAGAATTTTCTGTTTCAGAAACTGCACTGCAACTCAACTGTGTTTAATTTTCTCTTAGACAACAATTTGGTATCAATGTTTGTTCTATTTGGTTTGCAGGGCAGGTAGTGCAAACCACTGTATTTGGGTTCCAATCCCCTGCATGATTTATGGAGCTCTCTGCTATTTAAATAGGTTCTTGGGATCTATTATTGATCCCACTGAAACCATGGGAATCTTCTTTTAATTGTGCATTGTGTACCTTGCTGATTCATTTAAGGAATTCTCTCACATACTATTATGTATTACAGGTGGTGGTCTGTATGTGGCTCTTGTCTGTCATCGGTAGCTACTTCTCTTTCTTCACTCTTGCATATATTGGTATGCAAATTCATCCTTAGTCTGTCACTTAAGTGCGGTGGCTGATGTTGTGTAACTCGTTCCTCTGTGTGTGTGTGCTGCTTATTGTTTTCTTTTTCTAACCTTTTCCTTTTAAAGTCATTATGTATCTATCAATGTACATATTATGTGTATATCATCACATAATTTGGCCCAGTTATTATATAGGAAAATCTTCTGTCTCTTTTTTACGCCTTTGTTCTTCCTTTGTCTTAAAAAGATGCACTGTGGCTTACTGTCGTATGTATATCTGCCAACTGACCTTAGATTTTCAACCTTTAGCAATATATCTGTCTTGCCATGTCATGGGATGTTTTGCTTGCCCCTGCTAGTGTGTGCTACTGTAGATCACATGTGACAATCCAGATTTTTCTTTCAAACTTGAGGCCAATTTGAAAATTAACCATTCTTGCATGGTCAGCATAAGACATCCATCATGTCTTGGCAACAAAATGAGCTCCCATTTAACTTAAGTAAACTATTTTTCTGACTTGAGCTCGCCAAAAACTTTCCAGCCAACTGCTTTTTTCTTATACACACGGAATTAGGTGCATAAGACACTCATCAAAATTTTTTTTTTTTTAATTTCTTTTTCTTTTTCTTTTTCGTTTTCTTTTTCTTGAGAGAGAGAGGTTGATTTACAAATAAGTTCCTCAGTTTTTGATGCTCTACTTACACTTTTCTCTAATTCGATGGCAACAGGAACCATCATATCAATTACAGTTCCTGCGTTGTACAGCAAATATGAGGAACCTGTTGATAGGTATTGCGGAATAATCCAACGACAATTTTCAAAGCACTATAAAATAGTGGATGATGGTGTTTTTAGCAGACTCCCCCGGAGTTTTTCTAAGAACAAGGATTCATAGTTCTGAAATTCTAGTTTCAGTAATGAGTAACAAAGTGGGCTGTTTTGGAGTTGCAGTGGCTGTTCTCAAGTTATCTGTATGTTTGTTATTTGTTATCTTTTTGTTGGTGGACCAAGACCGAAATCCTTGGTTCTCTCTGTACGTAATGGGTGGAATGCCCATTCTCTTTCATTAGAATTGATTAAGAAAATTTGTGAGCTTGGCACAGCCGTGTAGATTTGGAAGTTTTGAATAGCCAGCTTTTCTTCTGTTACATGTTCTTGAAGCGGCTCAGTGGCCTAAACTTTATTTTGTGAAAACCCCAAAACAGATGGCTTTGGCCATGTGGCCTATTATCATAACAATATCAGTCCACCGGGAAAAGATTATCGACTTTACAGTTTCCAGCTATTGCGATAATTCTGGTTTTCCATGAACCTCATGGGATGTTTTTCATGGCCTGCTCATGATTTATTAAAGAACGCTAATTCTCTGTTGAAAAATCAGGATTGAGTAGGCAAGAAGCCAGAAAGCAGAACGCTAATTATCTGTTGAATAATCAGGATTGCTAACCCTTTACTGTCAAGTAGGCAAGAAGCCAGAAAGACAACCTGAGTTTCAAGTTCACAATCAGATTGAAACTTAATATAGTTGGTTATGGTCTTGACCAGAAAAACCTATTTAACATGAAAGGAAGCTGTCAGATATGCCTGCATGATAATCAACTACTTACAGAATTTTCAGTAATGGTATGGATTTGATGTTTGTTTGTTCAAAATAACAAGAACAGAAAATCAACACTAATGCTATGGAACAAAAGCAACACAATGTATTAAGATTTGAGAACCTGTTTCTTATTATTAGATGCACATAATAGGGGCATTATGGAGAAAGAAGTTCAACTAGCATTCAAACAGGTATAATTTACAATGACACATAATTAGCATGATCCGTTTTTCCAAGAGAAAGGACATCTTCTCAAAAGTAGTTGTCACTTAAATTTTATCAACCTTAGATATTTAAGTTTTATATATGGAAATTCCATACACAAGCCACCATCAACTTCAAAGTAGAACAGCTGCACATATAGATATGATAGGCAAGTGCCCATAATTCTCTCCATAGCTAGCTGATATAACAGACTAATCTTTCAGCACTTCGTTTGCCTTGTTCAACCACACATTGTAAATATCTGGAGAGAATAGAACAAAGTGTACCTGCAAACAATACATCATGTAAATGCCAGTTCACAAGAAATTGCACATTTATAAGAACCAAACAACTTTGCCACATAAAATAAGTGAAGATACTGGAAATGTGGAGTCCAAAGCAAAAAAAAAAAAGAAAAAAAAAAAGAAGAAGAAAAAAATAGAGGAATACCTCTTTAAAGTCATTTGAGGACTCTTTAACTGTAGATATAGCTATCGTCGCAGCTTCATCGAAAGGATATCTGAAAGATATGATAAGGAATATAAAAAAGATATAATTTTCATACACTTTTTATGGACATCTAAAGAGGAGAAATTAGAATCCACAACTATACCTCAGTCATTTATAACTTCAACTGAGCAAGTAATTTTCATAATGTTTTTGTTGCCAAAATTATGAAGAACATTGGTAATTTTCCTCATGTTATTGATTAGAACTGAATTAAGAGCACGTTAAAGCATGAGTTATTGAAAGGTCAAAAATTTAATTGACTCAGTCCACATCACTTAGGTAAATGAATTCTCCATTCGAAATTCTTGTCATTAAGGGCAACAGATGTTAGGACTCAATAAAAGCAACCAAGAAGATAAGCTGTTTTTCTATGTTATAAGAAATATGTGTAATCCTGTGCTTGAAACACCTTGTTAGTGACAGCTGTTCAGCTTACCCATACACACCACAGGATATGGCAGGAAATGCAATATATTGAATGCTGTTTTCTTTGGCAACACTCAAGCTGTTCCTGTAATTGATTTGGCAAAAAGAAATCATCTTTAACAGTGACAAATAAAACATGCTAACTATAATAGCAGCAACATACACAAGAAGTACCTATATGCATTTCTCAGAGAGGCTTGAGGGTTACTATCAGCATTGTAGATGGGTCCAACGGTGTGAATTACATGAGATGCAGGCAATTTAAAACCTCTGCATAGTTATGATACAACTAGTTAGTCTATTGATATGTGTTTCTGACATACAAGTTAAAACAATGCCGTAAGTAAAAAACAGAACTTAGGCCATAAGAGCTTACGGGGTAAGCCTTGCTTCTCCTGTGGGGCAACGAACTCCAGGGCTGACTTCTGGAACTTTATAACAAGCTTGAAGGAGGTCTGGACCAGCAGCTCTATGTATAGCTGAAGAAAAAAAAACACAGAAGTATCAAAGTTATGGTCGTTGTCTTATTGCTATTACAACAAATACCCATAAGAGATTAATGTATTACCCCCATCTGCACCCCCACCTCCAAGCATTTGCTCATTTGCTGGATTAACCTGCAGAACATGTCCCTCATAATGAAGAAAGACGCACTGGAACTCATAGTAATTGATAATTCATTGCAAATAAGAAACTAGATAAAGTAGCTTCTGAATCCCTAATTATGCAATCAGGTAACAATGGCACCCATTGCAACAATTACCTCATACATCCAATATATGAATCCTTCCTCTCACAACATGTGGGCTCCACGACCATATAGGTCAGTGGCGACCCTAGGAATTTTTTTTAGGGTAATTACTAAATTATTCAAAATTTATAAAGAGAGAATTCGAACATATTAACGTCACAAAAAAAAAAAAAAAAAACCATGCAAATACATAACGTCACAAAAAAAAACATTCAAATACATGAAATAATATAATTTTTTTGTACTATCAAAGAGAATAAGAAAAAAAAGATAAATTGCAAATTGAAAATGCTGATATGAGAATAATAAAGTGACTACAACAATTTCATAACAAATCTTATGCAACAAGTTGTTAGCCTATTATTAGTGAGTAAAACACGTCAATATTGAACCCGAATTAGAATTAGTAACAGCTTATCACATAAAATTTATTGTGAAATTATTGTGAAAACTCTTATATTTATTGAACTCAAATTCTTATTATTCTCAAGTAAAGGTGTTCAAAAATTTTATTAAGATGGTCAAAATAGGTTAATTTAGTATATAATATATATATTTTAAAGTATATATATACATTTTTTTTTCAAGTCAGGGTGGTCACTGAACCTATTAATTTAAATTGATAGCATAACTGGTAACATGGAATCACAATTCAAAATCAAAATACAATACATATTCCATTTCTTCCTTCCATCCAATTCTGTTAGTGTTTTTTTTTGGTGGGTATGTGTATGTGTGTGTCGAAATGTAGTACATTTTAAAATTTCAGGGTCGAAAATGATGAAAATAGAACATGGGTCATGATATTTTAGGCATTTCACTAAGATCGACAATATCAATCAATACGCAGTTAAACACACAGATTAATCAACAATTTGTTTGGCCATTATAAATAACGAGAACTTAATCGATTTGCTCAGTCATATATTATATACATAAACAATGTTGTAAACAGAGAGAGAGAGAGAGAGAGAGAGAGAGGCACTGACAATGGCATCGGTTTTGGAGTCAACGAACCATTTGGTGATATCTCCCTTCTGAATAACGAGAGCTGCGGAAGGAGACAGAGGGAAGCGAACGACGCCGTCTCCTCCTTCATTGGAAACCCTAGCAGCAGCCATTAAAAACGGTGGTGATGAATGAGTGAGACGGGTTCGATAGTGGAAGAATCTTGTAGAAGTAGGATTCGGGTTCAGCTTCAGCGTTGAAGAAGTGATGATAGTTTTGATTGTTTTCGTTGGTGTTGTTTTGAGGGTTCTGGAAGCTACGAGTAGTGATCGTCCTCTGCACCAAGTGCTACTCATCGGGAGGAGGGTGGGGTTGGGATTATAAGGGGCTGTTTGGTAGGTGGTTTGAAAAACAATTTTTTTTTGTGTATAAATAATATTACACGTAATTTCACACGCTTTTTTACTACGCCTATTTTAAAAAAAATACAACATTACTAAACGAGCCCTAAATCTTCAATGCTCTCTTTTCTTTTGATCTCTCTGCAGTTCGAGGAAGAGAAATGACATGTCTACAATATTTTTACAACAAATCCTAAGTGGTAGGTTGTTACTAGTTGTTATTATTGGGGTAAAAAAGTAATCTTAGCATTAGTTTTAAATTTGAACCAATAACAACTAACCACCTGTGATTTGTTATAAAAATATTGTGGACGTAGCATCTCTCTTCGAGGAATTGACCAATATTCTTGCCCGCGCCTCTCTACTATTGCCCACGTGTCACCTGCTTGTTTGTTAACATTTTTATTTAGGGGGTAAATTGAAAATTATACTTGGACAAGTTTAGATTTTACACTTTGAAAGTTTAGGGGGTAAATTGAAAGTTTAGAATTTGAATTTTACACCTGACGTTTCAAAATATGGATTTTATCCCCTAAAGTTTGGAAGTGTTTGAATTTTACACCCAAAATTCTAAAATTTTAGGGTGTAAAATCCAAACACTTCCAAATATTAGATAGTAAAATCCAAACATCCCTGAAATTTAGGGAGTAAAACCCAAATTCTAAAATGTATGGTATAAAATCCAAACACTCTCAAACTTCAGGGAATAAAATCATAATTTTGAAACTTTAGGATGTAAAATCTAGACATCTCAAACTTTAGGGGTGTAATTTACAATTTACCCTCTATTTATTTTACCAAAATACACTATGGTTTATCTATTTTTAACTCAAATTATATTTACACACTAGAGCTCCGTTTGGGTAAGTTGCATTTACGTTTACGTTTTGGTAAGCTGCATTTTTGGCTGGTTCCCAAGTGCAAATTGTGGGTAAACAATAAATTTGAGCAATAAAAAAATATTTTGTTACAGTGTTTTCAACAATAAGTTTTGAGTTCTCAGCAAAATAAGCCATATCTAAACGCAAACTAGGTTGAAAGGATCATCCATATGTAACTTTAGTTACATAACTTTTTTAATAAATTGTTTGATTAGTTTAAACGTTACACGTTGATAATCTTATAAATTGTTATATAATATATTGGAAAGTGTAGAAAAATTTTTGTCATTTTTAATATAATAATAGTATACATGATCTTTATAACATCTAAACCAATCGTGCCCCTTTTATTTTTGGCCTTTTCATTTCATGAACTGTGTATCTTTTGGCCTTTTTATTTTTTTCGCTAAAATATATTTTCACCAATGTACCAGAGTTCATTCAACTATACTTCCAAACCTGATTCAATTCAATATTCTAGTTTTTGTTGAATTCAAATTAATTAGGTCACCCCCACAGGAATACTAAAGTGGTGGGTTTATTGGTCTGGCGGTGACATAAACCTAGAGGCTATATCTTTAAAAATGTTTAATAGATATAAATATTATAAAGGATTAAAAAAAAAAAAAAAGGTTGGGGTTGTTGTTTCCCCTAGTTTAATCCACCATACTATAAGCTCATATGATTTTTGAGAATGTTTCGAGTAGGAAATGAAATAGTTTGAAAAAAAAAAAAAAAAAAGGCTAGAACACCACTTTATAAATATTATAAAAAAAAAAGGGCTTATATCTTTTTTGTACTCATGTTATAACATTTTCAACCATAACCACTTTAGTTCATCATCAAACAATGTCAGTATTAAAATAAAATTATTTATTTAATTTTAATTTGAACACAATTTAAGATTGAGTTCACCACCAAACAATGGTGTTGAACTCAAACAATCTGGAGTTTATACTTAATTTTTTTTCATTTCATTATCATATAATTTGGAGTTTTTTTTTTATTTTTATTTTTAGAGAGTTTCATTTTACAGCGTTCACTCCTGATGATAGCTCTTTATCATTAGATCACACCAATCAGTTTTTAATATAAGCGGGAATTTAGAGAGTTTGTTCATGAGTTGTTTAGTTATTATTTTTTGTTTCTCATTATATTAAATGTTTTTCCAAAAAATAAAAGTGAAAAAACATTATGTTTATAACGTTACTGAAAAAAGAAAAGAAAAAAAAAGAAATGGTAGGGACAAAAGACTATATATTATACAAAGTCATGTCTGCTCTGAGTCCTTTGACCATGGAGCTGGAGTAAATGTTCAATAAAACTCACAAAGTTCCTCCGTTATTGTCTTTTACAGCGACAACCAAACACGATGAACATGATAAGCAGGCCCCGCTTAGATGCGATCCTCTCCATATTCGTTACAGTGCACCCTCACGAGACTTCCATATTGCTCCACTCCTCCTCTTGCTTCTTCTTCGTAAGCCTCCCCCTCTGATTCATTCATTCACCTTTATCACATATTATATATATATATATATATATATATGTATATATATTATTCTCAATTTTCACTCAACTGGGTCGTTGTTATTTTTTGAGCTTTAGATCTTGAGCGCCTACTTCGTGGTGCTTCCTTTGCGTGATGATGGTGCAATCTCATTGGGCATATCAAACCTGCCGGGTCTCTTTGTGGGGTCCTTGGTGCTTACTTTGATTGCTGCTCCTCTTTCCACTTTCATTTTCTCTTTGCCTAGTCTTTCCAAAGGCAAGGTATGTATGAATTGAACCCACCATTTAATTAGTATATATATTCAAGTGTATGAGTTTCTTGGATTGGTTTTATGATTGGCCCACTTATGTTTTTGTGATAAATTTTAAGAATTAATGTAAGGAAAGGGAAAATGAATGCAAAATAGAAGATGGGGTGATGAATTGGGTTTTGTATGTTTTTAGTTAGCTTATGTGATGTGGGTGAATGTGTATGAGATGTACAATGACAATGCTGAGGTAAATGATGATTTTGATGAAGAGGACTATGATATGTGGTGTACTTAATAAATATTAGCTTGTCAATGATAAATGACTTGTTTTTGGCTTGTAAAATATCCAAGTAATTATGTTGCCATGTACTGGACAATGCATACTATGTGTTCAAACTCTGTATTTTAGAACATGCTTGTATCAATGTGCAATGTTATGGTTTCAGTGGGCAAAACTGGTGATTGCAATGTCTATAATCATTTTTGTGTTTTCTTGAGAGGATTAACCATACTTATTTGTTTAGTTTGCTGGATTTTAGCTACCCCAATTCAATTTCTTTGGGCTTTCCAAAAGAGATAGTCAACCTATGTGTGTTTTTCATGTGCCTTACCCTCTAACCATGACTAAGTGTCTTATGCTCTGTTGTCATTGCTGTTCCCCACATCTTTTGATCTTAAACTCTGATCATAAGAGCACATAGGTGTGGTCATTGATTACATACCGCCCATGCCCCATTATTTTCATTGCCCACAATGGTAATGAGTAGTGTAGTTTTCTCATTAGTTGAACAATAATCACTTCTTTTGGGGTAGCCAATAGCCATTCAAATTCACCTATAACCAAATAAGGTGTTTGAAATCATTAGTTTTGGTGGTATCTAATTGTTCTGCATCTGGTTATCTTCGTGAATTAATTTTCATTTATAAAAGCAAAAAAAAGGAAAATTCATTTTGAAGTCAGTAGATTTTTTTATTGTTTTGGTTTTCCCTTTAGTTTTAAGTTATGTTTCTTCACATATCCTCCTGTAATAGTTGCTTCTTGAAATTCCAGGCATTGGTTTTGATACACAGGTTTTTTAGCATATCACTTGTTTTATTCTTCATTCTATGGCTTTCCTCATCGGCTGGATATTCATTATCCAAATTAAAGGTAAGATTAGAATCTTATTATAAAATAATTGTTTTTTATTGAGCTGCTTGCTCACTCCCCAAATTTGATTCTGTTTTCATCCCGCACTAATTTGCTCTTTTTCCCCCCTTGTCTAGGGATCAGTGGCTACATCCTCTACTTCAAAAGAGGAACAAAAGGTTGATGCTAATTCTACATACTCTGTACAATGGGATAACCATGGATGGTTTTATATTTTAGTGAGAGTTGCATTCTTCCTTTGGGTATGAAATTAATCTTATTTTTTAAGGTCTATTTATTATTTTTTGACTTTTAGATATTGTAGAGTATTTCCAAAATTTAGATCTTCATGGGAATTTTTGCTTTTTTGAAGGTTGCTCTGCTTAATCTAATAACAATTTCTTCAACTTGGGCAAGAGTGATTGATGTCATGGACAGCGAGGTCTGTTTGCTGCCACAAGATATCTGATAACAAGTTGATATTTTGATACATATTTAACTCGTTCTGTATTCAGTCAGGTTCAAGATTGTTTGGGTTCATTGGTGCCGGTGCCACACTTGGCCAGCTTTTTGGGTCATTGTTTGCCACCGGAATGGCTTGGTTGGGGCCATGTAAGATTGCTTGTTCAGCTCCTTGGAAATTGTAAATTTGCTTAACTCTCTTTCCTTCTTGTTTTCGGTGGGTTTTAATCCAAGGTTGATTCCTTGCAGTTCTACTCCTATTTGCTGCTTTGCTAATGGAATTTGCTGCACAGTCATCAAAAGGGATAAACAAGGATGTATCCCATAATTCCCATCTTCCTGAGGAATTAACTCCCATCAGGTCAGCTATATCTCTAATTTTTTGATTGCATAAGTGACTAAAAGATGGTAAAATTCTCTAGGTTGTGTTCATAATTTCTCGTTCTTTTCTTCTTTCATTTATTTGCTTTTTTTCTTTTGTGGGGGGGGGGGGGGGGGGGGGGGTGGGCTTGCGTATTTCCTATCATATCAGTCCTAGCCTCAATGTAGTTAAACGGCCTTGAATCTATATGCTGACATGTGGTTTATGTAATCTGAATAATAAATATATAAATGACAAGATTTTTTGCCCTTCTGATTTTGATACCCAAGCCATGCCTGGAAACTTCAACTCAGTTTCTGGGTAACTGTTTAAAAAGCTTTCTCAAAGAAGGTTCAAACTGATCTGTTATAATTTATTGGAAAGCATGGGTTGGATCAGGGATGTAAGGGCTAAACCTCATATTTCTTGACTTGGTTTCTTTTTTGTTTCTAGGGAAGCTGATCTTGATCAACAAAACGAGGTTCATGGTGATCGGCAGACTGCACAACCTCTCAGAAATTCTTCTCCTAAGTTTCCGAGTTCCATGGCAAAGCCTCAGCTTTGGACCATCTTAGATGGACTCCGGCTCATATTGTCTTCAACTTATTTGTTGTACGTGTCTTTGTTCCTGTGGCTTAGTGCAGTTGTCTCTTCATTCTTCTATTTCCAAGTAAGATATTTCTCAGTCGCAAAAAATGTACTTTGATTCTAGAATAAACCTCTCAATATATGTTGTGTGATTTGGACTTACATGAATTGTTCTTTGTGTGCTTAAAAAGCTGAAGTACAATTTTCTTTTTCCTTTGCCATCTTTACCTCCCTCTGATTCTTAGGAAGAATGAGGAAAGGGAAAGGAAGCATAAGAAATGGCTTACTCATTTGATATTTTTCTAGCCAACTTTGTTTACTGTCCTCTTTTTGGGATCAGACTAAATCTTTTCTCATTCCATTTACATTTTTTTTTTTTAAATTTTTTATGTTTTCTCTTTTATTGGTATTGATTACCATACATTATAATAGCTAGCACATATTATGTTAATCTGTTAAAAAGAAGACATGTCTTCTTTCATGCACAAGCAACCCACACCAGATATGGATTTGTGTCTGTACAGAAATTCCTGTCCATGTCCAAAGTCATGTTTTTAGTGCTTGATTTTCAGTTGGGATCTACACCTTGGTTGAATTCAGTTGGGTTGAATTTTCTGTGCTTAATTTATCAACCACTGTTGCACTTGTAATTATTAATTTGAATTTGTATTCATTTTCTGCTTCTGCAGAAAGCGAGCGTAATCGCTGCAACTATTACTAGCTCTGTTGAGAGAAGAAGATTGTTTGCCCAGATAAATAGTTTCATTGCTGCTTTTATTCTTGCCGGACAACTTACCTTGACGGTATGTTATTTATAAGATGAATTTCGGCTGTCATTTAGATGTTATATCATGGTGTTACAACAAAGAATATGAGAAATAATGTCTAAAGAACTTACTTAGATCTTTGCCTCCTGAGGGTGCATGCCTCATGGTTAGTTTTATGCTTATATCTGAATTTGAGGTTTTGTCTTCAATAATGAAACTAATAGGCCTTTTGAGAACATTATAAAATATAGCTCATTTAAGGCCTGAAAAAAGGACAAGTATTTGGTTGGCAGCTGATGGATATATATATCTATGTTTATATGCTGTAAACCTCTTAAATGGAATTTCTCTCTTTCTCCACCCCTCCTCCCTTTTTTATATAGAGGTAACAAAGAAACAAATGTACAAAAGAAGAATCTAAGGAGTATGCAGGTTGTATATCCATTCCTATTTGGAGCTGGAATGAATAGAGACTTTGGGAAAAAAATGAGCAAAATTTCTAGCTCCCAATCATGAGTACATCTCACAAACATGGGGATCCACTGGATTCCTCCATTTCTCATCTCAATGTAATCCAACACCATGGTCTCTTTGCTAACTACTAGCTGAAACAACATAGGATATAAGGATGCTACACTCCTATCAGAGCACCACACATCCTCCCAGAACCTAATTCTTCTGCCATCACCTAAACCAAGCCCCCCAAATCTAGAGAAGAATCCCCATCCAAGTCTAATTGCCTTCCAAAGTACACAACCATACGAATGATGACCCTAATCCTTCAATGTCTTTTTTATTTTTAGTTTGGGTGAATTTGGAGGGGCCCAGGTGTGGTAAATCTAGATGGTACCTATATTCTGCTGACTTAAAATTCTTCAGGCTTTTAATGTATTGTTGAGTTTCTGTTAGTAGTTTTGAAAATCCATAATGACTGACTCTAGTACAAAATCAAGACTTCTAACCTTGAGAGGTGGCAGTACGCTTGGAGATCTAGGAAGTGCCATATATCAGTTTCCTTAGCAATTTAATTATTGTTTTATGCAAAACTCATTTTGTCAACTGCAGTTGTACACGTACTAATGTTTGTTAAATATATTGGAATTGTGATTCCTATTCCTATTTCTTGACATGTAATGAGTTTCCATGCATTTTAAGGCATCTTTGAGAAAAAATACGTAACTTTTTGAAGGAAAAATAAAGACATTTTTCCTAGGAGCTAAATCATCTTAAAGTTGTATAAATTTTCTGCAGTTTTATGTATTGTGCCCAGACGTTGCATTTTTTAAATTCAATAGGACATAGGATCAATATCTCCAAGTAATATATATGTCCTGCAAGTTAATGAAATAAATGTATCATCATCTATTTAACTTTTGTTATTTATGTTGCTTTCATTTGTTAAAATACAGGGGCGCGTTCTTACTGTTGCTGGGGTTACTATAGCTCTTTGCTCTGCTCCTTTTGTTTCATTCTTAAATTTGATTGCTATTGCCATTTGGCCAACTTGGGTAGCCATTGCTGTGTCTGAGACCTTGCGAAAGGTATGTCTTGTGTAAATGCGAGTTGTGTTTTCCTTCTTAGACCCATTTTTTACTCATTCTGCAGTCATCCTCTGGTTTTATTGTTGACTAAATTTCACTCTCCACATATTCATTCTTAAAGGGAAATTATGTTGTGTTTAGGAAGAAAGATGGCTGAAGTTGAAGGTCAATATATGATTGTTAAGTAGGTTTTAAAAATTCCGACTTTATTATTGTGCAGGTTGTTACTTATGTTGTGACCAGGCCTGGAAGAGAACTCCTATTTACAGTTGTCTCTCAGGATGAGAAATACAAAGCAAAGGCATGACCCCTTTTTTCCCAGAATTTATTTTTGTTTTTGTTTTAATCACATAGAAACTTTTGGCAGCTGGTTGTGTTTATGTAAATTCAGAAGTCCTGAATTTAGTTTTAGAGGTTCCTCAAGTTGAGATAGGGCTTTGATCTAAAGAGAAAACATGGCTTCATAACATGCCATCTGTTATAGGAATACATTGTTTCAGTGTGTGACTTATGCTACATTAATTGGATGCCACACATAAAGGGTTAATAGCAAAGCTCATCAATACACTCTCTGAGTATATACTACTGCAGGTGTGTATAGATGTAGTTGTTCAAAGACTTGGAGATGCTACCGCTGCAGGGATGTACAAGCTACTTTCTAGCACTCTCAATGGGAGAACGTCAACTGTCTCAATATATGCCTTACCTGTATGTGTATAGTTAACTTTACTTCTCTCTTCTTTTTTGTTCCTTATATTCTTTTTGGTTAAGGTGAGATTCTGGAGAATTTATTCACCTTTGCTTCCACTACTCAGGTGTGCTTATTGTGGATAGTCACTGCATTCCATTTAGGACGCCGTCAAGCACAGCTTTCAAAGCTACAAACTTCCCCCACTTCCTAAAATGTTGTAAAATTTTAATGTACATTAGTTGCAGGATATAGGATACAAATATAAAATTTTAAAGTTTTGAAATGTTCTACAAGCAGATTCATAGATGTACACTTTTTTTCTTTCATTTCTTTTCACTGGAAATAATGATGGTTATTAATTCATCAATGATCTGGCACAAAAAGGCCAATTGTACTAAGATACGCGATGCATGTACACTCTTGATTCGCACCATCTAATACCTCCATTGAATGCTCTCATTGCTAGCTGGCTAGTAGAAGGGGAAACAAAAAAGCAAAGTGATTCTTGCACTTCTGTCCATTTGGTCTACTTAAGTGCACTTAAGAATGAGAGGGTACTTATTCTAAATCTGAATTAATCAAAATATATAGATCTCAATCTTGTTCCAAATTCTACTAAATTTTAGCAATTTAATCTCAAATTTGTTACATGTTACACATATATTTAATGAATCCAAACTCATCTATTTATTTATTTTATTTTGCTCAAAAAGAGAAAATTTAACATTACTTATTGTTAAGTTCTAAAACATTAATTTTTATGAGGGTTGTTGCTTCTTATATAGATGTATGGGTTGAGCTTAGCCTAGTTCTTTTAATCGTATAGGATTTAGAGACCAACATGGACTCTACTTTGAATATGGTACATAATTGTGATTTGTTTTGATAGATTGATAATTGTGATTTGTCAGTATTAATAAATTATTAATGCTGATGTAAAAAATTGTGAAGCCTCCAAAGTGAGGTGGCAAAATTTTCTGAAGTCCAAAAAAACTCAAATGTCTTCGCCTTTTATAGATTATATAGACAATTTTTTTTTTTTTTTTTTTGGATAAATAACGGAATTGGAATTGTATTAAAATGAAGCCCAGTGCCATCTTGGTCAGATGACCAAGATTATATAGATAAATAATTGGTCAGATGACCAAATGTCAAAAACTATTGCAACTGCTAAACCCCCAGTGCCATCTTGGCAGCTCAATTTTATTTGCTTCTTAAATACATTATTTGAATCATAAATCATACATACACAATTAAAGCTAGATTTTAATTCTTTCCAAGAGAGGCTGGTAAAGTATACTTGAAAAGCTCCAACTTTGAGTGCAGGCCTGAAATTGCCCCTGTACCCACTCTATGTTTCATTATCTTGCTATTTATTGTTGATAAGATGCTGGGAATTTCTAATGGCATGGAAACCTGTAAGCATGAACATTGTATCAAAATATCAATATGGTTGGAAACTTAAGCCAAGCACATGACTAATTTTTTTGGATGAAAATGACAAATTCATTTGGTTTGGCTCCGGTAAAATGATGACTCAGCAAACTCAAATGAGTTAAAGAGAAGTAGAAAAACATTTCAATCATCCATGCAAAGAATACTACATCATAGAGACAATACTGCATTGTTTACTGTACTTGTGACAGCTACAACAAGTGGGAGAAGGAGGGTTCAAACCTTGGTTCTCCTCATAAAGGAGACCAGAAAAATGCTACTAAGCTACAAGGATCTTGGCATTGCTGGCAAATATAAGATGTAGCAATAATGAACACATGAAGAGGTTGCAAGAAAAAAGTTAAAAGTTAAGGGAGTTCAGAAAGACATCCCATATGGAATTAAATTAAATTCCATGAGTCTCTCTTTTTTTCTTTTTTCGTTTTATTTAGGTCATACATGTGTTTTGCAGGTGTTTGAGGAAATCCAGTAAGCATGTTGAATATCAAAGGCCAAATGTCGCAGCAACTTAAACTACATTTTTAAGAAAGACATATTTCACTTCTTTAGAAGGTGACTAAAGAGAAGTCATGCTCACATCAAGTACATCTGCTTATTACTCAAACATATAGTCCTTGGAATGACCAGCTCCAATATATTAGGAGCACAGCTGTGAAATTTCAGATTAGGCTGAAGGCATTTTAATTTTAAAAGGAGAATTCTGATATAAAAAAATTAAAAGAAGAAGTACTTACCTAAGTGCTCAACTTCCACGGAGGGAACGGACACGGTCTTGAATCAAGTTCCTCTCCCAATCTGCCATACCCTCAAATGCATTTTCTGGAAGATTCTCAAAAGGCTCTTTCCATGGATCATTCTTAGCTAGATCATAAGTAGCTCCACGTATTGCTCTCTTATTGGGGCCACAAGGCCTTTTTGCAGTTAGTGTATCATATGCTGTATTCAACTGTCACATTGCCGCAAATAAAAAAATGTTGCAACTTCTTAAAAATCGTCTATCTAAGAAACCTTTCAAACATCTCTATACTCAGTTCAATATGCATACTTCCGAATTCAAATCAGTTTCATGTAACATTTTAAACTTCAACTCAGCCTCAAAACTAAGTTGCTATAAATGTAGAAAGTGCTGTATTTTCCAGAGCATGTGAAGGAATGAACATAGAGACTATGCACATATCTTTTCAAGAAAAAGGTATGACAATATACAAAAGAGTGAAAGACTCACATTCATCCCACAAAACCAGAACATGTAAGAGATTGCAACAGCTGGTGCCCTCCCCAATCCAGCAGTGCAGTGCACATACACTTTTCCTTTCCCCTCAAAAATGGCCCATTCCAGTGATGAAACAGCTTTAGGTAATCCACTTCTCAATGAATCTGGATCAAAGTCTCTTGCCTACAATTCATATATAGTAACTCAATTACTCAAAACACCATAGATCTCTCAGATCTCAATGTGATTGATTAATCAATTTATCTATGGGTTTCCACCAATACTAAAGAAAAAACTTAACAAATCATTCATCCCAAAGAATTTTGAGTTTTGAGCATAATCTTTCTCCAAAGTTTTGATTCCAAGTAGATCAAATGCCTAGAAAATCATATTAATTCAGCAGTGTAGGACTTCAGTTTATGCCAAATCACTTGTATCTATTATCATTTAAAAAGTAGTGCTACAAGAAAAATTTACTTACAGGCCTCCTCATGTGACGGATTCCAAGTTCTTTGCATCTTTTTATTATTGACTGCAGGTCAATTCCCCAATATTCAACATCCTTGTCCTGCTGCAAGTTCAAAATATATGCCACATTCTCTTCCTTTTTTAGGTGATCTATATCTTCAGGTTTCTGTGGCTGGGAGCCCACTATTAGATTTTCAGTTATCAGGGTATAGTTCATGCCTGCACATTGATCAGTGAGGAAACCTGAATAAAAAACACGGAACTCTTTTTTTCTGTGTCTGAGATGTTCATTCAAATGAGTTATCCACATGGTCATTTATATCAAAGGCAAAACCCAGATACCATAAATCAAACCTCTCTATTTCTCCCTTTCCTCAAATCATTGTCACTGTTATTCTGACAAAGAGATATTGCTCTAATTAGCTACTTTTACTCAAATAAACAGATCTCAGAACCTATATTATCAATAACGTCCAGCAAAATGGCTTTGTCAGCTGCTGCATATATGATTATGCTATGTATGAATGAATATTATTGCATCATAAGTTGTTCAAACAGTCAAATTCCTTTGCTGAAAAGAAAAGGAAAAAAGAATCTTTTTTTTTTTTTTGTGAAGAAAAAAAAAAAATGATAATAGTGCAATGCAGAACTTTTTCATTGGTACCTTTTCAAACTGTTTTTGTTGGTCAAGAAAACTATATTTTCCTGTCAAACTGGCATGACAAATACTTAAAAAAGTTGCTCTTCTAGCACCTTTATCTTTTGTAGGGTGGGGGAGGAGAAGAAGCTAGAGTAAAAGAGTCAATTAACACCATTACTTTTATTTACTTCTCTAAAAGGTATCACTATCTTAAAGCTCAACTATAGACTAACATAGAAAGGCCAAATCGAAAAAGGGAAAAAAGAAAAGACTCTCATAATGCCAATTCGAATTGAGTTATTAAAGACCTGAATGAAACATTTGCTAATAGCTGTAAAACCAAACAATTAATAGAAGACACATAGCTACTATATGCCAATGTAACAAAATTCATAAACCAGTCTGTCTATTCCATAAATTGAACTCACCATGCCACTACCACCGTTAATTTTTTCATTTCCTGGTAACAAACTTACCAATATTAAAGCCTCTTCTTTTATATATACACAATATGATTTGAAACTTATAGCATTCGTTCTACTAATGAGTTTCAAATTCAAAATCTTTATTTGATGACAGGAGATTTTACTAGTTGAGTTAACCTGGATCTCATATTTTGAAACTTGAAAGAAGATAACTATACAGCCACACATATAGGTGGACCAAAATCCTATATGACAATGAAATGTGAATTATTATCAAGAAGAAGAAAAAGGGAATAGAAGAGAGCTGACCAAGATCATGATGATACTCATAAGGGTTCCTCATCATCCCCTTCATAGCAATGTTGTACTCTTCCATCTTGTTGGTCTTTGAATCGGAGGCTTTTTTGCTTGTGTGTCTGTGCTGCTGAATCCCAGTCTGAGTCTCAGGTAGTTTACAATTAATCTTTCTCAAGCTTGAGCTACTCTTGGAAATGGACACAAAGGAATAGCATGCAGAGTTCATCAATATCTTCTTGTTTTCAAGAGGAGCTTTGAGAACTGAATAAGAAAACAAGCTGTTACCGATACTACCCATTTTACACGCTCGACTACAACTTCCAAGCTACTGTACCTCTTTAGTTCTTAACTTTGTTTGTCTGACTCACGGGTGATTGGGGTGCTAGATTTTTTTTTTTTTTTTTTGGCTGAATGGGGTGCTAGATTTTATGTAGGAGCTAACTTGTCTCAGATGATTTGACTATAATGACCTTGCTTAGTGCTAGATTTTTTTTTTTTTTGAAAACGTGCTAGATTTTATGTGTGTGTGTGTCTTTTTATTTTTTTTGAGAATCATGTGTGTGTCTCTATGAGGGCGTTTGGATAGCAATTATCCAGCGTCTGCATTTTCTCAAAGCGCATTTTTTCCTTTTTATTTTTTTATTTTTTATTTTTTGCCGCATTTGTTGATTTTGGGAGACAATATTTACTGTTATGAATTGTGTATGTACTGTTTATGCACTGTGCATACACTGTTTACGTATTAAAAAATATTAAAAATGGGTCTCACGGTACTATTTACACATTTAAAAATTATTTTGCTACAGTGTTTTCAGTTTTCAGTTTCAGCAACAATAAGTTCAATCTAAACGGATCCTAAGTGTTTGGATTGGGCTGAAAGTGGCTGAAAGTTTTGTTGCGTTTTCAAGTTTTTTTTTTTTTTGGTTCCAGCCACACTATTTGACCAAGTCAACCGTGAACAGTGCATTTGTGTACTGTTTATGGATCCACAAATTCCACTTTTCAACAATTTTTTCATTAAAAATGGGTCCCACGATACTATTCACACATTTATAAATTATTTTGCTACAGTGTTTTCAGTTTCAGCAAAAATAAGTTCAATCCAAACGGACCTTATATATATATACACACACATTTTAAAAGGTTTTTATGTAGGACATTGGTGACATCTTCCATTTCATTTCTTTTTTTTTTAGAAGACATTTCCTTTCTTTCTTTATTATTTATTTTAGTTTTTAATTTAATATTTTTTTGGGGAGAAACGGTGACAATCTTGCTGGTATATATATGAAGGTCAAATTCTAGCCATTCACTACCTGATGAGGGCTATTCAAGACTTGATCAGAAACCGCCAACCTGATGGAACTAATTTGTCAATAGCCCAATTTGAAGCTCTGCTGGTTTAGAGATGATTTCTCTTTTGTTCATAATGTAATTTTTTTGTCTGACAATGTGGCTTGATGGGCTGCCTATTGTAATTGGGATGAGCCTATTGTAATTGAGATGAGTCTATCTCTATCTCTTTTTTTCTTTTGTAAGTCTTAGTCCTAAAAATTGGAGATAATGATGCAAATTGGTTAAGGGAGAAGAAAATATTTTAATACTTTATGCTGTTTTCTCTTTCCATGTGGAAGTAGGATTTATTTCCCTTTTCAAGTTCAATTAAAATCTTTTTCCTAATTGAATTGGGATTTTAATTTTAATTTTAATTTTTTTTAATAATTAAATTGTTTTTCCTTTCTCAAGTAGAAGTAGGTCTATTATTTCTTTTTCTTAAAGGAGTAGGATAAATTCTATTCCTATATATACTTTTTATATGGAGGAGAATTATGATGGGTTTTTTAATAAAAGTTTGTTAAATAGGTTTTCTTTATTATTTTGCCTATTAGCCTAGTGTTTTTGTAGAACTTAGGTTGCATCAGTTTGGGAACCTCATTAATTTCCTTTTAATTTATTCTTTTATATATATATATATATATATATATGAATCAATCGATCAAGTCTAGGCTTTATATTAAGAAAAGAAGATTTTATTCAAGGTTTTTCATTTTAGGCTCATCTTTCGTTGAAGATAATTGTATACGATTGGGTCATTCCAAGATACAGGAACTTAGATTAAGTCGAAATGGGCTAAAGCTTTTATCATATCCGTGGGCCTAGTTTTTAGTGAAACGAGTAAGAATTAAAAGGGCCCATTTTGTTGGGACTTGGGAGCTAAAAATTTAGCCCATACTCGTTTTAGGTCGGCAAGCAGGCAGTATAAAATAATAAGTATTTGAGTGGGATTCTTCATCACGATGTTGATGATGGCTTCGGAAAAGGAAAAGAGAGAAGCAGAGGATGATTGTGCAACAAAACTGTACATATATTAAAGCCATATTTATAGCTCAGTATTATATTCACTATATGAGATTGCTATACCAAACCCTCTCCCTTCTCCTCCCTCAACCAAATCCGAAGCAATAAATAACCCCAATCCACAAGATTAAAGAGGACACAGCTGAAAGCCCATTGCTGACTAGCAAAGGGAGAAACAAAAAACATTTTGCACTTTCAATGCATGCATTGGTTGTGCTTTTCTACCTGTCAACTTACTCAAATGATATTGGTATTCATCCAACTCAAGTTGTTGCTCTAATAATCATAGCAAATATAATTTCAACTCAAATAAAATCACAAAGGTTATGAGTTCAACCCATTTGCATAATGTTTGCCATTCATGACAGAGACAGAAGACAAAGTACGATCTAAGCTTATAAATTTTAAAATCTACAGTTCTACGGCGGATGATTGAATGTTACAATACACTTTTAAGCCATATATAAAAGGTTCTTTTTCTGAGATAGAAGGGGATTTAAAAAGAAAAATGGACATTCTTTACGCTACATTTGTTAAGTAATTTAACAAATTGGACTAGGCTATTGGTGTTTCAATCTCAGTGTATCCTACTATTAAGTTGTCCACTCCCAGATAACAAGGTTGCTAATTCCCAAAAATTATAATACTGAACTTAAAAACATAAAAGTTGCTCAACAAACATTTCATTGTGTTCCAGGTAAACTTGTTATAGAAAAGATTCAAACAATTCAGAGTCACAGATATGCGATTTAGGTGCAATAATAGCGGGTCAGATGGCAAAATGTCACTAAATTGGAAAGCTTCCGCAACTGTTAAACCCCTAACGCCATCCTGGCAGCTCAGTTTTATTTGCTGCTTAGATATTTAAGTTGTACATACACAATTGAAGCTAAATTCTAGACTTCTAGTCCTTCCACAGAGAGAATGGTAAATTATACTTGTAAAGCTCTAGCTTTGAGTACAACTATGAAATTTGCCCCTATACCTGCACTATGGTTTGTTAAGATGTTAAGAATTTCTATTGGCATTGAAACCAGCAAGCATAAACATTGTAATAAAAAATATCAATATGGTTGGAAACTTAAGCCAAGCGAATGACTAATTCAATTGAGTTAAGTAGAAAAACATTTCATCATCCACACAAAGAATACCATAGAGACGACACTGCATTCAGTGCATTGTATATATATATATATATATATATATATAAGTTCTGAGGTACATGAGATTTATATTTCTATGATAAGATGTGATGTGATTGAATAAGTAGTTGAGAAATGAGTTGCTGAGAATTCTTTTGTACCACTAAAATGTTGTGATACTCTTATTAAACAAGCTTTAGACTGGTGAAGCAGAAGTTTTAGGCCTACAGAAAGAACCACTACAAGACTATTGGCCATTCGAGAAGCTTTGTCCGGTGCCAAAGCAACTGATTTTGACAAGAGCTAATTTGATAGAAGTCCAAAACCAAAAAATTTAAAGCCAAAGAAGGATTTTGTAGAGCTTCACTGATGGATTTAGAATTGCCTTCAATTTGTAATCATATATATTTCTTGTTTGGTAGAAATCGGAGATTTTGCATGACTGACATCATATAATTTCTTTTTCATATTATAATATTTTAACGGCCCTCCTTTATATGTTAATTAGACTATTTATCCTAATTGTAGTCTTAATTATTTGGTATTTATCATCAATTTATTTAATAGTTAGCTTGTTTAATTGTCGAACTTAATTATAGTCATGAATTTGGCTCATTTACTATAAACAGTTGGCTTACAGTGGCACTTGCTGTTCAATATTCCAAGTTTCCAACCAATAAAAAAAAATCATTGCTTTTTTTTTTTTTTATCATCAATATTAATCATTGCTATTAATGTTACCCTGAAGTATATTTCATATTTTCAGTCATATAGTCTAGCACCGTGCAGTGCTTCTCTTGGCTTTTGATATTTTAGGGAGCAGTGATTCTCATCCCTGCTGCCCATATAAAAGCGTGATTGGGCTAGTAAAGAAGTTGGGAATCTCAAATGCAGATTTTCATTCATCTTTTGTGAATAATGATGATGTATCTCAAACTTCATATCTAACAAGGTTGAAACCTTTTTTTTTTTTTTTTTTTTGAGAAACAGGTTGAAACTTGAAATCACGATAAAAGTCAGAGTGCCAAGCTTGTTAAGGTTAAGTGTGCTTTTAGCTTTAGTTTAAAAGGTCAGTTTATTTTACTATTTAGTTTATTTTTGTTACTATTCATGAGTTTCACTGCACTTTTTGATATTATTTATGGGTCTCACTGTTCTATTTCAGCTAACTTTTACTTTTATTTACGATACTTTTAGTAAAAAGTTTTTAGTTTCAGCAAAATAAGTGGATCTCAAACAGACCATAAGGTTAAGGTTTTACACTTTGGGTGTGGTTTACCTCTTGTATTTTTTTAACTGGACATGTTCTTTTATTTTAAATATACAATGATGTGTGGTAGTGAGTTTTAATCTTCACATTTTATTTAGTTAGTGAATGATATAGCAGTCCCTAATTAAAACAAATTAAGATTTTTTTTAAAAAGTATTAGAAGTAGAAGTAAACCGAATCTTTACGCTTTTACTTGTTCATTTTGACACGTGTACTTTTTCTTTTTCTTTTTTTTTTTTTTTTTTTTTTTTTTTTTTTTTTTTTTTTGTGGTGAGGGTTAACTTGGGCCAACCCTCGTAATTGATAAGCACAGAACATTGAGTTTGAGCCCAATCTTGTATTTTCTTCTTCTTTAGGTTGAACCCATTTAAAACCCATGATGCAAATCAAGTATTGCCAAAAAAGGTTCCTCTCCCTCTCACTTGCCAAAATTATGTCAACATCTAATCAAAGTTTATCAAATGTCAAACCACATTTACTTCTTCCTTTTTCTATTTCCCAGATGCTCTTCACACATTTTCTCCTTTTTACCAGTGCTCCTCCCTGTATTTGACTGACGCTAGAGACATCAAATAACACAGCTTTTATTGCAACTAGCTGACGTGAGTGGGCATTGGGAAATGTTATTCATTTCCTTTTTTTTTTTTTTTTGGTTGAGAAAACTTATTAATTTCCTTCTGAAACCTATTTTAGTTTGCTTAATGTAACGAAATATTTTGGTATTAATTGAAAATTTTTAAAAATATTATAATATATATAATTATATATATACATATAATTTTATACCAAATAAATTTATCTCATCATAATCATAAGAATAGTTCTAAGATCACATATTATTTTATAATTTTTTTTGCCACAACTTTGAGGTATGAGTAATTAACTATTATTTACATATGAATCTGCTATTTTTTCTTTACCAATCTCACTCTGTCATGTCATAATTATAGTAAAAAATTGTGAAATTGTGTGTTTCTAAACTTTTTCTAGTGAGATGAGAAATTTGTGTTAGGCAAATTTTTGTATGCACTTCTGCTGAAAAGAAAAAGGAATACTGGTAGAGTATCTTTGCGGATTAGCACAACTTTTGGACAGCAGGTCCCATACCAATAATCCATCAAATTAGGACCTGAATGCGTGTTCTATTATCATCAACAGCTTAAATTCTATTCATCCAACAGTTTATAAATAATAATTAAAGAAAAAAAAAAAAGAGAGTTTCTTTTGTGTATGAAAAAGCTCCAAAATATGGGCTTTTAAGGTGACACATGTACTTTCTTGTGGCCCAAAGAAAAAAAAATGACAAATGCTCCATGTTTTATGTCATATCATATCAACACTCAGGCAAGAATTTGTTCTATTTTTCACCTTAATTATGCTATCATCTAGCAAACAGAATAATAATCCATTATGTTTGCAAGCTGTTGCAAATATGAGCTTTTGGAATTCAATCTTCTTGCAAAGCTTCATTGCTACTAGAATCATTATGTGTACCTACGTTGGTACGTGATAAAATATTTCAATTTGTAGGCCAAAATTAAGGATTCTTTTTTTTTTTTTTCTTTTTTTTAAAAGCGAGAATGACTCCTTGATTGACTTAGTTAATCCCATTTTCCCCCACTAATTAATGCCACGGATAAGTATTTTGATCTGTTTTGGCTAATCTTGAATTCTTAATTCCCCACTTAAACACTGCCCACTTTGATAATTGATATGATCTTTGAGCACAAATGAGTAGTGGCTGCCTCTAATGGGGGGCCAAATCAAGTTAAGGTCTTCTCAATCCACACTCATATTTTTCAGCCTTGAAAATCACTTCTCGTACCGAATCTTTAACTTGGTTCTGTCCCAGTTGTCTCAACAAAGTGGCAAGTATTGTTACCTAATCAATTCAGTATAGTTTATAGCATATGATCTTATCTCATGGGAAAAGAAAGTATAGTTTATAGGTTTGTATTTTTAATTCTTATTACTAACATGCTTCTATTATAAAATAAGAGAAAGTACTTAAGGAGTAGATTAAACAACTTGTTAAATCCAAATCTAGTCAGACAAACACAAGTTGGACCAAAATTTACTCCCCAAAAAATGAAATAAATTAATTATATAGAGCCAGAGAGACCTTTTTTTTCTTTTCCTTTTTTGAGATATTCAATCTTCAATGTTCAAATGAATCATAACTCATAACTCACAGGCTGGACCATATTTCTCATGGACAGAGTCACAGAGTACCTAAAAAAGCAGGAAGCAATAAAATGCAATATTTGATTGATTCACTGCCTGCCGTACACTGCTTGCCATTATTTTGAGACCCCCATTTTTTTTGAGAGAGAAAGCGACTAGAGCACTGATAAAAGATTCTAAGAAATTAATACTATCTTCCCGTTTTCATATACAAAGAATTTTATACTACCATGTCCAATGATGTAAAATACAGGACGTAATCATAGAACAAGTTTTCATACTATCTGTGACATGCCAACCAGAACCATTCTATTGATTATTATTGTATTACTTGAAAAATGAAAATCCACCACCGTCCATTTGACTCAATTTCATTGTCAAAAACTATAACGCGTTCACAGATTCCTTTTTTTATAGACATGCCAACCAGAACCATTCTATTGATTATTGCTAATCAGATTTTAAACATGTTCGCTCTAAAAATAATAATTAAAACATGTTAATTGGATTGAAAACAATGCGGGAAGATAACTTTTTGGTGGTTGTAAAAGAGGAGAAATAAGGCCAATGAACTTAGGTCAATTGATATCTTCTAATCTTTCCAATTAAAAAGGTATCATTTTTTAATAAAAAATGAAATGGATACAGAAACCACAAAAAATATAGCACGTTTATTCCTAGCAAATAAAAAAGAAAACATATTCACATTTGCTTCTGAAAAATAAGCTTGAATTTACCTTGAAAGTCTAATTAAATGTTCCGTAAAATTTGATAGACAATAAAATATATTCTACTAAAATATATCCTAACTGATTCTTAACCATAATAGGACTCTAATTTGATTGTAAAAGCATTAAATGTATTTAAAAATGAAGAAATAATAACCCTAAACTTAAAATTATGAAAATTACATTAAAAAAAAAAAACAAAATGAATCAATTATAGAAATCAAATTGCAAATTCTATCTTACGTCAAAGAGGAAAGAGGTCTAAGAATTCGACCTTAATGTCTTACCAACTTAATGTGGAAAAAATAAAGAAAAAGAGGAGATTTGAAAGCAATTTATATATTTTTTTTTTACAATCCCACCATGGAAACCATTTTTTCCACAAATTCCTAATCCCACACCAATTAAAAAAAAAAAAGGCACAATTCTATTACTGCAATAAAATCTTAAACATCAAGTGCCTTTACATCACTAGGGTCTTCTTCTCTACCATGATCACGTGTCCCATTGACTTCAGCCTTTACAACACGACCTCTCACTATTCCAAGCTTCACCAAAAGCTGCTCAGCCCAATCCCACAGGTGCAACACAATGTAGGTACCAATCCCACCAATAAGCCCATACGCTATTGAATAAGTCAGAGGCATCAAAATCATAGTCACAAACGCTGGGATCGCTTGCCTCATATCGTTCCAATCAATCTCCACCACTGATTTCATCATCAAAACTCCCACCAATATCAACGGCGGACCTACCGCCCAGGCTGGAATTGACGCAAGTAACGGCGTGAAGAAAAACGCCAAGAAGAAATACCCCGCCACCGTCAGCGCCGTTAATCCCGTCCGCCCGCCTTCCCTTATCCCGGTTGACGATTCAATAAACGCCGTCACTGGTGACGTCCCTAATAACGAACCCACAACTATTGACGTGGCATCCGACATGAAAGCGAAATATTGTCCCTCGAAATCTCCGTTTCGGTCCACAAATCCGGCGAATCGGGCCATCGAATACAACGTACCGGTCGTGTCGAGGATGTCCACGTATAAAAACGTAATCAGGGCTTGCCAAAAATACCCTTTTCCTATACTCGAAAAACTCAGAGCTCCAGCTGTGTTTTTTATCGCATGCACGTCAACTACCTTTTTGAAATACTCGTACGCCGAGTTACCGGCGTCCGTATCGGGAAACTCGGTCACCTGTGTGTTTCGGAACCACGAAACCGCCGTTACGAAAACTATACCGTAAATCATCGCACCCTTAACGTCTTTCACCAAACAATAAGCTATGATGACGAAGCCAAGGATTCCGAGCCAAAATGTCGGGCTTTCCATTGTGTTTCGGAGACAGTAAATACCGCCCGATACGGTACCGCCCGGTAACAAACTAACGGTTCCGTTAGCGGCAGTTATGACAGGTGCTAGTGAAGCGCGAGAGGAAGCTGGACAAGCTCCGAGAGTGATTAGGGTTGAAGAACTGTACCCGATAAGTCCGATTCCTTCGTTGTTTTGCAACCCGATAAATGCTAGGAAGAGTCCGATACCGGCGGAGGAGCTGATTCGGACTGGTTTCGGGACGAGTTTAGCGAGTTTTGCACGTAACCCAACTGCCGAAATGGCTAAAAAGATTAACCCTTCGATGAACACGGCGGCTAGAGCACTTTTATAGGATACACTACCCGACCCGTGAAATCCGACGACTGTGTAAGCGAAATAAGCGTTGGTACCCATACCCGGAGCCAAAGCTAAAGGAAGGTTCGCAAAGGCACCCATTATCACACACCCGATTAGAGAAGAAGCCACGGTGGCAACGATCAGGTCCTTGCGTATGCGTTCGAGGCAGGCCGAGTAACCAGGATTAACAGGGTCGAATTTGCATGACACGTCGGGTTGGACGACCCGGAGGTTCGACCCGGTACAGCTGGATACGGGTATGGATTGGTCAGAGCAGAGTGGGATACAGTCGGAGACCGAACAAGTGCCACCGGAATCGGTGAGTATGGAGGCGTTGACTGCGAGGATGTAAGCCATGGTGAGAAACGTGGCTGTTCCGGCTCGGAGCTCCGTGGTGAAACTGGTGTTTCTTTCGGCTATCTTGAACCGCTTGCCCACCCAGCTTTTTTCCACATAGGTGTTTAGGCGTGTCAGGGGTTTCTGGTTCTGAGTCACCTGAGTCTGAGTTTGAGACTCATCCATGTTGATGATATTATGGGTCCCAAATGAAAGGAATGGAAAAAAAGAAAAAAACAACTCTGAACTTTGATAGGGTGGGTGTGTTTTGTTTTTGGGCTGTTATATTATATAGAGTTTAAAGAGAAGCAAGACCAAGATTAATGAAGAAATATGATTTATAATTTTATATGGTCGTGAGAGAGAGAGAGAGAGAGAGAGAATCTTTTATTTTTGGATATACAGGAGAGAAATACATAGAATCTTTAGGATTCTAAATAGGTTATGATTCTATTTATGAAGGGTTTTTTTTTTTAATCCTAAATTATATTCGTGAGTGTGAACAATTAATGAGTAAATGAGTTGTAGATTATTCAGCAAAAAAAAAAAAAAAAAAGAGTTGTAGATTACTGTTCCACTTAAGGTATTTATTAAGACTAATTGATCAAAAGAACAGACGTGTGTGAACAAAAGGCTTATAAAAAAACGGTGAGGAGAGACCCACGTGAATGTGATGCATGACAACTGTTGCTGGTTGTTGAAAAACCTTATAATAATATATCACCAAAGTGGCTCTAAATAACCCAAGCCCATCATGAATAATTCAGACTCGGCTCTATAAAAAATTTGTTTATATTTATTTGTTTATAATTAAATCAAGCTTGAACCTTAGTTTTAGGCTTGTTT
Source organism: Quercus robur (assembly GCF_932294415.1). NCBI lineage: Eukaryota > Viridiplantae > Streptophyta > Magnoliopsida > Fagales > Fagaceae > Quercus > Quercus robur. The sequence goes on along the minus strand of NC_065541.1, from coordinate 66,925,937 downwards.
AATAAACAAGCCAAGCTCAAGCAAAAAAATTTGTTCACGAACAATCCCGAACAATTCAAGCATAAACTCATTTATAAGTTTATATCTGTTATGTAAATATACTCATTACATATATCTTAATAATGACATGGCCAACATGAGACCACCGCCTATATTACCTAAATTTTTTCCTTCTCTTTAAACTGATCAAGAACCACACTTTAGACTATAGTTATATTTAAAAATAATTAATTAATTAAGTAGACCGCATATGATCCTTTCTTATCAATCATTTAAAGTAAAGTTATGAAATATGTTTGTATTTTCTCATTCATAATAGTTATAAATAGGTATTTTTCTAGTCCTTCACCATCTAATGTGAATGTAAAAATTGTATTTTGAACAATTGTTGAAACTGTAGACAAGGAATGATGAATAAATGAATTTAATTATATAAATTATTAATTTGAATAATAGCTAATGTGGGGACCGGTCAAAAATAACAGGTTAGGCCTTGGACCCGTCCGAGGACCCCAACCCATCCGAGGAGTCAATGTGACTCAAGCAATCCATATTCAAACGTCACTGGAAACAAAGACGACATGTCCGAGGAGGAATTTCTCCTCGGATACTGAAAATCCGGAGCAAATGTACATCTCAGCCACTGAAACCCCTCTCCTAGATACGTGAATAGGAAAGAAACATGAAATATCTAAGCAAAAGCTGCCATCGTCACATTGAATGCACTACAACTACTTTCCTGGCCGCATTAATGTGGAGAAGACCCCTGAACAGTGCTACCTTGGCTACCGCAACTCACAAAGAACTGAGAAGGGTGTCTGATGGGACAGGTGCTCAAGTAAGGGTTTAGATGATCGACAAGTGTAAAGCCCAGATGATAAGAAATGGCCTATATAATGTGTATAAGTCCCCGTAAGAGAGGGCATGGAAAAGGAGAGAAAAAAGACTATTGCATGTAAAGAGGTCCTGTTGCATTATTTGGTATCCAGAAATTAGGTTTTATCCTTATTATTCTGGGAGATTTTGAAGCATAATGACTTTGGTTTTGGTTCATATATTCCCTCAACCCATGCAGTAATCCGTTTAACAATTTAGAACTCTTGTGCAAATTTAAGGTACGTTCATAGTCTCGTATAATAACATCTATTGTTCTAAGTTCACCGCACGCTCATGCCCTTTTTTATTTGTTCGCATCGGTAGGATTGTTGCAAACATCAACTAAAGAAACAATAGCATTAACTTGGAGCAAAATATCGAAATTCTATCCACATCAGTCATAAAAAATGAAGAGATGAAAGAAAGAGAATTCTATATTAATGGGAGAGAAATAATACAAAGTCTTTGCAAAAGAACAAAATGTAAGACAACTCCCGTTTAAAAAAAAAAATGATACGGTAATAAAAACCCTAGGAGCTAAGCCTCGGCAGGAGGATTCTCTTTTTGCTCTGGCAGAGGAGGGGGAACGTCCTCAGCTTAGGAATCTGCCCCAAGATCCTCGGTGACTGACTCCTTAGCAGGATCCTTGGCCTTAGAGAAGGTTCTTTTGCCCTACCCTTGCCCTTGTTCTTCTCCATTTCCGCATCCTTGGCCTGGATAGCTACTAGACCAGGGCCCCCAGCAGTGTCAACTAGGGGGATAGCATCAGGAACAACCGTGACTTGCTCAGATGCTTCAGTGGCTTCAACAGGAAGCTTCAGTGGCTTCATCAAGCAACCTCAAGGCCAAGTCTGCGGGGACCCCTGCAGCATTAAGAGCGTGAGCCCATGAAATGATGCAGTAATCCCTGCATACCTCTGGTAGCTCCTCGGAAAGCCTGGCTTCAGTCTCCTCCGCCCCAAGCTGATAAGAAGCCTTCTTTTCAGCCTCGGCTGCTTCCCTAACTAGCTGAGCCTCTTCCTTGGCCAGCCGGGCCTCCTCATTGGCTTTCTGTAACGCGGCCGTAAGATCCAACACTGTTTTCTTTTCAATGGCGAGGTTAGTCTCGGTCACGAACAGTTTTTGGCGCTAGTCTTTAGCTTGAGTTTCAGCGTTCTTCAATCTGGCCTCAGCGCTCCTACGGCCCTTCTCAGCCTCTTTGAACTTCTTAGAAAGTTCATGATTCTCCTGCTTGAGATACCCTAAAGTCTTCTCCACCTCGGCACGAGAGAGAGCCTCAACGTCAGCCAACTTACGGTTGTTGTGGCAGTACTCCTCGGCCACAAACACTTGCTGAGTAATCTGTCCAGAAAACAACAAAACGACATGTTAAAATGTGATAGGGTTTAATGATTTTATCAAAGATAAGATGAATCACTTTACCATTGCAAGGTCCCTCTTCGGGGACAAGAATAGCTCAGGCTGCGAAAATCGCTTGTAAGCCTCCATGTCCCTAAGAAGGAGCACTGGCTACTCTAGGGCCTCAGCTATATACCCTGCTCGGCCCCTATTGTATTCTCGGACCGAGGCGGTATATGGAATGGCAACTCCATCTACCTAGAGTTTTGGGCTCCAAGTACGCGGATTAACGCGCACTTCAGCCCGGTCCACATCTTCCCGGCTCTCTACAGATGGAGCCCTTTTGTCCCTCTGCTCCCGGGTTGTTTTTTGCTGTTTACCCTGGCGGGGACTCACCTCGCCTTCCTCAAAGGACTCAATCGGCCTTTTCTTCTTTAGGTCCGGATTAACTTTTAGATCGAGATCGATAGGGAGTTGTGGAACAACGGGAGGAAGAATAGGGTCTGGGACTTGGAGGGCACCTTTGATGATTGCCCTTTGCCTCGGGAGACCATCAAATCTCGTAGGCTTTTTCCTTTGTTGGAAGCCATATTATCTACCTCCTGGTCTGAGGAGTCGTCCAAGCAAGCTATAACAAGTGGCACGCTGACCACTGAATTTCGGTCCTGCTCTCCCTCGGGATCTGAAAGCTCAATCAGAGGAGCTTTGGGATTATCCTCTTCAAAGTAGAACTCGTCTATCTCCTCCTCTAGAGAAAGACGAGATGACTCAGCTTCTCCTTCAGCTTGTGCGGCAACTTCAAGATTGTCTGGTGGAGGCAGTTGCGCAACTGGTGGAGAATTTTGAATGCCAGGTAAAACGACTGGCTTGATATCGTTTCGGGCTAAAAACTTGGGCTTGGATACGTCAATCCTAGCCAACCTCAGACTACCAGCTCTTATGGCTTGGCCAACGTCTTGAAAGGCGCGGGATAGGGGTTGGTAGCCCAAAATCAAATGAGCCGCACGCAGTTGCCCGTCCTCGTTAACGTAGATCTCTGACCTCAAAAGGTAGTTCAAGGCCGGAACATTTACGTGGCTCAACCGAGGAGCAACGTGTTCTTTATCTGCAAAATAGCCGAGAAGGATATTGTGGTTAGGTTATAAAAATTTTGTTTAATTTTTAAGCAATAGAGAATGAAGCTAAAGGGTTAGACCCCCTCCCTAAAGGATTGGCCCTAGAGGCGCCGCACCTAGATCTCCTGCCCGAGTTGGACAATGAAGACCATCGCTCCACTCTCCTGAGGCAATGAGGAAGTCATCCTTCATACCCTTATTGGATTTGGGGAGGCAGGAAATTAGCCTAACGACCTCGGACTGAGATTTAAGATAATACCCTGCCTTCTCGAGGTAGTGGCACTCGTACAGATGAACTACATCGTGCCATGCAAGGCCTAGACCCATCCGCTCGTTCAGGACATCTATGCTGCCTAAGATCCTGAACATATTTGGAGCGCACTGATGCGGTGTCAACCTATGGTTAAACAAGTAGTCCCGGGTAATCCTACGCATGGGAAGTGCCATTCCTCATTCTATAAAAGCAATCATGGGAATGATGACTTGACCCACTCCTCTATCTGTTAGCATTCCTTCTGGGGGACAATACTCCAAAATCACCCCTTGTGGGATACAATATTTTGCCTTAAAAGCCTCCATGGCGGCCGGAGTATCTACTAGATACTTGAATCTACCGATCTAAATCAAACCGGAGGGTCGAGAAACAAAACCGAAATGAAAATTGAGAGCCGAGGAGAAATTTGAAGCAACGAAGAGAGTAGAACTTACGGATGTCCTTACAACAATCACCGGAACGCTTAGAAATCTCTTCAAGGAAGGATGCTTCGCAGAAGTAGCTCTAGAAATTTAACGGTCGGAAGTGTTCGTGAATCTCTGGGCGCTGGAGTTCCCTAGACTTCTTATATGCTAGTAAAAAAGAAAAAACAAGTCTTCTTAGGGCTTTATATAGCAAGGGGGAAAAAGGGGATCGCTCTCGCTCAAGAACTCTGGGAAGAATGTCAGCCGTTAGATTTGCGCCTCGCCGTTAGATAAGGGAGACATAAAGCCGCCTGGAGTAAATAGTCGTGCCTCGTAAATTGTAGCACGTCAAAAGTAACTGCCCCCACACGTGTGAACCAGGAACTAATTAATCTCATCCCTTATAAGGTCAAAGCCCCGCTTTTCTCCTCGGAAGGAGATAAAAAACCTTAGTTTTGAGGGACTATTGTGGGGACCGGCCCAAAATAACAGATTGGGCCTTGGACCCATCCGAGGACCCCAACCTATCCGAGGAGTCAATGTGACTCAAGCAATCCATATTCAAACATCACTGGAAACAAAGACGACATGTCTGAGGAGGAATTTCTCCTCGGATACTGAAAATCCGGAGCAAATGTACATCCCAGCCACTGAAACCCCTCTCCTAGATACGTGAACAGGAAAGAAATACTAAATATCTAAAAAAAAGCTGCCACCGCCACATTGAATACCCTATAGCTACTCTCCTAGCCGCATTAATGTGGAGAAGACCCCTGAACAGTGCTACCTTGGCTACCGCAACTCACAAAGAACTGAGAGGGGTGTCTGATGGGACAGGTGCTCAAGTAAGGATTTAGATGATCGACAAGTGTAAAACCCATATGATAAGAAAGGGCCTATATAATGTGTATAAGTCCCCGTAAGAGAGGGCATGGAAAGGGAGAGAAAAAAGACTATTGCATGTAAAGAGGTCCTGCTGCATTATTTGGTATCCAGAAATTAGGTTTTATCCTTATTATTCTGGGAGATTTTGAAGCATAATGACTTTGGTTCTGGTTCATATATTCCCTCAACCCATGCAGTAATCCGTTTAACTTGCTTAAACCTAGTTCTTAAATCCATACTCTACAAGAATTCATTGTGTTGGACTTTTTGGACCAAGACTTGAACAACAAGGACTAAGCCACCAAATTGTTCCCCTACAGCTAATTATAAGTAAGACTAGATACATGATAAAATATGTATACTATTTTCTTTTTCTTTTTTCTTAATTTTAGAGATTTAAGCATTTAATAATATAATTTTTTTAGATCTCAAGCTCAAGAAATTAACCTGAGCTCAAGTTTGAGCTTGATATTAAGCTTGAGTTTGGCTTGACTAATTAATCAAGCCAAGCCAAGCCAAGCTCAAGCTTTCTGGCTTGCCCATGAGTTCAATGTCAAATACTATTTTTAGACTTGTCACAAGCTCAAGCCAAGCTTGAGTTTTTTATTTTTCTTGACGAACCAAGCTTGAACATACATTACTCGACAAAACTCAGCTCGTTTACCGCTCTAAAAGTGGCAAAGTCTCAAAATCCAAACTCTTCAATTACATGTGCCTTGTTTTATGAATTTTCTTTTGGAAATATGGAGATGATTTTCAAGCATATGTTTGGTTAAATCTCTTTATTTTTCTTCTTCTTTTTAAGGTTATGTGCATTATTTTGATAGGTATAACCGTATAAAAAAGAATTAGTAAGTTTAAAAAAAAAAAAAATTAATTCACAATGATATTCAATTTGCATTTACACATGCATGTGTGAGATGATAGCTGCGTAAATTGAGTATTACGAAATTTGTTGTAACCCTAACACCTCTTTTAACCTTATATATCCAACACAAGCTTTAACAAAGGGATGTAGTTTGATATTGGAATAATTATCATAGAACAAAGTTTAAACATTGTTTATATCTGCAAAATGATAACAATATCATAGATAAAAAATTTTACTTTCGATAAAAATAAAAATTAAAAAAATTTAAAAAAAAAGTCAAAAGGTATTAGACACAATGGTGAAACCAGAAATTTATCCTTGCAGGCCGAAGAAAAAATAAATAAATAAATAATTTTTTTTCTATGTATATACTATTTACTATATCCATACTAAAGTAGAATAAGTCTTAATAAACATAATTAAATGTGTAACACAAGTTTAATACTAATATTTTATAATTCAATAGTTTTTAACTTGCTCATAGACCTAGATTTTGAAATTAAAGTCACTACGTTTTTTAGAAGATAAATTACAACCTATTAATTAAGTAAAATTGTCAAGATCTTTGTAGCTCAATTGGTTGACATTTTCAGGTACTTCTATCAAAAACAACTAGTGTTCAACTCCTCCTTTCCCTATTGTTACTATCCAATTATCAAAAAGAAACTAAGTATAATAATTAAGATTTAAAAAATTATCCAATTATCAAAAACTAATTAAGTATAATAATTAAGATTAAAAAATTATTAGTAGGTTAAATATTGTAGAAATTCAGACAAACTATCATTGAATGCAAAAAAATATAATCAAATAACCAATCAAACATAACATTATTTTAATTATATGCTATATTATATATAATTATCAAATTAAGAATAATTTATTATATTTATATGTCATATTAATTCTCAAAAAAATGTCATATAGAATAAATATATATATATATATAAATTTAATGTAAAATAAGAAATAGAAGAAGAAGAGTCAAATAAATGGGAAGTATTTTTTTTTTTTTTTAAATAAATGGGAAGTAAAGAGAAAAGGTAATGGCTAATATTAATTAACTTGGCAAAGCGTATGGTTTTTTAACCATACAAGTGTTTACCTTTTTGGAATTGAAGTAAGGAGTACAAGGGTTTAGGACTTAGCAAAAAAAACTTAAGAAACAACACAAACTAAAGAGGAGAAGTAAAAAAGCAAATCGAATAGAGAAAAACTGGAAGAAGAAAAATAAATAAATAAAACATGGATTGGAAAAATAGAAAGAAAAAGAGGAAGAGAAAATATAGAGAAATACTAAGAAAAGAGTCGCACTCACCAATAGGTATCAGGGGGTAATTGTGTGTGTGTGTGTGTTTTTTTTTTAGTTAAATTTATAAACTTTTTATTTGAGATACTTGTTTTCTTTTTAGTTGAATTTTTGAGATAATAATTGAAATAACTATGTGTTTATCTGAATATCTCATTAATTTATCACTAATATGGCTGTAATCCATCTAAAAATGTAACTTCAAAATTTTTTTTGGAGATAAGTTAGTATTTCTACTTGAATTTACCGGAGGGAGATTAGGAGAGGGGGGGCCAAAAGATATCTACTTAAATATTTTTTACAAAATTTTGGGATAAGTATGTATATTACAAGATTTTTTTTATAACAAAAATGGGGGCCTTGATTAGACATTGGAATAACTTAGGAATCATTTTAGGATTCTCAACAATCTTGAGTAGAAGATGAATTTTGTGGTCTACATAGTTTTATTCCCAATTTGTTTATAGTGCTAAGAAGATAATAAAAGATAAACTATAAGTTCATTTGATATATTGTTTCTTCATATAATGAACATACTAATTATGATTGTTAAGATTAAATCTTGTAAATAATTTATTGTTTCTAAATACAATGCCACTGCACACCCTTAGCTTGATGGTCACTTCATAAGTATAAGTTTTTGTGGGGAGGCAATGATTAGGGTTCAAGTCTTTAGGAGAAGACTTCACACACATATAAAAGCACAATAAGTATATTAATTATTGTTGTTAAGTGAACTTTAATTATGATTCATTGCTTAGAATATTTTTATCAATTAGTTTATGTCATTACTTTGTACAATTCTTTTAGTTAATAATTCAATTCAACTTTGACAACTATTAATCTTTGTAATTCTATTAAGAAATTTTTTTTTGTATTAACATTTATTTTTATCTTCACTCAATCACTCCCTTGTTCCACCCCCTTGTCTAATTTTTTTATTTAGAATAGCTAATTGTCTAACTATCTAATTGTCTTTTAGTGTTAACATTTACTAATTACTGATTAATTGCCTGGCTCATGCCCCAAATCTCACTTAACAAATAACAAATTAAAAACACATTCAAATTCAGCCACTCCACTAACAGATTCAATCAAAAATATAAATTAGTTATAACTTTATTTAACAATTCAACTCAACTTTAACAACTATTGGTCTTCTTAATTCTATATATTAAGAAAATTATTGTAATGTTAACATTTGTTTTTGTCTTCACTCAATTACTCCCCTGCTCCACGCCTATTGTCTAATTTTTTTTAGAATCATCCCTTGTCGTGTTAACATTTACTAATCACTAATTAACTGACTAGCGCATGCCCCATTCCCACTTAACAAATAAAAAATTAAAAACACATTCAAATTTAACCACTTCACTCGTAGGTTCGATCAACAATTTTAATTAATTATAACTTTATTTGTAAAAATAGATTGTTAAGGGGATCATATTCAAATTTATTTTAGTTAAACTTAGATTTAAAAAAGATTTGTAATGTTAACATTTGTTTTTGTCTTCACTCAATTACTCCCCTGCTCCACGCCTATTGTCTAAATTTTTTTAGAATCATCCCTTGTTGTGTTAACATTTACTAATCACTGATTAACTGACTAGCGCATGCCCCAAATCCCACTTAACAAATAAAAAATTAAAAACACATTCAAATTTAGCCTCTTCAGTCACAGGTTCGATCAAAATTTTTAATTAATTATAACTTTATTTGTAAGAATAGATTGTTAAGGGGATCATATTCAAATTTATTTTAGTTAAACTTAGATTTAAAAAAGATTTAGAGTTAAGTACTCAAGATATTCAAATTTTTATTTTAAGGGATCAAAACAAAAATTATAAAATTATATATATTGCTAACGAGTAACGCCGCCCCTGATTCTCGATAATTTCAAAAGATGCAATTTGATTCCAAAAAAACTACCTTTTGTTTACGTAAGTACTTGATTCCAAAAACTAGCAAGTGAAGGTGAGAACATGTAGAGCAAAGCATGATGGCTTGCGGGTTCCAATTTCAACTCTCAAACCTCAACTAAAAACTAGTACAACTTGGAATATGACGGGCATATATAAAGTCAAATAAGAAACAGCATTGCCATTGCCTGTCTGGATATACAGAGTTGACTTTCCTTTTTCAATACTCTATTAATTTCTTTACTATATTTTCATATTGGAAACATTTCCCATGAGTCTCTTTTTTATTTTTCAATTTATTTTTGTAAATATTTTCTTAATATATATATATATATATATATATATATAAAACATTTTGACCCAGCTTGCAAGGAAAAACGGCTAGTTTCAGTTTGAGTTGTTTCATTTCATGCCGAATTCATTCATTCACACATCAGACATGGCTTGGATCCAACTGCCCCTTATAAATTAATATCCTCACAAACTACAAGTTGGCTTAGGTAATATTATGGTATTTATATAAAACTATTTTTTAATTACATATATATATATATATTATTGTCTTAATTTCGGATGCATTGTATTTCTTTAGTATTGTCTGTCTTTTTTTTTTCCCACGGTATTTCTTCCAAACTTTCAACCAGAGACTAATTACTATTCACAACGGGTGGGCGCATAACGGGATAAATCGTTGGTCCAGTGAGTTTTTTCAAAGTACTGGTGGTCGGACTTGAATTGGGGAGCTCTCAATCAAACCCGAGACAACCACTTTGCGACCGAGTACCCAACCACTCGGCCAACTCCACTGAGTTATTTAGTATTGACTGTCAAACCCTTACGAACTATATATATATATATATATATATATATATGGGGGAACAGTATTGTGGGTACTTGCCCCGCCATTAAGCAATTTTTGTCCGCTTTGGGGTGCCAGTCCCTCATGGTTTTGTCACGAAGAGGTGGGAGCTAAGGATTTTTGCCATGAAGTGATTTACACCTAGGCTCACTCGAGTCCCACATCGCCTAAGTAACCCTCCCACTCATGGTCGCTCCAGATGTGTTGAATAGTGGTACACTCATGGTCGCTCCAGAAGCTTGTAAACCATGAGTGGGAGGGTTACTTAGGCGATGTGGGACTCGGGTGAGCCTAGGTGTCAATCACTTCATGGCAAAAATCCTTAGCTCCCACCCCTTCGTGACAAAACCGTGAGGGACTGGCTCCTCAAAGCGGACAAAAACTGCTTAATGGCGCGGCAAGTACCCACAAGTATCTTCCCAAGATACCATATGCTTAAGAATCTTATCCTACTTACATTCATGCCTAATGGTGAATCTTATAAGTTAATTATTATTTAAATCCATATTTAAGAAAGAGAGAACTTTATAGATTTATGAGTCCTTTTACAATAACAATAAAATTTCATAACATGTTTACAACAAGTTTTTTTTTTTTTTTTTTTTGAGATATAGTTTCAATCTATGGCAATTTGCTCCTAATGATGAATTTCTTTATTATCAGACTAAGAACTTTATAGATTTATGAGTCCTTTTACAATAACAATAAAATTCATAACATGTTTATAACAAGTTTTTTTTTTTTTTTTGAGATATAGTTTCAATCTATGGTGATCTGCTCCTAATGATGATTTTCTTTATTATCAGATTAAGACACCAATCGATTTTTTGTGTAGGTGGAAATTGAATTTCAGATCTTTTATTCAACCATTAGAGACTTTACAAATTAAGATGTAAGTTGTTTCTAAGAAAAAAAAGTTAAGAGGTAAGTCCAACATAAATCTTAATAAAATAAAATTATATTTGAATCCTTCATAGGCTCATAGTTCAAAATAAAATTACCGTGAAAATGTTGCAAAGTTTTAATTGTGCCAAAACTTTTTCCTAATATAGTGAAATAAGCTAAGGGTCAAAGTGTATCTCCTATTCAACATTGATGGTAGGGGTATGCATAGGTCGGGTTGAGGGGATTTTTTGACCCAACCTATCATGGTGGGTCAAAAAAAATTCAATCCAACCCAACCCAACCCACATGGGTCGGGTTGGGTCATGTTGAACCCATTGATTTGACAAATTTTTATTATTATTATTAAATTGAGTAGAAAAAAATATAAATATTAATATATTAAAAAAACCTAAAGATTAGTATCAATGTAACTCCTTAAAGGCAAACAACACTAATGACTAAATAACAATAGTAATTTATTAGGATTTGTGTGAACTAATTAGCTTTTATATAGGATAGGGAGAACTGGTTATTTAAAATTTTTTATTAATTATATAATATATTATATATATTAAATTAGTATTAGTAGGAGAAATCGAGAAAATGCTGCTTTATAGTTGGTTTTTTTTTTTAAATTATTAAATATATAATATATATTTAAATATATATAAGTGCCCTACAGCTGATTTAAAAAAAATTATTAAATATATAATATATTTTAAATATATATTAAATATGGGTGGGTCGGGTCGAGTTTGGCAAGTTTGTAATTTTATGACCCAAACCCAACCCGACCCGCTATAAAAAAAAGTTTTGCAACCCAACTCAACCCACCAAGCCTTAAAAACCGACCCAACCCGGCGGGTTGGGTTGGGTTGGGTCGGGTTTGGTGGGTCGGTGGGTTTTTTGCACACTCCTACTTAATGGGATCTGACATTATTTTCTGCTTTTTTCTTTGTAAACTCATTTCTGATTGTTAAATCAGTAACCCAAGCTGTCATTACTCATTACTCTTAATTTATCTAACACATTCTTTTCTAAAAGAAAAACATGGGAAAGGACTGAGGAAATAGTAATAGTGATAATTCGGTTTTCTTTTAAGTTGTCTATAAATAATTAATCTTTTTTTTTTTTGAGAGTTTCAAAATAGTGATAGTGGTACTGCAGTTATCATCAAACCAAGACACCAATCATTAGAGATTTTACTAGTTGAGCTAACTGGAACCCACCTATAAATAATAAACTTATAACTATATATAAACTATACAGTGTCACACCATCTAATTCCTAACCCTTCTTTTAAACCCTTTGACGTTGGTGTAGGTCACATCGACAGCGAGATTATACTTCCCTCCTCTCTTTTTTTTTTTTTTTTTTTTTTTTTTTTTTTTTTTTTTTTTTTTCAATTTATCATTGCCTCTTGGAATAAAGAGGTTCATAGATATTTACTTTGATATATTGTTGTTAATCATATTAGTAAGTTATGATTAAAGTTAAGGAAAAATGAAATTTATCATTGCTTCTTTAAATAAAGAGATTCATTGATATTTACTTTGATATATTGTTGTTAATTATAGTACAAAATCTAGTTACAAAATTAGTTATAATTTAAGGCTACAACCTTATTCAATATCGTTTTATTGAAGATGAATTTTGACAAATTCACCATTGGATTACACCTTCTATTTATATCCTCCGTGCTTACAAAATTTCTAGAAAATTAAAGATCAATAGTTATGTCATCAATAAATTATTTAAATTGCAAGTTTTTATAGTTTAAAATTATGCATAAAATATAAGCTTATAGAGCATATAGTAAATAATATCCGATTGACACAAAATTTTACATGTGTATTATAAGCGTAAAGAACATACATTTCAATAGTTAAATTTTAAAATATTTAGTAATATTTATTTTATTGAGTAAGGTTGTAGCCTTAGGTTGCAACTAATTTTGTAACTAAACTTTATCCTTAATCATAATAGCTTATCGTTAAAGTTAAGGAAAAAGGAAATTTATCATTGCCTCTTGGAATAAAGAGATTCATTGATATTTATTTATTTATTTTGAGAAACCATTGATATTTACTTTGATATAAAGTTAATGAAAAAGGAAATTTATCATTGCCTCTTGGAATAAAGAGATTCATTGATATTTATTTATTTTGAGAAACCATTGATATTTACTTTGATATATTGTTGTTAATCATATTGGTAAGTTAGAGTTAAGGTTAAGGAAAAAGGAAAGATTTTCCTTGAATCATTAGGTTCAAATCCTTATTTAATTAATTTGTTTTTATACTAATTGACCTAAATAATATCCAAAATTTAGAGCACGTTTGGTAGACTATAACGGTAATTACAAAGGAATAGGAATAGATATTACAAAAAATACAAAATACTATAATGTAATGCTTATTACTATTCATTTGTTTCATGGCAACACAATAATAGAACCCTGAAGACAATGGAATGAAAGGATTTTAAATCAAATTTAAGATATATTTTAGGAAATATCTTAATCATTTAATTATATTTCCTAAAAAAATTATTTTTTAAATTTGAAAGAGAGTTTAGTTATTTTTTATGATTTTTTATTTTCATAATTGTTATGTACATATAGAAAGTTTGTTTATTTATAAATATATTAATTGTAGAAATGAATACACCTACTAAGAAATAGCTATTATATTCCTTCTAGATGAATAGTTATTCTTCATTTTAAAGAATAGCTATTCATATGGAATGACTATTCTCTATGATAAAAATATAACCAAACTACTGAATAGTTAAACCATATAAATAACTATTACATTACAGTGTCTATTACAGTTGTGGGGGTTTTTTCCCCGCACACTCGGCTCATTGTCCTCTTTGGGGAGCCAAACCCGCAAGGATTTGTCCTCATTCCCGAGTGTGGTCTTTGGAATTTTCACCTCTTGGAGGCTTGACACCTTTAGTCCCACATTGGTTAGAGAAGCGCCCCAAGAGGTGAAAATCCCAAAGACCACACTCGGGGACGAGGACAAATCCTTGCGGGCTTGGCTTCCCAAAGAGGACAATGAGCCGAGTGTGCAGGGAAAAAACCCCCCACAACAGTCTACCAAACATGCTTATTTTTATGCATGGCTTCACCAATGTAGCATTTTAACTTAGCCTTTTATGATTGCTACAAGTTAAATTAAGACACTTGTATGTAATTGATGATTCTCTTTAATATTAGTCTGTCTTCTTAAAAAATCAAATTAAATCAAAATGCATCTTCTATTAAAAATGCAACAATCATGTGACTTCCAACTTTTAATTAGCAAATCATGCAACATGTAGCCAACTTTATGAGTTAACCTATAAAATTCAAAATACCTCAGCCTTTTATGATGGGCTACAAGTCAAATGAAGACAATTGTGGGTGCTTGTTGATTCTCTTTAATATTAGTCTGTTTTCTTTATAAAAAAAATCAAAATAAAAATAAAAATGCATTTTCTATTGCAAATGCAACAATCATGTGGTTTATAACTTTCAATTACCCAATCATACTACATATTGCAAATAAATAACAAAAGTAATGTTGGTTCCAGTTAGCTCATCTGGTAAATTCTCCGATAGTTGAATAAGAGATTTGAGATTCAATCCTCAGTTATACCAAAAACCAATTGATATCTTGATAAATAAAGAAATCAATCACCAAGAGGGTAGGGCATAAATTGAAACTCTATAAAAAAAAATAAAAAATAAAAAGGTTTCAGGCAGCACTTGCTTCTTCAGCTGGACTCCATCATTTGTCCACTCCATGTGGGATTATAGAATGAATGATATAATATTGTCCTTTCTTTGATTATGACCGGCACAAAGGAATGAATCTTGGTAGATTCGGCATAAAGTAGTAATTATTTTTTTTTGTAGCTAAACAGGTTGGCAATCACACTAGCTAATATATAAATAACAATTCAAACTTTTCAATTAAATATCTCTAAAAAAAAATCTTTTCAATTAAATTTATATTTGTGACTAGTTAATTTTTCTTCTAAATGGCTTTCACAATTTTTTCTTCTAAGTGGCTTTTGCAATCTGGAAGGAAAGTGATAGTGATGGAGATATGAAGAAGTTGGGAATCATAAATAATGACATAAAATCAATTGGACCCACATTTTTGCCCACTTGTACATACAATAATTTCATCTAGTACTGACACTTAGGATGTTCATTTGCACGATAAAATTATAAAAACTTGATTATCACCACTTTAATGCATTATTATTAAGTGGGTCCTTAAATTTGGAGACATTTTTTTTTATTCTTTTAATCCTATGGGTTTCACTGAATACCAACCAACTTTAGACAAAGGAAAAGAAGCGCATTTTTAAATGATTATGCAGTTAGAAGGAGCAGTCCTGTTAATATGCGCTTTTAAGACAATTATTAATAAATTATTATGTGAAAGTTTTTATATTATTTTTATAAAAAAATTTTAAAAATTGTCTAAATATTAATTATTTTTTCTTATTTTCCATAAAAAAAAATTCAAAAATAGTTCACTAACATGTACAATTACTCTTAGAGCATTCATTAACATTTCCTGAGAAGAAATAGTAATAATAAAAACTGAAAATCTAGGACCCACGAACAATTGCATTGCATATAAATGAGATTTGAATGGTTCACAAGTAGTGAGGGATCTTTTTGCTAGTATGAATTATCCATGTAATGTTTGATAGCACATAGCAGGACAAAACTCTAACTTTTAGTTAGTGGAGCGTGATTTGAGGTGAAAGTACAAGTTCCTTCAAACTGTCTCTCATTTTCCCAATTTCTCTATCTCATTTGTTGTCTAGCTGCCCTAGCATCAAATAGATTCTCTCTTAAAAAAGCATCAAATATATGAAATGTTATCTTGTGAGACGGGCACATGCGCTCATTGTCTCAATGATATGTGAGTCCCACATGCGCATGCGTCCATCTCATCCAAGATTTTTTTCAAATATATACACACACAAAAGAGAGAAATTAGATAGCTATAGATACAAAAAAATTTACAACACTTATCAAAAAAAAAAATACATAACATTTTTCATTTAAGTTGAGTTGATAAATTTTAACTATTTCTTATCTGAATTTGTCAATGACATCAATTTTTTTTTTTGGGATAATTACAGTAAACCCACCTGAGGTTAGGCCCGATAACACTATGCCTACCCGTGGTTCAAAACTTATCACTTTGCCCACTTGAGGTGCCTTCCGTTAGGGCTCTGTTACCCACCCCTCCGTTTGCCGTTAGAAAAACACATTTTTAAAGAAAAACAAACATAACAAAGATCAAAAAGTTAGAACTTTTTATTGCTTAAGAACTTGTTTGAGAACAAAACACAGGAATAGCACAGATCAAATGCTATTCCTGATTAAAAGTGATATCATTGAGCATTTGTTTTTTTATTCTTGTTTTTTTTTTTTATAGATCTCTCCAACTTTTATTTAAACCAAACCAAACCCAAAAAAAAAAAAAAAAAAAAAAAATTCCAGAAAACACAAGAAAAATTCCAGAAAATCGTATCTCGCCGGCGCGATCTCGCCTTCGCGAGATCGCGCCGGCGAGATTGCGCCGGATCGAGATCGCGATCGACGGCGCGATCTCGCCGGCGTCGAGAGGTTTCCTCCAACAGCAGCTACCGTTAGCTCCTCGCTCCTTTTGGGTATATGTAGCCTTCCTGATACAGTATTTAGAAATGCTGTGGAAATGGCTTTGGCGGATTCCACGTTTTATGGGCTAGAAAACGCTGATTTGAGATTGTCATGTTTCGTTAACAAGGTTTGTTTTCTTATAACTTGATTGTGAGAAATGTATTTGTTTCATTAAATTGATCAAGGCTTGTGTTTTCTGGAATTTTTTTTTTTTTTTTGGGTTTGGTTTGGTTTGAATAAAAGTTGGAGAGATCTATAAAAAAAAACAAGAATAAAAAAACAAATGCTCAATGATATCACTTTTAATCAGGAATAGCATTTGATCTGTGCTATTCCTGTGTTTTGTTTCTCAAACAAGTTCTTAAGCAATAAAAAGTTCTAACTTTTTGATCTTTGTTATGTTTGTTTTTCTTTAAAAATGTGTTTTTCTAACGGCAAACGGAGAGGTGGGTAACAGAGCCCTAACGGAAGGCACCTCAAGTGGGCAAAGTGATAAGTTTTGAACCACGGGTAGGCATAGTGTTATCGGGCCTAACCTCAGGTGGGTTTACTGTAATTATCCCTTTTTTTTTACTTTGCACTAACAATCAATTGTATTAAGTGAAGTATGGAATTTTTTATCAAATTTTTTGGTATCTATAGAATTTCCAATTAAATATAGGGAAAATTTAACAAATGCTTAAAAGTATTTGTTAATGAACCATTTTAGAAAATGATTGTGGGGCCCGGCCCAAAAATAATGGGTTATTCCAAATTCAGACCCATCCGAGGAGCGTCCTGTCCGAAGAAAAACCACATATGAAGCATTACTCGATCCCACTAACGCCAGGGAAACCTGTCCGAGGAGTAACTCCTCCTCGGACATCACGAAGCCCAGACGAGGAACTCTCCCCAGTCATTTCAGTTCATCCTCCCAACATATAAAATGAATAAAACCCAAAATATCTCATGGAAAGCTACCACCACATTAATTGCGTCCCAACCACCCTCTTGGCCGCATTAATGAGGAAAAGACCCCTGAACAGTACCACCTTGGCCTCTGCAACTCACAAAGGGACTAATGAGGGCGTCTGATGGGACAGGTGCTCAAGTAGATGCTTAGATGATCAACAGGTGTAAGGTTGAGATGAGATGAGGAGAACTATATAATGTAGTGGAGTCCCTCAAAGAAGGGGACGAAAAAATTGTATTGGGAACTGAAGAAATAGAATCATACAGGAGAGATTCATTCTTGTGTTTTTATCTTTTCTGCAAACAATACTGTCCATGTATCAGACCGAATAGGTTCACTGAGGCTAAGTTCTTTGACCCATCCTCTACAAATATTTATTGTGGGTTGCGCTTTGGGCCAAGGCCTGATCAATAGAAGTTGGGCCAGGAAAATCGTGCAACTACAATTGGCGCCATTTGTGGGAAGAACTAAGGCATCAGCTAGTGCAACGGTCGAGCATGGCAGAACTAGGTCCGCACCAGGAGGATCCTCACCAAGCTAACTCCCAACGGACACAACCCGCCGAGTCCCAGAGGCAAAATAACCCAACCAACCCAGGCGGCAGGGGGAATCGTGAGGGAAGTGTGCATACTATCCGGACGAGCCAGAGTCACACTCAGATAGGAAGTCACGTGTCTCAGAGGCAAAATAGTCACCAGGCCATGCAGCGAGAGATAGATGACCTAAAAAGGAAGTTACGACGTGTGCAGCGAAGACGATCTCCCTCTGACTCAGGCGAGTCTTCTAATGCGGAGGACGTGAGTTACAGACAAAGGTCAAGGACCCCCCCAAGTGAAACCTTTTCTTACGAAAAGGAACCACGCCCTGTACGGAAGTATGAGAGCCCATCCAGCAAAGGTTCGGGGAACGACGCCATGAAGAAGGCGTTGGATCAGGTCTCGAGGTCACCCTTCACGAATAGAATCGAAGGGGCTAAGCTGCCAAGACGCTTCAACCAACCCGTGTTCGCCATCTATAACAGCAGAGCAAACCCGGTAGAGCACGTGAGTCAGTTTAACAAAAAAATGGCGATTTATTCGCAAAACGAAGCCCTAATGTGCAAAATCTTCCCATCCAGCTTGGGATCGATGGCAATGAGGTGGTTCAACAGCCTGAAGACAAACTCCGTAGGCTCCTACAAGCAGCTCACTCAAGCTTTTTCCTCCCGTTTTATTACAAACACCAGAGTCCCTCGACCTCTCAGTTCGCTACTATCCTTATCCATGCACGAAGGAGAAACCCTGAAAGCGTACTCGGATAGGTATTGGGAGGTGTATAACGATTTAGATGACAACCATGATAATGTTGCTATCAGCACGTTCAAAAGCGGTCTCCCCACCGAGCATGGATTAAGGAAATCCCTCACCGGAAAACCAGTTACTGACGTCCAACAGCTAATGGATAGGATCGACAAGTACAAAAGAGTAGAGGAAGATCAGCTGCAAGGGAGGGGAAAGGAGAAGATTATCCCCCCCAAAGCAAATGATTTCAGGTCGGAACGTCACAATCCTGGTCAGCCGAGGAGAGATTTTCCACGACAGGCTGGGCAGAGCAACCCGCAAACAGTGAATGCCGTATTCAGAGAGCCAGTACAACAGGTACTGGAGAAAGTAAGGGATGAACCCTATTTCAGGTGGCCGGGAAAGATGGCTGAAGACCCTTCCAAACGTAACCAGAACCTGTACTGCCACTATCATCGGGACCATGGGCATACTACTGAGGACTGCAGGAATCTGTGGAATCACCTAGATCAATTGGTCCGAGAAGGGAAGTTACGTCACCTGCTGCACCCATCGAGCGGCCAACTCGGCCAGGCAGCACAAGAGCCTCGAAAGGACGTGTCTTTAAGACCCCCCACCGGGACGATACATGTCATCCTCGCTGCACCAGGAAGAACCGGGCCACCCATCCCCAGGGTATTAGCTGTTGATCGGCTCCCCTCCGAGGGCAAGCAAAGGGAGCCCAAAAGGCCAAAAAAGGGAAGCTCCTTGATACTGGGATTCTCGGATGAGGATAAGAGAGGAACTGTTCAACCTCACGATGATGCCTTGGTGGTCACATTGCGGATTGGGGGCTTCGATGTGAAAAGGGTGTTAGTAGACTCGGGAAGTGCTGTGGAGATAATGTACCCTGACCTGTACAAGGGGCTGAACTTGAAGCCAGAAGATTTGACAGCTTATGACTCCCCCTTTCTCAGCTTCGAGGGAAGGATTGTTACACCAAAAGGGCAAATCCGACTACCCGTACAGACTGGGGCGGAAGTGGTGGAGGTGAATTTTATCGTGGTCGACGCTTATTCACCCTACACCGCGATAGTTGCAAGGCCATGGATCCACTCCCTAGAGGCCGTGACCTCCACACTTCACCAAAAAGTAAAATACCCATCCAGAGGACAAGTAGAAGAGATCCGAGGAGATCAGGCCGTGGCCAGGAAGTGTATGGTGGCCGCCATTTTACATCGGCCCTTAGTCGAGTCCTCGGTCCTAGATAGATTATAGCAACCAGCCTCCTCGGCAAGGGAAGACGATGGGATGGCCGAGGAGATAAGGTGTGAAAGTCTAGATAAGATTGCTGTCAACGATGACCCGGAGAAGTTCTTTCAGGTCGGCTCCAAATTGCCTTCTCAAGAAAAGGAGGAACTGGTCGGATTTCTCAGAGAAAATGTCGATGTATTCGCATGGGACGCCTACGACGCCCCGGGAGTTGATCCTAGCCTCATTTGTCACCACCTGAACGTCAACCCCTCTTCCACTCCGAAGAAGCAGCCACCCCGACGCCCTTCAAAGGAACACGCTAGTGCCGTAAGGGACGAAGTGGCAAAATTGAAAAGAGGAGGGGTCTATCAAAGAGGTCTTTTATCCCGAATGGTTGGCGAACACGGTGGTGGTAAGGAAGAAGACAGGGAAGTGGAGGGTCTGCGTGGACTTCACGGACCTGAACAAGGCGTGCCCCAAGGACCCATTCCCCCTACCCCGAATCAATCGATTGGTGGATGCAACCGTGGGGCACCCTCGAATGAGTTTCCTGGACGCCTTCCAGGGCTATCATCAGATACCCCTTGCGCTAGAGGACCAAGAGAAAACGGCTTTCATGACGCCCATCGGAAATTATCATTATAAGGTGATGCCGTTCGGGCTAAAGAATGCGGGCTCAACCTACCAAAGGATGATGACTCGGATGTTCGAGCTACAACTGGGCAAGATCATTGAGGTTTATATAGACGATATGGTTGTGAAGAGTAAAAGGGTGTCCGAGCACGTGAAAGACCTCGGAATAGTCTTCGCGATCTTAAGGGAGCACCGGTTGCGGCTGAATGCCTCCAAATGTTCATTCGGGGTCGGGTCTGGGAAATTCCTAGGGTACATGGTCACCCACAGGGGAATAGAAGTAAGTCCCGACCAAATCAAAGCCATCAACAGCCTACAGACTCCTCGGAATCCGAAGGAGGTGCAGAAGCTCACTGGCATGATTGCGGCATTAAACCGGTTCATATCACGATCGGTGGATCGATGTCGGCCTTTTTACCTCCTGATAAACAAGTGGAAAAATTTCGAATGGTCGGAGGATTGCGTTCAGGCCTTCCAGCAGCTTAAGGACTACCTGTCCCGGCCACCCATCATGTCCAGTCCTGAGGCAGATGAGGTGCTGTTTGCCTACATCGCCGTAGCTCCCCACGCTGTAAGCCTGGTACTAATACGGGATGATAATGGGGTGCAGCGACCGGTGTACTATGTGAGCAAATCACTACATGAAGCCGAGGTGCGATACCTACCTTTAGAAAAGGCAATTCTGGCGATAGTGCATGCAACCCGGAAGCTTCTTCATTACTTTCAGGCGCATACGGTCATCGTTCTAACTCAGCTTCCCCTTCGAGCCGTGATTCGAAGCGCTGACTACACAGGAAGGATCGCCATGTGGAGTGCTCTTTTGGGGGCCTTTGATATTAAATATATGCCCAGACCCTCCGTCAAAGGACAGGTCCTCGCAGATTTGGTAGCCGAGTTTGCCGAGCCCTCTATAGAAACAATGACCGAGAAGAAAGACCTGGGTGGAAAATTGGTTGGCGCAATTTCAGCAGGGGGGACCATGCATTGGAAGGTCTACGTGGATGGCGCGGCCAACCAGAGAGGATCAGGAGTTGGGATAGTTTTAATATCGCCGGACGGCGCTGCCATTGAAAAATCGTTAAGACTCGGATTCTCGGCTACGAAAAATGAAGCCGAATACGAAGCCTTACTTCAAGGGATGGCGATGGTTCAAAGATTGGGTGGAAGAATATAGAAGCATTCTCGGACTCCAGATTAGTGGTTGGACAAGTGATGGGCGAGCTTGAAGCTCGAGATACTAGGATGCAAGAGTATCTGGGACAAGTCAAACGGCTACAGACGAGTTTTGAATCCTTTAGTCTGACGCACATTTCCAGGAGCGTAAACACCCATGCAGACTCGCTGGCCACTCTCGCCACGTCTTCGACGCATAATCTGCCGTGAATGATCCTTGTTGAAGATCTATCACAGGCAAGTCCCATCCGCGGAAACCCGGCTCAAGTCCATCAGATCAGAAAAAGTCCCAGCTGGATGGACCCCATAAAGAGCTTCCTCCAAAGCGACATCTTACCGGAGGAAAAACTGGAAGCCGAGAAGATACGCAGGAATGCTCCTCGGTTCTGGCTATCAGAGGACCACAAACTATATCGACGCTCTTACTCTGGACCGTACCTACTCTGCATACATCCAGAAGAGTCCGAGTCTTTACTTGAGGAGTTACACGAGGGGATTTGCGGAAGCCACACCGGAGGAAGGTCACTGGCGCACAGGGCACTCACCCAAGGGTACTGGTGGCCGAACATGCAAAGAGAGGCCCAAGAATACGCTAAGAAGTGCGACCAGTGCCAAAGATTCGCCCCGAATATCCACCAACCCGGAGGGGTTCTCAACCCCCTCTCTAGCCCATGGCCGTTCGCACAATGGGGCCTTGATATAGTCGGACCTTTCCCCAAAGCCGCGGGGAACAAGCGATACATAATAGTCGGAACTGATTACTTCACTAAATGGGTGGAAGCTGAACCCTTGGCCAACATTAGGGACGTGGACGCCCAAAAATTCATCTGGAAGAACATCATCACCCGCTTCGGGACTCCGCGTACACTCATTTCCGACAATGGTCTGCAGTTCGACAGTAGGAACTTTAGGGAGTATTGCCGCGAGTTTGGAATCATTAACCGATATTCCACCCCCGCCTACCCTCAAGGAAATGGGCAGGTCGAGGCCGTGAACAAGGTCATAGTGAACGGACTGAAGAAGAGACTGGACGAGGCAAAGGGGAGATGGGTAGAAGAACTCCCTCACGTCTTATGGACTTATCGGACGACGCCACGACGATTGACCGGTGAGACCCCCTTCTCGATGACTTATGGGGCTGAGGCCGTGCTCCCGATCGAGAACAACTTTCCCACACTAAGATCTAGATCGTTTACCCCAAACGATAACGACGAGTTATTGGAACGGAGTCTGGACCTAACTAAAGAAAGAAGGGAAAAAGCGATGATTCATATGGCCTATTATCACCAGAAGCTGAGACAAGGGTATGATGCTAACGTCAAACTGCGGCCTCTGGGTCCAGGTGATCTCGTGATGAGGAAGATTCTTGGCAGCGCAAAGAACCCCTCTTGGGGCAAGTTGGGGCCCAATTGGGAGGGACCATACCGTGTCACATCCGTGGCCGGAATAGGCGCCTACTACCTAGAAGATTTGGATGAAAAAGTTGTACCTCGACCATGGAATGTAAATAACCTCAGAAGATATTGTTATTAATGAGAATGGCTTAGCATACGTTTTCTTTCATGACTATCCGCTGCTTGCTGATCTACTGACAACTATTCATAAGTTTTAAACAGAACCTAAGTCCTGCATGGCTCCTCGGACCACAGACTTAGGGGAAATTATTACTTAAACCAACTATTCATAAGTTTTAAACAGAACCTAAGTCCTGCATGGCTCCTCGGACCACAGACTTAGGGGAAATTAATACTTAAGGCAACTATTCATAAGTTTTAAACAGAACCTAAGTCCTGCATGGCTCCTCGGACCACAGACTTAGGGGAAATTATTACTTAAACCAACTATTCATAAGTTTTAAACAGAACCTAAGTCCTGCATGGCTCCTCGGACCATAGACTTAGGGGAAATTAATACTTAAGGCAACTATTCATAAGTTTTAAACAGAACCTAAGTCCTGCATGGCTCCTCGGACCACAGACTTAGGGGAAATTATTACTTAAGGCAACTATTCATAAGTTTTAAACAGAACCTAAGTCCTGCATGGCTCCTCGGACCACAGACTTAAGGGAAATTAATACTTAAGGCAACTATTCATAAGTTTTAAACAGAACCTAAGTCCTGCATGGCTCCTCGGACCACAGACTTAGGGGAAATTATTACTTAGACTTAGGGGAAATTATTACTTAAGGCAACTATTCATAAGTTTTAAACAGAACCTAAGTCCTACATGGCTCCTCGGACCACAGACTTAGGGGAAATTATTACTTATGATAGATTGGGAAATTATTACTTAAGGCAACTATTCATAAGTTTTAAACAGAACCTAAGTCCTACATGGCTCCTCGCACCACAGACTTAGGGGAAATTATTACTTATAATAGATTGGGAGATTACTACTTAAAGAAAATCATTTTAATGTGTGCGCACAGTCTAGCACCATCGCAACCCTCAAATGTGCAGCACAAAAACCCATTTTTATTTTGACCGTTTACCTGTATCTACATCGTTGCAAATGTTTAAAAGAGAACGCTACTGACATACATCCATAGTAAGCAAAACAAACATTTTATATTAATATTCCGAGTACATTAGAAAGAGAGGTCCTTACAAAAGAATGGAAAAATAAGACGACTCTCATTCAAAAAAAAAAAAAAAAAAGAGTACAAAGATCAAAAGCCTAAAAGGCTAAGCCTTAGCAGGAGGATCTTCTTTCTGCTCGGGCTGAGGAGGAGGAACCTCAATGGTAGAGTTTGCGGCGGGATCCTTCGTCATATCAGGCACAAGGACGGCATCAGTCACCGCCAGGTCCTGCTCTGAAGCGACTTGGGCGTCATCAAGATTATCTCGGATCTCCTGAGGATAGAAGATGCTCTCGGGCAGTCTTAGTGCCGAATCCGCAGGAACTCCTGCAGCATCGAGAGCATGAGCCCATGAAATACTGCAGTAATCCCTGCGCACCTCGGGGATCTCCTCGGATAGCCTGGCCTCCGTCTCTTCAGCCCCGAGCTGGCGAGCAGCATTCTTCTCGGCCTCAGTAGCCTCTCGGATCAGCTGGGCCTCCTCTTTGACCCGCCTCAGCTCATCCTCAACTTTTTGCAAGGCAGTCTTGAGATCCTGCACTGCCTGCCTCTCGGTGGCGAGGTTAATCTGTGTCGAGTACAGCTCTTTGCGCTGGTCCTCCGCCTGGGTCTCGGCACTCTTCAAACCAGCCTCTGCACTTTTGCGCCGGTTCTCCGAATCCTTGAACTCGTCCGTGAGTTTAAGGTGCTCGTGCTTGAGGGACCCCAAGGTTTTCTCCATCTCCGTCCGAGCCTGGGTCTCAGCCTCAGCCCGACTACGACTATCACGGCAAAACTCCTCAGCCACGAACACCTGCTGAGTAATCTACAAACGAAACAAGATTGTTTTAAAAAAAAAAAAATCTAATTGGGGTAAGTAAATTAATAAAACAGTAAAAGGATTACTTACCATCGCGAGATCCCTTTTAAGGGATAGGAAGAGCTTGGGCTGAGAGAATCGCCTATAGGCCTCCATGTCCCGAGGGAGGAGTAGGGGTTGCTCTAAGGCATCCGCCACGTACCCTGCCCGGCCTCGGTTATACTCTCGGACCGAAGCATTGAAAGGGATGGCAACCCCATCCAGCTCCAACTTGGGGTTCCATGCACGAGGGGTAGCGCGCACTTCAGCAAGGTTCTCCTCATCCCGGCTCTCCGAGGAGTTACCCTTTCTGCTCCTTGGCGCCCGTGTGGTTTTTTGCTGCTTGGTCGGCTGGGCAATCACCTCACCTTCCTCAAGAGTGTCAACCGGCCTCTTCTTCCTCAAGTCCGGATTAACCTTAAGGCCAGGGTCCGAGACGCCCTGAGGGACCACGGGGGGAAGGGTTTTGACCTGTGATGGAGTTGGTCCCTTCGACGACTGACCCTTCGATGACTGACCTTTCCCTCGGGAGGACATCAGCTCCTTTAGAGACTTTCCCTTTCCTGCCATGGGCTCTGCCTCTTCGTCTGAAGTATCGTCCGAACAGATAATGATTGAGGGAACACCAACTGCAGAATGCTGGTCCTGCTCTGCTTCGGGATTAGAAAGTTCCACCAAGGGGTTTTGCTGAATTTCCTCCTCGAAGTAAAACTCGTCTATCTCTTCCTCAAGGGAAAGACGAGATGATTCAGCTTCTTCTTCAACCAAAACAGCAGCGCCAGGCTCGTTCACCGGAGGTAGCTGCTCTGCTAAGTAGGGATTTCTGACACCAGGCAACACAACTGGAGGCAGATTGTGTTGAGCTAGGAACCCGTCCTTGGACACGTCAATCCTAGCCAGCCTCGGACTGCCAGCCCTTATAGCGTGGCCGATTTCCTGGAAAGCGTTGCTCAGAGGTTGATAGCCCAGAACCAGATGGGCCGCACGCAACTGTCCGTCCTCGGCAACGTAAATCTCCGACTTAAGAAGATAGTTCAACGCTGGCATGTTCACAAAGTTTATCCGAGGAGCGACGTGAACTTTGTCTGCAAACAACCAAGAAAAGTGGGGTTAGTCCATGAAATTTTCCAATTACAAAGAAAGCAAGAAAAATAACCCCTCAATACTAAATCCTTTCCCAAAAAGGACCGATCCTAAAAGCGCCGCACCTGGGTTTCCTGCCCGAGTTGGACAATGAATACCGTCAAACCACTCCCCAGAAGCAATGAGGAAGTCATTCTTCACGGTCTTATTGGATACTGGGAGACAAGAGATCAACCTAACATCCTCGTTCCGGGATTTAAGATAATACCCATCATCCCCGAGGCGGTGACATTCGTACAGATGGGCCACATCGTGCCAAGTAAGACCTAGATTCATCCGCTCGTCTAAGACATCTACACAGCCTAGTATCTTGAACATATTCGGGACACACTGATACGGCGTCAACCTATGGTTGAACAGGTATTCCCTTGTAATCCTACGCATGGGAAGTGTCATCCCTCCCTCTATGAAAGCAATCATGGGGATAACGACTTCTCCCTCACCTCTATCTGTCAATACTCCTTCCAGAGGACAGTACCGCAGCCCAACCCCCGGGGGAATGTGGTATTTAGCCCTAAAGGCCTCCATAGCGGCTGGAGTTTTTACTAATTTTTCGAATCTACCCATCTGAACTGAACTGGGGGAATGAAAGTAAAGACCGAGAAGAAAAGTAGAGTCCGAGGAGGGAATTGAAACAGCAAGAAGAACGAAATATACTGGTACCTTCACAAAACGCTCAATGGGACGCCTGGAAATCTCTCTTGGACGAAACGCTTCACAAAAAACGGCTACGGTGGCGTAACGGACGCAAGTGTTCGTATATCTCTGGGATTCGATGGAGTTCTCTGGAGTCTTTTGAGGTTTATGAAATACAGATAAAAAGAAGGAACTGAACCCCTCTGACGTCTTATATAGCCGGAAGGAGAGAGAAAAGATCACTCCTGCCTAAAAATACGAGAAAAAACGATGGCCGTTCGATCCACGCCACGCCGTTGGATGAAGGGAACATAACGCCTCCAGAAGTTAATGGCCACGCCTCGTAAATTGTAGCGCGTCAAAAGTAACGATTCGCACGCGCGCCACACGATCTCCTTATTTCCATCCTCTCACAAACATCAAAACCCCGCTTTTCTCCTCGGAAGGAGATAAAAACCGGAGTTTTGAGGGGCTATTGTGGGGCCCGGCCCAAAAATAATGGGCTATTCCAAATTCAGGCCCATCCGAGGAGCGTCCTGTCCGAAGAAAAACCACATATTAAGCATTACTCGATCCCACTAACGCCAGGGAAACCTGTCCGAGGAGTAACTCCTCCTCGGACATCATGAAGCCCAGACGAGGAACTCTCCCCAGTCATTTCAGTTCATCCTCCCAACATATAAAATGAATAAAATCCAAAATATCTCATGGAAAGCTACCACCACATTAATTGCGTCCCAACCACCCTCTTGGCCGCATTAATGAGGAAAAGACCTCTGAACAGTAGCACCTTGACCTCTGCAACTCACAAAGGGACTGATGAGGGCGTCTGATGGGACAGGTGCTCAAGTAGATGCTTAGATGATCAACAGGTGTAAGGTTGAGATGAGATGAGGAGAACTATATAATGTAGTGGAATCCCTCAAAGAAGGGGACGAAAAAACTGTATTGGGAATTGAAGAAATAGAATCATACAGGAGAGATTCATTCTTGTGTTTTTATCTTTTCTGCAAACAATACTGTCCATGTATCAGACCGAATAGGTTCACTGAGGCTAAGTTCTTTGACCCATCCTCTACAAATATTTATTGTGGGTTGCGCTTTGGGCCAAGGCCTGAGCAATAGAAGTTGGGCCAGGAAAATCGTGCAACTACAATGATTTATGAGAAAAGAAAAAAAAAATTAATGTTTTGACAATTTTTTTTTTAATTTCTCATAAAAGTGATATAGAAATTTTCCTGAAATAATTTATTAACAATTACCTAAGGGCACATGTTAAAATGATCCTTTTAAAGATATAAAAATATATATATATATATATATATATAAGATAAAATTTCTACTCTAGCATAATTTAAATGTATATGTGTGTGAAACTCTCTCTTAGAAACTTGAACCCCGACTCTTTCTCTTCACACCCCACAAGCATTTATATTTATGGAGTGATCACCGCACCGAGGGTGCGGAGTGGTTAACATGATTCTTAAATATATTAGGAACCCTTCTCCACTTTTCACAAATGCTTGACAGGCATCATGTGACGTTTACTTCACTTTTTAGTCCTCTTTCTTATCTTTGCTAAAGGTACTTTGGAGTGCTTCTAAACCTAATATGCATCTCTCTTAGAAACTTGAACCCCGACTCTTTCTCCTCACACCCCACAAGCATTTATATTTATGGAGTGATCACCGCACCGAGGGTGCGGAGTGGTTAACATGATTCTTAAATATATTAGGAACCCTTCTCCACTTTTCACAAATGCGTGACAGGCATCATGTGACGTTTACTTCACTTTTTAGTCCTCTTTCTTATCTCTACTAAAGGTACCTTGGAGTGCTTCTAAACCTAATATGCATTTGTGTTAGTGACTAACAAGGATTTTGTAAGTCACAAAGAAAAATTGGCATTGGTGGTAGAGAAAGAGGTTTAGAGGGGGTCAAAGGTTCTTCAAATGGAGGATTTGTAGAAGCTTATTAAAATTATGGTTAAATAATTAAATTTATCATTTTTAATAGATTAAACTTTCAAGTTTTTCAGAGTTACATGTTTCGAACCAATAATCTACTTCACTTTTCCTTTAGTCACTTAATTAGAGACATATTGTCTTTTGCTAGCTCTTTATAGAGCTTTTCTTTCTCTCATACATTTAGGTAAGGTAATGCTTTAACTGATACTTTGGTCAAGAGAGCAAGATCTTTTTCTCCTTTGATGATTTGGGTGGAGCCTGTTTCTCTAGATATTTATAACTATTATCTGTTTGATTTTCAAGTTAATGAATAATAGGCCTTGATGGCCTTCTTCTTAAAAAAATTTTATTAAAAAAAAAAAAAAAAAAAAACATTACAGTTAGAAAAAGGATATATGTTTAGTTGAGCTTATTTTCATCCTAAAAGAAAGTATGCATGTTCAACTTTTTAAAGCATTATTTTTTTTTCAAGATACACAACTATACTTTTATCTAATAAACTAATAAAAATAAGTTCATCTAAATGCACGCTAAAAAATATATCACTCTGAATGCCGAAAAAGAAATTTTAGCTTAATAAAATGCTATTAAAAAAAAAAACTTCATTAATAATGTGTAGATAAAAAAATAATAGAGTAATGTTATGAGCACAACTTGTTTCACAACTCTATTAAAAAAATAAGTTCAACTAAATGCACACTAAAAATTATATCACTCTAAATGCCCAAAAAGAAACTTTAGCTTAATAAATGCTATAAAAAAATAATATAAAAAAAAACCTTCATTAACAATGTGCAGATAAAAAATTGCGTAATGTTATGAGCACAACTTGTTTCACAACTCTATTAAAATTTTTGAAATTTAAACTGCTTACAAGTTACAAATATGCATATTATTTAGGTTAATTTTAATTATTATACAACAATCTTTTTTTCAATCTTAATTCTTAACAGGTCATTTCAATAAATAATTTTTTTTTTTAAAAGAATAACAAATTTATTTTGTCACAGTACTTGTTGATAAGAATTTGTTGGTACCAATTGTTTCTGAATTAAGAATCTAATTAAGAGAGCTGTAAAGGCATCAAATGGATAATACAGCATTTAGATATTAGATAGCTAGGCCTAGCTATCCAAATCCGAAGTAGTTCTAATGTGTTGCTCTTAACAAATCACAAAGAAGAAGCAGGCCCCACTCCAAATGGGGCACCATAAAGCAAGGTCCAGTTCAATTTCCTCCATGCCAAGTGGCAATCCTTGATGGGCTGCCCATTAAATCTGTGTGTGCCGCCAAATTGTATTGGAATGGTAAGCAGTGAACACAAATTGAAAATGATGAGGTACACTAGATATTATGTTAGGGATGTCATGTCATGTCCCAATTTGCAAATTGGGGGCCTCAACTCAACTCAATTGATGCTTTATTAGCAAGTGTGAACCCCTCTTCCGGCTTAGAGACGTTTCAACATGATTATCTTCTTCTACTTTTTTTTTCTCTTTGTCCTCTTTGTCTTGAATAAGACAAATGAAGAACAATTTTTTGATATTCTCTGGGTATTTTTAACATTTTATAGACATGTGGGCTCATCATTGACTACAGCTTCTTGAATTAGTCCTTGAAACATAGTCAAGAAAAAAAAAAACAAAAGAAGATATTCTCAAAAACTAAAGAAACCTTGAAGGGAAAGATAATTCCTATACAGACTTTACAAGACGTGTAGTATAATCCTATGTGAGTTATTAAGGAGTCGAAAGTGTGTATTTTGTTTGCTTGTATAACATTGTTCATTATTTTCTTGCTTGTTTTATGTGTTGACTGTCTCCCTAAAAAAAAAAAAAAAAAAAAGAGAGAGAGAGAGAAATGTATGCGATAGCCAAGGTTGACTTTGCTATGTCCAGTAATGTGTTGTGTGAGTAATTGCCTTTCTTTTGTTGGCTAGTTGGTATTTTTCTGACCCCAAGAGCAAAGGTTCAAAGATTGTTGCGTGGAAATGAAAACAAAGGAAAAGAAATTGCTACCGGAATGATGTCAGAAACAGTGGCCTTAGAAATTAAATTATACTTAGTTCACATTACTGGAATGCAAACGAGTTGCGGGTCAGTTTCGGTTAGTCAGTCTGAACCTTTTTAGTCAAAATAACAAGTTTTCATCCAAACTATTGGGTTAGGGTGTGAGTGAGAACATTGGTTCGGGTTTCAACAATTTGGAAAGAAAAAAAAAATGCAAATTCAAAACCCAACACAGTCTAATCTCAACCAATCTATTAGCAATTTTAGGTTGATTGATTAAATGTGAGGGAATTTAAAAATTACAAACGCAACAGTAAAAAGAACAGTAAGGTTGACACTAAGTACTTCTTAACTTAGGCACTAGATCAACCTTGTAAACCATAATTCCTACAACTTGTAAATTTTCCTGGTGTGTAAGCCCATCAATGTCGGCCATTAAAACTGTCACGATGATAGTCTTCTACCAGCATTGACATTGATGACAATAAACATAATGCATTGGGCATTACATTGTCATCTACAACTTTTTTTTTGTCCCTACAATCCTGGTAACAAAGATTTAACCAATTATGCATGTGAGTGGAACATGATGAACGGTAGAGAATTTTTTTTACTGCAAGTATTAGTGTATAGTATAACTTTTTATTTTTTAGAATTAATATATTATATATCTTAGGTACAATCCTTTAAGTGTTGCATCTTAAGTTCTTCAACTAAATTCAACCATGCACCTTAGGCTCTCCAATTTAATTCAACCATCCAGTTTTATCTCAAGATTATCCAAGCCCTAACTTGGCAATAAGGAATTATACCAGCTAAAATAATCACTTTCAAATATTTTTCTCCACTATTTGGGCACTAATATTCAAATGAATGATCAGGAGCTGGAAAGGAAACTAATGTTACAAAAACTCCAATATGCAGAAAACTATTAATCTACCCCAGATATGATTTTAGTATCTGAGTCCTTTAGCAACCTCAAAGAAATGAGCAACATTCTCTTCAGGTGTACCTACAACAATACCATGACCAAGGTTCAAAATATGTTTCCCTCTCCCTGCTTTCCTTACAGTATCGTTGATACGGTTGGTGATAAAATCCTTTGAACCAAAAAGAACACCAGGATCCACATTACCCTGAACCGCTATATTTGGTCCCAATCGCCTCCTGCCTTCAGCCATATCAACAGTCCAATCCAAGCTAATTACATCAACACCAGTTAAAGCTAGCCTCTCAAGCAAGCCCCCGGATCCACTTGCATACAGGATTAGGGGGAGATGAGGATGGGTTTGTTTTACAGTGTCCACAATCTGCTTCAAGTAAGGCAAACTGAACTCTTCAAAATCTACTGGGCTAAGCTCAGTGGCCCATGAATCAAAAATCTGAACAGCTTGAGCTCCACTGTCAGCTTGGAACTGGATGTATTTTGCCATGGATGTTGCAAATTTCTGAAGTAATGCATGAAGGACCTGTAGAAATAATCAGAGATCAAATAAAAGCTTAACATCAGTGGGAAAAGATCAAAAAGTAGAACTGCCTCCTCAATACAGAAATAATGGATTCTAACATATAGATAATCTTATATATTTTCTTTTATCAAATATATTGTTTCCTATATGATCCACATATACCGGACTGATTTTTTCACATAGGTTTAACCTGCCTCCCCCAAAATGGAACTGCACCTGTAGTTGCCTCACATATGAGAGGGGGCCACAATTAATTAGTTAAAATTGCAGTCACAATAACAAGCCTATCATCAAGAACGACAAAATGGTGCAAAAGGTTTGGATAATGAATAACACATGGTTCGATATTTTGAAATGGCTACCTGCAAAATGCCTAAATTTCAAGTGAGAAAATGGCTTGGATCTACATAATTAAATAGTCCTTAAAATTTGATGGGTGCCTTTTCTTTTCCCCCTTCTTCTCTTTTTGTTAAGTAAATTAGCTCTAGATCGTAAGTGTCAAATCTTAGTACAGCCATTGAAAGAGATCTGGTAAATTCTAGAAGACACATATTAGTCACAGATCAATTCTGTATACCTGTCTATACTAAAAAAAAGAATAACTAGTACCCAAGACTCAGGCCTAGCTATGATGTCTTTCGAGCACCTAGAGCACCTAAACTAACAATATGACTATTACAATCATTATGGCTGCATGACTTACTAGAAACTAAACCCCACCTGACAGTCAATCCCAAACCAAAATAGCATCCCACTGAAAAATATTGCAAGTATCATCCCAGCTAGTATGTCATCATTGTGGAGCTTTTCAGGTCCCAGAAAGCTGGAAAAAAAAAAGGTACAAAATTACCTTGGGTTGTGAGAAAGCTAATCTCTTTATTTTTGTGAAGTGCTTTGATGAACCGCCCTCAACCACATATGATGCCAGGGTAAATGGAGCCCCAACAAAACCTAGAACTGCTGCTTTATTATCTACCTGGGAGCACAAAGATACGGATGAATATTACACAAAAAATTTTCATATTGGCTATTAAACAACATAAATAAAAGGCATAAGAACATTAATCTATACAGTGATAAATGGGATAACAAAAAGTTTTTAAGTTCATAGAACAGATATTTAGAACCAGTAATACTTTAGCATTAAAAGTTTTAAGTTCATAGAACAGATGTTTAGAACCAGTCATACTTTAGCATGTAAATTGAAATGGTGTGACTGTTTATCTTCTCCGTTTATGGAGTCCAACTCAAAATAGACAATACAACAACAGACAATGCTAATTAAATATTGGTACATGCAAGAGGATTCATACACTATTTTGTAATTCCATTTCCCCAGGTACCACATGAGAGGTCTTTAATTATTTTCTCCAGAAAATATCAAACGGTAATGATCCATTTATGGAATAAACTCAGAAGAAAGAATGCCCTTTCTTTTGAATGAAGAATACCTCACCTTATGGTACTGGTACGTTACTGAACTTGGAGGCACTAATTGTAAAATACTAGAATGAATTAATAAAATACATGTGAAAAATAAAGGGAAACAGGCTGTACCTCTTTCCGCAAGATTGTCAATGCTTCCCCAACATATGGAACTGAATCTTCAGGAACGAATTCTCTCACTTGTTCAACATCAGCAGCTGTGCCTAGAGGATTAAATATGACAGGGCCCTTACCTTTCACAATGTCAAAAGGTATATTCATCCCAGATAGAGGGGTAAGAATGTCCGAGAATAAAATGACCTATCACAATCAGTGTGAAAGAAATCTAATAAGAGATAACAACCAATTAAATCAAAGAGAAAAAAGAAGTATAACATGAAATTGCTTATAGATAGAAAGAAATGTTGGAATGATTTCCAGAAAGGAATCTTACCCCATCAGGCTTAAAAACTTTCCATGGTTGTAGTGAAATCTCCACAACTAGATCAACATTTTCTGATCTTTCACGAAATGAAGGATACTTCTCACAGATAATTTGGTAGCTCTATCACAAGAAATTGTCAATAAATGAGGTCCAAGTTATGTAGGGGGAACTAAAGTCATATATGCATTGCAGTGCTATAGGGAATGCAAGATTAATCTTCTCTCAGCAGTGAAAGATATAAAAGAAACAGATACTACAAAAAAATTATGGAAATTTCAAAATACAGCTGATCTGGTAAAGCAGAACATTGTGAAAATTAGTGATCTACAGATCAGACATAGCAGTCAACTTTCTCTGGGTAAATTTACTTAAAAGACTATTAAAACCCAAATTTATGTAGAAATATAGCTTACAATACAAGGAATAGATCCTACCAGAATGAACAAATAACAAATGAATGGGATGTAAAGTAAACAAAACAATTCTAAGGAAATCTAGGATAGTGACTAATGATGCAGTTGGACCACTTAAAAAACTAATTAGTATTCCAAAGTAGTAACATGATCCTCATCCTGAGGCAAAAGAGAAGACCACTTCTGGTCCTTTATTATAGAAATAAAATGAGGGACCAACAAGTAAAAAGCACAAAGTATAAGAAACTCAGACATTCTGAATTTGCAGGTTTGGTGCTATACAAATCCAAGAAAAGGAATGATTTTTTTTTTTTTTTTGGTATAGGTAATAGAAGTTTTATAGAAAAGCCATCTAAATAAATTCTCTAAAAAATGGGCCATGAACATAAGAATTGTTATCCAAAGATCTCTGTTTAAACCTGCCTTCATGTACCTCCCTGCTTGCCTCATGAGCCAAACTGGGGGTCTTTCAACATCTTCCCCACGAACAGCATTAAGCAACAATGGTTCAGCAGCAGTGGTAATTTTTGGTTCTGCCACAGTCCCTGCATAGGATTTTCTTCAATTAGAAATACTCATGGACTAGAAGCGTATCCCAATGAATTGTAACTCAAATCAAATGACACTTCCTCTTCTCATGGGAGTGGATAAAGGAAGAGGTCATGAGTTCAAAACCTACTGGGTCCATGTCTAAACTACAAATAAAATTATAAAGTTACTGTTTTTACATATTAAACCAATAAATATAAATCAAACACAGTTGGGTCATATCAAAATTACAAGTATATATATACCCAAAAAAAAAGAAAAGGAGGTGGTTGTAAAGGGACAAAAACTCTTAGAACATAAGACAATATATTTCCTTAAAGGCAAAACTTAGATACAGGTCCTTAGTTATTGTACCTTAGGTTCCTCGATTAAATTCAAACACCTAGTTGTATTGACCAATGCAAGACAAAAAATGATATCTTTCCCTAATGACAATTAAACTCAACCATGTAGTTCATTGGCCAATGCAATCTCATGGTTGAATACAATTGGGATACTAAGGAACAGCACGTAACTATACCTAGTTTTGTCATTTCCTTGACAAAGTACACAGATTGTCCATCATATGAGACCCACAAGCATGAATAGTCCAAATTCATTCCTATGAGCAACCACATAGAGAGCATAACTGTCAAATTATTCGAAAAATATTACTCACACCTTGCAAATGTTCCAACCATTAATGAAAAACCCATAAGCTTTTTTGTGCTAGCTTGTCCTTAACATTCACAACATCACAAATTTTTAGCATATATCACATTGAGCATAGTACTCTTTTTATGGTTACCAGTTGAGAATAGTACTATAATTTCCTCAAAGAATTGCAAAACTAGTAATCTGATTGAGCATAGTCAACATACAACCAAGTCAACTCAAGCATTCCCCACCGTTTGCTTCCCCAGAAACCGCGAGGAAATCAAAGAAACCTCAACACCCCACTAACCCAAATAGCAGAATAACCACTCAGTCACAAAACCCAGGAACCAAAACAACGAAAATCTCACAAAGATCAAAACTTTACCCACAATTCAACACTAAAAACTAACCCAAAACGAAATATAACAAAATTATTAAAAGAAAGAATATAAATTACCTCCAAGGGCACAATGGATTCGGGGCCTTGAATTTGATGAGGAGAGAGCAAATCTGGAGCTTCTGGATGAAACAAAAGGAGCAAAGAAAGAAGGTGTGGAGCTACAGCTATAGATGCAAGACATTGTGTTGGCAATGTTGAATTCAAAAGCTCAACATATATGGGAAAGCATTAGAGACTGTTTTTGCTTGTTTAGGACGCGGTAAGTAATAAGAAATAGAGGTGAGCGGTTTGGAATATGGTAGAAAAATAGTAATACAGAAGGAGATGCAAGACAGGTATTAGGATAAGGGCGGGTACATTACAGTATCTCTCTATCTCTATTCTCATCCTTGTAGTCAAGAAAAGTTCTAGGATTTTTCATTTTTGTGGGCATTGATATTCAGATGATGGGACCCACCTCGCTTTAAAAAAAAAAAAAAAAAAAAAAATTTCCCCCTCTCTCCGAATAGGTCTAGGTAAGAATATGACTTGTGTTACTTCTCTGCATCCTGACGTGTTTAGTGCACTAAATATAAATTTAACTCAATTGGTAAATGATAACTACTTTGGGGCAAGTTATTGTTTTTGTTTAGAAGATGCAATTGTAATTGATCTACCGTAAAAATGATATAGGTCTAATTGATAAATGGCAATTACCTTTTGGGTAAGTAGTTATTTCTTTTAGAAGATGCAGTTGTAATTGGTCTACCATAAAAATGATACAAGAGATAATTTTACACTAAATCGTCATTTTTTTTTTCTCCCAATAGAGTGGTTGTTATTTATTTTATTTTTTTCTTATAATAAGGGGAATAGAACTTTCTAATGTTCACTTTTCAATTGGCTTTAGAATAATTTAATAATAAGACAAAATTAGAGTGGCAGAGATAAATTGCAAACTTTATTATAAAATTCAAGTTGAAATACACCATATTTTTGTAAGTTAATTTGTAAAATCTCTTACCGTAAAATAAGAAAACCTAAGTTCGAATCTCGTTTATCAACCCCCCCTCGCCCAAGAAAAGAATTTTTTCTATTATAAAAAAGGGCATGTTTGGAAGGTAAAATTATGTAGTCTCCCTTTCATACATAGGCCCGAGCCATAAATCTCCTAGGGTCCCCACCTAATCCACTGCAAGATTTCCATCCTGCAACAGATAAAACACCTTTCAACTCTTACCTCTTATGTTGAACCACATGAAGCAAACCTCACTATAAATTTCACATCTCACTGTAACAAACATTTAAATGACTAGAATAGCTTAAGATTCTAACATCACAGAACATTAGACAATTCATACATTTGCTGTCACCACAATAATAAGGTATAAAGTTTCAACATTATAATAAGTAAAGACACTTGAAATTGTGCCAAAACTAAAATTATAGGGGTCAAAATCTGAATGGGGAACCACAACAGCAAAATTTGATCTAAATCAAATAAGAATTGAATAAAATCTAATTTATTTAGACTTGTATCAAAAAATTTCACAGGAGACCAAAAAAACAAAAGGAGAATAATGATCAGCTGCTTAATTACAAGGAGAAATTTAGAGAAGGAAGTGTGTAGAGTGAATCAAAAAATGGTATCTATTGTGAGCTTCCTTTTTGGTGGAGATTTCTCTACAATCTGTTTTTGCATGTCCATGAACGTAGAACCGTTATTAGCAAATAATCTTCGCAGGTTGATCACCGAAAGCTCATTAAAGCCAGCAACTGCAAGATCAGCCTGCCCCAAATCATACCTGCATTTTCCAATGTCAATCAATCTCTGAACACATGGTTTTGATATATTTTTCAAGCTATACTCTATGCCTCAAAGGAATGGAAAGTGATTTTTGTTTCTTGCAACATTTGTGGGAACACATTTAAGACCAAGGATTCATTGCACATGCATACACAGAAAAATCTTATTAAATTATAATTATAACTGATTAGAGGAAGAACTATATAACAATTCATTTCATGGATATAGACTCCTTCAAAATGCTATAAATGATTGCAATTAGATCAAACTTCTAGGAATTTTTGTATTCATTGAAAAAATCATGTACATGTTTGTTTGTACATCCAATCCAATGGATAACCAACAGAATTTTTCCAAATTTATGAGATATCTGAATACTCCCAACATAGAATTGTGAATACATACGCTGGGTGGGCACCAATTCGTGCTATAGCCATCATTGTACAGTTGTGAGCAGCAGTTATGCCTCTAGGGTCATCCTCAAACACCACACACTTGGATGGTTTCCTATCCAGCTGCAAGGAATAAGTGCAAGTAAGTCAAAAACAAAAATCTGTTCATATGCTATGCAAGTAATGCAACCAACCTTTATTACCAGCAATAACTTCCAGCTATGACAAAAATATGAGAGTTTTTCAAATTTTGAATTTAAGAAAATCAAAGTTCCATTATATTATTATTATTATTATTATTATCTTCTACAATATAAAAGTAGGTAATAAAATGGATTGAAATCCTCTAGAGTTCCTAGGTTAACTCTATCATAGATTCTAAAAATTTTGACCATTCTTTGAAAATTGTGTTTTAGATTTCACCATATCATCAATAGCTCAAATAGATCCCAAAACAATGAAAATATATGTTTTTTCAAATGTTAATAGCATGGTAAAATCTAAATCACTCATTGATCAATGAATGATCAAGATTTTAAGGACTTTACAGTGGAGTTACCTAATGAACTCTAAAGGATCCTCATCCTAGTAAAATGACTCCAGACTAGATATTTCAAAATTAAATGAAAATATACAAACAAAAACAGATACTATTAAGACAAAAATATAAACTTTGATCTCAAAAGGGTTCACAATACAGTGATCCTAAACATTTCTTAGAGACTATACCTTCACAGCTGCAGAAAGAAACCTATGAGCAATTGATTCCATACCATCTTCTTCAGTTACAATTGCCTGCAACTCCAAAAAAGATGACAATTAGCTGAGGGTACATGATGGTCAACCATTCACTCCAGCAACTCTAAAGGGAGTCACCATTACGTGTAATCTAAAATATTTTCCTTTTTTCTCCGCAGGAAAAAAGAAAGAAAGAATCTTTAAAAAGATCACCAACCTGGAAATACTTCTTGAGCCCCATTCGCTCAAGGGCCTCTACCATGTTTCTACGATCAAGACTTGAAACAATAGCACAAGGAATGCGAGCTGTAGATACTGCATCCAGCCATTCTTTGAGCCCCTCCATGGGTTGTTCGAGCTTAAAAATAAACAAATAAATAAATAGAATGACAGAGAGGCAATATAAATTGTTGTACCAGAGACACGAACATAAAACAGATAGAATAAATTAAAGCAAGTGCTCACTGTGAGAAGATTCTCATAATATAACTGTGAAAACCTAATCTTCAGTCTCTCCAGTTCACTTTCTGCTTCATCCCAGAGTAAAAACTGAAAGGTTTTGGAAACTTTTCAGAGACATTACATATAATAAATAAGGAACCGACAGCTAAGAAGAAACTACAGCCTTCATCTTTGAAAAAACTAATTTTTTTCTAATATAATTGAAGGTGCATTCTTGAGACAACACTCTA
This sequence comes from Quercus robur, assembly GCF_932294415.1. NCBI lineage: Eukaryota > Viridiplantae > Streptophyta > Magnoliopsida > Fagales > Fagaceae > Quercus > Quercus robur. The sequence goes on along the minus strand of NC_065541.1, from coordinate 66,886,138 downwards.
TGTCATAATTGTATAGATATGCATACTTAGTTCAAAATCCTAAAATGACTATAGATTCCCAAACCTTATGCAGTACATGATCAGCGCCTGCATGAAGCATCAGTCTTTGCATATCACCATCTACAGGAATATCCTTTCCTGCAAGAGAAATCAAAATAACCAAATATATGATCATAGTGCCAGAAAATCTTGGTTTCAATCTAATCGAGTTAAAAAAGAAGAAGCAAAAGTCTGCAAATGATCTGTTCTTATGTGTCTACTAATACCCATTCATTTCTGATTCAAATCAATAAGATATTCAACTTAACTAATAAATGTTATTTCTCTTCACACTGAGCCTTCGTTTAGATACCACTTAAAAATGAAAATTATTTCCCTATTCAGCTTATTTTTGCTACTATTTATGGGTCTCATTACACTTTTTAGTACTATTCATGACCCTATTGTACTATTTCAACTAACTTTTACCTTTATCTATAATATTTTCAGCAATAAGTTTTCAGTTTCAGCAAAATAAGCAGTATTCATACAGACCTTGATTATGCAGATCAGCTGAATTATAAGCAATAGAAGATATTCACTATCCCTAAACCCCCCACCACCAAAAAAAATAAGGAAAAGAAAAAATCTATCAAAAAGAGATTATCACATACCCTCTTCATAGGCAAGCTGCTTCCAAGCATTCAACTTTAAAGCTCGAGTATCTGCCTGAAACACATTATACATCTACTAAGTTTTGGAAATATGTGTGCTTCTATGCATTAAGAGTAACAACAAAAGAGAGGTGGGGGGGGGGGGGGGGGGTGTCAGCATTTTATGGCTCAAGGCTCCTTGAAGACTGTTGCAAATATCATGTTTATTTGTGAAGCTCACTTAGAAACCTATTTTCTACTTGTTTGGTTGATCAACTATTCTTGCATGAGTGTTATTTGTGAGTTGTGACGGCACTCTCATCGTTCTAGGACAAAAATAATGACGTTGGACCTTCTTAAAAACAGTCAAGCACTGGCATATATTCAAGATTTGCATCATTAACTAGTTTTACACCATCTGAATGTCACCATAATTTCCATACTACCATATATATCCACTAACAAATCCATCAAGCATCATCAAATGAGTCCATGAAACACACTGCCAAGGTTTGGAAATTTACCACCACATTATCCCAGGAGAAAATAAGACCATATTGTTCATCCGGCTTCATCGCATAGCGTATTCGTTTAAGAAAACCTTCTTGCAATCTGTCGTTCAAAAAATCCTATTTGCAATAAGATTTAACAACCGTGAGATGTACATAATGCTCTATCCGCTCCATGCTCAAACAAGCATAACAAGGCAAAAGAATTTGACAGATATATGAGAAAAAATCTCAGAAGCACACATATAAGATAAGCAAAATTCCTTACCACATCAACCTTTAGAGGCCCATCTGGTCTAAAAGTCTCAAAACCTTCTCCATATTCTGCTCCAATTGCCTGAAACACAACCAAATGTCAAGACAAATATCTAATTTATCAAAATTACAACCCCAAACATGAAAATTGGCAAATAAAGCCACAACCCAGAAGCTCTACTCTCATAAACATAACTTTGTTCACCAACATATCTTCCATGAAAATTGTAAATTAAGGAAACCCCAGAAATTAAAATTTTAAAATTTCTTAAAGCTCTGACAAAAACAATAAAGAAAGAAAGAAAAACAAGCAGATAAGACAATAATTAGAACCGCCAATGAAGAAAGATATTTACAGGGGAATGAAAAGCTTGTAAATATCCAATTCTTCAAATTTTCTACCCCAAATATGAAAACTAGCAAATAAAAGCCACAACCCAGAAAGCTCTACTCTCTTAAACATGACTGGGTTCACCAACATATCTTCGATTAAAATTGCAGATTAAGGCAACCCCAGAAATAAAAATTTAAACTTTTTTAAATCTCTGACAAAACAAGCAGATAAACAAGAAAAATAACCACCAATACATAAATATATTAAAAGACCAGTACCTCTTGCATGAAAAGCTTGTTGGGTGTGATTGGAAACCAATTAAGGGGGCCATTTTCATTGAACCCACAAGCGTTATTGACCACCAGATTATCCTTATCCAGGTTCATACGATTTAATTTCTGTGAAACAAAAGCAATCGGTAATGGAATTAAATGGTACTAAAAACAAAAAGGAAAGGAAACAAATAGAGACAAACCGGTAATCTGAGCTTTGAAGGGTAGAGAGAGTGTGAAATCTGAGAAGAGGGTCTCCATGGAAGTAGAGAAGAGCTTCTGAAATTGCTGCAAGTGGCACTGCCCATTTAGGAGAGTAACGAAGCTGGTAGAAGAAGCTGTTTCTGGGGATTCATTCGTAGTTCAAAATCCAATTTTTGCATTTTATATTTCATTGGTTGGCTCCACGTGTATGACTCATGTGGATGGCACGTGATCTCTCTTCTTCTTCGAAGTTCCAAGTTCGAATCTCTCTTTGGTATAATCCCATGATTCATGAGACATCATGTGTCTTTCTCAAAAAAAAAAAAAAAAAATGAGACATCATGTGTCATCAGTCATCACATCCCTAAATATATCACGTTGAGAGAAATTTCTTGCTCAAAAAATGACTAGTGACTAGTCAATAAATTTTAAGCACCAGAGAGCATTCACAGTAGAGCTCAAAAGCTATATTTTGGTATCTCAAAAATATTATATTAAAAAAAAAAAATTAACATTCAGTTAAGAGTTCACTATAAATTTTTTTTTTTAATGATTTTTATTAATATGTTCGGTTATTTATATTATTTAATAGGTTGTATGTAAAAATAGAAGATTTGATGTAAGGTGTATTGTAAAGTGTGGTGTTAAAATAGTTAGAGTGATATTTTTGCATTTTATATTTCATTGGTTGGCTCCACGTGTATGACTCATGTGGATGGCACGTGATCTCTCTTCTTCTTCGAAGTTCCAAGTTCGAATCTCTCTTTGGTATAATCCCATGATTCATGAGACATCATGTGTCTTTCTCAACAAAAAAAAAAAAAAAATGAGACATCATGTGTCATCAGTCATCACATCCCTAAATATATCACGTTGAGAGAAATTTCTTGCTCAAAAAATGACTAGTGACTAGTCAATAAATTTTAAGCACCAGAGAGCATTCACAGTAGAGCTCAAAAGCTATATTTTGGTATCTCAAAAATATTATATTAAAAAAAAAAAATTAACATTCAGTTAAGAGTTCACTATAAATATTTTTTTTTTAATGATTTTTATTAATATGTTCGGTTATTTATATTATTTAATAGGTTGTATGTAAAAATAGAAGATTTGATGTAAGGTGTATTGTAAAGTGTGGTGTTAAAATAGTTAGAGTGATATTTTGAGATACTAGTGACTTTTTGGATTGGCGTTTCACGTCTGCGTTTTTTTTTTCTTATTTTTTTACCAACGCCTCTTGCACTGTTCATGGGGACATGAACAGTGCATTAAGGCAAATGAATAGTGTTTTGTGAGTGTGAACAGTAATCAGAAATTATTTTATTATTGTTTTCTGTTTTCAGCAAAATAAGCGGTATTCAAATTTCAAATGCACCTTAAAACTTAAACTTTTTAGCACTTTTGATGTGAATGCTCTAAGTTGTTCTAGCATATACATTCTATTTTGGGGCCTAATGTTGTGGTTGTTTCCCTGATGGACAAAGGAAAACAATTTCTAAACGTAGTCGTGACAAATGTATTTTGATTGTTTAATCAATACATCAATAGTAACATGAATTGACCAAGTAAGAACTCGGATTTAAAGTTTGACTAATTCATTCTGAGAAATTGGCACCTAGTCACAACATTTATTGGTAACATGAATTTGTTTGTAATATTGATTTATTCTCATTAAACAATAGCATGGATGGCAGCAGAGCTTCGTAGAGGAAGCAATGGGAAGAATCAATCGTTGGAAAAAGATCTAAACTCGGGTATTAATGTTAATCTATTCATGAGTATCAATTTATACCCATGAATTTAGATCTTAGATCTTATATTTTATTGGCCTAATTGATAAACTGTTTTCTTTTTTTGGTCTTTTATTGCGATTTAGTTGATAAACATGATCCAAAATACATACAATGAAAACAGTGAAAGATTTTAAAATCATATTTGAATCAAGCTACAATGTGTGTCCAGTAAAATACAGCACCTTATAACATTTCTCTTCCCTATTAAAGCTTATTGTAAATTTAACATAACATTAGAGATTCTAATTCTAGACAAATGTTTAAATCTAACTCCTTCTCAATTTTAGTGGCTTAGAATGTGAGAACTGTTTTTGATGATGCAATAAAGGTTGCTTTGAAGCCTCCAAAACCAAATAAGAAGCAGCACTTGCAAAGAATATATGTTTTCCTCTGGCATGATTATGAACAATTGAACATAGAACAGTTACATATGCACACCTGCAGTAGAATGTACTCAGAGTTTATTGATGTACATTGCTATTAACCCTACTAGCTAAGTTCCTGCACAACGTGCAATGCAACTTATTATTAGTTGTTAGGGTACATTTTTTTTTACACCTAATTTTATTTAAATATCACCTATTTATTTTCAAATACCACTAAGAAGTTATTGGGCTTTCACAAAAAAAATTTGCCCTATTATTATGTTAATCACAAATATTTCATATCTTATTATTTAAATTAGGTCATGATATAAACTATCAAAAAATCCAAAAAACTCATAGCTTATCAAATTTTACTATTATTATTTAGTTAAGCGCAAAACCGACTCTATGAGCCCAATGCACACATCCCATCCCTTTTTTAAAAAACCCAAGGCTACTAATGCTTGGCAATATTTCAAAAGCTCAATCCTCATTAGCAATATATCAAAAACTCAATTCTCATTGGTAATATTAAAAGCCCAAGCTAACTACTTGACACTATTTTGTAAAAAAACCCAAAGTTATCAATACTTGGCAAAATGTTATATCATAAGTATTTCACTTAAAGTCCAATGATTAATAACGTTTAAGTTCTTAAACCTGTTACTACAATATTACAAACCTATGAAATCTATCTTATAAAACTCATGGTAACCTGCTTCCAAAAAAAAAACTCATGGTAACCATTTATGTTATGTGACAGTATTCATTTTTCCAAAACCCATGGCAAACATACATCAAGCTCATGGAGAATTATAAATTTGTGTTACTAATATAAAAACCCATAGAAAGTTATGATTTATTTTAAACCCATAATATTTATTTATTTCATATCATATTATAAACCCATGGTAACTATTTATGTTACGTAACACTATTCATTTTTCCAAAACCCATGGCAAACATATATCAAGCCCATGGAGAATTATGAATTTATGTTACTAATATAAAAGCCCATGAAAAGTTATGATTATTTATTTTAGACCTATGATATTTGTTTATTTCAACCATAATATAAACCCATGGAATTTATATAAGAACTCATGGTCACTATTTATCTTACATCACAATATTCATAATATCTATTTGCAAAACTCATGGTAATTATTCACCTTTCAAGCATATTATGATTATCTATAGAAAAATCCATGAGAATATCACATTATTCCACTATAGTGGTTGTTACCATATATTATTTGAAACCCATGGATATTGTCTTTATTTAAAACCCATGGTAAATATTTTTCTCAAAAAATATTGGAGGTCATTATTTAAAAATCCCAAAGAAAATATCATTTACAAAAATAATCCATAGCAAAAATTATGAGAAACTATACAGGTTGTTATTTAAATCCCAAGGAAATTAATACCCAAAACCTATCATAAATATTTATTAAAGCTCATGGATTCATTTTATTTCTACTAACAACTAAATCCCATGTAAAATAAAAATTCATGGCAATATATGATAACTTTGTCCATTTTGTAGAGCTCACAATGAGAGAGCAAAAGGATAGGCCCAAGTAGAGAGAACCACTTAGTTAGAGGCCCACCAAAATACTCAGCCTTCATGGTCAAGCCTAACATGAAATCTCAACCAAAACAGTCCATGTGTGCAAACTGACTCCGCTGGAGAACTCCATTTAGTTCTGCCTTCCGCTGGAGGTCACCTCAAGAAGTAACCAAGCTCCCAAACTAGATTAGGAGCTGGTCACCTGTCCCACTGCCAACTCTGATGTGAACAGTACTAGATACTGACACTTAAAGGCTAATGGGCAATAAATACCATTTTTCCTCAAGTTTTGGTCACAACTCAAGGAAGTCATAACCAAGACCTCCAAGCTCATGAAATCCTAAACCAAATAGTTTATTTTATTACTAAAAATGTATGTAATTGGTTCATGAATCCTAATTGGAAAATTTGGGAACATGTAGTTTGGAGGGCATAAAGGGATTTTCAACAGAACCTTCTAAAGTAGACTTAAACTTTGACACCTCGCTTAGGGTGTTGAATCCTACTTCCTGGGGTCCAAATCTCAATTGCAGCACTAAGATTCCTCCTTAATACTTGCCTTAATTCCATTGGCTGAACACAATCTCAGAATTCTTAGTATTTAATGCAAGATTATGTTGATTTTTACCCCTATGTGACATTGCCCAAAGAAGCAAAACTACCCCAAAAGCAAATTTCCCATTGAATGCTCGAAAATGTGTGAAAACACAAGAGTTATTTAGACCTCCAAATTAAAGTTACGGCTCGATTGATTTTAATCTAACTTAATACTAAGTGCGGAATAGAGTAAATGCAAGCGGATAAACAAACATAGCAATAAAATGAAAGGTAAAAGAGTAGGGAAGAAGAATGCAAATACAAAATAACACGCCGATATGTTATCGAAAAGGAAACCAAAGTACTCGGCATAAAATCTCTCTGCCGCCCTCCAAGTGGTAATTGATCCACTAGACAATCAGATGGGATACATGGATTAGTAAGAGACCCTCCAAGCCTAATCTACTCGATGCACTTAAGCCCTCCAAGCTCCTACTCCAACAAGGCTTCTCGGAACTGTGTATTGTCTAGCTTTTCGGATCCCGTAATACGCCCAATTGCATCCGCCAAGCCTCACCGGCTTCTTTTGGCAATTCCCCAAAGTTTCCCAAGCTCCAAAACACTCTCTACACTTTGAAAATGTGTGGTTGTATTTAGGTACAAATCTCATCTCAAGGTATGACAATGAGAGAGGGAAGGAGAAGATTCTACAATAATTTCTCACTAAGGATGAGTAGCTCTCTTTCTAAAAAATGGGTGTGTGTGTTGTAGAAAATCTATCTAGGGTTTTTCTCTCTGAAATGGTCTCCTCTGTATTTGTGGGTAATGAGGGTATATATAGTATGAGTGAAGGGTAGGGAAGTCACACTTAAAAATCCTCCAGGCAGAATGTTTCACAACTACCTCGCGGGAAGGCTTTACCCGTGAGACGCTTGCAAAAACGACAGCCTAGCACGACTTTTCAGCTTCCAGTCATATGCTCCTCACGTGGCTCTTTCGTGGGTTAGTTTCTTACGAGCTTCTCGCGAAATCCACTAAATCTTCATTTAAGCTTAATTTTTCACCAACTTAATACTAAACTCAATACAATAAAATCCTGCAAAATATAAGGAATAAAATTAAAGCAATTACAATACTTTTTATCATGGAATAAAGCCAATATAAAATATAGTTATAAATCACAACTTTACAATCTCCCCATTTAGCTATTCCGTGACAAAACACCCTATAACAGACTCTAGACTTAAACGTGAGTTTGGGAACAATGGCAAAACTCACTCACACCTAAATCTTGAAGCTGTGATGAACTTGGAACATATATATATGTAACCTGAAACACTTGCACAAAACACAATAGATTCTCAAGGTAAAGCAAGTAATAAAAGGACAAGTATAATATAACAAGTAAATTGCGATCAAGTAAACATGTTGTGAAACATATGAACAACTTGATCATACACCAAAACAGTCATATGAAAATGACTACAATGATCACATAGCAAAGCAAATGATCATCCGAACATGCAATCAATAAAGCACAATGGCATAAAGATATATGCATGTCCAACACATAAGCATGATGCGATGAGAGCAGCAAAGCATAAATACTAAACATAACTCAAAGCACCATAAAACAACGAGAAAACAAACAAAAAGAAAAACAAAACAAAGCAAGGTTTTCTCAAAAAGATGTTTTCTCCCTCTTGGTATATGCATCTCCCTTATGGTTTTCTCCCCCTACGAATGTGCACGAGATAGAATTTCTCCTCCTAAGAATGTGCACATGAGTCATATAGAAATGACGAAACACACCGGTATACTCTTTGATATACCCATTTTAGGCCAAATTCTAGGATAATTAAGTCTATTGTCCTGCCCTTGATTAGTCCTACATTTTTGGACTTTTGCTAATCAATCCCTTAAGGTTCACTATAAAAGGGAACTACCATCAACTCATGGAGGACAACAAATCTTATCATAAAATTCCTCACCCATCATGCTATTTTCAGCCCATAAGTTAGTCCCTTAGTTCAAAAATTAGCCTTTAGTCCATAAATGCTCATATACACTTACCTATAAACATCACATTCCATCTTATTAGAAAATCCCAACACCTTAAAATAGACACCAACTCTCTCTGAAATTTCTGATATTCTTGCCACTTTTGCTTGTGGTTTAGCTCTCCCTAAACTCATAAATCATTCCCCTTAGCCCACACTCACTTAGCTTAAGACATTCTTTTTCTTTTTCTGCATATTCACAGCCCATAAATGCTTCCTAATCAGTCACAAACAACTCTTTACCCATTAAAGCTTTAGCCTCAACATTAACTCTATCATACCATCACAAGCTTACATACCTACTCACTCAAAACACCCTATACTACCTCAATCATGCCACACATATATATTCCCCAAGAATCTTAGTTCAACATTTGCTGCACTGAGCTGGAATCTCTCTCTCCCTTCATTCCATCCTATTTTTTCCTCTTTTACTTGTAATTACAAAGCCTTTAATCCTTATTTATTGTTATTATGATGAAAGTCATAATGTTTTAAATGCTATGGAAGTTTTCCCTTATGTTAAATTAATAATAGGCGTAAATACACTTTTAGTCCCTACATTTTGGCTTTTTTCCATTTTAGTCCATACATTTTAATTTTACCACTTTTAGTCCCTAAATCAATTAACGCGTTCTATTTTGGTCCTTTTCGTTAGCCCACCAACGGAAATTGCTTAGGTGGCAAACTGATGCTGACGTGGCCAATTAAAAAATAATAAAAAAATTTAATTAGCATAAAAAAAAAGGCCATGTCAGCTTCTAAATATAAAGAAATTTATTAATCAATTTTAACGAAATTAAAAAAGAAAAATAAATAAAAACAATAAAATACATCAATTCAAATCTAATTCATTTTGAACAAGAACACGAAAAACATGTTACTTTGTTCTTCCGAAAATAATAAAAAGAAAAAAATTTAATTATTCTCTTTAATTGGTTTATGTTTGTTATTGTGTTCTTTGTGTTTGTGATCTTGTGTTAATGTTTAAATTTGAGTTTGTGTTTTTTGTGTTTGGTTTTGGGTTTGTGGTTTATGTTCTTGTGTTGATGTTTAAATCTGTGATTGTGTTCTTGTTCAAAATGAATTAAATTTGAATTCATGTATTTTATTGTTTTTAATTTTGTTTTTTCTTTTTTAATTTCATTAAAATTGATTAATAAATTTTTTTATATTTAGAAGCTAACATGGCATTTTTTTAAATGCTAATTAAATTTTTTTATTATTTTTTAATTAGCCACGCCAGTATCAGTTTGCCACCTAAGTAATTTCAGTTGGTGGGCTAATGGAAAGGACCAGAATAGAACGTGTTAATTGATTTAGGGACTAAAAGTGGTAAAATTAAAATGTAGGGACTAAAATGGAAAAAAGCCAAAATGTAGGGACTAAAAGTGCATTTACGCCTTAATAATAATAAGGAAAATATATGATTTTTACCATGTAAATACACTTATTAACCTATCAGGCATCTACCGCTAGAGGTCTGTCATATTCATTGCTGGACCATTTTTCCTCGTGTATTTGTTTTAATGGGCTAACTTCTATATAAACCAACTATTGAGTACATTCATAATTTTTTACTATGCAAAAACATTTATTGATTTGCCAAACATCTACCGTTGGACGTTTCTCTTACTTATCGCTAGACTATTATTTAAGTACTTGTTGTGGTGGGCCATCCTTTATGCTAGCTTATCTTTGCAGGAAGTATTTTTTGGGCCTTATTATAATCTTTGTTGAATGCAATCTAGACTTTGAGCAAAATGGGCCTTTCACACTTCACCGATAGCATTTAGGTCATGTTCCAAGCCTAAAGTCGAGTCTCGGTTTTAACTCCCCTAACATCATGTGGGCAACAAACGAAAAACGCCCCCAACATTAGTTTTCTCTAATATTTCAATAAGTTTTTGTAAGAATCTTGTAACTTAGTTGGTTGGCAACTCATTATGTTTTCAATAGAGACATCCAGGCTTTAAATCCCCTATCTCAACTATCGATGTATAAAAAAAATATTTCAATAAATTTTCTTATGAGAAATTATAATCTTTAGTTATTTTATAGACAAAATAGAAAGACACTATGAATAGTATATAGTGATTTGATCATACTATATATATATATATATATATATATATTGTGGTTACACGATTTTCCTAGCCCAACTCGTGTTGATTAGGCCCTGGCCCAAAGCGCAACCCACAATAATTATTTGTAGAGGATGGGTCAAAGAACTTGGCCTCAGTGAACTTGTTCGGTCTTATGCATGGGCAGTATGGTTTGCAAAAGGAAAATAGAAAAACACCAGAATGGATCTTTCTCAAGTCTGATTTTATTTCTTTTTTATGTTTCTGATACAGTTCCCTCGTCCCCTTCTTTGAGGGACTCCACTACATTATATATTTTTCTTCTTTTCATCCCAGCCTTACACCTGTTAATCATCCAAGCATCCACTCGAGCACCTGTCCCATCAGACGCCCTCATCAGACCCTTTGTGAGTTGCAGAGGCCAAGGCGGTACTGTTCAGGAGTCTTTTCCTCATTAATGCGGCCAAGAGGGTGGTTGGGGCGCAATTAATGTGGTGGTAGCCTTCCGTGAGATATTTTGAATTTAATTCGTTTTATATGTTGGGAAGACGAGCTGAAATGGCTGGGGCAAGTTTCTCGTCTGGGCTTCGCGATGTCCGAGGAGGAGTTACTCCTCGGACAGGTTTCCTTGACGCTATTGGGGTTGAATAGCGCTTCATATGAGGCTTTTCGTTGGACAGGACGCTCCTCGGACGGGCCTGAGCTTGGAATAGCCCATCATTTTTGGGCCGGGCCCCACAATAGCCCCTCAAAACTCCGGTTTTTACCTCCCTCCGAGGGGAAAGGTGGGGTTTTGATGTTTGTGAGTGGAGGGAAATAAGGAGATCGTGGGGCGCGCGTGCGGACCGTTACTTTTGACGCGCTACAATTTACGAGACGTGGCCATTAACTTCTGGAAGCGTTATGTTCCCTTCATCCAACGGCTTGGCGTGGATCGAACGGCCATCGTTTCTTCCCGTATTTCTAGGCGGGGATGATCTTTTCTCTCTCCTCCCGGCTATATAAGACGCCAGAGGGGTTCAGTTCCTTCTTTCATCAGCATTTCGCAAACCTCAAAAGACTCCAGAGAACTCCATCGAATCCCAGAGATATACGAACACTTGCGTCCGTTATGCCGCCGTAGCCGTTCTTGTGAAGCGCTTCGTCCAAGAGAGATTCCCAGGCGTCCCCTTGAGCGTTTTGTGAAGGTACCAGTACATTTCGCCTTTCTCTCCGTTTCAATTCCCTCCTCGGACTCTACTTTTCTTTTCAGTCTTTACTTTCATTTCCTCAGTTCAGTTCAGATGGGTAGATTCGAAAAATTAGTAAAAACCCCTGCCGCTATGGAAGCCTTTAGGGCTAAATACCACATTCCCCCGAGGGTTGGGCTGCGGCACTGTCCTCTTGAAGGAATATTGACCGATAGAGTTGAGGGAGAAGTCGTTATCCCCATGATTGCTTTCATAGAGGGAGGGATGACACTTCCCATGCGCAGGATCACAAGGGAATACCTGTTCAACCATAGGTTGACGCCGTATCAGTGTGCCCCAAATATGTTCAAGATACTAGGCTGTGTAGATGTCTTAAACGAGCGGATGAATCTAGGCCTCACTTGGCACGATGTGGCTTATTTGTACGAATGTCACCACCTCGGGGATGATGGGTATTATCTTAAATCCCGGAACGAGGACGTTAGGTTGATCTCTTGTCTTCCAGTTTCCAATAAGACCGTGAAGAATGACTTCCTCATTGCTTCTGGGGAGTGGTTCGATGGTATTCACTGTCCAACTCGGGCAGGAAACCCAGGTGCGGCGCTTTTAGGATTGATCCTTTTTGGGGAAAGGATTTAGTGTTGAGGGGTTATTTTTTCTTGCTTTCTTTGTAATTGGAAAATTTCATGATCTGACCTCACTTTTCTTGGTTTGTTTGCAGACAAAAATCACGTTGCTCCTCGGATAAGACTTGTGAACGTGCCAGCGCTGAACTATCTTCTCAGGTCGGAGATTTACGTTACCGGGGACGGACAGTTGCGTGCGGCCCATCTGGTTTTGGGCTATCAACCTCTGAGCAGCGCTTTCCAGGCAATCGGTCACGCTATAAGGGCTGGCAGCCCGAGGCTAGCCAGAATTGACGTGTCCCGGGACGGATTCCTAGCTGACCACGATTTGCCACCAGTTGTGTTGCCAGGTGTCAGAAATCCCTACTTAGCGGAGCAGTTACCTCCGGTAAACGAGCCTGGTGCTGCTGTTTTGGTTGAAGAAGAGGCTGAATCATCTCGTCTTTCCCTTGAAGAGGAGATAGATAAGTTTTACTTCGAGGAGGAAATTCAGCAAAACCCCTTGGTGGAGTCTTCTAATCCCGAAGTAGAGCAGGACCAACATTCCGCAGTTGGTGTTCCCTCAATCGTTATCTGCTCGGACGATACTTCAGACGAAGAGGTAGAGCCTATGGCAGGAAAGGGAAAGTCTCTGAAGGAGCTGATGTCCTCTCGGGGGAAAGGCCAGTCATCAAAGGTTCAGCCATCGAAGGGACCAAGTCCATCAAAGGTCAAAACCCTTCCCCCTTTGGTCCCCCAGGGCGTCTCGGACCCTGGCCTTAAGGTTAACCCGGACCTGAAGAAGAAGAGACCGGTTGACACCCCTGAGGAGGGTGAGATGGCTGTCCAGCCGACCAAACAGCAAAAGACTACGCGGGCGCCGAGGAGCAGAAGGGATAACTCCTCGGAGAGCCGGGATGAGGAGAACCTTGCTGACGTTCGCGCCTCCCCCCGTGTATGGAACCCCAAGCTGGAGCTGGATGGGGTTGCCATCTCCTACAATGCTTCGGTTCGAGAGTACAACCGAGGACGGGCAGGGTACGTGGCGGATGCCTTAGAGCAACCCTTACTCCTTCCTCGGGACATGAAGGCCTATAGGCGATGCACTCAGCCCGAGCTCTTCCTATCCCTAAAAAGGGATCTCGCGTTGGTAAGTAATCCTTTTACTGTTCTATTGATTTTCCTATTTTGTTAGATTTCTGTAACACTCTTGTTTCGTTCGCAGATTACCCAACAGGTGTTCGTGGCTGATGAGTTTTGCCGCGATAGCCGAAGTAGGGCTGAGGCTGAGACCCAGGCTCGGGCAGAGATGGAGAAAGCCTTGGGGTCTCTCAAGCACGAGCACCTTAAACTCACGGACGACTTTAAGGTGTCGGAGAACCGGCGCAAGAGTGCAGAGGTTGGTTTAAAGAGTGCTGAGACCCAGGCGGAGGACCAGCGCAAAGAGCTGTACACGACGCAGCTCGATCTCACCACCGAGAGGCAGGTAGTGCGGGATCTCAGGGCTGCCCTGCAAAAGGTAGAGGATGAGCTGAGGCTAGTAAAGGAGGAGGCCCAGCTGATCCGAGAGGCCACAGAGGCTGAGAAGAATGCTGCTCGCCAGCTCGGGGCCGAAGAGACGGAGGCCAGGCTGTCTAAGGAGATCCCTGAGGTGTGCAGAGAGTACTGCGACATTTCATGGGCTCATGCTCTCGACGCTGCAGGAGTTCCTGCGGATTCGGCCCTAAGACTGCCCGAGAGCATCTTCTATCCTCCGGAGATCCGAGCTAACCCTGATGAAGCCCAAGTCGCTTCGGAGCAAGACCTGGCGGTGCCTGATGCCGTACTTGTGTCTGATGTGGCTAAGGATCCTGCCACAGACTCTACCATTGAGGTTCCTCCTCCTCAGCCCGAGCAGAAAGAAGATTCTCCCGCTAAGGCTTAGCCCCCTTTTTTTTTTTTTTTTTTTTTTTTAAATGAGAGTTGTCTTGTTTTTTCATTCTTTTGTAAGGACCTCTCTTTTTAATGTACTCGGAATATTAATATAAAACATTCGTCTTGCTTACTATGAATGTATGTCAATAGCGCTCTTTTTTAAACATTTACAACGAGGTAGATACAGGCAAACGGTCAAAATGAAAATGGGTTTTTGGGTTACGCGTTTGAGGGTCGCAATGGTGCTAGACTGTGCGCATGTACTAAAAGTGATTTCCTTTAAGTAATAGTCTCACAATCTATCACAAGTAATAATCTCCCCAAAAGTCTGTGGTCCGAGAAGCCAGGCAGGACTTAGGTTCTGCTTAAAACTATGAATTGTCATGAGTAATAATCTCCCCTAAAGTCTGTGGTCCGAGGAGCCATGCAGGACTTAGGTTCTGTTTAAAACTATGAGCTGTCATGAGTAATAACTTCCCCAAAAGTCTGTGGTCCGAGGAGCCATGCAGGACTTTGGTTTTGTTTAAAACTTATAAATAGTTGGCTTAAATAATAATTTCCCCCAAGTCTGTGGTCCGAGGAGCCATGCAGGACTTGGGTTCTGTTTAAAACTTATAAATAATTGTAACGTAGACTGGCAAGCGGCAAATAGTCATAAAAGAAAACATATGCTAAGCCATTCTTATTAATAATAATACCTCCTGAGGTTATTTACATTCCATGGTCGAGGTACAGCTTTTTAATCCAAATCTTCTAGGTAGTAGGCGCCTATTCCGGCCACGGATGTGACACGGTATGGTCCCTCCCAATTGGGCCCCAACTTGCCCCAAGAGGGGTTCTTTGCGCTGCCGAGAATCTTCCTCATCACGAGATCACCTGGACCCAGAGGCCGCAATTTGACGTTAGCATCATACCCTTGTCTTAACTTCTGGTGATAATAGGCCATGTGAATCGTGGCCTTTTCCCTTCTTTCCTCGGCTAGGTCCAGACTTCTTCCTAGCAACTCATCGTTATCACTTGGGGTAAACGAGCTAGACCTCAACGTGGGGAAATTGTTCTCGATCGGAAGCACAGCCTCGGCCCCGTAAGTCATTGAGAAGGGGGTCTCACCGGTTGAACGCCGCGGCGTTGTCCGATAGGTCCATAAGACGTGCGGTAGTTCTTCTACCCATCTCCCCTTTGACTCATCCAATCTTTTCTTCAATCCGTTCACTATGACTTTGTTTACGGCCTCGACTTGCCCATTTCCTTGGGGGTATGCGGGGGTGGAATATCGATTAATAATCCCAAACTCACAGCAATACTCCCTAAAATTCTTGCTGTCAAACTGAAGACCATTGTCGGAAATGAGTGTTTTCGGAGTTCCAAAGCGGGTGATAATGTTCTTCCAGATGAATTTATGGGCGTCCACGTCCCTGATGTTGGCCAAAGGCTCAGCCTCCACCCATTTAGTGAAGTAATCGGTTCCGACTATTATGTATCGCTTGTTCCCCGCAGCCTTGGGGAAAGGTCCGACAATATCAAGACCCCATTGCGCGAACGGCCATGGACTGGAGAGTGGGTTGAGAACCCCTCCGGGTTGGTGGATATTTGGGGCGAATCTTTGGCACTGATCGCACTTCTTAACGTATTCCTGGGCTTGTCTCTGCATGTTCGGCCACCAGTATCCTTGGGTGAGTGCCCTGTGCGCCAGCGATCTTCCTCCGGTGTGACTTCCACATACTCCCTCATGCAACTCTTCAAGAAGAGACTCGGACTCTTCTGGATGTACGCAGAGCAGGTACGGTCCAGAGTAGGAGCGCCGATAAAGTTTGCGGTCCTCTGATAGCCAAAAACGAGGAGCATTTCTACGTATCTTCTCGGCTTCTAGTCTTTCTTCCGGTAGGATCTCATCTTGGAGGAAATTCCTTAGGGGGTCCATCCAACTGGGGCTCTGTCTTATCTGATGGACTTGGGTCGGGTTTCCACTGATGGGACTGGCCTTAACTAGATCTTCGACTAGGATCACTCGTGGCAAATTACGTGCCGAGGACGTGGCAAGAGTGGCCAACGAGTCTGCATGAGTGTTTACGCTCCTGGAGATGTGCATTAAACTGAAGGATTCAAAGCTCTCCTGTAGCCGTTTGACTTGTCCCAGATACTCTTGCATCCTAGTATCTCGAGCTTCCAGCTCTCCCATCACTTGTCCGACCACTAATCTGGAGTCCGAGAAGGCTTCTATTACTCTTCCACCCAACCTTTGAACCATTGCCATTCCTTGAAGTAAGGCTTCGTATTCGGCTTCATTGTTCGTAGCCGAGAATCCGAGTCTTAATGACTTTTCAATGACAGCGCCGTCTGGCGATATTAAAACTATCCCAACTCCTGATCCTCTCTGGTTGGCCGCACCATCCACGTAGACCTTCCAATGCATGGTTTCCCCGGCCGAAATCGCGCCAACCATTTTTCTGCACAGGTCTTTCTTCTCGGTGATCGTTTCTATAGAGGGCTCAGTGAACTCTGCTACCAAGTCCTCGAGGACCTGTCCTTTGACGGAGGGTCTGGGCATATATTTAATATCAAAAGCCCCCAGAAGAGCACTCCACATGGCGATCCTTCCTGTGTAGTCAGCACTTCGAAGCACGGCTCGAAGTGGAAGCTGAGTCAGGACGATGACCGTGTGCGCCTGAAAGTAATGAGGAAGCTTCCGGGTTGCATGCACTATCGCCAAAATTGCCTTCTCTAAGGGTAGGTATCGCACCTCGGCTTCATGTAGTGACTTGCTCACATAGTACACCGGTCGCTGCACCCCATTATCATCCCGTATTAATACCAGGCTTACGGCGTGGGGAGCTACGGCGATGTAGGCAAACAGCACCTCGTCTGCCTCCGGACTGGACATGATGGGTGGTCGGGACAGGTAGTCCTTAAGCTGCTGGAAAGCCTGAACGCAATCCTCCGACCATTTAAACTCTTTCCACTTGTTTATCAGGAGGTAAAAAGGCCGACATCGATCCGCCGATCGTGATATGAACCGGCTTAATGCCGCAATCATGCCAGTGAGCTTCTGCACTTCCTTCGGGTTCCGAGGAGTCTGTAGACTGTTAATGGCTTTGATTTGGTCAGGACTTACTTCTATTCCTCTATGGGTGACCATGTACCCTAGGAATTTCCCAGACCCGACCCCGAATGAACATTTGGAGGCATTCAGCCGCAACCGGTGCTCCCTTAAGATAGCGAAGACTGTTCCAAGGTCTTGCACGTGATCGGACACCCTTTTACTCTTCACAACCATATCGTCTATATACACCTCAATGATCTTGCCCAGTTGCGGCTCGAACATCCGAGTCATCATCCTTTGGTAGGTTGAGCCCGCGTTCTTTAGCCCGAATGGCATCACCTTATAATGATAATTTCCGATGGGCGTCATGAAAGCCGTTTTCTCTTGGTCCTCTAGCGCAAGGGATATCTGATGATAGCCCTGGAAGGCGTCCAGGAAGCTCATTCGAGGGTGTCCCATGGTTGCATCCACCAATCGATCAATTTTGGGTAGGGGGAATGGGTCCTTGGGGCACGCCTTGTTCAGGTCCGTGAAGTCCACGCAGACCCTCCACTTCCCCGTCTTTTTCCTTACCACCACTGTGTTCGCCAACCATTCAGGATAAAAGACCTCTTTGATAGCTCCTGCTCTTTTCAACTTGGCTACTTCGTCTCTCACGGCACCAGCGTGTTCCTTTGAAGGGCGTCGGGGTGGTTGCTTCCTCGGAGTGGAAGAGGGGTTGACGTTCAGGTGGTGGCAGATGAGGCTGGGATCGACTCCAGGGGCATCGTAGGCGTCCCAAGCGAATACGTTGACATTTTCTCTGAGAAATCTGACCAGTTCCTCCTTTTCCTGAGAGGGCAATTCAGAGCCGACCTGAAAGAACTTCTCCGGGTCATTGCTGACAGCAACCTTATCTAAACCTTCACACCTTATCTCCTCGGCCAGCCCCTCGTCTTGCTTTGCCGTGATAAATGGCGAACGCCGGTTGGTTGAAGCGTCTTGGCATCTTAGCCCCTTCGATTCTATTCGTGAAGGGTGATCTTGAAACCTGATCCAACGCCTTCTTCATGGCGTCGCTCCCCAAACCTTTGCTGGACGGGCGCTCATACTTTCGTACAAGGCGTGGTTCCTTTTCGTAAGAAAAGGTTTCGCTTGGGGGGGTCCTTGACCTTCGTCTGTAACTCACGTCTTCCGGATTAGAAGACTCGCCTGAGTTAAAGGGAGATCGTCTTCGCTGCGCACGTCGTAACTTCCTTTTTAGGTCATCTATCTCTCGCTGCATGGCCTGGTGACTATTTCGCCTCTGAGACACGTGACTTCCTATCTGAGTGTGACTCTGGCTCGTCCGGGTGGTATGCACACTCCCCTCACGATTCCCCCTCCCGCCTGGGTTGGTTGGGTTATTTTGCCTCTGGGACTCGGCAGGTCGTGTTCGTTGGGAGTTAGCTTGGTGAGGATCGTCCTGGTGTGGATCTAGTTCTGCCATGCTCGACTGTTGCACTAGCTGATGCCCTAGCTCTTCCCACAGACGGCGCCAATTGTGGTTACACGATTTTCCTGGCCCAACTCGTGTTGATTAGGCCCTGGCCCAAAGCGCAACCCACAATAATTATTTGTAGAGGATGGGTCAAAGAACTTGGCCTCAGTGAACTTGTTCGGTCTTATGCATGGGCAGTATGGTTTGCAAAAGGAAAATAGAAAAACACCAGAATGGATCTTTCTCAAGTCTGATTTTATTTCTTTTTTATGTTTCTGATACAGTTCCCTCGTCCCCTTCTTTGAGGGACTCCACTACATTATATATTTTTCTTCTTTTCATCCCAGCCTTACACCTGTTAATCATCCAAGCATCCACTCGAGCACCTGTCCCATCAGACGCCCTCATCAGACCCTTTGTGAGTTGCAGAGGCCAAGGCGGTACTGTTCAGGAATCTTTTCCTCATTAATGCGGCCAAGAGGGTGGTTGGGGCGCAATTAATGTGGTGGTAGCCTTCCGTGAGATATTTTGAATTTAATTCGTTTTATATGTTGGGAAGACGAGCTGAAATGGCTGGGGCAAGTTTCTCGTCTGGGCTTCGCGATGTCCGAGGAGGAGTTACTCCTCGGACAGGTTTCCTTGACGCTATTGGGGTTGAATAGCGCTTCATATGAGGCTTTTCGTTGGACAGGACGCTCCTCGGACGGGCCTGAGCTTGGAATAGCCCATCATTTTTGGGCCGGCCCCACATATATGTTTACAAATTAATATTTGCATGATATAGTGACTAATATAAATAGGCATGTTTCATGCCTATTAAAAAATACAAATATCTTTACATTTTTTTTTTTTTTTACATTTTTGATTGTGTGTTACTAAATTTATTTATTTATTTTCCTTTTTGTTAGACATTGTTGCAAAAATAACTAAATTTGAGCAACAATACCATGTTTCAAATCAATTTTTTCTCACATAACAAAAAACTCAATTGTTTCTCATATAAATCTTAGAAAAATGATATAAAAATTTCATTATGCTTAAAATAACGAATATAACAAAATAAACATAATTAATCTTTTTAATTACATAGAATAATTACAACAATATTAGTTCCACACACATATATGAATTCTCAAAGTTAATAAAAAACATCATTTGAAAACCAAAACAATATCCCCTGAGATGTCCATGTTTTTGACACCACCGATAATGATAAGAAGTTGACAAGGGTTGCATCCATGAACATTGGAAAAGCTACCCCTTTGGTGTTTGTGGTGGGATGAAAAGATTTACGTTCTTGAAAGCACTTACTCAATCACATGTGATGGAAGCTTAAAATAAAATAAAATAAAGCCCATGAATTGATTGAGGTGTATGAACTTGTAGTTGATAAGTGGACTGCATTGCCATGTCCAAGTGCATTCATTGGGTTGGAAACACCAAAATGGATGCTGAGTTGGTAATACTGAAATATGGTATACTTTTTCTAAATATAAACAAGTCCAATCAATTATACAAAATTCCCACCCGTAACTTATAAAATGTAGTTGCGTCTTCAAAGTTCAAATCGAATCAAAACCCTAGGTTGTTCTTCATCTTCAGAACCAACCATTGTGCCGTGACAATGGCTTCAACAACAACAAAACTGTATGTATATTGAGATCACATGCACAACTATGGAAAATTCCAATATTCATTGTTTGAGATTTTTGTACCAAATCATCTCCCTCCTCCCCCAACTAAACCCGCCCAACTCAAAGCAATAAAGAATCCAACCCTCTTCCGAATGGTACCTCAAATCCAATCCTCAAACTTAGAAATGGAGAGTACCCTTCTGCCATGTGTTGCATTCAATTAGGTTCCAAATTTTACTTCTTCAATGGCAAATCCATTTTTTGGAAGCACTGGCTCAATCTTAAGCTTTGGAAGCACAAAACACAGAAGAGCCTATGAATTGTTTGAGATGTATGATTAATGAGTGGACTGCATTGCCATGTCCCAGTGCTCCCTCCAATATTAGGGACTTACATAAGGAGACTATATGGGAGGGGCATGCTATTATGGGAAGGAAGGTTCTCCTTGTAGCCTGCAGTCAAGGCAGAGAAAAATGCGGTCTCTACTATTTTGATGTCGATACTGTTGTATATATAGGTATATACATGAATAGGTTGTAATAATAAAATAAGGTTGGAGAGTATTCATTTGTTAAATGAATAAAATGAAAATTCAAGTTCTGGAATTTTCTAAGTGAAAATTCGAAATTCAATATATTCAATCGATCGAAATTTTTGCTCGATTGATCGAAGTGGTGAAGGAAATTATCCTGGAGTCTCTACCTATTTCAATTGGTACTTGATTCCTATTCGATCGATTGAAAAGAACTTTCGATTGATGCTCGATTCCTCTCAATCAATCGAGACTCATGAAAATTGAATTTCTGCAGAATTTTTTCGATAACTGTTCTAAACGTTTGAAAAGGTTTCAAGCCTTGTGAACAGTTTTATGAAATATCTTAACTCTCTATATGTACCTTTTGAATGGTTATAACCATATGGGTATAAATAGAGTTTTATGTTCACTTGAAATATAGACTATCTCTCCAAAATAGTAAGTTTAAAAGAAACACAAGAAATCTTATGGGTATTCTCCAAAATTGCTATTTGTATAACCCAATAAATTTGATTGTATCTTGGAGACAAGTATATGGAAACCCTTTAGCAACTTGCATATGGGGACAAATATTGTTTAAGAATAACATTCAATTATGCCTCTAAGTCAATCACTAATTTCTATTTACTTGATGTGTTCAATTTGTTTTTTCATTATTACTCCTTGATTTGGCGATATCCTCCAACAGATACACATCAATGGATTAAATACTTTCCATCCCATCCCTTTTCCTCATCCTCCTTTCTCTGGCGGGATTGACCATGTAGACGGTTTTCTTTATGGATGGTCTGAACCCACGTGTGTGCATTAAAATTCCCATTAGCTGAGAATCAGGGAGGAGAAGACAAAGAAAAATAAAAGAGAGAGAAAAGAATGGAAAGGGAGAGCAAGATGGCTGCAAATTACCCAAACGAGATGAGTATGGATATGGATGCTACTTGTAATTTTCCTCCACAGGTGATGTCCTTCAAGCTTGCTTCACTTAGGGAATGGATTCCTTTGTTTTGTATTGTCTGGCATGTCTCCACATCCAGAGGAATCTAATTATCAATATGTTGTCGAAGACAAAGGAAAACGTGTCATTAGCATCGTAGACTCGTAGTTTTTAAGACCCTTGGGGAGACCTACAAAAAGTGTGATGAGGAATTGGATTTAACATACCATGCCAATACTTTGTCTTGTGTCTTGAGATTTAACAATGCTTCAACTAATTCAGTGGATGCCTTATTAGATTATGGCTCTACAAATTATGCTTTGGAGTGTTCCTTTCCTGATATTTGGTTTATATTTACTTGTGATTGAACTTTTTACCCTCGTATAGGTTTTTGGCTTTGGAGATGGGAGTCACCCTGTGTGTGGGGAAGTACCTATACCTATTTCAGACTTCTCATCCAATCCGCTTCTTGTTCCCCAACCTGTGCAGCCTTGGTTGAATGTGGTGGTGGCTGAGGGGGACAAGGATGATGATGATGACTTCATTTCAACCCCAAGGTCCAGGTTGCTAGGTAAGAGAAAGCAGGAAATCATCAGGCCGCGTGACCTGCTCACTCAAGGGTGCACACCTCAACAGATAGAGGAGAGACTGCTAGATCAATTACAACCATTGATGATGGAGAATAGCAGGCTGACCAATCTATTGGAACATTATGAGTCGAAGATTAACAGACTGACCAATCAATTGGAACATTACGAGTCGAAGATTAACAGGCTGACCAATCTATTGGAACATTATGAGTTGGAGATTATCAGGCTCACCAATCGATTGGAACATTAGGAGTCAAAGATTAACAGGCTGACCAATCGATTGGAACATTAAAAGTCAACGATGTTGCAAGTTTATTGGATCTTTCAAGGTTACGCTGATGATCCTTATGAGCCTTGACTGATCACATCTTTTGTTCCATTATCTTCTCAACCTGTTGAGCCACCTGCCTGACCGGACCTGATGACACCAATGACCAATAAACTAGGGAGTTGGGATTTTTTTTGGTTTTGTGAATCGATGGTATTTGATGTACAGAAATTTCCATGATTGTATCTCAAACTCTTAAAGTATCTCTTAAAATGCAAAAGAAGAGAAAGTTTTTGCAAAATGTTGCATGTTCAGTTCATTCTAGCACAACCCTTTATTGTCCAATATCTTACTACTCCATACTCCACAAGCTGTGCATGGCATAGCCAGATCCAAGAAGCCATGCCTTCCATAATCTAATCGTGTGGGACAAGCACTTCAATTAAAAGGAAATATGAGTTCAAAACAGAATAGCTTCAATGCATCACCTTGCATTTAAGGGAACATTTCAAAACAAAAACATGGACAAAATGCTTTCTATGAGGTATCAAGCTCCATCACTATCTCAAGTAATATAATTAGAGCAAAAATACCCCGATATGAAACCTTCCAAACTCTATTAAGGAAAATATCTATATACTGGTTAGAATCCAAAACCCCTTGTGCACTATACAATAGCCAAATGACTTGCCTTGAGAACA
The DNA here is from genome assembly GCF_932294415.1 of Quercus robur. NCBI lineage: Eukaryota > Viridiplantae > Streptophyta > Magnoliopsida > Fagales > Fagaceae > Quercus > Quercus robur. The sequence continues at coordinate 66,862,650 of NC_065541.1, read as the reverse complement.
TAGGTAATGGTAAAAATTCTGTTAGCATCTATATTTTCACCATTGCCAATTGATTGGCCCCCTTAACCCAAAGTTTTGACAAGGGGACCTTCACGTGCAAACTTGAACTTAAGTCAGATTTCTCAATGACCCATGATTCCACCATTTGCTTCATGAAGTTCAGGAAATTAGTAGGGCACTGCAGAAGAAAGAAGGTAGCAATATTAGTAGATAGAGGTAAAGACCATACAAAAGTGCATGCAGAAAAAGAGAGAAAGAGAAGTACCACCGTAGGTGTCTAAGATCTCAGTTTCCCAAGATGGAAAACTATCAGAGCTGTAACAGTTCTCATAGTCTTCATAGCCTTCATAGAACTGTTGACATAGAACAAAATCAGCAAGAACAGAACAATAAAATAAACCTTGGATTCAGCACCTAGGCTGGCCAGAGTCAACACAATGCATTGGAAATATTCTAAATGAAGTTTTATTCGTTGTAAATTTGTCTCTGTAAGAGTACAAGGGCGTTTATATAGACTACTAATTGAAATAAATTTGTCTTTATGCTCCTGCATCAATTGTGATAGCCTCAAATAATAAATATGCACAATTGTGCAGACTAATATAAAGCAATTACAAAGAGAAAGAAAACGATCTAACTCTTAACATTTTGAAGTAGACGAACCCAATCAAACTTCCCAACCATTGCTGAATCTGCCTCATCATTGACCTGCAATCAATCTGTCATCAGTCAGACCCTGGAAGCCTCAGTATTGGAAGGAAGAAAGAAGCCAATATTTTCTTATTGAAGATACTAGGGGATACAAAAATTACTAGATTAGGACATAGGAAATAGGAGGAATTAGGCTCAATATAGAAAAATAGGCTATTACTTAACTACCGATTTGTAATTGTTGAAACTAGAGAATCATGTATTGAAATGGTGTTCAAGATGTTATGAATAACACAATATTGTGAGAATGAAGCTTGACAGGTCAGGGTTTTCCGAAGCACATCTCTTAGCTATTCATAAACAGTATCATCATACATAACTGGGTATCACCTTCTAGTTCTGGCCATCAAGAAAATTTTGAGTAAAATAGAACAAATGTATCATAATCTCCTGCTTAAACACACTTAAGTTATAAACTAAACACAGTCCGTATGAAAAACAATGCACGAGAGAACATTGCTTATTACAAATCACATGTGACATCCCAACAACAATTGGAATTAAGAAAGAGGGAAAAATGCCTAGAAAGAATGATAACAGCAATACCATGCCCAATATACATTTGTAGCTCCATGCTCAAGTTTTATACTAGGACCCAAGTCACATAAAACTTGAACTGGACTTATAAGCCTTGAATCTGAACTGGTTGTACGATTCCAATAAACTATTTCCATCCAACAAGCATGGAGTTTATCAATTCCCAACATTTTAAGGCCCAGTATTACTGAATTACCTCTTGCATATTGTTAACTTCTCCAAGCAAAGCTTTCACGTAAGAAGAGTTGACCCTTTTAGCTTCAATGATGTATGGTTCCCTCTCCTGAAGCACACAAATGATTAAATTATTCATCCAAAAAAATGAAAATATAGCAATTAGATTAGTCTACATCAGAAACTTAAAGAACTTCACCTCCTTGGACATGTTGTTCCAAATGTCAAACCCAGCTTGATCAATGCTAATCAAATTCCTACTCTTGCAGGACTTCAGAAAGTTTTCCCTGTCAAACCCACCAGGAAAAAAAATTCATCATCTACTCCCAAAACGAATACGCTCTAATCTTTCACAGAAATTCCAAACAATTCACAATGCAATCATTCGATTTTGATGAGCTGCAATCAGCATTCCAACTTGTAAAATAAATGCTATTTAAAGCATCAAACTCCAAATATTTTTCTTTCTTTATCCCAATTACCCAGCAACCAAAATGTATTCTTCAACATTCAAACACATTCCACAGTGCATAAACACAACTCTACCTAAAATATCAACCTATAATTGGCACTTCAAAATACTAATATATATATATATAAAGGAACTTCCACAATGATGTTTAATTTTACTTTTTAAACTCAGGATTTAATTTGTTACTTTTTAAAGCCTCGTGATTTGATTTACTACTATTGAAACTATAGCATTTAATTTAGTACTGTTTAAATCCTCAAGGTATTTCCTTTTGAATCTATAAAATTAATTCGTTACACCTCTATAACAATAAAATCTACCCTGGAAACTACATTAGGAAGCAAATCAAAGAAGAGAATTTACATGAAAAACCGAAAAGGCGACCTGGGTTGGTCCCCAATGGTGTGTGACTGTGACTGTGACTCTGTCACAACGCTTTGCCTCCCACATACACCTCTAAACCTCTTCACCGCCAACTCCTTCTTAGTTTCACACTCGTGCATGTCAGCCAAAGCGATTGCTATGGAAACTCCACAACTTTCACTGCCACAAATTCATCTAAAAACATAGTAACAAAAACTAAAGGAAACCCAATAACACAAAAGAAACATTATATGTGTATGCACGTTTGTGCGTGTGTGTGTGTGCGCGCGCGCGCATGTGCATGGTGTAATCAGATTACCATTTCTGAAAGGCGCTTCCATCAGGGGCACGGAGAACTGCGTGAACCCTTTTCCGAGTTCTAGCTGTTGGATACACCATTAGAGTTTAAACCTCTGCTTCAAGCCACCACAGCTTCTACCATTTTTTTTTTTCAATGGGGCTCCCATTTAACATCTCTCTTCTTTTTTTCCAAATCATTTTTTTTTTAATACGGTCTTGCTAACTTGCGCCCAATTTTAAGCCCGCCATAAATATTTTACCACTAGTCTACTAGTATCTTGCATGCTTCTTAAAATATATATATATATATATATATATATTGTTGCCAAATATAAAAAGAAAAAGTTTTGCTATGTACTTTTTTTTTTTTTTTGAGAAACAAACCCACACAACGGAAAAAAAAAAAGAATTTTAATACAAAAACATACCACAATTTCATTAAAAAATCATGGCTTGTATGCAATAATTGCTGCATAATAGGTTATGTGATAGCAAAAAAAAAGTGACAAATGTCTAAGTATCCACCTAATCATGTGCATTGCACATGACTCTTAAATACATATTACTTTCTTTTTTTGCCACATAACCCATTAAGCAACAATTGTTGTACACAAGTCTTGTATACAGCAAAACCATTTCCAATATAAAATTGGTAATTACAATTTTCTTTACTTTTTGTAGGTTGAAATTTAATTATTCTATCTTGAAGTTCATAATTATACATAAGGAAGTGCATAGATCAATTAGTCACATAAGAGTAACTAAGTTTTGTGCATATAAATTTTGGGCTCGGATCTCATTTATGTTAATTGTTTTAAGGAAGGATGTTTTCAAAAATGATAGGCAAAATACTAGGTGTGGCCTTGTTGGGATGATAAGATGAGCTAAATCTAACTTGTTTAATGGGAATAACTTAGAACTCCCAACTAGAAAGCATAACAGAAATAAACTATAAATTTTATGAGCCTGTAATAATTATTTTTAAAAAAAAATGCTTTTTTTTTATGGGTAAAAATATATGATTTTATCATTCTTTATTTTTACATTTTAATGATTTCTTATCTAAAGGTATAAGTAAATTTCACAACAACTCAAATAAATAACATATTTAAATAATGAATGATATGTCAACATTTTAACGGGTCCAGTGCTCTACAAGACGGTCAAGACCCAAGCCATACCCCTTGAAAAATTACAAAACTAAGGTAGGGATACTCCGGCGCATGTTATCACAAGGCTAAGCAGTTTATTGAGCGGGAAATGTTTTATTTATTTTTCCGCGGTAAATCCCAAAATTAGGCAATAGCTAATGGCGCACATTGATCCAGATTTAATAAAAGTCAATTCTGAACCAACCAAGCGTTGACACGCAAAAGAAAATTTGGAAAATGGGGGACACGTGTCGAAAAATTTCTGGCTTAAAAGTGCACTAGCAAACACGTCAACAGTAGAAGAAAGACATTCCTACCTTGATCAGTGTGTACCACTGTACTGTGTATATGAAATGTCTAAAACACCCTTGATTATTTGCACTCTCTCTTTGTAGGTAAGGGTGTTTTCGAGATTCAAAGTAGTTATTCTGATTGATGCTGACTTTTTTTTTTTTCGAAAATCGAGAAGAAGGGCGGGGCGACCATATGGGACTTACTTTCAAGACGTGATCTAATAGAAGCACCCCCATTAAGGAATGTTGGATTGAGCCATAGTTACTGTGACCGGGACGCCACAAATCTCACCCTAACACCCCAAGAGAGCCAGAGTGTGGGACGCAAAGCATGCCATGAAAATCCCACCCCCCCCCCCCACATGGTACCCGCTATAACTCGAACATGGAACCATGAGCATGCACACGGGATCCCACACTGCTGGGCCACCCCTCCTAGGGCGGATTGATGCTAACTTGGGTGGGTTTGTGCCAAACAGAGAAATATTGTAAGGAGATTGAGGTACAGATTAGATTCCACATAACATAGGGGACTAAAAAATTCTATATGATATACACTTCTATAACCCTTATTTTAAGCTATAATCATAGAGGTTAAAGGTGGTTTTGAAGACTGTAGTAGGAACTAGGAAGGATATTAATAACTCAAATTCGCAAACATGGGATCATGAGTGTTTACTAAAATTTTCAAGGAAAATTAATATTTCTGTACATCAATTTTTTGCTAAATATGAAGGGGATTGGGGATTGGTTGTATTAGTTAGATGAATCTTTTAAAGATATAAGTTCAAGCAGACTCTAGAAAGAGTATTCTAACTTCTAAGTTCTAACCCCTCAAGTAGCAAAAGATTATCTTAAGAGACTGTTTACAAAAGCATTCCCTCTTATAAATAAGTTGGGTCCATGGTGTGTAGATCCACCAAATGAGAGAAGAGCACTCCATGCAATGGTATCATAAGATACTTTCTCTAAGGTAGCTGAGAGTCTTACCCTAAATATAAAAGGTAATTGATCTTTAGGTAATCATCATGAAGTTAATACAGATTCAATTTTATCTATAAAAAAAAAAAATAATAATAATTGTCTTAAATCCACTTTCCTAACCATAAATTAACTCATATATTAATTAATCCTATTGAAGTGGTAAGTGGATATAGCATTGTAGTGCACTTTACCATGGCTTCCATTCTACTAGTATTTAAAAGTGTAGATATTAACACTAATATATAACATTAATAACTGTGATATGGAGGATGATGATAAATAGTGAATAGAATGATGTTAATTAGGTGAAATCTCTAGTCATTCTCTTGTTCTTATACGTAAAGCTTGAAGCACCCCATTGGTGTCGACTGTCTAATGATCAATATTCATAATTTTCTTTCCCTTTCTGGTTTGGATTAATCATTGCTGGCATGCTAATTGTTTGTGAGGGCACTCTAGTGCTAATAAAGACCCAAGAATCTTTGTGCAGAAATCTGCTCCAAAGCTCGGACTCTATCTGCATAAAAGTAAAGACTTGCAACAAATTGGTTAGTTGAGAAAGTATATTGAACAAGCCTAGGAACATCTTTTTTTTTTTTTTAATATATATATATATATATATAAAAGAAAAAAAAAAAAAAAAGCAATTGTTTCACAACTCGCTAAGGTGATAAGTTGTAAATAGTGCAAAATCATTTTCACATGAAAATCACTTTTATCATGTACCAATGCATTTTATCTTGTGGAAAATTTGTCTCACTAGACTCCAAAATGGCCATATACCACTATTTGACAAAATATTTAACAATATACTACTGTTTATGAAATATTTAATAATCTACCACCTTTTTGAAAATCGAGTTTGCCGTGGAACTCAAGTTCTTTTAAAAAAAATAACCTTCAAATTTGCCGTGCTATTTTTTATGGAACTCAAGTTTCACCAAAAAATTTCCCAAGAGCTCAAGTTTGTAAAACTCGAGTTTTAAAAAAGTGGTATAACTCTAATTATTTCACAAACAGTGGTAAATCCATACATATTTCACCAAACAGTGGTACTACGCCATTTTTGCCCTAGACTTACTCTATTCTAAGTGTTACAACTTACAACAGTTGACGGTTCATCATTTAGCTGCCAATGAAACTTAAAAAGAATAACATTCTGTCAATTAAAGGCTCTTGTCAAAAGGATGGAAAAGGCAGAGGATCCTTTAACCATCTCTTTTCTTCCTCTCTGGGTTTTCAATCTAGAAGAAGGAGAAGGTTCAGAATCATCCTGCCCTCTTGATTTGTATCTTCCTTTGTTTTGTTTATAAAGTTAATCCTATTCAGCACAAATTAAAAAGGCTCCTCTCTAGAATAAATTGTGTATAAATAAAGTGGAATGTGGATAGAGATATTTCAAAAGTGACTAGGAACCACATAGAAAAAATCATAGTATACTTTTATCATGAAGACATGCTTTTACAGATTCACGAAAGGTACAACAGAATCGAAGCAATAATGGGAGCATAAAGAATCGAAGCAAGTTTACATACATATCGCCAGTTTTGCTAAGAAACGCTGTTTCACCAACCATCACAATATCACGCATCAAAAGAGTAAAATCTTCATCATCATCATCTCAATACACTTTCTCCAGCTCTAGTCCACACTCAAATACAGATCATTAAATTACCAAGCACCTTTACAAAAAATGGAATATATAAAAACAAACAAGCACAATTTTTTTTCTTTTTCCTAGGCTAAACAAACACCACACATGACCAATCTGGAGCATCAATCAAGGAACTGTTAGTAAATGAGAATGTTCATAATTTATCAATCTACATTGTCACATAGTGTTCAAAGCTTGAGTTTTTTTCTTACTTGGCCTCGTCAAAGGGAATGATATATGGATGAGCCCAAATTTCTTCCTCTGCGATATGAACTGTTTGTGATCATTTCCATCTTTCTCTGCTTTTGGAGGAAATGATAGGTCCTCCCTCAGTGCATGAAGCATTTGACTCAAAGCTACCTTTTGTCTTTCAGTGTGGCCCTCTATTTGATTTCCTGCTACATAGTCTTCGGGCAGAACTTGCTTCCTGCTTAGCATATCTCGCATTGAAACCGTTGTCCTTAAAACAGGCTTTGGCTCATCATTCACAAGGTTTGACTCGTTCACATCATTTAGTGGAGAAACTTGACAGTGATCTGATGGATGAAAAATATTGTGCTTGATAGAGTTATACACTGCTGGTCCCTTCTGTTCATGCTCTGGTATCCATCTCTGGATAGCCTCTCCAACAGCAATTTGCTTTTTATTTGCAGCTTGTACTCTGCTCAAAGCCTCCTCCAAGGCTTGCTTACTATGTTTAACTTCTTCTGTTGCTTCCTTCAACTTCTTCAATACAGACATTTTAGAGATATTACCATCATCAGTTTGGAGCTTGGCATCTACTACATTCTTCTTAGACAGCCCATCAACATTTTGAGCTTTGGAGATTAAAGGAGATCTCTCTTCGAAAGAAAAAGTGATTTTCTCCGGCTCAGGCAGTATGAACTCTGGCAATCTCTCACTGCTTGAAAGAGCCTTGATTTCAGCAAGGGCAACAGCTTCTGCCGCCTTAGCTGCTTCCTCCATCTTTTTAGCTGCAACCCACCTCATCTCAGCGGTCTTCATGCTAGCCTTGGTCTGCTCATTCACAGACATTGGGTGTGAAACATCAAATCTTGCAGCTTCATTCATTCTCTTACATTGCCCAGCCATAAATTTAAAGTCCCTTGGGATATTTGGAGGGTTCTCAAAAGCACTATAAATTTCTTTTTCATCCGTTATTTGTGGCTTTACTCTTATTTGTCTTAGATCCTCCTCCAGAGATGACACCCCTGCAAACTTTGATGTTAGCCTTTCATGAGTCTTCTCGAGTAAAATTTTCTCTTTCACCATTTTCTTATTTAGACATTCAACAGAATTTTGAATCACCCCAAGATCACTTATAGTTTTGCCAAGGTTAAGTTTTGCTTGCTTCAACTCCATTAAGATCAAATCAGGAGTTGATGTAGGGCACGGACTTGAACATCCCACCATTTGCTCGTAGTTGATGTTGAAAATATTTCTATAATTTTCTTTGTTCATTTCCTTAATAACAGGAGTTGACATTGGTTCATCTGAGTGAAAGTCTTGGCCCGTCAAGCATTTCAATGCTTCTTTCTGTAGCTGCCGCTTTAAATCTTCTACAATCCTTTTCGTTGTCCCCAGTTCTTCAAGGACATCAAGTGTTTCCAGTTCCTTCACAATCAGATCCTTCTCCAACTCTGCTGCCTGTTCTTCCACTTTCTTTATGTCAAATTCCTCAATGCCATTCTGCTTATGAAAATCCTATTTCAAATTAATCACATGTGAACTAACAAGAGAATGGGGAGGGGGGGAGCTTTGTACGGGAAAACCAATTGACTTGCTTCCCCCCGCCCCCTTCAAAGGGAGGGAGGAAGATTCAAATTCAAGTTCTCCACATGGAGAGAACTAAGCAATGTTGGCTCTTGACCTATTGCCTCACCTTTTGATTTTACATCTTCAATATTTAGTTTCGCAAAAAAACTAGGAAACAATACAGAAAAGCAATTGATACCAATGAAAGTATGAATACCAACCAACAAGTGACATCAAAAGCCTCCAAAGCATGTGAAAGAATCCAAATTTAAACTTGAAAATATTTTCAGTGAGAATGTTTTTGCCATTTAAATAGTTTAGGAAATAATCATGACCCAGTGGTAAAGTCAAAAGAAGTAATTGTTGAACAAGAAAAAAATTATATAAAAAAAATTCCAAAGATCCCTTTGGCAATCAAAATGTACAGACAAAATGGAAACTTTAAAGTCTTATAAATACCAACAGTTGTAAGAATTACCTCCTTAACTTCATTTCACTCAATTCACTGTCATTTGGATCTACAAGTTTTTGGCAGAAAACATCCTAGCTAATGTACGCCTTTCTCTATGGCACAATATGAATCATATGATAATGCAACTTTCAGTTTTTAAATTGTCAGGGCAGAGGATATTATGGTAAGCCCATAGAACAAACATGAGCACTGTACAAAAATGTAACAAAAAGAACAAATTGAATTTTTTTAACAAAAGTAATAGTATAACTTTGCAGTGACATTTCCCACTTTGTCCTCTCAGCATGACTAACGCATTATCTACACTCAAAACTAAGTGAACTAAAAAACAAACAACAAAAATCAAATCCAATAGTGCTTGACAACAAAGTAAAAATTAAATGGTTGTACACTTTTTGTCCCCAAAATTTTGTTCAAGTTTATTTTTTTCCCCTCTGTTTTAAAATGCTACGGAAAAAAAAAAAATTTCAATTCCGCCATTCCCAATTGCAAATGTAGCAATCAAAATGCCAATACCATATATTAAAAGTTTATGTAATCTATAATAAATTTAACAAAAAACATATTATTGATGTTAGAAATTATATTAATTTTATCACATAAGTCTTGTACACTCGTCAACTTTTAAATACAAAACTCCAATATTTTCTTTCACTGTCGAATGAAAATCCAACCTTACTTGACAGCAAAGCTTTTTTTTTTTCTTTTTTTTTTTTTTTCAGGATTTAACGTGACCTACGAACAAAGAGAAGTATATAACACAGTTCATGCATGAATGTACTAAAAAAAATCAGTTATTTCTAACAGAAAAACTAACAAAGCAACTACTTAGTACAGTAGAGTAGTACTTACATAGTTTTCTCCGAGCTTGCAAAGTGGCATCCAGGGCCCGCTCCCACCAAACCGGGTCACAGCCTCCTTGACAGACCCGAAAGGAGGCGTGGTATCGATTTCAGCTCTCAAACCAAACCTCCGAATCCCCGAACTCGGAGCTCCTCCACCATCGTGACCCGCCACGTCAGACCTTATCTCCTTTATCCCCGGAGTCCCAGGAACCGCCTCGGTGGCGGAGTCCAACGTTGTTTCTTCTTCAGCCATTTTCCCGACCAAAACAATAAGAACAGAGTGTTGAGTGTTGAGTGTTGCGTTTAGTTTACTAATACTAATAACAATACAAAAGTGTTCCAAAAACGACGCGTTTTATAAAGGCATTTGACAGGGTTTGGAGTAAGACTTTTTCACTTTCGGGACCCCAACCGAAACGAAACCACCATCAATTCGGAAAAAAAAGGAAAAGGCGTTTATTGAGAGAGTTTGTGTGTTATGATTATGTTGGTAGTAAAGGGTGCGCCTTTTTTTTTTTCTCGTGTCTTTTGGATTTTTTTGGGATGCGATCTCCTGTAGTTTTGCAGAATGGTGAGCGTGATTACGTGGATGGATTTGGATGGCGAGAGAAACGTGTAGCCAATCAGGGATTGGCAACGTGGGAGTATAGGTCAGATTGAGCTGTGTTTGGTTGTTGAGGAGTGAGTGATTTTGTGCGTAAATCGCGGTACCGGAAAAGCGCGCGGTAGTTACGAGATATGATTGAGTGTTTTTCTTGGGAGAGATTACTGTTATTGTGCCAACTTTTTTTTATTATACATTATTACGTCGACTATTCGATGTTACAGTTGGTGAAGTTGTTGATTGTTCACAGAGAGCAAAGAAATAGTGCTCCCTTCTCTTATATTCTTGATGGACCTACCATGAATTTAATTATTAAATCCCATCATAAATAATATAGGAGAGAAAACTATTTTTTGTGCTCTAAAAATATCTAAGAATTACTTATTTCTTCTTATATCTTTAATAATCCGTTTCTTCTTATATGTTTAATAGGGTTAACAGAAAATTAGTTTAATTTTAGTTCAAGTCTACTTTACTCTACTTTTCTTTGCTCCACCCCTCTCTCCCCTCTCACTCTAAATAGACCCTGATTCTTTTAAAATTAAATATTTATTTTTTTTAAATATAGATATAGTAGAGAAAATAGTAATAAATAATAATAAAGTCAAATCAAGTGAAAAAATATATATAATTGATGTACAACATTAAATAAATTTAAAATCAAAGTGTGAATAAAAATCGAATTTTTTCCCCAAATGGCTGTAAGCCTGTAGGCTAGGAAATTGAAACAAACGTGTCAAAGTAGGGAAGATATGTTTTTACTTTTTACTATGTTTAAGATAGCTAGCAAAGAGGCCCCCCCCCCCCCCCCCCCCCCCCCCCCCCAAAAAAAAAAAAAAGAAGATAGCTAGCATAGAAAGCTAAAAAGTAAATGGGGTTACATGCTTTACACACAATAGAACTTTTATTGAAAGAGCTGCATTTGGACCAAAATTAAAGTGAGTATGATTACGATGTGTGCATGCCTTTATAACAACTAGCCATGATTACGTTAATTCTTGCTTTCCTCTATTGGACCAAAAAAAAAGTCTTACTCATGAAATGTTAAGGGACTGTTGACTAGTTGGAGTCTTTTGAAAAATGTTCTTAAAAACTCTTAAGGAATTGATTTTAAGAATGAAACTGAAAATTTATTTTTGTTGTTATCAAGGTAAAAATGCTTTTGGAAAGAAGTAACTTAAAACTAGTTTTTGGAAAATAAAAAATTGAAAACTTACTTGGTAATAAAACAAAAACAAAAATTGTTTTTTTACATTTTAATCTAAGGCCTCACTTTTGACCAACCCCTTTTGATTGGAGAGAGGCCATGGGCAAAGGCTTTAATGGGAGGATGCCAAGCCTGGAAAACTTCCCACACTCCTCACCCAAAATGCATACTGAAAATGTCTCTCTCAAAGCATAGGATTTGAACTCTTCAAAAATAGAACAAAATTCACAAGAAATTCCAAATAAAGAGGCAAAATACATAACAATCATTCAAATGAGTGGCATTTCTACAAACAATGCTAACTTTTACTCTTAAGAATACCAAGAGGGAATCATTACAAGGGCTGTAGCCAGGAAGATAAATTTACAACAAAGCTGAAACCAATCCTGCTATTACTGATTAATTATTGACCATCATGCTAGCAACCTGAGCACGGTAATTCACAGTCAACAATGTTCAGTGTTGTCATAAGCTTTGTGGTGAATGTATATATCAAGCAAACTGAATTGCAGCAAGGAAATTGCTCCTTGATAAGCTTGTCAACAACTGTAGCCATTGGCATAAGTCTTCGACTGAACAAATCAAGAAACTTTTCATCCGCGAAATGGTGGTTGGTTTTCAAAAGGCAGCTCAATGGGTGTTGCATTAGCATAAAATTCTTCCAAGTTGTAGAAAGCTCTCTGTTGAGGAAGAAATATATGGACAACTACATCACCTGACATGAAGACAAGACAACAGTTACCTGGTTAAACAACTCCAGACCAAAAAAGGGTCCCTCTTGTGGGGCCATCATTTTATTTATATATGCAGGACACACAATAGCAATTGAACGAATAGATGGTCCACTCCAAGAAACAAATGACAGTCTTCAGACATTTATAAAGAAGTCATTTCCATGGTAGGTCTATTTTCCAATTCTCTTTTGATCGTTCTTATAAGTAATTAAAAAGTATATTAGAAAAGCAAAAAGGTGTGCTACATATACACGGGGGAGATCTATTTTTACAATTCTTGCAATGACCCATCAGTATCCCCTATAAATTATTAATAGGTGTGTACCTTGTCAATTGAAACATTTGCATTTAATAGTTTGAAATCTGGCTATAAATATACAATTCACTGGTGAACAAAGTAAATATTGCATAAATCATGTTCATTAATAACGCATGAACACATACATGTGCATATGTTCATGATCCAATTAATGCCATTCTACTTATAACCCTGTTAGATCTTAAACACAAAAACTGACAGCAAGAGAAATACAGTAATAGAACATGATAGATGTACTCATTCCCAAATAAAACATGTATCATTTTTTCTTTTGAAAGGAAAGAGAAAAGGATATCAAAAGTTGGTTTATGTGCACTATAACAACCAACAGATCACATCCTGAATCCAGCTCATTAATGAAATGAATGGGATTTCTTATCTTCACAAGGAAGATTCAAAAAGAACCAAAAAAATTTATAATTAATAATTTTGAAACAGTTTTGAGTGGAAAAGTGGCATTCGTGGAGCATGAAAAATAGGCACCAGAAGAAATGGCTGTGCTCACCAGTGGAAAGGTGGCAAACTTCAAGAAAGTAATAGTTCCACATAAACAAAATATTTATTATTAGTATTATTATGGTTGGAAACAAAAATGAAATGGCTGCGTTCACCAGTGAAAAATGTCACCAGAAGAAGAAAAATAAAACCTCAAGGTAGTAAAGGTCAAATGAAATGAGACTGCACGTGACATCCTCCTCTCAAACCAAAAAGTTGCTAGGGCTGATGGTCACCAACCAATGGTAACAGGAAAATTTTCTGTCGTTTTAACTGAACAATGGAATAGACAAGGACTGCTGGATTATAATGCAAGATCACTTACCAAAGTCCAACAACGTCCAAGAGTTGGGTTTTGTGTCCCCAGATGGAACTCTCCCATACTTCTTCTCAGCTAGATCTCTTATCTTTGACCTGCATTGTAGTGTGAGACAAAATGATCAGTTTAAGGATTGCTACAGACTGATCAATATGGCTATAATTACACTCTCCCAACCAAAAATATGAAGACCATCATCAAAGTTGGAGCTATACCCAATAGCATCAATCTGAGGGCGAGAGAATGCAGTGGTAATGATAAAAAATCGAGTCCAATACACAAGAGGCTTCACAAATAGCACTTTTATATCAGCTGCCTTCACCTGACTTGCAACGTTCGCCAATTCCACAGCAACTACAGAGAGTCAGGAAGCAGGTTTAAATTGGCACCATTTGAGGTATATTTCTGCTTTCAGTAAGGAAGAGAAGAGGGTAACAGAATCGAAATACTATCTGAAATTTTACCTCACCAGAGACATGACAAGGAGAGACAATTTGAAAAAAGAAATATTTATATGTGTGTGTGTGTGTGTGTATATATCCCAGTTTCCAGGTTAGAACTTACAATCAAACTTTCAGTAAACAATCTGGGCACAAGGTACAACTACTACTACTATTGCAGAAAGGTGATATGCTAAAACCATGCATAATCAAAATTCAGCTTGCTCGGTCAAGTAAATAGCATCTGAAGTATTTTAACATTTCTCTTTGCCATATCATTCCAAAAGAGACTTGTATTTCAAATAACTTTTGACATAAAGCGATATCAAGAGTTTTGAGGAACAAATTCATTCCTGTCTCCAATAGCTGATCACAAATTGTTTTCAGAGAATACTACATTCTAGTACAATCCTTGTGATTAAGTTTTATACAATCAAAAGTCTCTAATAATTTTCTAAAACGCACTGATAAGAAAGGGTGAGTTGATTCAAGTTATCTTGCTTTCAAATGGTTGAAAAATGAGCTTACATGATAAGCTTTCAGCATCATCATCAACCTCTGCACTCTGAGGCTTTTGGTCCTTTCTTCTGAATACCACCTTTCCATATTTATTAAACAATTCATCATACATATCATCTGTATCTTCGCTTACGTTCTGCAAAATAATTATTTCACGTCAATTCTGCAGCCTCAAGGCAAATGAATGTGTTGATAGATGTACAGGTACAGAAAATAGATATTTTTCCAGGGGATAAGAGCAGCACAAACACAGATGCATGTATAAATAAGATTCAATATGACACAAAAACATTTTATTCAAACATAATTCTCCTGTATAACCCCTCCCAAAAAATAAAAAATAAAAATAAAAGGGAAATGTGAGGAATTTCAAGTTTTAGGGACAAATCCAGGAAAAAAAAATACAAAGGGAATTATCCACTTCAGCAATAAGTTTTCAGTACAATAATTGTTCATACAGTGTTTAAATCAATTAGCTTCCTACTTACTGAATGTTCTTAAATAGGTTTTGTTCATGTCGTATGTAATTGCATAGCTCACAGCTAAAAGGCCATGAATTGAATCAAGGGAGTACTTAAATATATCATACAAATTGAATCTCATCATTGTCTTCAATAAAATTTTCCTGGCACCTCCATTGTGTTAACCCCACCATACAAGAATATCGTAGAAGAAAACCAAATGATCTGATCCATATCAGATCATAGCCTAAATAACAAAGATCAATATCTCAAGGTTTCTACATGATCATTAACTAGGGAGCCATGCCTTGCATAACAGACAATTAAGGATTATAGTTAATGTATTGACAAAAAATAAAAATAAAAAGATGGTAGTTAAGGCATCTTAGCCAAGGCAGAAGCCATCAGTATCTCTGCAAGGTGTATATGCTCAGCTCCATCTCATAAACAAGTCAATACTCAACACCTAGGGATAGCACATTTAGCTTGGTAACACAGCAAATTAAGCAAACATCATAGGATCAAATCTACCCTCTGACTTCATTTAACCTACAGAATCCAACCTAGTGTATTAGATATCATGTACTTAACCACATGTAGGGGCTAATGAGCTTTGGCTCAAATGGCAGTTCCTCTTCTAACAAGAGTGGATAAAGAGTGAGGTTGCGGGTTCAAACTCACTTGGTCTGGGTGTAACTTACTAATAACAATAATAATAACAGCACAAGGTCAAATTTGTAAGGCTTAAATACTACATTACTCTTTAAATATCATCTCTTGCAAAATGAATTTATGGTTATATCAATAATTCCACAAAAATTAGATTGGTTCTTTCTCCCTTTTGCTCTGTTTTGAAGTTGAAGGAAGGAGCCATGGCCAAAATTGATAACAATATTCTCCCATACTGGAGGAAGATATTTTTTTTTAATAAGTAATAAACTTCATTGAAAATTGAAAAAAAAAAAAAAAAAGGCACATAGGCAGCGTGCTAAAAGGCAACAAAGAAAAAGAAACTAAACAGAAATGAAAGTACAAAAATCAAGCATATCAAGAAGAGAAATGAAAGTAACAACACCCAAAGATAAATATCAATGTTGGCATGTTCATCAAGTTGGTTTCCACCAAAATTAAACTTACTACTTTTGCTCAAGCCAAAATTCTTGTTAGATGCAATTCCAAACTCATGGTGGTTCCTATTTCAGTTGGAAAGAGCTATTCCAGATGAAAAAATGCTGAAGTAGGCCAATATTTAGACCAAGAAAATATACAAGGAGTTTACAAATTACATACCATTTTCCTGATTGGTATGAGACATTTTAGCCATTTTGACTGAAAGAAGACAATATACATAACTATGGCCCATACTACTATCTTGGGGTTTAGGAGCAAGGACTAAACAGTTCATTGAGAATTGGCAAATTGGCATTGTCAAGTGAGACCATACAGTAGAACAGACCATTAGCACATGCATCCCTTAACCATTAAATATTGGGAATTAATTGAGGGCGAAGAATGAGGGGCTTCGCTTAAGAACTTATTCCATAATGATGTTTCTCCAGGTGGTCTACCTTTCTCGTCAGGATGTGTGACAATTGACACAATCTCTGAAACTCTGACTTGAACCCTATACAACAGTCACAAAACATAATTAGCTAAAGGACAAATGTTCACCTCTATAAATACCTAGGCATAGTATTCAATGCTAATCAATCAAATTATAGCAATAATCAATCATTGCTTGATTATCCTCATTTTCATGGCTCTATGAATTCCCTCATCTTCCTAAACCTAAATAGTAGACCATGACCACCACTCAAATAATAAACCCATTTTGTGCTTACCCTCTTAGAAAATAGGTCTACATAGACCCAACTAAGGCATCTTTGTGGAGACCTTAGACTATAACCACCGGCCTGAACACTCATGGGAACAGCCTCACTTTCCCATCTCTCCACCTTCCTCGAGGTGTATATGCTACTGATGATGCACTGACTAATCCCTTAGTCCCAACCAAGTATTATTGGGCTAAAATGTTACCCCCCAAGACACATAGGCTACAATATAAGGCTTGCCTTTTCAAGGTTCTTTATTATCATAGAATGTAGATAACTGAGAGGAGAGTATCTGAAGTTTCTGATGCATCGATCCCTCATAGGATACATCTATAATTTGCCTTAACTGAACAGAGGCTTAATAGAAGAAAGATACGCTGGCTACAGAGACATAGCCGCTGAGAGCCTGACCAGGATAAGGTGAAAGTGTTGCTATCTATTTGTAAACGTTATGCGGTAGCTAAACTAAAATATGACCAACAAAAAAAAAAAAGTTCTAATTTATTAGCTGACTCTGTCATTGGTCTCAAATCAGCTGATAAAGACAATCAACTGAGGGAAGTGTTTCCAGGTGCTGAACCACAATTAGAAAATCTTTTGATGAATACATGAACCCTTGACTTACATATTAGGATAAAAATAGAGTATAATATAAGAATCTAACAAAGAAAATGAATAGCCGGTGTGAAAAGGAACACATCTTTGAAGAAAACATTAGCTTTAAACCGTTCAAACTCAATGGTAAAGTTGTATTTCTATTCACTACCACACAAGAATCTAAACCGTTCAAACTCCATGGCAAAGTTGTCTTTCTATTCATTACCACACAAGACAACCTTAAATTTTCCTATGAAATTAAACTAGCTAACATAATGGAAACAGAACTACTGCTAATTAAGCTTAACTGAGTTGACCTTCCATATACTTAAAGTTAAAACAATACAAAACGTTATCAGCTACAACCAACTCATTTTCCTTCATATTCCACAGTCTGAATCAAACTAAGCAAAACCAAAACGAACTAAAAGAAAGAAGAACCAAAAGAATTATAATAATAAAGCTATCTTTTACCTCTTTGCCAATAGCCAGAACTAAAGACGAGTCCTTTGACTTGAAATTGAGGTTTCTGTTACTGGGTATTCTCCAAATGCACTTGTGGTGTGGAAAATGATGCCCATTCATGCATGAGGAACCATAAGGCTTTCTGGGTCTTTCGTAGAACTTCGATTCAAAGAGACCCAGTGGCCGGAACTTGCCGGTAAACGGGTTTCCGGCTCCGGTGCCGGTAATAGATAGCACAGTGGACACTGCCATTGTTGAGAACGAGGGACAGTTATTACGCTGTGTGTATAGCTATGAAGATGAGATGAGAGGAGAGTTTGAGCTCAGAAACTTGAAAGTGATACACCATAGCGGGCAAAGTTACCCAAATTAGTGTTTGGGTTTGTGACTTTAGAAGCTGCCGAATCCAACCCAGCCCATTAACCCAGAGCCCAACCTCGTTGCCTTTTTTTTTTTAATAATAATAACTGGTCGCTAATCCGTGCGATACACGGGATAATTTTTCAAAAATTATATATATTTACTTTAAGCATGCTATAAAAGTATAATTACATTTGAGATATAATCAAACATTAAAGGAAAATTAAACAATTGTATACAATTACTGCAAAATATGTAGATGAAAAAAAAGAAGTAATAAATGAATGCTTCCTTTATACAAATCATGATAGGCAAATATATCATTTTTTATTTAATAAATATATTTCTTATACTCTATAATCTAGAATATTAGATGATACTCATATTCTATATGAGCACAAAGAAGTTTAAAATATAAGAGACATGTGGATGAACATTATGATTGTTTGTACCGGGTTTATACATAATTTAACATTAAAACTATACTATAAAAGGTCAATCATAAAAGTTTTAAATATACAATGACAATTACCATATTTAAACTCTACACATATGCAAATAATAAACTATAACAAGCCAACATTACTGGTTAGCAAATAATTTTAGATCTAAAACTATTCATTTTGTATATGAATTAAACCATTTTAAGCAGCCATTAAAACAAAAGAATTTATCAAACTACTATATACAAAGATTCATTTTAACCATAGAAAATTAATCATCATTCTAAAAATCTTTCTATGTAAAATGTTCTCACTTTAAATATAGATTTGCAACACAAGCAAAATTCTAAAATTGAAAATCCATCATCAAATTGAAATTTAAATTGCCCATGAATCATATAATTCGTACCTTGAATGTTTAATCATGAACATGACTCTCCACCTCCTTGTATTTTGTCTTATTGACGAAGATGATTCACTCCTCTAAGTCTTGCTTTATCAGCCAGCCTGAACAAAAATAAAATAAAAATTCATCTATATACATATGACCATCAAAAAATAAAAAAAATTAAATACTTATAGTTTTAAACACAGCAACCTTGAAGATTCAAGACAAAGTGACATCAACAAAGCCTTACAGTTGGAGCGAATGCTTTAAATACTAAAAAAGAATATTACTCTTGGTTCTTGAAATATATGTATATATATATATATATATATGTGTGTGTGTATTAACCATCAACATCTCATGTAGAGAAGGCAACGTAATTGGCTCTTTGTTCCTAACCTCGATTTTCTCCTCCTTCTAAAGTTTACAGAGTAATGCTTGAAACATTATAGAAGGCAAGTATTGGTTAGGAATCACATATAGTTTACACTTTTCACCCACATGCATGGCCATGAGGTTTTTCTTGCTTTTCATTCGTAGATTTGCAAAGAGTCACTAAACTTTTTCTATAACTTTCGTCATCTTCAAACCCTAGTACCACACTTAGCACAAAGAAAATTTAGAAAAGATAGGAATTCTTAAAAAGTATGAAGTTGATGAACTACGTTGGGATCTTGGGGACTATATATATGTGTGTGTGAGAATACGTATTATAATAGGATTAGGTTTTGTGTTATACTTAAACCACTGCTAGAGCCTATATGTCGGTTTATATCTTTTTTATTGATAATTAAGATTAATTTGTTTATTCAAATTTGACCATATTTGCAGTAGTATAGTATAAGTGTATAATTTAAAGATAGATTCAAAGGCTGTCACAGAGTTCTCTACGTTGGAATTGGATGACTAATATAATTTTGTTTATTTAAAGATAGATTCAAAGGCTGTCACAGAGTTCTCTACGTTGGAATTGGATGACTAATATAGTTTTGTTTAAAACCAGTTTTATAGTAAAATCAGAATTTTTGTTTTATTTATTTATTTAAGTAATGCTGATGTGGAAAATTGTGGAGAGGTCAGAGGCTTCGATTTTATATATATATATATATATAGATAAATAATTCCATAGTCGAAACGGGAGGAAGGATTTGAATTTTGAATTCTTTACCTCTTTGGAAACCCTATAAGTGTTAGTTAAGTTATAAGACTCAATTTTATTTCTAAAAATATTATTTATTAAAATAAAAATTAATAAAATAAAAATTATAAACCATCCCGTAACGAAAGTGCCCTTAAATAATTGTTCCAATGGAACATTTTTTCTACATCTAATGGAAGAAAAGGTCATTCAATACTCTTTTTTCTTACATGAAATGTTAGTCTTAACATGAATTTATATCTCTTTCAATGTAGGCATTTTAGTCCATTCAATCTACTTCGGTTCATTTTGCCAATTCGACCCAGTTTGATCCAATTTGGTTAAGTGTAATGTATATTTATTTTGTGCCTTATATTCACCTACATAAGCTTTGTACAAGTTAAAGAATTGATTATAATGGATAAGGTTTTTACAGGGTCTAAAAGTTCTTGATTTGATTATAATGGAGAAGGTTAATATATGACAATTGCGAAGTTATATGTTTTGGGGAGAAAAAAATTATGTGATAGTTGATTATCATATATGAGTTTAGTGATTATCAAAATATAAATTGTTATAGCTCTGTTTAATATAAAATGGAAACAAAGTTTTTATAATTGCTCATTAACTTCTTAAAAAATGCAAAATAATGTTAGTTTTCATATGAAATAATTAAGATTCATTTTCATGTTCTAATCAAAATTATACTCTCTAATTTTTTATTGTGTTGCGTTTTGATGCATATCTCACTATATTATAATGTATTGCAAGATATCTGTCATATATTATAATTGAAAGTACAATACAGTTGGTTTTCTTGCCCAAAAAAGAAAAGAAAAAGAACACCTTACAAAAAAACAAGATATAGACTTCGTTCTCTTTGCTTACATAATATATACTAGCCTTATCACTTTTTCTATTTTGAGTTTAATATAATTTTTTAATTTGAAATGATTTATTTTTAATTTGTTAATTATTTATTTTTAGCGTGGAATATATTTAAATAGAGAGTGTTCTAATTTTGAAGAAAAAAATTTATCTAGTAGTTTTTTTTTTTTTTTTTGGGTTGAATTACAATTTTAACCCCATTTTTTATCTAATTAAATTAAGAGTATTTTTGAAATTTTTTGAAACCATAACTACTTTATAAATCCTCTTAATATATAAATATTACAATATAATCACATTTTTTTGAGTTAGGTTTGAGACTATTTTACTTGCAAGTGTTATCAAAACCAAAATAGATATTTACCTCACAGAAAGATTGGTTCTTTAGTTCATTAATCAACTAGCGATTCAATAGTTTGAATCATAAGTTTATTAAATAATAAATTAATATATTTTATATTTCTTAAAATATCAAAAGCAAAATAAAATTTGGTCAATTATCTAATTTGTATCATATGACATTTAGAAAACATCAATAACTAAACACATTATTTATCTAAATTATCTTTAATAGTCCAAAAGCACATTTTCATTTTTCACTTAAAAAAAAAAAAATGATGTCACACATGTGGTACACGGTAATTTTTGTATGTCCAAGCCCCAAGGGTTTTTGGGCGTGGCGCCACAAACAAATCTAATTCATCCTTCCTCTGAAGCCATTATTTCTTTCTAAGGTGATCTCTCTCTGACCCACATTTTTGCTATAATTACTGCCTGAGCTTAACTACTTGTTATTTTTGCGATCTGGGGAATTCGAAGTTACTTTTATACAGATTATATGTTAATATTATGAACTACGTTAATATTTTGTATCATTGTCATATTGCATAGTTTCTCAGTTTTCTTTAAGCAAAAAAATTCGAGTCCATAGTAGATAGTTCAGTCAGATGGAGATACCCAAAAAACAAAAAATGTCAGCCACATAATGAATGAGTTCAGGGTCTGAATTTGATTCATTCATAGATGAGAGAGAAAAAAAGAAGTATTATGCTAGCAAACATAGAATCTGCAAAATAAGAATGAAAATTTGGCCAATGAAAATAGAGGATATGAAGGACAAAAATTTAGAGTTAATGAAGTTGGAGAAATACCAGTCTGTCATGGAGAAGGAGATGGATGCTTTGAGGGTTGAAAATCAGAGCTTGGAGCAATATTTGAACATCTTGCACTTGATCATGGAAAAATCTTGGGATTTCGGACAAGATGAATACTTCAGCATTAGTTTGCTCTAGTTTTAGTTTAAGGAATAGAATTGATTGACATTAGTTGGTGTATTTATGTGGATAGAGTTTGTTGCAGGAGCAGCCTAGACATTTTGGGGCCTAAGGCGATAACTAAAAATGTATGTGTATGTGTATATGTGTTTATGTATGTGTATGTGTATGTTTATATGTGTGTATGTGTATATTTATGTTTATGTATATGTGCATGTGTGTTTATATTTATGTATGTGTATATGTTTATGTATGTGTATGTGTATGACTGTATATGTATATGTGTATATTTATGTATGTATGTGTATATTTATGTGTGTATGTGTATGTTTATGTGTATGTGTATGTGTATGTGCATAAGTGTTTATGTTTATGTTTATGTATATGTGTATGTTTATGTATGTTTATATTTGTAAACATAAATATAAGCATAAACATACATACACATAAATATACACGAACACAAACACAAACAAACAAACATTAACACATATACACATAAACACGCATAAACAAAAACAAACAAATATAAACACACATATATATAAACATACACACATAAACATAAACATACATAAATATAAACACATATGCAAACTGAGAAAAATTAAACCCTCATATAGATTGGAAAAAATTGCAAATTAACACCAATCCTTAAACAATTTCGTTAGTTATTTTGGTGTGCTAAATCGAGTCTTTATGTGTGTTTATATTTATATTTTAAGTTTATGTGTGTGTATGTTTACGTTTATGTTAATTTATACGTGTTTATGTGTATGTGTGTTTATATTTATGTATATGTATATTTATGTGTATGTGTATGTATATTTATGTGTATTTGTATGTGTATATGTATGTGTGTATGTGTATGTTTATATGTGTGCTTATGTATGTGTATGTGTATGTGTTTATGCGTGTTTATATTTATGTATGTTTATGTGTATGTGTTTATACGTACTTATGTATATGTATATGTATGTGTATGTGTATTTTGTATGCGTATGTGTATGTGTAGGTCTCTTTATTTATTTTTTTTTCAGATCCAGGTGCGATACCCTGATGCAATTGTAATTAATGGCTGAGATTAAAAGTTGAAAAAACAACTTTTAATCTCAACCATTAAATAAAATATATTAAATGATAGTTAAAAAGTAAAAAATAAAATAAAAAATGTACAAAAATACCTACGACAGTGCACCTGATCTCAATCCGTCTTTCTTCTTTAACCATTTTTCTTTTCTTATTTTTACCAAGTTGATTCAGGTAAGTTTCAAAGAATTTTGAGTCAGACAAGAAACATTTAGTACCTAATTATTATATAATTTCTACTTTAAACATTTCTGTATTTCGTAATTTTTTGTTGCAGAATTTGTTGCCACCAACTCGGACCGTATTAGTACAGTAAGGGACGAAAGAAGTGAATAACTAGTAGAGTATTCTGTTTTCCCACTTGCCAACTCAGAGTCCGACAGTTTTAGTTTGATAAGGAATGGAACAAATCCGGACTCCCCTATTTCCATTCCATTAATCTTCCCAGCCATTAACACAGATAGCGAAAATGATGGTAGTTCAGAATCTAATGAAACATTTCCAAGATTCTCAAATAATTCTAATTCCATAATGTCATTATTCCCACCTACCAGGTCTGCAACAAACAGTCCCGAAAATTATGAGATAAAAATTACAAATCCTTCCATTATCATAACTACAAGTTTTTTCCATTCCATTAATATTCCCACCCACCATTTCTGAGATTGAAACCAATGATAATTGTTCAGAGTCTAACCAATCACCTTGTGCACAATTCTCTTGTTCCATAGTGTCGCTATTCCCACCAGCTGGGTCTCAAACAGACAGTAGTAGCTCAAAAAATGATGAAATAATACTTGGTCAAATCTTGCCCACCCAAATATAAATATAACATAAACACGCATACACATAAACATACATGAACGCAAACACAAACAAACAAATATAAACACACATACACATAAACACGCATAAACAAATATAAACAAAAACAAATAAACACAAACACGCATACACATAAACACACACACATAAACATAAACATACATAGACATAAACACACATACAGATTGAGAAAATTAAATCCTCATATAGTCTGGAAAAAATTGTAAACTAACATCAATCCTCAAACAATTTTATTAGTTATTTTGGTATGCTAAATCGAGCCTTTATGTGTGTTTATGTTTATATTTAAGTTTATGTGTGTGTATGTTTTCGTTTATGTGAGTTTATACGTGTTTATGTATATGTGTATTTATATTTATGTTTATGTATATGTATATTTATGTATACACATAAACATACATGAACGCAAATACAAGCAAACAAATATAAACACACATACACATAAACAAACAAAAACAAAAACAAACAAATATAAACACATATACACATAAACACACACATAAACATAAACATACATAAACATAAACACACATACAGACTGAGAAAAATTAAACTCTCATATAGATTGGAAAAAATTGTAAACTAACATCAATCCTCAAGCAATTTCATTAGTTATTTTGGTATGCTAAATCGAGCTTTTATGTGTGTTTATGTTTATATTTAAGTTTATGTGTGTGTATGTTTATGTTTATGTGAGTTTATTCGTGTTTATGTGTATGTGTGTTTATATTTATGTATATGTATATTTATGCATATGTCTATGTATGTTTATGTGTATGTGTATGTGTATGTGTGTGTACGTGTATGTGTACGTGTATGTGTACGTGCATGTGTATATGTATGTGTATGTGTATGTGTATGTGTTTATGCGTGCTTATATTTATGTATGTTTATGTGTATGTGTTTATGCGTGCTTATGTATGTGTATGTGTATGTGTATGTGTATGTGTGCTTATGTATGTGTATTTGTATGTGTATGTGTAAGTCTCTTTGTCTTTTTCAGATTCAGGTGCAATACCTTAATGCAATTGTAATTAATGGTTGAGAAATAAAGTTGAAAAAACAACTTTCAATCTCAACCATTAAATAAGATATATTAAAGAAGAGTTAAAAAGTTAAAAAAAAAGAGTAAAAAATGTAAAAAAATACCTACGACAATGCACCTGATCTCAGTCTGTCTTTTTTTTCTCTTACCATTTTTCTTTTCTTCTTTTTTACGCGGTGCTTTGTTCTTCTTCCTTTTTGTTTCTCTTTATACATCGCCTAGGTTGACAGGAGAGGAGCGAGCGAAAGGCACGTCAAGAAAGGAAATCGAAGATTGTGCTGCCGAGCCAAAGACTATGAAAATCTCTTTCTCTCAACTTAGACGATCCTCTTAGGTGAAATTGTGGCTCACGAGACTTCACCGGATTATGGTGTGTGATTTTTGGTTATTTATTTATTTGAGATTATGAAGTATAAAGTTTTTATATTTTGTTTACCCTTTCTATTTTCTGAAAACACTTTTATGGGAAATACAATTTTTTTTGCTTTGCTTTCAGTCTATCATTTTTACTTGTGGTATGTGTTTGATTAATTTGGATCTAAAATTAGTTCAATAAGATGATTATTCTTCTAAAATATAATAACAAAACCAATATATGTTTTTTTAACTGTGGGTTCACTTTCAGTGTTTTCATTTTGTGATTTTGGTTGTTTTGTGGGTTTTGTGCTTTGATTTCGGTGGGTGTGATTTGGTGGGCTTTTGGGTTTTTGTTACAATTTGATTTTGGCTGGGTTTCAGCAGTGGTGCGTGGTTGGAAGTGATGAGTTTGAAAAGCTCCGGCCATGGAGGTTTAGAAGAAAAGCTGGGTGGTCAGTCATGGAGCACGATGTGACATGGGTTGAGGCAGAGAGAGGATGAGAGGGAAACAGGGGCGGCTCTAGACATTTTGGAGACTAAAGCGAGAACTAAAAATAGGGCATTTTTTATATTTATATATTAATTAAATTAATGTTTATTTAATATTTTTATATTATATTTTTCATCATTATTTTCATTTTCTTCTAAATTATTTTGAAGTTCATTATCAAGATTTGTTGTATTGCAAAATTGAACATCATTTTTTTCTAAATTATTTCGGTGAATTTCTTGCTCATTTGTGATATTTTCATATAAATTTTGTGTTATATTTTGTTTATTACTAATAACAAATTTATCTATTGATCTTTTTGAGACTCAATTAAATTTTTTTTTTTTTTTAAGTTTTTCATATCCAGATACATATTTGTTAGTAGACATTTCTAATCAAACAATATATTTATAAAGACTAAAATAAAAAATAACTTTTAAGTGTAGAGGAAATGAGAAATAGAACCTGATTTATATAAAAAATATTATTATAGTTTTACTGAACAATAACAAGTTTTTAGCAATCTTAACCAGCATAAATTAAAAAAAAATTAAGCACAAGCATAAAAAAAATTTAAGCACAGCCATAACACTGACACAAGAGTTATTGATAAGACCCACCCACAAAAAAAAAAAAAAAAAACCACAAAACAAATCCTATCTAAAAAAAAAAAAAATATATATATATATATATATTGAAGGCCCAGTCCAGGGAGGGTCCAGGCAGCCATACTGATAAACTGAAAAGTGATAAACAAAGTTACAAAAGCAGCCAGGGAGGGCCCAAATAAACAAAGTTATCTTAAGTTCTTAACAAATAATATTTATAATTTTATACCTGATTCCTGAACCTCAGAACCTGATACGGTGAGGTGAGCAGTTGAGACTTGAGAGAGGCGGAGAGCAGAGAATCAGAGAGAGGCTGAGACGAGAACAGACTGAACAGTGGAGACTGGAGACTAGAGAGAGGCGGAGAGCAGAGACTAGAGAGAAAGGTAAAATTTTTAGCTCTATACTTATGATATTTTGCCGTTGTTAAATTGTTATCATAGGTCTATACTTATATGGGTGTTGTAATCAAAAAGAAAGAAAGAAAAAAAAAATTTAAACTTTGTAAGGGATGGATGTACTGCATTTCAGATAAATGAGGATTTCTATAAAAATATTTTGGGACCCTTAAGTCTAATAATAACTTCAACTTCTGAGAAATCTGTCAAGGGTAGGGGTTCACTTAGAAATCTTTTGATATCATATACTATATTTAGAGAGCAATACAGATAAGGATTTCTATAAAAAAAAATTATCTAGGACACTTCATTGTAGTTACTTCAAATACTGAGAAATATTTCAACTTTCAAGGGTAAGCATTTCATTTTGAAATTTACAATGTGTCTCCATTTATCTTTTTAATGCTGTTCATTGGCATCAGCTACCTATAGGTGTATGTGATAGAATTTGATGCTTTCTATTGTGTTTCATGGGAAAGGACTCAGTCGGATCTATTAATATGGGTTGTGATTGCTCATTTGATTATTTTTTTTTTTAATAAGAAATAAAGATTTATTGATATAAAAAAAGAGACACCCAAGTACACAAGGAGTATAATGGGGGTGTTCAAATCAAATACAGAAATTACATAAATCAAGTAAATTAAAAATTGAAGATATGGATTGGTTTCTCCACACTGACAACCAGTCCATTAAGGTTTTGATAAATAATAACTAAATATCAGGCAGAGGGTTAATGGAAATTGATATTTTTGCTTTGGGTAATGTCAACACAATAGGGGATCAAAGATATTTGTATATTTTGTCAAGTTCATGAAAAGCAAGGGTGCTAATGGTCATAGCAGGTTGTCTTAATGAATTGAATGCATTGCTCTCAATTAAGCATAAAGATTTGTCTTGGCTTTAAAAGTTTTGCTTCTGCAACTCATATCAGTCCCAATTCTAATCTTCGCTCTAAGACTCTATTTTATTAATTTCTGAAATTTAGCTTTCTGTTTTATTTTTAGGAATCTTATAAATATAAATGGATCTTTGGAGAGACATGGTGGATAGGTGGTTTTATTTTTTTTGGTTTATGAATGGTTTTTATATGGTATAGTGTCATTGAGTTAGATTGGTAGTGAAGGATTTTGATTGCAATATTAAATCAAATTCCTTGATACATTGTATATTAAAAAATAGATTGGTTCTAAATTTGAAAATTGGCATTGAGGTTTTTTTTTTTTTTTTTGGGTCTAGGATGGCGGTTTCCTATTATTTATGTCCTCAATCTCTGAGAGTGTCCTCTGGGTCCCGTCTTTTTATTTCCAATAGTGGCTACAGTTGGGACAACCATAAGAACAGGATCCAT
Organism: Quercus robur; assembly: GCF_932294415.1. Lineage (NCBI taxonomy): Eukaryota > Viridiplantae > Streptophyta > Magnoliopsida > Fagales > Fagaceae > Quercus > Quercus robur. Next base: position 66,834,272 of record NC_065541.1, on the reverse strand, counting down.
CATCGTGTTTGTGCATCCGCCAGGCAACCAGAGAAAGACCTTTGTCTTGAATCCAAGGTATTTTACTACTTAATGTAAGTTTTTGTCTTTTCTGTGCTTGTCATTGTGCATTCATAATATATTTATGTTTCTAATTACCCTCCTCCTTAGTGTTAAAATAGGAGTTGATAAAATTTGGTTTTGCTGCATGTGTGTGACCTGAATATACTTGTTCATTGTTTGCTATTAGTTTACTTAAATTGGTTATGCCCATTCATCTGGATGGTTTATTGGTGTGATTATGTATTGTGTGCATTTAAGTAATACGTTAAGTAATACGTTACCAACATAAACTACTTAAAAAGCATGTTTTTAGTATTAAAGGAAGAAGATGCATCATACCAAATTCGGAATAGGACATAAAAAGGAGAGAAAATGGACTAAGGAGTATGTAAGCCTTTGCAGCCTAAGCTACATAGATTAGCCAGTGGAGTTGATATATGAGCTAGGATAAAATTGCAGGAAGATTTGTTTACTATGACACAGTTTTTTTATTTTATTTTATTGAGATCCCTGGCATAAATTGTCTACTAGAATGGATTAGTAGTAGGCATAGTCCCCAACCAATCTCTAAATAATAGTAATCTTAAGTTTATGTTGTTGATGGGGGCAAAACAACTCTATCACATCTAATGGAAAGTGCTTTGAGCTAGACTAATTATATTATAAATAACCAGAAGATTTAGGTTAAAAGGATGGGCTATTAGAGTGAAACATGGCCAACATGATTTGCTTGATCAATGTACTTTTAGTGTTCAATTTTGGGCTCTCATTGTAGACTCCCTGTGTACGGTTGGTGCCCTTTTAGCCTTTTCTAATGAAATTTTACATATATATTAAAAAAAAAAAAAAAAATTCTTTGGCCTATTCTGTTGGTCTTGGACCAGAGGTAAGAATTGCAAAAAATTATTTACAAGTCCTATAGTTTACGTGGGTAAAGTAATAATATCCTCCACTTCTTCTATTTGAAGGTTTGAACAAGTCCATCTTTTTGTTCTTTTTCTTCTTTTGCAGTTGTAGCTATAGGTTCTTATATAGATAAGTAGCTATTGTTTTGGTTAGGAATATAGGTGATGGAAGTAGAACTATACATTGAGGAGGTCAAATTCCCTTCCAATTTCTATTTGGATGGAACCTCATTTTCTTGAACAATGACCTTCCCCACCTGAACTGCTTGATACAAAACACAGTATTGGTATATGTAATGTTGGTGTTGTTGCCACTCATACTACTAGTTTGGGTTGTGTTGTAATTTACATGATTTTCTTATGAAGTGACATTTACCTTATCTTTTAGCTTGTTCACCTTCTTCTTCTTTGGGTGAGAAGGGTGGAGGTTGATCCCCACTTGTCACCACCCAAGGTTTGTCTAGACGAGAACCAAAGGGGTGGTAATCATGGTATTCACATCTAGAACATCTACCAAAGAGTTCCCCTTTAGGTAAACTTTGGGTGGTCCCAGGTGGATTCACTTCCAACCTTCTCACCTAAAGAATATGACAAAGTTGAAAGCTGATAGATGATGTAACTTCTTCATCAACAAAAGGTGCAAATTGTGACACAGTTGGAGTTGGTAGTGTGAGTGGTGAGTGGTGACATCAACAAATACCAATGTTTTGTTTATCTCAGGGAATTCATGTCTGTAAGGTTGTCTGAAGACTCTGAACACATGAGGTTCCCCCTAGATAGGAATTGAAAGGGAATTCTCCTCAACTTTTACCTCCACCCTTTATTGCTTATGTTGCCTAACCAAAATAGTAGCCACTCTTCAGAATTAGTACTTATATAGCTGCCTGAGAAGAAAATGATAAGGACTTGTTTTACTTTTTAACAGCATAAATAGAAGAGCAAGAAAAGAAGAAGTAGAGGAGGATAATCATACTTTACCTATGGAAACAATGTGACCTGTAAATGATCTTTAGTGATCCATACCTTGCTGGTCCAAAACTAACAGGAAATGTCAAAAAAAAATTATTGGTCCACATCTTTAGCCTGCCAACACTCTATTGTCCCCTCCTTTTGACCTAACTCATCTGGCATCTAATAAGTCTAGCTTGAAGGGGTTTCCAACACTCCCCAATGCCAATGAGCTCTTATTGGTTTCCTTCAGAATGTGCATTTACAATATTATCCTTTTTGATGGTAAATTGTTATTGACCATCCAATTGTTTTTGAAATCAAGCTTATAACCCTAATGGTTATAGAGAGATATAGCCTAACTATGTTTTTTAAATTTTACAACTACAAAAAAATAAAGAAATTATTAATATATCAAACTTCTACTCATAGGATTTGCGAGGTTATATTGCCTAAGTAGGATTTCAAATTTACAATTCAAAAGACAACAAAAGATGAGCATTGCAAGAGCCTCTTGGCATTGAGGAGTGCCGTCAACCCTTTCAAGCTGAACTTATTAGATTATCATCAAGAAGAGTTGTATTAAAAGGAGGGGTGTCAGGTTAAAGAATTGTTTCTGTGGGTAAACTAATATGACCGTTTTCATCTTCGAAGTGATATTTTCCTATTTGTAAATCAGGGTTCATACTTCAAAGTGATATTTGCAAATGGCCAAGGCATGATGAGCGTTCAATGAGGGACTTGTCACTTCGCATTTGTAGGTGAAGTTTGATGCAAACAATGAACAGTTAGATGGAAAACAAGATTAAAGGAAAATGTTATTTAGGAGTACTATTCCTTGCAGGAATAGTATTGGTATTTGGTAATAATCTGTAACACAATCTTTACAAATTGAATAAAGGAGATAGAGACGTTGAATTTAATAAAATTCCAGTAGCTTATTTTTAAGCTTTATGGATGTGATTCCCTTCTCATTCCTAAGTCTAACTTCTTAGGGAACCTAGGTGTGATTGCTTAGAGTTTATCTTTATTGTTTCTTGTTCTATTCACCACTTTAACACCAAACAGGCAAACAATCACCAAACTCATTCAAGATCCAATATTTTAATACCTAACCTACCTAATCCCTTTAACATCAAAACCCTATTCAAGAACCTTAACTGAATGCTGATTTTTTTAAAATCCTGCATCAAAATTTGTATCAGAACCATTAAGGCTTCTGTCCTGCATCAGGTTCATTAAATTAAATTTGTGTCACAATTGTTGTTTTGTGTTAGAGTAAAGTTACAGCAGTCTTAAATTGTGCATCACCTCTATCTCTATTGTTAGAAGAGGAAGTTTGGCAATAATTTATAACAAAGGAATCCTATGTATAATAGTATATTCAATCCTATGTTATTGTCCTTTTGTTTTTTAATTAAGCCTTTCTGAAAAGTTGTCATAGTTTTCATCTAATTCACCTCTATGCATTATACGATTTCATCTTTTGATGAAGCTGTACAAATTTGACTGCTCCTTTTGTGCTGAATGCATAATTTATAAACTGAATCCTATGGTCCTCTTTCCTTTTTTCTTAATTCCTTTATTTCAACTCTACAAGCATTATATGTTTGATTTGGGATTAGTGCCACAATCTTTTCTTCATCTTGGCATCTTGGGTTTAAATAATTGTTGGGATGGTTTGTTAATAAATAAACTATTGAGATGACATGTCAAACCCCCCACCCCTCCCTTCTTTTCTATTCAATTGATTGATATAAAGTGGGAGAGGCAGCAGTTTGGTACAGAGACCAATGGCTTAAGGTCGAGTTTTGTGATTTCAACTAAAAAATTCATTATATTGGTGATAGTTAGAGCGTATAAGACCATCCCCGTGGTTGCAGTTTAATAAAAGACAGTGAAGGAAGTCTTTAAAGTAGTTTATAACACTAAAATATGAAAGGTCATCCTTGTCTATCTGAATATTTTTTTTTTTTTCCTCTTGATTCTGTTTTAATTTCGTTGATTCTTATTTCTATTTTAACTAGTCGGTAACCCTTGCCAAAGGAGAGTTTTACATAATATCACTTTTTCTCTCTTTTAATTTTTGTCCAAATATGAAATTGGATAATTATGATAGTTATTAATATGTATTTATTTGATAGTTGGGGGATAGGGGTTTTGAACTCTGGAATCTCAATTGTAAACTCTAGGAGGTAGCAATTGAGCTACAAGGCTCTTTAGCATACATTCTACCATTTAAAGAAAATATGAAATGTAAAGTTATGAGACCTCAAAAATAAAATACATTAGAATAGAATCTAAATTTAATTATATATTTAAAATAATGACTTGTAAAATTGTGAGACCTCAAAAGTTTAAGCAACGCAATATTATGAGATCAATTATGATGCTTTGGTTATATATATATATATATATATATATTATAGATGGCTGAAGTTTTGCATTTACAAGTAATTGGAGGGTAATCATTAATCAATAAGTATAATTTCAGGTTCAGACATTGTTAGACAATGTAAAATGGGATGACAAAGGTTTGGCGGTGGCAATAGCTCAAAATGTTGATACAGGAGCCATATTAATGCAAGGCTTTGCAAACCGAGATGCGGTTGTTACAGCAATTTCCTCTCGGAAGGCAACATTCTATAGCAGGTCACGATCGATGTTGTGGACCAAGGGGGAGACCTCAAACAATTTCATCAATATTCATGATATATTTTTTGATTGTGATCGTGACTCTGTATGTTTCTGAAGGCTTTTTGTTTAAAAATATTGTAGCTATTTAGTTTTCTGAGATTTGGTTCAACTAACTCACAGCTTTTTATCAGATAATATACCTCGGGAAGCCTGATGGGCCTACATGTCACACAGGATCAGAAACTTGTTATTATACATCAGTTTTTGATTTAAAAGAACACCAACAGGTTTGCACACTCAACCATTTGATAAGCAATGCTAAGTTGCTAACATATCCATTGCCGGCATCACTGTAGACAAACTTCAGCTAGTTTTGAGGTGATATAGATCATTCTTGTCAGGTTGAAGGAAATGAGTTGGCATTAACCACTTTGTACTCATTAGAGTCAACAATCTTGCAACGCAAATCTGAAGTAGAAGCAGAACAAAGTGGAAAACCTTCATGGACAAAACGATTGTTACTGGACAATCACCTTCTGTGCTCAAAAATAAGGTTCTTGATTATTTGGACTATCCATGTTATCATCCTTTTGGAACATTTTGACCATTTTTGTGTGTGTTTACATACTTCAACTTAAAATTTTTATGAGTGAACTTTCCTGTGCAGGGAGGAGGCAGATGAGCTGTGTCGAACACTGGAGGAGAATGAGGATAAGTCACGTACTGCCTCAGAGATGGCAGATGTCCTCTACCATGCTATGGTTCTTTTGGCACTTAAAGATGTGAAGATAGAAGATGTTATGCAAGTTCTCCGGCAGAGATTTTCAAAGTCAGGTATTGAGGAAAAGAAAAGTCGAGTATCACAGGGCTAGGCATGGGCTGTGTAGGCTGCCGAGTCTGTTCATATTCACTTTCATGTTGTAGGCCATTAACCAATAATGGAACTGGTTTGGCTCCCGGTGACTTTGTTTAAAGCTGTTTTGTTAAAGGCTGTCAAGCAAAATTTGTTTGTAACCATTTCCCCTTGGAATTGTTTTGGGAATTCATTCATAATACTGTTAACTTATTTGTATTAAATGGTGAATGAATAGAATTTCAAACACCCAGCCTTTAAATGTGGTCATGGCATAGGGTATCTTAACTTTTCTTTACAGGTTTTAAATCCTAAGCAACGGTTGAATTACTATCTGCTCAATTTAGAATATTCTCAAATTTCCAAATTTGTGGCAGCAGCAAGGTACTCCTCGTCTCCAAAATTTTTAGTGATTGAGATCATTGTTGTAAAGGACACCGCTTAGAGTCAACACGATATGGACACGTGTCCAAATTTTGCCATGTGTTCACATTGTGTTGGTTTCAGTGCACTAGAACTAAACCTTATCCTATTGTAAAAGCTGACACAATATGGACACGTGTCCAAATTTTACAACATATTCACATCATGTTAGCTCTAGTGCATTGGAGCTAAGTCTTAACATGTTGGAAAAGAAGCCTGTACAAGTATACTGACTTATTCATGTGCCTTTCGCAGAGGAAGAGCCTTGGCTTTCGGACCAAATGAATTCAGTTCAATAATAAAAAAGAAAACACCAGAAGAGTAGTGCTATGCTTTCATTTATAGGAGTTTCAAATTTTGAGTCTATAATAAGACTGCTAAAACACATGATTTTATGGATCATATAATCTTCTAGGCCTTCTTAACATTGAAAGTGTATGTAACATTCCTTTAAAACTCACTCACCCTCTCACCCCTGCGTGCACGGAAAATACCTCTATGGGTCGAGATACTCTTGTCTGTGCAGCCCATCAATACAAAGATGCATCATATTATTAACTTAGGTTAATGGGTCATGATAGGGTATATTATTATTATTATTATTACTAAAGCAATATCTTATCTTATATTAACGGTAAAAAAGAATTCTCTTTAACGCGTATTGGTATTGGTATTTGGTAAACTAGTTTTATTAATTATTAGCACGATATATTTCTTTAAGCACATGATGCAGTTCCTTTCAAACTTCATAATAATAATATTAAATAAATGGGTCAATTTAATACTAATTAATTAGCAACTACATAGATTTTTCTTCTCTACCTTGACCAACCTTTTTTTTTATTATATATAAAATCTTTTGGGCAGTACAAGTTTCTCACTTTCTGGATTGAGCAAATAGATTAAATAATTTAAATAGAGACTATTAAAAAAAAAAAAAAAATACAAAAGCAAAAAAGAAACAGATACAATAGAAGCAGAAAGTGCAAGATCCAAATGAAATTCATGACTAAAAAACACGTGATTCGAGGTTTGAGCACATGATAATTGTCTCTGCACCCGTGGAATCCGCACTAAGACACGGTCACTGGATTAATCCACACTCAAATGCTCACTCGCACTTGAACTTGATTATCAAAAACTACTTTGGAATATTGTTTTAATTAATTAATAAATATTGCTTCAGTTTAATAGTAATATGTAGAAACTGAGAATAATTGTGCACGCCATTCTCTATATACAGCATTAAAGAACAAAGAATTCACGCGTTAAATATACATCGTTGTGCAGTGGCAATTTGGCAACTGGCAAAGTTTTAGTGACGCAGACTCTTTTAAAGGCGTGGTCCATAGCTTTTACTCATTTAGTACACAATAACTCGTAGAGGTGGTTGCAGATTTTAGTGACAATTTTATGGTGTTGGGGTCGACCTTGAGATGCTTTTACTCTTTACAAACACTTTTATTTGATTGTGATTTATGAAATGTGATTCATGCCTATATTTGTGCATTGCGTGAAATTGCATTAACCAATAAATCATAAGTTGAATTTAATTATTTTTAATCAATATGTCTATATATGCCAAAATTCTTGTAACTCAACTGATTGATACTTTTTGGTATTCCCAACAGAAACATTTTAATCCTTTGATCGCCTCTAATGTGGTTATGTATTTGAATTTGATTAAAGATTTAAGGTCACAACATCAAATGAATTATTATATACCTAAGTTTTGCTATATCTCTTAATGAGCTTGTTACACTTACCAGCTTATAGCGACACTTGATTAGTTAATTGTTGACATAAAGATTTGTTTTGTATTTGGCTAAGCTTTTAATGAGCTCAAATTGTTAGCTATGACTAATCACATCATTTGTGAGGGATATAGTGTGAAAATCAAGTTGATTGAAGACCAATTTTTAAACATTGAATGTTTCCATTAGAAACAAAAGTATCGATTAGTTGAATTTGAATTTGATTAAAGATTTAAGGTCACAACATTGAAGGAATTATTATATACCTAAGTTTTGCTGTATCTCTTAATGAGCTTGTTACACTTACCAGCTTATAGCGGCACTCGATTAATTAATTGTTGATATAAAGATTTGTTCTGTACTTGTCTAGGCTTTAATGAGCTCAAATTGTTAGCTGCGTGAAAATCAAGTTGATTGAAGACCAATTTTTAAACATTGAATGTTTCCATTAAAAACAAAAGTATCGATTAGTTGAGTTACAAGACTCTCAGCTTATAAACTATGTTTGTACTGCCCTAATAAGATAATCCAAAAGGCAATAGTGGGGTCCGAATTGCTCATGCAAGCGAGACAAAAAAAGAAAAGAAAAAGAAGGGACTCATGGAGGTGTAACGAGACAAGAATTTGAGGAAGCATATGCAGGATCTAGGGACTAGGCTATCAATCTACCTTCCCCACAACCCAACCAATTAATACTGCTTTTACACTTAGTCATGGACCTCGACAAGTTCTCATTTATTAAACATTGCCTCTTCCCCTAACCAAATCCCCTCAATGCTCTCAACTGTTTCTCGTCGTCATCGCTGTTATCGTTCACGGTCCAAATCAAACCCACACTCATCAGGGTCCCACATTCTTCCCAATGTTATTTATTATATGCATCTACCATACTTAAAGATTAGTGTAAAATTATCGCAAAAGGCTAATAATTTCATCACAATTAAATGATATAAGATCAAAATAATTCCAAGATTTTAATTAATTGAGGAAGCCTTACTTAAATTCATTTTAAGCTTAATTAAATTCAAATCCTCTTTGCTATCGAATATTGTGCATGCTTTATTCTTATATACACTTAAGGGCATAAGTTTAAGAATACCAATAAATATTCAATTTAGAACTGTAAAACACTTTTTTTTTAAAAAATACTTGTAAATAATTTATTGGTTTGCAACAATTTCACATTATTATTATTTTTTTTAATAGAAAAAAATACAGAGAAATTAAGTATCGTTTAATATCACAAAATTTAGTGCAAATCTAATAATCTCATCACAACTAATATATTGACAAGCAAAGTACTATCTATAGATATTAATTGAGGAAGCCCTACTTCATTAACTTCTGTTTTTTTTTTACGTCCCTACTTCATTAACTTTAATCTTAATTAAATTGATACCCTTTACTTCTATTTAATATTGTGTATGCTACATTCTTATATTTTAATGAACTTTCGTGGTGTGGAACCACTAGTTCTTGGACAAGTAGACACCTACTACCGAAGACCTACTTACTAGTTATAATATTCTATTCTTTCGCAGCTTCATCTTCGGATCTTGAACCTTTCAGATCTGCAAGAAGTGAGGCATACACACTGACCCAAGAAACTACTCCCTCAGTCCAAAATGCTGAGTGATCGCAGCCATGACCTTGCTGAACAGTCCCAGCTCCACATCAAGGACAATGGCAGCAAGCTCTTCTCTAGGCTTTTGTCCAAGGAAAACTCTGTGGCCAACCCTTCTTTCAGGGTTTACTATGGAGGAAATTCAGGTGCTATTCCATTCATGTGGGAGTCACAACCAGGTACTCCAAAGCACACCTTTTCTGAGGCCTCTATTCCTCCACTAGCACCACCACCTTCTTATTATTCCACTCCCACATCGAAAACAATGAAAAAGAACTCAAAGCCAAACCTTTTGTACACCCTTTTCCCTAAGGTAACTCCAAGGAAAGCCCTTGGGTCACCTTCATCATCATTGTCATCTATGTCATCATCATCGCTATCATCATGGTCATCATCAACTTATTCTTCATCATCACCTACTTCAACATTGTGCTTTAGTGCAAAAAAGCATAAAAGATCAAAGGTGTTTCGAGGGTGCTATCAAATTTGGAACATGAAGAACGCGTTCTTGTCCATTGTAGGCCACGGATCAGGCCAAGGTACTGCTTAGAATACTCATGTTGGATGTTAATCTTTTTTGGCATCATGTAGAAACTTTGATCTATAGTATAGGGGTCTTAGTGTTACATGTTTGGCTTCGTCGTGTTCAATGTCATCTCTCATGATCTTGCGAACGATGTCTCCTTGATATTTCATGTTTCCAAATTTTCTAAGCTCGTTTGTTAGATTTTTTTATAGCTTATTTAGCTTATGTACAATTTTTTAGAGCTTTATTATTTCTTTTTGATGTACAACTGTATGTTTTCCAGCTTATTTTTTTAAGTTTAATAAATTAATAAAAATAGTCTAATCCCAAAAGGAGACGAGTCTTTGTTATCACCATTGATCCTTGATTTTTATGGGAAGAGTTACAAAAGATATAGAAAATGTCGAGCTGATTGCAAAAACACCAAGACAAAGAAACTTTTAATTGTTTAGCAAATATAACTTTAAGATTACTTAGCCAAATGGTTGCAGAATTATTGCTTAGGATGAGAAATTAAGAGGGTTAATTCAATACTTCAATTCTTGCTAAAGTGATAAGACGATAAAAAGTGAGGCTCAAGTAGATATATCATATAGCCTAGAAATTAAGAGGCACGTTCCACTCTTGCTGAAGTGATAAGAGTCCTGGGATGACAAGGTGAGGCTCACAAAGATATAGAATATTCTGCCTAATCTTATTAGGATTTTGCTAATGTGTGCCTTAAGGGCAAATAATAATTAATTATTTTTGGAAAAAAAAAATTCAGAAATAGAAAAAGTATTGACAACTTTTTCAATTTTTGAGAAAATGTTTCCAAAAATGAATTTAACCGGACCCATCTTATTAAGAACTTTATCTTCTCTCTTTCTCTCCTTCTCTCTCATATATACAATGCGATAGTATGAATGACCCACATAACTATTTATTTTATGCGTGAATTATCGACAAATTAAGTTGTCATCGATCGGCTTGGAACTGTAAATAAGAAGAGTGCATGCATGTTGCCCACCCCAGTGGCGTATTTTATGCGTCCAGCTAGCTGTGACAACCGGACAGACATAAACCTAGGAAGCTAGATGTTGTTACAAGTCTTACTTTTATGCGAGTTAAATTATAAATTTTACTATAAAAAATTTACATATTGCATAACAGTGAATGTGGTTGATAATTGATATATACCATATTATAATGAATAAATCTATTAATTATTTTTTGTGTTGTGTTTAAAAATTGATACATAAGTTTGATAATTGATATATACCATATCATATTGAATAAATCTATTAATTATTTTTTTGTGTTGGGTTTAAAAATTGATACATAAGTTTGTGAGAGAAGAGAGCAGTAAAATTTGAAATATCTCTAATAATACTATATGTATATATGAAAGAAAACGATGTCCTAACTTTGGTTAAATTATTCTATTGGGAAAATTACAACTTACTCACCTGTGGTTTGATCGAAATTTAAGCTGTCTACCTGTGGTTTAAAATTTAACACTTTACCTACCTGATGTTAGTTCGGTTAGATTTTCTTAACCCAACTCTATTAAAAATAGGGTTAAATATATAATTTTGCTCAACTTTTGTGTTCTTCTCATCTAAAAACACAAAAACATAAAAATACAAGATAAAAAAGAATCTAGCAGAACACTTGCATCATGAGATTTCAAACTACAAGTAGACCACTTAATTTTTGATCAATCCTCAGATGGGTAAAATATCAAATTTTAAACCATATGTAGACAACTTAAATTTAAGCCAAACCATAGGTGGGTAAACTGTAATTTGTCCTATTCTATTCCATACCCATAAGATACTCTGAAAACATTGTAGACCAAATATATAGTATGGTAGATGGAATTTAAAACTTTCAAATTTATGGCATATTCTTCAAGGTCATTAAGCTTATCATTTTTCAAATTAAATCTTAATCATTTTATAGTAAAATTAACAATAATTTGAACATTGTTCAGAGTCCTATGTGTCTCTAACCTACCACTACCAAGTACTCATGCTTTAAAGATGAACTTTTCCCACAGCATTTATTTATAAAGTTTGTAGGGGGGAAAAACTAGCATTCGTTTATGGTGGTGGGGTAAAGACTTTGGTTTCGTTGACATTCAAGTTAGGGTTGTAAATTACAAGGAAATTTATACCCAAATTCATTTATTATACATAGGTGTGCATTGAAAGTCCGAGAAAAGCTACCCTTTTTCATTTAATGACCATGTGTTGCCATTAATTTTCACTGTCCATTACTATGGTTGAGACTCAAGCGTGTGGCTCTGAAACTGATCCAATAATGTTTTTTATTTTTATTTTTATTAAAAAGGAATAAAACTGACCCAAATTTGAATTTGATCTACTGGGAGTTGCTGAGCGATTATGGAATGAAATTTATTTTTTGGCATACATGCTATTTATATGCCATTCATGTTTGTTACCACCTAACCATGGCAGGGTAGCTAGCTCAAAGTACACGTCATATAATTTTGCTTTTCATTTTGTACATGATTTCCAGAATTCAAACTCAATTGCTATATAATCCAACCACTATCAAAGCCAAGAAATTTATGGATCGAGATAGACCAATTTCAGATTAATGTCAGCTTGGATCAGTCAGCTTTGATTAATCCATAGTCAAATGACACAGTTGGGAATTAAATGTGCATTTACATTTTTTATTTTTTATAACTCATTTGTTCATATGCAGTGTTTTTAAAGTTCATTTAAACAAATTCAAACCAATAAATTCGATACTGCCCGGAGGGTTCAGAAAAGTTGAAATAGTCTCAGCTCTGAAGGGGACATCTACATGTGCGTTAAAAGTTGTGTAATTGCGAGTAATTAAATGATGAATAGAAGCATGAAAGAGAATGTAAACACAAAAATTTACGCAGTTCAACCTAACAAATTGTGTCCACTGTGAAAAGTCTTTGACACTACATATGAATGTTAACTTTTTGTTTGAGTCTTTTGAGCCATAATATGTCTAACAATGTGTATCAAGTTTTTATAGCAGATGAACATATAAGGAGTTTTTTTTTTTTTTTTTTTTTAGCAGATGAACATATAAGGAGTGTTGAAATGAAAGTAACACACATACACAATAACTGCAATTCTGCAAAGAATAATATTAATGCTCAAGCAAAGCTCCTAGCTCAATATATGCCTTTTGTAACCTTGCCCGAACATGGAGGAGTGAAATACTCCCCATGATTCGTGATATGCTATAATTTTCAGTTACTTTAGAGCATTCACATTGGTGGAGCTATTTTTTTAGGTATTTGACACTACAAAAAGTTACTTTATATCTTTTATCTAATCACTTTACAAAACATCCAATATCAATGGATCTATTTTAGATTTCAATACAATAAAATAATATAAGAATAAAAGAACAATATCAATGTGAACTCACAAACAATATATAGTAAAAAAAAAAAAAAGAGAGTAAAAGAAGTGTGAACACAAACACTAGCCGTGTTCACACAGATGAAGAAAAATAAGAATAAAAGAAAGAATAAAAATGAGTAAAATAATCAAAAGCAGTGTGAACATACAAATATTTTTTATTTTTTTTATTTTATCTTTTAGCTACAGTATACAGTCAAAAGTAGCTGTGCTGTGGAGTCAAAAAATATAAATTTGGCACAACCATTGTAGGGCACATTTTGGTATTTGGTGGTTCTAAAAATAATAATATAACTATTTAGTACCACCAATGTGAATGCTCTTAGAGCACTAGTATCCAAGGATGCAAAAAAAGTGTATATTTTACCTCCTTAAAACTTACTTTATCTATTTTATCATACTATTTTACAACTCACCCAACATCTCGGTTTCTATTTTTACATACAACTCATATAATAATAATAATAATAATAATAATAATAATAATAATAGGTGAAATTGAGAGAAACTCAAATTAGAATTCCACATTAGAGTTCTAATTTTTCGCCATGTGTCCTAAATTATTTATTCTCAAAGAGTTTTATTTTTTAATTTTAGAATCAAATATGGGACCACATTATAAATATTCATTTAAATGAGTTATTAAGTACAAAAACCAAAGAGTTTAAAATAAATGAACCGTAAAAAAAAAGTGCTTCACAATAATTAAAAAAAAAAGACAATTTACATTTTATACCTAATAATATCCTTACAAATTTTTAAAAAGAATTAACAAAATATAAAAATGGTTATCAATAGTATTTCAATTATATATATATGAATTATATTATGCATCTTATTCTATATCTTTTAGTGTATATATGCATATGTATGGGGTTACAAGCTAGTTGAAATAATAGTATAAACTATACCAACAAATAATATAAAAAAATCGATTTCTCTCTCATCTCTCTTTCCTCTCTACCTTTTTGTCTCTCTTTCCTTATTAAAATAAAATTTTTTGTTTACATCCTTGTGAATAGTTGGTAAAAAAAAAGTAAAAACCCACTCCTAGATGTAGGTGGGTTTTGGCTTATTGGTTGCAAAAAAAGCAACTGGCTATGGAGGTGTTTACATACCCAATGCTAGTGCTCTTATCCAATACAATTTTCTATCATTCACTTAATATTTAAAAAAAAAAAACCACTCCTATCTAGAGCATAGGATATTTTTAAATTAATAATTCAATAATTACAATGAGAAAGAGATTTGAACATTAGACATCTTCATCAAAAATACCAAGAAAACCCAACTGAGCTACAAAGTTTTTGACATAAGATTTGAACTCACAAATTTGTGACTGTAAAATGATTAGGACACCCAAGGAGAGTAAAAAAAAGTACAACTATCACTTTTATTTCTTTTATAGAAATGTGATTTTAGTCAAGAGTCTTGTAATTTAGTAATATAAATTGCTTTTCTTTATTTGGAGAATTGGGTTGAAATCCACCATCATAACTATTGAATTATGCAAAAGAAAAGAGAGAGAAGTGTGATTCCAAGTAGTATTTGTACTACTTCGAATCTTCAATAGTAATTAACAAAAAAAAAAAAAAATTATGAGCCTCGTATAGTGACATTTTTTAGTCTCTTTTATGAGGATAATCGGTGTTGGAAGCCCCCTCCCTAACTTATTGTAAAAAAGAAAAAAAGCATTTTGAGTCATATGACATCTCTTCTTACCTGATCTGAGCTCTCTGCCTCGCATGACCTGATTCGAGCCAACTGCCTCATGATCATTATGTTATAAAGAACCATACCCCATATAAGAGCTTACGCTGAAACTAGGCCCAGCATATTTTGGACTAAAATAGGCCCATTTTTGATGATTGCCTTTTTATTTTTATTTTTTATGCGTGCTTTCTGGTCAAACAAGTGCACAACTGGGGCACCGGTAAATGTGTGCAGGCTCATTTGATAATAAAATCTAGGGTCTGTCATTGTTGATCAAGGTTGTCCACTAAATTTATTTGGTCCTTCAACTCACTATGTGGTTATTAATACCATTCATGCTTAAAAAAATATATAAAAAACCCCTTCATATGTTGAAATTTTTATTTACATGTGATTTTTATCACATGAATCAGTAAAGTATTTAAATTGGTTATATAAATATCAAGTACATCATGTAATTATAAATATATGTAGATGGTCATTTTACTAGTTATGGAGACAAATTCTATCACTTAATTACTTGGAACTCTTTATCATGATGCTTCTTAAGATTAGGATAAAAAATTAAATATGTTTCTCCAAAAAAAATAAAAAAAATAAAAAAGATGTTTCTCAAGATAAATTTGGTTGGACCATATTCTATTACATCTAAACTATAGCTCAATTCAAGTACTCATTCATATTGCCCATTCTTTTTTTTTTTTTTTTGGAGGAACTCATATTGCCCATTCTAAGCACGTATGTATAATATGCATTTTTTCTATAAAAAATGTATTTTTTTTATTAAATATTTTATAAAAAATTTATCACTTCTTGCACAATCCTCTAAAAAAAATTGAAAAGGAAAATATAACAAAAAAAGAAAAGAAAAGAAAAAAGAAATGTGCATGTTCCTCTAATCTGGGTTTGTCACTGTTATAACTAATTAATCTTGTAACATTTAATCCTTAAAAGAGAACGTACTAAACACTTTGTGAATTAATATGAATGGTCATGTTTACAGCTCACTTTAGTGATGTCTGGCCAAAAGGAGAAAAGGCTCACTTTTTTTTTTTGAGAAAAGAAAAGGCTCACTTTAATGATGAAAGAGTCAACAATTTGGCATATTAGCTTGATGGCATGGGGTCTAAGTTAGGTAGGATTTAATACTTAAAATAGTACCTCACAAAAATGCAATATATTTCCTATAATTGTAGAAGAATATGCGTCATCTTCGAAACAACTCTTCCCTATTACATAAGCTATCAATTTCCTTTCACTGATTACAAAAAAAGTGATTAATTAACTAACCTAATGGGTTGATACTTGATAGTACTATCAAGTAGTGGTTCCAAGGCTTCATGAAACTTCTAATTAACTAGCATTCATCTTGAGCCCATTTCTAAAGAATTTTTCTTGTAATTATCTAATACGTATACGAACATTGAAAGAAAGAGTGAGTTGTTTGAAAAAAGAAGTAAACGTTTCAAATGCTTAAATGCTATGATACTTGGTAATAATTCACTCTTTTGAGAGGTTTGAAGGCTTTTACTATAAGATGATTACGAGAATATCTCACTCATTGTAGAGATATGGGGGCGATTTACTTAAAATGTGGACTCATAATTAATCACAAATACAGGTTGGGGTAATTCTTAATTAGACTCAAGTAGACTTGGTACTATACGAACTTAAGAAGTACCACAGAGACAAATTTTGTTGGTGGCTTCGTGGTCCCTAGCTAGAAAACAATTCTTTAGAAAACCCAACAGAATACATTAGTGTTGCTAAATATATGCTACACTTTGAAAAAATACTACTACTAAACCTGGATATAAAGACCAATTAAATATAATTATTGTACCAATAATTAAATGGAACCGTAATAGTCCTAATTTGTCCTAAAACCCGCTCCCCCAAATGAAGAGAGAGAGAGAGAGAGAGAGAGAGAGATTTGGTTCATGGGCCTTTGAGGTTGAAAATTTAATGTACATGATAGTTACACTTCGGCCCCAAGTTCATGCACAAGTAAAGGTTTTAATTTTTTTGACATGGCTTCCATGAACTTTGACCTTTGAAGGTTTGAAACGAATGTTTGTTTGGTATAAAAAAGTTGAATATGTGTAACACGTCTTGGATCTAAGATTTGGGGTGGGATTTTTGAAGACCATGAAAATGGAGGTCCTCTTTTTTTTTTTTTGGAGGGTTTATTTAGGGTTTAAAGAAGGTCAAGGAACTGACTGCATGTACTAGCAGTAGCAGTGGAAGTGGGTGGGTGGTGGTTTTGGTTTTGGTGCAAAATGGCAGAGAGGTGAGAAAGTTAGGTTGAGGTCGAAATAACAAAGAGGCGACTTGTTAGCCTTAAATTACGGGTCAAACAAGAATGGATGGTGCCATTTCCTTAAAATCTAAGCAAATTTATCACATTATTTAATCACCTCCAAATATACCCTTCTCTTCCTTTTCCCTCCTTTTCACCACCAACTTTGATATAACACTCCTCAAAATCACAACCAAGCAATGACCTTTATTCTCCATGAAAAAAAAAAGGAAAAAATCCCATCAAGCACTAGATTCTTTCTGCCTTGCTTGTTAGTAGTTAAATGATACTAAAATTTATAATTTCTTGATAGTTTAGGTTTTTGGGATAACTAGTAATTTATTGTAATGTTAACATGCAATTTTTCATTGCAACTTAGCTTATGTATTGGAATTTTCTTTTAATGAAGAAGGTTACAATATATTGCTGCTAATTCATGCAGCTTTTGTAGGATAGTGCTTTAATTAAAGAATTTATTTAGTGTTAGAATTATGTGATTTAATAATTAAATTTACTATATTCCAATAATTTAAGTTTTTAGAATAATCCTTAATTTAACATGGTATTAGAGCAAGAAGTTTTAAGTTCGATCATTATTTCCTCCACTCTACTTTCCATTTAAATTCTCACGTGCAGTATAAACTTTTAAAACAATTAGTAATTTAACATACGTGTTAGTAATTAAGTGACTCAAGATGATATTAAGGATATTATATATATGAGATTAAATTTTATAAGGATGGGGTGTAAAACCCATGTTTTACACTATCCAATAAGTGATTGCCACATTAGCATTTTACTTAAAATTCAATACATCCTACCCCACCTAATAACATCTTAATAAATTCTCAATTTGGTTGGATTTATATATGGGTATTATAATTGATTGTGTGTGATTGTGTTTATTCTTAAATATGTGATAAGATGATGTGGCATGTTGGGATTGGAGGAGTAAAATATGGGTTTTACACCACGTCCTTATAGAATTTAATCTCTCTCTATATATATATTTATAATTGTTGACATAACTTGTTATTATTGGAATATTACTTTCACTTAAATCTGTCATTAACATCATTTTTATTATATACCAATTATAAGAGATCATATCAGCCGTTATAAAAAAAAATGTTGCGTGCCTAAACTTATTAAAGTAACAAAAGCAAAACTTGATTAGTAAATGAAAAGCAAACACACTTAATGTTATGTCCCTTTAACTTATTAAAGTCACAAAAGCAAAACTTGATTGGTAAATGAAAAGCAAACACACTTAGGCGTTGACAACACCAATAAAAGATTTCCCAAAAAAAGGCAACAGCGCTATAGATATAGAAGAGGGAAATTTTTCTTTGTTGAAATCAAACAACCAATCAAGATTTTGTAATAACCACAACGCTTTCCTTACATGATAATGTGGGTGAGATGTGTCTTAAAAATCAGCAGCTATCAGATTATCCCTCATAAAACTCACTTTCACAAACGATAATCTATTTATCTTGAAGGGTGTTCAATCTTTTTCTCTAAACGTCACGTGAAAATGTAGTGTAATTTATAGAATAAGCTCTTTCAAGTGGCGCTAGTTAACTTTCAATCTATTTGATGGAGTTACTGACAGTAAGGATCAGTCAGTAACAATATTCAATTATTAAAAAATATGAACAAAACAAAATAATGAGAATTAACTTCGGATTTAAGAATATGACTAGTCTCAATTATTATTACTCATATTACAAAATATAAAAACAAAACTCTGATACTAAACTAAAAAATAGATAAAAACATAGTTCTGATAAATTCAGTTTTGCTTTTCTTTCCACAGTTCAATGCCTCCCAATTGAAAACAAAAGACAAAAACCACAATAGAACATTTCAATATGTACTAATTGAAAAGGGAAATCCATTATCTTTAAGATGATGCATGCTTGAGTGCTCATATATAGTCACCACACTCAGTCTGCATTTAGTCTTAACCTTCTTCAAAGAACAGATTGCCGTTTCTACACGGCGAGATGATGCTGATATTAAATTTCATTTTCGTGACTGGGATCCAGAAATGGTCTTTTTAATCAAGGTGGGTCTTGATTTTGACAAGAAACTAACATGCCAAGTAAAGTACAGTTAATTATGAACATATAATCTTTTTTCTCCTAGACACCATTAATGGTTTGTTTAAGGTGATTAACATAAACCCGTTCTCACCAGTTTATTAATTACTCCTATATGATAATATAAAAGACTACTAAAGGTCTCCCCTGAGAAAGAAGCAAGACCCACATGCAGCAATGGATTCAGATGGTTGATTCAAAAAAGTCAAAGCACATTTAAGGACTCACACGTGAGCAAGTATTCATTGAGCTGGCATTTATACAACTCTCTCTCTCTCCATTGATGTTTGATGATCTCTATCTCAGTGTGTTCTGATAAACTATAATTTCTGAAATCCTCGTACATATAGCAGAGAGCTCCATAACTATAACATCACCAATAAACAAAAACAAAAAAAAATTTACCTTCTTATTTATTTCAACCTCATACTTATATCCCTTTTATCTATTTCTTTTGTAAACAACACCGTACCACTTTCTCTCCATACCTTGCCTTTTAAGCACACTCTATTCTTTCCTCATTTTCCTCTCTTCTTCCCTTCGTACCCTCTCTCTCTCTCTCTGAGCAAGTCCACCTCCATTCCCAGAGAGCATGCCTGAATGTCCAGAGAAAGGTAAGAAAGTACATGTGTCACTCTCTATCTAAATAGTAGATAATAAAACCTAAAAAGGTCATCTTAGTACACAAATTTCCTTTTCTGCAAAATCTGAGAGAGATGATTAGTAGGCAGTTAACATGCTATTACCCCCCAATTTTTTGATACTTTTGTAACTATGATTTGTGTTTTCCTGACTTTTTCTTACTAGGGAAAGATTTGATGATGAGATAGGCAAGAGGATCAAGAGAGAAACCGATGCTTCTTCTCAAATGGGAAGAAGACACATGTTAGGTCCTCCTGGAACCCTAAACACCATTACACCATGCGCTGCTTGTAAGCTATTGAGACGAAGGTGTGCACAAGAATGTCCATTTTCTCCATATTTCTCTCCCCATGAACCCCAGAAGTTTGCTTCAGTTCACAAAGTCTTTGGTGCCAGCAACGTCTCAAAGATGCTAATGGTAACAACCTCATTAATTATATGCCGAATCAAAGTTCTGTGTCTCATCCTGTATTTTACTTTAATTTATACTCCATCAATTAGTGTACTGTAGCATATAATGTGTTTTGATCTCAAAGTGGGACAAATTTTTTATTTATTTATTATATTTCCTATGATCTTCTTCCTTAGTAAAATCATTAGGTAATGGTTGTTGACATGTTGTTCTTGATTAAAAAGTAACATTTTTTTTTTTTTTTGGTAATGGTAACTCAGGAGGTACCAGAGAGTCAACGAGCTGATGCTGCAAATAGTCTTGTTTATGAGGCCAATGTGAGGCTAAGCGACCCGGTGTATGGATGCATGGGTGCAATCTCGGCTTTGCAACAACAAGTTCAATCATTACAAGCTGAACTCAATGCAGTAAGAACTGAGATACTTAAGTACAAATATAGGGAAGCAAATATCATACCCTCCTCTCATCATCATCATCATCATCATCATTTGGCTTTGCTTAATTCTTCTGGGGCTGTTTCGATTGCTGCACCTCCACCAACACCGCCACCAACAACACCACCACCTCCTCCTCCTCCTTTTCCTCCTAATTCCTCTTCTTCTTCTATGTACAACCAAACCATTACTAGTGCTGCCGATTATAGCACCATTTCATCAAGTGATAATGTTTCCTATTTTGGTTAATTTAATTTCTAGACTGAAAAGAAAAGAATCCCATTTATTTTTCCTTACTATGAATCAACTTGAATAAATGAGTAAGAGAATTTTAATATTGAATGCATGGTTCTTGGTGGGTTTCTTACTTAATAGTTTATTATTGTCCTAATCTATGATATAAATCCAAATAGATCCACAGGTATTGTTGGTTAATGTGTTTCTTTCTTCCCATATCCCTTTCATTTTTCATATCCCTATCATTAAAGCCACAACTACATGGGAATATTTAGGAGCATTGGTTACCTAATGCACCATATAGATATATATTTTTGTTTTTAAGATATTTAGGATTTAAATTTATTCTTTCATTATAATTATCAAATTATTTAATTAAAAAAAATTTATTATAATTTTTATAAATAGAAGCTGAAGAAAGGCATGGAAAAATCTCTCTCTCTTATATATGGCTTCATTGGATCGGGGAAAAAAATTGTGGGCTGGACGACGACGTACGTAGCTCTGGTGAGTTCTGTATTGTGTTGGGAATGGATTAAAATGTAGAGTAATCGCACATGCAGGACAAGTTGACTACATAAATAGTATGCACATGTTAGTGCGTGACATTGAAGGATCTGAGCTGTTGTTTTGATGTTGGGGGAGACAGAAGGCATGGTTGTGATCTTCCCAATGTAGGTTAGAAACTTCTGTTTCATGCTTGAAAATCATAAATGCAACAAATATATTATGCCAATTGTTCCCCTCTTCACGAGTTAACTACACTGTATAAGTTTGTTAGATTTTTTTTTTTTTTTTTTTTTTTTAATGATACCGATGACGTGATATCATTTAATAGAAAATATTATAGTTAGTTATGAATATTTTACATAGACATGACCATAGTCATCTTTACTAATTGAAAACGGGGGCTTAGATGATAATGGTTTGTTGGTATTTGTAACTCCTAGGTTAGACATTTTCATTCTTCCATTTTGTTGTGTCTAAAATTATTTAGACATTCTTTCTTGTTAAAGTATGTTACATAGTTTATGGTAAATTCCATTAACATACCTTGAAGTTTGGATTAATACCAATTAGGTTTAAGACTTTTTAAAATTAGTCAATTTGGTTCCTAAAGCTCCCTAAATAGTTGGTTATTTTTTCTCAATTGTTTTATAGACTAAATTAGATTTAGGGACCAAATTGATTAGTTTTGAAAAGTCTTGGACCTAGATGACATTAGCCCAAATCTTAGGGAGTATGAATGGAATTTGCCCTATAGTTTAATACTAATAAATTTTCTGTTTTCAGACCTTTATTTCTAACTTTATCCATTAAACCTTTTTCAAACCCTAGTTCAACTATTTAGAACCCCTACTAGCTAGTATATATGTACAGATTCTTTTTTGTCACACTTAGTTATATAATTTTAATTGATGGTTTGTTTGTAAAGTACTGTGATTGTTCCTACCAATAGCTGACAAAAAGTCTTCACAAAACCACGTTTTTCATTATTGTTTTTTTTTTCTTCCTAAATTTAGTATTTAAACTAATGATAAGGAATATATATATATATATAGCCTTGTGACGTATTATTACGTAATTTCTACACCTGTATGTCATTTACAACTTTGCAACATCAATCCTTACCAACTCAAGCTAACAACAATTACCATAATTATCCATTCCAAATGGCAACTAATCCATTATGATCACAGACTCATTTTTACTGATTAAGTATGGTCATCTCTAATATACAACTACATATATAACAACACCAAAAATAGTAATAACAATCGCCCAGCACTTCTTACTAATTTCGAACCTGAAAGATTGTATGCACTCTTGACCTTTCAATTCATTTACCTTATTGCTATATAGTTCATTGTACTTTTAAATGTAATGACATTTTGTTCTATTTGACCGCAAAGATAAAGTGTAAGGAAACCCTCTAGTACCATATGTGGTGAAAGTGAAACTCAGCCTTTTCTGCGTGGAAAAAAAAGTTTGATTCTTGAAGGGGGAAAACAATAAATATAAAAAAAAAAAATAAAATAAAGAAAGAAAGAAAAAATTTCTTTAGGCATGTGTTTTAACAAGTGGTGAGAGCAAGAAAAATATAAATAAAAATTTTGTTGAGACACGAAAATTTAAATGGAAAGAAGACTAAAGAAAAAAAGGTTGATATCATATCAATCTAAAACTAGATCTCATTCGTTTATGGAGTGTTGTCAATGAGTTTATACGCCTGAAAAAGGATTAGTTCGATTAATTAAATACTTTCTATGCTTATCCTAGCAACATAATATTTTTTTTTTTCGGTTCAATTGTAACAAACTAACAAGTAACAACTATTGATATAATCCTTGTTAATTAACCTTCTTAACTAAAGGTTTAATTCGATTCTCAAAAAAAGAAGAAGGTTTTATTCCCTTTTCTTATATTTTAAACTCTTGTAGCAATATCCAAGATTTGTTCCTTGCGTGTAAATTTCAACTCAAAATCTCGATGCTCCAAGAAGTCATCTACAGTTATTAATTTAAAATAGTTATCAAATATAATGCAGTAGATCTTTGACATTGTTAAGGCACTAGAAGAAAGGACCACTTGCTTGTTTAGGAATTAGTTCAGATATTTAAGAATGTTGAATATAATTTGGGACTTTATGTAAACCTATCAAAAAATCAGAGTCCATATCTGGATGAATTGTTTCTTAGTTTGATGAAAATATTGACTATAATTGGGATGATATAAGAAAATTTTGACAAGTAACAATGGTCATTGGATATAGTGTTAGTGTTCCCCTTAAGTAAGGGGAATTTTCATAAGTATAATGTATATATATCTTCCTACTTATTGAAGCTAGCTACAGCATTTTATGAAGTAGATGTATGTATTTGTTGGATAGTCAATGGTCTTGCCAGCTATAGATTGTTTTCTCAATGTTGGGTTTCCTTAGCGTGTAGATTTCGACCTGAGTGGGAAGGAGGAAAGAGGAAATCTAAATTTTATATAATTAATTAAGGAAGAAAGCTATGGGGACCTTCATTGCCTTCACTAATATACATCTTCTTATTTTTTTAATTAAATCTATCTCTCTGTCATTCTAGTCTCTAGAAACCATAGATGTGATGGAATTTGGTCTTGTGTCATGGTTGCTTAATCTAGTGGCATCTCTCCCAGTCTTTGTACAACCCCACTTGTTTTTCCTCTTTTTTAAAATCATTCATAGAATTTTGATTTTCCTTCTCTTTGTTCCCTAAAGATCATGTGGCCTCCTTTGTGTTCATTCAACAAGTGAGATTGTTAATTATTCTAAAATAAAGGTGATTAACATTTAAAATTTATGTTCAAGATTGACAAATGCAAACAAATTATTTTAATATGTACTTGTAGGCTGGCTTAGTTAATTAGTAATTAAGCCAAGCTGACACTATGTTAAGTTTGTTTATATCATTAACACAAACTTCATTTATTTCTTGTCTCGATCTTGTCGTTGCATGTGAAGGGAAGATTTCCAAGGTCTTCCCTATTCAGCAAGCATGCATGTTTAGATTACTCAAATTCTTGCAAACATCCGAGTTAATAACCACCAACAATATTAATAAGAAACACACACACACACACATAACTCTAGTAAACCTATATTAATCAATTTATTTAATTACCAAAAATGATTAATGACCCAATAGACAACTTTTACTGTAAAGAAAAAATAGATAAATAATACTAAAGCTATTATTAATTTTACTACAAAAGAAAAAAAGTTTTTTGATGATAAATTAATTTGTAAAGTTTATAGAGTAAAATTTGTATTGGTGTTAGCATCACTAAAAATGGATTATGCCCAGAATATAAAATTAGGATTAGGCAATACTTTTGTTTAATTCATTGATTAAGAAACTAAGTAATAAAGTTAGTGCTCATTTAAAAAAAAAAAAACAAAGAAAGTACAATATATAAAGTTAGTGACAATGAAGAAATCCTCAGCGTGTCAATTTAAGTTTCAAATTGTCATGTAATTTCACTATCCGTCATGGTCAGGAATCTTTTCTTTTCTCCTTCTTGAAGCTGTCGGCAAAATTGATATTTACTTGCATTTACGATCCAGTACTGAATCACTGATATAATTATAAGTTAACGAATGTGGAGAAGAATTGATTGCTAATGTAGACATTAGGAGTAGGATTGGAATTTTTTTTATAAATTTTTTATGAAGCCACTTTAGAAATTTTTTTTATAAATACACGATATTTCAGTCTAAACCAGTAAATTGATAATAAAGCACCTTCTACAATATTGAGTTTAATATGACTCCAAAATAAAACTAGTTTCTATTTTTTATTTCTTTTTAATTGAAGTTCCAAAACGTGTCTTCCAATATAGTCACCTACCAGAACAAAGGTTCATCTTGAATTTCTTACTCACATTCTCTTTATGGTCAATTGCACACTCTTATTAATATAAACCTTAATATCTTGAAGTGGATAGATAAAAGGAAAGAAAGTAAGTGGAGGAAGAAAAATCACTTCTCAAGTTTAGATATTGGGTTTGTTTTCTAATTTGAGGCTCACAAATGGCTCAAAAAATAACATTAATTTTTATTTATTTAGGATTTTAGATAATTATTATAAAAATTGAGTTATTGTTTTCGGATTTAACATTTTCCTTCAAAACAAACATAGTGTATAATAAAATGAGTTAGTTAAATTTATGAAATACTACAAAAGTGCTTCTCTTATTTATCATTTATTTTCTCTCTAACTGAAATGATCAAACATGCTCTAAATTAAATGTAACTAGGTCATACCACAGTAAATCCTATAAAGAATGAAAAACTCAAGTTCAATTTATGATAAACAAATTTATTTATACATTACATTAATAAGAACTCACCCAGTTGACCGATGTCTAGGCATTTCACTCTCCTTGTCCTTGGCACATGTTTGCACCCGAATCTCGATAAGAGAGTGAGAAAGAGAAAAATGGTTGTAATTGTGGGGAATATTTCGTGGAAGTGTCTTGCTTACATTATTCAATACGGAAAATAAAATCACGAGAAATCCCTCTTGGCAAATATTAAACTAGGCACCTTAATACATAAAAATGTGGAAAACTCTACACACTGACTTTAAAAGAACCTGCAGATTAACATGACTATGCAAATTTGAAGAACATATAAAATTATTTGATGTGGGTTGACAAATTCTTCTGAATTAGGAAATGTCAGCAATGGGATTAAAAAACTTTGTAACAGCTTTTCATGCTATAATAATTTTTTTTTTCCTGTACTATACATGCAATTAAGTATAAATCCAGTCTGATTCTGGACCAGAAGAATTGATGAGGGATTCGCAAATGGTTTTTACTGAACATGGGTCCAAACAAGAGCTTCATTTTTGAAGATATATAATGGATAAAATATTCAGTTCTAGATAGTAGATAAATGAAGGCGATCTTACCATGATGAAATTCTTCATAAAAAAAAATCCCCCTAAAATGGAAACAATAATATTTTTCAAGACATAATGCTCTTAATCTTACTTTAGAATTTTCAAACTAGAAGTGAAACAATTTAGCTTTTAAATGTTTGGCCATGAACCATGATCAAAAGTGTAATTATTCAGTAGTCCAAGAATAGAATAAATATTTACTTTTTCTTCTACATGAATAATGGGTTCACCATGAATAGTGGGGTAGGGATGAATTTAGGCTTTCCCGTCATGACTTGCAAGGGTAGAGCAAAGACAAGGTAGGACAACAACCATGTGGGGTAGAGGTGAAGGTGAAGCACCCATGCATGATCCAGTCTAAACTCACCCCATTGCCATCCTTACATTGAATAATTATTTGAGTCAAAGAGATCATAAACCAGACAAAAATATAGTTGTAAAAGTGTAAATAAAAAAGTTGACCGTTCAAATCTCCAATTATAATGCATGAATCAAACAATTAAATCCATCTTGTCTTTTATTACAGAATAATATATATATATATATATATATATTTATATATATAGACCTTACATTGTTAGTTTATTATGCAATTTAGTTTTTTTGGTAGTTAGGATAAAATTTAAATTTATGGTGTTCGTTTCAATATAATTATTCTTTACCATCAAGTTAAAATACTAATTTGTGCATGTTTGTGTCTTTTAAGTAGAATTTAACTCAAATATCTTATTTGACATAAACAAATTTTACTAGTTAAACTAAGTAGAATCTTCTTTTAAATTATATATAAAATTTATTTAGCCAAAAATCTTGTGACTAAATCACAATGACACTAACCAATTCTTTCCATGAGAAGAATCTCATTTGAATCTCTCGCTTGTAAAGAGAAAAGAAAAACCCTTAATTGTCCTAATATTTCACAAGAGTGTATAATAACACACTTGTCATATTAAAGAAAATAATGCTAAAAAAATTTTTATTTTATTTTTTAAAATCATTGTTGATATGATTTATTGTGATTGAGTAACATCGCTTTAAGCTAGTTCCACTACTAACATGAATTGGTTAAATTTATTGTATTAAAAATGACATGTAAAAGAAACCATTTTCCTTTCTATATTTGGTTAGGCTTCAAAGTTTGTTGTTCTGGGAACTGGGATGGATCAGGATGCAGGGACATGATTATCACAGCCCATAGGGCTTTATAAGAGCTCCTATAACATATCAGCTAGACCCACCTTAGAATTGGTGACTTTGGGCCACTCTTTCTTAGCCCATATCATCAGAAATTTATTGTCAGAAAAAAACTATTATTATTATTATTATTATTTAAAAAAAAAAAAAAAAACTAATCTCTACCCGCCTTTCTCTCTCACTCTTTAGCTACACCTTCAAACCGCCATAGCCGCAGTCCTCTGCTTGTCTCAGCTCCGTAGTCAGCCACCGATGCTCACAACACTGCCATCGAAGCCAAAGGCCAGAAAAATCTCTCTCTCTCTCTCTCTCTTAATTTCTCTTGATTTGACATTGTTTGGTTGCCGAGAAACTGTGTAAAAACTGGAAATTTTCTTGTATCTGTTGCTTAATATGCCTATATATGGATTTTAAACTCGTTTTTGGATGTGGGTATTTGAAGGGCTTATATGGTTTGTGCGTGTAGGCTGATTTGCGTCCAGTGTGAAAAGGCTATGAAAGGTGTTTGTGAAAAGTTCTCTTAGAAACTAAGGTATTCCACACTCATTACAAACAAGTCCATTGTGCAAAAAATAGCTCATCAGAATTTAAAAACAAGCCCGTTATCGGTTTTGCAGTTTAATGAAATGGAAGTAGCATATTGGTATATTTGTATTGGAATTTGTGGTTCAATACAATTGGTAGTCTCCGGCTGTTTCTGATATAATTTTGTTTCATTTTGGTTTTGTGTATATGAAATGGTCGAGGGTTTGATAATTATGACGAAAAAGTAGTTTAAAAAAAAAAAAAAAATATATATATATATATATATATATAACTTTGGGTATATTTTTGGTCTTATAAATGAGTACAGTTTGAAATGATTGTTGTAATTATGCATATGCTTGGGAATTTTCTTTTGTTAATGCATTATTGATTTGAGTAGGTGGTTTTGGGTCAATTTACTATTTTTTGCAAAATGTTTTTGGGTATATATTGATAAAATTTGCTGTATTGAGCTTTATTTTCTTTTCTGTATCATAAAGTGAAAGATGTATCTTGGAATTAAGTGGTGTGATACATTATAACCAGTATTAGAATGTGGGGCTTTGTTGTTTTGGGCTATCCCAAAGATGCAACCCTATGAATTGCATTTGCAACAGATGGGGAAGCCAGCTGTTTTGTAATTCTAGAGGGCTTTATTCAATTTAGTGGTTCATTGATGTTTATGTGACAGTTATAGGTTTCTGTAGATTGATAAAGTTTTATTTTTGGCAGAAAAAAAATTCGCAGTTTCTAGATGTTTTAAATTCAGTATCAGAGATGCTATCATACCAAATTTCATCACAAAGGCTCATTCCTATCTAATGTTTCAACTCACTCAAAGTTTATTGCTTAGTTATGCCACACCCTGTAGTTCTAACCAGTTAGAAGTTTTACAGAATGCTAGTTCCATGTGTTCGGTTCTTTCCTGAAAGTTTCAAGTGTTATACGGACTTATAACAATTTCAAAGCCAGCTGGTCAGTTTCTGTCAACAGTAAATTGAATCTGCATTGTTCTACACCAGCTGAAAGAGGTCACCATCAAGTGATGTTCAGTGTGGTATATGATCAATTTAAATTATGTGTGTTAGCATATTGATTTCAATTGAAATTTTGTAGAAGTCCCTGTGTAGTGCATTTTTCCTTAGGTTTTACAATCCTTTAATGCTGCATTTTCTCTGAGCTGTTGTCACTTTAATTTTGAAATTTATCATCAGTTCTTGTTTTGGTTGGGTGCAGGTACCAGCTTGGGTTTTTATCAATGGTGGAAGCTTTAACTTCAAAAATACCAAGCCCACTTCATGGGTTGCACACTAAACCCTCACTCCAATCTTTTTCTTCACCTCCCAATCCCAAACCCTAATAAATCTCCAACACACCTCTGTCCCAGTCCTCCTCAGCCGCTCCCATGGCTGCTGCTGCTGCTGCTCTCCAACTCAGACCCAAACACAGAACCCTCCACAACCCTTCTCTCATCCACCTCTTCTCCACCTCGTCCACCCCTCCTCCTGACCCCACCACTGATCAATACCCATCCTCCACTTCATCCCAATCCCAATCCCAATCCTCATTTTCTTCCCATTTCTCTGATGTCAAAGCTAGTCTCAAACAACAACAAAGACCTATTTCCCCATTTTCTTCAAGGAACCCCACAAACCCATCCAAACCTTCAAACCCTTTAAGCTCATCTTTTTCTAGGCCTTCCAAAGCCGCTTCCCTTGAAGAAATCTGCAAGAACCTATCTGAGTTTCGCACCAGATCCTCTGTGCCACCTTCCACCATTCAACCCAACTCTACACACTCCTCTCAGAACATCTCATTTCAAGAGCTTTACAAACGGAATGTGACTGCGAAGGCAGACGAGAATGCTACCACAAATACCACCGAATCTGGCCTTCGAAAGTCGGTGGTGGTGGCATTGGCCGCAATCTTTCCTTTGAAGCGATTCGAGAAAGCTTGAGGCAGATTCATTTGAAAACTGAGCCACCCCAAAATCAGAGGAGCAGTGGGGACCCCATGACCTTATTGGCATTTAAGAATAGTTTGAAATTGAAGCCGACATCAAATTCGGGCCCAGTGATTGGTGGGACTGATATGCTGCCGCTTTCGGTGTTCGGGAATGGGAGGGAGAGAAAGGCAGGGGAGAGGGAGACAATGGCGATGAAGACAGAGTTTGTGAAGATGTATAGCTATGGGGAGTTGGGGGAAAAGCTGAGGAATCTTAGGCCTTCTGTGGAGGAGGTGAAGAAGGAAGGGGAGACTTTGTGGTTTTCTCTCTCAGAGTTGAATGAGAGGCTGATGAAGTTGAGGGAGATGGAGGAGAAGGATACTGAGTTGAGGATTGGTGGAATTTCATTTAAGGACTTGAGGGAGAGCTTGGATTGGATGAGGCAGCTGGAACTTGAGAAGGCAAAGAAAAATTCAGGTTAAGTATCATGGTTTCAAAGTGATATTTTTTGAATTGCTAGTTTTCTTAAAGTGTGTTTTGTTAATTTGGATGGCAGATGATTGGATTATGTAAATTCTATTTTAGTTGCTTAGAAATTTAGGAAATTGGAAATTTTGAACACTTGGTTTGCAATAGTTGGCATTTGGAATTGAGTATAAAAAATAGTGGAAAATTGTTTTGGTTGGTTGGTGTTGAAATATTTTAGTTCTCTGATTCGTTCTTTAGAAAATTGGAGAAAGAATAAGAAAGTAGTGCCTTGGATTACTCAATTTTGTGTTAATGTCATGCCCTTCTTGAAATCCCTAGAAAGGTAAAGAATATATGAACCAAAAACTTTCAGATTTTGATAGTGAAATTGTTGGGGGGGGGGGGGGGGACTTGAAGTTTTCAAGTGAGTGTTTCCTGTGCAGCGTATTATATTGTGCTTTTTTTGATATTATATTTGGATGGTTGATGATAAGAGGATATAAACTCTGTTTTGGTTGCTGAGATTGTGGACAAGGAAAAGGAGCTGAGTTTTGAATATCGGTTGTTTCAGCAGTTAGTAACCTCACTTTTTCAAATTATAGCTTTTTTAAAACCTCAATTTTTTTCTAGGTAAAGTTGTTGTTGTTGTTGTTGTTTTTTTTTTTTTTTTTTTTCTCTCTCTCTCTCTCTCTCTCTCTCTCTCTCTCTCTCTCTCTCTCTCTCTCTCTCTCTCTCTCTCAAAGCTGAAAAATAAGCTGTATTAAATGGGCACAGATCAGTGATCACAGTGTTCTCTATTTTTTTAGTATAATATAAAATTTTATTTGATTGTTCTCAGTTCAGTTATCATGTAAAAGCCAGTCCACCTTGAGTTATTAAATTCGATGATTTTAAAGATGATAAATGATAGATTAGGTTCCATTTTCGGCTGTCTGACACCACTTTAGAATCCTTTGCCCTTGTTGCTAAAAAATTGAGCTTTGGTTGCTGTGAAAGATACTTGGATGTTGAGTATTCTATTCTGTACTGTTATTATTTTCTTTGAGTAACATTTGGGATACTGCTGACATGACATTTGATTGGAGTAACATCACGTTCACTTGGGTCCCCGCCATTGACACTACTTTTATAATACACCAATCATGATAGGCAATGTTAGTTGTGAAAAATGTTGGGTCCCAAGACTTATTGATTTTCTTTTTCCAAAGCAGTTGTAACATTTTCAGGCTACACTTTGGAATTTGGCTTGATCAAGTGAAGAATTTTGTTTCCTAGGTTGCAAATAGTGAAGTATCTAAGATTTATAGTTCTTCCTTTCTCATTCCTCTTTGCCATGGGGATTTGGGATCAAAAAGTTGCTATTTAATAAAGCCTTGTTGGGTAAATGGTTGTGGTGACATGTATTTGAAGACATGGTATTATAGTAACGGGTGATAAATATGAAGTATGGTTCCACTGGTGAGTTTGGTGAACGAGAAAGGTGAGGAGGCCATATGGGGTGGGACTGTGGAAGCATATTAGAAGTGGTTGGGACAGCTTTGCGTGGTTCGTTAGATGCTATGTTGGAGACAACACTAGAGTTTAATTTTGGCATTATGTGTGGCAGTGGTAGAGTACTCAATAGGAGAGAGATCCCAATTTGTTTCTCATTGCAAGAGATAGTGATGCCACAGTGGAAGATTATGTAGAGATTTGAAATGACCAGTGTTATTGGTTCTTGGTGTTTATTTATACAGTGCAAGTTTGGGAAGTAGAATTTTTGGCACACTTGTTGGAGGATCTTTATGTTACAAAGGTCCAGTCTGGGAGTGCTGACAAGTTGGTGTGGTTCCCTTTGCCAAAAGGCTTCTAAGTGAAGAGTTACTACAGTATTTTGAGGGGGAGTCTTGCAGATTTCTCGTGGAAATGGATATGGAAAGTTAGTGCTCCACTGAGGATGGCTTTTTTTTGGGGTTCTTCTTCCCTTATGGTGTGTGGCTTTAGCGAGGGTTTTGACAATATCACTTAAGGAAGCGGGGTATAATTATTATAGAGTGGTGCTTCCTATGCAAAAACCATGCACAGATGTAAATTATTTATTTTTACATTGTGCTATGTCTTAGGAGATGTGGTCTATGATATTTGGTTTGTTTGGGGATTCTTGGGTTATTCCTAAGTCTGTGTGAGAGATGTTTGAGTTCTAAAAGAAAGGGTTTGGAAGAAGAGGTGATGGGGCATACAATAGTCAGTCACTTTGTGTCTCATGTGGTATCTTTGGAGAGAGTGGAATGCTAGGTGCTTTGAGGGGCACGAATTAAGTAAGGCAAAGTTGAAATATTTACTGCTGAAGTCCTTATTTGATTGGACCTCGCAGCATATGGCATTTTCGATTGCAGGGTTCTTGTGTTTCTTGGATTCTTTGAGTTTTCATTAACTCTGCAGTTTCAATTTTTGTTTGTTGTTTTTCAAAGGAAAATTTTTGTGTTTCTCACAACTAAAAATAGGCTCAACCTGCCAAGAGCTTTGTTGTTCAATTGGCACATCCTGGTGTTTTTGATGGAGACGTCCATGGTTCAGATCTCCTTTCCCCCATTGTAACTACTGAATTATCAAAAAGAAAAAGAAAAAGAAAAGGCTCAAGCCCAATCTTAAGTTTTTTATTTTTTACTTTTTTAATATAATAATAAATTTTTATCACATTGATTTTCTTAACTTTCATGTAATACTTGTTTGAATGTGTCTCAAGTTGTTGAATCTCACTTAAAAATTGTTTTTGATTGATTAAATTTCGCCAGCTTTAATTTTTCCCTACAATAGGATACAATACTATATGCATCTTCCTAAAATCTATTAATTCTGATTTCTTTTTTCAGTCCAGAGACTTGATATCTTGGGTCAGTTAGGCAGAACTCCTGACTTTATGCTTCAACCTCCAAAGGAGCATCTAGTTGAAAAGGCAAATATCCTTCTCTTAGCTTTTCTATATTCTTGATATTTTTTTAGTTGTATAAGATGTTCATTAACTAGATCAGTTTTTTTCATTAAAAAAAGTGGAAAATCTCACATGCATAAAAAATTGGAGCACTAGATGATAATGTGGATGATAGGACCACCTAAAATGAGAACTTTCAAGTCCATTCCTATAAGTTCTTCTCTCGAAATTCTTATTGATGTTTAAACGTGGAATTCTTTAAGAAGTAATTATACTTCTAAGCGGTAATTTCACTTGTGGTTAAATCTGTTGAGATCTTGTTAATAAGGAGAGAGAATTTGTAAAACCTTTATGTTGTTTACTGGAAGACATTGTTCAGTGGCAGTATAGTAAATGTTGTAACTCGAAATTTCGAATACAAGGGCGCCTTTTGTGGTTTACTTTTCCTCAAGATGGAAAAGAATGAAGCTTGAGGAGCCTGCATATGTTGGAATTGTTTCTCATTAAGTCTATCTTTTGCTTCATATTTCGGATGGTATGATCTTGCAAAAGAGCTAAATGCAAATTCTTCACATATTTGTGACTATTGTTGCATTCTTTAATTTAAGAAATTACACTCTGGTACTCCTAATGACTGAAATAAACTAAGTGACATGTATCATCTGCAATATGTCCTTGCTAGATTCCCTTGTACATCCTATCCTTCACTCCATGAATATTTTTTTCCAAAAGACCTGGAATCAATTTCATTATATATTGATTCCTTAACTGTGAATTTACACGAAGTAACATAGCCTTACAGTATTGTTATCAATTATGCATACTTAGGGTCCTTTATAGAGGGGTTCCCCCCCCCCCCCCCCCCCCTTCCGCCCCTCAAGGAAGTGCATGTTCTTAAATGGAGCCCAGTATGAATCTTTTAATGCACAAACTGTTTTTAATGACTTTGTTATTTTTTTTACCAGTCAAAAAATTTAACCTTCTAAAGCCTGCATTTATGTAGATTTCACAGAAGTTACTCTACCTTTCTAAGATCTAAAGGGATTTGATGCTCTAATACTTTTGAAATATGTTTAATGCAGTATTTCCATCCGGATAATATGTCTTCTGCAGAAAAACTGAAAATTGAGCTTGCAAAAGTTAGAGATGAATTTAAAATGTCAGATTCAGATTGTGGATCTGGACGCGTTCAAGGTAAAGGGGTTTACATTTTAGTTCCGTTACACTTTTCCATCTTGATAGATTGCATGTTTCTGATTTCTGTTTTGTGGTGCATGTGTATAACCTTTATCTTTTAAAATAAAAGTATGCTGAAATTTACCTGCTTTAATATAATTCTTTTGAATGATGTGTTTTTTGGTCTTATATTTTGGTTCCATTTCCTGTTTGTAATACTAGATGATAACCCTTTTTTAACATTGTTTTACATCTGCCCTTATATGTTCCCAAACATGTTAAAGGAGAAGACCATTAAGAAAAGGATAAATGCCAATGGGTTCTAGCCCTTGTAAAAGCAAAGTGGAGGGTGAGGTCATCGTGACTCTTTTTGGTGCCTTGGAACACCACACTCTTCCATGGGAAACTTACAACACATGGGCCTCTCAATGTCTCATAATAGGAGCGAACATCAAATTCTCCATGCCTATTCAACCTCCACCTGATTCAACTAGGGTCCTCTCAGCTAGGGATATAACTTATAAGCATACAAGATATCAAAGGAGTTTGTCGACTCCAATTCCTAGTCAGTTAAATCTCTATTAAACCTGAAATTTCCAGAAGTGTATATTTCTTCCATTGTATTAAATCTCAATGAAGAGGTTGGGCCTTGCTTCGATGACAAGTGCCTTCCACCAAAAAAGACAGGTTGCGGGTTCAAGTCCGAGAATTAGCCTTTCCAAACAAAATTGGAGGAAAAACTGCCTACCATGACCTCTTTTAGACCCTGCAAAAGTGGGAGCTTTGTACACTAGACATGACATTTTTTTATTAAATCTTGGTGAAACACAATATAAAATAGATATTTTTTTTTAAGAAATGAGTAGCAGTTGAGTTGGCTAGCCAAGAGATACCAAGTAGCTATTATCTAAATTAGCTTCGAACTTTTCCATGAGGAGCATGTGGTTAGACTAGGATGGCATAAATGTATTTTTTTCAAAGTTCTGTTGTGGACTTACCAGAAAAATTTCTATTTTATTAGAAATCCCTGTTGTGGCTAGATGGAATATAAAATTAGGTTGAGCCATTTGAACCCCTGAAATATGAGGTTGTTCTCTCTCTCTCAATAATCTTTTTGATCATGTCTTTTTGCCCTTCTGTGGGTGCAACAAACAACTTTAATGGAAATGAAAATACCCTTCTTGTTCTTTTTGCTTGCAAGAAGTGCAAATTTCAGTGATCCTTGAAACTTCTTCCATACATACTAAGCTTGCAATCATTTTTTTGGATATGATTATGGATTTCCTTTCTCTGATTTCTTTGCAGTGGCACAACTCACAACTAAGATCAAGCATCTATCTTCAGTTTTACACAAGAAGGTGACAGTTGAACCAAGTACTATTTATTTGAGTCTATTATTTAGATTCTTTTCATTATATTACTACTTAGTCCTGTATTGTTTAGTTTTAACACTTCCTTGAATTCAGTCTTGCATTAGATAGTTTTATTTGGGGGTAATATCAATCCCTTGATTGAACAATTTCTTACAAATCTTGTTATCTACCTGCACCTAGTTAACAATAAATTAGGGGCATTGAGGTGATTAACATGGTATATATTGTTCTAGCTAATACTTTTAGTGTATGTTTGGAATGGAGGAAGATGAAGTGAGAGGAGAGGAGACGAGTAATAAATTTCAAGAGCTTGAAATTGTGGATAAGAAATATTTAATCAGTTGCACTTACAGGTGTTCATGAAACCAAGAACACAGACCAAACTGACCACCACTGGTGCAAGTGCAAGTTGTGCAACATCAGTTTAGAATCTTGCCACATTTTTGCAGTGTGCTGTAATGCATGAGCACATTGGACTCTTGTGAAAGTTAATATCATTCAAATGAAACTCATGACAACTAAATGTTATTTTTTTGCTTTACTTATCTGATGAATTGACTCAAGCAAATGCAATGTTGCATCAAAGCAGCAATTGATGTGGCAGGATACGACTGGCATCCAGCTAGCTGAATGATATTAGGGAGCAAGAAGTTATATGTGTTTGACATTTTTAATTAGTTACTAGTTGCTGTTGCCTTCAGTACAACAGCCAATATATTACAGATGAGTGGGGTTCCAAAAATTAATAATAAGAGTGCTAAGTAGTCTCCCTTTTTAATTGATTGCATAGTCTAAGTACTGTAGGTGCTGTTACTTTCTCTTTTTCCCTTCTTAGATTTATTTATTTGTATATTATTATAACTATAATGTTGTAGGATAAGCATTCTATAAAGGGATCCGGATCCTCTCCATTTCCCCTTGAAATGGAGAGGGTCCAGTTCACGGTGGAGATTTGTTTGAAAATTATCAAGGGCCAAAAACGTGCCACATCATTTAAAATGTAAACACCACACTTAACCCCAGTTAAACATTTAAACTACTTTAACTTAGGTTAAACACTTAAACTAGAGGCACTCAACCGGACAAACCACTGAAAATGTTTCAGACTCTCTTTCAAACTCTCTCTCACCAAACCCATATGAAAATTTCAAACTCTCTTCTCCGAGGATTTTCTCTCTGCATCCCACGTTCCTCAGTGTCGCCGGTGCCACCAGCCATCGTGCCAAGCCACCGTTGTTGCGTGGGCTATGTCTTACACCAACCTAGCATCAGCGGAAAGTGCCGCCCACTTGCAGGCATAGGCACTACCCAGCATCACCGGACTGCTCCGCTAGAACAGTCACTGCCTAATAAGTTTCTCTCTCTAATTTTTTTATTGATAACCTCTGTGTTGGTTGCTGAAAAAATGAAGGGAAAAAGAACTATGATACCGCTATTTTTGATTGATTTATTGGTGCTAAATATGGTTTTTTTTTTTTGGTTGATAGAACGGTTTCTTTGCGTTTGTGTGTGTTTTAATTTTTTTTTTTTAGCTTTTGGTTTTGAGCTTGGTGGGGTGTTTCAGATTTGGGGGATTTATGGATTGTTTTGATCTAAATTTGTTCTAAAAGCAATGGGATTTATGTTTTGATCTCTGTGTTTGTGAAAGAACCATGTACTCCTCGAGATGGAGCAATGCGTTTGGGCAGCAATCGTATGCGGCTCAATCAGCTGCATATGGCGCTAGTGTAAGTTTCTTTTCTGTTTATCAAAGCAAAATTTTTTATCTTTAGTAGTGTTTTGAACAAGAGTTTTGTAGGTGTAATGTGGGAGATATGCAGGGATAGGAATAATTGCATATATAATGGTGTGGCGTATTGGTTATCGAGCTGAATTTGTTGTTTTTTGAGATCATTGTTTGAGTGGTTGTGTATTATTGGAACTAGTAATACCCATTTAATTGTAGGCCTTATAGACCCTCTATATTGTTCAGATTTGGGGGATTTATGTATTGTTTTGATCTAAATTTGTTCTAAAAGCAATGGGATTTATGGGTTATATTTTTTATTCCATGCCCAAGTTTCTTGAGACTAGGATAAAAAACAGTTATGGATTGTTTTGATCTGAATTTGTTCTAAAAGCAATGGTTTCCTTTTTTGTGCTATATTTTTTCAGTGGTTGGTTTTGAGTTTATAGATTGAAATCAGCAAGTGGTGTTTCAGCTTTGTAAGATTTATGGGTTGTTTCAATCTGAATTTGTTACTAAAATTATTTTAGTATTTGATTTTTTTTTTCTCTGCTTTGCCTAATTCCGAACTCTTGCTCCTCATCATTATGAAAAATATGGTCATTAACTTTTACCATTTTAGCTTATAAGCTGAATTAAACCTTTTACTTTCAAATTAACTTGTCAATGTCAACACCTTTAGGTTCTAATAAGAAGAAGTCAATATGGGGTCAAATGCTCTTTTGAGGTGTAACTCTTCTATGGTATAGAACTGCTTTGTGATATGTTCATTCCATTATCAAATTCTTCTATAAAAAAATTCCACCCTTCCCATACCTTTATCAATTTTACCTCAAGAATGGTTGCTGTAGTTCTTGGCACTAATTCTAAATTTAAGAACTTGGTTAACAATAATGCTTGATGATTGGTTTAATGCAAAACATGCTTCTTTGAACTTCTTTGTGCATTAACAATACTTTTAAGTACCTTGCTGAAATTTATGTCCCTAACATTACTTGTTATCAGTAGTGCTTTGTAGAATTATCATTTAATTTTTTATCACATCAGTTTTGCATCTTGGCATGCTTGAATTTACTCCTACATTATATCATATGCTTTATGTATCATAGCTATTTATCATGGTTGAGTATGTGAATCACTTATAGTTTGTTATAATGTATTTGCTATATGTTTAGAACTTTCATTTGATGGTATGTATTTTTGTCATAATGCATTTGATTTTTATTTTTATAGAAAATGAGTTGAAGCAGCTAGCAGCCATCTATTAAAAGTCTGAAGAGAAGGGTACAGAGCAGTGGTGACATAATCAAGCTCACCCTTGCACCCCCTCCTTCGTGGTAGATGGAATATGGAATTTAAGAAACAGAGCTGTTTTCCAAGGCGAGAAAGTTAACATCCGTGAAGCCTGCTTGCGGATTCAAAGCAGAATCATAGAGTTCCGTACTGTAATCCAGGCAGCCAACAAAGCTCATTGCGCATCTTCATCCCAGGTTTGGAAGCCACCCTTGACTAGGTTCGTCAAGCTAAATATGGATGCTGCAACTGGACCATCAGGAACTGCACTAGCAGTAGTAGCAAGGAACTCCCTCGGCGAGGTGATCAAAGTTTGGGCTAAACCTCACCATAGCTGCACCCCCATCCAAGCAGAAGCAAGTGCAAGGCAGTCAATCTAGCCTCTAATGAAGGGTGGAAACAAGTAATCATAGAGAGCGATTCCAAGATGTGTATGGATTTACTGTCTGACAATCCTTTTGTGCCTAACTGGGCCATCAGCAATGATATTGTTAATATCCTAAACTCTGCATCAGTTTTTCTTAGTTACTCTTTTGTTTGGGTCCGTAGGTCTTGTAATTTTGCAGCACATAATGCTGCAAAGCTAGCTTTGAATTCTGCATTACCTTTGTGATTGACAAGGAGAATCTACCTGAGGTTGTCCTCTTTGCTTGTGTGGTAGACTCCTATGCTGTAGTATCTTCTTTTTCGTATGAATGACATTGAAGTTTAGCCAAAAAAAAAAAAAAAAAAAAAAAAAAAGTCAAGTGCAAGATATATGCAAAGCTTCATGTACCAAATTTTACACACTTGTTATCAAGAAAAGGTTTTGAAGTATTCCATGACCGATTGAAGACAACAAATTTTGAAGCTAGCAAGGCTAATTTTTCAGTTTTAGTAAAGATTTAGATTTGATATATTCTTAGCTTGTAGGACAA
The DNA here is from genome assembly GCF_932294415.1 of Quercus robur. Classification (NCBI taxonomy): domain Eukaryota; kingdom Viridiplantae; phylum Streptophyta; class Magnoliopsida; order Fagales; family Fagaceae; genus Quercus; species Quercus robur. Next base: position 66,794,339 of record NC_065541.1, on the reverse strand, counting down.
CTTTGACAAGTGTGTGCATAATTTGTAGTAGCATTTGGATAGTTTTCATAGTTGGCTTATGAAGGTACTCATGTATGTTGGTTTATTATATGTACATGTTTGAGTAGTTTTTAGTCAATCATTGTTCATAAATGTGACAACTTATTTTCCCTTGAAGCATTGCAACTATGTATGTACTTGTGCATGACAAATTTTCCCATTTATGCGTTGTTTTATAGAAACCATAAACCAATGGAATTTGTACCACATACATGACTACAAGGTCAAAGTATCATAAAAAATAGAGCAATTGCTTCAAATTGATCAATTTTGATGTCGAATGAAATTTGATCCAATAGAGTAGACAAGAAAGGAATATAATAAAAAATGAACAAATTTTATTAAAATGTACACTTTGGTCACATAACAAGAATTCCATTGAAATATACACTTTAATTACATGATTATAATAACATGAAATTTCTACAATTGTTGTGCTTATTGTTTGACTACACATTCCACCTCTTGCTTCTTGACTATACATTCCATCCAAAGTCCACAACTTTCAATCTTAGCTTGATCACTTCGACTTGCCTCATGTTAAACAACTTGCCCATTCCATTCCTACAAAGGACAATTTACACACACCCAATTCTGCAATCAGTGGCATGACAGGGAAAACAAAGAGACACTCACAATACATTTCCTAAACCTTTCATAATAGAGTGAACAATTAAAAATAAAATCAAAATCCATGGAAAAGCACATACATTTACATAACAGTGTGATAAAAAAAAATACCCACAAACCAAAAAAATGGAACCAAGCATTCTAATAACCACAGCATAAAACACACACAGATAATTCTGCACTTGGTGTTTCTCCTGGAACCATGCCTTTCTTTTATGTTGTCATTTTCATGTCTTTTTTCTTAACTTATGCAAAGCATTTGCATATGGAGTATTTTCCAATAATTAATTCTTCACTCATCCTTTATCTTAAACTAGCTTTGCTTCTGCCGTTTATTCTAAAAAAAAATTAGCTTTGCTTATGCTTTTCCTTTTTGTGTTTTTTATCCTAGTCTCAAGAAACTTGGGCGTAGTATCAAAAATATAACTCATAAATCCCATTGCTTTTAGAACAAATTCAGATCAAAACAATCTATAACTGTTTTTTATCCTAGTCTCAAGAAACTTGGGCATGGAATAAAAAATATAACCCATAAATCCCATTGCTTTTAGAACAAATTTAGATCAAAACAATCCATAAATCCCCCAAATCTGAACAATATAGAGGGTCTATAAGGCCTACAATTAAATGGGTATTACTAGTTCCAATAATACACAACCACTCAAACAATGATCTTAAAAAACAACAAATTCAGCTCGATAACCAATACCGCCACACCATTATATATGCAATTATTCCTATCCCTGCATATTTCCCACATTACACCTACAAGACTCTTGTTCAAAACACAACTAAAGATAAAAATTTTTGCTTTGATAAACAGAAAAGAAACTTACACTAGCGCCATACGCAGCCGATTGAGCCGCATACGATTGCTGCCCAAACGCATTGCTCCCTCTCGAGGAGTACATGGTTCTTTCACAAACACAGAGATCAAAACATAAATACCATTGCTTTTAGAACAAATTTAGATCAAAACAATCCATAAATCCCCCAAATCTGAAACAACCCACCAAGCTTAAAACCAAAAGCTAAAAAAAAAAAAAAAAATTAAAACACACACAAACGCAAAGAAACCGTTCTATCAACAACAAAAAAAAAAAAAAAAAAAAAAAAAAACCATATTTAGCACCAATAAATCAATCAAAAATAGCGGTATCATAGTTCTTTTTCCCTTCATTTTTTCAGCAACCAAACAGAGGTTATCAATAAAAAAAATTAGAGAGAGAAACTTACTGGGTAGTGACTGTTCTAGCGGAGCAGTCCGGTGATGCTGGGTAGTGCCTATGCCTGCAAGTGGGCGGCACTTTCCGCTGATGCTAGGTTGGTGTAAGACATAGCCCACGCAACAACGGTGGCTTGGCACGATGGCTGGTGGCACCGGCGACACTGAGGAACGTGGGATGCAGAGAGAAAATCCTTGGAGAAGAGAGTTTGAAATTTTCATATGGGTTTGGTGAGAGAGAGTTTGAAAGAGAGTCTGAAACATTTTCAGTGGTTTGTCCGGTTGAGTGCTTCTAGTTTAAGTGTTTAACTTGAGTTAAAGTAGTTTAAATGTTTAACTGGGGTTAAGTGTGGTGTTTACATTTTAAATGATGTGGCACGTTTTTGGCCCTTGATAATTTTCAAACAAATCTCCACCGTGAACTGGACCCTCTCCATTTCAAGGGGAAATGGAGAGGATCCGGATCCTCTATAAAGGGTCTTCAAGCAATGGTGCAGAGGAGGAAGAGGATATTGAAGTATCTCCGAAGAACTGACTGGGATTCCTACTGCTTGGTTCTCTCTAAACTTGGTCTCCGTGACAACCCTAATTACAAGCACTAGACTAGTCAACACTCAACAATGTGATCCCTTTGTTTTCTTTGTAAGATAATTATTTGGTCTCTTGGAAAACAGTGATAACAAGAAAAGTGGGCAAGTCCATAACGTGACCAGCTCTGTGTTTTTTCCTTACCTTTTTGTTAGATGTTTTTGTTTTTGACGTAAAATCACTAATGTAGTTGGTCTACTTGATTTTTGTTCCATTCCATATGGGAATCAAAGGATATAAATACAGTTCATTTTTTAAAATCTATTTCCTATTCTTTAATTGGATTTTTTTTTAAATTATTTTATTTTATTTAAATTTATACTTTGAACAAGCTTGTTTTAATGCACGTCTTTTTTAAAGACACTAGTCACTATTTGTGCATTGCAATGGATAGTTATATAAAATTTTATATATATATATATATATATTTGTTTATTTATTTAGCTTGAAAATATAATCAAACTCATGTAATTTATTTAAAAGTAATGACATCAAAGTAATTGAGTAATTGTCCTAAATATTACATTTGTATATTCATAACTTCATGTTTAGAAAAATATTGACTTAAATTTAGTTGGATTGAAATACGTTAATGTGGCTCAACATGAACGTAGTAAAAATAAATGTTATGTTTAAAATTTTAGATATATATATTTTGGTGCAAACCTATCTTTTTGTAGTATGTAACTACACAAAAATGGACCGAAGTGGGCCAAATGGATCGAATAGGATCAAAGTTGACTGAATAGGATAGAATGGACGGAATAGAACCTAATGTGGATTGAATAGGATCAAAGTAGACCGAATAAGACCAAAGTAGACAGCATGGACCGAATAGAAATAAAGTGGACCAAAGTGAACAGAATAGGACCAATGTGGACCGAATAAGTCCAAATTGGATCGAATAGACCGAAAAGAACCAAAGTGGACCGAATAGGACCAAAGTGGACGGAATAGAAACAAAGTGGACAGAATAGGACTGAAGTCGACCGAATAAGACCAAAGTAGGCATAATGGACCGAATAGGACCAAAGTGGTCAGAATAAGACCAAAGTGGATTGAATGAATTGAATAGGACTAAAGTGGACCGAAGAGACCAATGTGGACCGAATAAGGCTGAAGTGGATAGAATGGACCGAATAGGACCAATGTGGACTGAAGTATACCCAATAGGACCAGGTGGGGCGAAATAGGACCAATGTGGAACAAAGTAGACCCAATAGGACCAAATGGGACCGAATTAGACCAAAGTGGACCGAATAGAACCCAATGCACAAAATTGGACCAAATAGGAGAAATGAACAGAATGGACCGAATAGGACCAAAATAGACAGAGGCCGAATGGACCGAATAGGATCAAATAGAACCGAATTGGACCGAATGGACCAAAATAGATTGAATTGACCAAAATGCTACATTGATGTAACTCAAAAGGAATATAACAACAATAAATACTACATTTTAGCTTTTAAATATTATATAGATTTGTAAAACTTATATGTAGTATAATTTGTACTAACTATAATATCACTATAAAAATAAAATAATTAAGAATTTGTTTATTATGTTGTTGATGTACCAAATTGTAATTAAATAGATTGAAATCCTATGTTGATATGGTTCAACAGGAATGTAGTAATAATAAATGTTACGCTTCAACTTTTAGATATTATCTAGATATAGATTTGTAAGACTTATATATAGTAAAATTTGTACACTAACAAATAATTAGAAATTTTATTATTATTATGTTGTTGATGTAAACCAATCATGTCACTTTGTAAATTTTTTAGTTAGTAAACGATATCATTTAAATGTTTTTTTTACTATTAAAAATTTAAATGAAAACATTCGTTATGATGCCTTACTGAAAAGATCTTACTATTTGATTAATATTAATTTAAAAAATAGTTAAATGACTTTATGTACTAATAGATTTGGATAAAATAATTAAATCAAATCATTTAATTATATAATAATAGATTTTACAATGAAAATGAATTGAATGGACACTGATTCGACTTAACAAGAATAACAATAATAAATGTTATGTTTTAGCTTTTAGATATTATATAAATATCATATATGTCTTGCTATTTACTTTATTTTTATATAATTCGAAACTTGACTTGGGTTCTAGTTAGTTTATTTTAGTAAAATCTTTTATTATCAAATATTCTGATTGAATCCTTGGTAACTTGATATGCACATGGTTGACTTAAAGTTGAAGGTCAGTTTTGGACTTGATCTCAGCTCATAATGAAATATTGATTATTTTTCATCTACAACCTTTTTTTTTTTTTTTTTTTTAAATAAAAAAAATTTGAGAAGACTTCTACGACTTTGTATTATATACTCCAGATGGCATACGCCATATAAGATAACAATTTTCTAAATTGAGGTCATTCTACGGTATTCCATATTTTTTGGGGTATTGTAGAACGATAGTAATTAGTATTTAGATTGTGGGATTGTGGAGTGACATATCCATTTTTTTTTTTTTTGGTATGGTACTTTACTTTGAAAAAATCAAGTACGGGATAAATTTTGATTTTCTTTTTTATTTCTTTTGTAAATTTTATATTATTAGGGGGATTATAAATATTTAAGATAGTAATTAGTATTTAGAGTAAGAAATGTGGAGTGATTTATCTTTATCAAATTTTTTCTTTTTGTATAGTATTTTACTTTCAAAAAATCAAGTACTGGATAATTTTTTTTTTCACTTTTTTTTTCTTTTGTAAAATTTATATTATTATGTGGATTATAAATATTTGAGATAATAATTAGTATTTAGAGTGTGGATTATGTAATGATTTATCTTTATCTTTTTTTTTTCCCTTCTTTTTCTATTTGTATGGTACTTTACTTTCAAGAAATAAAGTACTGTGTAAAATTTTTTTTTCACCTTTTTTTTTTTTCTTTTGTAAATTTTATATTATTAAGTGAATTATGAATATTTAAGGTAGTAATTAGTATTTAGAGTATGGACTGTGGAGTGATTTATTTATTTTTTTGGTATAGTACTTTATTTCCAAGAAATCAATTACTCGGTAATTTTTTTTTTCACTTTTTTTTCCCTAAATTTTATATTATTAAGTGGATTATAAATATTTAAGATAGTAATTAGTATTTAAAATGTGGACTGTGGACTATGGAGTAATTTATCTTTATATATTATTTTTTCTTTTCTTTTTGTATGGTACTTTATTTTCAAGAAATCAAATACTGAGTAATTTTTTTTTTCATTTTTGTGTGTGTGTAAATTTTATATTATTAAATGAATTACAAAATTTAAGATAGTAATTAGCATTTAGAGTGTGGATTGTGAATTGATTTATCTTTTTTTTTTTTTTTTTTCTTTTTGTATGATACTTTATTTTCAAGAAATCAAGTACTGGGTAATTTTTTTTACTTTTTTTTTTCTTTTGTGAATTATATATTATTAAGTGGATTATAAATATTTAAGATATTAATTAGTATATAGATTGTGGATTGTACAGTGATTTATCTTTTTTCTTTCTTTCTTTTTGTATGGTACTTTATTTCAAGAAATCAAGTACTAAGTAATTTTTTTTTTCTTTTGTAAATTTTATATTATTTTAAGTGGATTATAAGTATTTGAGATAGTAATTAGTATTTAGAGGGTGGATTGTGGAGTGATTTATCTTTATATATATTTTTTCTTTTTCTTTTCTTTTTCTTTTTGTATGATATTTTACTTTTAAGAAATCAAGTACTGGGTAATTTTTTTTTGGGACAGGCTCACCTCCCGTTCAATACCCTCCTATTTTCTCCATTTTTTAAATAGATGAAGGACACGTGTAAGTGAAGCAATCCAAAGGCTAAAAAAGAACCCACAAAGCAACTTACTCTCTCTCTGTCTTCCTCTCTCTAAAACTCCAGAATTGAGTATTTCTCAGTAAATTGTCTTGTTCCTTCCTTTATCTTCTACACAAAGATGGTAAAAATCCACAAATCAGTGCACAAATCTCCAGTATTACAGCAATTACTGAAAAAATCAACTATCTCCATTAGTCTCTCCGTCTAGCTCTATTTAGAGTTGAGCATCAAACGCTCCAAGATAAGACCTTACTTGAGAAGATCGGTGCTTGCCAAAGAAGAAAGGGCGAAATTCGGACATTGGATGAAATATTCCATGGGATCTCCAACAAGATCAGGGAAAGGAAATTGAACCCAAACCTTACCACTCAATCATAAATGGTTCCACAAGAACATCAAAGCAGGTAAATCCTAGTCTATAGTTGTTTTGGGTTTCAAGAAAATACAAAAGCTTGGCTTAAACTCACCTAAAAATGAAAAAAAAAAACATATATATATATATTTATGTATTCTTACAGATGAAGGGGTTCCGTTGTAAGTAATAATGCCCAGAAGCCTAAAAAACTGAATATAAGATTCAAACAAAAGGGAATTTGTATTTGTGTAGAAGATGAAGGAAGGAGCAAGTCACAAGTTAATGAGAAATAGAAACACCTTTAATGCTCAGTTCTGGAGTTCTAGAGAGAGTTGAGAGATAGAGAGAGACGAAGAGAGAATAATGGAGAGAGAATGAAAGAAAAGTTGCTTTGTGGGTTTTTTTTTTTTTTTTTTTTTTGGCCTTTGGATTGCTTCACTTACACGTGTCCTTCATCTATTTAAAAAATGGAGAAAACAGGAGGGTATTGAAGGGGAGGTGAGCCTGTTTTTTTTTTTGTAAATTTTATATTATTAAATGAATTACAAATATATAAGATAGTAATTAGTATTTAGAGTATGGATTGTGGAGCGATTTATTATTATTTTTTTTCTCATTTTCTTTTTGTATGGTACTTTATTTTCAAGAAATAAAGTACTAGGTAATTTTTTTTTTCACTTTTTTTTTCTTATGTAAATTTTATATTATAGTAGGTGGATTATAAGTGTAGGGATGATAGGTCCAGTAGTATATATTGGGCCGGGGGCCCGGTCTGAGGACGCCTAGTAGTCCGAGGATGGGTAAACGTTGTTATGGAGGTTGGCATTAATGAATAAAGAAAGGGGCTTGGTCGTGATGGTCCGAGAAGGTGGTCCGAGGAGGGATGCTTCCTTGGTTGAGCGAAGCAGAGGTTAGAAGGTGTGGTCTGCTGTCCAGAAGTAACGTTCTAGGAGGTTCTATTGATAAGGATATACATAATGAAAGCACAGGACAAAGGAAAGTTATGAAATATCTAAGAGAAAATTGTTACCACCGCATTGAATGCTCTATAGCTAACTCTCTGGCCGCATTAATGAGGAAGTGATACTTGAACAGTAATTTTCAGCCATACGGCTACTCCCAAAAACTTCAGGAATGTGCTGATGGATAAGGATCAATATCAGCAATCTAATCTACTCATGGAGGGTAGAGATGAAAAAAGGAAGATAGTATAAAATAGAAAGAAGACCCTGAAGGAAGGGGATCAGAGAATTAAGAGAAAAATATTGTAGCCACAAGAACTGTGCTTGTAATCAAATTCAAGAGATATATATTCAAGAACTGATCTCCTCGGATTGTGCCGAGGAAGATTTTCTTTTGATAAAACCAGTCTATCTTTACTTTATTGTCATTTGGATCCATTATAATTGTTATCCAACTCATTAGAGCCTAGTTTTCGAACCCACTCTCTAGAAATTCATTGTATTGGACTCTTTGGGCCTAGATCCTTTTTACCTTTTGGGCCTAGGAACCAAATTGCATCCTTACAATTGGCACCGTTTGTGGGGATTTCTTGTGTTGTAGTGAGATTAACATTCAATTATGGTAGGTTCAAGTCCGAATCGGGAAGTATCCATGGGGTCCTAACGTTAAGGTCATTTTCTCAATCTTGAGCGAAGAAGGGATTAGGAAGTTAGTGTGCATACCACCCATACTAGTAGTAGCCAGTCTCAAGGTGGGAGCCACGTCTCTTATGGGGAGAATACCAGAGTCATGCAACTAGAGATTGATCGTTGAAAAGGAGGTTGCGATACTAACGACGAAGACGGACTCCTTCCAATTCTGATTTTTCTTCTGATGATGATGGAGATGGTAACTACAGGCCTAAATCAAGGACTCCCCTCAGTGAGTCTTTCTCGTGTGATGAAGATAGCCATCGCAAGCGCAAAAATAATAGCTCATCTTGCAAAGGCTTGGGAAACGACGCTATGAGCAGAGCGTTAAACCAGATTTCCAGATCACCTTTCACACGCAGGATTGAAGGAGGAAGACTTCCTTGGCAGTTCACTCAGCCAATTTTCACCATGTACAATGGTCGAACACCCTGTAGAGCATGTGAACCACTTCAACCAGAGAATGGCTGTGCACTTTAAGAATGAGACCTTGATGTGCAAGGTATTCCCATCCAATTTGGGGCCTATGGCAATAAGGTGGTTTGATGGTGTGGGAGTTGGTTTTATTGATTCCTTTAAGGAATTCACTTGGGCATTTGAATCTCGCTTTATTACATGCAGTAGAGTTCCTTGGCCCTTAGATTCCTTGTTGTTTGTGACCATGCGAGAAGGGGAGACCCTGAAATTGTATTCAGACAGATACTGGGAGATGTTCAATGAGATAGATGGGGACTTTGATGACGTGGCCATAAGGACTTTTAAGGTCGGCCTACCTGCCGAGCATGATTTAAGAAAGTTGTTAACTAAGAAGCCCGTAAGGAGTGTGCGTCGGCTCATGGACCATATTGACGAGTATAAGCGAGTCGAGGAGGACTAATAGTAAGGGAAAAGAAAGGCGAAGGATATCTCTCAGGATAAGAGGGATTTCAGGTCGGACAGGTACAATAATAACCAGCCCCGGAGAGACTTTGCTTGGTAGTCTGGGTTTATTGCTACTCAGGTGGTCAGCACAGTGTTTCATGAGCCGATGCATCAGGTTTAAAAAAAAATTAAGAATGAGCCATACTTTAAATGGCCAAACAAGATGGGAGGAGACTCTATGAAGCGCAATCAAAGTCTCCATTGCCAATACCACCAAGAAAGAGGACACACCACAGAAGATTGTAGAACCTTGTGAAATCATCTGGAACAGCTGGTCAAGGAAAGGAGGTTAAAGCAATTTTTACTTTAGCCCAGTGGGCAAGGGGGCCAGTTAGGATTGGGACCTCGGGGAGATGCTTCTTCGAGAGTCCCTTTGGGCACGATTAATGTTATCTTTGCTGCTCTAGGGAGAACTGGCTCTCATCCCTCTAGGGTGATGTCTGTAGCTCGGTCACCTGCTGAGGACTCCAAATCTGAGCCGAAGAAGGCTAGGATAGAGATCCGACCAGCGTTGAGTTTCTCGGATGAGGACAAGATTGGCACCATACAGCCACATGATGATGCCTTAGTGGTCACCTTCAAGATGGGGGGAATGATGTGAAGAGGGTGTTGGTGGATCAGGGCAGGGTAGAAATTATGTACCCTGATTTGTACAAGGGGCTAAACTTGAAACTTGAGGATTTGATAGGTTATGATTCACCTCTGTTGGGCTTTTATGGGAATGTTGTTATTCCGAGGGGCTAGATTAGATTACCCATGTACGTAGGTTCAGAGGTGGACTTCATTGTAGTGGATGTTTATTCTCCCTACACTGCCATTGTAGCAAGACCTTGGTTTCATGCTTTGGAGGTTGTTTCTTCCACCCTCCACTTGAAAGTGAAATATTCGTCCGGAGATCAGATTGAGGAGCTGGTTGGGAGCCAGTTCATGGTTAGGCAGTGCTTGGTGGTTGCAATCATGCATCAGCCTGAAGTTGGGTCATCGACCTCTGCTGATAGGGGTTTATAGTAATCAAGGACTCCGATGGTACCCATGGATGAGACATTAGAAGTGGCGAAGTGTGAGGAGTTAGAGAAGATTGTTGTAGATGATGATTTGAAAAAGTTCTTTCAGGTCAGAGCTCAGCTGTCTCCTTGAGAGAAGAAAGAGCTGATAGTGTTTCATAAGAGGAATATTAACGTGTTCGCATGGAGTGCTTATGAAGCTTTTGGGGTGGATCCGAGCTTCATCTGCCATCATTTGAATGTCAATCCGTCCGTCATTCCCAAAAAGCAACCACCTCGGCGTTCATCTAAAGAGCATTCTGATGATGTCAAGGACGAGGTGATCAAACTTAAGCAGGCCGGGGCTATTAAAGAGGTGTTTTACCCCGAATGGATAGCCAATACTCTAGTGGTGAAGAAGAAGAATGGAAAGTGGTGAGTATGTGTAGACTTCATAGACTTGAACAAGGCCTGTCCAAAGGACCCTTTCCCCATGCCTCAGATAGATCAGGTAGTGGATGCAACTGTAGGCTATCCTCAGATGAGCTTTTTGAATGCCTTCCAGGGATACCATCAAATGCCACTAGCTTTGGGTGATTAGGAAAAGATAGCTTTTGTCACTCCTACTGGAAATTACCATTACAAGGTGATGCCATTTGAATTGAAAAATGCAGGGTCTACCTATCAGAGGATGATGTCCAGGATGTTTGAACCATAATTAGGCAAAAATATTGAGGTTTATATAGATGATATGGTGGTGAAGAGTAAGGTGCTATCCAAAAGTGTAGGAGACCTCAGCAGTATTTTTGGAATACTAAGGAGACACAAATTGTGCCTAAATGCTTCCAAATGCTCCTTCGGCGTGGGATCAGGAAATTTTTTAGGCTATATGGTCACTCATCGTGGAATTTAGGTCAACCCTGATCAGGTTAACGCAATTAATAGTTTACAGCCACCTCAGAATCCCAAAGAAGTCCAGAAATTAACATGAATGACTGCTGCCTTGAATCGGTTTATCTCTTGGTCTGCGGACAAGTGTAGTCCTTTCTTCTAGTTGTTGAATAAATGGAAGGGATTTGAATGGACCGAGAAGTGTGCCTTGGCCTTTTAGTAGTTTAAGGAATACCTTTCTCAGCTACCTGTTATATCCAGGCCCGAGGTGGATGAGGTCTTGTTTGCTTTCATTGTCGTGGCTTCCTATGCTGTAAGCTTGGTGCTGATACAAGTTGACAATGGCGTGCAGAGACCAGTTTACTATATGAGCAAGTCTTTGCATGAAGCAGAAGTTCATTATTTACCACTAGAGAAGGCTACTTTGGTAGTAGTACACGTTACACGTAAACTCCCTCATTACTTTCAATCCCACATAGTTGTTGTTTTAACCCAACTTCCACTTCGATCACTGCTTTAGAGTGCTGATTACACGAGAAGGATTGCCAAGTAGGGTACAATCCTAGGGGCTTTTGATATCAAGTGTATGCCTCGCACCTCTATTAAGGGCCAGGTCCTTGCAGATTTGGTGGCCAAATTTGCTGAACCCCCATTAGAAAAGGAGATAGAGAAGCAGGACATGGATGGAAAATCAGTTGACATGGTCTCCTTGCAAGAACCTTTATCTTGGAGGGTATACGTTGATGGTGTTGCGAATCAAAGAGGATCTGGAGTAGGGCTAGTTTTAATATCCCCAAAGAAGATTACTGTTGAAAAATCCTTAAGATTGGGTTTCTCAGTTACAAATAATGAGGCTGAATATGAGGCTCTATTGGTAGGGATGACCATGGTTCAGAAAATGGGAGGAAGAGTAGTGGAGATATTCTCAGACTCAAGGTTGGTGGTATGCCAAGTAAAGGGAGAGTTAAAGGCTAAGGATGTGAAAATGCAAGAATATTTAAATCAGGTTAGGCACTTACAATCAGGGTTTGAGTCTTTCAGCTTACTGTAAATCCCAAGGAGTGGAAACACACATGTTGATTCTCTGGCCACTCTTGCAACCTCTTCGACACAGGGCTTATCTCGGGTTATCATTGTTGAAGACTTGTGCAAACCTACTGAGATGAAGGGAAAGATGATCCATATTCATCAAATCAGAGTGAGACCTAGCTAGATGGACTTTATAGTGCTATTTCTTAAGGAGGATATCTTACCCGAGGGGAAGTTTGAGGCTAACAAAGTGCGAAGAAAGGCTTCTTGGTTTTGGCTGTCCGAGGACCAAAAGTTGTATAAACGCTCTTTTTCTGGGCTATATTTGTTATGCATACACCCTAAGGCATCAGAGCTACTCCTGAAGGAGTTACATGAAAGGATCTGTGGAAGCCACACAAGAAGCAGATCCTTATCTCACAGAGCTCTCACTCAGGGATATTGGTGGCCGAACATGTAAAAAGATGGCTACTAGTTGGCACGGATTACTTCACTAAGTGGGTTGAAACTGAACCATTGACAAATATCCGGGATGTGGATGCCAAGAGGTTTGTTTGGAAAAATATTGTCACCCAGTTTGGGATTCCTCATACCTTCATCTCAGATAATGGCCTTCAGTTTGATAACAAAGCTTTCAGAAGGTACTATTGTGACCTAGGCATTACAAATAGGTATTCCACCCCGGCTTATCCACAGGGGAATGGACAGGCCGAGGTTGTCAATAAAGTTATAGTGAATAGACTCAAGAAGAGATTTGACGATGCAAAGAGAAAATGGGTAGAAGAGTTGTCACACGTCTTTTGGACATATCAGACCACACCTTGTAGGTTAACAAGGGAGACCCCCTTCTCAATGACTTATGGAGCCGAAGCTGTGATTCCTTTGGAGACTGGATTCCCAACATTGAGGATGAGTTCTTTCATTTCGGACAACAATGATAGGCAATTAGAGAAGAGTTTAGATCTAATTGAAGAGCGAAGAGAAAATGTCATAGTTCAATTGGCGTATTATCAACATAAGCTCAAGTAAGGGCACGATGCCAACTTGAGGTTGAGGCCATTAGGACCTAGAGACTTGGTATTAAGAAAGGTTTTGGACACTGCAAAGAACCCAGCATGGGGAAAGTTAGGGCCTAACTGGAAAGGGTCATATCGCATCACCTCGGTGGTTGGAATAGGTGCATATTATCTCGAAGATCTAGATGAAAATGTAGTATCACGCCCTTGGAATGTAAATAACCTACGAATGTATTATTATTTATGAAAGTCTTTTCTGCCATATTTTTGTTCATTACATTATGCGTTATACTTCTTATTTGCCTAAGTATTAAACAGAACCTTAGTTATGCTTAGCTCATCGGACCACATACTTTGGGTAAATTAATATTTCATATCATTTTTTTAAGTGTTAAATAGAACCTTAGTTATGTCTGGCTCTTTGGACCACATACTTTGGGTAAATTAATATTTCATGTCATTTTTCTAAGTGTTAAACAGAATCTTAGTTATGTTTGGCTTCTGGGACCACATACTTTGGGTAAATTAATACTTTATATCATTTTTCTAAGTGTTAAACAAAACCTTAGTTATGCCTGACTCCTCGGACTACATGCTTTGGGTAAATTAATACCTCATGTCATTTTTCTAAGTGTTAAACAGAGCCTTAGTCATGTCTGGCTCCTCGGATCACATGCTTTAGGTAAATTAATACTTCATGTCATTTTTCTAAGTGTTAAACAAAATCTTCTCACATCCTTTAAGTTTCTGTTTCCTCTTAATTGTACACAGTTCTTTCAGGAATTTAACATAACGAGGTACTTGTTTAATGGCATCTAAAAGTGAAATATTTACCTCGCATCTACGAAAAGTCTCATATAAATCTTTATTTTGCTCATATTTTCTTGATTCAGCTAAAGCCTGAGGAAACGGAGATATTGGTTTATAATCAGAAAGAGGCGGAAACTTACGCTTAGGTACTTCATCATCATTGGGAACATTCTTGTCTGGAACGACATTTTGTTCCTTTTCATGCTTCAACGATGCAGGGGCTGCCTTTATTGGAATCTCAACCTCTTTACCACTTCTCAAAATGATTGCACTTGCATTTTATCTTGGATTTATTACCGTTTGAGAGGGTAATTTCCCTGAACTTTGTGCCTCTAGCCGACTAATTGTAGCTGCCATCTGGCCTAACTGATTATCCAAACTTTGAATATTGGCCCTTGCCTCTTGTTAAAATTGTTTCGTCTCTTATTGAAATTGCAAAGTATTAGTGGCAAGAGACTTAACAATATCTTCTAAAGACATACCAGAATTAGAAGTTTGGCCCGGTTGTTGTCAAGGGGGGTATGGCTGCTTATATTGCTGGCAAATTGGGTGGTTTTGAATCGTGGGCTGATTTACTTGTGGATTCCCATGGCTAAGATTGGGGTGATCCCTCCATCCCAGGTTATACGTGCTTGAATAGGGATCATACTTCCTTTGCGGTTGTCCAGGATCACTTGCTCAATGGGCTCCTCTTGAAGAGTTGGGCACATATCGGTTGGATATCCTACTACCGAACAAATCCCACAAGCCTTCACCGTTTGCATAATACCTACAGCCATTTAACGAACAAGAGAAGTTAGACTCGCAATTTGCTGTTCAAGGAAGGAAATATTTAACATGCTTAGATGGAGGGTTAAGCCTAGTGCCAAATTGTTGAGAATTGGCCGCCATATTTGCAATCAAGTTTCTCGCGGCCTCGGGAGTTTTATCCACCAAAGCTCCTTCACTAGCTGCATCAATCATGCTCCTATCAGTGGGTAGAAGGCCCTCATAGAAATACTGGATAAGTAGCTGCTCACTAATTTGATGATGGGGGTAGCTTGCACATAATTTCTTGAAACGCTCCCAATATTCATGTAGGGACTCTCCATTGTGCTGCCTTACACCACAAATTTCTTTTCAAATGTTGGCTGCCCTTGAAGTTGGGAAATATTTCTCCAAAAACAACCTCTTCATCTCGTTCCATGTTTTAATACTCCCGGAGGGTAGAAAATAGAGCCAATCCTTAGTCGAATCCTTCAAAGAAAACGGAAAGGCTCTTAATTTAATTTGATCTTCAGTCACCCCCGTGGGCTTCATACTCGTGCATACCACATGCAACTCCTTTAGATGCTTGTGAGGATCTTTACCTGCAAGGCCATGAAAAGTGGGCAAGAGATGTATTAGTCCAGATTTTAATTCAAAAGTAGTAGTAACATCTAAAGTAGGGAATGTTATGCATAAGGGTTGTTGATTCAAATCAGGGGCAGCAAGCTCTTTCAAAGTTTGATTTTCAGCCATGACTTCGTCCTCTTCTAAATCAAAATCGCTAGCAAACAGGGAATCAAGAGCTAGATTGTGCTCTTCAGAATTTTTCCTGGCTTCCCTCCTTAACTTGCGCAAAGTTCTCTCTATTTCTGGATCGTATTGCAAATCACCTTGATTAGAAGATTGAGTTACAGTCATAAACAATCAAGGAAACTTTAATAAACCATGAAAAAAAAACCAGGAAAAATCTAGAGTAATGAAAATAAATCAAAATTCTACGCTAAAACACAAAAAACGCCTAAAAACCCTAGAAAACAGTGGAATCTGGCCTCGGAAGGGTGGGGCTAGTAATCCATAGGATTAATTAGTCTTGCTCAGAACGTCATTTACCTTCAGAAAACTATACTAGCAAGGCCTAGTTCTACTGCAATCAGAATTCTGCCAAAACCGTAACTATCAAAAACTAACGATTTTTTTTTTTTTGAAAATTTCAAGAATGAAATAAGGTTCACAAGAAGCAAAAAAAAAAAAAAAAAAAAAAAAAAAAATCAACTAGAATCACTCCCCGGCAACGACGCCAAAATTTGGTTTGCTGTCACAGGCAACCAAAAATAAAACCTATACTCCTAAAAATATATGTAGTAGTGCGAGTAAGGATCGTTCCCACGAAGAGTATCTAGCCTAGTTTTATACTACGTGAACAATGAGAAGGGGGGGGAGGGGGTGGAGTATAATGAAAACAATTAAAAAAAAAAAAAAAAACTAAGGAACAATTCAAATTAAAGTATTGAAATTAATCAAAAGAACAAACCTTCGTCTAAGTCAACATCCACCATCGGAATTTTACAACTGATCATTGATGCAAGTATATATCAATTCAGATTTTGAATATTCACCATTGGAACAATTTTCCTATCTCTCCTTAGTCGTAGTTAATTAGAAAACAAGCGATCTAATAAACCCTAACTACTAAACAACCCAAGACAAGCGCTAAAGGGTTAATCTAGTAGCAGCCTTAAGAATTAGAGAGATCGATGAAACTAAACAACACAAACACAAGCGGTTGCATTTAATTTAGTCAAGCATTGTTCCTAAGATCTAATAATTTCTGACGTAGCAAATCATTAAATCTTGGTTGCTTCACAAGTTAGAGAGATCAAACAATTATGGATTTGATATCTAACCTAGCAGTAGATTGCAACGAACAATAAACTAGTAGGCCTCCTGGTAATTAAATGAGACAATCATGAAAATAGGCACAGAAGAACATTCGATATTCAAAGCATAAATTGAACAATAAAAACAAATTAGATCTCACAATTTTATTGATTCCGAGGCTTCAGTTTTCTTTGACCAAGTATAAAAGTTTAGCCAAGTAGGGTCATGATGAAAACTCTGAATGTTCAATAAGTGTATAAAACACTATGAACGTTTAGACCCCCAATTTCCAAATAATCAATTCAAGCTTATTATCAAACAATTAATGTGCGGAATATGAACATAAGTATATAACAGAATTGATAAACAATCTAAACCAAATAAAATCACATCTACATCAGAAATTAAATGGCAAGATTAAGGGAAGAGAGATGCAAACACAAGGATAACATAGCGATGTGTTATCGAAAAGGAAACCGAAACTCTCGACGTAAAACCTCTTCACCGCCCTCCAAGCGGTAAATAATCCACTAAAGAATCAAGTTGGGATACGTGAACAGCAGAAGACCCTCCAAGCCTAATCTACCCAGTGTACCTAAGCCCTCCAAGCTCCTACTCCAACTAGGTTATGCCAAACCTATTTCTTCTTTAACTTACCGGATTTCGCTATAGCCCATAGCATCAACCAATATGAAATTGGTCCCTTCCTAACTGCTTCCCAAGCACCAAATGACCTTCTCACAGATGTGGGTATAGTGAGAAAAGGTTTTGGTAATGTACCTCTCAAGAATGTAACAATGGAGAGGGTGAGAGTAGAGGAATTTGAAGAGTCTTTATGTGAAGATTGGGGATGAGTCAATCTTGTTTTTCTCTAGGGTTTCTCTCTCAATATTCTCTCTGGAAGCTCTCAACAATTCATGGGTATAAGGGGTATTTATACTTGAATGTGTTTGGAATACGAAGAGTCAGTTTTTCCAAAACAGAGCTGGTTGGTGGCTTGGCCTCGCGACTTGACTGAGCCGCGAGTTCCAGCCGTGAGGTAACTGAACAGCCAGACTGGACTTTTTGTCCTGTAGTACTACAGCTGGCATGACGGTTCAGCTTTTCTGCATGCTTGGCACGTGTGCAACTTCTGGCGGCTTGCAAGCCGCGAGCTACCCGCGAGATCCAGTTGCAAGTCCCTGATTCTTTGCACAATCTTGAGTATTTCTTCACACTCTCTCACACACTACCCTTACATGATTCCCACCTAAATACAGGGTTACTAATTGCTAAAATACAAGTAAATTTGGTACGAAATAAAGCCAACAAGATGATTGATAACATTCAACCTTACAAACTCAAAGGAAAAAATCAGAGAAGAGGGGAGAGAGAGGCGTGTGTGTCCAATTCTGATTTCTCCTCCCCTTTTTGCACATTAATTCCCCCTTTCCCTAGCCTATAAAATCTCCTAAAAATATTTTCAATAATAATATCAAAATCTAACTAATTAAGGAAAAATATTAAAAATTAAACAAAGTCCTAATATAACTAGGAAAGTGGTTTTTTTCAGCTAGAAATTTCGTGCACCAGATTTGGAAGCTTCTGAAAATAAACCCCATCAGATCTGCGTATTAAAATTGCAGGCAAAGGAACATTCCAGAACATCAGCAATGCAGGTGCAGCAACTTCAAGCCCAATTTTGACCTTGATGCAGCCCGTATCTCTCAAAACTCAAAACATGAAAGTTGTAGAGCTTTGTCTTGGCGTTTCATAGAATCTTGAATCATCTCAATCAGAGCTTGGATGAGAGAGTTATGCTTAGATTACGAAGCGATGTCAAAGTTGTCCAGAATCGCCCAATTAGCTACGTTTTGCACTTAATGCCTCCATTTGCATCCTAAATCAAAATATAAGAATAATGAGTACATTTAGGCACCAAATAAATATAAAAGACTAAACATTAAGGGAGAAAAATATGACAATTTGCATTCTCATCAGTGACAAAATACCTCTTCGAACAGTGGATTCATTAAGTTCCATTTTCCTTGTTCTTGCTTGATCATCTTTTAAATCCATACTAGCCGTTGTAAAATTAATTACGGTCTAGTTCTACGACCCACTCTCTACAAATTTATTGTACTGGGCTCACTGAGCCAAGATCCCATACATCTTGGGCTTGGACTACAAAAAGTGTCCTTACAAAGTGGATTATAAATATTTAAGAGAGTAATTAGTATTTAGATTTTGGAACGTAGATTGATTTATTTTTTTTTATTTTTCTTTTTCTTTTTGTATGCTACTCTATTTTCAAGAAATTAAGTACTGAGTAATTTTTTTTTTCACTTTTTTTCTTTTGTAAATTATATATTATTAAGTGGATTATAAATATTTAAGATAATAATTAGTATTTAGACTGTGAATTGTGGAGTGATTTTTTTTTCCTTTTTGTATAGTACTTTATTTTCAAACAATCAAGTATTGGGTAAAAAATTTTTTTTCACTTTTTTTTTTTCTTTTGAAAATTTTATATTATTTTAAGTGGATTATAAGTATTTAAAATTGTAATTAGTATTTAGAGTGTGGACTATGGAGTGATTTATCTTTATATTTTTTTTTCTTTTCCTTTAAAGTGTGGACTGTGGAGTGATTTATCTTTTTCTTTTTGTACGGTACTTTATTTTCAAGAAATCAAGTACTGGGTAAATTTTTTTTTTCACTTTTTTTTTTTCTTTTGTAAATTTTATATTATTAAATGGATTATAAATATTTAAGATAGTAGTTAGTATTTAGAGTATGAATTGTGAACTATGGAGTGATTTATCTTTATATTTTCTATTTCTTATTCTTTTGTATGGTATTTTAGTTTCAAGAAATCATGTACCGTGCAAATTTTTTTTTTTTCATTTTTTTTCTTTTGTAAATTTTATATTATTCAATGAATTACAAATATATAAAATAGTAATTAATATTTAGAGTGTAGACTGTGAAGTGATTTATTTTTTTTTTAATCTTTTTCTTTTTGTATGGTACTTTATTTTCATGAAACCATGTACTGTGTAATTTTTTTTCCTTTTTTTTTTTTTTTTTCCTTTTGTCAATTATATATTATTAAGTGAATAATAAATATTTAAGATAGTAATTAGTATTTAGATTGTGGATTGTAGACTAATTTATGTTTTTTTTTCTTTTTGTGTGGTACTCTATTTTCAAGAAATTTAATACTGGGTAATTTTTTTTTCACATTTTTTTCTTTTGTAAATTATATATTATTAAGTGGAATATAAATATTTAAAATAGCAATTAGTATTTAGATTGTGACTTGTGGAGTGATTTATCTCTTTTTTTTTTTTTTTTTTTTTTTTTCCTCTTTGTATGGTACTTTAATTTTAAGAAATCAAGTATTCGGGTAAAATTTTTTTTCTCTATTTTTTTAATTTTATATTATTTTAAGTGGATTATAAGTATTTAAGATAGTAATTAGTATTTAGAGTGTGGACTGTGGAGTGATTTATCTTTTTATATATATATATATATATATATTTTTTTTTTTTTGTATAATAGTTTACTTTCAAGAAATCAAGTACTAGATAATTTTTTTTTTCATTTTTAAATTTTATATTGTTAAATGAATTACAAATATTTAAGATAGTAATTAGTATTTAGAGTATGGACTGTGGAGTATTTTTTTTTTCTTTTTGTATGGTACTCTATTTTCAAGAAATCAATTACTCGGTAATTTTGTTTTTGTAAATTTTATATTATTAAGTGTATTATAAATATTTAATATAGTAATTTGTGTATAGAGTGTGGACTGTGGACAGTGGAGTGATTTATTTTTTCTTTTTCTTTTTGTATGATACTTTACTTTCAAGAAATCAAATACTGGATAATTTTTTTTTCATTTTTTTCCTTTGTAATTTTAAATTATTAAATGAATTACAAATATTTAATATAGTAATTAGTATTTAGAGTTTGGAGTGTGGAGTGATTTATCTTTATCTTTTTGTCAAGAAATCAAGTATTTGTAATTTTTTTTCACTTTTTTTTTCTTTTGTAAATTATATATTATTACGTGTGTAAGGACACGATTCGTAAGGAACCGTAACAGTGTTGGGTTCGCACGTAAAAAGGCCCAAACAATATCATTTATAGAGCGTGGGTTTGAAAGGCTAGGCCTTGGTCACCAAACGGTGGGTTTTTCGTGGTGTTCATACATGGTTTAAATCGTGTTCGCCTTGGGAGTCTTTCTGCTGGAGGCGGGCTGGGAGGCTTTGGTTTTTGGCCATTTTTCCCAGCCTCCTCTCTGGATTGCTTACTTTTCCTTTTATACTAGCCTGTGTTCCTTATCCTTCGTCCACGTGTAGGATCGGCATTCCAAGACTGATACTTGTCCCATCAGCCTATACCCAGAGTGGTTGGGGGTAGTTGTAAAAGTTGGAGAGTATGGTTCTGTCAGGTGCAGAGTATTGAATGACAGTAAGGGCAGCTTTCCCTGATCGTTATACTTTCCAGCATACCCTTTTCTATTGACACAAATATTTTAGATTTTTTCCCAAGCTGTTTCTATACCATTTTTGCCCATCCTTCCTGTGAGATCTCGGACATGCCGAGGATTGAATCGTCCTCGGCTATGTCCCAAGGCTATTTTGTACTTGTATTACCGATCCTGGGTTATAACCCTTCTCGGCTCGAGCCTTAGGCCCTAATGAATAAATGGGCTAGGGCCACAAACTATTGGGCCCCACAATAGCCCCTCAAAATCCTGCTGTCCGACCTCTTGGTTGGAGAGGAGGATTTTGGTAATGCCAAGCCTTTATTATGGCTCGTTTAACTCTGTCTTTCATTAATGCTGATGTCTCTTCATCTACCCAGGAAACATACTGGACTACGAGACATTCCTATGAATTCATTCATAATGCGTCCCTGCCGTTTGATTATCCGAAACGCACCTTTAATGACTTCCATTTACGAGACTATTTAAATTCGACGATTTGTTGACGATGTGGGGAAGTGGAACGGGTACATTCTCGTTTACTGATTTTCTTGGAAATCTGGTCAGATTAAATGCCATCCGTTTTGCCCTTCATATAAGAAGAAAAGCAGGAGGCTATTTCTCTTGTATAGAGACCCTTTTCATCCTTCTGAAATCTGAAACCCTTAGCCTCCTTCAGAGTTTACTTTACTCGCTAGTTACACATTAAATTGTGATACGTTCGAGATAGGAGTAAGTAATGAAGGAACCATACCCCTCCCAGAAACACCATATTCTTATGAAGCTCAAAATGGCTCGGTCAGGGCAGGGATGGCGGAGACTCAAGATCCTTCTTACCTTCCCTTCAGCCAAAATCCGAAGTAGGGGCTCGTCACATCAAACTTTCGGCGCGACTGAGCTGGGGTCACCCATTATTAGTACCAGCCGCTCTCTCATGAGTATAGCTAACATGGCACCAGCGTGTTAGGAGTCAAGACTGACGCAGGGACTAAGTGCCCCTGCTTCTTCCTCTCTTCGTTCACTGGTGCCTCATTTTGCCTCTCTTTCTTCTTTTTTCCACCACCAGATCCATCCTGGTGCTTTTCCTTCTTCCTCTTCTTCTCCTCCTTCTTTATCTTCTTCTCCTCCTTCTTTCTCTTCCTCTCCTCCTTCTTCTTCTGAAGAAGGTCCTCCTCTCAATATGGGCGCTACTGGGGCAGAGTTTGGAAGGACTTCGGAGACGAGTTTAAAAAGACATTTGACTGTTTATTTGTCATATTGTTGTTGCTGTTGTTGTTTTTTTTATTTTTTTTTATTTTTTATTGTTTTTGTAATCCACCTTCTGTATAGGCTTGTTTAAGCCCTTCTTTGTACGTTGTAATACCTCTTTATATTAATAAAAGTCGTTATTGCTTTATTTCACATGTTCTATCTCTTTATTTCTGAAATGGTTACGCCGTGAATAGACATACTATCTTGTGAATTCTTTTTATTTTTACACTTTGACCGACGTCTAGGACCGAAATCTCAGTTAATAAAAAGATCTTACTCTGTGTTTATTGAAACTATCCGACTTAATAATACTGAATCGAACAAATGATACTTAGGGCTAAAACCCATATTAAGAAGAAAAAGACAGGATATTATGATGAGCTTATTGGGGCGGTCTGGCACAATACCGCCGACCTGAGAGCACAATACTTAGGACCGAAATCCCTTATCAAGGAAAAAGGTACTATTATGAACTTACGAGTGCTGTTCGGCACAATAATACCAACTTGAACAAATGATACTTAGGGTCAAAACTCTTGCTAAGGAAAAGATATTATCATGAATTTAATAGAGTTGTCTGGCACAATAATGCCGACCTGAGAAAACAACACTTACCCAAAAATAGCCGAGATGACAACTGAATGCTTGGTGCGGTGTAGGAGGTAATCATCCGAAGACATATAACCCAAAAATGAACAGCCCCTCCAGGTTGCTGAGTAATAGGGTGTTTCACCATCTTTCTAACAACTTTCATAGCCTTAACCTTTTTCTGGTATTTGAGCCGAGGATTGAGCAACTTAAAATTTTATTAAGTAGCCGACCTTTCCATAGGTTTGAGTCCGAGGACCATGCGATACCTTGGTTCTGTCCAAAACTTGATAGATATTGATAAGTAGTTGGTTTCCCCATAGGTTTGAATCCGAGGACCATGTAATACCTTGGTTCTGTCCAAAACTTGATAGATATTGATAAGTAGTTGGTTTCCCCATAGGTTTGAGTCCGAGGACCATGAAATACCTTGGTTCTGTCCAAAACTTGATAAATATTGATAAGTAGTTGGTTTTCCCATAGGTTTGAGTCCGAGGATCATGCAATACCTTGGTTCTGTCCAAAACTTGATAAATATTGATAAGTAGTTGGTTTCCCCATAGGTTTGAGTCCGAGGACCATGCAATACCTTGGTTCTGTCCAAAACTTGATAAATATTGATAAGTAGTTGGTTTCCCCATAGGTTTGAGTCCAAGGACCATGCAATACCTTGGTTCTGTCCAAAACTCAGTTTTTCTTCCAAGTAGTTGGTTTCCCCGTAGGTTTGAGTCTGAGGACCATGCAATACCTTGGTTCTGTCCAAAACTCAGTTTTTCTTCCAAGTAGTTGGTTTCCCCATAGGTTTGAGTCCGAGGACCATGCAATACCTTGGTTCTGTCTTAAACTCAGTTTTTCTTCCAAGTAGTTGGTTTCCTTATAGGTTTGAGTCCGAAGACCATGCAATACCTTGGTTCTATCCAAAACTCAGTTTTTCTTCCAAGTAGTTGGTTTCCCCATAGGTTTGAGTCCGAGGACCATGCAATACCTTGGTTTTGTCCAAAACTCAGTTTTTCTTCCAAGTAGTTGGTTTCCCCATAGGTTTGAGTCCGAGGACCATGCAATACCTTGGTTCTGTCCAAAACTCAGTTTTTCTTCCAAGTAGTTGATTTCCCCATAGGTTTGAGTCCGAGGACCATGCAATACCTTGGTTCTGTCCAAAACTCAGTTTTTCTTCCAAGTAGTTGGTTTCCCCATAGGTTTGAGTCCGAGGACCATGCAATACCTTGGTTCTGTCCAAAACTCAGTTTTTCTTCCAAGTAGTTGGTTTCCCCATAGGTTTGAGTCCGAGGACCATGCAATACCTTGGTTCTGTTCAAAACTCAGTTTTTCTTCCAAGTAGTTGGTTTCCCCATAGGTTTGAGTTCGAGGACCATGCAATGCCTTGATTCTGTCCAAAACTCAGTTTTTGGCATGGGGCCTTGGCTTTAGGGGAATTAGCTCCTCGGCCAAGCCCCTAGAACCATCCATGCGATTGACGCTACAAAGCGTAGCCCCTAGTCAAGAATCATAGCCCCTAGTGGAATTTTACGCTAGAACACTATAACCGGCTGTTAGAAACGACAAGGGAACTGTCTCGACCTATCGCCTGTGCCAAGACACAAGCCTTCCCCACAGACGGTGCCAATTGTAAGGACACGATTCGTAACGAATCGTAACAGTGTTGGGTTCGCAAGTAAAAAGGCCCAAACAATATCATTTATAAAGCGTGGGTTTGAAAGGTTAGGCCTTGGTCACCAAACGGTGGGTTTTTCGTGGTGTTCATACATGGTTTAAATCGTGTTCGCCTTGGGAGTCTTTCTCCTGGAGGCGGGCTGGGAGGCTCTGGTTTTTGGCCATTTTTCCCAGCCTCCTCTCTGGATTGCTTACTTTTCCTTTTATACTAGCCTGTGTTCCTTATCCTTCGTCCACGTGTAGGATCGGCATTCCAAGATTGATACTTGTCCCATCAGCCCATACCCAAAGTGGTTGGGGGTAGTTGTAAAAGCTGGAGAGTATGGCTCTGTCAGGTGCAGAGTATTGAATGGCAGTAAGGGCAGCTTTCCCTGGTCGTTATACTTTCCAGCATACCCTTTTTTATTGACACAGATATTTTAGATTTTTTCCCAAGCTGTTTCTATACCATTTTTGCCCTTCCTTCCTGTGAGATCTCGGACATGCCGAGGACTGAATCGTCCTCGGCTATGTCCCAAGGCTATTTTGTACTTGTATTATCGATCCTGGGATATAGCCCTTCTCGGCTCGGGCCTTAGGCCCTAATGAATAAATGGGCCAGGGCCACAAACTATTGGGCCCCACAACGTGGATTATAAATATTGAAGATAGTAATTAGTATTTAGAGTGTGGATTGTAGAGTGATTTATCTTTTTTACCCTTTTTTGTACGGTACTTTACTTTCAAGAAATCAAGTACTGGGTAAATTTTTTTTTTCACTTTTTTTTTTTTTTTTAAATTTTATACTATTTTAAGTGGATTATAAGTATTTGAGATAGTAATTAGTATTTAAAGTGTGGATTGTGGAGTGATTTATTTATATATATATATATATATTATTTTTGGTATGGTACTTTACTTTTAAGAAATCAAGTACTGCGTAATTTTTTTTTTTTGTAAATTTTATATTATTATATGAATTACAAATATTTAAGATAGTAATTAGTATTTAGAGTGTGGAATGTGGAGTGATTTATCTTGTTATTATTATTTTATTTTATCCTTTTCTTTTTGTATGGTACTTTATTTTCAAGAAATCAAGTACTTGGTATTTTTTTTTTCACATTTCTTTTATGTTGTAAATTTTATATTACTTTAAGTATATTATAAGTATTTAAAATAATAATTAGTATTTAGAGTGTGGACTGTGAAGTGATTTATCTTTATATTCTTTTTTGTTTTTGTTTTTGTATGGTACTTTACTTTTAAGAAATCAAGTATTGGGTAATTTTTTTTTTTTTTTTTGTGTAAAAATTTTGTATTATTTTAAGTGGATTATAAGTATTTAAGATAGTAATTAGCATTTAGAGTGTGGATTGTGGAGTGATTTATCTTTATATTCTTTTTCTTTTTCTTTTGTAAATTTTATATGATTAAATGAATTTCAAATCTTTAAGATAGTAATTAGTATTTAGAGTGTGGACTATGTAGTGATTTATTTTTTTTCATCTTTTTCTTTTTGTTTGGTACTTTATTTTCAAGAAATCAAGTATTGGTAATTTTTTTTTTCACTTTTTTTTTTCTTTTGTAAATTTTATATTATTAAGTAGATTAGAAATATTTAAGTCATTTTTTAGGTCCGCAGGGTATTTCAGTCACTTTTTAGGTTACGAGGTTATTTTAGTCATTTTTTTGGTTTCAATGTCATTTTGGTCATTTTCTAAGTTTCTAGGTCATTTGGTCATTTTTTTTTGTCCTAGGGGTATTATGGTCATTTTCTAGGTTTCATTGTTATTTTGGTAATTTTTTAGGTTTTCTGGTAATTTTGGTCTTTTTTTTTAAGTTTTAGGGTTATTTGGTCAATTGTTTTTTGTTCTGAGGGTATTTCGGTCATTTTCTAAGTTTCATAGTTGTTTCAGTCATTTTTTGGGTTTTATAGTAATTTTGGTAATTTTGTTTTGAGATTTAGGGTGATTATGTCATTTTTTAGGTTCTAAGGGTATTTTGGTCTTTTTTTAGGTTTTAGGGGTATTATGTTAATTGGTGAGAAAAAAAGGAACCATCGAATGTGACAAAAGTACCATCGAGTGTGAGAAATGTATGGTTTAATGTGATGTTAGTACTGCCTAATGTGACAATAGAACTTTCAAATGTGATAAAGAAATAAGAGGAGCACCAAATGTGACAAAAGTACAGTCATATGTGATGTTGGTACTGCACAATGTGAGGACGGCACCGTCAAAACCAAATGTGAGAAAATTACGATCAAATGTGATGTTGGTACTACCTAATGTGACAATAGAACCATCATTTGCGAAAAAAAAAAAATTGAACCACCAAATGTGACAAAAGTACAGTCACATGTGATTTTGGTACTGCACAATTTGAAGATAGTACTAACAAATGTTAGAAAAAAAATACAAGTATAACCGAATGTGGCAAAAATACTGTCATATGTGATGTCGGTATTTCTTAATGTGATAATGAAACCATTAAATGTGAAAAAAAAAAAGGGAACTATCAAATGTAACAAAAATATGGTTACATGTGATGTTCGTACTGCCCAAATCCCAATGTGACGATGGAACTGTCAAATGTGACTAAAAATTAAAGTACCACTAAATGTGAGAAAAGTATGGTAAAATAAGATGTTAGTACTGCCCAATGTGACAATGGAACCATTAAATGTAAGGAAAAAAAAAACCACTAAATGTGACAAAAGTATAATCACAAATGATGTTGGTACTGTACAATTTGTAGATGGTAATATCAAATGTGAGAAAAAAATACGAGTACAACCAAATGTGGCAAAAGTACGGTCAAATGTGATGTTAATACTGCCCAATGTGACAATAGAACCATCAAATATTAGAAACAATTAAGGGACCATCAAATGTGACAAAAGTACAGTCACATGTAATATTGGTACTACCTAATGTGGCAATGGAACTATCAAATGCAAGGAAAAAAATAAAAGTACCACAGAATGTGAGAAAAGTACGATCAAATGTGATGTTGGTACTGCTTAATGTGACAATAGAAC
This sequence comes from Quercus robur, assembly GCF_932294415.1. Lineage (NCBI taxonomy): Eukaryota > Viridiplantae > Streptophyta > Magnoliopsida > Fagales > Fagaceae > Quercus > Quercus robur. The sequence goes on along the minus strand of NC_065541.1, from coordinate 66,766,726 downwards.
CATCAAATGTGAGAAAAAAAATAAGGGAATCACCGAATGTAACAAAAGTACAATCACATGTGAGGTTGATATTACACAATGTGAGGATGGTATCGTTAAATGTGAGAAAAATAAGAGAACCACTGAATGTGACAAAAGTATAGTCACATGTGATGTTAGTAACATCATTAAATGTGAGAAAAAAATATGAGAATCGCCGAATATGACAAAAGTATAGTCACATGTGATGTTAGTATTACACAATGTGAGGATGGTACCATCAAATGTGATGTTTTAATAACTTGATATAGCAAGTTGCTTACTAGTGAGTACTGTACCAAAAAAAAAAAATAAAAAAGGTACGGTAGTATTACCGTCTAAGTTGATAGTAAAATGAGAAGAGCATATATGTAGCCATTGCAATAAAGCTTGTGTGCATATAAAATTTATGAGGAGGACATAAAATTTCTTTTACATTCCCACATGATCACAAAAATACAAAATGCAATCTCATCAAGTGTTTTTTTTCCTACTAACATGGTCAATAATGCCATGGTACATTCCATACGGAAAAGCCAAAAATCACAATCACATAATATTCTATGCATAAAACAAAAGTTCCAAATTATTTATTCTCGATCCCAGTAAGATAATTAAAGACCCTTCTTAGTTCACCTTCCTACAGTTCTTTCTTACTTCTCCATTTGATCCAGTGAGTGGACTGATATCTCCCATCTTGATCATTGCTGCAGCAAAATCAGAATTGAAAGTACTCTCACTGTTGCTATAGGTACGCACTATTGAATCAGTGGATCCACCATTGAATAGTTGCTGGTCAGAGTGGAGAAGTCCTCTGTTTTGGAGCAAGTTCTTGTAGTAGTTGTTCTCAAATTTTGTGGGGGTTTGAATATCAAGAGGTGCCAAATTGTTGTCCCCTGAGCCGCTGGTTCTTGGACAGTTTGATCGCCTTGTGTTAGCAAATGAACTGTCTATGTTGGTCTCGTTGTATATGCGAGCTCTGAAGGATGTACACCTTGCTTGCCCAATTGTGTGTGAGCCTAGCACAATAAACCCACAATTTGTTTTAATTTCACAATTGCTTATATAATTTTATCTTTAATAAACTATTCATGGAACGTTGACTTATGTTATGTTCTTAGAATATGTGCAATTGCATGGTATAGAATGAGTCAAAAAAAAAAAAAAGTGAGCCAAAATTTGGAAATACTCCTAAGACAAGGGAATAGATAGAGACAAAATTGTAAACCTGCTAAAGCGACCATGTCCCTAGTGGAAAGTCCCAAATTGTTAAATCTAGAAATGAGTTGGTTTAGGTTAGAAGTTGGAGGAGGAATGCTATTATTAGCAGCAGCCTGGCTCGCAGTCCTAGCATCTCTTCTTCCAAGTTTAACATTCCAACTGGGTCCTCCAAGCTGCAATGTTACGTGCACAAAAACAGAAAAACATGTTAACTAATTTCAATGCATATAATATGTGTTGGTCCCTCTAATTTGAGCCTTTGGCACACAATAGTTATCAATTTTAAGGAAAACAAGAACTTACAATGGCAACAGAGTCTCGAGAAGCAACAGCCAATATATCAGCACATGAGACCACACCGGGGCACGCCTTCTCCACTGCCGACTTGATATTGTCAACTACATCGAAGCCTCTGGCAGAGTTTTTATTTGGGACAGCATTCTTCTCTCCTATGAAATTGGATGTGTCATCAAGGAGAATTGACCCATCACATCCCTATCCATCATTTTACATACAGATAAGTTACATAAGCTCCAAAAGTTCCTCTAGCCATATTAAACCAAAAAATAGAAAAGAAAAGGCCTAATAGGTTAATGACAGTTAACACTGGGTCCCAATAATATTGTCGCAAACAGCAATTTTGCAACATAAGTCAAACTGATATTTCCGACATTCTTCGTTTTAAAACCCAACAAATTGAAAAGAGAGAAAAAAATAAGCTGTCATGCATCAAAGTGGATAAATTAACAAGTAGAATAGTAGCTAAAACAATAATGAGTGTACTTGGAAGAACTCATTGTCATTAGAGGAAAATTATAACTTTAACCACCATGTGATGACTGATAAAAACTATTTACATATGCTTTTAGTTTTAACCATACAAACTATTTAATAAATATATGACTTGTTTAAATAATACATTTAGAAGTTTTTATTAATTAGTAATGGATTGAATGAGATTTTTCCAAATTTATTTGAAAGAAATTAAACATTGTCCTTTCATTAGTTTGTTACTTAAAAATAAGTTGGTAAAATGATGTGTGTGTGTATATATATATATATAAAGACTTAAAAAAATTATATATAGACCAAATAAATAGATTAAGCAAAAAATGAGAACCATATTAAGCTCATGCAAACAAGCTAGTAGCATAGGCCACTTCAAATATTAGGCTGTGTTTGTGAATAAAGACTGGGGGAAAAATTTTCAGTGTACGTAATTACATTGACAAAGCAATCATGGAAGAACAAGCGCAGGAGAGAGGCACCCATTCGGGCTTCCTTTGATATGGCAGATTGCACGGTGGATTTCACAGTGGAAAAGAGTTTTGGGCAAGAACTAGAATAAAAATTAGTTGAAAGTTGAGCGTTGACACTCCCCAAGAGGAGAGCCAAACTAACTATGGCTATGAAAGAAGAAGAAGTAGCCATTGGTTACAACAGTTTTGATGTGATACTAACAAATTGTGTGTATGTTGTGATATCCAAATGTCAAGAAACTGGACTTTATAAAGAGCTTCTCGCGGTGATTAGCGTCGGTTACTCAATTGGTAGCTCACCTAACACGTAGACTCTTAATGCATGGGAATTAATTTTTACGTGTGGATTCTAGAATGGGAACGACAATTCAATTAAAGATAAAAAAGAGTGAGAACGCTGTTTTTTTGACTTTGAAAAGGTGTCGCAAAAACTTGTGAATTGTAAATGCGGTGGGGTACAAATGTACAATTATTTGTCCAAAGTTTGTAAGTGAATGTGGAACAATTTGTCAAAACTTGGGGTCCCATTAGAGATTATTATAATCTTGTATGATTTGATTCTGATCTAGATAACTAGGAGAAATTACGCTTGTTAATGAAGTAAAATTTGACTTCACTTCTAAGGAATATATAAAGGATAAAAAGTTTGACCTTTAATGGAAAGTACTACAACTCAAGCATCTCTGGTTGTTGGAGTCTTAAGATTATTGGACTACGCGGTTTCTATATTCGTCCTATGCAAGCCAGAAACTTCCACTTTCTTTGAGATAACAAGCAACCCCAAACCCCACAAAATAAAACATAATAGAAGAAAAGAAAAGACCTAGTACTCACGGATCTACATTAACATCTTAACACTTGTATATTTTTGCTTTGATATTGGTACATTATTGGGTTTTTTGTGTTGAAGATCTTACGGTTAAAAGTTAAAACCCAAATCCCTTATACTATGAATCATAATTCTAATTATATATAGTCCTAAACTCCTAATTAATATGCTTTTATAACCTTAGAAATCCTTAATATTCAACCATATGTACATTTCAATGAGTTTATTATATTTTATAAAGCTTAATAGTTAATATATAGCGGTATGCGACTTTTTGCAAATGGAGCCAAGGAAAGACCACGTTAATTCTCATAATTTGTTTTTTCTTCTATTGTCTTTGCTATCTGATGTATTTTCTAACGGTTTGATATGGTCAAAACTACTCTTAATTTGAGTGAGAGAGGAAAAAATTGTATGCTAAAGAAGCTGAAAATTTTGTATACTAAAGAAGCTAAGAGCTTTATAGCTTAAATGAAACTTTTTTTTGTATTTCTAACGAAAACTTCCAACTATATAGCATGTCCCAATTTGATACGTAATAAATCTGGATGGAGCAATAGTGGAATACCCTCCTTTTCTAAGACCTTTACTTTTGTTTTATTGGCTTATATATACATTTATATCCGTTACATATATACTCTTTTCTCAATCAATAATTAAAGTTATCAACCTTTATTTCAAAAAAGATTAAAAAATAATAATAAAAACCTATAAAAAAAGATTAAAAAAACATAGACGTTTAATGTTCAATTCTCTCTTTCTTTTATCAAATTATAAAATATATAACATATGATAATGATATCTTTGTCTTAATTTGCGCATTATATATATTTGAAAGTTGAAACATAAAATGGATAAAATCTACGTTCGTGTATAATCTAAAATAAATACATAATAGTAAGAAATATGATAATGATGGTCCACTGAATTTACGTTCCTCTAGCCATAACAATACAAAAAAAGAGACTAAGAGGGTTCACTGAATCATCCTTGTAGAAAAATAAAAGATAATGATGAGATTGATTGAACCGGTTCAGAATAATATGCTAATTTTACATCAAGGAAAAAATATGATGGTTTCTAATTATTGGTTTCTAGCGTATGAGAGGTAGAGAGGGAATCACCAACGTGATGCTGATGTCCAAAAATCAGGCCGTCCCAGTGGTGAAACGTCGCACTAATTGGGTGAGTCCTTTTCAAACAATGTATGCCACAATTTTTATAACCTTACTTAGTTGTTGGGACAAAATTTGGCTACATTTCACATTAAAAAAAATTAATATGAATACATATTTTAAAATTTTAATTGTTCGATTGCCTGTTCTTTACGTTTTTAACACACATATCAAATTTCGTGTCACTCAGATGTTATTTATTATTCGATTCATAAATTTATTTTTTATATATAATTTTATACTACAAAAACTTGAAATTTAAATATTTGTTAATGACATAACTATTAATTTTTAATATTTTATAAATTTTACAAGTATGGAAGATATAAAAAGAAATTACATAATCTAATGATAGGTATGTTAAAATTCACATCTAATAAAAAAACTGAGTGGAGTTGTAATGTTAGGCTAAATCAAGTTGGTAGACAAACTTTATTTATTTTTATTTTATTTTTTTTTAGATGAAAGCCAAACTTTATTCTTAATTATGTGTATCACGTTTATTTTTATTATTTTTTAATTTATCTCCTTCTTTGCTTCAAGTCAAAAAGAGTAGTTGATCAGTAAGAATCTTCCAAAGTGATGCCGTTGAATATTAGGCAGAGTCTTTTTCGTTGTGCCTTAGTTTCTTGGCATCCACATCACTTTTCTAGGTTGTAACTAGTCGAAATGTATGACCATCTGGCACAAAATGCTGTTGAATAACGCATCTCGATCATCTCCACTGTCTCTACATAGCCGCCTTATTTTGTTGGTGTTAGGAATAATTATCTCAGAATCTGGACAACCAACAAAGATTGGTTTGAGGGTTCTTGAAGTCTTGAACTGCTGGCTGTGGTGCAAAACAATTTAAATAAATAAATCTAGTCAATCTCTCTCTCTCTCTCTCTCTCTCTCTTGCCTTTTCCTTCCTTCCTTGACTAGGCATTAGTTGAAATTGCCCAACTGCCCAAGTCCAATGTAAAATATGCAATCATATTGCCACATGATTTATATATGTGGCCGGGAATGTGGCAAGCATATCACTCTGTTTACCATAAGTTTTTTTTTTTTTTTTTGAAAAAATATCTAGGACTACACCATTTTCACTGGCGACTCCAAATTAGAGTCAGGGTGGTCACAGGACCACCCTGGCCTTAAAAAAAAATTATTATATATAAAATTTAAAAATTTTACGATTTTTTTACCTTAAAGAAATGTGTGACCACCCTAAATTTTTTTAGGTCCAATATAATTAAATTTTGAACAAAGTTTAGCAACAAACTTGATTGTAGATTAAGGCTACAACTCCACTCAATATTTTTTTATTAAATATGAATTTTAACAATTCTACAATTAGATTACATTTTTTTTCTTATATCCTCCATCCTTGCAAAACTTCAAAAAGATTAAAGATAAATAACTTATGTTATCAATTAAATGTTTAATTTTCGAGTTTTTGTAGTCTAAAATTATATGCAAAAAATAAGTTTATGGATCAAATGGTAAATTACATTCAATTGACATGAAACTTAACAAGTGTTTTAAAAATATAAAAAACATACAATTCAACGGTTATATTTTCAAAATATGTAGTTGTAAGAACCAAGTACAAGACTTCTGGACTTTGGGTCACTTGGGCTAACAATTTATTTGTAGTGGGCTTAAGGATTTCCTACAATGGGTCGTTCTCGGCAGAGAGACTCAAAGTAACACTCAGTTGATACCCTCTCCTTGACTGTTTTCTCTCAATTTTTCTGAACCCCTTCTTCTTCCAACTTTCTTCTATTTATAGCTTAGGTTAGTGGGGAGATTATGATTACAGCCACCGTTAGTGCTACTGGAGGTCCAATATTATCTGATTAAAGTGGGTGTTTAGGTAAAAGGGCGGTGCAGCATTTACGATCTTGGAACTTGGCTCCGTTTTGACCGAGAATATCACAATTTCCCCGGCACAGCTCGCATATTTGACCGGGAATGTTTGTTCGATCACCTCTCGGAATTCAATACCCTACGCTTGTTCGCACATGAAGGAAGCTCCAAGAAGGGCGCAGGACAACCGGACTTTTCTGCTGGACCTTTGCCCAAGGCTGGTATGGGCCTCGGCCCGGGGCCTGCGTGGGATTGGGCCCAGGGCCTGTATGGGATAGGGCCCAGGGCCTGTGTGGGATTGGGCCCATGGCCTGTATGGGATAGGGCCCAGGGCCTGTGTGGGCTTGGGATCTCGGTGCCGTACAATAGCCCCCCCTTGATTCATACTCGGTCGCCGAGAAGAATCAAGGAGCTGTTTGGGCCTCTTGACCTCGGGAACCTTTTTGTCTGGGACTTATGACTGTTACTTTTTACTAATATTCTCAAAAGACGCGCCGTCTCGCGGAGCCAGGCGCAGTCGTCATTATTGCTTAACGGTTCGTGGACCGAAGCGGCGCGCGAATTGGTTACGTTTGGCAGTCGCTGGGTCGCTCGTAAATTGTGCCCATTTATTGCTTGAATAAACGCTTCTTCTCCCCCCACTTCTTTTTGGCTTTATAAATAGTCCATCTCTGAACACCATTCCATTTTTCCTTCGCCTCTGATCTTTAGTGCTTACTCTCTGCCGACCACATTTCTGTGCGTTTGCTTGCTCAGCGTTCTTTTCCTCCTTAGAACCCAAAGTAAGTCTTTCTTCCCCTTCCTGTTCCTTCAGTTTTGTTTCTTTGAGTTCACTCTTGTAGTTTTAGGCTTTATAGATGGGTTACTCTTACCTTCTAGAGTCCCCGGCTGCTTTGGCCACCTTTAGGACTAAATTTAGTATTCTCAATGACGTGGACGTGGCTTACTGCCATGAGAGTGATATGGAACTCCACCGAGGGCAGGGTACAGCCTTCTTCCCTTTGATGTCCATTTTAGAAGGTGGGGTTAGGTTCCCCGTAGATCCCCTCTTGATAAGCACACTCACTTACTATGGGCTGTGCCCCGACCAGCTTCCCCCCAACTTTTACCGGGTAGTTAGTTATGTCAGCAAGTTAAACCATACCTTTAACTTACAGTTAGACCACCATGATATTAACCAAATGTACAGCCTCTGTGGGAGCAAATCCACCAATTATTACTTAAAGACAAGGGATGCTCGGGTACGGCTAATATCGTGCCTACCCGATTCGAACAGGAACTCCGCCGGGGAGTTCGTCAGGGTGCGCGGCAATTGGTTTGCCGGGGAGATCCCTTGCCCCCTTACACGGCATGAAGTGGGTTCGTACCATCCCCTTCATATAATTGTTTTCCACCGCCTTTTCCTTTCTTCTTATCGGAGTAAAAATTTTTTATTGTTAAAGGCTAATGCGTCACCTGTTCTCTTGCAGACGGCAAAGTGTTTGTTCAGGACCTCAGAGCCGTCCACACCAGGGATCTAAACTTCGTCCTCCGTTCCGAGATCTACGTGCATTAGGACGGGCAACTCCGGGCCTCACACCTGATCCTCGGAGCGGAGCCGGTTTATTCTACTTGGCAGCCTTTCAAGCAGGCGCTGCTAGTTGACAGCCCCCTGCTATCTTACATAGACGTTCGGTACGTGAATTTTTTGCCGTCGAAGCTTACAATCGGGGAAGCGAGGGAATTCGGTCGGCGGTTCACTGCCGCGGACGAACTAGTTCCCCTGCGAGACGATTCCGCGGAACGGGTATCTCAGCGCCTTAGAGAGAGAGCTCACGAAGCCATACAGCAAGGGGACCAAGCCCAAGAGCAGCCCCATCCCGAGGATCCACCCGCCGAGCCTCAACAGCAAGTGATAGAAGCGGCTAACTTGCTAGCTGAAGCGATCCAACCCGGTGCAAGAATGGTGGTAAGGAGAGTCATGACCCTTGACCGGTTCGTGCCTGGTGCCCGGCCGCCCAACCAGCCCCCGCCTACTCAGGGTCGAGACCTAGTGTCTCAGCCTCCTCCCCCCCCGCAGTCCGGACGGGCCCGTAAGAAGCAGAAAGTAACCGAGCAACCTTCCACGGGCCCGGGGGATGCCGCAGTTCAGACTCCTCCCCGACCAACAGGCGGAATCGTTATCCGCGAGCCGCCAACCGAAGCTGGCACGGGGGGCGCGTCCTCCTCCCAAGTGGCTCCTGCGTGGGAGCCAAAGTTCCTTCTGGACGGCAAGCCATTGCCCTCAACCGCCTCTGTTCGGATGTGGGATAAGGGCGAGGGCGGCCGTATTACCCAAACTTTGGCTGAAGCTCTCCAACTTCCCGAGGACGTGCACGCTTTCGATGATGGGTTCGAGGAGTCTGTGGGGCGCCGGTTAGAGTGGCATGCCATTGTGGTAATTCTTTTGTCTATTTACTCCATATAGATTTCCTTTTGTTTCTTTGCTAACCTCCGTGCTTGCTAGGCCGCTCAACTGGCTCACATTGTGGCTGCCCGGGCACGGGAGCTTGATGAGGAAAACGAGCGCGAGAAGGGGGCGCGAGAGTCAGCAGTAAAAACGGCTAAGGAAAAGTTGAAGATTGCTGAGGCCGCTGAGAAGAAGGCTGCTGCTGCGGAGAAGTTCCGGGCATTGGCTGAAAAAAGGAATGCAGAGCTCCTGGCCAAGCAAAATGAGATGGAGCTCAAACTAGCTGAAGCTCTCAGCCTTAACACTTCCCATGCCGAGGAGATAGCCGATCTCAGGGCAGGCTTAGCGGCCGCGGAACAAAAGTGGTATGATGTAGGTTTCGCCGACGTCGAGAATTCCGCGAAGCCGGTGGTGGCTCGGGCTCGGCATATGGGTTTCGAGGTCGGGTGGTTTGCCGCTCTTCAGGCAATGGGAGTTCCTGAAGATTCGCCGCTGAGAGACCCCGGCCAGATTCCATTTCCGAACCCTGTACCTGCCGTCCAGGACGCCCCGGCTGCTTTTGACGAGGAGGAGACGGCCAGTATGAGGGAGTTGGTTGAGCAAATCGACTCTCACGCCGAGCCCGAGGAAATGGAGGCCACGAGCATACCTACTGTGCAGGAGCTTCTTGGTGAGGGCCAGCCTTTTCCCCTGACCGTCCAGCAGGAAGTGCCACCGCCGACCCAAACTCCCAGCTGATTTTACTTTTACTTATTAGCTTATTTTTATTTTATTTTTATTTGCCTATGTCACCGGGATGTGGTGATTGAACAATTGTTTTTACTTATTGGTTTTATTTGCCCACGTCACCGGGATGTGGTGATCGAACAATTGCTTTAACTTATCGGTTTTATTTGCCCATGTCACCAGGATGTGGTGATTGAACAATTGCTTTTACTTGTTTAATTAGTAGTCCGTTTTTTTCCATTTCAATTGGTTGAATGAATTTATATCTGTTTGTGTTTTGCTTGAATTATACCAGTGCTATGGCCGCTTAATAGAATGGTACCCCCGAAAACCTGTTGTGCGGTGCTGTGGGTAATTTGAGAGCACTATTGGACTTAGTATTTGAAAAAGGGTTAGGGTTTTATCGGGTTTTAGTTTAACCGAGAATTGTGTTTTCGTCCTTCGAGTATTTGTTTGCAAAGTTTCCACTTGTCCGGATATTTGATTTTAACCGAGAATCAAGTTTCTGTCCTTATAGATTTACTTGTAAGGTTCTCACCTGCTCGGCGATATTGATCGAGCCGAGGGTCAGGTTTCTGTCCTTAAGATTTGTTTGTAAGGTTTTCACCTGCTCGGCGGTATGAGCCGAGGGTCAGGTTTCTGTCCTTAGGATTTATTTCTAAGGTTTTCAACTGCTCGGCGATATTGACCGAGCCGAGGGTCAGGTTTCTGTCCTTAAGATTTGTTTGTAAGGTTTTCACCTGCTCGGCGATATGAGCCGAGGGTCAGGTTTTTGTCCTTAGGATTTATTTCTAAGGTTTTCACCTGCTCGGCGATATTGATCGAGCCGAGGGTCAGGTTTCTGCCCTTAAGATTTATTTATAAGGTTTTCACTTGCTCGGCGATATTGATCGAGCCGAGGGTTAGGTTTCTGTCCTTAAGATTTATTTGTAAGGTTTTCACCTGCTCGGCGATATTGATCGAGCCGAGGATCAGGTTTCTGCCCTTAAGATTTATTTGTAAGGCCTTCACCTGCTCGGCGATATTGATCGAGCCGAGGGTCAGGTTTCTGTCCTTAAGATTTATTTGTAAGGTTTTCACCTGCTCGGCGATATTGATCGAGCCGAGGGTCAGGTTTCTGCCCTTAAGATTTATTTGTAAGGTTTTCACCTGCTCGGCGATATTGATCGAGCCGAGGGTCAGGTTTCTGTCCTTAAAATTTATTTGTAAGGTTTTCACCTGCTCGGCGATATTGATCGAGCCGAGGGTCAGGTTTCTGTCCTTAAGATTTATTTGTAAGGTTTTCACCTGCTCGGCGATATTGATCGAGCCGAGGGTCAGGTTTCTGTCCTTAAGATTTATTGGCGATTCTCTTGGTGTGTGGTTACAGGGTCAAAAACAGCATAGACAAAAAAGTTCATCATGCTCTTAATCTTAATAGAATACAAGTTTTGGCTTACATCGACGATTACGCGTAGAATTTCTTCAGGTTGTTGGCGTTCCATGGTCGGGGGAGCGGTCTCTCGTCTAGGTCTTCCAAGTAGTATGCCCCTGCACCTGCGATGGCTGTGACTCTGTATGGTCCCTCCCAACTCTGAGCAAGCTTCCCTGCAGCCATGTCCCGCATGTTCCCCACTACCCTTCTTAACACTAACTCCCCGGCACTGAACTCCCTGGCCCTTACATTTCGGTTGTACCTTTGGGCCAGCTTCTGCTGATACTCGGCAAGACGTACGGTTGCGGCCTCCCTGCATTCTTCTAGCCAATCCAAATGCTCCATCATCAGGTCGGCGTTCTGTACGGGGTCAAACCCGGCGACCCGTGCACTGCATAAGCTCACCTCGGTTGGTATCACTGCTTCTGCTCCGTATGCCAGAGAAAACGGGGTTTCCCCCGTGGATCTCCTGGGGGTCGTGCGGTAGGCCCATAAAACACTGGGTAGTTTTTCTGCCCATCTTCCTTTCGCTTCGTCCAACCTTCTCTTAAGCCCGTTCAAAATAGTCTTGTTTACTGCTTCAGCTTGGCCGTTGCTCTGGGGGTATGCCGGGGTTGAATACTTGTTCTTGATGCCGAGCTCGCTGCAAAAGGTCCGAAAAGCGTTGCTGTCGAACTGTAGCCCATTGTCTGTCACTAGTGAATTCGGCACTCCAAACCTTGTAACTATGTTTTTCCACACAAATTTTTTCACGTCAGTATCCCGGATATTGGCCAAGGCTTCAGCTTCAGCCCACTTTGTGAAGTAATCTACAGCTACCAGTAAAAATCGGCGGTTCCCCGTTGCTCAGGGAACGGCCCGAGGATGTCAAGCCCCCATTGTGCAAATGGCCACGGGCTGCTGACAGGATTTAGACGTCCTGCCGGCTGATGGATCATTGGGGCGTGCTTCTGACATTGTTCGCAGCTCCGAACGTATTCGGCGGCGTCCTTCTGCATCTGTGGCCACCAAAACCCCTGCGTCATTGCTCTGTGTGCTAAAGATCGTCCCCCAGCATGCCCGTTGCACACTCCTTCATGCAGCTCGGTCAGAAGCTCCTTGACTCTTTCAGGATGCAGGCACAAGAGGTAGGGGCCCGCGAAGGACCTTTTGTACAACTTTTGGTCCGAAGACAACCAGTACCTGGGAGCCATTCGTCGAATCTTGTTGGCCTCGGCCTCATCTTCTGGAACCTTATCTTCGGAAAGAAAGTCTATGATCGGGTTCATCCAGCATGGTCCGGCTACCGCCACCTGCGCAACCTCTACTCCGGCCTGGTCGAGAGCAGTCTTCACACAGATGCTTGGCTCCCTTATAAGTTCTATTGTGATAAGCCTCGGCGTGTCCTCGGTAGCCGATGAGGCTAACGTGGCAAGAGAGTCAGCATGCTTGTTTTGTAACTGGGCTACCTGGGATATCTTTACCGTTCCAAACTGACCGATAATTTGCTTTGCCGTACTTAGATAAGCTTTCATTCGGGGGTCCCGAGCCTCGAAGTCCCCAGTGATCTGATAAACAACCAGCCGAGAGTTCGAGTAGATCTCCACGTCCTTTGCGCTCAGATGCAATACTGCCCTCAACCCGGCCAGTAGGGCTTCATATTCGGCTTCGTTGTTCGAGGCTTTGAACCCTAATCTGAAGGAGTGTTCCAGTCGCATACCTTCAGGGGTGATTATGACAATACCAGCCCCGGCCCCCATAGCATTTGATGCGCCGTCCACAAATAACCTCCACGGGCGAATCTCCGCACTACAGATTACCTTGCCTTCATTCTTGGGTGTAAATTCCGCGATGAAATCAGCGAGAACTTGTCCCTTCACCAAGCTTCTAGGTCGGTATCTTATGTCAAATGATCCCAACCGAGTCCCCCATTTAGCAATCCGTCCTGTGAAGTCGGATCTCTTCAACAGCGATTGCAATGAATACTCGGTGAGGACGAACACTGTGTGTGCCTGGAAGTAGTGTGGTAACTTCCTCGTGGCGTGCACCAGGGCCAAAACCAACTTTTCAAGAGGCAGGTACCTTGTCTCAGCATCGACTAAGGTTTTGCTCACGTAATACACCGGCATTTGCACTCCCCGGTCCCTTAGTAACACAGCACTTACGGCATGGTCGGTGACTGCAAGGTACATAAACAGATCCTCCCCGGGCTCCGGGGCTGTCAACCTCGACGCCTTTGCCAAGTATTCCTTTAGTTCTCGAAAAGCTTCATCGCAGCTCTTGTCCCATTGAAACCCCTTCCACTTCTTCAGAAGTTGATAGAATGGCCGGCAGCGATCGACAAACTTGGAGATGAATCGGTTCAGGGCGGCCAACATCCCAGTGAGTACTTGCACCTCCTTAGGATTGCTTGGTGGTTTGAGGCGATTGACGGCCTCTATTTGGTCGGGGTTAGCCTCTATTCCCCGAGTGGAGATTAGATAACCTAGGAACTTGCCAGCCCCCACTCCGAAAGTGCACTTTTCGGCATTCAGGCGTAGCTTGTGTCGTCGTAGTATCTCGAATACTCCCCGAAGGTCTTCAGTATGCAGCGACTCTTTTCTGCCTTTTACCACCATGTCGTCGATATAAACTTCAACCATGCATCCAATTTTTTCTCGGAACATCCTTGTCATCATACGCTGGTAGGTGGCTCCGGCATTCTTCAATCCAAACGGCATGACCTCGTAGTGATAGTTTGCGTTCGGGGATATAAATGCTGTCTTTTCTCGATCCTCGGGCGCCAAGGCAATCTGGTGGTAGCCTTGGAAGGCGTCCAAGAAGCTCATTCTCGGGTGCCCGTACGTGGCATCCACTAGCTGATCAATCTTGGGCATCGGGAATGGGTCCTTGGGACACGCTCTGTTCAAATCGGTGAAGTCCACACAAACTCTCCATTTACCGTTCTTCTTCTTCACTACGACAGTGTTTGCTAGCCATCTCGGGAAGAATATTTCTTTTATGACCCCGGCTTCCTTCAGTCGCTGGACCTCCAGGTTTACTGCATCGACGTGTTCATTTGATGCTCTTCTCGGCTTCTGCTTCTTCGGGGGAAATGATGGGTCCACGTTGAGTTTGTGAACAATGAACTCGGGGTCTACGCCGGGCACTTCATACGGGTTCCATGCGAAGACATCTATGTTCTGCAACAGGAACAACAACATCTCTACCCTTTCCCGGTCATTCATGCTTGTACCTATCTGGAAATATTTGTCACTATCTGGGAGAATTCTTACCTTCAACACCTCCTCGGCAACGTCCGCCCCAGTTTCCCGGGGTTTCTGTAATTGCTATGCAGTTTCTTTCTCGGCGTGCTCAGCTTGACCGAGCTGTTCCTTTTCCCACCGGACCGCGGCTACGAGGCATTGCTTCGCCACCTGTTGATTCCCCCTTACCTCTACAACTCCATACTCAGTAGGAAATTTTACTTTCACGTGAAGAGTGGACGAAACAGCCCCCATGGCGTGAATCCACGACCTCCCCAGGATTGCGGTGTAAGGTGCGAATGATCGGACTACTATGAATGTAACTATAACTTCCTTGCCCTCCATGTCCACTGGGAGAGAGATTTGCCCCTCGGGAATCACAACTCTCCCGTCAAACGAGACCAATGGCGTGTCATACTTTGCCAAATCCTGAGTTTTTAGCCCGAGCCCTTCGAAGAGGTCCGGGTACATGACGTCAGCCCCACTACCTTGATCAATCATCACCCTCTTCACCAAGAATCCGCCTATCCGGGCTGTCACCACCAAAGCGTCGTCGTGAGGTTGGATCGTTCCTTCCAAATCATCTTCTCCGAACGAGATGTCCAACCGTCCAACTTTCTTTCGCTTCTTGGATGATTCTCCCTCCGCGCAAGCCACTGTCATTACCCTTCTTGCCGCTGCTGCTCTTCTCGGTGCGGCATGAATGACGTTGATTACCCCCAGGGGTGGTGGAAGGGGGTTCCTTTTCTGTTGGGCGCCCTGTCCGGTCTCCCGATCAGTGGAATCTGCTACAAACTCTTTCAGGTGCCCTGCCTTCACTAACTGTTCGAGATGATCTTTCAATACCCTACACTGCTCGGTGGTGTGCCCCTTGTCTCTGTGATAGGTGCAGTATAGGTTTTGGTTCCTCCGAGATGGGTCGCCCCCAATTTTGTTCGGCCATCTGAAGAACGGCTCGTTCCTTATCCGTTCCAGTATTTTGTGCACGGGCTCTTTAAACAATGCATTAACCCCTTCGATCTGCACCTCTGGTTCCTGCATTCTGAAGTCCCTTTTTGGCTTTGGCAGCAAGATGCTTTGCCGAGATCTCCCCGTAAAAGGAGCCTTCCCCCTGCTTTGCAGCCGGTCATCCTCCAGGCGTTTGTACTCCTCTATGCGTCTCATTAGTTGCCTCATATCCTCCGGGGGTCTCCTTGTCAGCGACTCCCGCAATTCAGAATCTTCGGGGAGCTCCATCCTGAAGGTGCTAGCCGCAATTTTCTCGTTTCCTCCACCAATCTCGTTGTAGAGTTCCCAGTATCGACTGGCATAACTTTGAAGGGTTTCCCCGACCCTCATTTTCATGGAGAGCAATGCGTCGACCGGTTGTTGCACCCGGCTGCATGTTACGAACCTGCTGCCGAATTCCTGAATCAGCTCGGCGAAGCTGTGTATAGAACCTTTCTGCAACCCATTGAACCATCTTAGTGCGGTAGAGCCGAGACTAGAGGGGAATACTTTACACATCAATGCATCGTTGTGCGCATGCAAAGACATCATGTGGATGTAATGACTGACATGCTCCACGGGGTCTGTCCTTCCCTCGTAGGAATTGAATGGTGGACGCGTGAATCTGCTCGGCATTGGTGCCCGTTCAATCTCATCAGAGAATGGAGACCGGGCTGCCATCCGCAAGGCTCTGCTCATGGCATCCATCGCGGCGTTGTGGTGCCGCCGCTCCTCTGGCGACTCTGACCCTTGGTTATCATATCCATGCGACCGGGAACGGTCCCGTCTACGACGAGTCTCCCGGGAGTGTCGATGTGACTCTTGAGAGCGTGATCGGTCTCGGTATTGTTGTGTAACAGATCGGCTGGAACCTTCCTCGCCACGGTTTCTCCTGGGTTGGGGGTTGTGGTTCCTTTCGTGGCGTCGACCCCTTGCTTCCAGCTCCAAGTCCATCACCAATCTGCGTAACCGCTCCAGCTCCCGGTCTCTATCATCATATTGCCGATGTGCTGAGACGCTTGAAATTGTCCGGTGTGTCTGGGCCGATCCTTCTCCCAATCCGGACCTTTCCTCTCCTCTTGGATGCTCCCTATCCTCTAGCCGTTTCTGCCTTCTCTCCCTCCACGTCGATCCCCGAGAAGATCCTGCGGAATTGCTCGGAACGTGCCCCCCTGAACGCTCCTCAAACATCTCCCTTGCTTGAGTCTCACTCAAACCACAGCTTCGTAGGAGAGCCCCACGGTGGGCGCCAATTGTAAGAACCAAGTACAAGACTTCTGGACCTTGGGTCACTTGGGCTAACAATTTATTTGTAGTGGGCTTAAGGATTTCCTACAATGGGTCGTTCTCGGCAGAGAGACTCAAAGTAACACTCAGTTGATACCCTCTCCTTGACTGTTTTCTCTCAATTTTTCTGAACCCCTTCTTCTTCCAACTTTCTTCTATTTATAGCTTAGGTTAGTGGGGAGATTATGATTACAGCCACCGTTAGTGCTACTGGAGGTCCAATATTATCTGATTAAAGTGGGTGTTTAGGTAAAAGGGCGGTGCAGCATTTACGATCTTGGAACTTGGCTCCGTTTTGACCGACTATGTTCGGCAACTCAATTCCCCGGGAATATCACAATTTCCCCGGCACAGCTCGCATATTTGACCGGGAATGTTTGTCCGATCACCTCTCGGAATTCAATACCCTACGCTTGTTCGCACATGAAGGAAGCTCCAAGAAGGGCGCAGGACAACCGGACTTTTCTGTTGGACCTTTGCCCAAGGCTGGTATGGGCCTCGGCCCGGGGCCTGCGTGGGATTGGGCCCAGGGCCTGCGTGGGATTGGGCCCAGGGCCTGCGTGGGATTGGGCCCATGGCCTATATGGGATAGGGTCCAGGGCCTGTGTGGGCCTGGGATCTCGGTGTCGTACAGTAGTCATGTTAATTTGTTTAGCGAAAGTTGTAGTTTGTAGTCAAATTTTGGTCATTTTAACAATATATTGGGCCTTTACAAACAAAAAGAAAAATCCAAGAAAAATTTTATTTAACTAAAATTTTGAAAGAGATATATATAGCTTGCAGCATTGATAATGGGATATAACTATATTTTTTTATTAAATATTGTATAATTTAAGTTTCTTAATTACTACTTTGGAAAAAATTTCTAAAGTCACCACCGACTATTTTGTGTAACAATTTAATTTGCCACAACTTTAATATGTTAGGTTGTAATTAGTGGATTCATGTGAAAGTGAAAGATAATAGATCACAGTATATCATATAATAATTTGCCACAACTTTAATATGTTAGGTTGTAATTAGTGGATTCATGTGAAAGTGAAATATAATAGATCACAGTATATCATATAATTGTATAGAAATATGTGTGACAAAGGTCAAAGGGTATGGTCCAAAAATTGTTTTCATCTTTTGTGGTGATTACACTTTCACAATAAAATATCAATAACAAATCAAATAAGTCGGTACCAAAAGGATGGGCGAAGTTTCCTTTTGTGGTGATTACACTTTTCTACAAAGTCTATATCGTGCAGCCTATCTTTAAGATAAGAAATCATGCACCCTTGTTTTTTAATGAAAAAAAATAATAATAATCTCATTGTAATATAACATTTGTCAAAAATTTTGTAGTTCAATTAGTTAATATTTTATAGTGTTTTTAATAGAGATATTCAGACTTTAGAATTTAAATCCTCATTTCTTCTAACTAACGAATTATTTTAAAAAAATAAAAATAAAAATAACATCAATCTTACCTAATTGTGATATTATTTATAATTTACATCAATCACAATGTGTCATGAAAATTTTTTATTCCTATATTTATTGTAAGATTTGAAGGTTCAAAGTTCCTGCCGGTAGAAAGCCGTGTCCAACTTCTATGGCCTTGATTTGGCAGTATACCTAATTTGAAATTTAAGAAACAGATTGGACAATCAAATCTTAAAGATAGGCTGAATTGGGAATCCCAATAATTGGAATTTGGACATCTCCTTTAGCCATACATCTTAATGAATTTTCTTACTTTTTCTTTGATGAGACATTTGAAATGGTTTTCATGCTTTTTCTTCCGTTAGTTGATAAGATATTAATGAATTGGAAAAAGAATCAATGTGCCGGTCATTTGGTGGTATGGTTTTCTCCCAGTCCACACTCCACACTCTTCATGCTTCATAATCAATAAATAAAGAAATAAAAAGGAACCCCCAAAAAATAAAAGGTCTGTGCCTATATTTTCATTGGGGGAAATGGTACTTTTCCTCATGAGACTTTCCTCCACAATGTCCCACACTCTAGCTGTCTTGCATTCAACTGTGTTTAGTCAGGATCAGGTGGTCCTTTCCGGTCGATTGATCTTGGCATTTCATGGATCAACTTGCCAATATCATATACTACACGGTATTATTTAAATCCTCAAATATTGAATTTATAAACTGTATTCTCTTGCTTTTAAACAAATTTTGATAGATTAATTGGACTTTCCCACTATTTGTCCTATTCACTATTTTTTTTTAAATTTAAAATAATATGTAATATTGTCCTTTAGCAGGGATCCACTCCCAGAAATGGTCCCCCCAAAAAAAAAAAAAAAAAGTCAAATGAATAGTCTGAAATATCTTTTTGCAGGTAACCCCTGTAAAAATTTAGCAAAAAAAGAAAAAAGAAAAAAAGTAACCCTGTAAAAGATTTTTTTAATTAATATATATATATATAAATATATATATATATATATATATATTGTAGTGTGCCGAGAACCACGGGCCACTCCCCAGAGTAATTGGCCCTTGGTCATTACGATTTTGACCCTACTACGGCCCATATAGCCAAAAAATGCACTGGGAGGGAGCCTAGGATGAGGACTTGTCTGCTCGCGTTTCTGCGAATCCCTATAGCCAAGGATCTTGGATAGTGCCTTGGGGACTTCCACCCATTGAGCATGAACCCCGTGTCAGGCACAAGTTATTAGGAGTTTGCTTCTATCTCTGAAAGTGGGTCATCTCATTGACACAGGATTTGACCTTGAGCAACAGTGACCCTGATTGAAAAAGTCACTCATACCAACTAAACGGTGGGGCCCATTGGCACAAAATATTTGCTCATCATGGCGCCCCTACTCAAAGAAGGATGTAAATAGAGAAAGGGTAAGGGAAATGGGAGGTTAGAAAAATTGAAGAGAGAGACACAAGAGAAACACATTCTAGAGAGAAGGAAGTCCTGTTTGGATTCTAAAGAGGGGGTTTGGCTACTTGGTAGCCTTTACGGCCGAGCTAAAAGTAAGGTAGTTTAGTCTCGAGAAAAATCCTTAACACCATCAGTGACGCCACCAATCACTTCTTTGGGTCTCTCATTATGGGATAAACCCAGTCTAGAGTACAAGTAAATTGAGGGTTCAAGCCCAAGGTTATTAAGAACAAACCACCACACACACACACACACACACACATATTCGATAATTACAATTGGAGAGAGGATTTTATAGCAAAAAGCTTATCTTAAGAGCTTTATATCTCAAATGACATTTTTTGGTATTTCTAATGAATACACCTAAAGTTTAAATCCCCTCTCTCATTGTAATTATCAAATTTATATATATATATATATATTTTTTTTTTTTTCTCAAAAAAAAAAATTGTGTATACAAAAATTTCACAATAAATCTTATGTAGTAAGTTGTTACTAATTCTAAGTTTGGTCAATTATCAAAATTACTTATTTTCTCACCAATAATTGTCAATTACAATTTATCACCTAAAATATGTTGTAAATTTTTTGTAAAAATGTTGTGTAACTAGAATTTCTCCGGGAAAAAAAAATTAGCAAGTTTCCTATTTTAACTTAATTACTTATTGCATTTAAAAAAAAAAAAACTTTACTTATTTGAATTTATTTTGATCCGGTAAAAAATAAAGGTAGTCCTTATCCACCTAATAATATGTATTAAAGTTTTTAGATTGACAACACTCTAAAAAGTTTGGTAGTACGATTGTCAAAAAAAGTTTAGTAGTATAGTTTTGCTGTATCTGTCATAGAAGACAATGTTTGTCTTGTCTTCCTCTTTTTTTTTTTTTTTTTGGGTAATTGTTTATTCGTGGGATTGAACCCCTGAGCTTGAGGTTACTTAAGGAACCGGGTACTACTTGGGCAACTAGGCTCGGTGGTAAGACAATGTTTGTCTTGTGTGTAAATAAGAGTATCTTTTGATATATTGGGATTTGTGTTATGTTATTTTCAATTGAAAATTACTTTCTCTTCGCCCCCTTCTTTCTCTCTTTTTTATGTTGCGGAAACCTAAAAAAAACGATATTTTTATTGATGGATAAAGGAGATTCTGGCATTTTATCCTTAATTTTTTAAAAAATTGGCAATATGTCCCTATTTGCAAACTATATAGGGGCGTGCCCTTGTTTTGATACTCGATTACCCTAAAATCGAGTTCAATTAAATACTCGATTTGTAGAAAATCGAGTTATGCCCGATCAAACTTAAAAAATAAAAATAAAAAAGCTAGGAACTCGAGTTTCAGGAAATCGAGTTCCATGCAAAAAAATTTTTATCAGTGTGACCGCGCCATATTCAGGGAGCCCTATAGTGGTGTTTTTAAGCCCTATAGTAACGTTTTAAAGCCCTATAGCGGCGTTTTCCTGCAAATTTTTTTACAAGTGTGATTGTCTCATATTCAGAGTGCCTTATAGTGGCGTTTTTAAGTCCTATAGTGACGTTTTAAAACCCTATAGCGGAGTTTTCTTGCAAAATTTTTTATAAGTGTGGTCGCCCTGTTCAGGGAACCCTATAGTGGCGTTTTAAATCCCTATAGCGGCGTTTTCCTGCTAATTTTTTTTATAAGTCTCCATACCAGGTTCAAGGAGCCCTATAGTGGCGTTTTTAAGCCCTATAATGACGTTTTAAAGCCTTATAGCGGCGTTTTGGAACTCGACTTCCCTAAAATCGAGTTCCATGAATTTTTTTTAATAGTTTTATTGGGCATAACTCGATTTTCTATGAATCGAGTATTTCATTGAAACTCGATTTTAAGGTAATCGAGTATCGAAACAGGGGCATATTCCTATATAGTTTCGAAATATCATATTGGTAAATTTTTTTAAAATTACGAGCAAAAAGCTAGAATCTTCGATGGATAAAAGTTAAACTGTTAGTTTCTGGGTAGTAAACTTCAAATTCACAATGGACTTTTTGAATCCACAAGGTGATAAACTGAAATCCACTAAAAAAGAATAATAGACAAAGTCTGAATTTTTATTAATATGAAAATTGAATTACCTTTGGAGACTACAATGCATTTAAATAGTAAAAGCAAAACCTAGGGCAACTAGAAACTCTCAGGTGATTACGAAAACATATAAAATCCTAATTTGATTAAATAACATTAAAAGCACCTAAAAAGAAGGAAATAAATGCCCTAAACCTAAAATAACAAAAATTATATAAAAATACCAAATATAAAAATTACATAAATTAAATTGAATATTCTATCCTACATCGGACCCCTCTACTTGAAACAAACTTGTCCTCGAGTTGATAGTTGAAATCTGAAATCATCAATACCAAGAGAACAAATACTTTGAATACTTCATCTTCCTTGTCTTCTTGCCAAACTTGAACTTCTTATCCTTCGATCTTCATTCAATTGACAATATTCACCAAATAAGAGTTATTAATCAAATCAAATCTTTCCACTCCAATAAAATCAATAAAATTTATTTCGGTATCTCCCACTAAAATAATAGAAGTTTGAACGTTGAAACCATCTAACTTGACTTCATTGAGAACATTGACAACTTCCTCTATAATTTCTTCTTTATGTATACTAGGATCTTTGATAATCTCCTCCACATTAATCTTCTTCTATAATAAGGTCTTCAATAATTTTCTCATAAATCTCTATGTTTTCTTCTTTGACTTCTACATTTTCTTCAAGAAAAGTATTTTTTCGAACATGCAATTCTTCCCTTAATGGTGGAATATATGGCTCTTCAAAATAATTCAAGTGTGAACTTCTTTGCCAATAATTATAATCTTGTTTTGTATATGACAAAAGTTCATCACAATCCAAAGGATAAAATTTGATAGCAAGCATATTTTTTATCTTGGACCATGAACGAATTTTGTGTTGACCTTGTTGGGTTCTATCAAATTGTACCCATTCGGTTGTTCCCACCAACTTAAGGCATTTTCACTAAGTTTATACAAAGCAAGTCCAACTTTTCTCTCATAAGAAATATTCTAAAAGTCAAATAAATCAAGTAACCAATCAAGAAAATCTTCTTTTAAAAATAACCATTAAAACTTGCAACTCTCTTATAAGACCTATATGAGATTTGCTTATCAATAGGTTGCTCGTGAGTGACGTCTCCACTGCAATTATCCCTATTGTTTCCATTCTTTAACGGTGTCATCCTAGCATAGATATTTGTGAGTGCTTGTTGTACGTCACGTAATACTCGCTAAGTTATTCGTTGTTGTTGTGATGTTGGTTAGCAATTAGACCATGGTAAGTCAAGGCTTTGATACCAATTGATGTCACGAAGCCTGAAGAAAGCACAAACTATGCTCTCTTTGATGAAAAGAAACTAAATTATTAGTTCCTGGGTAGTAAACCTCGAATCCACGAGGAGTTTCTTGAATCCACAATATGATAAAATTAGAATCTACCAAAGAAGAATATTGACAAAAGCGTGTGCTTATTGATAATAGTTTGAAAATTGAATTACCTTTGGAGGCCACAATGCATTTAAATAGTTTAAAAAAAAAAAAAAACCTATGGCAATTAGAAACCCTAAGGCGGCTATGAAAGCATATAAAACCCTAATTTGACTAAACAATAGTAAAAACACCTAAAAAGAAGAAAATAAATTAAATACCCTAAACTTAAAATAATGAAAATTACATAAAATACCAAATATAAAAATTACATAAATTAATTTGAATATTTTGTCCTACATCACTTTCCAAACTAACTATTAGAGAAATATTAGGTTAATAACATTTTCACAACAAATTTTGAGTGGCAAGTTATTATACGTTGTTATGGGTGGGCCAAAAAAAAAAAAAATTCAACAGTAAATTCAAATTAGAACCAATAATAACTTAATATTTATGATTTGTTGTAAAAATATTATGGATGTATCAATTGCTAATTCCTATTGA
The DNA here is from genome assembly GCF_932294415.1 of Quercus robur. Lineage (NCBI taxonomy): Eukaryota > Viridiplantae > Streptophyta > Magnoliopsida > Fagales > Fagaceae > Quercus > Quercus robur. The sequence continues at coordinate 66,743,422 of NC_065541.1, read as the reverse complement.
CTTGCTATTGATTAGCCTTGATTGACTATTGAATTTTTTTCCAATTCCCCCTTTTCCCTTAAACCATATAATTTCACCAAATTCATTTTTCTTGAAGATTCTGAATATAAGGATTATTTTTCCTTTGTGGCTCCAAAATTGCTTAAAGATAGAAAATTTTTTTTCCATGGATTCTATTTTCGTGAATGAAGGTTTTAGTTCATATAATTATTTGGAATTATAATAAATATTAATAATTTTCTATACAAGTGAAATAACAGAAAATGTTCTCCAACTCATTTTTAATGTTGCAACCAAATATTTTAAAATAAAACTTTTTTTGTTTTAAAGAAATATTTCCCAAAAAAAAACAAGTTGTTTTTCTAAAAAATTTTACGTTGAAAGGAATGTGAGAGCAGCTCCAACTCCTACCAAAATCCTAAACTTACTTAATAGTTAATAAATACAGTTGAACTAAGATCGGAAGAATGGATGTTTAAACTATAATTGGATTCTTTGGTTGCCAGATCTAACGATTAGAATATACAGTTTCATGTTCAACGGTGTGTTATCATTGACATTAAGTAAATATGAAACGATAGTCTTTCAAAAATTTTGAATACAAGATGCTAGGTGACTATTTCACAAACAATTTGATCGAATATAAAAGCATAGCCTTGCATCAGTTAGGAATTAGTATCTATAATTGAAACAAAGTGAATAACTACCATAGATGATATGATCCGAGT